>NC_140583.1:986093303-988493303 GCF_964204655.1 Triturus cristatus
AGTAGTTGAGTTAGAGGGACGGCTGAAAGAGAGGAGATATATAGCAAGTTATAGTGATAGTTGAGGTAAAGAGTGATGAGGTAACGAGGGAGAGGTGAAGTAGATGGTGGTGAGATACATGGAGGTATGATGGAAACAGCTGGGGAGGGGCAGAGAGTGTCCAGGTACAGAAAGACTTGTGGTAGAGAGGGGCGCTAAAAAGGTAAAGATGTAGAGCTGGGCACATAGTGATAGAGAGGAAGGGTGGTCACGAAAGAAGTAGAGAGAAATGGGTAAAGGTGGGTTGAGTAAAGGGTGAAAGTAGACATAGGTAGGATAGAGATTAGAGAGAAGTGATAGTTACATAGAAATATGTAGAGAATTAGAGGTAAAAACAAAAGGATGATGTAGAAGATGTGAGGTAAAGAGAAAGACATGAGACAGAAAGATTACTTTTTATTACTGTCACCAACTGCCCACAGTGTGGAGTCCTGGGAAGGCGGGCGCACATACCCCAGCCTCATTCGACAACTGTCCCAGGATGGCTAATTTCGATCGAATGCTTCGGCTTCAGCTGAAGGTTCATTAACTGAGTCTCCTGTGCTGTGAAAAGCCTTTGTTCCAGGGTACCTGCTTGCCTGAATGAAATGCAAATGTGCGCTATTACTTAATCTGCAATTGTAAAGGGTGCTTGGGAGACGGTTTGGGCTTTAATTGGATCGAATCACTCCAAGCTTTGTGATGACAAAGATTTGGGGTTTTTGAGTGGTAGTGCAAAGAGTTAACAACTGGGCTGTGAAGTACGTTCTTTTAATCGTGATTGTATTTACACAGCCCTTAGTACCCCTGAGGAGGTGTTGAAGGGACAGTTATGTAAAAAACAAATTGCATTCCATATGCTCAGGTATTACTGAATCTACATTTTGGAAGCACCATTTTATCCTAAAACTATTTGCACATTTTGTAACAGTCTATCTTATACGGTGTGTAATGCAAGTAGAAAATAATGACTTACATATTCACAGTGCTTTCTGTTTAAGGCTGTGACCTGGTAGCACTAAAAATACACAAGTCACTATCCTGCACTGCACCAACCAAGATTTCATTCTGTGGCTCTCTGGTTACACACAAACCTCTGCAGTACATTAACTAATAGAGATTTCATAATGTACTACAGTGCATTTCCCCTGACTAACAACTTTATTTACTTATTTTTCATTTAAGCTGCCCAATATCTTCTATGTAGCTACCTGATGGTGAAAGACCTGAAAAAAGTTCAAAATAGTTTGTGGCTTATGTATGAGAGTCTTGAACTGCCAGGGCATCACTTTTTTTACTGCTCCAGCAGGGCAAGCGTCTCAGCCATAGCTATGAGGCGGAGAAAAGTAATCTTGCATGGCTTTGCATGGACTCATATATATGGAGTAAGACAAAACAGCGCAAGTCACTGTGTTGCCTTATTCTGCATCAAGGACGCATTCCATGGGCGTTGTGTGGGGGTTCCATGAAACACCATGGATTTTGATGCTGTTTTCATTTCTACTTATATTTTTCCTCTTTCCATGTGTGCTGCATTCTGCAGCTCACATAGGAGGAGGAAAATGCCTCTCGGGTTGTTTTTTGAAGGAAAGTGCCCCTTTCTGCATAAAAACTGTCCTGCCTATGTTGGTGTTATGCAGCAATTTGTGCACCAAAGCAAGGGGAAAGGACAGGAATGCATTGTATTGCATAAATATGGTGCATTCCTGCCCTACACCAATTCCTCATAAATGAGGTCCTTTGTTTTTAGCTACACCTTTGACCACGCCCCCATGCTCACTGACCTTTGGTTTGCTAAACATTATTTAATGTTATTTCCTCAATGTAAAAATTATTTGCTGTGGGAATTAGGGCATTTCTGATTGTTGAATAGTTGTCGATGATGAAGAGTACCAGGTTCTAGAAATGTTTGTCAGGAGGGGGTCCTTACACCCAAAATTGTTTGACAGGGGGTCTCGGCATCAAAAGGTTTGACGACCTCTGCACTAAGCTAAAGTGAAGCGGATGCCAAGCAGGCAAATTACAAAATAATTGTGTTTGACGGTGCCTGAGGGGGGAGGAAGACTGTACCCTTGGAGCAGTCTTAGAGGTAGACCAGAGAGGACCGTATGTGGAGGCAGACATAGGCGGTCATCCCATCACATTCTTGTTTGATACTGGTGCTACCCGGTCTACTGTGATGTCCGCAGTAGCCCCAAACCTACTCCTCTCGGGACAATCAATCCAACTTGTAGGAGTTACTAATAAGAAAATAACCAATCCATTGACAGATGAAGAGCCTGTGAGAATAGGAACATTCCAGGACCGACATCAATTTGTGGTGTGCGACTCGAGTACAGTCTGTTTGTTGGGTTGTGACCTTTTGTGCAAATTAAATTGTACCCACTACTGTGCACCCAAGGGAGTGGAGTTACAGACTAACGATGATGACATTGCATTCAAGTTGGCAAATCAGAATCTCTATATAGAGATGTTTCCCGTGTTGACACCTGAAGATCTGCCATACGACTTAAGGGACTAAGTCTCTCCGGTGGTGTGGGATTTCACGGGAGAAGAGATAGGACAGATACGAGAGGTTGAGCCAGTTGAGATACAGATCAAGCCGAATGCTGAATTCCCAAGAATACCCCAGTACAACCTGACCCCGGAAACGATGGCAGGAATCAAACCAGTGATTGAGTCCATGATCAAACAGGGCACTCTGAAAGAAATATTAGGGAGCCCATGCAACTCCCCTATCATGGGATTGCAGAAGCCAAGTGGGAAGTTTAGAACTGTGAAGGATCATCGAAAGGTCAACACGATTGTAGTCCCATGTTGTCCTGTGGTACTGAATCCATCAGTGATCCTGTTTCAAATTCCTTGTGAGGCTGAATGGTTCACTGTGATTAATCTATGTCAGGTGTTCTTTTCAACACTCTTACACGAGGAAAGCCAATTTATGTTTGCTTTCCTTCTGGAAAATCGTGTATTAACGTGGTGTCGTATCCCACAAGGGTATACTGAAAGTCCATCGATTTTTAATCAGATTTTGAAGAAGAATCTTGAGAGTTTGGTATTGCCGCAGAGTTCAGTTCTTGTGCAGTACATTAATATGTCTCTTTACAACGTGTGGTGTTACCACGCGGTAGGTACCAACGCGGTTGTTACAATGACCGCATTGTTACCACGCATGGCTTTACATCGCAAGTCGTTTCTATGACTTGCGCTAGATGGCGCGCTGGACTTAGGAATAGTATAAATTACTATTACACCTCCAGTTAGCGCAACAGCAGGGAATGTGTTGGAATTAAAATCCAACACATTCCCTGGTGTTGCATGCCACCTAGCGCAAGTCGTAGAAACGACTTGCGATGTAAAGCTATGCGTGGCAACAGCGCGGTCATTGTAATGACTGTGTTGTTACCTACCTGTGTGGTAACACCCGCATTGAAACCGCTGTTTCCCGCAGTACATTGATGACCTCCTGATCGCGTCGGAAACAGAGGAGGCTTGCAGGACTGATTCTGTTGCACTGTTAAATCACCTGGCAGAGAATGGACACAAGGTGTCCCCAAGCAAACTACAGTACTGTTTGCCTGACGTTCAGTATTTGGTCATCACATTGAGCACCGGCTCTAGGAATGTCTTATTACAACAAATTATTCCATTATTCTGTTGCGAATGTGAGGGATGTGCACTATCTGTACTCACACAGACATACGGAGGTGTCTGTAGAGCAGTTGCCTGCTTTTCAACTACCTTAGATCCGGAAGCTTCAGTGTTTCCCGGATGTCTCAAATCTGTTGCTGCAACAGGTGTCAGCATTGAAAGTTGTGAGAGTATTGTGATGGGTCATCCTCTTACTGTATATGTTCCACACTCAATTGAGCTTGTGATGACAAGAGCCAAGACATAGCATTTGACAAATAACAGACTCACACGCTATGAGCAAGTCATTCTTGCCTCAGAGAATATGACTCTGAAGAGCTCTGTATGGAATCCTGCTACTTTGATGCCTATTTCAAATATTGAGGATGAACATTGTGTAGAACATGACTGTCTCGATGTGACTGAACTTTGCACCAAACCGAGACCCGACATTGTGTATGAACCTCTGCCTGAATCAGATGAAATCCTTTCTGTGGACGGTTCATGCCTAAGAGACAATGAGGGTTATTTGAGAGCAGCGTTTGCTGTTTATACTATTTCTGGAGTTTTGGAAGCTGCTTGTTTACAGGGAGTACACTCCGCACAGGTAGCTGAAATCATTGCCTTGACACATGCCTGGTTTCTGATCAGAATCGAGTCACCATCTCCACCAATAGCCAATATGGGTTTGGTGTGGTTCATGACTTTGGACAGCTATGGTCACAAAGGGGATTCCTAACGTCATCAGGATCCCCCATCAGAAACGGGGAATATGTGAGACAATCGCTGGAAGCTTTGCAACGACCAACGGAAATAGCAGTGGTTAAGTAAGTTGCACATGGGAAAGGGGAGGATTTTGTGACACTCTGCAATAGGTATGCCAATGAGGTTGCATGTTTCCGTGCTGAACAAGGGTACATTTTCGCTGGGGAATACATTGGAGGGCGCACAGAGAGAACCTAGCTCAGCATGTTGCTAGCCATAGCAGACACTTGTGACGCGGTCAAGCGTCTGCAGGGGAAAGTGTCTGGTCAGGAAGAAGCTGGATGAATTAAAGCAGGTTGTGAGAAGAGAGATGATGGCATTTGGGTTTCATCTGATGGTTGGGCAGTGTTGCCAGAAGAATAAAATCACGCAGGCGACGCCCCAGTGGGAGTCTGACCTCCTTGATAATCTGGGGTAGAGAAAGGGATTTGACAAATGGGACCTGGTAGCCATCTCGACAGTGAAAGATGTTTGGAGGGTAAGGGGTGTAAGACCTTTCACAGAACTGAAGAAAGACTACAACCAAGCCCTCACTGAGATGTTTCGCTACCTTCAATTCCGTCATGCCCTACAGACAGTCATGCCAAAGGGGGAGCCCATCCCAGAATCCTCCCCTCTTGAAAACAGATTATTAGAGGAACACCTCACACAAATGGCAATCTCACTAATATATAAGGAATTAATATAATATGCATGTTGGACTTGGCCCTTTTGCAGGGTTATCCCCAAACGTTGTGCTTCTTCCTTCTATTTTTTCCTGACATGTGTTTGTTGGTTTTAGGACTCTGGGCACTTTACCACTGCTAATCAGTGCTAAAGTGCATATTCTCTCTGTGTAAATTGTTATTATGATCGGTTCTCCCTGATTGGCATATTTGATTTACTGGTCAGTCCCTAGTAAAGTACACTGAGAGTGCCGGAGCTGGTAAATCAAATACTACTAGTGGGCCTGCAGCACTGATTGTGCCACCCACATGAATAGATCTGAAACAGGAACTCAGACCTGCCACTGCCGTGTCTATGCGCAGTTGTTAACTGCCATGTTGACTTGGCAAGTGCACCCACTTGCCAGGCCCTAAGCTTCCCTTTTCTTACATGTCAATCACCCCTAAGGTAGGCCCAAGGTACCCCTGTGGGCAGGGTGAAGTGTATGTTAATGGTAGGACATGTACTGGTGTGTGTGACATGTCCTGATAGGGAAATACAGACAATTTTGTTTTTCACTATTGAAAGGCTATGTTGCCCCATAGGACAGAATGGGGAATGCTTTGCAAAATTTTACAAGCATATCTTTCCATAGGGAATAAGTTTAGGCTCTCTGAACTCAAAATTTAATAAAACATCTTTTACTAAAGATGTTTTTTTTATTTGTGTGTTTGAAAATGTCACTTTTAGAAAGTAGGCATTTTCTTGTTTAACCATTCTGTGTGCCTCTGCCTGTTTGTGTATTGACTGTTTGGGTTTGGAGTGACAGGGCTTGGGAGGTGCATTCTCTCAGACAACCACCGGGGGGGATGCGAGGGTTGATGTGTGTCCTGCCTTTCCTGAATGAGTCAGCACTAGGTTGAATAGGCCTGATCTGCATTTGGAATGGTGGGAGCAGTAGCCCCTGTACCTGAATAGGGCAGTGCCTGCCTTCCACAATGCTGGCTCCGGCCCACTGTGGTGTGTCTGGAGCCAAGGTTCGCACTGACAATGGATGTTGTTGTGCACTTGCAGAGTGCCCCCGGAACTGGTTTGAACTAGGCTAAGAGACCCTTGCACAAAGAGAACAGAGACATTTTGGGGTATAAGTATTAGACCTAAAACCCCTGAACTTTAGACTACTTCTGGAATCAAGAGGAACCTTTGCTGAGGAGAAGAGCTGGGGTTGGCCTGCAATTGCTGTTTCTGCCAAAGAAAGGAGAAGGACTTCGCTATGTGCTGTGTCCCCCCTTGAAGAAAGTCTCCAAAGGCTTGAGTAGAGCTTGCCTCCTGTTTTGAAGTCTCAGGAACACAAAGACTTCACCCCCAGCTCCCCTGAACTTCCTTGCTGGGAGTTCTGACCTGCCAAGAGTGCCTGTAGCTGTGTATGGCCTCTGGAGGTTGTTTCTGCTACTGGGAGCTGGAAAGCAAAGCAACAACAAAAAGATTGACGCATTGCTCTTCTTGTGACAGTTTTTTTGACACAACACCATGGTGCGAGGAGAACCTCCCTGCACTGCTGCGCCGCTGCTGAAACTGGCGCAGTGCCTGTCGCCACTGCAAGAATTGACACATCGAGGAATTTCCACGCATCATCCCTGTGGGGCAAGTTTTCCCTCATGTATCACCCGCGGATCGGAGTCGTCGCAGAATCGACGCATCGCTTTCCCCTACAGACCGGACCCGACGCACGGCTCCCATGTCCAGTGGTCCTATCACATCCACGAAGGTCTCAGGAATCGACGCATTTCTTTGTTTTTCGACGCTTCCCATTACTGTGGCTGTTTGGCTTGGTGAATTTTGTCGCAACTACAGGCACTTTGCAGGAAATCACACATCCATAGTTTTCTATGGACTTAGTTGCTAAAACCTTTTGAAAGTCATTTTTCTTAATACTTGTATGTTGGATTTTTGTCGTTTTGGTCTTGTTAAAGTTTAGATAAAGATACTTTATTTTTCTAAACCGGTGTGGTGTTCCTTTGTGGTGTTATCACTGTGTTACTGTGAGTGTTGGTACAAATACTTTACACATTGCCTTTGGGATAAGCCTGTCTGCTCGTGCCAAGCTACCAAGAGGGTGAGCAAGTGTGTATCCCCCTTACCCTGACTAGAAACACGGGTCCCTATTTGGACAAACGTACCTACCTCTGCCAACTAGAAACCCCCATTTCTAACAATGCACCAGACCAGCTAATCCACTTACAGGGAAAATGGGAGATAGACATCCCAGATATGCAGGAAGAAGAATGGATGGAAGTATTGCCTCCCCTCGAGAGGTTGCTCTTAGGGCCCGCTTTCGCCTAGTGCAACTTAAAATTCTTTATAGGGCCTACATCTCATGCACCACATTAGTAAAGATGGGGAAACAAACAGATGCCTTCTGTCGCCGGGGCACATTCTTTCATATAATTTGGGCCTGCCACGAAATTCAAGAATATTGAGCGTCAATAATCCAGGGGCAGATTCACAGAACTAAACTGAGATAAAATCCTAAATTAACTACTTTTGGTATTCACCAAAGGCATTTAGTAGTAGTAGTAAAGTTAGGACTCCTTACTTTACCACTACTAAATGCCTATTGTGAATTCCCAAAGTCGTAAAGTTAGGATTTTGCCTCAGTTTAGTAGTAGTAAAGTTAGGATTCCTAACCTAACTACTACTAAATGCCTTCTGTGAATATCAAAAGTAGTAAATTTAGGATTTCATCTCAGATTAGTTCTGTGAATCGGCCCCCCAGTGTTTAAATGAAGTGTATGGGAGTGAATTGTCCATTTCGGCAAAATGGGGTCTACTTAATGGGTGAGAGGCAACAAACCTGGCAAGAGGAGAACAAACAGGTGTGACTCTATCACTTATGATTGCCAAAAGAAATATAGCACGAGCATGGGGTCAGACATGATTCCCTCCTAGAGGGACTGGAAGAGGGACATGAACTGGTGTATGGTGGTGGAGTAAATGGTCTGTACCAATGGAGGATGCCACCAAAAATGGGGGAAGATCTAGAATGAGTGGAATGATTTCAGAGGCAATCCATGTACAGCCCCAACGCCACAGAGGAGGATGTAGGAAATGCATGAGGAAATTGATTAATAAGGGAACAGCGGGTGGGATACTTTGTAAGGGGTGCTATAAAGATTGTGACAAGGGTAGAAGATGCAACCAAGAGAGGTGACATTATATTGCTTTTGTGGTGAAAGTAACAGCTGTGTTGTTTTTTTTCATATAAAGATTGATAAAAAAAAATTGCTTATTTAAAAGAGTTCATTCATATGTAAGTTCAAGTGGCCTGAGTGCTATTCTCTTACTTTGGCAGGTTTCTGTAGGCCTGAAATACATTCTCCCTGAAAGCTCTCATATTAGAGTTAACAACTCGAATTTCATGTCCATGTTGGATTTGTTTTTTTCTCATGTTTCTGTTGCAGGTTGAGAAGATTGTCTTTGTTAGTTAGAATAATGTTTTTGTTTAAGAAGTTAGGCTTAAGGGAGGAGAGGACACATTTCTACAAGGAGTGCTGATAATGTGAGACTGTGTTCTTTCTCACTGGAGTAGGCCTGAGAATCAAGGCCATCAAGCCAGGAGGTGGGAGTATCGAAACTGAGCGGAAAATCACCTATGAGGAGTTGCCCAGAGGGATGAGGCGATCGGATGACGAGCACGGGGCGTGTTTTATGAATTTGGTGTTGGAAATAGGGACAGCACCCCGGGGTTGAGTCAGTAGAAGAGGGGAGATCGATGGTGAGGGGAGGAGCATCTTAGAACAAGCTCTGTAGCCTTTGGCTAATTGACCCATGCAACTTTAGTGCACTTCTTAGGAAGTCTTCACATGCTGACACCTTTTTCCTGACTTGCTTGGGAAATGCTAAGTAGGGATATCACGTTAGTGGTAGAGTAGGGACAGACTAATGCTTTTTACTTATGAACCCCCAGCGAAATCTGATATTGATGTGAGGGCGCTTATTGCCTGTGTTCTTGTTTTGGAATTTGTTATTCTTTACATGCTCCAGAGATTTAATTATGCCTGCAGAATTCACTGTGAATTAGTTACCATGTATTTCTACAATCTCATCTTGAGGTGCTTGTATGTCCAGATATTTTTGGCTTTGTATTAACCCACTAACCTAGAACCTGGAGGCTTTGATTCTTCGGAGTCATGAATTATTGTACTAGTAAACCTGATGTGAAAAGTCTATTCTCCCCTCTACAATTATAAGAAGGCACCAATGGTCCATTGACCAAGGGTTCCAGTGTAAATTAGGGACAGGGAACCCGACCCCATCCGTTTTTTTAATGGTAAGGTATTACAGTGTGGTTTCTCACAGTATATCACTTTACAAGAGGGGGGCCCTTGGAAGGTGATGACCATGGGCAATTCCCCACTTTATCCATTTATACAATAAAATGTCTCAGAACTGTCAAAGTCCATGTTTCTTGCTTGTATTTTCCTGCCGAAAATATTTTTTCAAACCTGCCTGGGTGAAAACCAAAAACACAATCTATATATAGGAGATAAAACTGTAATATTCCTTGAGTCAGCATACTTCAGAGATGTTAAATACTCCCTCTTGCATTGCAGTGTAAGCACTCTACATGAGGTGCAATCAGGGCTTTAAGTGGGCCGGGTCTCACGGGGTCAGAGCACCGGCGTTTTTTTTTAAGGGGGCCTCGAAACGGGTCTCTATCGGGCTTTCTTTTTTGCCCTGGCACACGTGGTTCGTTTTTTTCCCATAGTGCAGTGACAGCAAGCACATCGATGTGCGCGTGGTGAGCGTTGTCTCTCTGGATTTTGAAACTCAGGAGCAGAAACATTGTCGTGGTGTCACCAGGGCTTTAAGCGGAAGCTTTTTCAATATTATATACAAGCCATAGTTGCTACTTATTTATCTTATGCAACTAGCAACCATTGACAAAGCCAATAGTCCTGACTTGTAGGTATGATGTGACTTATTGAATCATATATCTGGACGCAATGACAGGAACAGCAAAATACAAGTCGGGCACCACACTGTGCTAAACACAGATTTTTAGCTTATGTGTTTTAAGCCACGCCCTTAAATACATGGACTACGCCCCTTTGAGGGACCCCCCCGGTTTTTTCATCCCACTTAAAGCCCTGGATGCAATGATACTCCCAACAGCCAATAGCATTATGTAAAACAGTACAGCTTTGTAGGGCCGTGTGAAAGCCCAATCCGTGTATATTTTACAAAATTGGTAACAATTGCTGTATTGGCAACCGTGCTGTCAAGCCAGACCTAAAAACTGCCAGAGCTAAAAAGAGTGATCGAAAAAGACTGATCGCCTATTGCTTTCCCTTCACCCACAGCAGGGTCCTTTCTTTGCCAAAAGCTCTTGGCTCTTGATGTATATTTTACACGGAACTACTGAGTTTAAATTGGTGTCCGAATAATTCTCTGAAGAGGCAAACCCAAACCGGAATCAGACCCACGCTAATTGCCGAAGCACGGTTCCGATGATAAGGTGGCCGAGCGACGAGCAAGGGCGCTGGGCTGCGGCTTTGCACGAAAAACAAGTTTCAACTATCCTAGCTTGGAATTAAGTTTTTTTGGGTGGAACCCTGACTGTGATTTATGAAGGGCTATGGTGACAGGCCTCAATTAAAGTCCTGGGAGTGCTGCCACGCGGCGTGCGAACCTCCCCCACTGTGGTTTCCCGCGCTGTGAAGGTGAACCTCGGCGACATCCCTGAGAGGACGAGGCGGTGACTTTACATGCGATGAAACGTCTGCCACTAATGAACTAGGGAACAACGTGTAATTACATCACTGTCAGGATCCCCACCCGCTCCTCGGGGGTGGTTTTTCGCAATAGTATTTTTGGTCTTTTTTTTTTGTTGGTAGTACTAACTATGTTTGGGCAGGTGGTAGATTACGGGCAGGAATAAAGCTCTCTGCTCCAAAACCCCTTCATTGTCTAACAAATATATGCAGCAGTGCCCTAAAAAGAGTGACAGGTGCTCTTTACATAGAGTATGATGAAAGGAGGTACGTGCTGAGACCAGAAACTGATTTTATTCACAAAGAGTGACAAATATGACTGATAGAACTGGGTGCGGTAAATTCAGGTCTGTCCCTTCTCTGCAAAACTTGTTTTCGCTGATTGCCTGCACTACGCATTAGTGTGCATTATTGTAAAATTAAGTTTACAAATATCGATAACATAACACAAACCCAGAGGTGTGCATAGTTTATTTGCTAGCGAAGTTGGCAGAATTATGACCTTTCGCACTTTAAATGGGTGAGATCATTTCCGAGTATTTTAAGATAATTTTCATTCGAATCGACCTTCCACCTGGGAATATATGCCATCATTTTCCCTGCCCGTTTATGCCCTGCATACAATTTCTATGCAGAGGGGAAGAATCATGTTTTGTGAGTTGCACCTCATCTGCAGAATCATTTTGTAAGTGATTAATAGGGGCATTAGAATTCTCAAAAGTCAAAACTTTCACTCAAATGTGACCGAACAAAACCTCGTCCATAAACATTTGCTAAGAATACAAAACCCGTTGTTTCTTAGGGCACATCTACACATAACATTAAGTTTCACTCTGAACTTTGCAAAGTTGTGGCAATAGAGTAGTGTGTGAGACATCCCGTCCCCTCCACCCTGGCGCAAATGATGGGCCATCCATAGTTTAACAGTTTGATCTGGCATCACTCGCCTGTGGAAAATTACTGCAAATCACTGCTTGGCGTTCATCGGCCCTAGCTGAGGGTAAGGCCGTAAATTCCTCAGAAGTGCTGACCCAGACCCTGGCCATAGATCTAGCTTGGCCCCACAATGCTTACGGTGTAAGAGAATAAGGAGCATATATACAAGCCCCTATGGCCACCACAAAGTCACTTTTAGTGACGTTGTGATGGTGATAGGAGCTGCATCTTATTCACAAGGCAGCATTAAGCCACCCCCTTTCAGACTACACTTAGCGTGAAAGGGGTGAGCAATGGGTGTTGTGGTGGGCGTTCCACTGCAACACCCACTGATTTTGACGCTGCCCCCTATTTACAAGAGCAGCATAAATAGGAGGCAGCACCAAAATTAAGTCCAGGGAAAACCTGGGGGCATATTAACAAGGCGGCGCTATAAAATTATCGCCGCTTTTGCGGCCGTTTCAGCCGAAAAGCGGCGATAATTTTATCGCCTTATCAGCAAAGACACGCTATAGCGTGTTTTGCTGACTTAGCGCCTGTTTCCAGCACGCCTAACTTTGCATCGCTAATGAGATGCAAAGTAGGCGTGGATGTGAAGCCAACCACGGAAAATATCGCGAAGGCAGCTTTGCGATATTAACAAGTAAGGGTGGCGATTATTTCAATCGTGTTAAGTATGCCTTAACACAGGAATTCAACGTCTGTTAAATTCTTGACTAAGGCATACTTAACATGGGGGGTGGATTCTGTGGCTAAGACCACAGGCCCTATCATCTAGGATATCGCCGTTTTCCACCATGGAAAACGGCGATTTCCACACTATCTCTGGAATTTTTATCGCCTGGGTTGAAGGAATGATTGTGCACATAAACAATCCAGAATGGTGTTTTGAAACTCCTATGTGTGCTGCACTGTGCTGTTTCTTGATAATATGCCCCTAAATATTTCTCCACCTTTCACCATGTTTTTCCTGGTCTTAATTTTGGCGCTGCCCCATGTTTACACCACCCTTGTAAATATAGGACAGTCAAAATCAATGGGTGAGACAACCATTGCCTACCCCTTATACGCTAAGTATAGCGTGAAATAGTGCCTTTATTTAATAAGGTGACGTTAAGCCACGTTAAGTGGCTTAATACCATCTTGTAGGCGAAGCCCCTATCGCCACAAGAACGTCTTTAAAAGTGATGTTCCTGTGTCGATAAGGGCTTGTAAATTTGCCCCTTAGTCTGACGTTTACAGTCCTGTGAGCAGAGGTGCAGGCGTTTTGCAAGCCTGACAAGGCTTTGTTTTTGGGCTTTCCCCACATGTTTGTTTATTCTTTCTTCTTTTCTTCAGTATGAAAGCTGTAAGTGGGGCAACTCTATGGGAATGGTTCTAGGGTGGCTAAAATAGGTGCTGTTGACTTTTATCAGCGCTGCAAAGTTTTCAGTAAGGTTTTGTGAAATTCAGATCGTTTGCAAACCTTTATTTTAAAGAAGCCGGCGAGGTGCCCGCTTCATGACAATTTTGCATTTAAAAAAACCATTCTAAACCTATATTTTTTTGCTGGATGATTCTCTTCAGATACACCTTTGCGTAAGGTGTTGAGAACCAACCAGTGAGCAGCCAAGGGAGAATGTATGCCTGAACACTACGGAGCAGATTTACAAGCCCCTTGACCCACTTTTGCGTCACTTTTAACATGGGAAAAGTGACGCAAAAGTGGCGCAAGGGGCTTGTAAATCTGCTCCTACCAGTTTAGGACCTAAAGTCTATTGACCAGAGGAGGACATTCATAGCCCCACAGTCACCTTGGCTCTGTGCGCTTTGTAAAAAACACACAACCTACGTGTAAAAGCAAGCAGACGGCGCAGGCCTCGGGAAGGCTGAGTGGAAAGAGACGGCCTGTAATTACAGAGATAACTCACGCGGTGTCACGCCACAATGATACATGAAAACGCTTCATAAAGCAGTCGCTGTGATGCCCTCCATCCATCTTTCTGCCGCTCTGTTTATTCACTCCTCCGGCCCATAAGTCTCTCCTGCGTGCCACCGTAAATGCCATCGACTGAGAAATGGGAAAATGTCACCGGCTCCTCATTCCAGACTGTTTTCCCACAAAAAATTGCTTTCATTTTCTGGCGTAATTTTCTCAAATATTTCTGTTTCTGATTATTGTGAAAGAACAACGCGCTGCACAAAAAATGGCAAGTGACAGAGATGGCCCCTCGCAGGGGATGTAAACCACGGTGCCCCAAGTCTGCCAGTTTGAAATATACTAGGAAACTTAAGTCGTGTCCCAGATTTATATGGAGGGGTAGCCGAGAAAGCTGCCTCCTGCTTCAAAGAGGTGCTTTCTTTTGAACGAAAATGGTGACAGCCAGCCGCGGCCGGTGCATGTAAGAGTGGTGGAGCGGGTGTGGGGGAGTCGACAGACAACAAGGGAAACAGCCTTTACCATGAAGGCTTTTCTACGCGTTACGTTTACAACGGTACACTTACCTCGTAAACGTCTTCACAACGCGTATTGCTTCCACGACCGTCTTTACCACGCAAGCAACGTTATCACGGAACGTCTTCTTCCTCATCCGAAAAAATGCGTCAGTCCTTTTTTAGTGTCGGCGAAGACGTGAGAAAAAGGCACAAAAAAAGAAGAAAGGGGGCTTGGGGGGGTCTCCCCCGAAAAAGAAAAAGCGAGGTAAAGGAAAAATCGAGGTAAAGGCAATGTGTAGAAAAAACTTTCCGTTGTAACGCATGCGTGGTAAAGGCATGCGTTGCAACGGAATGCGTAGTAACGACATATATTCAGACAACAACCACGGAACCTTAAATAAAAAAAAAAACAGTGGCGGCTCCTCGAGGGAGTGCTGCGGGGCGGGGGAAGGGCAGGGTTGGGGGTAGTACACCCCAGCATACGGCCAAACGGAGTTAAGTCAATAAATAAATAAATAAAACGAATTACATTGCGCGCACTGCATCGCCATTTGCGATACAGCGCGCGCAATGTAATACGTTTTATGTATTTATTTATTGACTTAACTCCGTTCCGCGGTATACTGGAGTTTACTACCCCCTCCCCCACCACGCAGCACTCCCTCGAGGAGCCGTAACTGGAAAAACCGAAAACCTCTAACCTTCCACTCGCCGCATTGACGACTTGACGATGGGTCGAGCGCAAGGTAAGTGTTTTTAATTTTTTTGAATTTACCTCATCGTCGTCTATCGACTCCCCCTACCCTGCCCCACTGCTCTTACCTGCACCGGCCACGCCTGGTAAAAACTACTGACGACAAGAAAGGTAATTTTCAAAAGAAACACCTCCAATCAATTTCAAAACATAGTCAGAAATCTCAGCATCCTGTGGCATAGGTGTGCCCCCAAAATTTCGCGTTAGGACTAACAATGGCACCAAATTTCGCGGACACAATATCGCAGGACAAAATATCAATAGGTGTAGATTTTCTATTCCTAACTCCTCACATATGTGCCATGACGATATATATTCTCCCCCGAGGTGCAAAGCTGAGCGGGTAAGAATAGTAAATGTATTCTTCCTCTGTATGCACTTGCCTTTCGATACTCTGTCTATGATATTAGTGTATCTCGATATTCGTAGCCTCGATATTCCATAGTACAATACAGGCTTATGCCCCAGACAATTTAAACTCACAGTCTGATCACAAAACCTTGAGACCCATAAAATCAAAATTGCACAGAGTCGTAACTTGCCTGGAGTACGCCTTTTGCCATAAATACACATGTGGCGGTCTCTGCGTTTGCCGCCCCACGACGGACGCAGGAAAGAGTGGGAGGGAGGCGGCCGCTGCCCCTAAAACTCGTGTCGCACAGGGTGGACCCCCCCCCAATCCCTCCCGCCTAGCTACGCCACTGAAAGTTTGTCAAAATTGTCCCTCAGTACCTCCTTGATATCCAGATCCAAATATTCTTCAAGAATCACCAGGAACACACCCATTTGAACTCACTCCATTGACCTGCCATGGTTAGGTAAACAAACCACTAATGCAGTTATGACAAAACATTGTGGAAAATAAGCAGGCTTCGGATCTGTGGCACTTTTGGGGATAAGTAGGCTTCGGATCTGGGGCACTTTTGGGGATGAGTAGGCTTCGGATCTGGGGCACTTTTGGGGATCAGTTAACTTTTCATTTTAGATTTTTTTACCGCATGGAACATTATTTTCACAGTGTAGAAAATTCAAATGAAATTTACCTTCCCTTAATAGTTGGGGTATTTTATGCCTTTGCCTGTGTCCCTGTACCTTCGGTGTCAAAAATGTGTGGGATATCAAGGTATTAGTTCAGAAGTACATGAATATATGTCAAAGGCATCACAGTATATATGTGGATATTTTAAAGTGTACCACCATTTCTTTGATCACTCCTCGCTGTGGCAATGGGAACAACAACTAAGCTTCCAATAGGCACCACTCATTAAATATGTATTTTTTTTTCAACATAGTACTTTATAGTACAATTCGGCTGATTCTCATCTCTGTAAATAACAGGGGTCATACTCGTATCATCAACAGTTGTGCTGGCTCAGTACAGATCCCAGCATCTCTTTTTATGCATTTGAACTGTCTAAAGTGCATACCTTTGACTCAGAATTTCTCCTAGTTAGTACATGGTTTTCAGACAGCAGCACTCACAATCAGTAAGCCACCCATTGCTCACTCTTACCTAGCTGTGCTGTTTGACTCATAGAAATTCCAAGTTTAATGTATGTGCTTTAGACAATGGAAGAGCATAAGAAGAGGTGCAAGGCTCTGCTCAGAGCCCGCCCAGCTGTTCATCTTCTCAGGTATTCCCAAAGGACCCTTTAGGTCTGATCCACCCCTTGCTCTCTCGCCAGCACCTTATAAGCAATTCAGTTATTCAGTGTGCGCTATGCAAAATGCATAAATAAATAAAATAAATGAATAGTGCTCAATTTACCAACATTCAGAGGCTGGGACTTTGTACTTGTGACATTCAATTAGAGCAGATGCCAGCACCACCATTAACTCACAAACACACTAGATGGAACGCTTAAAGTCATAATTGACTTCTCTGCATGGGTCAAATCTGCAGCCCCGGCTTAACTCTAACCGTAATATTTATTTATTTATTAAGGAGTTTTATATAGCGCTAGCCCGACCAGAGGGTATCGGAGCGCTTCACAGTAGTTTTAGAGTACGTTTCACAGCAGTTTTTGAGTAAGATTCATACAATAATGCCGTATTCTATATTTAGGTTTGGAAAGTCCGCGTGTGCTGAGCAGCATTGAGGTAGTACGTGTGTCCTGAGATAACCTCATAGAGTGTACGTTGTCTTGGGGTGGACACAATAAAGCAGAATTCTACATATAGCTGCGGAAGTCCAAGTGTGCTGAGCAGCATTGAGGTAGTCCGTGAGTCCTGAGATAACCTCATAGAGAACCACTTAGGTGGGGGGGAGCAGGTAGGGGTCAAATAGCAGGGAGGAGGTAAGTCTTATAGCAGCAATGTCTGGGAGAGACCACGAGCAGGGAATTGCGTTTGGATGGTGGCTATCCATTCTGGAGAGAGCCATTGAGCAAAAGGACGTTTAGGTGTTTTTTTATATTTTGTGAAGGATGAGATAGTCCTGATACAGATTGGGATAGCATTCCAGATTTTGGGCGCTTTTCCGGCAAAGGACCGTGCAGCAGTTTTTTGTTCGCATGTTTTCATAGGGATGAGTAGTAGGGTGCTGGAGCTCCTGAGGTTCCTTGTCTGACCAGTCCTCTTGAGCTTAGCAGCCAAATACTCAGGTTTTCCTGTGTGCAGGGCTTTGTGTGTGAAGCAGGCAGTTCTGAAACTGGCACGCAATTCGACCGGGAGCCATTTTAGTTCTCTGAGTGCTGGTGAAATGTGGTCGTATTTCCTGATGCCAGTGACCATTCTGGCTGCTGCGTTGAGTAGTTTTGAGGGGAGCTAGGTGAGATTTAGTTGTACCAGTGAGGGTGGCATTACCATAGTCGAGTCTGGATAGCACCAGTGATAGGGTGGCTTGTTTGAGGTCATTGGTTGGGATGAATGGTTTTATTTTGTTAAGTAGCTTCAGGTTGATGAAGGCACTCTTTGCGGAGTTCTTGATGTGTTTGGCCATGTCGAGTTTTGAGTCTAGGGTGATTCCTAATGATTTAGCGGAGTGGGTCAGAGTGTGATAGCCGTTAGGAGCATCCAGAGCTTTTAGCCATTCCAAAATATGAGGGTTCTCGTCTTTGTTGGAGATGAGGAGGATTTCGGTAATATAATTATGACCGTAACCCTAATATTAGTGCTAACCTTAAATTTTATCTAAACTCTACAACTAACCTTTATTTGGACCTTACTGTATCCCTAGTCCTAGCTGTTACCCTTTGTTGAGATGTGCACCCCATCAAGAAACCTCCCCACAAATACAGCCATGGGATGCATCCTGATCTAGGTGACTCCAGGAGCTTGGAAATCTTTCTATTGATATGATTAGCAGACTCCTTCAGTGCCCAAACAGAAAGCCCTCCTAGCCATGCCTGCCTTGGCACAAAGTGTGACCAAGCAATCATATCCAGCGCAAGATGCTTTGCCAGCTATATTACTTCTGAAATCAATGCATCTATAAGTCTTTATGACCGAACTCTGCTAAATCATTGCCTCTTATGTGAAGATTAACAGATCTGGAGAAGGAAGCCCCGCAGGTACCGTTTTTTCCACTACAGTTCTCAAGCTCTTGGCAGGAAGGCCACCTTCTCCATGCCACCTCATGAAGAAACCAGCCTTCCTGGTGTGTTGCTCAAGTCCACCCATCTGGTAAACCTTGCAAGCCCTCCATATGTAGGAATGGCCCAACACCAACACTTCACAAAGATCCAAACCACCTGATACACACATGAGGGAGGTATAGGAGTGAGAGCAGCAAATTGCTCAGGGCTGTCCATTAGATCATGTAAAGATGCATGCAATGCTTGTAGCACCCTGACCCCCATCTCCAAATCTTGTGCACTATCTTACCATCCAATCCTGACCCAGCAGTGATAGGAGTAAGGACTGAAGTTGCATGGATCAATCCCTGCCACCCCAAGACCAATTGTAAAACTCTAGGAAACTGGAATTTGGACAATGTGGTTCCATAAACATGGAGGAACAATGCTCATAGCCTTTGTGGGCCTTTATGAGTGGACCACAGTGTACTTCTCCAGGGCCTGAATGCGACAGTAGAGGGAAGTAGGAGCCCTGCAATATGTGTTCACATGGTCCCCCGATGTCAGTTACAGAATACGGCAAGGTCACCACCAGTGCACCATCAGGCCAGTTTACGCCTTCAGCCAGCTGACCTCTTCTACGAGAAGGCCTTCAAGAATATCTTTCTTCAATCTCATGACCAACTCTCCCACCCGAAAGGTCCATAAAACGCTAGGTAGAATGTGGCCCTGCAAAGCAAGGATTCAAGCTCAGACTTGCAATGCCCTAGGAGACTTGAAACAATCATGACCAGCGTCTGTACATCAATTGGGTGCCTAGAGTCCTGGCTCCCCCCTTCCAGCCTTACCCAACCATTCATTGCCTTCATCTGCACCCACCCCCGTTATCGCCGGTGTCGCCTAGCCGAGACCACAGATCAGCCTTCCTGCCTCAAAAGTGTCAAAAAGGAGATGAATGAAGACAGAGTGAAAATTTCTGCTTCTTCCACTTCACATACAAAGAAAAGATTATCTGGAAGGCCCATTGATAGTGTTTTTTGACTTTGGAGCTAAACAGGCCACCAGAAGGTTTGAAAGGACGGGGCATGAAGCTTTCATGGATGATCTGAGAAAGTCGTAGGTAAGTTTGCAGCTTCTGATTGGACGTGCTTGAATTCTTGCAGCTTAAGGTGAGATAGAGACTCAGAAGGGCTATTTTGCATCCCTGGTACATGCGTTGACCTGAATGTGACATTGTTCTTCAGGCACAATACCACTATCTCTATCAGAAATCTGAGAGCCTTTTTAAATTTTGCCCATTGTTGGTTAATTGACTCCACCATCCCATATTGACAGACCAAAAAAACACTGACTGATTCTGAAATTGGGCAGGCCACATTTTCAGTGCTACCTGGATTGGGAACAGTTCTAGAAAGTTGATGTTCCCCACTAACCCGGACTCATACCATGCAACAAGCCAGCACTCCTTGATATCCTTGCCTAACACAAAAGGGCTGTTGGAAACCAGCCTCAGGCTTCTTGGGAATCATAAGGTGCAACCAGGCATTCAGGTTTGTCTGGTCTGAGATTAAGGTTTGACATGAGACCTTCTACCTAAAGGCCCTATAATAATCTTTCCATCAGCTGCCACCAAATTCATCATGGGTGCTAACAATTTTATTCTGGTAGCTTGATAATTGCTGTTCTAGCTCAGGGAACACCTCTATCATAACAGGGTGGACTATTGCCAACTCCTTCATCCAATTTATTAGTGTTTCCTCTACTTTCTGTTTGAGAAGGGTGTGATCACAAACTCCCCAATTGAGACCATTGCTTTCAACACTTAGCTTTCCCCCTTGCCGGGGTCTCAATAATCAAATCAAACATCTCCACAAATGTACCTTTCCAAGTTTTCTTTCATCTCCACTGACAAATGTGTACCCAGAAGATCCCACTCAGACTGGACAAAGCCCAGACCCATACAAGGTAATGGCAAAACCATACCTGCCAGGCCGGTCTCCTTGAATGCACCTGCCTGGGATATTGAGAACAACATTGAGTCTCAGGCAATGGTCACTGGGCAACTTCCACTGCCCTCACCCAGGTACCATTTATTCCAAGACAGAAGCTGGAAACTCTGCCCATGCCGCCTCCTCTATTGAAGTAGTAACTCTGGTGCACCACCTGCACTGACATCTGTGCCTGATCAGAGCCCTCAAACTGGGCCACAAAATGCCCTTCTTTATCAAGATTGTCCTCTGACGCTCCTGACACCAAACTTCATGCAAAAGCGGTAGGCAGCCTCCCAATCTTCGACAAACAGGGGAGGACACCAGTCAAATTTGCGATGAGGTCAGGCTATGGTCCGCTCGCAGCACCCTGCTGCTGGCACACCATGCTACTCCCAGCTCTCGGTGCAGAAGCAGACTCGTTTGCCGCTGTGTGGACGATGCTGTTTGCGAACACACCCACAGGGATTACTTCTGGCTGCACCCTGACCCCCACCCTAGGCTTTGGAGCCCGATGCATCCACTGTAGGGGTGGTGTGTACTATTCCGCTCACCTGCTCCTGCCCTTTCTTTGCCTTTATCGCTACAAGTAGAATCACCACCCTTGAGAGAAGTCCCTCCCTTTGTGGCTTTACTGGGATCTTAACGAGTGGCAGAGCCATAATCAGGGCCGGACTGGGAACCAAATCCAGCCCTGGCAAAGTGCTCGGCCCCCTCCCCCCCCCCCTTCGTTGGGGGTGCAGCCGAGCTCTTCGCCAGGGCCGGTTTTTGGCCGCTTTGTTACAGGGCCGATTTTGTAGCTATGCTGCGAAAACGGCCCTGTAACAAAAGCTGCCCTTAGGGGCCCAAAACCGGCCCCCACCCTTGCGGCGCACCGGGGGATTGCCCGGTACCGGCTATGGCCAGTCCGGCCCTGGCCATGATACCTTTACTTAAGTAGAAGAGAAAGGTGCCGGCAGCACCAGTAAAACATCAGTGGAATCCAGTCTGCGCTTTACCCTCTCACTATAACGGTCCCTGTTAGCTGCCCTCTTGTTAGACTCGGGAGGCATAGTTACACTAGCAAAGCTGCAGAACAACAAAATGTTTGCACATTTTCAGAACCAGATTCCCTCACTACCTTAAAGACAACAACAATTGGGAACACAAGGGAAAACACCTTCACCCTAACCTCTTTCTCCTTACCTAAGTTCATGTGCTTCGTTGAGCAGCAGGTACTGGAGGAAATGGGCTCCAGCAAGGCCAAAGGAGGTGCATCCCAGCTGCCCCCAGCCAAAGGCCCAAAATGGGCATATTAAAGCTCGCTGGAGGGCCAAACAGAAATAGCCACTAACTTGTCAAGCTATTCCACAACCGCACCCTCAGCTTGGACACAGGGGATTAAAAGGACTGTGCTGCCCCTGCAGAAGGTTCATTCGTGAGGCAGGAAGGTGCACTGGGAATTTGAGAGGGGGAGTGCGGCACCATTCTGAATCGTCCGGAGGTCTTGGAGGGAACCTGTTTGCAGCAGTCGTGGCCGGCATGACTCGTGGGTGGGAGGGCAAGTGGTCGCGTGGAGGGGGTCTCGTGTGGGGAGGTCCGGCATCGTCCTCTGCGAACAGGAAGCAGGCAGCTTCCCTCCCCTCCCCTCCCCTAAGTCAATCACAACGCTGCAATGGCGTCGGCACAGGCGTCTATGGGGAGGCCATTTTCTCCATGTAGGCTGCATGCAGCCTGCATGGAGAAAATGGAGAGTGCGCATGACTGCTTTGGTCGGCCCCAGAGGGCTGACCAAACAGTCAGGGTCCACAGCACTGGGCTAGCCACTCCTCCCCTGCCCTCGAGCAGGCCTTTCCACCTGCCCGCCCCCAACCAAGCGCTCCTGCTTTCTCGCAGTGCAAGAAGCAGAAACAAAAAAATTGTTTTTATAATAGTGCAAGAAGCAGAAACATAAAATGGTATTTATAATACCATTTTATGTTATTGCTTCTCCTACTGCGAGAAAGCAGTGGGGCGATGCTACTCCACCCACATGGAGGAGCCGCCCCTGGCTTGCATCGCAGTTTTGGGCTGTGCCTCCTTGCCCCTACCAGGTTTTCGGGCTGTCTTCTGGTTCCCGAAGCAGATTTGCGGCTTTGCCCGCAACATGGCTCGCTGCGCTGCGTTATCAGCGGTTCTGGAAGTTTTTTATCACCACCACAGGAGTTTTCATGCCACCACAGCCGGGCAATCGGAGCTCTCCGAGAGAAGTGAAGTGTCCAGAAACAACTGTGAATAAGGGATCACACGGCAACAAGCCTGTGACGGCACCCCCCTCCCCCGGCAATGGTGACCAGAGAAGTTCTCCACTGTCAAGCACCCATGGTAGTCCTGTGGACACAATTTCAGTGTTGCACCACAGGTCTGGGTCAGCACCTGAGTTGCGGTGCAGAGGAAAAGGACCTGGCACGGTCCAGGCGGTTCAGCAGCACCCAGAGGCCATTGAGGAAGTCATGATCTGCAGCAGAGTGTTGTTGGTCTGTTAAGGTGAGCGTGGGCCGGAAGTGTGAAGGCTTCGGAAAAACGGATCGGGTGGTGCGGGAGCATTGTATCTAAAGGATATTCTCGGTCAGCACTGACTGTTCTTTAGTCATGTATGGGTGATAATATTCCACCCTGCTTCACTTCTGCAATGGGATATGGAATCAAACAGAAAAAAGAGGTAGCACACACAATGCCAATGTCGAAGGCACCAATGTTGCGTTTACTATGGTTTGAGACTAGAGTGTGCCCAATTTAATACTCCCTACTAGTTAACAGGCGCTTATTACTTCGGCACCGCTGCCGTGCTAGCTAGGGTTGGGAAACTTCAATCAGGTTATGGTGTGGGGGTGATTTGCCACTTGGCATGCTCCAGGACTAGCCATTGACACAGCCAAGCCACTATCGGTGGCTTTCTAAAGGGCAAAGTATTATTTGGCATGACTACCAGAGCCGCTGACTTTAAAATTGGAGGAACCAGGTTGAATACGACTCGGTTAGGGTAGGAAACCTCCCCATCGAACCACAGAGTTAAATGGCAATTGTGCAACTTAGAAAAAAGCACATTCGAGTCTCTGTAGCAGGTCAGCGTACTGTAATCATGGGCAAATCACATACTCTTCCGGTCCCAAAGCATAGAACGTGAACTTTTGTAATGTAACTAGTGTGCGAGACACTGTTAACACTCACCACTTTACGTGGCCGGTTAGTCTCCCCTGTGTTTTAACAAACGTGGTATCCCAAAGGAGACCTGTAAAAAGCTGGCTCTGTATATATTATACCAAAGTAAGGTACAGTGTGCATAGAGTCCAGTGGATCCCCAGAGGCTTACAGAGGCTTAAGTAGAGAATACTAAAAGTTCTATTTGTGGTAGAGTGGTCCAGTAGTTAGGCTTATAAGAGGGTTGTGTTAAGTGTGAGAAGTTGGCCTGGTATATGCTGGTCACTAGTTATAGTGGGCACCTTGCACCAGTCCAAATGACCCTTATTGATGATGAGGTTAAAGACAACCTTTATTGAAAGCTATCCGAGTCTTGAAGGAATGTAAAGCAGCTTGGTTTACCAGATTATAACCTCCTGAATGACCAAATGAAAGGAGAACCACACAAGGTATATATAATATATATGTATTTATTACTAAACACTCTCTACTAACCTCTTTATGAGATTGGAGAACAAGATACACAATATTAAGGCACTACAACGACAGTAAATAGCACAATACACAGTGGGCTCCAGGGGGAGACCAAACCATATACTAAGAAAGTGGTATAACAACCACGACTTGACTAGACACAGTGCCTAGAGCACATAGAATCGGTGGGACCCCAAGGAACCAACCAAGGTAGTGATACAGGAGACCCACGGTGGACGTGTGCAGTGTGAAAACACAGGCGCGAGTCCCGTACAATACTATGGGAGAGTCGCGGTTGGAATTTTAAAGATTAAGGACACTTAGGAGAGCACTTCAAGCAAACCCTTTAGAACATAGAAGGTTCTAAGGCCAGCACCCTTGAGAGTACCAAGGTACCCGAATTACCTATCCCAGGAGAGCCGGGTGCATAGGGGTCAAGTGGTGTCGGAAACGTTCGTTGATTTCAATGGCGTGTTGCGAAGAAGTGCTGCTCCTGGGAAGATGAGAAGTGCCCGGTGTGATCCAAGCCTGGATCAGAGCAGAGAAGAACCTGAGAGCAGAGGTAACAGAGTCTGGGTTACCTCACAGTGACCAGGGTCACGATAGACGAATGCCCACCAATGTCGGGTGTTTCAGGTGAGATGAGGTGAAGCTTGACTCTGCAGCCACAGGGACTAGGAGACATCGACGATGACCAAAGTCCTCAGACGAGCTGTTCCACAAAGGATGTTGATTGCTGGGGGGGACAGTGTCCGGGTTGGAGACCAACAAGCCTTGGCAACTGCAACCCATGCGGTCAGAGAAAAGATGCTTTGTTGTGGACTAGCAAGGTCCCGGGGACTCCCCAAGTGATGGAGAGTCAGGGCATGTCAGGAGCAACCAGGAAAGCCCACTGAAAGTTAAAGTTGCCTTCACAGGGACCCACAGGTCAACGGACCAGGGATCGTGAAGGGACCTCAAGAGGAATCACAAAACATCGGCCCACGGAACACTCGTGGAATGTAGGCTGGTAATCTTCAGTGGAAACACTGCTTGGGGTCAGGACTACAAGTAGCTCAAAGCACAGCCTCAAAGATCGCCAAAAAGCATATGCTGCTCCAAATGTGCATGGTGTCCAGGGGTAGGGGTTGCACTGTCCCCACAAGGGCTGCGGGTCTCAGGTTTGCTGAGAGCACTAGTCAACCTCGGGGAAGCTTGGGAACCCACCTCCTGTGTTGAAAAATCTTTGGAGTCCTTCAGTAGCTGCGTAGATGCAAACCGGTCAGATGCGTTTAAGGTGCCTGCCTTGCAGGGGAGTAACTCCTTTACTCCAAGTGAGATTCTTCAGTCGACCAGCATAGTGTAGATAGTCAAACTATTTGGTTTCTGTAGCAGAGTTTCGTCTAGGTAAATCTAAAGTCCTGTAGCCAGGGGTTCCTACTTTATACCCAAGGAAGGGGTGTGACAAACTCTGGGGACCCACGTATGGGAGGGTCAGGACAGGGGGGTGGCTACACTCATGTCCTTTCTCCAGTTTCACACAAGAGCAGGGGCTGGTAGCCCCTGCAACCGGTTTGAGCTGGACTATGCACAGGGACACCAAATGTACCCAGCCCCAATACACTAAAGCCTGTCTGGGAGATGGTCACACCTCCCTGTGACAGGAAAACTATTGTCCAGCCATCCCCTGCCGGAGTTTCGTCCAGCAGCAGGAGGGCAGACTTGTGTCTGTGGCTGGCAGCATCCATTTTGTGATGCCAGGGTTTGGAAAGCTGGTACCGGGTGTACCGGTGTTGTCATATTTCTCCCTCTAGTTGGGTGGAATCATACCTCCCACACCAGTTACTGGTGTGGAGGTATGATTCCAAGGAGTTTGACACCAAACACGACATGTTTCCATGCTGCCGTTCTAAAGTTAGCATTTACCGCGAAGTTAAAATGCACTTAAGTATATATGGTTGGCTGCATCACAAACATCCCCGGAATATAGGTTCCGAAAGCTGCAGAGGGGCTCTGCTAATGCATGGGCACACTCTCACATAAAACCCAGCACCCTGCCTTCAGGATTGATAAGGCCTGCCATAGGGGTGACTGCTAGGTTTATATGTGCAGTGATTAGGATAGATATAGTGAATCTATATCTGAGTAAGGGGTGCATGCACCACCTTACACAGGCTGCTGTAGCAGACCTGTTGTGTCATTTTGAATGGTCTCCCAGGGGTGGCATAATACATGCTGAAGCCCCTGAGAGGCCTCCGGGGTATCTATGCCCTAGGTACTTAGTATACCATATACTAGGGACTTATAAGGGTACCCCAGAATCCAATCTGGAGTGTACCAAAAGTACATGCAATCAGTTTATAGGAGAAAGCAGCTAGGCTGGGGTCCTGGATAGCAGGATCCCAGCCAGTCTAAGTCGAAAACAGTGAAACATCAGCAAAAAGTGGGGTTAATTATAAGAAGCAGATCCTACTGTCCGACATTAAGCATTTTATTGTACACACTCAGGCAAGAAATGATTAGACACACTCAAAGGCTGAATCCATGCCAATTGTTTTGTATAAAAAGTTATTGCTTTGTTATTTTATTTGGGAACCAACAGGAACTCAGGGGCATATTAGCAAGAGCAATATCGCCACTTTACCGTGATCTTTCCCTGCTAAAGCGGCGATAATTCTATCACTCTATCAACAAGCTGTCGCTAACAGCAGTTAGCAACAGCTTTCTAACGAAAGCAACTGGTTTGGGTGCCGCTTTGCATGTCAGCGATATTTATTGCTAATGACATGCAAAGTAGACATTCCCGACCTAAAGCGGCGATAATGGGCTTGATAATATGCCGCAGAGAATTCCAATAGAAGCCCATGTTGACACCAGAACATGGGCTTCTATGGGAATTCTCAAAGGCATATTCTCAAGCCCATTATTGCCACTTTATCGGCAGTTTTCTGCCGCTAAAGCGGCGATAATTTTTACGCTGTTTCTTGATAATATGCCCCGTGGTAAACAGCCACTAACAGGCCTATCGCCTATTAGGAAGGAGGCCCTGGCCCCAGTTAGCGACGTGAAAAGTCACGCTAACCGGGGTCATCACCGGTTTTTTAACACCTGCTATTTTCCTGACTTAACCATACCTAACATGGGGGGTGGATTATGCTGATACGACCACAGGGTCGTATCAGCAAGGTTTTCCCCCTTCTCCATGCAACATCGCTGGTTTTGGCACGAAGTTGTCCTTTCCCTCCCGCTATCGCTGGAATATTACTCGCCAGTGCACTATTTGTTGCTAATACAGCGTTAGCGTGGCAATATATTCCAGCGATAGCTGCTCTGCGATATTTATCGCAGTTTGTTGCTAATATGGCCCTCAGTTGCAGGTAAGTAACAGTTTCAAGATTAGTAATACTTTTTAAAAGGCAGTAGGAATAGTTTACAGTATGAGAAATACCTTTGTGTTGTCAATCAAAAACAGTAGCAAACTTAGCAGTTGTAAAAGATAAGACAGATAAATGAAATAGGAGAAATGTAATGCAATCCTATGGAAGGAAAACAGTGATAGGCATTAACAGGTAAGTACACGACTTACTCTTCCAATATTCAGGGGTTTAAACCAACACTAGGCAATGTTCAGTTTAAGGTAGGTACTGTACCACCAGCAGAAGTGGGGCGTTCAGGTGCAGACAGAGGTCACTGAGCCCAATGTTAGTCAAAGGAGACTGGGGGCACCGAACAAGGTGCAGATTGCAGGTAGGTTCCTGTGGTTTCATGGCTCAGGCCTGGGGCTTAAAGCAAGCACAGATGGGGTCACAAGGCAACATCAAGATTACACCACCAGTGGCACAGGGGCGGCCAGGTGCCGGGGACTAATCAGCATCTGCGCCAGACGCTTTTCAATGGGGAATTTCGGTCACAAAAAGAAGCTGCAGGCTTGGTCAAGGAGGCTGGATGAAGGTGACCAACGGCTGAGCAGGTAAGTTGGGGTGTAGAAAAAGGATTGGGTACCATTGACTGGGCTTCTGAAGGTCGGGGGCGGATGATGCAGGGGTCAAATTAATTTTACCAAACTGGTCGCGGTCAGGGGGACCCTTCAAGATGAAGCTGCAGGCGTCTTCGTAGAGTCCAGGAGAGGTCAGCCAACATTGGATTTGAGGTCTGGATTGCTGGGGAGATGTTGGTGGACAGGTTAGCCACTCAGACTCGGGCCGAGGGCATCGGGTGCAGAGTGGGCAGGGCTTGCGGATCCTTGTGGATTTTTCTGGACAGGGCCACTGTCTTTGGGAGATCTGGTCCTTGTTGAGGCAAGGACAGTCTCCCTCAGGTTTTGGAAGTCACTGGCTACAGGACAGGCGTAATCTTCTTTCACTGGGACCAAATCAGTAGTCATCTTTCAGGCTCGGCTGCATGGCATCTTCTTCGTCCTTTTCTTCCTTGGTCGCAGGAATCTGAGGATCAAGGTTCAGGGGTGCCCCTAATTACTGAATTTAGGGGTAATACAGGTACTGGCAGATGGTAGCCAATAGGCTACTTGCCTTTTAGGGTGACGTCACCATTAGTATGTCCCCCCTTTGGGGTGTGGACATCCCCTGACCTGATTGGCTAAAATCCTTCTATTCAAGATCGAGGACTTTCTAAGGAGGGGGTAACCTCGGTCCAGGGCACATAAGGGTTGGTCTTGGCAGCGGGGACACACACCTCTCCTGACTACTAATTTTCCAGCTGACCTTGTTGCCAAAAGTGAGGCTTGGTCAGGGGGTTGGGCATCTCCAGTAGCTGGAGAGGCCCTGGCTAGCATATTAAAGGTCAGGAAGCCTTTGAGGCTCACTGCCCTGAATGCTGTTTCTGCTTGGGGGTAGGTGTGAAGCACCTCCACCCCAGCAGCCTTTGTCCCTGACCCACGAGAGCACAAGGGCTCCCACCTCAGGGGGTCAGAAACATGTCTGTGTGTGGCAGGCTGGTGCAGACCAGTCAGATGGACACAAGAGAATTGTTTTTTTTTTCAGGGTGCATCTCTAAGTGCATTTTGTAATAAATCAAATACTGGCATCAATTTGGGTTAATTGTGCTGAGAAGTTTAATATAAAACTTCTTATAATTCAGTAAAGCAATCATGGAGCTGTGAAGTTCCTAATGACAAACTCCCAGCCCATGTACTCAATATCGCTTCACTGCACTTACAATGTATAAGAATGGACTTAGACACTGTAGGGGCATATTGCTCATGCAGCTATTTTCACACCTGTGGTATAGTGCACCCTGCCTTAGGGCTGTGAGGCCTGCTAGAGGGGTGTCTTATCTATGCCACAGGTAGTGCTAGGAAGGCATGGCACACAGGGATGTGTGCCATGTTGACTTTGTAGTTTTGTCTGCACCAAAACACAGTCTCCAATGGCAGGGTGCATGTGTTAGGTGAGGGGTCTCTGAGGGTGGCACAACACATGCTTCAGCTCTTAAAGACCCTCTCTGATCACAAGCCCCTTGGTACCAGTGGCATCTTTTACAAGGGACTTATATGTCGGCCAGACGTGTGCCAGTTGTGGAAACAAAGGTACAGTTTTGGGAAATATCACAGGCCCTGGGAACCTAATTGGCAGGGACCTAGGGTACATTCAGTAAAAGTGCATCAGGTATCAAGCCAAAAGTTAAACTTAAGACCAAAACTTAAGAGACGAAATCCTAACGTTACTACTCTTAAATGCCCTTTGTGAATACTAAAATTCGTAAAGTTAGGATTTTATCTCAGATTACTTTTGTGAATTGGGCCCAAAGATGGTTAGAAGAATGGTGTTGGTGGGATGCATTGTGAGTTATTAATACAAAGTAGAGGTGAGTGTAGGAGAGGCCACAAGGATTGCTAGTTTTAGAGCTTGCCTCACATGCTTTGTTTTCAGCATTTTGCAGCTCTTTCTTTTAAAGTTGGCTGTGATAGCAAGGTTATTGCAGGTCGCATGCTGCCTTCCTGTTGGGAGGTCAAAGGTTGCTGCCTCTTGCACTTGATACAAAGGTCTTCTGACAGGAGCTCGTGGCGCCTTCTTTGCCCCTGTTTGTCTAATGGTCTGCTCGCTTTGGGCCTAAGTCTTTAGTGCTGGGATTTTCAACTCATTATGGTACCCCCCTTCCATTAAATGGACAGGGAATTGACACAAAGTGGTTAGCACTGAGCGAGTCTCGTCTTTTGGCAAAAGTAACCATAGTCATTTGAATGGTTTGTACTATATGAAACTTGATTAATACAAGCTGATTGCTGTGACGTATAGTTGTACTTTATTAAAACTCACACATTTAAGCTTGCAGGAGATGAAGTCGACTTGGCAGCTGGGCCTAAGAATCACTCCGTTTTGGAATGTGGGGTGCTGTGCTCACAATATCAGGTTGAACAGCAGTCCTGGTTGAAATATGATAGTTCCTTTTATAGCGCTGGGTTTACTGGGCATCTCAAGGTATCCTAAGGGCATTAAATACAATAACGCTAATATACTTCAGTGTGCTTAGAGCAGGGGTCTCCAACCTTTTACGTAGCAAGGGCTACTTCTGATCAATGAAAATCATTGTGAGCTATTGATATGTATAGTATTGTAAAAGTGACCATATCTGGCAAGTGTACATTAGTGTCCACGGTATGTAACATTACTAGCAGTAATCACCTCAGTGCACCAGAAAGTGCTGCCAGCAGTAATGTAAAAAGGCTTTGTGGATTTGGAATGCCTATGCATGGGTAATTCAAAACAGCCATAGCTGCGATACCTCTGGCATGAAAGTAATGTTAATAGTAATAATTTCTCCCGTATAATGTATTACTCACAAAGCAGTTTTAAATAGCTTTTTGGAAACTCAACCATTTTCTCCATAACTTGAGCTCCCGAATTCTGAAAATACACACTTTTTGGTTGTGGATACACAATTTTGGACATACATACTTTATTTCAAACAAGAAAAAGGTTCTTATTTAGAAGACTGCGGGTGCACACAGGAGAGATACTTACAGGCAGCTGGCGAGCTACCAGTTGCTCACGAGCTACTCGTTGGAGGTCCATGTGCGCATATTATATGGCTCAGGTGCACATCGCAGTGCATTTACTAGGAGGCATAAAGGGCTAGAACCATACAGGCGCAGTGGGTAGTTAGCATATATGGTATAACATAAGGGAGTCAGGCCCAATCCAAGTTGACAGTTAGCAGTGTAATGATCACACTGAGGAGTCCGTCACCCTAGGGTAGTGGACGAGAAATGAACAGTTGTACTTACTTGGGTGATCGAGCCTTCTTGAGGAGAAGGAATGCATCCTGGAAGGAAGCTCTCTTGCACACAATGGGTTGAATTCCGTGTGTACCCATTGTCCCATTTGCCAGCCGTCCATGGTATGGGTCTCTAGCAAAGCCGTTGTTTGTCGTTGGTTAAGCAGATGAGTTTGTTTGGGGACCAGGTTCGGCATCACTCCTCCAATAATAGGTATATGACAGTCTTGCTTTTCCTTTCAATTATGACATCTGTGAGGGGAGACGACCCGCTGAAAAAGACCCAATCGTGCCCGCACATAACTGCGAGGATGGGGGCTGAGCACAGCTGTGCATTTGGGGGAAGATCACCAATGGAGGCCACCATACTTCACCCTCCCAGAGCTAAGGCGAGTACTGCTAATCCAGCAATCAATTTGTTTAATACTTTCCCTCAATAACTGGTGACTGCTGACAACTCGATTGGGCTTCATCTTTCAAAGTTGAGGTGGTACTCATAGTATGGTAATCTAGGCACATCTACAAACTCCGACGAACGGGGTAGGGAATTCCCATCCCTTGGTCCTCTAGTTTTCGTGCACCATAAAGGGTGTGCGAATTCCAAATGTCTATCGGGCATCTTAATGTCTATCGGGCATCTTTGATGCAAAATACAGTAACACAGAGGGTTAACATGCCTGATTTGAAGTTCATGAGTCACAAACCTAGTATAGCACAGTGAGCTATAAACTGGCGTGAAATGCCTCCATGGAAACTGCAAGGTATCCTTATGGACTTCCCCAGTCTCTAATTATCCGAATGTTGCAAAAAAGGTTTCTTGGAGTATAAATACATTCTAGTTGGTTAAGACAAATCCAACCAGTGTGTTACTTTTAAATGCAGAGAGTGCGTCTCATGGCATTCCAACCCACTAACATTAGTACGCCTGGGCAGGGGGGAAAAGTTCTGGACATAACTAGACTTGGCTCCATCTGCTATAACGGTACTACTGGAGGGTAGCTTCAATGATCGTCAATCTACATTTAGGCCTTGTAGAGATGAAAACGAGTTGAAAGGGGGACATAACTCTCCAGTGCAGGAACTACTGGGTCATTGGGGTTTTAAAAGGCTTAGGAGCGAGGCAAACTAGGTTTATGGAACTACCTGAACACAGCTAATTCCGTTAAGCAACTCGTTGACCATTAGAACTTGGGCGCGGCAACAAAGAAAGTTGAGTATCACGGTCACCACACACCTAATGAGGACAACTACCAATGGATGACGCCTCCCTCCAGTCCTGGGGTGTGACATGGGGGACCAAAGTAAGGGGCCCTGGCATGTCAAATAGTGGAGGCATACTCCTCCACTTTGAGAAGCTTAGGCTGTAATGGGCCTTGGGCCCAGGGTTAGGCAGCTTAGCAAAAATGTAGGGCACTGCTGCTGAGCAAGTACCAGGCACCAGATATTAGACCGCACCTTTCTCGAGGCCGGGACAACCTACCCCATACCCAAAGATTCAGGAGGGGTAAGAGCAGCCAAGACCATGGTACAGTTGACAATTAAAGCACCAGGGCAAGATGGTCAAAACTAAATTAATCTGGACTGAATATATAAGTACTGTGACAGAAGAGAATGCAAATAGTCTGCAAACTACTGCCGGTGTGGCAGAGACAATACTTTTAAATGACTTCTTCAAAGCATAAAAGCAGACAGCAGGCAATGAGAAGGGAACATATTGCCGTAATAGTGATCCTTGGGAAGTCTGACGCATGGGACACTGAGGGGCACTGGTGAGAGCCAGAGGTGGGCTGCACTGAACAGGAGTAAGAAGGAGCGAACCTCAAAAGGCGAAAGGGGGAGCCCCACAGCCAGCATGGTGGTAAAAGGGGTACATTGGCTGGTAAAGGAGGCACACCGAAGGGCAGTGTTGCCAGAGAAAAGCCACTTAACTTGGGATGCCTTAAGCAGGGTAAGTAGGCCGACCGGGAAGTAAGCAGGACACAGCACTCGTAGCCCAGAACCCAGGTTGGCGGGGCACAAAATGGACAGACAAGGTAGCGAGTTGAAGCCTAACAGCAGTAAGAGGCTACCCCCTTCACAATCAGAGAAAGAACCAACAAAAGAGCAACAAACTTTATGATGCCAAAAGTAGCAAGGAGGATGGCCTCAACAAAAAAAGGTGACAGAATGATGACAAGCAAATGACAAGGATATAATAGATATATGGTAGAGATAATTTGGGACATGTCACCGGTTGATGACTAATGACCTGGCACTCAGCAAGGTTTTATAATCCTGTCGAAATGATTTATGTAGGACATAGATGATTTATGACCTGTCACCTGTGATTTATTGCCTGTCGCATAATTACGATTTAGGATCCTGTCACAATGAGTTGTGACAATCAGAATGAGTTATGACACTGTAATAATGTTCTATGGCCTTGCCATCTCGAATTGGGACAGATCAATGTGATTTACTAGGTCAATGATGTAAAGGAGAGACCATGCATTTAATAAATGCATGTAATAAAATTGCGGGCAAGGATTCCCCCAGATAATGCAAAAACATGACTGCTGTAAGTTTATTCATAGATGTACATGTGGGCTGTGTACTAATTGGAGTAAGCCACGTGCGGGCCTCTGTTCTGTCAACAACTCAAGAATGCGGTGCTTGCAGCAATGTGGGCTAAAACAGAGAGTTCGAGCTCAGCCTCGTTGCGCTTTTTTGGTGATGCTGCCATTGGCCATGCCTGGGGCCTCCTTGTGCCGTCAAGAGAACCTCCCACTTCCGGGTAGGCACGGTGCCCCCACCCTGATGGTGGGTCACACCCCAACGTCAGGGGCAATGTTTAGTGACCGGCCATCTAGGAGGGTGCTTTGGACCCGGCATGCCCTCTATAAATTTCGGTTCTCCTCATTTGTGAGAGAGCCTGTCAAAAGGTTCGGAGGTATTGTGGGGCATATTAGCAAGGGCAATATCGCCGCTTTAGCGGCACTTTTTGCCGCTAAAGCGGCGATATTATTATCGCCCTATCAGCAAGCTGTCGCTAACAGCTGTTAGCGACAGCTTTCTTGTGAAAGAGACCGTGTTGGGTGCCGCTTTGCATGTCAGCGATATTTTTCGCTAATGACATGCAAAGTAGCCGTTCCCGACCACAAGACCAGGAAAACAGCCGCTAACAGGCCTATCACCTATTAGCAATGAGGCCCTGGCTAAAGCGGCGATAATGGGCTTGATAATATGCCCTTGAGAATTCCAATAGAAGCCCATGTTGACACCAGAACATGGGCTTCTATGGGAATTCTCAAGGGCATATTATCAAGCCCATTACGCCACCTTAGCAGCAGTTTTCTGTCGCTAAAGCGGCGATAATGTTAACGCCGTTTCTTGATAATTTGCCCCTTTAACTCTCTGCTGTCTGAGATTCTGCCCCGTACAATTTTTCACCCAACCAAGGGGCATATTATCAAGAAACGGCGTTAAAATTATCGCCGCTTTAGCGGCAGAAAACTGCCGCTAAGGTGGCGATAATGGGCTTGATAATATCAACATGGGCTTCTATTGGAATTCTCTGGGGCATATTATCAAGCCCATTATCGACGCTCTAGCAGCAGTTTTCTGCCGCTAAAGCGGAGATAATTTTAACGCCGTGCTTGATAATATGCCCCTAACCTCTTTCCCAGCAGGACAGACCATGGGCAGTAGATAGAGCAGCACAGCAAGCCCATCTATAGTATGAAGTAAGCCTGAAAGTTTTCCTAATTTTTTTTTAATCCTGCGGCTCTATTTTTCTCATGCTTGTGATGTGTTGGTGTTCCCACTAGATGCTAGAATATGTTCTATGACCACTGCACTACGCTCTTAATAAGCTACAAGAGAGAACCGTCCAAACAAAATTTTGCTACCAGCAGAAACCAGGGTTAGATCCTTTTAACTCTCCCAGGATCCCCCGTTGTTCGGATAACAGAGAATATTCCATTTGTGGTTAAAGTCTGAGGCCTAGAAGCTGAATTAAATAAATTATTTGCGACCAGTTTTTGAGGCATGAAATATGTTTGTGCTGCTATACCATTCCACTCTAAAATTAATAACTATTGATTTCAGGCACTGCAAGATGTACACACCACAAAACCTAAATCAAATCAAATTCATGACAGCTGCAAGAACAGCGGAAGCCAAGATAAATTTGCAAATTCTATGTCAATGGATTTTGGAGAAGAAGGGTCAAAACAAAAGAGACAATTATGCTGTCACGAGGAAAAGATCTGGGCTCTTACTTGTGAGTTCTAAGTGGAGTTCACTGAGAGTTATGCAGCGGGAGGCAAGCACGCGCAGCAGTCGGTCTGTGACATCACATTGCGACACCATCTCAGCAGGGCAACTGCTCGGTGGATCTCTTTACTCCACATGACAAATTACTCTAAACAAATCAAGCACAACAAATCAAACAGTGTGGAATGCAGGAAACGGCAGAAAAAGTGGCCAGCAAAATTGCTTTTAGCAGGGAGAGGAAATCATTGGGAACTGTTAACACACAGACGTTATAATAGCGCTGGGGAGGTAATTGTGATTACCGGCAGGGTAACCACCTGGCTGTTATTTACGCAGGCCGCCTGTTGGAAAAAGGCCCTCTCTGCAGGGTCACCCTCAAACTTTTTGCCTTCCTTCTCCTTCTTTTTGCTGAATTTGTCTGCACTGGTAATAGGACTCTGCACACTTTACAGCTGCTAACCAGTGCTAACATGCTCTCTCCCCTAAATATGGTAATATCGGTTGATCCCCAATTGGCATACCTAATTTACTTATTAGTCCCCAGTAAAGTGGTGCTTCCTGTACCAGGGCCTGTAAATTAAATGCTACTTGGGGGCCTGCAGCACTGATTGTGCCACCCACCTAAGTAACCCATTATCCATGTCTGAGGCCTGTCATTGCAGAGCCTGTGAGTGCAGTTGATACTGCCATGTCTACCTGGCAAAATAAACCTTTTGTTAGGCCCAAACCCTCCCTTTTTATACATATAAGTCACCCCTAAGGTAGGCACTGGACAACCCAGAGGGCAGGGTGCAATGTACTTCCAAATTGTACGTGTACTGGTAGTGAAAAACAGTTAAATACAACCAGGCTTATATCTCCCATATGATAACATTGGGATTATCTTATTACATTTCATAAGTGTGATTTTCAAATAGATAGACATAATAGATTCAAGTTTAAAGTCGTCTCTGGAATCCTAATTTAAAATCCTAACTTATGATGAAGTGGGATTTTACATTGCAATTCCGAAAATAAAACTTTTAGAAAGTTGGTATTTTCTTGCTTTAGCCATTTGGTGCCTATAGCCTGTCTCTGATCACATGACTGGATGTAGTTGTCAGTATGGCTTTGTGTATTTCTCCTAGACAGACACACACATTGGGAGCTTAGGTGTGACTTGACAGGATGGGAGAGAGGAGCTGGACCCAGCCTCACTGACACCTGAATAGGCTGTGTCCTGTTTCCACACAAAGGTAGTAGCGGCTCGCGGAGGGAGTGCCGCGGGGCGGAGGGGGCGAGGCAGGGGAGGGGCGAGGGTGGGGGGTAGTAAACTCCGGCTTATGGCCGGCCGGAGTAATGTAAATAAATAAATAAAACAAATTTAATTGAGCGCGTTAAAACGCATTTGGCGTTTCAGCACGCGCAATGAAATTCATTTTATTTCGACGACTCCTCAGCTCTAACTGCAACAGAGTTAGCCCAAGACCTTTTGGCCTATCAATTGACTCAGAAGGTCTTGCATGCAACTCATGTAAAAGGACATCTCCTTGACCCCATTTTCTCTGATTTGGGAGACCTAAAAGTGAAAGAGCCCATTCCCCTCCCCCTGGTCGGACCACTCTATGATTCCCTTTTTCTGAGCGCCACCAAGCATAGCGCCACTTACCCCCTCTATACAAACTCAAACACGACCTTGGTCCAAACTCTCGCTGGAGAGGTGGACCCTAGAACTGGAAAAGACCACGCCAAACTCTGTTTCTGACCCATTGACAGCCAATGAAAGGTTTTGCAACTGGATTGAGGGTTCACCCAATCTGGTGCTTTCTAAAATTTCAATCCAGATGAAAGCTGGAACCAATAAGGCTGCCTGGTTTTCGCCCAAATTACGCACATTAAAACAGCAGTGCAAAAAACTAGAAAGAATATGGAGGAAAGATTTCTCTCAGGAGAAAAAAATGGAATATAGGCAGCCATTGGACGATACAAGGCAGAAATAAAATTGGCTCAAGCCTGTTACTATGAGGGAAATATCGTTTCAGCAGCTAACTCCCCCAGAGAAATCTTTCGAATTGCTAAAAAGCTAATAAAAGTCCCATGTCCCCCGACCCCACGGACACCTCAGGTCTCTGCTGTACTGAATTGGCCAAACATTTTCCACTAAAGTGCAAAATATCCTCAACCATCTCCCCCAAAAAGATAGCAAAATCTTAATCAAGCATACGAATAGTGGTGGGCATCCAGTGGATCATGAACTGGAGACTTTTCCCATGATGACTCAGGAATCATTCCTAGCCACCCTATCATCAGTAAAAAGTGGGTCACCACTAGACCCTGCACATCCCAACATCCTGAAATTGATCAGACCAACAATCGCCTCCCTGCCACCTGCATGATCAACACTTCATTCGCAATGGGCATGGTCCCTCCTGAGTGGAAAAGGGCAACGGTAAAAGCGCTGTTAAAAATACCTAACCTCGATCCAGCCAATCTAGGCAACTATCGCCCTATTTCGATCCTTCCTGGAATCAGCAAGATAGCGTAGAAACACGTCAACCATACTTTCTCCGAGTTTCTCGAAACCAACCATGTTATTCACATCTCCCAAACTGGTTTCCGCCCCGGTCAAGGGACAGAAACCGCCATTCTATCAGTGGTGGAAGAAACCAGAAAAATTCTTAACGTGGGAGGGGCAGCAGCCATAATCCTCCTCGACATGAGTGCAGCCTTCGACATGGTGAACCACCGTGTCCTGGTTCACCGCCTCAGGAGTATAGGAGTAACTGGAACAGCCCTATTATGGCTACAATCCTTCCTAGAAGGAAGATTTTTCCAGGTCTTTGAAGGCGATGCTAAATCACAACCCATTCCCCTACAGTGCGGAGTCCCCCAGGGCTCTTCGCTGAGTCCTACTCTTTTTTAATGTTTACATGGCCCCGTTGGCGGATGTTATAGCCCCTTTGGGATTCATATGGTGACATACACCGATGACACACAGCTGGTCATCGCGCTGAGCCATCCCAACCAGCAGACCAATTACCTTCATTCCTGCCTTGAGGAAGTTGTCAAGTGGATGAGCCTTTCCCCCTTGAAACTCAATGGGGAAAAGACCAAGCTCATGATCCTCGGTAATTCTCAAAGTCTACCTCCACGCACCATATGGCCTCCCTCTATGGGTCTTGTGCCGGTTCCCAAGACAGAGAATAAAAGTCTGGGAATTTGACTAGATCAGGACCTTACCTTTATAGTGCAGGCCAGGAAGACTGTTGCCACATGTTATGGCCTGCTGAGAATGATCCGCAAAATCCTCCCTCTTCTACCATTCCAAGCAAAAAAATGACTGATCCAGACTCTAATCTTGTCGAGGATAGATTACGGAAATGCTCTTTATTTGGGGGCTCCGAACTCTATGACCGCGAAACTGCAGGTCATACAAAATTACGCAGCGAGGCTACTTACCAAGACCCCCTGTCGATGCTTAGCAAGGCCCGCACTACGCTCTCTCCACTGGCTCCCGGTTCAAGAGAGAATCAACTTTAAGGCTCTCTGCATAGCCCATAAATCGCTAGACAGGCGTGGACCCCCCATTAATAAAGCCATGATTCGCCCCTACAGGGCAAACAGGAAACTTTGTTCAGATGATCTTCATCTTGCTGTGATCCCTAGGATTAAGAAAGCCAGAAGTGGCGGATGGCTTTTTTCATTCAATGCCCCCAGACTCTGGAATGCCCTTCTGTTGAACCTCTGTAGGGAACCAAATCACCTGAAGTTCCGAAAACAACTAAAGACCTGGCTTTTCCCCTAGGGTATCTGTCCTCTAGTTATGGCTTCAGCACTGGGATCCTCCCGGGTAGCCATGCGCTATATAAATGCCAATTCAATTCAATTAAAAAAAGGACTGCTGTGCTGCTGAAAGGACTGCCACTCTGCTGGACTACTCTTTTGCTGAACTTTACCTTACTGTGCTGACCTGCTGAAAGCTGCCCTCTTACCTGGGTGAGAGGACTGGGCCTGCATCACTTGACTCCGGAGTGCCTTCAAGGGCAAGCTGGCTTGCCTCCTGATCTGAAGTCTCATGGACATAAAAGACTTCCAACCTACCTGCTTCTGCAACTCGACTCTGTGAGTCTACCCTTGCAAGTGGGGCCATCCCAGTCCTGGACCATTGAAAGTTGGCCGAAGGTGTTTTTCCAGTGGAACCAATGCATCCTCTGCTGAGCAAAGCATCACCAAGCAGAACTGACACATCTCCTCGTCTGAGTTGCTCATGTTCGAGCAAAACCAATGCATCATCGCCGTTGCGTGAATTGGACCTGTTGCAAAAGAATTGCATCGCCGCTCCACCACACATCTTGGGACCGACGCATTGCCTACGGAACTGCCACTGCATGATGCTTTTCCTGTCGCAAGCTCCTCACATTCCTCGTCGGCCCCTGCTTTGATGAGGATGCCGAACCCATCCATCGCAGCTTCACAGCTCATCGGAATAGACGCATTGTCTCCATGGCACCTTGCATCCTTAACACCAGCCTTCACATCACAATCCCCATCAACAGGATCCTCAACATTGACACATCAGGACCTTGCACCGCAGCCTGGTTGACTCTTGTATCCGTCGCATTGCCTCTGATGCACGATGCATCTTTGACGCGGAACCACGCAAGCGCTTCACATGCACGATTTAAGGTACTTTGGTTCAGCAGGACCTAACTGGCTCCCTGTAGCCAGCCGGCGTTCTGTTACAGTTGGCTTGAACTTTTGACTTTGTCCCGGTCTGGCATGACCAGATACCTCAAATAACACTTTTTGCTTCTTGGCGCTATTTTTTCTATAAACTTTAAAATTCAATAGCTAAAGTTCTACATACTTGATTTTGTCATTCTGGTCTTGTTTTATTTATTAAATTAAGCTCTATTTTTCTACACTGTTGTGGAATCTTTTTGTGTGGTATTTTCACTTTTTTACTGTTTGAGGTGTTATACACAGCCTCTAAAGTTAAGCTTGACTGCATTGTGCCAAGCTAACAGAGGGTGAGCACAGGTTAATTTAGGGTTGCCTACCTCTTGCCCTGACTAAAACTGTGGTTGTTGCTTTCCTAGTGTTTATACCCCAGTCAACCACCCACCAAATTTCTAACACCGCCCATTACTTAGGACAAAAGTCTGTTGTCCGTGATTTTAATACTTCTAATAGGCCCTCTTCATTTTGATCTTGATGAAAAAATGATTTAAATGTAGCGCAAACCCACTGTGTGCAGGCCCGTAGCCAGAAGTATATTTTTAGGTGCGCATGAACTTCAGCTATAACCAAATATTAAAGCTGTGCTATTTCCCAAATACTGTATGTGCTACTAAATATCAACCCCCAGATTATTGTGGACAGAATATTGAAAGATAAGTGCATATAGTGAAGCATAGATTTACTATGCCTAACTCTACATCTACATACCTTGAAGATATATATATTGCTTAGGAATATAGCATGCTACAACGCATACAAAAACATTGCATACGTAACAACGCGGTTGTTACAACCATTACTACTCAAGTCATTACATCGACTTGCAATAGATGGCACTGTAACATTAGAAATGTATAATTTACTATTCCAACTCCAGCCTACGCAACAGTAGGGAAGGTGTTGGAATAGTAAATTATACTATTCCTTATGTTAGAGCGCCATCTACTGCAAGTCGATGTAATGACTTGCGTAGTAATGGCATTGCGTTGTAATAACGCGGTCGTTGCAACAACCACGTTGTACAGGCATCGAGGTCTAATGACCACAATTTAAAGGTTGTTTCCCATTGCTTAGGTACATATTTGCTGCATAAGACGATACTTAAGGTATAGAAAGACTATACTTACTTACCTGTCAATACTTTGGATTCAATACATAGTCCATCCTCGATAAACTTTGCCATTGATATTCTGGTTTCTAAATTAAGGTGCACACAGTATGATTCTATGTGAAGGCATATGTGGATTTTCTATCGTACATATTAAAGCATGATCAATCAACTTTTCACAATCAAACTTTAAATCCTATCAATTAAATGTGATTTAAAGTAGAAGGGTGTTAAGTTGTAAAGTAGGCGGACTCACAACTTTGTACATTTTCTAAGCTGTTCAAGCTTTGTGACATGCAAAGCTTATGAATTTCTTTAAAAAATAAATACATAAGCTGTCCTCAGCTCAGAGCCTTCTATCCCACACCTGTCATCTGAGGTTGTGGATGTCCAGCTTCCACAGTCAAAATGTATTTGTTGGAGGGTATCCTTCCCGGGACACACAGCATCAGGAAATCATCACACCTGTAAGACCCAAAAAAGGAAAAGCTCCCTAAGGCACAAGTAAAGATCAAGATTTCGCCTTATAAATTGACTAATTTTGGTGATAAGAGTAGCTAGGCCAGGGCTCAGTCAGCACCCAGGGAAACCTATGAGGCCCAGACATTTCTGAAAGCAAGGTACCTAGGGTATTTTGGGGTGGTGTAGTATGCGCGGATCCCAATACCTTTTCTTACCCAGGATGCCCTGAAAACACCAAACTTGAGCTAAGTCACAGGTTTTCTTCATTTCTGTGAAGAAAATTTCAGGAAATTGTGAGGATCCATAAAATTCCTACCACCCAGAATTCCTACACTTTGCCTAATAAAAACGCTACCAAATATGTTCACCAAATATTATGCATTTAGTATATTAATTACATAGGACCTCTAACAGCTATATATTTGCCATTAGCAGAAATAAGATAAAGCAGAATTTCAAAGGAGTCAATACATTTCAGAAAGCAGATTCTTACTACACGGATCTTAAATTACAATATACAAAAACAGTAAATGTAGGTCTAGAGTGGTCAATTAAAATACAAATGCTTTCAGCCTCAAATGCCCTGAATATGTTTTCCACAAAATTAGGTTCAAGGAGATAAATCCTCAGCGTGTTGACCGTGGCAGGCTTATCTAGCTTTTAAACCATTTTTGAAAGATGGTCTGTTATAGCAGCTCTTTGTGGCATATTTGGTTATTTCAGATTCACACTACTGATAGTTGGGCTATTTGCAGGCCTCTGCAGCAGGCCCATTAACTTAAACTATCTGGTTCCTGCAGTAAAATAATGATTTGTATAGCAGACACATTATCTCATGAGGCTATATTTTACAACAGGCCAGTGTAGGCTGAATCAATGTCAGTCAAAAGTAAGTCATACTTGATTTGTGATAACTCTACCCAGCACAATAGGCTAATCAAAGCACAGAGCCATATTGGAATCTATAGTTTCCTGACTGTACATTGCTTCTGAATGACTGGTAGGTATAGACAGTGACAACCATTTATGTATCAGGCATAGGAAATGTCATGAAAGTTGCTGGCTTACGAACAACATGTCTCAATGTACTGTACAGTTGTGCAGTGTCTTACCATATGTGTAAGGTGTAAAGGGAGTTCAGCTAATGCCCAAAGAATGGTTGGCCTCTCAGCTGCGACAGTGAACTAGTGTTGATACCGTCTTTCATATCAGCTCCTCGCACACAACACTGTGGTGCCCACAGGAGACCATCCTATCCCCTCTATTATTTAAAATCTATCTAATCTACTTACCAAACTTGATTAAATCATTCTACCTCAACTGTTTCAACTAGGCAGATGACACCAAAATCATTTTTAAAAGATGGTCTGAAAGACCTCTACAATTTAAAACTTGATGACTGGCTTTGGGCCATAAACACACGGATGATGAATAACTATCTAAAGCTACATACTACAAAGACAGAGCTTATGACCTGCAGAAAATTGACGAAAATATCAGCCTACTGCCATATGGTCTAAGGAACATGAAGCCCCTCCAGCAATATCAAAAGATGGGGGTAACAATGGATTCAGACACATATTTGATGCCACATGTTAACACATAAAACATAGTGCCTTCTGCACAATGAAAACACTATGCTGAATCCTCTCATACCGTGGATGCCAAGAAGAAGCTGCAAGCCATCCTCACACCTGTAATCTGAAAGCTTGATTATGCCAATAGCCCCTACCTTGGCCTGCCCACATGCATCTTATGCAAAATACAACTCATCCAAAAGGTGGCTGCAAGACTTCTTTTCTGCTTTCACCCAAGAGAAAACATGAGTCCAGTCTTGCAATCACTCCATTGGCAGTCTATAGCAAGAAGGGCAATGTTCAAGACGCTTTGCTTTGTTCACAAAGCCTCCAAAGAAAATGACTGCTATATGTACAAGCTAAAATCAAGCAATACAAACAAATCAGGGCACTGGGCTTGAGGATTGCACCACTTGTCATGCCACCTTAAAATAAGAAATCCATAGAAGGCGCTGCTTTCTCAGTAAAAGTCACCCAGCTCTGGAACACACTACCAGCCAGCATTCAAAGCATCTAAGAGCATATATACTTAAGAAGACAGTTAAAAACATGGCTACTTCCAAGACAACTACAGCACCACACATCCTGGCTATGGAACCTGAAAAGACAGTCGCACCCTCAAACTCAATCTTTAGCCTACAATCCACAGATTAGAAACAACCCAACCAGCAAACTACTTTCGATAAGCAAGTAAATGAAGGAGAGCTGACCGATGCTTTGCTGGGGTATTATATAGTTATGTAAGTTCATTAATAATATTTCTGGCACACACTAATACTAATACCATAACACTCAGGGGTCGGCAGCCATCTGTAACTTACAACTCTTACCTAAAATTAAGGTACATATAGTATGAGCATTGTCCATCACCAGCACTGTCGAGCCAATAAACCAGCCATCACTAAAAAAAGGCACGGAATAATTGAAGATATCTGTCACGCACTGTGAGTCAATCAGAAGACTGCAGGTCCCAAATATCTATACACCATGGCCGCTGCTTTACATTTCACAATGAGTTTCAGATATGAGATGATAGTAACAATGCACATCCAAGCAGATCTCTCCACTTCTCTCTCTCCCTCCAACAATGCCAGCTCTAGCCCAGGAAGATGCATGAGTGACAGATTTAATACGATTTGGCATTGGGGTTGCATCACTTTTGTGATACAGCCCTGACACAAAACATTTTTGGTATTTACTAAGCCACTTTGCATTGCTTTGCATAGTTTAGTAAATACAAAGTAATGTAAGGCTGTGCATATTGCTGCCTTGCATCACCTCGTATTGGAAAATTGTTCAATGGGTGGAAAATGGGGGTTCCCTTGCATCCACCCATGGATTTTGGCACAATCCCAGATTTACTAAAGCTAGTAAACCGGGGCATGCGTCAAAATGCTACCCAGTGAGGCGTAACATAGAAAATAGCTTTTTTTCTCCTTTGTACTTGCTTATTCTACATGTGCTGTATTCTGAAGGACACATATAAAGAAGAATACGCCTCTAAGAATTGTTTTTGTGCAGGAAGGTGTCCTTTTCTGCACAAAAACAAACCTGCCAGTACTACAAACACCCATGCACCATGGCGCAAGGGTGCCTTTATTGGTGCTATGCAGCACTTAGTGCGCCAGTGCTGGGAGACAGCAGAAATGTGCCATACCTCTGTAAATATGTAGCATTTCTTCTGCCTGCCTTTCTGATTGGACATCCCAGTGCAGTAACTATCTAAGCAGACTATAATCATAAGAAATATCATAAAGGGACCTGCAGTGCTGTTCAAAGCTGCCAGTATACTTAAAAAACATAAACTGCGTGTCTGTGTCTCCCACACCGCATCATTCACGACACTGCTATGCGTTGCGTCTCATAACACGATAACCACACCTCTATGGTCATCACACATGACATATAAATACTTCTCGCATCACATAGGATGACAAAACAAAGACATCACCCTTCCACCCACACACTAACCTATATCCTACATAGTGTAGGTTGCTGCCCATGTAGGTATGCCACACATAGGGGTAGTATACAAATGTGCAATGCAACATTTATCACATGTGCATCACCAAGATTTGTTTTGATTCTATTATAATCAGTTTTTTAATCACATTTCAGAATTATAAAACAAAATGTGCTTTATTTGTGCTTTCAGAACTGCTTGCATATGTTGAAATGTTTATACCATTCAGTTACTTACAGGCAATTACGTTTTTTGTGAATTAGAAACATATTGACATCCTATAGTATTTCTTCTCACACTCCTTGTATGCAAGAAAGCTGGAAATATGCGATTCTGAGGCCGCTGTATTTTCCGCATGATTATGATTTTGACACATTTGCCGCATAATCCATCATGTGCTGCATAATCTGCAGATTTTACTAAAAAGACAAATTTTGATTCTAACTCAAACAGATCAAAAGTTACTAAAAATGCTGCGACACGTGCTGTCATGCAGTTCAAGGTCCTTTGCAAAGGTGAACTGCTCACCATTTAGTTACTTACAACTGTATTTGGATGAGGATCTGGTACTAATGAAGTGAAACTTTTGCCAAGATGGTGCTTACATGTGTAATAATGACAAAGTAATTAAGTGATACTCTCACAGAATGAGCTGCATTAAGCCGCATAATGTGTGTTTTCTTGCCACATAATTTAGTCAACATTGAGGCATAATTTAGGCCTCCCCTGCCACCTAATTCCAGTGGCCCTGTCTGTATCCTAGAGAGATTGCCACATAGTTCACTTTATAAAATCCTCTAATTTTGCAGTCAAAGAAAGAAAAGTACACAACATCTCCAGTTAAAAGACTAAGCAGCAATTTGTCAGAAGCGATAGACTTATATTAAACCGGTCTTGGAATAGCAGCAAATGTAACATGATAAAAACAAAGGGGCAGATTTATGTTTCCTGGCGCATCCCTGCAAATCAGCAAGGATGCGCCAGGAATGATGCGTCACGCAAGTTTACCCTTGCGCCACACATGATGCGCCGCATTTACAATGCGGCACATCATGCGCAGGAATAAACAGATGCGTGACGCATCCGATGGCGTAAGGTTGGCGCAGTGCTTCAGTTGCGTCACAAGCGCAACGCAACTCCAGCACTGTTCCAACCTACCCTATCCCTAACATGGTGCGTCAAGCCTTACGCCTGCTTCAAGCAGGCGCAGGGTTTTGACGCATCAGCGTTGGGAAAGTGACTCAGTCAAATCTTATAGATTTGACTAAGTCACTTTTCAGGGGCGTTCCTGCGACGGAACGCCCCCCCCTCTGTCGACACGCCCACGTGAAACCTGACGTCCATAGATGCGTCACGATGTAAATATGGCGCAACGTGGCGCAGGGTTCACACCGCCGCTGAGTCACAAAAGTGACGCAACGGCGGCGTAAAAGTGGCGCATCTCCAATATAGATCTGCCCCAAGATGTAAAGGCTTTTTTATTGCTCATGCACCTCCTGAACTCCCGCACACGATTATTATGGGCTGGGCCAGCCCTGAAATGCGCCCCTGCCTTCACCCCCCGATTGGCTACAGTCCAGGCTGTATGTCCAACAGAGAATAGAAGAGTAGCAGCTAGAGACTGACTCATGGGGGGTTTGTTAAGCAAGGATCCCTGGGAGGGACGCTTGTGTCCACAATGCACAAATCTGGTGGCTCCTTTAAAAATAAAGCAACACTTTTCACACTTTCTCCTCCATGAGACAGCAGTGCAGTGAAATTGCAGTAAAGATGCATTGGCAAATAAAGATTCAAATGAATGGCCAATGAGAATAATGTGCATCGTTTTACCTTTGGAAAAGCAAAACTCAACTGGAGATACAAAATTTGAGGGGAAAAAAAAGAAATGTATAAGTTACTACGGTGATAGGATACTGCAAGATGCATTTATGCCTACGTTTTTTTTTATCTTTGCTCTCTTTATGATAGCTAGTGACCGAAACTGTCAGACACTGAGAGTTATAAGAAATTGCCCAAATTCTCAGGTGAGTGTTTGTGAGGTGGCCTAGGCTCTGGTGTTGTTGGTCAGTGTCTAGAGACTGGTCATGGGAATTAGTGAGCTATATAAATACCCAGAACCATCATTCATAGTAGCCGCGATCAGTATGCCATGCCATCCCAATGATTCGGGGAGGCCTGCTTCTAGTACTAAGTATTGGTAACAGAAGTATGTCCAAACACTGTGTCATTACCCTTTAAGGTTTTGTTGAGCTGTTATCGTTCACTTTTACATAATACTTCAGTGTGTCGCTCCTTGTCTGTGTGTTTGCACCTAATGATGATGCGCCTGATCGAGGGCCGGTGTTTTTTCCATTAAATGTGGCAACCCTAAGTAGGAGGACTTTGGGACCGTTGTCACCGTGGCCTATTTGATTGCTCGTTAGTGTGTATCTCCATTAGTGGCTGCGCGGATCAGGTGACTGTGACGTACTGTCTTAAAACAAAGCGCCCACTTAATGTGCCTGCTTCAAAGCAATGCTCGTAACATGCAGGTCACATATTACGGGACATTTTATCAAAAAAGGCGTTAAAATTATCGCCCTTTAGCGGCAGAAACTGCCGATAAAGCGGTGATAATGGGCTTGATAATATGCCGCAGAGAATTCCAATAGAAGCCCATGTTCACACCAGAACATGAGCTTCTACGGGAATTCTCAAGGACATAATTTTAATGCCGTGTCTTGATAATATGCCCCAAAGTTTTTTATGTAGCCAGTTCAGTGGGTTAGTTTATTGGCTACAAATATTGTAATACCCGCAGGTCAGAAATTATAATCCTTGTAATATAGTTTAATAAATTATGAACCAGCCTCAAAGAACCTTACTTTTTTTCTTAATCTTTCCTCATTCTTTTTTGTTTCCTAATTTTTTATTGACAGTAAATTCAATATGCATAATAACCATGGATACATACGAAATATCATAATATCATAATATCAAGAATAACATTAATTCATATAGAGTAGTATTCAAAAGGAAATGCTACAATATTAAAGGGAAAGAAAATTATAAAGGGGTAATAAGTTTAGTCCATGGAGGAGAAAATGAATAACATGAGTTTAAAATTAAAAGAGGGAGGGGAATGTGGTAAGGAAATCCTAAATGGATGAACAAAAATTAAAGAATATGTATATGCATATAAATATATATAGATAAACGGGAAAGGGTATAAGGAGGAGAGAAAAGAGTAGACTCCTTGCCCGGATAGAGTAAGAAAATAGACAAAAGAGAAAAGCAAAGATATAGGGTTAAAGGGGTATGGGGAAAGTGGAAGGTGTCCAGGGATCACGGAGAAAAGGAAGCCATACCTGCTGGAAGATTTCCTCTTGATCCTGTAATTTATATATAATACGTTCATTCTTTCCTTATTCTGCGGTCGGTTACAAAGTTGCTTACAAAGAATTCTTTGGGTGGTAATAAACACTCATTAGTAAGTGCTATGTAAATGATTAGTAGTGTAATTACTAATACAGGCACATACATTTGACATTATTAAAGAGCGAAGCATCTTTGATGAGACTTATATCCAGGTAATAGGACTCTTTTCTTATAAAAAAAATCCAAGTTTACTTTTGGGAACTTGCTGTTCCAATTCCCTGCTTGTTTGCTTCTGTTACTATCATTCATGAGAAGGGGCAGAATCTCCCTTACATTATGGCAGCTGTCAGATATTGCTCAGTAAGCATGTTTGGTAGATTTTAATCTATAAGTAAAACCAGTTACATATGAATGTTTACTTAATACTGCTATGTATTACACAAACCAATGAATATGAGACTATTGTGACTTATCCTTATGTCGGCCATCTATTTACTTATTTTTATTTTATTGCTTGCCCTCCTCCTATGTGTCCATAAAATTGTCCTTTTGTTCTGAACTAGCATCTTAAAATGTTATCCTTTTACCTGAATTTTTTACAGTCAGTGCCAAGAATTTGCCTCTGTGCCAGGTGATCACCCCAGTTACTGGCTAGATCGAAATTAAAACACAGGGCCATATGTACAAGGACTGGCGAAATCCAATGCTAGTTAGCAGCAGTTTTCCTATCGCTCTGTACCCCTGAAAACTATCGCTTGGTTAGCGACGTATGTGCAAGACGTCGCTACATGGCGATAACTTCAGGGATCAGAGGTGGAAACTGCTGCTAACATTAGCGTGATGGCATGGGAATTCCGTCATTAGCGGGCGAAAACCAACGAAAGGCCCATAAGTGGCAAAAAAACGCAGGTTAGTCAGCCCAACGTGAGTTTTTTTTGCCTCTATTGGGAAAAGTAGCCTATCAGTCGACCTCCAATAGAAAATAGGCAAAAAAAACAATGAAATGCAGAATGGATCAGCCAGATCCAAGTGCAGCACACATCAACAACCCCCACAAGCCACCCAACATCCAGGATGAGCAGGATGAGAGCCTGGATGCCTCGCTGGACCTGTGCCTGGAGCCTGGATGCCTCGCTGGACCTGTGCCTGGAGCCTGGAGTGGGATGCGGAGGAGGTGTGGGAGTAGGTGAGCCGTGGCTGTAGACATTGAGGCGTGGCAATCGCCCGCACCTGGTGGTGGTCTGGCCGGTTGCTTGGAGACACGTTGATGACCTGTGTGAGAAGACCGCCTTCCACCCCTTGGAGCTGTGAATGGTAGAGGCGCTCCTGCGCACCAACGTAGGGAGGTCTGAATCGCATACTACGATCCACCACTACACCGGGGTGCAGGCAGGGGATTACCTACGGGGGGCCGCCGCCTCTATGCACCACATGCTGGATGATGTTGCACTGGCTGGACGCTGTGGAGGGTGAGGCCCCTGACCTGAGCCGAATATGTGTGGCGGGAGCGCTGCAACTTCACGCCTAAGGGTGTCCTGTGGTATCAACTGCATCGGGAGGTTCACCAGCAGATTTGGCGGCAACTGCTTTACCCAGGCTTGTGAAATCCCACCTGGCTGAGGCTCCTGCTGGCTGAGTCACAGCGTTGGAGAGAGTGCAGTGGATTGCGCCATGGTGTCAATGTCCAGGTATGGAGAAGGTGGGACGCGTAGTGGAGGAGGCCGGGGGGTTGAGTCGCTTAGGCCTAGCACAAGTAGATGATGCACCCCCAATGGCGGCTCATCCGCTATGGCGGAAGAGCGTCACCCCACTGCTTTCAAGATAACAACTCCCTGCTGTAATCGTGCCATGTTTCCTTTGCGGGCGGGAGGGTCGGTAAGGCTGCTACTCTCATGGAGCAGGGCAGGGGCAGAGTGGCATGTCCACTCAAGAGCACAGTGACTGTTTGGTCTGCCTGCTCAGGCCGCCCAAAGCAGTTATGCACACTGTCCTGTTCGCAATGCAGGCTGCATTACAGCCTGCATGGAGAACATACCCATCCCTCCAATCCCTGGCTGAACGCCTCGTCCCGACGCCAATGACCAATCCCAACACCCCATTGCAGCGTTGTGATTGGCTTTGGGGAATGGAGCCTGGCTGCCTACTTCCTGTTCCTGGAAGCAGACTCAGGAGAGCAGGAGCAACGAAGACACAGGACCCGGCCTCGAGGTAAGATTTCTCTCATTTAAATATTTACACCACCCGCTCACACATACACCCTTGCGTCCATGCCCCATCCAGTGTTCTTTCCGGTGTTTCTCACCTACCAGCATTCCAGTCCCCCCACAGCACTTCTCAATGGTGGCCGCTGTGCGGCCATGCGCAATGCGTGTACCATTGGTGTGCCAAAGTTATATATGGAGTTACAACGCATACCATTACATCGCATTCCATTACAATGCATACTAATACTAGGCACATTGCAATAGTAGGGACGGAGTTGGATTGCGGAGATGTAAACATCACTATTCCCACTTCAGTGAGTGCATCCCTAAAAGTAACTTTTGTACCGCAAAGGAAACCCTCAACCCTAAAATTCATCTTTGAGCCCCCAAAACACACCCTAAAAATCATATTTGACCCAAATGCTCTCCCCAATTTCCAAGATTGACTCCAAAACACACCCCAATATTCACATTTTACCCCATAAAACACCCCAATTTTCAGATTTTACCCCATAATACACCCAAAGTTTCCTCTTCGAAACCCATACCAACCCTAAAACTTTAAAATACCCCATTACTGACCTCACATATGGAATGCAATGTAAAGGCACCTGCATTGTTGTAGTTGCATTGCAAAGGCATTACAATGTCATGCCTGTGTTGTAATGGACGTCTCCCATGCCAAAGGCAAGCCGTAGACAAGCCCGTCTGCGTCCGTCTGCCCCTGGACTGTGATCAGCACCAAGGGTCCTTCCACTCGGACACTCCACCACTACGGTGCCAGCACCCTCCTCACCATCAACCCTGGACGCCACATCGCCAGCCAGGACCAACATCTGCTCCGGACCGGACATCGCCATCACTGACGGCTACTAAATCACCCACAAGGACCCCCCCGACTGTCCAGGAGGAGGCATTGCTATCACCTACATAAGCACAGTCTGACTGGCCACACACTGTAATGACCCAACGGTGACCATGGAACACCTCAACTTCCAGATCCAGACCAACCCGAACCCCATCCTTTGCGGCACCCTCATCTGCAGACCTCCCGAGCCATGGACACCCATTCTCCGATACCATTGTAGATCTCATTGCACACCAGGCTCTCCCATCCACCGACGACATCCTACTCGGCGAACTCAAGTTCCACCTAGACAACCCCATTTACCAGAACACCAGCCCCTCCTGGGAAAGTTCCCCAACATCAGACTCAAGCAGCTACTCACCGAAGCAGTCCACATAGCAGGACACATGGGCAAGCACGTCTCCGACGCCAGCGGTACCTTCAACTACAGCCACACCACCGGACTTTCCTGGACCAACCATCATTGTATACATCACGTCTTCACCATGCCCACCGTACACCACCGCCATCATCGACCTCCGACGCAGCTGGATCAAGGCCACCGAAGAACATCTCGTCAACTCCCTCAGCACCACCACTCTGCCAACTCTTACAGACGATGACATTACAGTGTGCAACCGCCACTGATGGATCTCCAACTGTGCCGACACCCTGGCACCCCTCAAGAATGGACCAGGCAAAACTAGCACCACGTTGCACCGTATTTGCAAAGTGACACATGTAGGCATATGCATGACCTTGTGGAGCCCTGTACCACATCATACCTGCATCAGGTATGATGTACCCAGGGAGTGCGTTCCCACGCGACAAGGCTCATAGGAGTGGCACAGTGAAATCCCTCAGATTTCACTGCGACAATTGTAGGACGGCACCGCATCAGTACCTTACGCCTGTCTGATGGCAGGCGTAAGGGTGATGCAGTGCAACAGGTATAGGCTGGCCCCATTCCTTGCTGGAGTTGCGTCATGCTTGTCACACGACTGCAGCAATGCATGACTTTAGCGAAGACAGATACGTCAGGATTCCAGATGTATCTGTCCTCACTTGCATCATGGAGCGCTGTCCAGTGAATACAGCACATCCGTGGTGTAGCAAGATGGGCGTAGTGGAAAGTGTTGCAACGCTGTGTTGTCGCAGCGCTGCAATACTTTTCATGACTGTGGCCCAGGAATGCGCACTATCTTATTGATGGTGCACATTCTTGCCCAGTAGTTTTTTCGCAGGGCAGCACAGCAACATTGCATGCAGCCAGCACCACAACCTGCTGAAAAGAGGCCCCAAGAGTTTTCTCCATTTTTAAGACCATTTTTTTCTGGTCTTAAAACACTGCCTCTAACTGCAGTTAGCGGCATTTTTTTTGGTCCTCCAAACTTCAGTAATACCCTTGTAAATATCGCGGAGTGGGGTTAATGGACGTTTTTGCATGGGAATACCGCTCTTGCATGTCATTATCGCTAACCGAAGTGGCAATCTTTAGAATGGACGTTTTTGCCAGAAAACTGCCGCTAACAGAGGTTAGCAACAGCTTGTACATACGGCGATAAAAATCTTGCAGCAAAACCATCAGAGAAGTGCTGCTAAGGCGACATTAGCCCCTTGTACATATGCCCCACAGTGTTCTCATAATGAGCCCCTAAGGGACAAGTGGCTGAGGTGTGTGCAGTGACTGTCAAGACAGCCAGGAAGATTTTGGATTTCAACAAAATTCACAAAAGATGAGGAATGCTTGTAGGTATGTGGCAGTGTCAGTCACAACAAAGCATGGGATGGGACTCCATAATTTTCAGTTGCTCTCCCAAACTTAATCATTCTTTTCTGTGGTGTTACCTTTTTTGAGTTGTATAATGTTATGAGTATCTGTATGGTGCGCAACCCACCCGGGAGGTTATCCTAGGTAGGCTTTTTACTCTGCTGTCGCGCTATACTTTCAATCACATCATCCTTTTCTTCACAGCTACACAAACCCTCTAGTTTCCGTCCTAATTTGCTCCACCTCCAAATTACAGCAGCTTTCAACACTAATAAATAAATCCTCCATACTATGCATTGTGCCAGACACAGGGGCTAGGGTAGGTCTGGGAAGTATCTTTGCACACACTGATTAAAAGAACCTGTGCCCCATTACATCCCTAAAATCCTGCTGGAAAGGACAGGGGTAACCTGATTGGATGTCTCATTGCCATCATCATGCTATGGGGCACAATGAGAAAGAAGGCCAGGCACTCTATCACTGTGTCCCCACTGAGAGCCACTAGGACAACACGGGCTACCTCAAGCTTGTCCCCACACCTCTAAATCCAAGAAGCAGAGAAGTGTCAGGGTAACTCTACCTCTACCTTGGTTTAGCATATAATCATTCCCAATAGGAACAACTGTCTCAAGGTAGTCTGGTATTCTAGGTTATGTATATGTTATGTCCTCTCCCACTCTGTTTGAATGCTACCTGTGTAAATACAAAAATGTTCAATGGGTTCATTAATGACTTCCCTGAGCTCCTGTGCAACCTATCCTTGCCCAGATGGGTGTCGAAGCTCAGGAGGGCTGTGGAACCCTCCAATCCTCCAGCTTATGCCTACCAATCCTCTCCACCATCACCTGGTCCATGATGGTGAAGCAAATTGAATGTCAATCCTTGAATTGCTCAGTCAGTGCTTCTCTAAGGAACTTCATTGTTGCCTCTTAGGGCTGTATTGTGGCTAGGGTGCATTATACTGCCCTGCACCCAGTAGCGGTCCGTGGAGGGTGTTCGGTGAGGCAGTGAAGCAGGGCGGGGGAGGGGCAGGGTGGGGAAATGTAAACTCCGGAATATGGATGAACGGAGGTAAGTACACATTTAAATAAATAAAATGAATTTCATTGCGCGCGCTGCATCGCACTCACTGCATCTCACTATCTGATTCACTACAAATGCGTAAAGCCACTCCAACCGGCTGATCTCCAAATTCTAGCCATCTATCTCTTTACTTAAACTGGTTGGCAGTCTTTGAATAGTTTTCAGTACACTGATCCTTCTACACAAGACAGCGGGGGCCAGATTTAGCCAAAAGTAATGTAACGCAACACAGCAAGACTACTTGCTGCACTACACGACCCCCTAAAGGGCTTGAGTTGCGTTGCGTCACCTTGCGTGACGCAAGGGCAACGTGAGTCCGTTGTAAATCTATGCCTTGGTTCTTTTATGATTTGGCTTTATAGAGCAGGTGTCACCAGACAATCATAGGAAAGGGGCTTTGGCTCCACCCACATGTTGGAAGCCAGGAGTACCTGTTTTGATTGGTAGAAGTTAAGTGCTTCCACACACAAAAAAATGTTTTGCCCTCCACGCAGCTGTGGTCATTTTGTTTATTTCTCCAGCTGCCTGAGGTTGAACTTTCAGGGTTACACACGTGACACTGTAATGATATTAATGTGTCTTAGATAACTAGATAATTTATGGTGTTTGTCTCTGGCAGCAGCATGGATGGGAGGTGGGTAGTCATTAACCTACATGAATTTTTAGGTCCGGCGGGACATTGCAGCTGGCACCTGACCTTCTAACCTACACCAATGTTAGTCTACAGTGTTTTGCTTCCAAACAAATGCTAATGAATCCCCAAACTATCTACCTGTAATGCTCCATATTACCATACAACATTCTTTTAAAGCCAGGCCTATTGGCATTGCCAATCTTTGAAATGGTACTGTGCACTATAGGTCTAAGTAGATTACATAATGAATGCATGCAAGCAGCTTTAAACAGAATGGGATAGGTGCTATTTTGGTGCATTAGCCCCCCGTCTTCCCTACCACCTGAGATGAGAGATGCATCTTCCAGAGTTTGCATCAGGGTCGGGATACACCAGTCAATATTCCAGGCAGGCTGCAGCAGCAGCAAGAGCACCGACAGAGGTTGGTACAGCAGATTAGGTTGTAAAATTAGGGGATTCATCGTGCTGTTGAATGCAACTCAGGAGGAACCTTGAAAAGGCCAGAGCTTTTAACTGACCACTCTGAAAAGCAGAGAAAAGGGAATGCATTGTAGGTGGATCAGGAAGGCTCTCAGAAAGTCTGGTCCATAACAAAAGAAGTATCTTTCTGCTTGAGGCTGCATTTTTACTCCTTGTACAAAGACAGCCAATTTGATGGTGAATCACACTTGAAAGAATCCAAACAGTTGAAATGAGGGATAACAGATTGGGACTGAACTGCTCCATAAACTCTCTTTTGATTCCCAGGTAGAGGCTCAAACTGAGAGTTAACATTAGTGGGTGGTCCAGAATATGTACATCAAGTAAGGAATTGCCTATTTGCTGTGAGGACAGGGTCGAGAATGAAGTACTGAAATGTTTTCTGCACTGGTGGGGTTAGACCCCATGGATGTATTCATGCTCCATCGATGAACTTGCACCACTCCTGCCTTGACCGACTAGGTCTCACGGCCAATCCCCAGATGAACTAAGTTCACAGTACACTCAATACTGGAAGTGTTGACATGGGCACCCAGTAAAGTTCTGATACTGTGTGGGAGCACAGGTGGGCTAGAACCACCCCCTGCATTGAGTTGGTTTCCATCTCCTATGTGGAGGCTTTCAATGTCTGAAATCCGATATGGGATTTCCGACCTCCTCAGTACAGGGGTGGCTGCATTAGAATCCTTTAGGTATTTTTGTGTGTTTTTAAGAGGTGATGGAATGGATAGGAATTGCAGCCCCCAGCAATGCTCGCCCTCTCCCCGTTGCCCCTCCACCTCTAAGGTACTGAACGGCCGAGGGCCCCAGATCCTCCTACTTCCCACTTCCACACACGTTTTCAGAGGTTGGCAGGTCTGCTGCAGAATTTACGTTGTTGCACTCACGGTTAACTAAATGAAGTAAAGCATCTCTTCTGCTGAGCCACTTTTGGGTCTGGCTTGATGAAGCATTAAGTCCTTTAAATGGGTTCACAGAAAAGTAAATAGAAACACACACACAGGAACATCAAAAAGTCCTGAACAGCATGTTCACTCATGTGGCACTCTTGAGTGTCTATATGTATATCAGTCTGCCTACACTGAGTACATGATACAAATAGTGCCAGGTCTGTAGTGTAGCTCAAGGTCAGATCCATGACAAATTTTCAAGTAAACAGCTGTCAAAATGACTGTAAAGAACTTCCTTGTAGAGTCTTTCCATGTAAATGTAATTGATTTAAGGCCATCTTGTGAGGGTTAGAAGCACGTTACAAAAACTAAAAGTAAATAAAGTGTCTTGCGGCAGAGATCCTGGTGGACTCCACCATGAACCACGCAGAGAGTGTTGCTATAAGAACAACAAACCCTGACCTATAGGATTTACAGTTTGCGCTCCTTCGTTCGAAGTATAGGCAGAAACATGCAAAAAATAAATAATGAACCTCACCTGTGCAGTATTTTCCGAACTTGAACCGAGATCTCCAGTCCCAGAACAAGTTAACAAAAGTTACAAACAAAGTTTCACTGAACTTTACATTCAGAAAGCATAAAACGGCTATACTTCGATCTTTAAAATGTTTGGAGATATATTTTATTTTCTCATTTACAATGTGCCACCATGAAAGGGGAGCTGTGAACAAATTGCTGCCTAAAAACATTAAAAGAAAATATAAAGATTTTGACTGCCTTCCAAGTTTTAAATTGAAAGCTAAAATCTAAGTTGGGCCTCACTGTACTAAGACAGGCGGCGGAGCCATTTAAAGCTCTTGAATCTGCGCCATCGCCGGGCCTGGCAACATGCTGCTGCCGTTGCATCACACGCGCAGACAATTAAAAATTAATGTAGGCGGCATCGCAGCCCCTGGATACCACCGGCAACCACCTGTGCTCCCTGCAGGCACCCGGCACGGAGGCTGAAACTTTGAAACATGTACTTTAGGCCACCTGTCGCTGAAGGCCACCTGGCCACGGGGCTTGCCTAGTCACTGCCAAATGATGTACCTACATAAATACGCCAGTCCCCGGGGGCCACTCAGGTAATAGCCCGGCAGCGGCATTAATTGGCTGCCTCCAGAAACGGTGCCATCATGCGACGCTGTGCTGATTGCCTCTGTTTCGGTGGCAGGTTTGCAGGCTCGTCCGTCGAGCTATTTCTGGGATGTCCTCTGCCCTCCTGTGAGAGCACGCTCGCGCTCTGTTCCTGAGCCTAACATTAGGCGGGGAAATAAATAACCATGGGACCGGGAAGATGGCGTCCCCCCACCCCCCCTTACCTGGATAAAGCTTATGATTGGTCCTTCGTTTTTCGAATCTCGGTTCCATGATTGCTAGGCTACGGTTTTTGGCAAGACGCCAGTTTGGTCTTGGTATTGATCTCCTAGCCCCACCCCCCGCATGTTTGCAAAACACATTGTTAACAATTATTTAAAATATAGAAAAAATGGGCTCAGGCTCCACCCAGAGCAGTATTACTCTCTATTGTTGCCATGCTACTGGTGTATCATATTCCCACCTAGAAAGTGCTTTTAATGAGGGATTCATTTAAATTTGAAAGTACACCTTCTCATCACACTGTTTGTCACAGTTAAGTCTTTATTTCCTATATGCGTTCTATTCAGAAAGCAATCGTGTGTTGCTACTTTCCCCAGAATTGGAAAAGCCAATAGGGGTATCATTAATGTGATAAACAGCATTTGTGCAGATAGCACATATCCACAGCATTTGTGAATTACATTGCTTACATGCGTTGGCACAATAAAGCCAGACCTGTCGGCTTTGCCATTGGCTACTTAAATTCCTTTGGCAAAAGAGCTTCCTTAGCATCGCCATTACACCAGTACACCAAGAACAAGCATTTGCAATGCAATAGGTCTCGCCCTTGTGAGACTTTGAGCTATTGACGTTGTAAATGGCAAAAGCCTTTTATTTATGTTTTAAAATCCAAAACATAAATAAAATGTATTGTTATTTACAATGTCAATAGCTTAAAGTAGCGTAAATGCGAGACCAATTGCATTGCAAATGTTTGTTATTGTCCCAGCATTTTCTGAACCCTGAACCTTATTTTTGAGGTGCTGCAGCCCCCCTACTTCCTTTGCCCATATCTAGTGTACGTAGCTTAAGCCTGCTCTGGAGGTGCCCCCTTCTTCACAGTAGCACGCAGCAGGCACCTCTCTTTGCTGCCACGTTAGAGCGTTACAAGGGTCCTCCGCTCTCTCTTCCTTGAGGCTACTTCACGCAGTCTCCCGCTCCGATACATACTGACTTTGCTCTCCTGCCTCAGTGCCGTGACGGTCACTGTCTCAAAACCGTTTAGCTCAGTAGCACGCTCCTCTCTGTGTTCTTCAGCACTTACAGGCACGCACACTGCTCTCGTCTCGTTGGTGCAGCACTCACATTCCATTCCATGAGCCTCACTTTCCTGGCCCTTGGCTGTCTCGTCAGCTCCTCTCTGTGACCGGGACCCCGCGGGGAGCTTCTGCTGATGCGTTAATCGCATGCGCAAAGATGCTGCTTGAAACGTTCCAAGCATTGAAAAGTGAAGAGTGGTAGATTGAAGAGTCAATAGCGTGGGCCTTATATGTGCAATATAGAAAGGTGGTCAATATATCAAGTTGCAAAATTCAAAGCAAAGTAATGAGGAATGACTGACTAGCTTGAACCTCCACCCTATTTTCTTCTTCCCGCCACCTCTCCTGCCCCTCCCCCCAAACCATGGCCTGCACACTCGTACCTGTACTGCGAACTTCTCTTTTGCAAGCTCAGCTTTTTATTTTATAGATCATAACGTGCCACTTTTCCCACAGCTGCATCACTAGCAATTGCTATTGAAACAACCTAAGTAAACGTCATTGTTCGCGGCAAAAACACTTTTCACATTGTGGGCCGAGCCCAGGTCCAGGCTAGAAATCTGAGTGCACTTATGAGGCACAATCGCCGAGGACGGATTGGCAATTTATATCAGCAGGCATTTCCCAGCAGGCGGGGTGTGAGTGGGGTGGAGTTTGGGTCACTGGAGGCCAGTTTTTGAAGGTCGATGACCGGTGCCTCTGTCCACAGCTCCACGGGGTATATGGCAGCCGGCAAAAAGAGAAAGCGCGGAAAAGACACAGGAAGAGAGAAAAAGAGACAGGAACAGAGAGAAAGACAAGAATAGAGAGAGAAAGACAGGAACAGAGAGAGAGAGAAAGACAGGAATAGAGAGAGAAAGACAGGAACAGAGGGGGAAAGACAGGAACAGAGGGAGAAAAAGACAGGAATAGAGAGAGAAAAATGCAGGAACAGAGAGAGAAAGACAGGACCAGAGAGAGAAAAGCAGGAACAGAGAGAGAAATACAGGAATAGAGAGAGAAAGACAGGAATAGAGAGAGAAAAATGCAGAAACAGAGAGAGAAAGACAGGAACAGAGAGAGAAAGGCAGGACAGGAACAGAGAGAGCAGGACAGGAACGGAGAGAGAAAGACAGGAACAGAGAGAGAAAGACAAGAACAGAGAGAGAAAAACAGGAATAGAGAAAGAAAGGCAGGGAAAGAGACAGGAAGGCAGCGTTGCAGAGCTGTAGTGCCAAGTGTTTGAATTTGGAAGACACTGTTGGAAAACATACTCTTATTGGGTGTGTCCACACACGAGCGTGGCACTACAGAGCTGTAAAAGGAGCAGAGAGCGAGGGCCCACCGAAATGAATTCCTCACATACTTAACCCCTTCGGTGCTCATGACGGAATGGTTCCGTCATGACCCACGGTTGAGCTGTGCTCATGACGGAACCATTCCGTCATGACCACGCCCGCGCAAGATTCCGTCAGCACAGCGGCGGAATCTGCGCAGCATCGAAGGGGTTAAAAGACATGCTTGTGATCACTGCAGGGGCACGCACCACAGAAACAAAACATACCCCATTCTGAAAATGTCTAAGGAGGAAGAGCAACGCGCTGAAAAAACACATTCCCACGTTGGACCTCAAAACTACAGAATGTTCTAACGGAGGAAATAACACTGAATAGTAGCTCACTGCCATTCAGGACACACTTGAAGGCACTCATTTTAGGCATATATTGCCAAGGCAGGTCAATAATTATGACATACACACGGTAACCCTTCTCCCCTATGCTGAGAATACCCGACACTTTCCAAACAGTCGCAGTGTAATGCACTGTGCTCGTTATCCCACCTTACCAGGCTGTAACCCGCCCGAAGCCCACGTGCCGCGGCCTGAGGAAAAGCAATACATTTAATACATTTGAAAAAATATTGTGTTGGGACTCATGACAGCTCCGATGGACAAGCGTGGCATCAATATCGGCGCTCTCTTAGGAGCACCATCTGGGCTCGCTCGGTGCAACCTGGGGCTAGCAGAAGCTTTTCCAGATCTCCATTTCACTTCCAGTGCAACTCCACCGCCACTTTATAAGGTAACTTTCCAGACACATTTTGTTCCCCTTATGTAGGCAGCAGTTTTCTGGATTATCCTTAATTTCAAGCAGTTTCCCAACAAACTGCAACGATTTAAAAAAAAAAAAAGTCGGAGTAAAGTGTTCAGTGTTGAGTAAGGCACCTCGGAGAGCGATAACTACAAAAAACTGCCACAAACGGTTCCAAATTGTCTGGCTTTGTGTTTGTTTTCTAAATTGCAATCTACAAGCTTGCTCAGTAAAACAAATTCCGAACTGGCTTGTGGTGGCGCTTGAGCCAAGGCGGGCGCGGCTGTATGCGGAGAGCTAGCAGGCTGCCTTTTAATTTATTTGGTTAAACCCCAGGCCTAGCTGACGGACGGGCAGGAAGAGGCGCTACAGGGACTGCCACCTCGGCCCAAGGAAGAGACCAGTGACGTGGTGCCAGTAGAAGCATCGATCTCGTGTCTTTATGGGGCCATGTGTTTCTAGTTAGAAACACATAGCCCCATAAAGACAAGAAAGTGCTTTGCGACAGCAGCAAAGCAGGCGACCCAGTCCGGATTGGAGGCAAAAGGGCGTCAACAAAAACCCTAATTTCCAATGTCTGGCCACCGTTTAGCATAAACGGTGACTCCAGCCAATGGAAATGAGGGGCTGGGTTCAAGTCCCCTTCTCAAATCTACTCTCCTACAAAATCTCTCACCCAGCGAGCAGCGCTTTGTGCTGCAATGCCAGACGAGACCTAAAAACAAAAGTGCTGCCAAATATGAGCAGCGGATGAAACCTGCTGTCCTTCCCCACATGCTAAGTACAGTCATCCATGCAAAGCAGGCGACCCAGTCCGGATCGGAGGCGAAAGGGCATCAACAAAAAACCCTAATTTCCAATCGCAGGCCCCTGTTTAGCATAAACGGTGACGCCAGCCAATGGAAATGAGGGGCGGGGCTTCAAGTCCCTTTCTCAAATATACTCTCCCACAAAATCTCTCGGCCAACAAGCAGCGCTTCGCGCTGCAACGCCAGGCGAGACCTAAAAACAAAAGTGCTGTCAAATATGAGCAGCGGATGAATCCTGCTGTTCTTCACCACATGCTAAGTACAGTCATCCATGCAAAGAAGGCAACTAAAAACTCCTGGAAGTGTATTCCATATACGCCACACTTACCCTGTTTGCACCAAGTACTTGTACTGCCCTGGAGGCAGCACATTCATGTGACATACGGAGCAGCTGCTTCAAAGCCGCTCCGCGTTTAACAGTGCAAGCAACAAACATCCTGCACTTTAAAGAAGGGAGAGAGATCACCTTGCAGGCAGGTTCAGTGAGTGACTGCACCCGCCCACAAGGTGATGTCTGGGGGAACCAGTGGACCCCTTTTTTCCCCTCCAGTGGGCTGCCTTTAGGAGAAGCACTTTCTGTGCGCCACCATTTTTGGTGCACTTTCAGTGCACCTCCTAAGTGCATGTTTGCCTCTGTCCCATGTCTTTTATACGGTGTGGGCACAGAGACAAAGTGATTCCCTTATTTACATGGGACCATGCTCCCACGCAAATGAAGGAATGCCATCTAATGATAGCGCTAGTGCTACATGTGCACAAGCGTTATCTGTAATACCAAAGGGGGCCACAAACGTCTGTGGCCCCTTCTGTAATACCAAAGTGCCCTGTTGTGCCCCAAGGGCATTCCTTGTAACATGGCCCCTGGTGGTGGTGTAGGGTGGAACAGCCTATTAGTTGCGTGGAAGTGGAGCAACCAACTTGTTTAGAAAATGGGCCCCAATCTCATCATCCCTGATTTGCTGATGACATCCTGGTCTGCCACTAGTGAGTTTCCTGCCCTCATGTCACTCGCACGTTATTTGACAAATTTTCTTACATCACTTGTATATGTGGAGTCTTTGAAAGGAGCCATCAGAGGGCCACATTTTTTTAAAATCGCAAATCTTAAAAACAAAACTATTTGCTACAAAAATATTTTTGGGGACTTTTCAGCCTATAGGCAACTTGTCCAGACCCAACACAAACCACTGAGAACTGAATACGTGTATATAGCACTCTTATCAAAAAGAGGCGGGATAGGGCTAAGTACCACTTCCATTAGCAAACTGAATCTTTCTTTTAAAATAATTTAGTTGCATGCATTTCTTCTTTTTAAAATCAAAAAGAAACATTCTTCCAAAAAACAAACATTTTCTTCGCCTCAAATAACAATTAAAGCATGAATCCTCAGAAAATGTATCATATACTGTCAATTTTTCAAGACAATAGCTGTTCTAAATATCAGCATCGTTAGGATTTTGATGCAAACCATGCATCCCGAGTACAGAAGTTTCCTCTTTACTTCAAATTTCTGTAAGGTGCAGCATAAAATGTGTGGTAACCTTTCATATCTCACTAAGATACTCCTACAAAGTGATCACTACAAAAATATACTAGATAATAAAAAGAGTGTGCCTTTTAAAGAAAAATAGAAAATCGTGCCTCCTCCAATTTTCTATGAGAGGCCACCAAAAAAATGTTAATGTTCATTTTTTTGTAAAATTCGCAAATGCCATAAGGCGCCTTGGTGCTGCAGAGGCATTGGACTTGTAGTGTTGTGAGGAATTAATATACAGAAGTCAGTGCTTTGAAATTTATTTGTAAAAAGACAAGCTTTAAGGTCTTTCCTAAAGCTAAGCAGGATGGTCTGCGATTTTGGATATAGTGGAAGGCTGTTCCAAAGCTTAGCGGTACAGCCAATGAAACTCCTGTCTCCTCACTTGGCTAGTTTAGACCGAGGAATCCTGACATTCTTAGCCAAAGCAGACCAAAGAGTTCTTGCCGAGGTACACCAATGAAGGCTCTTTCCCACGTATTCAGGACCTGTGTCATGTAGGGTCTTGTGGGAGATACAGAGGGCTTTGAAAGTTATTCATTTTCTTGTGGGCAGTCAGTGGAGTTTAGGTAAGGCCTGGGAGGCTGAATGGAATTTTGGGACACTCAATAGGATGCCAGCTGCTGCATTCTGCAGGGTTTGAAGCGTTTGTTGCATGAGACATTGCATGAAAATAAGAACTTTGGGGAGAGAAGTTGGCCTAACGGCTAGGGCGGTCGACCTTGAATCTGGGGAACTGGGTTCGAGTCTCGGCAATGACAGCTGAACATCCTGCGATTCTGGGCAAAATCACTTAGGGCATATTATCAAGACCGGCGATAAAATTATCGCCGCTTTAGCTCAGGTTAGATGTCCTTCACATCTAACATGGGCTTCAATTGGAATTCCATAGAGCATTTTATCAAGCCCATTATCACCGTTTTAGCGGCAGTTTACTGCCGCTAAAGCCGGGATAATTTTATCGCCTGTCTTGATAATATGCTCCTTAATCTCTCCGTACCTGACAAAAATGAATGTGTCCTCATGTAATGCAACTGGTGCTATGTTAAAAGGGCTCTGATACCCGATACCTTCGGGTCATGTTCACATTATATATGGACATTATAGTCTTCAGTTAGAGTCTGGCAGAACAGCGCTGCTGAAAATCAGTGGTCATTTGGAAATGGGCACAACACAACAAAGGCACTGACTTGACAAAGAACGGTGCCTCCAGCAGAGCTGCTGTACTGGAGTCTACCCTGCCGGCCGTGCAGGATTCTCTAAGGGGCATATTAGCAAGAACCTTGTTAAAATGAACGCTGTTTTAGCGGCAGGAAACTGCCGCTAAAACGGCGATAATGGGCTTCCTAATATGCGTTATAGAATTCCAATAGGAGCCCAGGTTAGATGTCTTGCACTTCTAACCTGGGCTTCGATTGGAATTCTATAACGCATATTAGCAAGCCCATTATCGCCGTTTTAGCGGCAGTTTCCTGCCACTAAAGCGGCGATAATTATAACGAGGTTCTTGCTAATATGCCCCTAAATTAGGCAGACAGTCTTCAGCACTGAAGCAGAGGCCCAGAACTCAACTGACCTGCAGTAAGTGTCTTATATACTTTCAAAAATATTTTGCTACGATAAAATATGTTAAAATGCTTGGAATCCGACGTGGTTACAGGAGTAGATTATTTTTTGCTCCAACAGCTAATATGAGATCATCCAGGGATGGACGGGCCTTTTATTCCTATGGGTATTTATTTCCCCAGCTGGTAGGAGTCCTTGTAGGCTGGTTTTGAAAGCCTTGCTACGCTCCTGGTGCCTCTGTCACTTTCCTCGTTCCCAGGCCAGTGCTTAATTTGAGCCAGTGTTTTCCGGTGCTGAGCACCGCCACTTAATCATCAACACCAGCGCTTTTCATGAGCAGCAGTAAGGGACACATTCATTTATGATTGGCACAGGGAGATTAAGTAGTTTGCCTAGAATCACAGGATGTTGAGCCCACACAAAGACTCAAACCTGGGTCCCCAGCTCCGAAGTCGGCAGCTCTGGCCATTACGACACATCCTCTCCCCATTTTCATGGTTCATAGTTGGTTTTGTTTTAGGCAGCGCTAACAGGAGAAATGGGCTGGGGCAAGCGGCCTCCTCACGAGAGCCCCGGCACTTATTTTTTTTACAAATTAACCACTGTTCAAGAGTGAAAGAAAGAGAAGGAGAGAGGGCAAAGGAAAAGACAAAGCGATCAGGGAGGGAGAAGAGAGAGCGAAGACAAAGAGAGAAAGTGAATGCATAGATGGAAAGAGAGAGATTTTGCAAGGAGATGTAGGGAGCTGTGCTGGTTCGAACATGTTTACCTGGGCAGCTTTTGTTCCCCAATTCGGCCCGAAGTTAGATATGAGTTCCCACTTTTTAAAGTCCTCTCGTGTCATGGGGTTCAGATTGAAGACAATCTACATAAGGAGGAAGAAGGTGCGAGGAGGGTAGAGCAGAGATATTTGTAAAATGTATTGGGTCAATATTGCGGCATGAGGGTTAATTATGGAAAATGTAGGCAATCCTTTTAAACTGCAGCCAGATTAAAATGTTGGAGGTGCAAGTGCTGTACTCAGTGTATGGCAAGAGGTCACGTCCTGGACTGACTATGCTGAGAATGCCACAGGTCATGTGGAGCCCGCATTTAATATGATGAGAACTTCAAGATACCGGGTGACAGGCATACTCCAGAGAGGACATGTCTAAAGGCCATTAATGGTGAGCAGGGCAGAAAGTGTACTGGGGTGAGGGCTTTGTCAAACGCCATGCCTTGTGCCTATCTCCTAAAGGCCCAACTGGGAACCGTGCTTTACATGCCTAGAGGGGATATTTTTTGCACACATGCCCGACTCTGTGGCCACTGAACTGGGCCACTATATATTCACCGACTATGTCATGTGCTCATTACTTGCAAGGCCCTATCCTGAGTGCCCAATGGGCAATGCCACACAGGCCCTGCACGTGAAGCACTGTGGTCATTAATCCAGGCCTCAGGGCACAATCAGTAGTCCACCTCGATGCCCAGGGCTTGCACGAACTTACTTTGCAGCTGTGGGGGCACTGTGGGCACAGGTACAGTTGCGGTTAAAACCTAATGGAGCTGAGTTCTCATTGGTCCCCACTCACTTTGACCACTGCCCTGGAAAATAAAACGCCTAAACCATAATTTCAGAAGAATGCTCGCTTGTTTCACAGAATAACCACTCCTGTTTAGAATGTGTTTTGAAACCCTGGCCCTCACGCCCAGGCCAGAATCTGAACCCAACCCCCACCCCCGTAGCCGTCAATGATCAGAAGCCATATTTAAGATATTCTCTCCTGCAGAGCTGGTCTGTGCATCTGAAATGTCGGGAAGCTCACACGGGGGAGCAGTGGATCGAAGAGGGCCGGGGGCAGGAGGAATATTGATGAAAAGCCAGGCTCCTGCCTCCCTCAGAGCATCCTCTTCAGAGGGGATGCGTATGCAAAACGAGTCCAAGGGACTGAGGCTGGTGTTTCATTCTTTTTCTATCTCTCCCCCTGCCCCAACCCTCCATACACACTCGATCCTGTACGTCAATGGTGCTATTTTCCCTGTTCACTTTAATAATACAGCAGATGGGCCCACAGGCCCACGCTCAGCTAAGGATGATGCTTATTTCAACATTAAATAAAAAAGAAGCGTCAATTCCATCCCTTATTTAAAATGTGAGTTTTTACCGTTTTTCTTTTCCATATACTTTTGTTTTGGTAAACAATAACTTATCTTTGATATGTATTCATTTCAAGTGTTGGAGTTTTCGCATGTCTGATGGCTGTTCTGACTTATAGGTGATAAATAAAGCTCTGTCTGGTCTGAAATGTCATAAGGATATAGAGGAATTAAAACATTCTTAACAGTTGAAAATGACCTGGGCTGCTTTCCATTCTATTGTCTTTCAACTCACATTGTAATTACAGACAAAGACCAACCACTTAATAACCAGCTTGACCCTGCCCCAAATACAAACCCAAGACCCACTTGCAAGCCCAAGTACTCTGTGAATGAAAAACAAGCAACTGGGGCAGCGTAATTTTGGCCCCATCCTTTTCGGTTTGACTAGGCCACATATATGTTTGCTTATGGTCACATGTAAAACGATGGATTTAGGCCCAGATCTCTGTACTGGGGTGAATGTATGACATTGTTCTGCATCCTGTCCATCAATTGTTTTTTTTGCATTTTTCACCCCGAATGGGACGGGTATGCCCAGACATGGGTCCCATGCTCTCCATGATACGGGAGTCAAGATATCCAGGCAGATGAAGGCTGGTAGCCCAAAAACGGGCCTAGGATGCTTGTTTCCAGTCCAGGGAGTACCTGGCTGGGCAGTGCGGGCTGGACTGTTCCCACTGGGCGCAGGGTCAAGACTGATTTGCATATGGCTGGGTTCAACCTGGCATGGCATAGGGAGCAAAAAAACTATAGATTTAGGACCTGATCTCTGTACTGGGGTGAATGTATGACATTGTTCTGCATTCTGTCCATCGATTGTTCTTTATGCTCATGTATTTGTGTAGCTTAATATTAATGTAATACCGTGCACTTGAACAGTCACAGAAAGTGCATTTACTGGGTAATCTTGATATTCATATGGGTGTTCATATTAACTTTTTCTTTACCGTAACAACAAATTGCAGTTCTCACATATATCAGCATTTGTGTGGCCTGAGTAATGTTGTTAATTCTTATAGAGTTGTGTACTCAATTTGAATAACTTTTTGCATTTATTTTATATCTGAAAATATATCCAGTTAAGTAGTATTCCACATCGTTATTGTAACCGTTTATGTATATGTATCTGTAATCATGCATTTAGACGTGCACAGAAATGCTTGCTGCACTAAATTGGCAAAAGGTCTTAAGCATTTTGATTTCTTAATGTATAACCTTCAACATGAACATTTGCTATGAATGCACTGTTTTTCTCCCCTCTACAGGTGCAGTCATGTGATCTAATGTATAGAGAAGGGACACAGTGCGAAAGAGATAGTGAGGTTTGGGAAGAGTACTTTTAGCAAGTAAACGACCCTTAAGGAACAAAGGAAGGACTACTGTTTTAACAGAATTTGGAGACAAGAGGAATTCAAGGACGTTCTGATGTGTGGACCAAGGAATGGAATCTCGAGTGTAGTTGCCAAGTTTTGTTTGAAGATGGAAAATAATTAGACATGTGACATGGGATTATCGAAGGTTCTTTTGTGAGTATAATTGATTGAGACACTTCAGATTAATTCAGATTCCCTTTAGACTTTGAGAAGTACAGAAATCTTTGTGATAACTCTGTTGTGGGGCTTCATGCTATACACTATTTTTCCCCTTTAGAAAACTTCTACAGAGCTTCTGATTTGCTGATACTATTCTTGCTTCCCTGACTTCAATAGGGTTTCCCTGATCCCTAGTTTAGATTAGGACTAATTATATTTCTTAGACAACTTCATATATAGGCAGGACAATGACAATGACAAACAATAGTTTATTAGTCAATTATAGGCAGGAGAATCTAAAATTTCAAACTACTCACCCAGCTTTGTTTATCATTCTAAGTATTGAAGCTACAGAATTCCTCATTTGTGTTATTGAGGATAAATTTTGTCCAACGTTTTTGATATCCATTAGTGATTCCTGTATTTTTATACTATGTTTCTGAGACTGATTTATATCACCTTAGCTTGAATTTGTAACAAATACGTAATTAATCCCATCTTCCGACTCAGTTTAAGGGTGCCCCAAGAGGGCTACACCATAATTATGAATTTGTAATTGATCCCAACTCCTTTTATTTCTGTGACACCTACAAATTTCCATTGCAGAGGGCAAAAGAAGGAGCCCAGTTCTATGCATTTGCACAATCCTATACCCATTTGTCCTTTTTTGGACTCATTGGTGTAGTGCTGCTTAAGTCCTATGGCACAGTGCACTATGGATTTAAAATTGATTTCCATATGTGCTCCTTAATAACAGAGTGTGCAAACAAAAAATTGGTCCGTAGTCAAAGACTACAGTCGAAGCTACGTGCTTATTGAAAGCTGCCATGCTGAAAAATCGATAAAATGGCTCAGTGATCTGTTGCAAGGGATTTAAAAGGGCTCACAAAGGAATCTGTTTAGAGTATGAAAGAGCTCAAAGGAAGAGCCATGGACCTTGGGCTAGCCCTTTTTTACCTGAGCCAGGTCTTTGCATATTCAAAGGCTCTGGGTTATACATAGTCATGACAAATATACAACAAAAGGTTTGGGCCCACAAAGCTAAACCCAAAGTTCAACACCACGTGAGCTCCTCTAGTGGAAAACCATTTTGGCTTCCATGTGATAAACTTTTCCATAAAGAGTGCTGAAAACCATTAGTGCATGGTTAGCTCTGACTTTAGTTGACAAACTATGCCCAGTCCCTGGTTACATCTCTAATTTAGATAGAATAATCTAGACTAATCTGCTTTAATTAAACCTCCCCCAAAGTCAATCCCTTTTAAGGCATTCTGATAAATGAGCTTCGATTTAAACTTTCAGAGCAGAAGGACACAATTCCGTCATTAGTATGTTTTTAGTTTTGGCGTATCAGATGCAGGAATAAAATGTTGTGTTGCTTGGATAGAGAACTATACAAAAAGTGTTGCAGGTTATAGCGTGAAGTTGTTAGATTAGCGATTGACACCACCACTGAGGAAATCTCCAGCGTTGGGGTCTTGTAGCAGGCAATTCCTTGCACACAATGATACAAGATGTATCTCAATCGTACTGATTATACAATACTGTATATAGTTATTTATTGCCCCAATGATGAAAACATAACACATCTAGTAGCCACCTCTTGGTTTTGCCTCAATCTTCCCGAGACAGCAGTAGAATGGTAAAAATTAAATAAAATACAAATATCATTGTGCATTATAGCTCACCTTAAATCCTGTCTGTAAGGAAATGCCTCTTTTTGCATGATCACCCCCAAGTTTTTTGGACCGCTACACTGCTGGTTTTTCAACTCTGAAGGTGCACTAACAGTGCCAGAGCACTGACCCTCAAAAAGTGTAAGTTTGGTTCACCCACAAGTGGCATAAGTTAACTTACTCATAAGTCCATAGTATATGGTACCCAAGGTACTCAGGTCCGGTGAGTTAAAATGTCCCTCATGGACTGCAGCACTTGTTGTGCCACCGCTAGGGGTTCAAAGCAAAGCACGACTCCCAGCCCACCATTGCTGTCTGTCCGAGCATTTAAAGGAATGGCAAAGTCCAAAACATTATTTTTAATATTTTTATGTCACCCCTAAGTCAGGCATACTGATATCTAAAGGTAGGGTGCATTATATTAAAAAGTAGGACGTGTTTCCTAACTTTGCTGGTCCTTACAGTAAACACCCTGCATTGTGGAAAGGATAGTAGCACCACTGGTGAGTATAGGGTTGCACTCTGACAATTCAGCAGTGCTAATTTCTGAATGAGACTACTAAATATGATAATTCAAGGTATCAATAGAATCATTGCATTAAACCCAACTTGGTGGTCAAATAGAATTTAATGTAACTTTTGCACAATTGACTTTAGACACTTTGCTGTCCAGTGTTATCCAGTGACCACTTACGGTTGCTGGCCACAAGACAGCATTCTGCCCTCCTGGTGGGAAGTGAGAACGACTCTCAGGAAAGAACACAAAGGGCCTGCCGCTAGAAGAGGTGTGGCTTCTCCTTGGAAGAAAGGTCAAACGGAGTGTGAGACCAAAATGCGACCATCAAAGGGCAAATGGTCGACACAACGAGAGGGCTGCTCTTTTGTTTTTGCATACAAGTTGGCTTCAAGGACAGAGAGGCAGAAACTTTTTTCAGACCTTTTTTTCAGTGGGCATGTAGCCCTCAGGTAGCCACACTTCTGAGGTGGGCTAGGGAGCACCAGACACCAAGAGAAGTGTCCTGTCAACTTGAGAGTGGGCAGGGTGGTGCATTCTGAGCTAGCTAGATGCCACACTTCACAGGAAGTTGCCACTAGGTGGAAGGGGACCTAGTAACCCATTGGCTAGTAGTTGCCACATCCCCGAGGCACAAATTGGACACAAAAGTGACAAACCTGGCACTGAGACCTCAGATCACCTCTGTATTGAACAGTGGACTGAAGAACAAATGTCCGCTGTGCCTGAAGTGCCTTTCTTTAGGAAAAGAAACACAAAACAGGGGTTTGATCCAATAAGGCCCATAAAGCAGGGAGGGATCAATTATAAGACACAAGAGATATCAAAAAAGCCCCACACAGCCATTAATTAATCATTAATACCACAAAAACACTACGTACACATGAATTTTGTGTGTTTGAGTTTTTATCTCATTACTTATAAATTCATTTTAGGGTTTATCATTGTCATGAGAAACATATCCCTCTGGTACAATCAAGATATACATTTAGACGGACTGCACGAACAATAAAGAAAAATAGATCACAATACAATATAGTGTAATACATACAAAATGATTCAAAATATCGATTCTTTAGGAAAAGACATCCTGAGCATCAGATAGAAGGAGTGACTCCAAAAGTCAGTTGACTGACTTCCTGTTACAGCTACAGAGACACAAAAGCTGAAAAAGCCTGCCTTGACCAGTTTGTAGCCAAGAACACAGGACCACTGCTGACTGCCAAAATGCATCCTGGGAGACAGAGTTCTGACCCTCAAAAGTTGCACCTGGTCTGCTGGACCCAGGAGAGTCGTCATAGTGCAGTTTGGCTATCCAAGATGAAAGCTATCACCACTTAAACAGATTCACTGGTTTTGCTGGAACCGTAGATCAGTAGACTAGTGGCAACTGGTTTTTGGCTAGACTTCACCTAGACTTCGAGAGACATAGACCCCTGTGGCTAAAGTCGCCGCATAATGTTTCTGGACTGAGAAGCAGTCCCAGGAAGACCCCATCACCAGGTCAGCATCCTCCTTCAGTATCTTGAGCATCCTGAATTCCTTGCATCAGAGCCACTCTTCCGAAGTCTACGTTGATGCACCCATGTGCAGTCCATAACAATTATTTAGGGCCAGATATACGACCTTTTTTTGCAGTCGCAAATGGGAAAGTCAGTGACTCGCAAAATAGCATTTGCAAGTCGCTATTAGGCAAGGGTGTGCCAAGGGCGTCCCTTCCTAATAGCGAGTCAGAATGGTATGTACCTTTGTTTTGCGACTGCATTTGCGGTTGCAAAACTCTCGCATTTTACCACCTACTTCAAGTAGGTGTTAAGCCACTCGCCTTGACCTTTGTGACTGGATGTGAAAATATTTTTTAAGAGCAGGCAGTGGTCTCATCTTTATGTTTTCTTTTTTAAATGCATCCTGTTTTCCTTTAAGGTAAATGGGCTGGGCTGCATTAAAAAAAAAATGAAAGAGCAGTCACAGACACAGTGATCTGCTGACCCCAGCAGGCCATTATCCCTGCGAGTGCTGGCCATTCCCAATTGGTCGCAAATTGCAACCTGCCTCATAAATATTGACGAGGCAGGTCATTTGTGACCCATTAGGAATTGCAAAGAGTGTCCGAGACACTGTTGTACATTCCATTTTGCGAGTCACAAACTGCGAGTCGCAAAACATCGCAATTTTCGACTCACAAAATGGAATGGTCGTACATCTGGCACTTAATGTGTTAAATGAAAAAGCAGTAATTTATTGTTCCTTTAAAAATTCACATCTCTGGTACTCTTTGGTGGATCTTTGCCATTGAGGTGTCTATTTGAAGAAAAACATACAACCCATTTTTTTATACTGAAGTTGGATGTTTGTTGAGTCTTGCATCTTTCTTATTCAACTGCTTGCACACTTTGTAACACTTTACATTTGCTCTTTAGATAAAGCCTGACTGCTCAGAGCTACTGCTACCCAGGATTAAGCTAAAGTTTTTAAAATTAATCTGACTAGACACAGTACAGGTAGTGGGTTTATTACACGCTAAAGTCTCACAACAGCACCATACAATAAAACACTTTCTTCACAATCACACTTTTAATATTTCTTCTTTTGGTCAACTGCTTTTCTTCTAAAATAGCAGGGTCTCCTGAAATTCCTACTAACTTATAGTTTGCACTTCGTAACTTGGTATGTCTCAGGCTTTGTCAAATATCTAATATATATTCCTAATTATCGACTTTCGTTTTTGATTCTGAAACCAGTTTGAAAAAGTAATAAGCACTGGATACTTAAACCCACCCATGAGAACTGTCACAATCTTCTGCTTGGTACCTTAGATTAATGTGTTATGTTATGTTAGTGAGTTTTCTTAAGCGCACAATTGCCCGGGGTCTTCAAGGCACTGGTTCTAATTGCAGCAGAGTACCAATTCAGATAAATATCCTCATTTTAAGTCCTTTCTAAAGGCCGATAGGTTAGGCTCTGGTAGATTGAGGTAGTTCGTTCCAACATTTGGCTGTGGCCATCTTCTACCTCCCCAGTTGGATTTGTATATCCTGGCAATTACCAACTTGTTGGCTCTAGCTAAACGCAAATGTCTGGGTGGCTTATATTTTTTAAGCTAAATCTTAGAAATACTGGGCCGTCACCATTCAAAGCCTTATAGGCAATGCATAGCGCCTTGAATTTGGTTAGCTATTTACCAGGAGGCCAATGTAATTTGTGTGTGAACCCTGGTAACACCCACCAATCAAGCCATTTGCCTAATTAGCATATCGCCCTGGTGGCTGATTCAAATTTAGGAATTTTCATGAGAACCCTTGCTGCAGCATTCTGTAGGGTTTGTAATTTATGCAGAAGTTGGTTGTGCATATTTAAATACAGGCCATTGCAGTAGTCAATTTTCGATAAGGTTAACGCAGTGCCTATCGTCCTTTTTGTATCTGCAGGTAGATAGTATAGAATTTTCTTAACAGATTTTAAGGTATAGAATGTTGAGGAGACCATTGAGTTCCCTTGTTCTTTAAATGTAAGTTTACTATCCACTATAACTCCTACGTTTTGGCTTTCAGGATTGGGGCAGGAAGGGAGCCTAGCATCTCCGGCCACCAGGATGAGGACCAGCGGACGCCCGCGCATGCGCATTTCTTGCGAGAAATGCGCATGCGCGGGCCTCCGCGCATGCGCATTTGTCACAAGAAGTTGGAAACGAGGAAGAGGGAGCCCCGGAGACGCCGCGCTTCAGGTAAGTCTCTTTACTTTTAATTATTTAACAAGCAGGGTATTATTTAAAAGGAGGGTAGGCGGGAGGCGGGCGGCGCGTAGTGGGGCTATGCAGAGCGCGCGAGTGTGCGTTGATTTGGGCACACTACGCGCTGCTTCACGTAGCCCCACTACGCCCACCCATGATTATTTGTTTGGATAAGGATGATTTTAGAAGCCTTAGGGCCAGATGTATCAAGGGTTTTACCGTTCGCAAACGAGACTATTCGCAGAATCGGCCAGTTTGTGAACGGGAAAAAAACCTTTTGGGATGTATCATCCCAAAAGGCCATGGCAAAATTTTCGATACCCTATTTTGAGACTGCATTTAAGGAATCTCAAATTGCGATTCCTTAAATGCAATTTTGCAAGCACCCAAAATTTGCAATCTGGCCTTAAGAAATCGCAAACTACTATTAACTTCAAGTTGGTGGTAATTTGCGATTTCTGAGAAAAATTCACTTTTTTGCATTTTTCTAAGTGCAATGTGGCGCACATACTTGCCCTTTGGGCATATATGTGCCCACATGCATATTTCAGGGGTGCAACAGGGTGTCCTTTTGGCACCCTTGCACCCTTAAAATTGCATTTGCAATTTGCGAGTACTTATTGGGTACTCGCAAATTGTGAATGTCTTCCCATTCATTCCTATGGGCCTCTAGGCCCATAGGAATGAATGGGGAGGTATTCCTTAATTACGATTCGCAATTTGCGATTCGCAATTAAGGAATATTTAGGATTCTCAATTATTATTGCGAAACCTACATACATTGCATTTTGCGAGTCCTTAATAGCGAATCATTAAAATTTGCTATTAGGGACTCGCAAAATACAATGATGATACACCTGCCCCTCAGTGCTGTTCCTTAAATCCCTAAGGCCTGAAGCCGATCTACCAATAAATTGTGGTTGACCGTAGAAACGCAGCTGACAAATAGAGCAAAATAAATGCAGCTTTGCCGACTTTATCTATGGCCATACGTACCTACTCAATGGTTTTTATTAGTGCAATCTCAGTGCTGTGGGGGGTCCTAAAGCCAAATTGTGAGTCATCTAATGAGTCACTGCTGTTGATAAAGTTTGCTTTTCGTCTATTCATTTCCTTTTCTATTAGTTTATCTGGGAGAGGCAACCAAGAGATGGGTCGAAAATTGGCATGATCAGAAACATTTAAATTCGTTATTTTTTTTTTATCAGGGGTAGAATCGAGGCTCTCGTCCACTGCTTGGCAAAATAGCCTGACTTAAACATGTTGTTAAAAATGAGGGTAAGCTGGTCTGCAATGGTATCACAGAAACAAATCTAAAAAAAAATCAGCAACTAATTTGACTATATCAGAGGTACAAGAGTCTAATGGTGATCCTGACTTGGCATTGTGAATTAATGTTAGTAACTGAGATTTGGATATTAAGGGGAACTCACTTAGTGTGACTGAGGTAGATTCCCTAAACTGTTGCAAATGAGCTTTATGAACATCATTATAGTTATGCTCAAACTATTTATAAATCTATTCCACTTTTTCTCTAAAACAAATTAGCCAGGGTGTTACAAAGTTTTGATTAGTGTCCAGCTTCTTATTTCCTGGTACAGTGACAAGCATGTTGACAATTCTGAAGAGTTCTTCAGTGGTATTTTTTCCTGATTAGATAATTTTTGTAAAAAATCTAAATTTCTCTTAAAAAATGAGTGATTTGTAATGACTTATAGCAGTTTTATATTTGATTTTTTCTGTTTCGCTGTAATCCTTCTACCACCTACGTTTCTGTCTTCTGCACAATTGTCTTGTCACAAGTTCTGCAGAGAACCAGGGTGCAGAGAGCTTGTCTCTTTTTTTATGAGTGATTTTTAGTGGAGCTACCTGGTCTATGGCAGCGATCAACCAGTCCTCATAATTTGCAATACTAACCTCTAAGTCCTCAGTGAGGATCGAATGTCCCTTCTGTAGGATTTGATTGAGGACTGGCCTTTTAATTATTTAACAGGCATGATGCTTGAGTGCGTTATCAAGGTTTTTTCTTGGTTAATAAGTAGGTAGTGCTTTGATCCCAAATAACACTGCTTTGTGGTCACTCCAAACAAGTGGCCATCATTCTAAGAATGCTAGGGTAGGGGTGTTAGGAAAAAATCCATCTAGTTAGTGTCCCATATTATGTGTAGGTCCATCAATAAACTGGGATAGTCCAAAAAATGCAAGAGTGTTATTAAGTTCCTGTGTATCTTTATTCTCTAATGTTTCCAGATGATAATTAAAATCTCATAGAATGGTAATATTATTAGTAAGAGGCTGGACTCTAACAACGAGCTTAGGGTAGGAACAAAGGTGTTTCTAGAACCAGGAGGACGGTAGACTAAAATTCCCTTTAGGGACTGAGTTTTGGTTATTTCGATATTAAATACCAGGAAATCACAATCCTTTACAGATGCTGGTTCAAACGTGGCTGTGATGGATTCTCTATAAATAACTTCTAGTCCACCACATCTCTTAATCGGTCTATCAAGTCTAAATATAGCATAGTTAGGGGGTAAAGCTGTTGCTAGGTCTGGGCCGGAGGTTTGGTCTGCCCAAGTTTCCATCACAAAGGCTATGTCAATTTGCATGTTATCTATAAGCTCTGCAAAGTCTAACGCAAGTTTTATTAATGAGCGTGCGTTTAGTAATACTGCTAAAAGTTCAGTTTTGGGGTTTTTACTTGCCCCTCCTGAGCAGTGCTTTAAGTGGGCCGGTACTCGCCGGAACTGAGTACTACACTTCCGAATTTTTTTAACGTACCGGCACTTCTCTGTAGCCAGGGAGAGTACCGGTACCCTGATCGGCGGCATGGTAGGCTCAGGTTAGTTTTCTCCTCCAGTGCAGGGCAGAGGCCGCTGTACTTCCGAGGAGCTTGTAATTAACTCGGCTGAAGCAGCCTTTGCAGATTTGCTGGCAAAGATTCCAGCAGTGCCCATGTGAATGTCCCCAAACTGCAGGGGGTGGGTGAGAGGGTTTGTTCCACTCTGTGATAAACAGGACAGGGTCTCTAGACAGACCCTCCACTGTCGATCAGGTGCGCAGCGACCATTCGGGTGAAAGTGCCTTCATGAATTTCATTTTGTGTAATAAGTTAATCTTTTTTTTTTTTTACAGAAACACATTTCTCATGTGTTTTAACATGTGCTGCAACTGGTACACACGTAATTATGTATGATCATATTATGCCCTTAGCCCTGCCCCTAGCCCCGCCCTCTTGCCACTACGTGAGTAATAGGCTGGGAACAATCAGGGCATATCGTTTCGGAATTAAAAGCTACCCAGTGTGGGCCGAAAAGACCACACACTGGATTATTACCTTTAGAGTTAAGCATGTGCAGCTTTTCTGCAGTATAGCGTAAAAATGTCTTCTGTTGGGTCTTCAAACCGGCATAGTGGCTGGCAGCCACGGTCCGTGGAGGGAGTTCCGTGGGGCGGAATGGCGGGGCGGGGGAGGGGCAGGGTGGGGGGTACTAAACACCAGAATATGGATAATTGGAGGTAAGTAAACAATTAAATAAATAAAACGAATTTCGTAGCGCGCGCTGTTATTTATTTCATTGTTTACTTACCTCCAATTATCCATATTCCGGTGTTTAGTACCTCCCACCCTGCCCCTCCCCCGCCCTGCCTTTCCGCCCCACGGAACTCCCTCCACGGACCGCGGCTGGTGGCTGGGCGCCGAGAGCAGTCCAGGTGCAGAGAGGCACTGTTGGGCTTGCCATCGGCACGCTTTCGGCGTGCCATTGCTGCTCCCATAATCTGCGGACGTGCTTGCTGCCGATTTAAGTATGCCTCCATGCGAGGGGGGCCTGGCCCAGATCGGACGCTTTCCAGCGTGATTCTAAAAACAGAGGGGGGTGAAATTTAACAAAACTGGGGTCCAGCAACCCCCACAATCCCCATGCAGGCTCCCCTATGAGAGAGAACTACTGGTAAAGAAAAGTCAAGTCAACAAATAAGTGAGAATTCTAATAAAAACATAAAATGAATAAAATAGGGTCGAGACCCTTCCAATATGGCGTCACAGGATTTAGGAGCCAGGCACCTACTATAACGTACACCTTGTGCACTACAAGGAAACCAAATGCAAAACCTGCTGGCAGAGCTGCGCAGATAAGCTTGCTGCTGATTTAAGTATCCCGCCATGTGAGAGGGGCGGAGCGTGGCCTAGATCGGATGTTTTCCAGAGTGATTCTATAATCAAAGGTGGGTGAAAGTAAACAAAACTGGGGTCCAGCAACCCCCTCAATCCACACGCAGGCTCCCCTGCGAAGGAGAGCTACTAATACCTAGAGTTTCATCTTCTTGGACTGGTATTTAATCTGTTACTGGTAGTTATAGACTAAGGGGGAGATTTAAAAAAAAAGTCGCACAATGCAGCGCAGCCCCCTGTGAGGCTGCGCTGCGTTGCACAAAAGGGAGGAAGCAGGAGAGCGCCATATCTTCAAAGATATGGCTATCTCCTCAACTTTCCCTTGCGCCGGCACTGATTACAGCTGCCGTGCGCCATGCACACACCTTAGCGCCACAGCGTTAGGGTGTGTGCATGAGTCCAATATAGGTTTTGTATAGGAAGGGCCCTTCCTTTACAAAATGCTATCCTCGACACAAGGGAAAGCTTTTCCCACTTTCTATGCGTGCTGCACAGTGCAGCACGCATGCAAAGTAAAAAAAAGGAAGGAGAAATGAAAGCATTTCTCCCTCCTTGCGCCTAGTAGAAAAGGGCGCAGTTTTCTCACTCTAAACTCAATCTACTGTTTTGAGTAAATTGGGTTTAACGTGAGAAACCTTGGGTGGTTACATAGGAACACCCATGCACCACCCTTGGTATGCCCCCATGGCGCAAAGTAACACAAAGCAGCGCAATGCGCTGCTTCACATTACTTTTACATTATTTCCAGCGCTAAACAAGTTTGGCGCTGGAACGTAAATTACAAAAAAAGATTTTGCGTTGTTTTGCGTCACTTTTGTGATGCAAACGTGGCGCAAAAGATTAGTAAATCTCCCCCCATAGTATTAGACGTGGTGTCTTTTGGCATAATTTCCCCTGTATTTTTGCCTTCTGACCTCCTGTTTTGAATGTGTGGTGAACTTAGTTTTTGCTGGTTCTAGGACTCTGGGCACTTTTTCACTGCAGACCAGTGATAAAGTGTGTGTGCTCTGTGTCTAAAATATAATGGTATTTGGTTTCTCCATTATTGGCATTTTTGATTTACTAATAATTCCCTTGTACAGTGCACTAAATGTGCCTAGGACCTGTAAATCAAATGCTACTAATGGGCATGCAGGACCCACATGAGTAGCCCTTTAAACTTGTCTCAGGCCTGACACTTTAAAACCTGTGTGTGCAGTTTTAAACTGCCCTTTCGAACTGGCAAGTTCACCTACTTGCCAGGCCCAATTTAAATGTCCGGGTGGCCAAAAACTGCTCAATTACGTTTTCACTACACAAAGGTCTATCTCTCCCATAGATTAGCATTGGAGCTGCCTTGTAACACTTTACAAGTGTAGCTCCCAATTGGGAGCAGATAGAAAATATGAAGTTGGTGTTTCTGGACTCACCATTTAAAAACACATCTTTTAGTGTAGTTGTTTTTTAAATTTCAGGTCTAAAAAAGCCACTTTTAGAAGGTTGGCATTTTCTTACTTTAACCATTTTGTTCCTTTGCATTCCCTAGAATTCATCTCTGGGTTGGAAGACATCTGGGCTTCGTGAATTTCTTCTAGACATTAACATGCAAAGGGAGCTGAGGTGTTCCCTACATATTGTGATGGCCCCTCACCAGGCTGATGGATCTTTCTGAGTTAGAGTGAGTAGGAGGAGCTGACATTTGCACCTGAATAGGGCTGTGCCTGTCCCCACACTAAGAGATGCATACCCTCCTGAGGTGTGTCTGGAGCCAGGGCCAGGAAGGGCTGGGTCCTGAGAACTAGAAAGACCTTTCTTTGAAGTCTCTCTACTGCAAAGGCTTAAATAGGTATAAGTACTGGACCTCTGACACCATATACTCAGACCACTTCTGGACTGAGGACATTCTGCCAGAAAGAACAGCTGTTGTGGTGCCAGGAGGGAATGCCACTTTGTTGCTTGCCTTGCTGTGTTGGCCTGCTGCCTGCTGCTTCTTTCCTGGGAGTAATAGGACTGGACTTTACTCTCTACATCTTGCATCTAAAGGTTCTCCAAGAGCTAGTTTAGGCTTGCATTCTGTTACGGAAGTCTCAGGGATATAAAGATTTCACCTGCTTCTTGCTAACAGCACCCTGGCTCCTCTGGTGTGAGTCCTGCTCTGCCAAGTGGTGCCAAATCAAGCCCTGTGACCTTGGAAGAGAGTGTTTGGTGCTTCAACTCAAGAAAACAACAGATCGACCCCTAAACATCATTTGGAACCAGCCCATCCCTGGGAAATTGATGCATTGCCACTGCCTGCACCTAAGCCATGGGCAGCACTCGCCAAGTGTGTGACGCAACACCTTTGACTTACAACGCAGCCCTGACTGCCAATGCAGCGCCTCTGAATCACTGATGCTGCATGAGTTTTGGGCACTGCATCACCGACGTCTGTTAGGCACCGTCCCCAACTCATTCCTGGCCTGACTCCTAACCGATGCATCACCTTCAGCCCAGCGGTTCACCATTGATGTCTTGGAACCGGCGTACAGCGCTCGTGACATTGATGCATCAACGACTTTGCCCGACTTCAGAATCAACGCCTCACCTGTGATAGCAACGCATCACCTCCGGATTTCAATGCATCATCCTTGAGCATCGACATCTCCAAGGTACTGTCAGTGGGTCTGTGTGACTCCTGTATCTGGCCCGTGCTCCATTGCGGTCAGACTGAACTTTTGGATTTGCCCCTGTCAAGTGCGACCATATAGCCCCAGTTGGAGCTATTAACTTCTAAGCACTGTATATAAATTTAATCTTGCAAAATTCATATCTTGAATTGTGTATGTTGGATTTTTGGCATTTTGGTCTTGTTTTACTCAGATAAATGTTGGCTATTTTTCTAAACTAGTGTGGAGCCCTTTTGTGGTGTTTTCACTGTGTGTGTGTGCACACATACTTTACACATTGCCTCCTAAGTTTAGCCTGAGTGCTCTGTGCCAAGCTACCAGAGGGTAAGCACAGGTAAACTTTTAGTGTGTACTACACTTACCCTGACTAGGAATGTGGTTCCTGCTTGGACAGGATGTATAGTCTGCCAACCAGAAACCCAATTTCTAACACTAGGCATGTCATTAACATTTTGACGGCCAGAGAGTTCATCCATAAGATGCAGTCTCACTGGAAACCAACATGGTCTCTTGGACATGGCAAGGTGAACAAGGGAGCCATCTTCTGAAGATTCTGCACCATGGTAAACACAGCTTCGAACATAAATTAAAGGGAACACAAGTCAGAATGATATGCTGAAAACATCTTAAAAGACACTTTGAATAATGGAGATAGCTAAAAGGATAGAGATGGATATGAACTATGGTCATTCATTTGAACATATTTTACATATTGGATTGAATAACATTGCAGACCCATCCCCATTCTCTTTAGATCATCTTAAACAGATACAGCTCGACTGGCTGTTGGTAAGTCGTTGTCAGAGCATTTATTAATATCCGAACCACTACTGGTAGTGTCTTTAATAGATGTGGACACTATACTTGCTTTTTAGGCAACCTTGCTTTAGCATCTATCCTACCATGGTCTCTCTTGTTCGTCATAGTTTCAACATATCTATCGGCATAAGTCTATACTGTGCCAGAGTTATAGTCCCTATCATCCCTGGGGCATTTAGATGCATTTTTATTGTTAAATTCTTCTTGGTATTTGATTGTTGCTTCTTCTAATATGTCATAATTCATATTAGTACTCTCCAATATGTTCATTGTATCTATTTATTGTTTTACACCATTCATTTCTTTGTTTAGTTTACTCCTTGGATACTCTGCTTGTTCTATGAAAATCTGGCAAATAGAAAGAAATCTACGTTTTTTAGGGATGGAAGGGACTATAATTCTGAGTACAGGCTTATGCCAAAAAATACGACGAAACAATGAAGGACAAGAGAGACTAATTAAAAATACCTTCTAAAAGCAAGGGGGCATATTATCAAGCAAGGCGTTAAAATGATCGCTGCTTTAGCGGCAGAAAACTGCAGCTAAAGCGGCGATAATGGGATTGATAATATGCCGCAGAGAATTCCCATAGAAGCCCATGTTGACACCAGAAAATGGGGGTTTTATGGGAATTCTCAAGGGCATGCTATCAAGCCCATTATCGCCGCTTTAGCGGCAGTTTTCTGCCGCCAAAGCGGCGATAATTTTAACACCTTTTCTTGATATTATGCCCCAAGGTTCTTAAAAGGTAAGTCTAGCACTCACATCTACTGAATGTATCAGCAGTAGTGGTTCATATTTGTTGCACTGGCTTAATTTTGCGTAATTGTTTAGCATTTTACATTATGTTCATTCTGAATATTTCCCAAAATTCTCCATTATCCAGATCATGTAATTTCAAATCTGTTCCAGTAAATATCCATCACAGCAGCACAGAAGCAATGCGATTGCGACCGAATATAACGCAGTTGCTGCTATTCAGGGCGCTTGTGTTTTTTAGCACAAAATATGTCCTTGTGTCCAAAATAGATTGAAGGGCGCATTTTGCCATTAAATGTAGTACTAAATGCCAGATTTGTAATTCATGTTATTTCATATAATTTAGCATATTTATGCAAAAGGTAATTAGGTGATTCAAACACCCTTCATTTTGAACAACGTTTTGACAATGAATTTCCAACCAACATTCAAGCTGTATTTTTTGGATGAACATAACAGAGCAAGCATGGGTCTAAAATGTAATTAAAAGCCTTAACTCAATTATTTTAAAAGAAATGACAATAGAATGGATCTGCCTCTAATTTGGAATACAACTCACACTGTTTGAGCTACTATATCTACTTTAAAGACATGTATTTTACTTACTTTTACTTATTACACACATACACTTATAGGTACCTTTACACAAATATATTTGTGACTGATTACACACTATTTTATCGACTTTAGAGTCTATGGCAACTGTATTATAATGAGAAATCATAGGGTGATTTAGAATTGGGGGTCTCTAGTTGGCAATGGTTTGCACCTTTGTCCAAATAGGGACCCTTGCTTCTAGTCAGGGAAAGGGGGAACCACTCCTAAAATAACCCCTTGGTAGCTTGGCACGATCAGACAGGCTTATCTCAGAGGCAGTGTGTAAAGCATTTGTGAACACATAAGTAATACGGTAAAAACACTACAAATGGACACCACCCCAGTTTAGAAAAATAAGTAATCTTTAGCTAGACTTAACACAAGACCAAATGACAAAAATCCACAAGACACCATCAAGAATATGACTTTAAAATGGTAGAAATAGGTTAGTTCAATGTAGATGGTAAATGCAACACTTTACTCTCAAAGTACCTTAGATGCGTTACTCAAAGCAAACAAAAAGGGTCACAGGGCAGGTGATGCATCATTCCTTACATTCAGGGGAGTTGATGCGTCGCTTCCTTACTGCGTGGGGAGTTGATGCTCGTTTTCTTACTGAGTCCCGGTACGATGCGACAAGATGCCGCCTCGATGCGATGCGACAATCCAGTGCGATGCAACAAGATGGCGTCTTTGATGCGATGCAGCAACTTGGATGCGATGCGTGCACGCTCGATGGCCGTGCGGCGAACTCAGTGGACTCTTGAGCTGCGACAGGCCTTGCGACACGCTTCTCCGGTGATGCGACGGCAACCTCTGTGGCGGCGACACGCTTCTCCAGCGATGCGACACGCTTCCTCGGTGATGCAACGGCAAACAGCTGCGGCATGCTTCTTTGGTGATGCGACGGCAACAGCTAAGGCGGCGACACGCTTCTTGCTCGTTGAGTCCCGCTTTCAGCTCCCAGGAACACGCAGTCTCTAGAGGTCCTCAAAAACAGCAGCAGGCAACTCTCTGCAGGTGGAATTCCCAGCAAGGAAATTCAGGGGAGCTGGTTGTGTCCCTGAGACTTCAGAACAGGAGGCAAGCTCAGCTTCAAGCCCTTGGAGATCTTCCTCAAGATGATAAAGTACACACAACATTCCTCTTCTCCGTTCCTTGGCAATAAGTAACCACTGCAGGCCAACCCAAAACAGCAAACAGCACAGGGGTAGTCTCCTCCTTCAGCTTTCTTGGTTTCTCTCCTTGGCAAAGGTTCGTCTTGATTCCCAGAAGTGATCTAAAGTTCTGGGGTCTGGTCCCCAATATTTATACCACTAAATCCTTTGTTCTCTGAAGGCAGAGAGTGTCTGTGCCTAGTCAAAACCAGTTCTGTCCTCCCTAGTGCAGCTTCTTGGCAGGAGGTGGAGACAGCATTGTTGAAAGCAGACCTGGCCCAGGTAGCTGAAAGGAAGTCTCCTCCCCCTACTCTCTATTCAATGTAGGCTCAGGCAAGTGAAAGGAAATCTCCTCCCCTACTCTCTATTCAACCCAGGTCCTATTCAGCCCAGCCCTGACTCATCAGACTGTCGGAGCCAAAGCCCTCTCCAGCCCCATGTCACTCACAAACCAGACATGGAATACAAACCTAGCAGATGCATACTTGATGGTTAGGCAAGAAGATACCTACTTTCTAAAAGTGGTATTTTCAAACACAGAATGTAAAAAGCACCCACACTAAAAAATGTATTTTAACATTCTGAGTTCAGGGATACTAATCTTGTTTTTCTACCTTGTTCCCTGGGTCAGTTAGGATTATAAGATGTTATAATCAAACTGCCCATTCTGTCCTATGGGAACAGATAGCCTTGCAATAGTGAAAAACGAAATTGGCTGTAATTCACTATCAGGACATGCCACACACATCAGGGCATGTCCTACCTTTCACATACAATACACCCTGCCCACAGGTGTAACTCGGGCCTACCTTAGGGGTGAGTAACATGTAGAAAAGGGAAGGTTAAGGGACTGGCAAGTGTGTGCACTTGCCAAGTTGACATGGCAGTCCCATACTGCACACAGACTCTGCAATGGCAGGCCTGAGCCACATTTTACAAGCTGCTTCTGTGGGTGGCACAACCAGTGTTGCAAGCCCACCAGCAGCATTTGATTTACAGGCCCTGGGCACACATGGTGTAGTGTACTAGGGTCTGACAAGTTAATCAAATAGCCAATCATGAAGTCACTAATCCATTACAACAATTTACAATAGAGAGCACTTGCACTTTGGCACTGATTAGCAGTGCCAAAGTGCCCAAAGCACCTAGACCAGCAAAAACATAGCAAAAACATAGGAGACAACAGCAAAAAAATGGAAGGGAGACCCACGTCAATGGTGTCAGGTCTAACAGGGTGGTTTGAAGTTAATGGTATGAACTAAATGAAGGATATCTGAATTATACTTCAGTGGTATGATTGAAAAACATTTAAGACATTTTAATGATTTAAAGTCTCTGTACACCTGTTCAAGAAGAATTTAGTATAATATGTGACACTTGATATATTATTGACTTTGATTTTTATTGTATGGAGGGAATATAGACAATGTTTATAGCTTCAACCTTCAAATATATATATTATATATATTTTTTTTTTAAACATCAGTGGGGGTAGCTGACGTAGGAGGTATCTAAATGCTCCAAGCATTTTCCTCTCATTCCTCACATAACTTTCTTTGTCTAACTCATACTTTGTTATGCAATTACATCAGTATGTTTAGGTACCAATGCCGTATATCTCATGAGAGGATTAGAACACTTAGATGCCATCACTAGGGACCAGGAACGGGGTCTGATAGTAGTATTGATGACGCAGTATCACCATCACTTATTTGTGATTATTGCAGCCGCGGTCGGTAGTTGGAGTAACTGCAGGGCGGTGACGTGGGGAGGAGGAGGGGCAGGGTGGGGGGTAGTAAACTATGGATTACGGAGGTTTACAGGTAAGTTAACATATACATTAATAAAACGAATTTCATTGCGTGCACTGCATCGCTTATGGGGATGCAGTGCACGCAACGAAATTCGTTTTATTAATATATATGTTAATTTACCTGTAAACCTCCGTAATCCATAGTTTACTACCCCCCACCCTGCCCATCCTCCTCCCCATGTCACCGCCCTGCAGTTACTCCTACTACCGAGCGTGGCTGGATTATTGATGTATTAATCTGTAATCCACATACACTGCTCATATAATTTGTGCCTGATTTGCACCTGACTTTTTCATTTTCTCACATTCTATTTCACATATTTCTTTCTTATGTTGTTTTATATTTAGGTTTAGTAAAATGAATGAATCATATATTTTGATTAACTTTAGTTAACTTATGTGCAATTTAACATTGTTTTGAGTAGGCCTAGGTGTCTTACTCCATGTTTGAAATAAACATTATATTTTTCAGGGGTGTGGAATCTAATAAAACATCTTCTTGTCCATGGGACAGGTGGCTTCATAAATACACTTGTCCTGTAACAAAATCCACTTGTCCTTTTGATGCTATGTAGTAAGGCAACACATTATGGCAGCAATCTCATTATATAAGAGCTCTGATAATAGCCTCTCTGATTATGGCAGAGCTCATTACATAGGAGGGTATGAATACTAGCAATTCCCTTATTTTTCCTCCTTTTCGCAGAGGTACGTACTGGGGTGGAGATAACGGTAACCAATAGCTCCCCGTTTGAGTCTGTGCAAACCTATTAACTTTCATGTTTTATGGACTTTCATACGCTCGTCTCTAATATCTTCCCATACAAAAGAAGGTTGGACTTTACTCCTAACAAGGGCAGAAGTAAAACTTCTCCCAGGGTTGGGGAAAAAAGTGGTTGGTGGGAATGTGAAACTGTTACCGCTCAACAGATTTTCGCATGAGCAAATCTACATATGCATTTTTGCTTGTGCTAAAATGCAGTTCAGAAATATTTTCTAGGAGTACGGTTTTCTGACCTACTTCTCTAAATTCTTGTGAATTTATGAAAGCTGTAAATCTGCACTAATGCAAGGACATATACTTTGGGTGCATTTTTGTGACTTTCTTTAAGAATTAGGCCCTTATTTAGGTCTGGCATTAACAAAGACCTTTTGTTTTTATTAAAATTCAATCTTTCTCTCTCTCTACCTCTCTCTCTCTATCTATCTATCTACCAGCTGGCTTCACTGTGAATGACAGCATTCTGCTCTTTCACAAGGAGCATATCGACACACAACATATTTGTGTTCCGTTCCGGCAAATACTGTGGCAATGTGTGATTCTTGAGACCAAAAATATTTTTACTTTTGCCAATAATTATAATGATGAGGGCCCAGCAGCTCCCACAACAATAAAGTTTTACAAAAACCATGTCAAAACAAGACATGCATTGACAAAAACAATAGGCTGACTACCAAATCATACATATTGGATTTCCCAATGCTTGTTTATTTTCATATTTCCTATAATTTTGCTTAAACTGGTTACACTGATTTTCTATTCTGAATATTTTTGGGAAATGCAGCATGCATCTACATATTTTACTAAATGATGCTTCAAAGAAATGGTACCTAAAGTTTCACAGTACTTTAGCAATTTTATTTTTTTCTAGCTGCATTTTTTTATGAACTTTTTATTTTGAAAGCAAAGAATCATCAATCTAGCTTTCAAGCTTTGGCATATATTTGCATCTAATCAGAAAGCATCCTGGAAGTAATATATGTAGACTCATATCGTTAGACTTTGCAAGCCTATCTACACATTTGTATACTGGAATCACTGTCAGTACTGCAGTCTGAACTTAGAACATTTGTTTAGCGCGCTCACCCGACTAATATAGGATGTGTATTAATGAACCATAAATACAAGTTAGAATAGCATTAAAATACAGACACAAATATTACCTTAACTGCAGACAATGCCCATCCCTGATCCATAATTTCATACTGTACTTTGACAGACAAAGGGTTTGTGTGCTGCAGTGGGTTGAACCTACTTGTGCCAAGGACAAAATTAACATGAAAACATGTTGTCCTTGACCCCAAACAATATGTTCTGGGTGTTGGGCTATGGGAATTCCATACCCCTGCCTTTTTACCTGGTATGTACACACTTTTTCTGTTTCAGGCACCAGAGTCACCATGAGATCATTTAGAAATGTTATTCTTTGTTAGCCTACAGTTTAAAGGTCGTAAAGTAGCAAGTGATTTCAGTGCCTGCATGGGATGTGAAACTGAGAAGGATTGTATTATAAAACAACGTGTGTCTTAACCACGCATGCCTAAACATCACAGTCTGAACCAGAGCCGCGTCTTTACCACACATGCCTTTACCATGCATGCCTTTACAAAAAATGTTGTTGCAAAGGCATGATTGGATAAGGGATGTGCGTGGTAAAGATCACACCCCAGCCCCCCGCCCTGAGCGTTAAAACCCATTATCCCAGCCCTGCAATCCACCCCGCCCCAGCCCCAAAAACTAAGGCTCTCCACCCTGAGCCCTAAAACTCGACTCCGTGCCAAAAAAATTACCCTGACCCCAAGTAGCAGGAGGTGTTGTGTAGGATTGGCGGGGCTGGCGAGGGGGCGGGGCCATGGGACAAAATAAAAAAATTCATACATTTAAAAAAAAACATAGCTGCATAGTCCTGCACTTCCGCTCCTCTCCTTGAAGGCACAGGCTCTCAGCCTCCCCTGCGGCCAATCCCGATGATGCTCTTATGAAATGAGAGTAGCGTCGGGATAGGCCTGAGCGCTCCCTATTTGCACTCCCAGGGAGACTGGTAGCCTGTGCCTGGTGACTCCAACCCTGCAATGCAGCTGGGGTTGGAGAGAGCTTCAGTGTGCATGACAGTTTAGCCGGCTTAGGCGGCCGGCCAAACTGTCATGCGCACTGACAACAGTGCACTGGTCCTGCCCCCCAAGACTCAGCAGGAAGGAAAAAATGATAATAAAAAGTGGTTATTATTGTTTTATATTTCCTTTCCTGCTGGTTTGAAGCGGGGGAGCGACGTTCCTCCACGATAGCGAAGGAGCCACCGCTGCCAACCCCCCGCCCTGAGCCCTAAAACCAGCCCTCAGCCCTAAAAACTACCACAACACCCAGCCCCATTTACCAAGCTGCATCCCAGTCCTTCCTCTCCCAATCCCTACTCATCCTCTACCTGCCCAACCGCTGTGCATCTAGACCACTGACTCCCGCATGGTTAAGGCATATGCATGCTTAAGGCATATGCATGAAACAGACCAAGTGGCTCAGCCTGTGTTGTAAATGCTGTTGAAGAGTTGAATATTCCTTTGTGAGATATCGTGAAGGTGCAATGAAAGAAGAAGTTGGCTTTTTATTATCCATGAGAAGGAGGACTACACCAAGTACGAAGAGAACATTGGTTAGTGATTTGTTCTTGCCCAATGGGAACCTGAAGAATGTATCACTTGGATGTAACTTATGTTTCATCTGTGTCAAGATGTATTAGTTAGCTAAACCACTTGCCACTTTCCACCTTTGCAGGCAGACGTTCTTTCCCTCATCTTGAGACCAATAGTCTTTATTTTTCACCTCATAGTGTTACTCTTGAGAGCAAGCACTTTTCTTCTCATTTTCATTGGTACCTTCATTTGGTTCTTCTTTCAATGCTATATTTGCTGACACCTGCTGCTTCTGAACTTCCCCGACCTGCCCACAACCTTAGCTTAGCATTAGGTATTTTCTTTTATGGAAACAAGACTTCATTTTGATTTGCATATGTTGCCTTTAAGAACGCAATATTCACATTACTAATTGAATTACTTGGATTACATTCATGTATGCTGTAGTCAGTTGATCTTCGATGTAGGTCTAACTGATTTGATTGAAGATAGAAACTTTGCTAATTTGCTAAGAGACCTTTATGGCTGGCAAGTTTATTCCTGTTATTTTTGTGGGGCAAAATCTGCTTCACTGTCAAGGCAATGTTAATGAATTTGTGATTTCAGTCTCAGTTTGAGAAAAAGGTCCATCTTGGTGGACATAGCGGAGTTGCAAGTTTGCCGGAAGTTAGCACGGTGCAAATACCATCCATATCTATCCAGCTATCAGTATCTTTCAGAAACCCTGCCATCGTTAAACTGACCCTTAAATCAGGAGAGAAGTGTCTGTTAAATGTAATTAAGGTCTTCCGCTAGTTTTGTGTGCATACATAGCTGTTTCCATTTCGCTCCATTAACCCTCAAACTATGCTGTTAGTTGTGAACCTTTATCTAATAGCACTTTAAAGACCTAGAGGAATAATGTTTGTGAAAAAAACATTTCCAGTAACGAGAACCTTTATATTCTCTTCTAAATCATATGTTGCTAAGGAAGCAGAGTTACCTACTAGTTTTCTTTTCTGCACCAAAAAGGAATTGGGGGCAGTACTCAGTTACCCACTATGCATAGGTTTGAGCTCCCTTTTTGAGGACCTGATTTGGTGGTGCTCTCTTGATGCATGGGAAGTATTGGTGAAATTCGGTTTATCTCTCTTGGCACCCAAGTGTCCATGACTTTATACTTAGGCATGTCCAGACTTGATAAGATCATTTGTGCCAACCCGCCCCTTCTCACATTGCGCATGATGCCATAGCATTGTACGCGAGGTGAGAGAAGGAGCTTTGTGGCTGCTTGGTGCTTAATACGGCACCGATCTTGCGGGCGTATTGTTCCAAATCATCTTATCAAATTTGGACACTTTCCATCCATGGACATAGGAAAATACAGGGTACCGACGGGTGCATGCTAAATGGCCATTGGCTTTTGATGATTATGATAAAATATACAATTACGTCCTGAAGAAGTCCAGTCTGTGGATGAAACGTGTTGGCTGCTTTTGTACTGTAACCAATGGATTTTTATACAAGTAAAAATAAACAGAAGAATTGGAAAATCTAGAACATTGATTGGGACTCATTTTCGTGAAAATTTAATTGTTGGTGCACTGCTAGCTGTGTTATTAGTATCTTGAATTTTAAGACGCATATCATGGATAACATAGCAGAAGCCATTAGTAACAGTAAACAACATTCAACTGCACATTAATATATTGCAATGAATAGAACAGTACAGACTGACAATGAAAACATATGTATTGATGATTGTATGGTGGCAAAAGTTCCAATATTGTTGAACAGGAAGTGTGTCGAAGGCCCCCAATTACAAGTCAGTCAGTCTGCTATCACTGGAGGGATACTACTCCTCCTGATCACAAGAGAGACAGCATTACCACACCAGAGATTACCACAGGCAAGATCACCAGGTCCAATATTACTCACTGGAAACACAACCAGTAAAATTGAGTGGGGACCACACATAGGATGGAGCACAAGTTCAACCCAGCCCCATTCCAGAGGATGGGGAAAACATGCAATGCTACCCCCAAGAAGCCAGAAGTCTGGCCTGCCTACCTGCATCTACCTGCCCTCCCCAAGCCCCAAATACGCATGCTGTGGTTTCCCCTGCTCCTATTTGTCACCTGCTTACAATAGGTTGCAAATGACAGCATTAAAGGGCATATTTATGTAGGTTTTGCATCACCCATGAGGTATGCAAGGGGGTTCAAGGGCGACGTAAAATCTAAGTAGGATTTATTAAGCCACTCTAGGCCACATTGTGTGGCATTGCATGGCTTGATAAATCCAGAGTAATGCCATGCAGCGCAAATCGCGGCGTTGTGATACTCTGCCCTAGGAAGGCTCTCCATGGGTGGAGCATGGTTGTTGCCACACCTCCACCCATAGATTTTGGCACATTCCTAGATTTACCAACACTGGAAAAGCTGGGAATGCATCAAAATGTTACATCTCCCAAGGTGAGGTGTAGCAAGGAGAAATATCTTTATTTCTTATTGTTACTTCCTCTTTCTATGTGTGCTGAATTTTACAGAGGAATGCCACACAGGGTTGTTTTTGTGCATTTGAACCATAGTGCAAGAGTGCCTGCGTTGGCGCTGGGCAGCACATTGTGCACTGGGAAAAGACAGGAATGCACCATATTATGTTAAATACGGCACATTCCTGCCCTTTCCCCATCATGCAGTGCAGCAAGGTACGTGATATTTTCATGAATATGCCCCGAAATTTCCTGGAAACAATCAATCAATCAGGGGATTTATAAGTGTGCTATTCACCCATGAGGGTCTCAAGGTGCTGGGGGGGGGGGGGGGGGAGGAGCTCCATACAGTCTAAGAGCCAGGTCTTGAGTGTCTTCCTGAAGATGTTCAGGGAGGGGGCGCGCCTGATGTTGATCGGGAGCTCATTCCAGGTCTTGACCGCGATGTAGGAGAAGGCTCTTCCCCCTGTTCTGGCCCGGCTGTTGCGCGGTGTTTCGGCGAGGGCGAGGTCGGCAGATCAGAGGTTTCTCTTGGGTACGTGGAAGGAGATTCTCTCATTGAGGTATTGTAGTCCAGTGTTGTAGAGGCATTTGCAGGCGTGGGTGAGCATCTTGAAGGTGACTCTCTTCTCAACGGGGAGCCAGTGGAGGTTACGCAAGTGCTGGGTGATATGTTCATGTCGAGGACGATCCTGGCTGTGGTGTTCTGTGTGGTCTGGAGTTTGTGGAGCAGTGACTTGTTGATACCAGCATTGAGGGCGTTTCCGTAGTCCAGTCTGCTGTTTATGAGTGCGTGGGTGATGGTCTTCCTTGATTCGGTGGGATCAATTTGAAGGTCTTTCAAAGGATGTAGAGGGTGTGGACATAGCTGGAGGCGATGGCGTTGACCTGTTGGGTCATGGAGAGGGAGGAGTCGAGTATGATGCTGAGGTTTCAGGTGTATTCCATGGGGGTAGGGTTGGAGGGCTCCCAAGGGCGGTGAGCCACCAGGTGGTGTCCCATGCAGAGGGGGAGGGTCCGAGGACAAGTACCTCTGTCTTCTCTGAGTTGAGCTTCAGGCAACTGCTGCTCATCCAGGATGCGACGTCCTTCATTCCTTCCTGGAAGTTGAGTTTGGTAGTGATGGGGTCCTTGGTGAGGGAGAGGATGAGCTGGGTGTCATCAGCGTAGGATACTATGCTGAGTCGGTGCTGTCTGAAGATGGCGGCGAGGGGGGCCATGTAGATGTTGAGGAACGTGGGGCTGAGCGACGATCCTTGGGGTACTCTGCAGTTGATTTCTGTGAGTTCGGAGAGGAAGGGTGCTAGTCTGATCCTTTGGGTTCTGCCGGAGAGGAAGGAGTGGATCCAGTCGACGATGGTTCCCTGTAGACCAGCCTCGTGGAGTCTGGGGGTGAGTGTGCACTGGGAGACGGTATCGAACGCTGCTGAGAGGTCAAGCAGGTTCAGGGCTGTGGTGTGTCCTTGGTCGAGGAGGGTGCGGATGTTGTCTGTGGTTGCTGCGGAATCCGGATTGGGAGGGGTCGAGGATGGAATTTTCTTCAATGAATTTTGTTAGCTGGGCATTGACGAACCTTTCTGTAACTTTGGCCATGAAGGGGGGGGAAGGAGATGGGTCAGTAGTTCGTGAGGTCTGTGGGGTCTGCTGAGGGTTTCTTGAGTAGGGGTCTGACTTCTGCGTGTTTCCAGTCATTGGGGGAGGTGTAGGTCTTGAAGGTGGTGTTGATGATGCGTCATAGTTCTGGAGCGATGGCGGCTCTGTGGTAGATGCGCGGAGGGCAGTGGTCTGTGCGGGCCCCTGAATGGGTGCCTTTCATGGTCGAGGTGGTGTCCTCGGTGATGACTGGTGTCCAGGAGGAGATGGTGGACTGGCTGGTGTTGCTTGGGAGGGAGGTGGTTTTGGAGGCAGGTGTCTGGTCACTGAAGTGGTCGTGGAGGCCCTTGATTTTTAGAGGGAAGTAGGATCCGAGCTTGTTGCAGAGATCCTGGGAGGGAGTGATGCTCATGGTTTCGCTAGGGGGTTTGGTGAATTCCTGGATGACGCTGAAGTGTTACTTGGAGTCGGCGAGGATCTTGTTTTGGATGAAGGTCCTTTCGGTGGATCTGATGCGTTGGTGGTGTTCCGTCATGGCATTCTTGTAGGTGGTGTGATCTACTGGCGTTTTGCTGTTTCTCCAGTTCTTCTCAAGGCATCTGCTGGTGCGTCTGGATTCTTGAAGGTCGGTGGTGAACCAGGTGGCCTTTCTGGGGTGCTGTCTGTCGGAGTTGCGTAGGGGTGCGAGCTCGTCTGCGCAGCTGGAGATCCATCTGTGGAGTTCTTTGGCTGCAAGTTTGGCGTCGGTCAAGGTAGCTGGGGCGTTGTGGTCGAAGGCGGAGTTGAGCTGCTCCTCAGTGATTTTGCTCCAGTTCCTTCTGGGAGAGCATGGTGCAGGTTTGGGGGTGGTGGGTTTGTTGACGTTGAAGTGTATGTAGTGGTGGTCCGTCCATGGGGGTTGTGTGGTGTGGCTGAAGTGGATGCTGTTACCTCCTGTGAAGATGGGGTTGAGGGTGTGTCCTGCCCTGTGGGTAGGAGTGGTGCCGAGCTGTTTCAGTCCAATGTTGGCAAGGTTATCCAGGAGGGTGGCGGAGTTGGGGTCACTGGGGTTGTCGAGGTAAAAGTTCAGGTCTCCGATGAGTATGTAGTCCATGCAGGGGATGGCATGGGGTGCGAAGAGGTCGGCGATGCTCGCGGTGAATGAGGCGCGAGGTCCAGTGGGTCTGTAAACAAGGGTGCCATGGAGTGTGGTTCTCGGGCTGGTATGAATTTGGAAGTGAAGGTTTTCGGTGGTGGAGAGGGAGTCATTCGTAGTGAGGTGAAGAATCGGAGGGAGCTCTTGTGTGCGATGGCGAGCCCCCCTCCTGGGCGGTTGGGGCGGTCTTTCCTCTGGATCTTGTATCTGTCGGGGATGGCAGTGGCGATGGTTTCTGTAAAGAAGGCAACGTCTGGTGAGAGGGTGTCGAGGAGGTCCCAGATGTCTGCGCAGGTAGCGCACGTTCAGGAGGATGCACCTCAGGGTTTCGGAGGAGTTTTGGTGTTTGATGTGGGGGTGGTTGCCGTGGGGGTGCTGATGGTGTTGAAGGTCTGGTGGCAGTGAAGGCAGGAGAACTGTCCGTGGTGGTGCTCAGCGTGGATAGCTGGCAGTTGTTGTTCCTCCCAGGGTTGGGTGCAAGGAGGATAGCTGAGTCGTAGCGGTGGATGGTTGGAAATCCAGGGCTCCTGTCGCTGGTCGCGGTCGGGAAACAGACATTGCATGCAGATTTGGACCCACAAATTTCAAGGCTGCATGCACAAGACTAATAATCCCTATAATCAAAAAAAACAATAACCATTGAGTTAACAACTAACCTTGAGTTCTGGAGCAGCGTGCATCGTGGCAACACCTCAAGGGTAGTAAGCACTATATAAATACAATTACAATGCAATGTAATTGCTAATGTCATTGCTTCCGTCTTTGTGCTAAGTAAGCGGAGTGAGCATGTATCTGTTTATGAGTTTATGTGATGTGAGCCTCGAACCTAGGTCAAAGGCCAGAGACTCAACAACAAGGGGCAAACATCTCCTTAGAGTGCGGTTTGGGAACCTTCACAAAACAGCGGCCAGGCAGCCAGTGGACTGTAAAGCGCAACAGTGAGTCTAAGTATCAACCTCTCCTTTAATATTACTGCCTTTTATGGGGAGTAATAAAGCACCTTGCAGGCAAGTGCGTCTAGAGGCCCAGCACGAACCATGGGAAAGCACTTCACTACCCAAGCATCTATCAACCTGCCACAGCCGCTCCACGCGCTCAGAAGAGCGAAGCACCCCCCCCCCTCCCTTTTTACTCTCCCCCCCTCCCCATCTATCACTGCATGCGAGTCAAGCTGAGAGGCTCACTGCTCGCGCTCGGATCCTGTGATAGGCTCGCAGCTTTAGTCTACAGCGTTATTACACATAAACGTAGCCGATGACGCCTCGATGAACAGAATAAATCTACTATTCAAAGTGATTATATTCGTACCCAATTACCGATATTAAAAGACCCTGGGACACAGACAGGGAGTTAATTAGTTAGAGCAAGTAGGTCAGGAGCGTCCCCCGTGGGGCTACAGGAACAGATCCCCCTGGAGCCCGTCACGCAGCCCGTGCCCTGACGTGTGGCTTCCACCGATACTGAAGGGGCTGTTATATCCTGTCCCCACCCCACCCACCGTATTCCCGCGTGCCACTGCTCCGGCTCCAGGCTACGCCCTTTCCTTGTTGAGCGACATATGGTCGTGGGCAGAGGGAGCTATTTGGGTTGCAGCCCAGCTCCCCGGTGGTTGCTTTGATTTATAGGGTGCGCGAGAAGGTGCCAGCGTTAGTAAGAGGGAGGTTGGAAGTGAATGAAACTGCCACGAGGATTTGCAAGCATGGTTTAGGAGCAGCTGTCTGAGATGACGGGGCAGCGGCATGACACGATGGAGTGTGTGCTGAGGAGCTTTACAGCCTGCCATTTTAGTGGCAGAGAGGAAAGCAGCAAACAGCTAAAAATTTATTTGCGGTGCATGAGCCGCTTTCTATAAATAGAAGGCAAGCATTGGTAAAGCCAGTAGGCCTGGATACCTTGTGCGTATTTTAACAATAATTCCCTTTGACAGTCGTGCTGTCAGAAATCAAATAAAAAAAGTAAACAGAAAATACATTTCAAGGCTTACATTCTCCACCTCTCCTTTATGGGCCAGACCATTCATTCATTCTTCAGCCTTTGATTAAGAAAGAACGTAATACATATCTTATGCATTGTTATTGAGGATCCATATATCCCTCGACTGCCCTTAGCGTGGCATTGTAGCACTCAAAAGTCTGAACCAGTTACAAAGTTTAGTATGTCTATGTTTGGTTTAAAGATTGTGCCATTCACTGTGTTCTGCATGGCCCGATCATGGTCTTATCTTCTTGCGGCACATTTGTCGTTTACATTATATATTCTAAATGTAATACAAAAAATTGAGATGGGATGTTTTTTCACACAGACCAACACAAAAAGAAGCAATCGCTAAGGTCATTTGAGGTCTACCTTTGACTGGCACACCAAGCACTTTATGACAACTCAGATGCTATAGAAATATATATTGAATTTCATAGACCACCACTGTTCACCGCATTAAACTCAATTTGCAATATTGTGCTAAGCCTCTTTCCTGGAAATCTAGTGTCATACTTTCTGCTGAAGAAGAGGATGTGAGCCACCTGGTGAACTTTAAACCAATAATGGTGTTTGAAAGATGTGGCTCTTGAAAACCTCTGTAAAGTTCAGGTTTCAGAGTTTCACGTCAAACGATAATCTCCTTTCAGGTGTATAATAATCAGCTATTTTTTCCCCAAACTGCTTAAATTCATCAAAGGGGCCAATGTATTTCTGCTGTTCCTGAATATCGCTCGTGTTTGCATTGACCAGGGCATATATAATATTCACTGCTGTTCCTGCTACTTATAAGTAACCTGTACAGTCCATTAGACTATTATTGAAAGCTATGCAACCTACTTTACACAGGACCTTCCAAAACATCACAATATTAATACGAACTTTCATTGTTGTGGTATCGTTTGCAAAATAAAAATCTATACAGTTCTTGTGCATAGGTCCTTAAGGTTGCACTTATCATGTACTATATATTTATACTCACTTCTTCTTCGGGTTAAATGAATTAAGGCCCACGGGAGCCATCACTGGAAATTGGAAACATATACTCTGAAGTTGCGATGTGGGATGTGCACCCGCAAGCCCCTGTGTGGATATTGGCGGCAATGTGCACTGCAGGTCTTAAGGTGTTGTGACATGGATGGGTGTTTGAGTGTTTGCACTCAGCGTAAGTGTGCATCAGGTATTGGGGCTAGACCTAAAAGGAGTGTGTTGGTTTCCTTTTTGTTTCTCAAGTAATCTCTTGGACTGTGCAGAATATTAACTCTTGTGTGCGTGCGTGTATGTGTGTGCGTGCATGTGTGCGTGTATCTGTGTGAGACAGAGTTGACTACAAGCCTTATATTCCAGTTCTGCTCAATGGTGACACAAAGTCAGGTAAAACGTTTCCTGTCGAATTACCTCCTACATGAATGATTTTGAATGCTACAAATATAAGCCTTATATTCAGCTAAATGCTGTAACTCGCCCAATATTGGGGTCCAAATGAGAAGTGCCCCTTATCAGCTCCATAAAGATCAAATAGGAAAAAGGTATAAAAGTTCTTTCTGATCAGGGAGGGAGTGGCAGATAGAAGCAAGATGTAGGAGAACAAGACGTCTGTTAGGGCACATTATCACTAAGTTATCCAGTATTAAGGCGATAATTCTGATAAACTAGTTTCATATTAAATTAGCATATAATAAACGAATTATTATATAACACTGCTTTGGCATCCTAACATCACCTCGTCCCAATTTTCCTTTGAGTACAGCTGAAAGGAGAGAGGGGTACATTCCTGTTTGGTTTGCCTCATCTCCGGAGAGAACAGTGCTATAGTCACACGCCTCTGGGTGCTAGAGACATGTACCGTGCTCACAACACATGGGGATTGAAAATGTGGAGGCAAGAACAGGTTTAAGAAGCTCTTTACCATCTGTGGAGACACCGGCAATTACTAACGTGTTTGGAGGCCTGGGCTTCACTCTTCAGAGCTGTCCTCCAGGTACAGACAGATTGCATTCTATGGCCTTAAACAGAAGAGCTAGCCATCAGTTTACAGATTTTATTGGTTCAAAACTCAGGCAGCTCAGATAGCAGAGCTGTCTCTCTAGTTACAGGTATTGCCTAGACGTCAGCTTGCGAAGTACTCTTGGGATGGGAATGCCCCCTATATGGCCTACAGGCTTCTTCCTCTGCCCTGAGTGGCTTATTACGTGTGTATCTGGTATCCTCACTTTTATTTTGGACCAAGCATCACGGTAACCACAGAGACTTATCTGCTACTTTGTTTTCTTTCCTCTCTTTCCCACTCCTGCATCAACTGCTCCACATCTATTTGCCCTCTCTTTATATTCCACCACCGTCCTAAAAAAGTCTTAACAACATTTGTATCCGCGTTGTTGCTTATTCTGACAACTTCTAGCAATTTGTCGCATGCAGCAAATTGACAAGCGATGATTGTCCCACTACTGTGAAAGGTTCTGTATTATTTGGCGTATGGGTGCATCATTCCTTTCAAAATGAATGCATTCTTTTATGTTTTGGTAAACCATATGGCTCAGCGTCCATATGTATTAGTGGCACTTACACAGGTGCTATTATCCTTTGAAAAGTATTTACCTTTATAGACTCCAGATGGGGATGAATCCTCGTGAAGTCTGTTTTACAGAGGAGAGATACTGTGATGTTAAAATGTGGCTTTGAGGCTCTAAAGATGTAAATTGTTCCTGGGCAGACCACTCATTGCACTTTTTAATCAAATGAAAATTAGTATAATGCTTTATTAGGGTGGGGGGGGGGGGTTCAATCAACGTCTTCGAAATTAGTATAATGCTTTATTAGGGTGGGGGGTTCAATCAACGACTTCTGCACGGATGATATATGTTAACTAAAATGAAGGGAATCATTTGATTGGTAAGCCAGGGTTCTGAACCTCACAGTAGTGTCTGATTGTCACGTGATCATAGCAGTGCCACCGTCTTCCAATTGGTCCTTGTCACTTATAGGCTTACATGTATACTGAGTTAGTGACTGTTGCCACACACAGGAGATTAAAAGAAAGGATATGAGCCTCTCTATCTCCACCCAACACATTTAAGGCTTGCAGCAGTGGGATCAAATGTAGGTCTATACAATTCATTGATATTTATGTGAGGAGGAACAGATTGACTAAAGAATAGAGAGCAAGTAGACAAGAAGATAAGAGAGCCTTTGTGCCCAGATTAAAAGGGAAATAGGTTCTAAGCAAAAGATAGCTGTGTCAAGACAGCAGGGTGGAAGAGTATGGGGGCGAAGGGAAAATCAACCTTAAATAAAGGAGAGAGTCTGTGATAAAAGTGATAAAAGTGGAAGCGGTGCTAGTAGAAGAAAGACGCACCAGCGAAAGAGCTAACTGTGAGAGAAAAACAAAACTGAAGAAATAGTAAAGACACACATTACTGCAACAACTGGAGATATGGATTGGAGTGGAATGAGGTGAAGAGAGGGCAAGGATGTGAGTCATATATAAGAAGGGATATCAACAGAGGTAGGGATAAAGGCTCTCATTTAGAGGTCGGTGAATGGCCCTCCGTCCAATCAGGTCCTCAGAGTATATAGTCACATCTTCCTTGTTAGAGTGCTGCACACCGGATTTAGAGGTCTCAGCTTCCACTGCTGGGCTCGCTAAACTTTCAGTACAACTGGCGCATGCTCTGATAGGGGAATAGTTCTCCAAGCAGGCTCAATGTGCACGATATTCGCTTCCCCATGGACCTCTATGTCTTGCATGCCTTTCACAAGCAGAGAAATGTATGATGGAGGCTACGCTCGAAATAGGTTGTAGTGGACGTCACTTTGGCCCAATGGCCATCAGACCCATTGTTTCTAATTGTTGGGCAAACTGAGGCTGCACAGTCACAAACCATGTCTTTCCCTTACCTCTAGTTAGGACAAGGGAACTTCAACCTTGGTGGAGCAGGTAAATGGTTCGCCCACTCTGCCAAACTTGAAATGAACACCTTAGACTATTGTCGTGCAAGTAGGCAATCTCGTAATGTTATGAAGACAGGATCGAAAAGATATTGTCAGGGGCAAAGAAGTGTGAGTATATAGTATGAAAGCTACAGAAGGGGGTGAAGGTAAAGTGTGAAGGAGGCATTTTGTGATGATACAGGAATGGTGAGTGGGGGGAGTGGTTATTTTTAGGGTCAGGGTATTGGGGGAAGTTACTGAGAGGGAAGGACAGTGGGCTCGATGAAGAAAGATGCAGATCCTCACCTGTATGGTTTTCTCCTCCACAAGGATGGAGATTTATAAAGGTTTCGAGCAGTGCTTGTAGAACCTTGTCACAATTGAAGATTACCATCACAACGCCTGGAAAGGTTTCATGATTTTCCTTTTGAATACGGGTAAAGGCAGTTCCATATGTGTAATTGTATATAATGTACAACTGCATGTGCAAAATTCCTTTGCATGACAACAGCTGTACTTTTATTTTATTGTCTCATTCGAGAAATTCTTCTTTTCCTTTTAAGAAATTATTTCCCACCATTTCTGGTGTGTTCCCTTTCCAGTCTCACCCTGCAAATGGATTTAATCCTGCCCTTGACAGGAGAATATCACAGGAACTTGTTATGGTGGGAACGGGTGTCAGAGAAATGTGTGGACTCCTGGCTCCTCTGTATTGCCTTCCTTCGAGAGAGTGCCTGCTCCCCAACCCTGGGAAAGGATTTACTCGTGCATATTACACCACCCTGGTGCGCAATTCAGAAGGAGTAAATCAATTGGCAAGTGCAAATTTACTTTTTGCATGAAAGTTACAATTGAATTTGCACTGTAAATCTAGCCTAAACATGCAAAGGGCTTCGTGAATTAGGGGCAGTGCACTAGACAAAGAAGTTGAGTGAAAGAGTTTGAGTGCTAGCCTGTGATGAGAAAATTGCAAGAGAGGGAAGGAATAGCAAAGTTAGTTTAAGAGACAATCAAAACGGTGAAGTGCAGGAGGAGACCATGAGGTTCACCAAAGAATTGAAACATTTATTGAGGAGCAAAGAAATAGGATAATGAACAAGTGGAAGAATAAAAGTGAGGGACTGAGTAAATGGACCATTAGTATGAGAGATAGAAGAAGGGGTGGAATAGTATGAGGGACAGTGAAGAAACGCCAATGAGTTGGACTATTAGCGGTGGAGACTGGGGTAGACAAAATAAAGAACAGAGTAAAATTAGGAAAATTAGGCAACCTGCGAGGTAGGGAGAACAAGGCAGTGGCATGCAAGGAAACTAGCCCCCTCCAGCCAGTATTAAAATGCTGCTAGAAATGAGGAGCAGCACGCCCATCACACTGGAGGACTCCGGTCTCACTGCACCTGCTACACCTACGTAAATTCCGGGTCTCCGAGATCCTCATTCTACTCTTCTTTCCTTCTCACCCCCATCTCCAACCCACTGTACTCTCATCTCCCTCATTCATTTAATGCTCTCATCTTTATCACCTTCCTCAGTCACTTTCTTCCCCCTCGTCTATCTCTCACTCACCCTCATGTCTTTTCTCCCTTCTCTCTTTATTCCTGGTTTCATTGTCTTCCTTTTCGCCTGCTCACTTTGCTCTCCCTTATCTCCTTTCGCCTTCTCGTTCCACCTTATTTCCTTCCCCTATTCTGTCACCTTTTCCCGCCCTCCTTCCCATTCCTTCACCCTCTCCCTTTCTTTCACTCCTACCCCTATCTTCTTTATTGATTCCTTATCCTCTTTTCCCTCTCTACCCCTCTGACAGAAGCATAAACACAGCCAAGCCCCGGCATGCACATGTATCTTAAAAAAAACAAGTCAGCCTTAGAAATAACCCCACCTGCTGCAGGGCACACTGATGCCCTTCCCTCCTGGTGCATTTCACTAGCTGCACCAATGGTAGGTACCACTCTTGAACAAAGTAAGAAGGTGTGAGCAGTAAAGTGAAAGATGGGCAAGGATTTTATTTTATTTATATTTATTTTTGCAATTTTATATAGTGCGGACCTGGCCCAAAGGCATCAGGGGGCTTTTATGTAGTTGCAAGGTATCAAGGATACCGCAAGTTACAATTACAATAATTTCGTTCTGACATACTGACTCGTTAGCTGCGACCAAGAGAAATGCAGCCGTTGGCCAATGGACGTACATGATTCAAGCCTTGACTAAGATGGTGGGGACACACACTGAAGGTAGTTTGTCTCCTGGATGGAGTACTTAGGTGTGGTTGAGGGTGGATATCCCAGGCGTCTGGCAAATAGGAGGAGCTTGAGGTCATTTTTGAAGGTGTCTATGCAGGTTGTTAGGAGAAGAGAGGGAGGTAAGGAGTTCCACATTCTTGTGGCACTCCCGAAGAATGACTGGCTCACATGCCATTCTCGACTGAAGGTGGAGGGTTCCAGGAGCAGGGATTGGGCATTTCTGAAACCCCTATTTGCTCCAGAGTATAGTGCAAGGGACAGAGATGACAGGGATGGCATAGTGTAAGGGCCAGGTTAGTAGGATAAAAATCCATGTAGGTAGCAGATTATTGCTTACCAGATATTTCAAGAGACACGTGTAGATGCCAGATGACTGCTCTTTTTGCATGTTTAGAGATGTGCGCAGATGGTTCTGGTAGTGCGTAGGCCTCCTTCCCAAACTCGGTGACACACAGAGGTACCGACGGACAGAGCGGGGCCTCATTTCTTCCCGAGGAAGGCTCCAGGGAGGTGAGGTTTGGGCCTTGATCATGCAGGGTGATGATTGCATCCTGTAAATGAAGGTTTCGCATCAAGCGAGGTTGTATGGTTCTTCTTACTACAGTGTTCTGACATAAGAAGATCTTGATTAATGTGCAGTAGCTGCTAATAGGTCCTGAAGAAAGCCTGGATCATTTCCGTTTGGGCTGAAACATGTTGACCATGAAGTAGGAGTCATTGTGTTTTCTGCTATGAATCAATAGCGGAGACTCAAGTTAACTCCCCTTGTTTTTACTAGGTGTGAGGAAAGAGATATTGTCGAAACGCTTTAAGTCTTTTCACATAACCTTTTTAATTTTCATTGCACTGCATCACATGATTTTTCTCTATTACTCTTCAACACGTTGTGGCATCAATTGCTTGCCTTGGTTGGGAATGGCATTCACGAAGAGCGCATGAGCTTGCCACAGAGGGAATTCTTATGATCAAAAAGGTTACCCTCATGGAGGTGGCGGATAACCACGTGATAACACTGATCAACAGAGCTTGATACTTTAGCTCTATCACAACGATATAATTTGATGGAAATCCTGCTCATCTCTGTTTGCCAGGGACAAAAGAATAGTTATCTTTCTACTAGTATACACATCACCGATTGTGCTCCCCCTTTTTAGACCCCCAGTCTATTTTTGTAGTTGTATAAGTGCGTAGGGAGTAACCATAACCTGCAGATAAGCAGGGCCTTGACAGGAAAGTGCTTTGTAGCAAAAACATAGAGACTTAAAGGTGATTCTCTGTTTCACTGGTAGCCAGTGCAACTTCTTCAGTGTGGTGCTGATAGAGGCTCGCCTCTGGGGCCTGAGCAGTATCCGAGCTGCACCATTTTTCATGGATTGAAGCCTATTGATTCGTGATCGGGAGACACCCAAGTACAGAATATACCAGGAATCCAATATGACACAAATTCATGACGTGCTTCTCTCAGATTGACATCCTGCTGTTGCAGGCCATTAGTACAACGTTTCTGCCACTAGAATCCAAAAAACATCCTACATAGTTTGCTCATCTGCCTGGTCCATATAAAAAGAGGAAATGCTGCTTGAAGCCTATCTTTATGAAGAATTTAATCTATTACATAAATAAGACCTTGAAACTGTGCAGTGCAAGAGATGCCAAAGGAATCTAGACATTTAGTGTCTCTGTAACAGAGGCACTAAATGTCTTAGAGAAGCCATAAAGACACTGCATAATGGATCCATTTTTCTTTAGACCTTCGATTACCTTGGGCAGAGATTAATATTCTTTTTGTTTTCTATCTTTAAGAGCCCACCAGGTAAACCATGTTAATGGTTCTTCTCTATTGGTCACACCTATTTACCCAAATGGTACTCCTTTCTTTCTTTAACATCTTTTCCTCTAAACAATAGGTAGATCTGAGAATGTGCATGATTTGTATAACTAGACCTTTGTTAGGCATGATTTTATTGTATTTTTACCTGGATATTTAGGTTTGGGCTATATTATACGTGTGCATTTTTCTTGCAGTTGTGTTTTCGAATAATAAATTGAGTTTACATTTTTTTTATATATACGTTATGATTATATGTTTTATTGTACGATTAGTGGGTATTCAACTAAGATGCTTTTTTAAATTTGAATTTGAAAAAAAGATATACCTCTGACTGTCCTTTGCTATGTTTCAGCTTTTGTCTCGCACCCTCTCTCAATATTATGGCACCATAGCCCTCTCTTAAAGACAGCACTCTAACCATAGGCTACTTGGATGCCCATTGAGGGTCTGTTTATGAATGTTTAGTCAGATAATTGTACATGATAATGGAGATTTGTTAAATTGCTAATTTAGTAATGGCTTGTGTTTGTTAATGTGAAAATAAAATGAGTTTCATCTTTGCCGCAGGTCATGTGTATAGATGGGTGTGCAGAACAACTTTGCTCTTTTTCACTGAGCTGTGTGGTCTACTTTCCATATCTTGGTGTGTGCCAATTGCTTTTCAGTCAGCACCACAAGGTCCTAAGTGGCCATTGTGCAATGTTGTGTTGCAGCAGAGTGTAACATATTTTAAGAAAGCTGTACGTGAATGTTTCTAAGAGGTTTGTTTCAGGAGGCGTCCTATTGATTTCTGAGCGTTTTATCAACGACATCACTTTGGCACCATTTTGTGTGTGAGGTGGAGTCTCTCTTACGTGTTGTGTTTCCCAAAATGTTTATGTTTGTCACACATGCAAAATAGAAAGCTACATTACAGGAAGCACGAGTCTACTCACTTGGAAATCTGAGCTTGACGCCTGACGCCTGTCCTGGCCTTAATTCGGATGAGGTTAGGGGTCCAATGGAATTTTTTTTTTTTTAGTTTAAGAATCTTTATTTAAATCATAACAACATGGTAACATACGTTAAAGGCCTAAATAATAACAATAATAAAATATCATATAAATAGAGTATAGTAGGCAGTAAATCAGAGAAGAAAGCTATTTATATTTTGGGAGATGAAAGAAAAGAAGGGAGGAAAGGGAAAGGATGGGGTATAAAATATCTAAAATGATCCAAATACACATCAAACCTTATGCTCATAAGAAACAAACAGTGTAAAGAAGAAAAACTAAAAACCATTGAATAGATATATTATCAAAATAATAAAAGAGGAGGAAAGATAATAATACACAGAGGAAGAAAATCAAGGGGGTTGGAAATTTTCAGAACGATGATGAGACAGTATTGACTGCAACTATATTTAAAAAATTAGTTAATGGCATCCAAGAAACATCACTATTTACATGTGAATTACATTGAGAGGTAAAAGCCACATCTAATCTATGGTATTGACGTACAATATTCCATCATGACTTTATCGAAAGTTTAGATAAACATTTCCAATTCATGGCAATTTGTTGAAACGCTAGAGCCAACATAAGATCAAACAGCCCTCTTTCATTGGAAGGTAGAAGAATGGATTCTGAAAGACTTACCATAAAGAGAAGATCATTGGAGATTGGTGAATGAATCTGGCAAATTCTTGACAGACGATTCCAGATTTGCGACCAGAAAGACAGAACAGGTGGATATTAAAAAAGGAGATGGGAGAGATCTGCTGACGGAAAGTCACAGGACCAGCATTTCTTTCTGGTTGTATGTGTGAAAGTAGCGATGGAAACGGGAGTGAAATATAATCTATGATGTAGAAAGAACATAGATTGAGTAGTAGAAGCAGATCGTGAAATCTTCAGCGATCGAGCCCAAATCTTATTCCACATATCAGTACTCCATTAGAGACCAAAATCCAATTCCCAAGCTAATTCCAGTTTAGTCTTATCTCGATCCGGATTTGGGGAGTAAAATAATTTGTAAATTAAGGAAGCTTTTGGACTTAAAACTAAAATTTTAAGAAGAGAATCATGAGTAATGGATACAACATCAGAAGGAAGAGAATAAAAAATGTTTAAAAGTAGTTCCATGAGTATGGAGAATTTATGCAAATAAGATCGAGGACAATTAAATATAACCTGAAAGTCAGGAAAAGAACAGGGAGAAGTACCATCAAATAAGTCCTTAACCCAAGAAATTCCCCTAGCTCTCCATGAGGACCAGTAAATAGGTCTATTATTAATAGTTATAAGACAATTATGCCACAAAGGAGAATGGAGGAAATGACTTCTGGATATTATTTTTGGTTGAAAATGAGATTTCAAGAGAGAACACGTGTGCTTAAAGAGTGGAAGTGAGGTGAGGGTAGTTTTGGCAGTAAAAGAAAGAATTTCTTTGGTCGAGAAAGGAGTAAACATACAACGCTCAATAGTAACCCAAAGAGGAGTAAAAGGAGAAGATTTCGTAAGAAGCCAATGAGAAGCTTGTTTTAAACCAAAAGCTTTATGATATAATCGAAAGTTCGGAAAGTTTACTCCACCCACAAGTTTCGGCCTTCTGAGCTGAAATAAAGAGAGTCTAGATTTTTTATTTTTCCATAGAAATTGAGAAAGGAGAGAATCTATTTTTTTAAAGAAAGTGCCAGGGATATGAATAGGAATCATTGAAAAATAATACAAAAGTATGAGGGTAATCATCATCTTAATAGAATCAAGGCGACCCCACCAGGAGAGGAAAAGAGGGTTCCAGGACGCGAAGAGTTTAGATATACGATCAAGTGCTACATTCATATTCAATTTAACCGACTCGGTAATGGAATTGGAAAACCAAATACCCAGATATTTGATTTTGGAATTATTCCAATGAAAACCGGTAGATTCGAATTGTTGTTTGAGACAGAATTTTGTAATTGGTAGGACTTCAGTTTTATCAGAATTGATTTTATAACCTGAAACTGCTGAGAAGTCAGAGATTTCTTGCAATCAGGAAGGTACAGAAGAGTCCGGATTGGAAATGAAAAGCAAAATATCGTCAGCATATGCAGATAATTTCAAGTGACGATCTCCATATGGAAAACCAAAGATAGAGGGATTCTGACGTATACCAGAAAGAAAAGGTTCAAGAGAGAGAACGAACAAAAGGGGGGATAAAGGGCAACCCTGCCTGACCTCCCTATGAAGCGAGAAACGTTGCGAAATTTGACCATTAACAATAGTAAAAGCAGAAGGAGTAGAATAGAGAGAAATAAGAGATATAAATTTGGCACCGAAACCATGCCATTTAAGAGATTTAAACATAAAAGACCAATCTACCCTATCAAAAGCTTTTTCCGCATCAATGGAAATCGCCGCAAGTGGAAAGGATAAAGAAGGGGCCTTATTAAGAACATTGAAAAAAAGACGAGAATTATCAGAGGTTAGTCTACCTTTGACAAATCCACATTGCTCCGGGCCTATTAAATGAGGAAGAAAGGAATCAAGGCGTAATGCTAAGAGTTTAGCAAATATTTTATAGTCAACATTGATCAAGGAAATGGGGCGGTAATTTTTGCTAAATTTGGGATCTTTGACTTCCTTATGAATAAGACAGATGGAAGCTTCTGCAAAAGTACCACCTGCCGCACCAGTAGAAGAAAAATATTGGAAAAGGTGAAAAAGTTTTGGTAATAAGAGATTGGAAAAATGAAGGTAAAATTCTACCGAGAAACCATCAGGGCCAGGGGATTTATTTTTCTTTAAAGAGTTTAAAGAAGAAGAGATTTCCTGTAATGAGAGATCTATGTCAAGAGAGGAAAAGTCAAGATCAGAAAAAGAAGGCGAAGGGATGGTACTGAGATATTCGTGGATAAGTGTATCAGTTGGGGGTGATTCAGGAGTATATAGGGCAGTATAAAATTTTGGAAATTCAGCGGAAATATCTTTATCTTTAAAAAGAAGTTTACCATCAGTAGATTGAATAGACTTGATGAAAGTTTCTCCTTTCTGGATTTTAAATAATTAGCAAGAAGGGAGCCAACCTTATTGCGACCACCATAATACCTAGCACTGCTACGAAGTATGGTAAAGGAGGCTCTGTCAGTAGAGATTCTATTAAATTCCATCTTAGCTTGAATAAGTTGTTGCAGGTTAGAGTCTGATGAGGAAGTATAAAACTGGTGTTCCAAACATTTGATAGAAAATAATAAAGTCTTATGCTTATGAAAAGATTGTTTATTTTTCTTAGAAACAAAATCGATTATAAAGCCACGAGCAGCCGCCTTAAAACTATCCCACACCAAAACAGGAGATATAGAAGTATCTTCATTGATGGAAAAGAATTCTTCAGCAAAGGAAGTGAAGGAAGAAGAAAAAGCAGGATCCTGTAAGAGATAATTATTAAATCTCCACCTAGACATTTTAGAATGGGGGGAAGTAAATCAAAATCGGCGAACACTGGAGCATGATCTGAGATCAAAATGGGCTCAATCGAGGAGGAGACAAGGTTTTGGGCCAAGGATTTGGAAAGAAATATGCAATCAATCCGGGATAAGGATCCATGCGGAGGGGAGAAGAAAGAAAATTCTAATTGATCTGGATAACATAATCTCCATGTATCAACCAGTTGAGTTTGTGTGATAGTGTTAAGAAATTGTTTGTGGGTTTTGTGGGGGATAAAACGCACCTGGGATTTGCAATCAGTAAAAGGGTCTATAATTAGGTTACAATCCCCTCCAAGTATAAAGAATTCATCCTTGTGTTGAAAAAATGTATCTGTAATAGATGGCCAAAAGGAGGAATCAGGTTGAGTCGGGCCATAGAGGTTAAACACAGAGAGAGGGATATAGTTAATTAATAATTACCCAGAATCCATCTTCCATCGGAGTCTGTTTCCTGTGAGATAACAGTGCATTTAAGCCTCTTATGACATAGAATTACAACTCCATTCTTTTTTGTGTTGGTAGGGGATGTCATTACTAAACCAACCCAGTTACGTTTAAGTTTAAGAGCTTCAGCCTCAGATAAATGAGTTTCCTGTAACAAAACTAAATCAGGATTATAGAAGGCTAAATGTGAAAGAACTCTCTGCCTCTTTATAGGATTGTTAAAACCTTTTACATTCCATGTAATAACTCTAAATTGTAAATATTAACATCATAAAAACAACAGTATATTATTGAAAAACACAAATGCAATTGAGCATAAAAAATAAAATGAGTAGAAGGAAAATTGGAAGAGATAATCGGTAGTAATAAGAGGAAATGGTAAGATATAAAGAAAAAGAAGAAAAAAGATGGAAAAGAAAAAGGAAAGAAAACAGAACAATGAAGGGGTAAGGAAAGGAAAGCTAAGAGAAGACAGTACATATCCAAAAGGGATGACTGCAACAACGTACCTGAAGGGGATAAAGTAAGTAACACAAGGGCTAGGACGACGTACAACAAGATGGGATACCCATTCCGGAAGCTCCGGACCACATCAGGATAGGAAGAAATATGAAAATGAACTAGATAGTTTAGACAACAACAAATTAACTGCATGAATATAAAAGAGAGAACAAACAAGCATCAAATAGGAGGAATAAAATAACAATAGTAATACGAGTCCAGAAAATGTAAGGGAAGGAAAAAACTGCATATGTGAACTGTAAAATCTGTATATTAACAAGTATAAAAAGTTAACAAGAGTAGGACCACGAAACAATTTAGAGCGAGGTTGACAGAACCAGAGGAACGAATTAAAGAGAGACATAGAGGAGCAAATATTTAAAATGAGAGGCAAAGTGAAGCAGAGCAAAAAACATACAGGATAGCTAAGATAAAGAGAGGGAGAAATAACAAAACAGTAAGAATGTAAAACAAGACCAGCAACTAGAGTTTAACAAAGAGAGAGTCAAAAAGAAAAAGAGAGATATTACAAAAGTAAACAGAGAAAATAAGAAAAAACCTGAAAAAGAAATGTATGAAAGTTCTAAAAGCGACTATAAAAAGAATTACATGAAAAATAAAATTATGATTATGAATAGTCAACCAGAAGAAGGACCCGCAGTATCCATATTGCTGGCAGTGTGGGAGTGAATGAATTTTCTGAGTTCCGCTGGATCTTCACATGTTGAAGTGTTGTTCTGAAAAGTCACCTTGAATGCACAGGGGTGAAAAAGACCATAACTAGCTCCAAGGGTGCGGAGAGGAGCACGAAGATTGAGAAACTTCTTCCGTCGGGCTGCAGTAGCATTTGAAACATTTTGGGAGAGAAAAACCCTTTGGCCAAGCCAGGAAAGATGACGTTTAGACCTGGCAGCAGAGAGGACTGATAGTAAGTCAGTAAATTTCAAAAAAAGAATAATAACACCCCTGGGTCTGACTGATGAAGCAGAGAGGGATGGACGAGGACCAAGTCTATGAGCTCTCTGAATGCTGAGGGACGTTGAAGATGGCATCTCCAGTAACTTCAGCAAAAAGGAAGATAAAAAAGAGACCAGATCGTCTCCCTCCGGAGTCTCAGGTAAACCATAAATGCGCAGGTTATTCCTTCTGTTCCGATTTTCCAAGTCCTTGGTATGTTCCTGGAGCCTGTGTACCTCTTTCTCCAAAGAAGTAATTCTTTGTGAGACACCTTGAACAACTGAAATTTGCTGTTCGACAGAAGACATTCTATTTTCCATGGAGAGACATTTTTCCTCTAAAGATTGCATTTTTTTGTTGGTTTCCTCAACCCCCGGTCGTATAGCTCGAATCTCCTCTAACAACAGTTACATAGATATAGTGGGAGATGACCTATCTGGAGAAGGAGGGTCATTCTTCAAGCGTTTAGTGGCTGAAGATGCAGGAGAAGGCTTGTTAGGCACAGGTTGTGCCGAAGAAGTGTGGGGTGATGGAACTCCAGCCATCTCTGTAGTATTAACAGACGGATGTACTGGCTGTAATTGTGTAGGAGACGAGTTTGAGGCACTTAGTTTAGGAGTAAAAACAAATTGAGGTTTGCGCAATTTACCCATAGGAGACACGACCGTCTAACTTATTGTAGTAAGTTCTCTCAGAGGAAGAGACCAGTGGTCATAAATGGTAAAACAGAAGAAAAATTAAAGAAAGTAGAAGGAACCATTCCAGAACAAAAATTACGCTGTAAGAATCAGAGGACGTAACCGATGAAGAGGCAGCAAAAATAACCCATTTAGAATTATGAGGAGCAGTTGTAGTGAGAAGATAATGGTGACAAAATGAAGAGCAACCTGCGGCATGTAAAAACAGCAAAGGCACCTTTGTTGTTGAGGTTATGGAAAATTGTCTCCTAGTAAAAAATAGCAGCAGGCATTAAGCAAGCCGCGACACAAGCACTAAAAGCATCCAGATATTAGTGAGGTATGTGTACTACATCAGAAGAGCTTGATGTCAGCCAAAATGGCGGCCAATGCCGAAGGGAGAGCGATCTGAGGCACATACCAACAGCAGAGGAAAATCCACAGGTAGAATGGTTGTTGAGGCTCTAGAACTGTCCACCAGCAGAAAGTAACAACAGCATCAAGCAAGCCGCATCTTGGGCGCCAAGAGCATCCAGACAAATATTAAACATGCGCACCGCATCGGGAGAGCCGGGCGCTGGACAAAATGGCGGCCAATGTTGAAGGGAGAGCTTTGGAGAAGAAACAGGAAAAGCGCGATGCGCTACAAGGCTGAAAACAGCTCACCAAGTTCACCTCATGTTCCGGTGACCGATGCGGGGCAATTTGACAAGGGAGAGCGTGAAGAAACCATCATTCACATTGTCGAAGAATCCCGATGAAGCGGTGCGATTCCGCTAGGCGGCCATCTTGCCAAGTGCCGAAACCGGAAGCCCCAATGGAAATTTTGAAGCTTGAAAAATCCCTTGCATCTTGGCCACTCCCTTGTTAAAGACCCCAGGTCTGGGCTGAGGAAGGACAGGACTCAAAACGAAAATAAGCCCTGACAAAAAGTTTAAACCAGCCCTATACTGCTGGAGGCTGTAATGAGGAGACATATGGGCATGGCTGAATCATGGCAGCCTGTCCTTCTCTGTGAACCAGGGGTGTCTTCAACCCCTCGCTTTAGCAGCTACAGCAGGGGCGGGGTTCTTGATGGACGTCTTCTGTCTGAAGCTCGGCAGAAAAAGGCTTATATTTAACGTAAAAGGGTGGGAAGGTGAGTGAGTGAAAGGATCAATGGCTGGAATGCATGGTGTGTGGATAGATGCATGGATGAAGGAGTGAAACGATGGATGTAAGGAAGGATGAGTGAAAGTGAGTTACGTAGGATGGATGGTTGGATGGGTGAATGGGAGAATGGATAAATGGTGGATGGATGATTCAAGAAAGGATGGATGGATTAATGGGTAAGTGAAAGATGGATGGATGAGTGAAAGGGTAAATGGATGAGTGAAAGAATAAATGGATGGATGTGTGAAAGGGAGGGTAGATGGATGACTGGATGAAAGAGTGGATGGGTGAATGAGTGAAAAGATGAATCGATGTACAGATGAGTGAAAGGGTGAGTGGAACGATGAGTGAGTGAAAAGATGGATGAGTGAAAGGCTAAAGGTATGGATGGATAAGTCAATGGATATATGGGTCAAAGGGTGGATGGATGAGTGAAAGGATGTATGGCTGAGTGAAAGAATGGATAGCTGAGTGAAAGGAGGATGGATGGATGGAGTGAAAGAGTGGACGGATGAATTGATAGAGTTAAAGGGTGTATGGATGAGCAAAAGGATGGATGGATAGGTTTGATTTGGATGGGTGGATGGATGGAATGGTGGCATACTGAATGATGGCTGAAAGATTGATTGGATGACAGAACGTAAAGGTGAAATGGTGGATATCAGCAGGTGGATTGAAGAATGAAAGGATTAATGAATAGATGATTGTATCAAACAAATGAGTAAGCTCTTCTGGGGAAGGTCGTGATGACTTGCTGCAGTTGCTTGGTGCCATAAAAGCTTTGGTTCAAAGTGGTGGGTATTTTGATTTTCTTGCTACTTCCTTGCTGGGAGCGGACCTCGAGCCTGCAGATATCGGGGAAATACCAGAGTGGCAGAATGTTCAGTCTTTTCCCTGAGGTGAGGAGAGAGGCATTCAACAAGGGTCCGTTCCCCTATGTGCCTGCTTGCGTGATAGGAGCAAGCATAAGGCAAAGAATTTTCCTGATTTCCATGGGCAAGTGACAATGGAAGGGACGTGTCCCTTTCAGTAGGGACTTTTATGCCACTGAAGATACTTTGGGAGTCCTTCACTGACAGCAAAAAACGACCCTGCAGTAGCCTTGATGATGTTTTATAGGCAATTGCATGCTGCAATTTAAAAGAACAGTTCCAGTAAACATTTACCAACCCAGGGAGTAAACCATGGAGGTCTCTGCTCATTTAACACACTTACTGGTTTCTGTGATGACATGACGCCTGCCGGTACAAAAAGCACCATGTAGATTTGTCATTAAAGTCCTGGTTACATGTTTCACACCTCTCATTATGGCATATCAGCAAGGGCCAGCGATAATTATCGCTAAGCGATAAAAATGCAAGCGATAGCTGGAAAACAGTGTGATTATCGCTGGAAATCCAGCGATAATTGCACTGTGACCGGCGATACCTTGCTGTTAGGGCAGGGTGGTCTTAGCCATGTAATCCACCTCCCATTGGATTGCATGGCTGAATCAGAATTAAAGCCGGCGTAAGGAAAGTAGCGATAACCATGGTTAGCGCTACTTTTCTTATCGCTATACTTGTTAGCGATTCCCTTGATAATTGGAGAAATGTCGGTTAGCGACATTTCTCCAGTTATTTTGGGAACGCCCACTTTGCATCTCATTAGAGATGCAAAGCTCGGCGTTTAGTAAACAGGCGCTAAGGCAAGGATTCACGCGTTAGCATGTCCATGCTGATAGGGCGATAAAATTATCGCTGCTTTTTGTCTGAAAACGGACGCTAAAGCAGCGATAATTTTATCGCCTCGCCTTGCTGATATGCCCCATTATGAGTTGTCCGGCTTTAGATGAAGGGATACCAGAAGATGGGAGTCTTCTGTTCTTACAGGCCATTAAAGTTTTAGTGCCCGCAATGGGAAACAACTATGTGGACCTGAAAACAAGGTGTAAAAATTAGAATGTTTTTAACAACTTCACGAACTATTCTGTGATGTTTACCACGTGCCAGTGGAGGCCAGGGGAAGGTCGGGAGGTTTTAGTGGTAAGGATTGAGGGACTCTAGGGTCAGTGGAGACTGTGGTTTCTCAGGGGCTCATCGGGGGTGAGCTTAGCCTGCTCCCCCATGATCCCATGGTGCTGTCCCACTTTGTATAACTCCTGCCCTCTCCAGCCACACAAACTGAACGGAAACCGGGCTGGTGTTTCCAGGAGCTGAACTCTCGGGTCCGGAAACAACAGACTGCTGTAATCGCCCAAGCACCTCGTAATGAGGGCCATAGTGTAATTAATCAGTCACACATGGCAAAAAGCGATATGTAAACATTAATACATAATTGAGGCCATAATGTCATTCTTTGCACCAGGTGTATTCCAGAATCTCAGTACTACTTTGCTAGGCCCCTGCCCTGAGACATGCAGACAGGATGCTCGAAGGACAACCTGCTCTGAGGCTCAGGTCTAGTGTAGACCGGGCCAACCAGCCTTTCATCTTTATGTGGTCGACATGGTCGAGTTTGGTAATCTGCACACGGCTCGTTCAGGCAGCTGACGTTATTCCAGTTCGTGGTGTACTCTCCATAAAAATGAATTAATATCATCAGTCATATTTCTCAGATCCAGGACAGATGATCAAGCAGCCCCCGAGCCTCCCGGTGCTTACTGAGGTATTAAGCGCCCCGTGGGACCCCGATGGAAAACGGTGTGGGAAGGCTGGGGAGCGACGAGATAAGCAGGCCTCAAAACGTTCAATACCGAAAAAAAGCGAAAACGAATAAAATATTTAGGAGACGCTCATGCATCGGAATATTAATACTCGGCATTACTTGTGCTTGCTCTCTGCTGACCTTCGTTCTCCAGCGACCTTGTTTACAGTATACGAATTTGCAGTCTGCATTTTAATAAGGCCCTCAGAGAAGGTATGAGACATCCTGTCTCACACATTCACAACTTTAAAACCCCTTCTCTTTCTGCTTAAGATGCGAAATGATGGGCTGGGGCTACAGAGGGGGGTGAATTAAGGTAAGAGATTTGGGTGGAGAGCTCGTGTGCAAGGGAAGAATGCACAATTTGCACTACACCATAGGAACTATGGGGCAGATTTATATCGGACTTGCGCCACTTTTACGCCGCCGTTGCGTCACTTTTGTGACGCAGAGGCGGCGTAAACCCTGCGCCATGTTGCGCCCCATTTACAACGTGACGCATCTAGGAAGATGCGTCACGTTGTAAAGCTTGCGCCACATGTGGGCGTACCTGCACAGGGGGGGGGGGGGGCGTTCCGGCGCAGGAACGCCTCCGAAAAGTGGCTGAGTGAAATCTACATGATTTCACTCAGTCACTTTTCCGGCCATGCTGCGTCAAAACCCTGCGCCTGCTTGAAGCAGGCGTAAGGATTGACACAGCATTGCAACGATAGGGCACCCCCGAGCCTTGCTGGAGCTGCGTCACGCTTGCGACCGAACTCCAGCAATGCGCCAACCTTCCGCCATCAGATGCGTCACGCATCTGTTGATCCTTGCGCCACGATGCGCTGCATTGTAAATGCGGCGCATCTATCGTGGCGCAAGGGTAAACTTTCGTGACGCATCTTTCCTGGCGCATCCCTGCTGATTTGCAGGGATGCGCCAGGAAACATAAATCTGCCCCTATGGGTCTGATGCATTAATTACTGGTCGCAAAAACCTGGTTGGAAATTGCAAGCAGCATTTTTGCAACAGCACATAATTTAAAGAACCGATCCATCAATAGATCATTTTGATAAATTATGCCTCGGAGTTATTGCAACCCGACCTGCCTCATGAATAATAAAGAAGTTGATCCCAAATTGTGAATGACACCAACTGGTGGCCATCGCAAGGATGGTGGCTTCCTAGGGACATTAGACTACAGTGCATGTGATAGCTGTTCAATAAAACACGTTTTTTAAATACAGCCCATTTTCCTTAAAGGAAGCGTTGCTTTGTTTAAAAAGAAAAGTTGTCTTTTAGTGAAAAATTAGTTTGAGAATTAGCAGTGGTGCCTTGGACCCAGGGCCAGACTGGCCGTAGCAGGCATCGGGCATTTCCCCAGTGGGCCACCAGGGTGGGGGCTTTTTTCAGACCCCTGGGGGGCTGTTTTTGTTACCGGGGTTGGTTTTGCTGCAATATTGTCTCCCTGCAACATAAGCGAAAAGCGGCACAAAGCTTTCCGCTAGCAGCCCCTCACCCCCTGCCCGGGGCCAGTTGAGCTTTTTCCCAGGACCGGTTTTGGTTCCCAGTCTGGCCCTGCCTGGACCACTTTCTACTCCCCAGCAAACCTTTTTCTTACATTCACAAAGAGGAGAGGACTAAAGGAACCCTTTAACTTGCGTGAACGCATAACCACACCGACTGGGGAGTCATTGATTTTTCAATGTTTTAGGACATCCAATTTCAGTCACAAAGCATTGAGACATCTCCCACCGAATCACTATTTGGAAGAGACACCTACAACACACCCCTGCCAAACCACAACTCAGTATGGAGTCACAAAGCCATTTTCAGAGTTGGTTAAAAAATTTCTGATGTCTCAAATCAGGAACAATGGCAAGTTAGAATCATAATAAAAGTCTCCTCAGCTTCCAATAAACCAACAAGCAATATATTAAGGAGAGTGAACTCTTATTTGGAGTGCCTCTCTGAATCCAATTATTAATCCATCAGGAGCGAGGGCAAAAACGAATTGGTTTATAAAAGGTCCCTCACCCCCCAGTATCACTGGTGGCATGCTTCATCCTTGCCTTATGATCAGGGCCAAAGGAATTATGGGGCAGGAGCAGGCCAAATTATGAGACAGGGTTGGGTAAATTATGTGGCAAGAAAAGGCAAACAATGTGGCATTATGCTGCATATTTTGGGATAGTATTTATTCCTTATTTTGTCATTTTTAAACTTGTTAACACTGTCTGGGCATAAGTTGCAACTCACTAGGACCAGTTTAACACCCAAACACAGCAATAAGCTACAGAAAGCTGACCAGTCAACCTTTGCAATGTGCCTTCCACTGCACAGCAACACGTGACGCTATGTTTTCAGCAACCTTTGAACCATTTGAACTAGAAAAAATGCTTTTTGTTAAAATCAGACAATTATTCAGCAGAAGATGGATTATGTGGCAAATGTGGCAAAGCTAGAATTGGGCAAAAATAGCCGCACGATCACATAATTGCAGTGGCCCTGCTTATTGTATAGCCGATGTTTATTAAGTAGTTATTTATTTAGGGTACCTATGGTAAGATTAAAGACAAAAAGGGATGTCCTAGGAGAATACAATGTACTCACACATCTAGGGTCAACATTTTTAGACCAGTAGTAATTGCCAAAATAGGTTGTGTGGCTTTCTTCAGAACCATATTCTGGAGGATAAACATGGGAGAGCCGAACAAGCTCCTTCCGAATACTGCCAGAAATGGTAGAAGAAGGACTGCCTTGTGGGACCCTTGGACTGCACCACAGAAGGCTTGCCCTCAGAAACACTGCACCTGCTGCACTCACAAGGCCCCACGAAAGAAAGGACTGCGACCAACTCAAAGGAAAAGGAGTGGACTCCGTAATCAGCAACAGGTACACCAGAGCTGTAAGGTCAAAGAGATGATCACCCCAGCTGAACAGTTGCAACTGGATTTTCCTGGACTGTGCAGATGCATTGTGGAAATGTAAGGCCTAGTCACCAAGAGGCAATCCAGAGTCTCTGAACCCTTAACTGGCGCTACTGGACCTTTATTTTCCCCAAAGGAACTCAACAATCAGATCTCAAAGTTTGGAAAGTTTCTGCAAAGTTTTGCAACCGAGCTCCAGGAGGAGACTGGCTTGCCGTCGAGAGCCAAGTTGCCCCCTTTGACTGGCTAATTGGCCTGCTGCACTGGTTTGTCCTGCTGAAAGCTCAGGAGTTCCTCCTTGTCAACATCGAGGACAAAGACTTACAGAGGCTCATCGAGGCATCATGTTGCAGCAGGCCACCATCATTGAATCGCACTTCAGATCCAGGAAGCCCAAGTACCCACCGACAACCCCATTGACAAGAGAAAAGCCCGTCGGAGTGCCACCGACCCCGCCAGGTTTGTTCACCCGAGTCAACAGTGGAATAGGCAAAAGCAGCTGTCGTAGGGAACACCACCAGTTTGTCTGCCAGGCCAATCACTAAGGGCCTACAGGCTGACAAGACTCTGGCCGTAAAACCTCCATACCTGAGTTGGTAGATTGAAAGGGATATAAGGAACAAACTCACCTTTACTCACTTTCACACTTCCTTTTCCACCATGGACCTGATTTTCCAAGTTTTGCCACTGCTTCTGCTGCTTGATGACAAACAAAATCAACATGCAATCAACGGTAAGCTGTACTTTGACCTGTTACCTTTTGACTTGTCTGTCAACATTTGAAGTGGATTCATGCATTTTTAAATGTTTCTTACAAGCAATAGCATACCAATGAGCAATGAAAATGTATGTAATGTTGAAGTTTTACGAAATTTAAAGACATATGCCTGTATGATCACACTGTATGTATACATTTGGTGCAAGCTGCATTAAAAAATTTGACACTTGCACAAACAAGGATAACAGATCAAAAATAACTCATTCACAAAACTAGTGTGTTTAAATAATTCTCGAAAGTTCTCACATTAGGAACATATGCAACACACATCATTGGGATAAGTCCAAATTGCACTAGACACGGTGTGGCCTTTACCTTAAAAATTACCAATAAAATCAATGGCAGTCCCAAATTTGAAGTATTTAACATGTACATCCATGCAACATTTCCCCTTCTCTAGTGCAAGTCCTGTACTGTATCCTAAGTCAATAGTCTCAATATTTCATCAGATGTAAAGCATATGTGCTCATACTGATCAGTAATCAAGGTGAAACAAGTACACCTGTAGTAACACATCCCAAAAAATGTGGAACATCAATTAGTTGGTGCAAATAGTCATTACTATGATGAATGTGTGCACCTAAATTCAAATGACCATCACATGATATGTTAATCAGTGTATGTACTTAACAAAGAAGACATTTAAAAAATCTTGTATTACCTGCCATCATAATAAAGAAAAATAAGTACTTCACATTTTACTCAGAAACATTGCTAGGAAACAAACGATTGCAAAGGAAAATTAATGCAAGGACATTTTTGGTGAAATCAAAAGTATAGATCTATTCCACAAAATGTGATGTGTCTCTCAAAATAATATTAAAGCCAAATGGCAGTCCATAAAGTTCCAACTCGTGCACTGTTTTGCAGTAGCAGTAGCACAAGGTGTGCCTCCTAATTCACTGGCAAGGGGAATCTCGTCAGTAAATGATATCTAGTGGGCTGTAGGTAGGGGTTCTCTTGGATGATTTGGTAGGCGGGGTTGCGTTTGGGAGGGTACTTTTGATTTTAATAGGGGAGGTTTCTGTGTTGGGAGGGGTGGTTTGGGATGTGAAAACTGGTGGGTTCAGATGTGGAAGGAATTGGTTGGGGTGTGGACGGGGTATATTTGCTTTTGGTAGGGGTAGATTGAGGTTTGGTACTGGTTAGGGCAAGGGCAAAAAAGACATCTTCTATGGGAAAATGGGTAGGATGTTCAACAGGGAGTTGGGTTTGAGAGGTAGAGGGAGTGGCAGTGTCTGCTATGCATGCATCTGTTGAGAGTGCCTTCAAGTCAGGTGTATGTCGTGCAAGTTTGGGTGTGTGTTGCATCATAGGTGTCTGTTGTTTGGGTGAGTGTGGTCTTTTGAATTTTGTGGGTGTGGATTCTAATTTGTGTGTGAATGGGTGTGCTGTGGAGGTTCTGGTGTGGTTGTGGTGCATGTGGATGTGGGGGTGCATGTGTGTGTGTCGTGGTGGCTGCGGTGTATGTGCTGGTGGTGGGGTGGTGCCTGTACGTGTGGTGGTGGCTGTAGTGTCTGTGGATGTGCTGGTGGTGGGGGTGGTGCATGTGTGTGTGGTGGTGGTTGCAGTATCTGTGGGTGTGTTGGTGGGGGTGCATTTGGGTGTGGTGGCTATATATTTGGTAGTGTGCCTGTGTTTTTGCTGTCTCTGTGTTTATGTGTGTGTGTGCTGCTTGTGTGTGTAGGAGTGGGTGCATGTAAAAGTGTGAGTGTGCTTGGGACAGGGCTAGAAATAGGGAATTGGGATGAGAAAGATGCGGGAGGTGGGGCACACGGCTGGCATGGTTGGAAGGCTGCAGTCTGTGAGGAGGAAGACTGCTGTAGGCCAGACACACCACTATGAATGCCTTCCAGGTAGGCTGCAATTTGTTGCATATGGCACCTAAGCCCCTAGATGGCCTTTAGGAGTGTCGTGTGGCCTACAACTATGCTGCAGAGGAGGTCAATAGCCTCCTCACTCAGCACAGCCAAGGGAAAAGGGGCTGGAGGGGAGGTGCCTGATGCAGAGGAGACCCAAGACCTTTTAGGGGGGCTGGGTTGGCCAACTTGGGGGGAGCAAGCGGAAGGGTGGAGATGGATATCTGGGTGGCGGACAAGGACGCAGGTTGAACTTTAACAGTAGGGTCAGCCACCATTAGGGACTGGTCGCTTGGGCAGATCTCCGAAGAAGATGTCGAGCAGGAGCCCTCCATGCCAGTCCCCTCACCCTCTGTGGCAGTGTCCCCCCCAGTGTTGGTGGTCTCCCCTGGTGAGACACAGTGGCCAGCTGCTACCCTGCCTACATGACCAACATCTCCTTCGTCTGCTCCGTATGATGCTGAAAAGATATATATAACAATAGTTTTATTGTAGCTGTGTGAATATAACTGAACTTTGAGCACAAAACATCTTCCTAGTTGCCATACTGCACATGCCACAAGGCTCACAAACTTGTTTTTTTACATCATCATTTCATGCATGTAGGGAACACCTTATGAAACCATTTGTTCACAGTTTTGCAATTCCCTATGATAGCTCCTACATCATATATGATCTTGTCTCTTGACCATGTACATTTCTCTAAGGGAACTATTGAACAAATCTGAATGGTTGGCCTTTGTTCTCCAGAATAATGAATGTATGTCATCAATAAGGATATACACCAAAAATAACTTTGGACACTGTGTGTACAAGGTCAAACAAGCTGCATTAATGACATACACTAAAAGTAAAATATGAATCAATGTGTGCCCACAAATACTGCAATGTTGTATCAATATTTGTAGAAACCGAAAGCCTGTCTCCTTTGTTCGACCATTTCACAAAGGTTACACTTACCTCTAGTTACTCAAATATTGTACAAATGTACAACATATTATATGGTTTCAGTACTGAAGTAGCTTATCACAATATCTCACACAATGTATTTACCTATGCTGTTGAAGAAATGTAGACATATTGTCATTGTGGATTGACAAATGACTCCAATAGCATAAGTAAATACATAGGGCTTGATACATTTCTAATCCACTTTAATACAGAGCAACTACTTATTCGCGTTTGATTCCAGAATATCTCAAATTAGTACAATGTGACATTGGGAAGCTCCACTGTATCATAACGGCATATAATGCTATCTCACATGTAATTGGTCTACCATTACATCATACACAACAGTGAAGGAGCATCACACCTGACATAATAAAGACTAGAGGCCTGTTTTGTACAACTGTCCCTCATGATATCAAACAACTTGATGTATATGTGTGGTGTAGGCAGCCATGTGTCTGTTCAGATCAGTCCTATGGTAGTGAACAGGACTCAGGTAGGATCCTTTCCTACAAATTAATAGACAAAGCACAATATTATACACATTGTGCAAAACTCTTGTACATTGCACATGGGTCGCCCTAAATGTGGATGGGAAAATCCATAGCTGTAACAGTCATGTAACATGTGAAACTGAAATAAGAACTTACCCCCCTGTTGCTAATGTTGGGCTCTCAACTGTACATCAAGCTGAGTATTTGCCACTGCAAGAATGTGGGTCATTAGGGGGTCAGAGTGCAGAGTACATGCGTACCACAATGGGAGGACTGCCTGAGCTGGACTTCGGCTGACTTTCTGGTCCAGCAGCGTAGATTCCTCCCACCTCTTCCTGCAATGAAGGCTGCACCACTTAAAGATCCCCCAGGGTCCGCACCTTCCTGGCGATGGTCTTCCAGATGTCCTACTTCTGATGGGCATTGACCTGGATGGATACAAGAAATGAAAGAAAAATAAATGGTTCAGAGACTTTTTGTTTGTCTGTATTGATGTAACACAATTTTACTACATCACAAGCAAGACTCATAAGTTACCATACAACATGTTGATCCAAACATATATATTAATACACACCTTTGTCATGACCTGTTGATTACCCTCATCCCTTGTCATGTACTTTACTCACTAATCCAGACCAGTAACATCATCCAGCCCAAGGGGCTCCTAATTTTTTTGTGATGTGAGCTACTTCAGATCAGTTCAAAACATTGTAAACTACTGAAGGCTAAATAACTTGCCCTGCTATCTGCAGCCTGATGATCATGATGTCAAATGAGCACAGCCTTTCCTTACTGTTTATATGAAAGAATTACCTTGTGCCCATATAATAATTGACCTCAAGGTTGTGTGCTACTCTGAATGGTTCTGGGAGCTACTGGTATCTCCCAATCAACTCTTTGGAGACCCTAGGTCTAGGCTGAGTAAATTGAGGGACATAACACATAGCAAACATAATTTTCATTTGGTTTGTAAACATATATATGTACAGTTGTGAAGAAAATATAATGTGTTTTCTAATTTATATGATGGAGGATTTGTACATTTCACATGTAATTCTAACATATATATGCACACACCAAATCAAATCTATGGCTTTAAACACACAACACAAACAAAAGTGTTTTTTAACACTCTAAAGTGCTTACAAATCTCCAACATCATTGTCCTAAGTAAGGAACAAAATATATGATACTTCACATCCCATACTACACTTCACTCAGAAACTCAAAGGGACGTTGTAGCCTTTGTTAATGGGAAACAAACAGTTAGACAGATTCACACATACATTTCAAACATGTACCTCTTCCACTGGTGAGCAATCGAGTGAGCCATACAGGCAGAGGACCTCCTGTGCCAGAAACTCCAGCTCCTCTGGCAAGAAGGCAGGGGCCCCCTCATTTGCTCGACCTGGTATCGTTGATCCCAGAGGTCACAAACAGCAGCAAAACTGGAGGAGGTCTTGATGGCTGCAGTGTCAGGAGGCAAGTGAGGTTTTTTCAAACCGCCATGTACATGTATGTGATGTACACAATCGTTAGCGGGCACGGACACAGCCATCGGCCTTTGTACAATGCTTTCACATATGTTAGCCTATGGCTGTGTCCGTCGTGGAGCTGAGCAACCACTACGTATTCAACTTCCGCCACGGACGTCTGATTACAAATGTCCTGATGTCGAGGTCAGACAGCCTCCATTTTAGAAGGGGAAATAATGTGTTTGTGACTGTTAAGTTTGTCACCACCAGTCAAAATGGTGGCTAGTTTGTTTACATATTCAAACTTCGAAAGACACTCATATTTTTCAAAAAAATCTATATGTTGTGCATTACTGTGGTTAAATGCAAAATTTGTGCTGTACTGTGTACACCTCCGTTGACGGCATTTAGGTTGAATTTGTTTTTTAAAATAGAATATGTAAATAATACATTAGAAATGTATTATTTACAAATTCGATTATATTTAGATTATTGACAGCTACAAAATTACATTTGTGAAGTATAAATAACCCAAAAAATTTAGCCTAAAATATGTTGTGAAACTATATATGTTTTTAGCACATTATATTTGTGTTAATAATGAAAAAAACTATATGAAAAATGTTTTAAATGTTCACAATTCTTTAAATGCAGACATTTAAACCATGGGAGAGTGAGGAGAAGACAGCCTAAAGTGTACCGCCCATTTCCAGACCTTGCCACCAAGGAAGAATGCAATAATATCAAAAAGTTCAGATTGAATAGGCAAACTTTACTGGATTTATGTCATCAGCTAGAGCCAGATCTTCTGCCTAACAACAGAAAATCCACATCTATTACACCAGTTGTCAAACTCATGGCAGTACTTCATTTTGTGGCCACAGGATCATTCCAGTACACTGTGGCAGTATCTGGTGGAATGTCACAACCAACTTTCAGTGTGTGTGCTACAAGACTTTCTTTGATCAATGATGAAGACAGAACAGATGGACCAGGCCGCTCCCCTTCATCCGGACTTTCAGGAGTGGAGTCCTCTCTAGAGGCTTGATCCTGGCTGAAGTGGAGTTTTCCTGAGACACAAATGTTTGCCCACGTGGCTGTCGGACCTATAATGAACGTAACAACAATAATATTTTGTAAAAGTGCGGATTACACATCCAATGATTTCTAAGCAAATATAATACAGCAACCTAAAAGAGAAATGGAATTGGATATCATAATTAGATCTTTATATTGAAAATGTATAATTTACAAAAACAATTTATGTGTCATAAAACAACGACTACAAACAAACAGATAAGATGTCCTAAAATGGAATCAGATAACTTAGTAAGTATTTATGAAGTTTACCAAACATTCAACACAACACAGGCGAGAGGAGATATGTGAAATTAACCAGTCCAAATCCTAGCAGCAAAAAACTGACATTTACAAAACTTAGAGAGATGTTTAGCATTAGTCATCATATAAAAAGTGCAGAGTTCAGTTATTATATAGGCCACTTTTCTTCAGCATACACATTTACATGCCTTAAATTGTTCAGGTCAACAAAGTTTGATTTGTGAAACTAATGACATCAATATTCAATGACTTGCCAAGAAAAGGTCAGCATACAAAATTCAAATGAAACGTTTTTCAAAAGAGAGCATTTAATAGAGATTGATCAATAAATGACAGTTTACCATAGGTGAAAATATGATAGAAAAGGGAGAATGAGCAAAATGAAATGACAATATTGTTAACACAAAACTGAAACAAGGCATTATAATAGTGGTAGATATTTCAATGAAATATTCACAACACTTGCCAAATTGTGATTTGAACATACCTTGTGTAAATCTGCAGTAGGAAGAGAACAAACATTTACTATGTGAAACACATAAATATTGTTTGCTAATTGGAGTACAAACGCCTACAAGCACTATAATATTATGTGAAATGTGACGGCTACTGCAACAAGTTATCTTAAATACAACTCAATACATTGAAAGAAACAAGCCAAACAAGATTTTACTGATATATTTTGTTTTTTACTTAAAATAAATTGTGCTGAACACATTAGCAACAGCTATCTTTAAATCCAGCAAGACATTTAGGTTTAGTGACACATTTAAATTCATAATTTACCAGTCTCCACTCCATCAGGGATTCCTGGTCAAGCCTTCAGGATGAAAGATCTGCAAGACCTTCTCCTCTCAGGGCATGAGTTGTAAGGGGGGCCTGGGAGACCACCACTAGTGCTTTGGTTTTCCAGGTGACACTTGGAGGCCAAGGACCTCACTCTCCCAGCAGGTTGTTCCACCTCTTCCTAATTTCCTCCTGTGTGCACAGGCTGTTGGCTACAGCATTTATTCTGTCAACTCATTTGGATGACACTTCCCTTTTCTAAGATGGGGTGCATTTTGGACAAACAATTGTGGCTCTACCCTAATGATTTCATTCACCGTGACTGACAATTCTCCCTCAGTGAAACGAAAAATGTTGTGAAATCAAATAAATTAACAAGGAGTAAATAAATGAAACAAAAAGGGACAAGAAATAGGGACATGCAACAAAATAACCCATTCACCTTTCAACTGTTGTGGTGCTGTGGAATGGGAAAGGATCATGGTCTGAAATGGAGTGTGTTTTATTGAGTGGATTGCAGGTGCAAAGAATTAGCAAAAACCCATCATGTGTCTGTTGCTAGCATGTAGCCTACAGCAACAGGAATATTCTAATGTTAACTGCGTCCCTCCGACGGATTCACTCCGTTGATACCCCACCATTACAAGACCACCAGCACAACTGTGAAATCGAATTGGCTCGCCCTGAGTGCGACAGAGTACTATTTGCCAGCATTGGAGTCGGTTGTGTTGGCAGCGGTGAGTCACGTACGTGCCGGTAAACACACTGTTGATGCAGACGGAGAGATAGCCGGCATATATCTTAATATGACGGGTGAACCGTCGTCAGCTTGACGGAGTACTTAGGACCACCGATGTGGCAGGAGTTTTGTCATTTTGGTGTTGTTTTAAAGATAAAAATATTCTTAATATTTTAAATTTTTATACAATTTTATTTTGTTGTCTCTTTTACTTGTCTACTGCTTTGGTGTTAATAAAGGATTTATTTACTGAGATTTAACAGGGTCTATTAGTGATTGTGGTATTATTACTAGTTGAAGGTAAATATCCCTACCTACTTATAATCTTCTTTCCTACATATACTGTTTCAATAAATTATAAAGAACTTGAAGATGTCCATTGGGAAAGCCATCTGCAGATGATTCTGTGCTCAAGCACAATATATTAGTGCAATTCTTCAGCTTGCAATCAAATACTTGCAGTGAAGCTTCTCATAGTGTAGAGAGCCGATTAGATGTCCGCGAGTGGGGCTACATCTGTAGTTCCAATTTAGTGACAGAATTGGAAGAAGAATTGATGTCTTGATGTACGAGAGAACAGGTTGAAGGAGTTTTCAATAACAAGGTGATTACAGGCACCAGGGTGAAAAAAATAGTTTATTTCTCTGCTAAAGGGAGAGACTACCAGGGTTTGTGGGAAGGACATGAGATGCGAGACAGACTGCATTCGTATATTGACTTTGAATATAGGTTATATAAGAAGTCCTTGCAAATCCCATGAAGGAACCATGAAGGGTCCACTGTAGAAGCGAAGAGTTCAGGTCCTGTGTAAGTGTGATTTTTTAAATTTATTGTAAAATAGGCATGTGGAAAGGGCGCAGATGTACTCATTTTGATGTGCATAGAATGGGGATCCACACAGTTCAAAGCTACATACATGAAATGGTCAATAAAAATAATACCATCCAGATCAGGGTTTCCATACAATTGTACATCATTTCTGAGGCTCCTCTGCTTTGTATACTTGAAGCCAACAGTCTACTCTGTGAATATGGCATTTGTGCTTGATGATGTGAGCTTGTTCACGAGGATGGTGCAGCATTTTCTGCCCCTTTGTAACATTCTCCTTGCAGACTTATCCTCTCTTAACATTGATCACTGACCATACCACAATCAGAGATAATGGAGCCAAAGGAGGACAAGATATGCTCATTTGAGTAACACACTACATCATCCATCATTCCATACACTGTGCACAGAGTGGGCATGCCAGGACATCTTCAAAGTGTGGAGATGCTGCATATGTCACCACCTGCATCAGAGCCAATTATCTAACAGATCGGGTGATCTCCTGTGTTGTGCAGGGAAATGTGGCATAGGATGTCAGGTCCTTTGTGGTCGTATGTAACTTGAAACACAACATTACAAATGGCTGGTTGAATGATACAGAGTGTGTTTCTGGTGAAAAAACACGTTGTGCGTGTGCATTTATGGGAATGAATGCCTGGGTAATGTGGTTTAGAGGGATTTAGTTTTTTATCAGTTCATGCGGTTCAGTTGTGTGGGGAGGCAGTTCAGGTATTAGTGAGGTTTCTAAGACTTTTTTCCTCAGTTGCAGTGCTTTCCTAAATGAGTGGGTGTGATGATGGAAAACTGCTGATAATTGCAACACTTAGGCTCTGATTATGAGTTGCAGGACACTGATAGGCTGCAAATTCTGCACATATAATTACCTTATTGTTCTGTAACACCCCACCAATTTCTCTGAGCAGGTGGTACATGTGTGTGGGGGCTTTTGTGTGGGGTGGTGGGGGGAGGGAAGTAGGAAAGGAATGGATCAAAATGTCATAGTGGAGAAGGGGATGAAACTTAGCAGTAGTTTCAGTTAAAGCCTCATGCAGTTTTACCAACTAGAATTACTGCAAGAAAACTGTATCCATAATCTCTGCATCTGGCAAAACCAAGAGGTATATTTACAAAGAAATGGCACAGCACGGCACTGCAAGCAATTTAGCTGAAAAGATATGCCAAATGACCAATAGCATGAGGGGAGAGACGCATACTTCACTGGTTGGACCCAAAGCCCACTGTCTGTATGCTTTAAATAATTGGTATCAGTAAGTCTGTAAACAGCTGCACATTCAAGGAAAAATCTAATAAGCACATATGAAGTGATAATGGCCCCATCCATTCCTGGAGTCGTTTGCAAGGGGATGGCAACAATAAAACATTTGTGGCACAAAATAAACTGTCTGAACTACTAAGGAAAAAGTCCTGGGAGTGCTTGGAGCACTCAAGTGGCTCTTATGTCTCTCTGACTTAAACAAATAGCAGGATTAAAATGGCTCAGCTCCAGAAAATCAATCAAAAGTGCTTTATGAGGTCCAAACAGTTAAAAAATACAAGTATTGGTTCCGAGGTATTTTGAGCTTGTGAATGCGTGTTAATTATAATTTAACAAGCATTGGCGAAACCAAACTATGAGTGAGCCTAATACTGGTAGCATTCGGTGGTGGAGATGGTTAAGAAAGAGGGCAGTGAGTGCTGAATCCTGGTCTGAGGGTGATGAAGGACTGGAGTTGGTGACAGGGTGAAACTGGGGCAGCAAATAGGCCCAGGCATGAAAATAAAAATGGCCCCCATTAGCGAGGTAGATAGCACATGTTTGCAAATTGGAGCTGTTTCGAACTTGCAGAGGCACACTCTATAAGTGTTTCGCAACGTATGGAAGATAGTATGGATTTGAGCATGCTGCAGTCAATGTTTGTTTTAATGTCACGGAAATCAAAAGTACAAATCAGCCCACCGGACCATTAAACAGGCCCACGAACAGTCAAACAAACAGCCCACTCACTGAGATTTAAGACCAGCCCATCGGGCACTGCCTGATTGCCCTACAGTCCTGTCCGGCCCAGGGTGGTGAGACAGCAAGGTGTTAAAGCATTATATTAGTTTAGTTGTCAGTGGAATACTTAAAGTTACCCATGTATTGCCATGGCTTTAAAACCAGCCCAGCCTTCCAATGCCAACTATTAAAGAAAAATGCCAGCAGCCTATAGATGAAAGGGCTGGCCCAAAGCCCCCTCTTCTGAAGTGTATGCATGTAGGTATGTGTATTGGTAAAAACAGATCTCCAGCAAACAGCTAGAGCTGTGTGTAGGTAAGACCTAATTAAAAAAGGAAGTAAAAAAAAAGTACTATGGGGCAGATTTATGAGTCCCTTGCGCCACTTTTGCGTCACTTTTAACATGGGAAAAGTGATGCAAAAGTGGCGCAAGGGGCTCATAAATCTGCCCCTATGTATATGGTTTGAAAATTTTTTTTTGCTACCATAAGCCAAACTAGGAAAAAAAAGTGACGAAAAAACAGAGAAACTACAGAAAAGGAGTGCAAAACTGGAAAGGAGAGAAGTGTAGTGGGTGGCATGGTGGGGAAAGTGGACAAAATAGACGTGTGTTGACTAAATAAGGAGATTCGGATTGGGTGAACACAGACACATTGTGAACAGAGGGTGATGGGGTGGTCCCTCAAAAAAATAAAAACGAGGCAGAGGTTAGGACATGGGACAAGGAATATAATTAGATAGAAAGGGGAAGGTGCATCCATGAACAAGCTAACATGGAAAAAGAGACAGGGACTTGGTGGTCTCCCAGCAAGGGGGAATAAGAAAAAAAGACTAACACCCAGAAGAAGGTGTGGAGTGAAAAGCCAAGTACAAATGGGTTTTACCTAATTATTTGAGGGAAACAGCTAAAAAAGCGGAGAAGGAGAGCAGAAAAAATTCTAATGAAAATGAGCTAATCATTTCAGGAAAATTATTTTAAAAAATATTTTCTGGAACAAAACCTTTCACCATGTTTGCTTCAAAAACATAATAGAGTCGCAGTATCATGAAAATTACCAGGAAGCATGTGGAAATAAATGGGTTAAAACACTTTTGAGAGCATATAAATGGTAAAAAGCAAACAAGTGTGCTTACTATCATTCAAAAAATATCTCGTCATGAATAGGTTTGTGAATTTATATCATTTGGGATTTTATCACCAATAAGACAGCACATTCCTGCCAGGGAACCTCCTCATGATGAAGTGCCATTAGCAATCATCAGATTTATTCCTGAATTTAGGAAAGTGCAGAACAACAGTGGGGTACATTTTTGACCTGTTTTTTTTTTGCATGGTTATCCACAAACCTTTGCGTTCTTCCTCTAATTTTGGCTGACCTTTCTTTTGTTTTACTTCTGCTAACCAGTGCTTAAGTGCATATGCTCTCTGTCTAAATTATATTGGTGATTGTTTTATCCATTATTGGCACATTTTATTTACTCGTAACTCCCTGGTAAAGTGCACCAGGTGTGCCCAAGGCCTGTACCACTAATTGAGCCACCCACACGAGTAGCCCTGCGAACATGCCTCAAACCTGCCACTACAGTGTTTGTGGGCAGTTTTAAACTGTCATGTCGACCTGGCAAGTGCATCCAATTGCTAGGCCCAAACCTTCCTTTTTATTACATGTAAAGCACTCCTATGGTAGGCCCAAGGTAGCCCCATGGGAAGGGTGCAGTGGATGTAAAAGGTAGGACATGTACTGGTGTGTTTTACATGTGCTGATTGTGAAATACTGTTAATTTTGTTTTCACTACTGCAAGGACTGTTTCTCCCATAGGGTAACATTGGGATTGTCTTGAAGTATCTTTTAAATGTAATTTCCCATTGGGAGCAGATCGACATTTGGAGTTTGGGGTCTCTGAACTCACAATTTAAAAGTACATCTTTTGGTGGAGTTGTTTTTTAAATTGCGTGTTTGTAAATCCCACTTTTAGAAAGTGGGCTTTTTCTTGCCTAACCATTCTGTGCTTCTGCCTATTTGTATAGTACACATCTGGGTTATTATGACATCTGGGCTTTTGTGCATTCACTCTAGACAGTCACACAAAGGGAGCTGAGGTGTGCCTTCCATATCCTGATGGCCCGTCACCAGGCTGGTTGGCCTTCCTGAGCTAGAGTGGTGGGAGGAGTTGTCACTGACACCTGAATAGGGCTGTGCCTGTCCTCACACAAAGCTGTCTCCACCCCCCTGAAGTGTGTCTGGAGCCAGGTCAGGGAAAGGCAGGATCTTGTGCACTGCAAAGACTTCCCTTTGAAGTCTGCCTACTTTAAAGGCAGAAACTGGTTTAAGTACTGGAGCTATGACTCCATAACTTCAGAACACTTCTAGACTAAAGGATATTCTGCCAAGAAAAATAAGGGACTGACACTCTGCCTGTTGATTTTTTGTGCTGGCCTGCTGTTTGATGCTTCTGTCCTCAGAGTGAATTGACTGGACTATACTTTCTACATACTGATTCCAAGGTACTCCAAGGAGTTGTGAACGCTTACCACCTGTTAAGAAGTCACAGGGTCATCAAAGACTTCACCTACCAGTACTTGGACTCTTCTGATGAGAACCCAGACTTGTCAAGTGGTGCCAAATCCAGATCCTGGTGCCTCTGAAGTAGAATCTGGTGAATTGAAGGAGAAAATCTACACATTGACTGTCAGCCCGCATTTTCTCGATGCATCGCCTGCCGTGCAGCTAGAAAATCGGTGCACCGCAGCTGTGTGGCCGAGTAATCAAAGCAGCACCCGCAGTGTGGCTGAAAAACTACCACAGCACCATGTCACCGACATCTGTGGTACCAACTCCGACGCCCACGCAGCCCCTGTTTTGTGGCTGAAGAATCGATAAATAAGCTGCTTCACGGCTGTAAAATCAATGCAGTGCTTTCTTCATCGCTGCCGCATTGACAGAGCGCACCTGGATTTTCGACGCATCATACTTCGACGCTGTCTCTTCACTGATGTTGCCCAGCAGCAAGAAATCGAGGCTGCATGTCCAGAGATTGACATATCACCTCCCCTTCCATTAAGGAACCAATGCATCACCTCCCCTGACAGTAAGGAACCAACGCATCACCTCCCATGGAAGTGAGGAACTGAAGCATCACCTGCCCTGGGAGTAAGGAACCGACGCATCACTTTGTTTTTCCGGCACCTCACCTACCCTGCACTTGTTATCATCTTTGATTTTTGATGCGCGATAGGTACTTTGTGCTGAAAGTGATGCATCCATAGAGTTCTATGGACTACAGTTGCTTAACCTTTGAACAGTGATATCTTTATTTGTGAATGATGGATTTTTGTCGTTTTAGTTTTGTTTATTCAGTTAAATATTGGCTACTTTTGCTAAACTGGTGTGAACTCATTTTGTAGTGTTTTCACTGTGTTACTGTGTTTGTATGTAAAAATGCTTTACACATTGCCTCTGAGAGAAGCCTGACTGCTGGTGCCAAGCTACCTAGGTGGTGAGAAGGGGTTATCTTAGCTGTGTGACTTCCTTACCCTAACTAGAGTGAGGGGCCCTATTTGGACAGGGTGCAAAACACTGCCAACTAGAGATCCCATTTCTAACAGAAACTTTTATCTATAACGAGATAAAAAAAATGCATTGGTTCTTTGTTACCATTGTCCCAAATGTCACAAATTATGAGCTTTATCAAGATGGGCAAATTAATGTAAAGTTTTTGTTAACCAACAAACTTTTTGGTAGGAGTAAACCTTATTTGTATTTCCTCTACTTTCTTAATAAATAGACTCTCTTTTTAAATATGCAAAATGAGTGATTTAACAGCTTCACTCCCTTTCACTGTCCACTTTTCCCACACACTCCTACTTTTCAGCAGTTTATCAAATGCAGCATGAGCAGTGCACCTGAAATATGAATTTGCACAGGCTTAGCCTAGGTTACGCATGACAACCTCAAATGGATATGCTTTTTTATTGCTGTAAGAGCCTCACACTGTGCGTGACACAGCGATTCACAATCTGCAGAGAATAGGCAAGGGCGCCTTGATGGCCAAATCTGACATAGGAGCCGCCTTCCGCCTCTTGCCAGTACACCCAGTTGACACTCGATGCTAGGTTTTACATTTGAAAGGAGTTTCTTTGTGGATCTGTGTATGCCGATGGGTTGTTGTTTCGCCTGTTCTGTCTTTGAGTCATTTAGCCATTTCTTGAAATGGGCAGTGAAAGATTTGGTGTCATCTCAAGACATGGTAAACTATTTGGATGACTTTCTATTCTTGGGTCCTCCAGGCTCACCGGCATGTGGGAAGGCCCTGCTGGGCTTCCAACAGTTGGCTAAGTCCTTGGAGTTCCCCAGGCAGCAGATAAGACCGAGGGTAACGCTACTTGCATGACTTTTCTGGGCATTGAGATAGATAACATAGCTGGGGTATGCAGGCTTCCTCAGGAGAAAGTGTCGGCACAGGGCTTCCATTGACGAATGTCTAGCCACCCGGAAGGTTACCCTGCATTAGTTACAGGTACTGGAAGGGCAATTACATTTTGCTCTCAGAGTGATACCCAAGGGCAGGGTGCTCTCCAGGAACATTGCCAGGTCAATGGCTGGGCTCCAGGCAAAACATCATCACAACAGACTTTCATCTTAAGTATAGGATGATTTGCGCACCTGGAAAGAGTTATTGACTGAATTCAATGGCTATCTGCTTTGGCAACAACCGGCACAAACCAATGCGGAAGTGGCGCTCTATACAGATGCAGCAGGCAGCATAGGATTCGGCACAGTGTTGGGCACGAGGTGGTGCATGAAACACTGGCCGGTGGAGTGGGTGTCGTCAGGGTGGACACGCAACGTGACATACTTGGAGCTATTCCCTATCATTGTGGCGCTACACCTTTGGGGGCCCTTTCTGACTAACACGCGTATCGTGTTTTGGTCTGACAGCATGTCCGCGGTAATGGCAATCAATGACCATGTTTTGCTTGCTTAAGGAGCTCATTTGTTGCTGCCTGGCGTGTAATGTGTTATTTATTGCCAAGCATGTGCCAGGGATAGACAATGCAGTGGCTGATGCCCTGTCTTGTTCTAATTTGACAGAATTCAGAGTGTGATGGCCACAAGCAGACAGCAAGATGTTGGATTTCCCATAGGAACGGTGGAAGCTTGGTGCCCCATCGTCCTGATCTGATAGCCGCCTCCCTCGCCCCCAAGACTAAGAGTATGTACGGGAATGCATGGCAGGGGGTATTGCTATTTTTGGAGAAACAAAAAGCGAATGGGAAGTCATTATCTCTGGTTTGAAGGCAGTTGTCTGCGATTGTATTCTTTGTGGGCTGGAAGGGGTTGCTGATCCTACCAAGGATCCCAGGGTGCGATGGGCTTTGAAAGGTTGGGAACACTTAGCCTCGGGGGCTAAAGATGGTAGGTGACCCAATCGATGCCGATAGATTGTCCTGTATTTAGGGGATACTACCCCAGATTTGTGCATCCCCTTATGTGAAGCACCTGTTAAACTTAGCATATTCACTTGCCTTCTTTGGGGCATTCAGAATTTCTGAGCTAATACCTTCATCAAGGGTGAACAGAGATTGGGAAGTCAACCTAGCTGATCTTATTGTATCAACGGATATGTTGCAGGTTAGGGTAAGGAGATCTAAGACAGACCCATTAGGGAAGGGAGCATGGGTGCACTTGCGTGCTGCTCCGGGGGCCACTTATTTTCTGGTGACACTGATGCAAGCATTCCTTCATATGTGTCTGGGTTGTGGTGATGCTAGGCTGGTATTACATGCAGATAGCTCCCCGCTGCCAGATTCCAGTTCACACGCTTATGAAAGCGTTATTTGACCTTGCAGGGTGGAGAAACGTTGCATTTCACGCACTATTCCTTTTGCATTGGTGCTACCACAACAGCGGCCCTGATAGGGTTGTCACCGGGTGCGATAAAAAGGGTAGCCAGGTGGAAGTCATCTTGCTTTGAGTGCTATGAGAGACCTCATTTAGCTTAAAAAATGGGGTAGGGAGATAGTTCAGCACTATTAATTCCCCCCCTTTTTTCTTTCTCTGCTTTTCCCTACAGACAACGGGCGGCCACAGACACAGGTATGCTGGTGTGGCCATTCCTTTGTGCGCAGAGCAGGACAGCACTTTCGAGGGACTGAATTAGAGAGGGTACAGCGGCTAATGAGCTTCGAACACCACTGGATAGCGATTGGGGGAGCTGTTCAACCACTTGCGGTGGGCCTTGGAAATAGATGGTATTCCCACCCCAGACGTTCTTGTTATCCATTTGGGGGGTAATGATATGATCCCCTCAGGCTTGAGGGAGGTTAAGGGAGCATTGTTCTCTATGCTCTCGCAGGTAAGGAACCTCTTGCTGGACACGGTCATTTTTTGGTCTGAGGTAATTCCATGTCAGGTATAGCCCAAGGGTGCACCTACGCAAGTGGTGAACAGATCAGTAAAGAAATTGGATCAGGCGGTCGTTAAGTTATTGGTTGGCTCCTCACTGCATACGATCAGGCACAATCTGATCCAGGTATCCAAGACAGAGTTATATCTTCCAGATGGAGTGCATTTGTCTAACAAGGGGCACTTACTGTTTATCCAGACAATTTTAGGGGCCAATGCAGTGATGTCGTGGAGTTAAGCTATGGGAGGGGGGACGAGAGCGCCAGTGAGCTCCTCGCGCTGTGGTGAGGTCCCTGGCAAGAAAAATGGTGTGGACTATTTTTGCCATGGACTATATGACCATTGGGACAGGGCGATTATTCAATTCAATTCAAATCCTTGCTAATTAAATACATAATGATTGCAAATAATAATCATAAAAACACAATATAGTTCATACAATGGAGGGGTTTCAGGGGCATTTGAATTCATATTTACAATTTACAATATTAATATTTTCCGTAAATTAAAAACAATTTCTCAAAACACAATAACTGATGCAATAACATATTCCTTTTCTAGGTATTGTATTGCTAGAAATGCAGGTCGACACTGTTTCAGCACCAATTTCTTTAAGACGGGGATGATCCATCTCCTTCTTGGGGTATCATAATACCTACAGAATAGCAAAATGTGAATAGTTGATTGTACAGAAATGTTATCACATGGGCACTTACACAAAACTATAGCCCAATCATTTACCTTAGGAAAACTTAAAAATCTATTTAAAATATTTACCCTGAAACGTGTCAACAGGAGACGATCAAAATCACCAACTATTAATAATAAGTACGGCTGTATCGTTGGGGTCAGCAGAGTTAGCTGATGGGCTTGTACCGTAGATTTCCTCAATTCAGTAGTCACTCTGCGTTCGCCCAAAAGACACATACAACTGTCCTTCAGGGATTTTCTTGAGACACTGCACATTAAATGTGGCTCAGTGAAATATTCCAGATGTCCTAACTTTAAAAGGAATGATTTCACATATTCTAGCCATCTCCTTTGTTTGGCACCATCTATCCCCAGCGCATTTGTTAGTATCTCCCAATTAAAGCCAGTCTCATCTGATGTCCAAATTTTATGCCAAAGGAGGACCGGTTGGATCTTAATCGTGTCCTCCAAATATGGCATACCCAGTTCCTGATGGCAGATATAATTTGAGGTACTATCAGGAAGGGAAAGAAGAATTTTTTTTAATGTGTTTTCCGCAAATTGCAGTATATGTACCTCTGCGTAGCCCCATATTGCTGCTCCGCAGGTGGCTATTGCCACACATTTGGCCCTATAGATGTGTAATAATTCCCCCGTTGGGCGTCTGCCTAGTTTACGGCTAAAATTTGATAATGCCATTAGTGACTTAACAAACAATAGGCGTCTAATCTTCACTGTCTCAGATCAAGAACCAGACCAGCCAAATACAATCCCTAAATAAGAAAATGTTTTTGTACACTCTATAGACCTAGAATCAAGAGTGAATGTTTTAGAGTAATTCATCGAGAGCCCAAGTTGTGACATGAAATTAGAAAACAAATTCAAAACCCTTTGGAGAGCAAGCGGTGTACGTGCCATTAAAACTGCATCATCTGCATTTAAGAGTGCAGGGATTGGACGCGTCGCTACCATCGGTAGATCCCTCCACTCTTTAACTAAAATAGTTTCCAGATTGTTTATATACAAAGTGAAGAGGAAGGGTGCAAGGACACAGCCTTGTCTCACACCTCTCCTTACACTAAAGTGACTAGTGCATTCGCCACTCGGATTTTAGCCTTTGCCCCTGAATAGAGCTGCTTTAAAAAAGTAATTATTAAAACATCTACCCCCAGGCTTTCTAAAATTGACCACAGTTTATCATGTATGCCGCAGTCAAAAGCTGCCGCCAGGTCAACGAAAATCATGAATAAACTTTCCTTTTTGACCCTTGTATATTTCTCCAATATAATATGTAGATTAAGACCCTGTTCAACTCTACCCAGGCCCTTCCGGAACCGGTATTGGAGATCACTTATTACATTCTTTTCCTCAGCCCATATCTGCATTCTATCTAGTAAAATCCTCCCAATGATCTTAACTGTTGAGTCCAACAGTGAGATCGGGTGGTAGCAAGCTGGGTTCGCCCTATCTCCCTTTTTAAAAATTGGCACGATAATGGATTCGTACCATGTAGATAAAAAACCGTGAGCACTACATGCATTTAAAACCTGTGTTAAATGTGGTCCCCATAAAACTACATTCGATTTAAAAAGATCTACAGGTATACCATCAGGCCCTGGAGCCTTACCACCCAGGCTTGAGTTAATTGCTGCTATAACTTCACTAAATGTAAAGTCCATTGGTGGTTCTTGTTCCAGGGCCTCCATATTAGATAGGGTCTCATGTTAGTCTATTGCAGAATTACTATACAGCATTGAGTAATGTTGTATCCACTCCGGCTCAGTAATGGCAATCTCTATAGAGGCCATATCCTTCTCAACTAGAAAAGGGGCATTCACTGCCTTCCAAAAGGCAGAAGAATCCTGTGACTCAGAGGCGTCTTGCAAAGCGCGCCATGCCTCCTCCTTTAATGCGGTCTTTCTTGCTTTTAGAGCTGTTCTATAGTTTCTTCTTGCCTCTCTTATATCTTACCTATTTTTCACTATTGTGTGGAGGGAATGTTTAAGTTTAGTATATGCCTTCATGCACTCAGTGTTGAACCATCCTTGTTTCTTAGCATGCCTCCTTTTAGTTTCAACATTGAGTGCTTTCTTCACATAATTAGAGATGGCCACGAAGTTTTGTATAATTTCTTCTCTGGGGGACCTTTCATCTAGGCACGCTAAAAACATACTTTTACAGTTTGACACAACTTTGGTAACAAATTCTTCAGAATCCACCCTGGCCCATTTAAGTGCAAATCCATTTTGCCTAGTCAGAGCAACATTCTCTGCAGAATTAGCTCTAGCATTAATGCACCGACTATACATCTTTCCGTTCACACTTAGGGGAAAATGGTCGCTTAAAGCAATCTCATGTGCCTTAAAATTACTAACACATGAGGAATATCTACTAGAAAATAATATAAAGTCAATAGTAGAAAATGTACCTATTTCATTAAATGTGGGACTAAACAGCGCCGTGGGTGAACACAGGTTATCTGCAAACCCCAAATCAAACAAGAACATAATCTCATTTAGTGCGTCACCATACATTGTGTGTGTAAAATGTGCGAAATTAATGTCTTTTTCAAATGCCAGGCCACATACCTCATTGTCGATATGTTTACATAAAAATGAATTAAAATCCCCACCCCATACCAGGGATATCTCCTTCTTTAAACGAGTATGCAAATTATGTAAATGGTGGCTCATGGATTTCAATACTTCTTTAATCATGTCTGAGGTAGCATTATTATAGAAGTTCAATATCACCAGGCAGGATGTACCATCTATATGCAACTTAATTATTTGATATTGAGATTCAGTTGCAATTAAATCAATTTTGCCTATGTTTAGGTAATTTGATATATATATGCACAACCCCTCTTTAGCTCGACCATGTAAGGAAGTAATAGCTGGGGAATGGAAGGTCTTATAGCCACTTATATGTATAGGGTCTATCGCCCATGTTTCTTGCAGGCTGATAATGTTAGAATCTCTCACAAACTCTAACCATAAGGCATTAGTATCCTTGGATTTTAAGCCTGCGATGTTCCAGAACAAGAGCTGACAATTATCTCCCTGGCCCTTTCTACAGTCAAAACCCCTCTCAGTAATTGGTATAATAGAAGAAAGATTAACATATTGGTGGGAGGGTAGAGTAGAATCATTCAAAGGGGCAGATTTACAAGCCCCTTGTGACAGTTTTACGCCACTGTTGCGTGACTTTTGTGACGCAGCGGCGGCGTAAACAATGCGCCACTATTCGACATATTTACAACGTGACGCATCTAGTGAGATGCGTCACATTGTAAAGCCCTGCGCTACATTATACCTGCGTCAGGTATAATGTGTGCAGGGTGGGCATTCCCTCGCAAGGAAGCCCCGCAAAAGTGGCGCAGTGAAATCTACAAGATTTCACTGAGTCACTTTTACGTCCCTGCAGCGTCAGATCCTTACGCTGGCTTGAAGCAGGCGTAAGGAGTGACGCAGCATATAAGGCACCCCTGAGCAGTGCTGGAGTTGTGTCGCGCTTGCGACACAACTCCAGCACTGCGTCACCCTTACGGCGACAGATGTGTCACGCATCTGTCTAACCGTGCGCCATGGTGCGACGCATTGTAAATGCAGCGCATCCATGGTGGCGCAAGGGTTTTTTTGAGTCACGCAAAATAACTGGCGCATCCCTGCTAATATGCAGGGATGCTCCAGTTATTGTAAATCTGCCCCAAAGTGTTTATCAGCGGGTCAATTACTGTACTTACACTTACTGTCAGGGTGGATCCATGGTGAAAGGTTATATTATTACTATTCAACAATGCCAATGGACCCCCACTATCCAACGAGTCTGAACTGCTTGATGTTACATAGTTGCAATGTTCCCCCAATCGTAGTCAGTCAACTAAATTGAGGTTACTGAATGTCTCAAAACGATTAAAAGTAGGCACATTAAACTGGTGGCTCGGACCTGAACGATAGAAATCCCTAAGTATGGGAGCATTGTTGTTACTCATTGGTTGGTAGAAATAACCTAGTGGCACCAGATTGACTTGCAACTCATCTCCTGTCTCGTACGGGGTGCTAGTGTTATTGCGACTGTGGTTTGAAGCTTGAGTGGCAATAGGTGGATCCACCGGTAATATGGTAGTGCGCTCCTCTTGATTGGCAGTACATGACAATACACGCACAGAATCCCTATTACTATCAAGGGTAATATGAGAATCAGGACATCTCATAATATTACTTTGTTGGACATGAGTGTTTCCATGTACGGCTATAATTTCCTGTACTGGATCCTGAGCATTGAAAGGATCTTTACAAAGTACTTCTACCATTTTTTCAATTCTTCCCAATATATTATCTAGTGTACCTCTAGGAAAGGCATCAAGGGAGTCAAATTTTGCTTTAAGCTGCACTACCTCATTCTGAGCGCATATGGTGAAGCTGTCTATGTTTTTTTCCTTACTCCCTGATTTGTTTGCTACTAGAGTTATGCCCTTTCTAGAGACCTTTTTTTGGGGGTTTAGAGGAGTTGCCTTAGCCGTAGTACCTTTCCCCCCAACTTTGTTGGGCGTTTTTTCAAGATTTCTTGCCTGCTTAAGGGGTGGTTGACTATCGTGACTGTCATGTTCCAGGTCACATCCTGATATATGCCCTGAGGTATCTGTAATACAGCCATTTAAGCTTCGCTGACATGCTTCTAGCGTTTCTGGTACTCCTGTGGGTAGGGCTGCCCGTCTTTGAGTTATGTCAACTATAGATATATCCCCGACTGAGATAGTATTATCCGTGCCCGAACTCAGTGTCTCTACTACCGTCATTATTTTCTGTTCGATAGCGCTCATGGCTCCCGTTAGGTAGTTAAGTAAAGTCTGATGTGTGCGCACCTCTGAGGTGGGTTGACTTTTGTTCTTAATACTTGGGGTTTTTCTCTTACCCATTTCAGATTGTTAGTCTAGCAACTCACAGGTTCCAAAAGACAACCAGGGACAATCTAAGTGTAAACCAATCTCGCAGAGCAATATTATTTGTAAACTCTTAAACCAGAGAAGGCAAACTAACTGGACAAATAATTACATAAAACTATACTACAAATTATGATGTCTGCAGGGCAGGTTGTATCCGGGCGAAAAGTCAATATCACAGTACCTTTAGATGCGGACCAAGGGCCGTGGCCCAGCCCAGTCTATTCCAGTCTATGATGGGGTCTTCACCCGGGCGTGACTGGGTTCGTCTTAAGTAAGGTGCTGCAGGGGCCGGGGAGAAAGTGCGGTGTGCCGGTAGCCCAGGCAGGGGCTCTCACTAAAGTGCAAGTGCCAAGCAGCCGAATTGATCCGTTGCGGAGCGGTATCTAACTAACTTATTAGCCAAGCCATTCTTCAGACTTCTAAAGGCAACCACATTCGCATTGCAGATGAAATGAAGCGCACTTGCAGTTGAAACCAGGCAACCGGGCAAGCCTCCCCTGCCTGCAGGCTCATATTGAAATCACAGCTAATATTCCTGTGCCCACAAGTGTCTATTATGCTAGCAGGGGGGCACAAACTGAAGAAAATCCAGGTCCAGGCAAAACTTCTGGCAGATTAAAGCTTCCCGCTTCTCCTCCAGCTTCTGCGGTCCCTACGGCCCCCGCCTCCTCCTCCTCCTCCTCCTACGTTGTGCTCGGACCTTTCACAAAAAGAATCGGGGAGTAGAAGTGCGGCTGTCCGGGGCCATAGTGCAGCTCCTTTCACAACTCCGCTGCCTGCACTCTCACCGCTGGGCCCCCTCACAACCAAGGGCGGCAGTTTGCCAGGTCGGGTCGGAAACATGGAGCATGAAGCGTAGTCAGTGCAGCTCCTTCGCGGGTTTGCAGCTCCTCCTCCTCCGATCCTTCAATAGGGCTCCGGGCTGGCGGGTGGGGGGACTGACCTGCTGGTGGTCCTGGACTCTCCTGCCCTACCCGAGATGCCTGTGTGTTAAGAAACTTTGGGGGCACCCGGTGTTCAGGAACCCCAGTGAGGCCAAGGTGTTATGCGGTGCCCTGGTGGTAGTGCCTCTGGGATGGAGGACTGGAAAGTTACTACTAATAAAAACGACTGATGGTCAATGTGAGACATCGGATACCCTTGGTGGTTCTCGGGGGCCAGTGCACGTTGGGGCCTGTTGGCTCACCGAGCACAGTGGGATTCGTTACAAATTGCATGTCTTGATGTCTTGATGGTTAAGGCCATGCCTGGAATGTAAATACAATCTTTGCTTAAATGCATCCTTGGAAAAAGCCTACCTCTTCTAGCCTTTCATAAGTTGAGTAGCGAACAACGTGTGTTTTTAGTTACTTATGCCTGAATAAATGATCAAGGGATTAGTTAATGAACAATTAAAGAGTACCTTAAAGGTTTAATAAAGGACTATGCCGTGATAATCAACTATCTGCGTTTGTCGATCTGTGGTACAGGTTTGTGGGGATGGTCTTGATGGATAATCAGTGGGGTGATTCGCACGTCGTATGCACACTTTGACATATGGGTGGGTTTGATGCCTCAAAGCATATACTAGTACAGGAAGGGAAAAACTTTGCTGAAGAAATGGAGAGGGCAGCGTCAGACTTTTATTAGGATTGGCCAAATGTCACCATAAAAAGGCTGGCCAGCTTAACTTTTACAACACTCTTTTTTGACCGCTCCAAGAGGACAATCCACTTTACACATACAGTTAATGAAGATTCACATGGCAGCTTAACCGCATAATTTCTGCCTGTCTGCCAGTATGGCAGATGTGCGTACTGTGGTTTGAATCTGGCTCACTATCTGTTGTCTTTAAGAGAAACAAAGGCAAGTATTTGAGAGAGAATATTGCATTTGAAATTGACGAATCCAGTACCATAGAAGATCTACTAAGCCAGGTAGAGTGAAGTTAGGAGCCTTTCTGACCTCGAGGAACAGGCAACAATGGCAGACAAGAGATCTGATTTGGAGGCTGCTAAACCATAGGCATCTGGAAACAGGGCTATCTGAGCAGAGAGAATCTGCTAGAAAAAGAACGGAGAATCCAGAAAGAGAGCAGGAAAGGAGGATCAGGAATCAGGAGAATGAATAAATGACTGCCAGACTGATACATGAGAGAGGAAACCCAGGGGCTTCAAGACGCTGATAATTAGTGCTTAATTTGTGAAAAAATAAAATAAAAAAAGAAGTGCCATGACCCTCGTCAGGAGGCCACCGCAGCTAGCACCACACATTGCCACTGCCAGCACTGCCAATGACAGTACTGACACAACCACAAACCATCACATTGCTACAAGTGTGACAATTCAGACTGATCGAAGCCCCCAAAGCTGTAAGAGTGGCTTAGGCGGCAGGTAACAGTTGTTCTTAATGTATACTGAATTAATAAGCAAAAATTGTTCTGCTCATCTTTAAATTACACAAACAGTGCCACCGTGTGGCAGCAGTGCAGTGATGGCAATTAAGTGCACCGGAAATCACCCGCTCAAATCAAGCACTGGAAGGCATCACTTGTGAAGCACTATGAAAGTGAGTGCTGATACATTGGAATTGTTTGGTAAATAGGGCACGTGCATAATGACTGGTTGAGACTGACTATGTCCACCAGTTTTGAAGACAGCGTACCCCACCATGTGCCATTGATCACGTGTATGCAGCCATTGTGATGTAGTCCCCAGGCCGCAGAAACTGTCTAGGACAGGGTCCTGTTCGTTTCACATGTCTTGTACCCTCTGGTCGCCTTCTGGGATGTGTACAAGTGTTGCTCCCTGTGTGTTGCTTCGTGTGCATCTGACTGTGCACCTGACACACTGCCTGCCAGAGAACTTTGAAGAGAGTGTCCTCTGATCCAACCAAACTTTTGTTTCCATCACTCTGTTCGAAGGCTGGAGGTGACACTATCTGAGTGCTTAAATTGTAGCAGACTTAAAACCGGGCCCCATGTTTTGTTCAGAAGCTCGCGGCCGGTGCTGTTTAATCTTAGGGTCTGTTTAAAAAAACTTGTGGAACACATGGAAATAAATCTCTTTAGAAGTTTTACCAGCCAGGATACATAGGTAGTATACGCAAACCAACATGTTTTAGAGACCCTTAATGTAACAAGGTCATGGACACATATTTCCTTAGAAAAATATATTATTTTCTTGCTTGAAATATCTTTAAATTTTTACTGTAATCAACAAGAAATAGTGCTCGTGCTTTTCAGTGAAGGGAAGGTGCAGTGGGGTGTAACGGATGAAGTGACAAACAGTGCGCCACTTATAAAAAGACAAATGATTCCTATCTGAATTTGATTTTAAGAATAAAGGGGCATATTAACAAGGAACAGGGAAAATTAACGCTAAGGGCGCATAGCGTTAATTTTTTTAGCGCCCACTATCGCTGGATAATATCGCCTGGTTATCGCGTTATTAACAACGCTAACAGCCTAGGCGATAAAAAATCCAGCGATAGCGGCATTGTGGGAGGTTGTCGCTGGTAATGCAGAGATAAAACTACAAGGATAGAGATATCCTTGTTGATAGCCCATGGTGGATTTAGCCATGTAATCCACCTCCCATTGGATTACATGGCTAAATCTGAAAATTAGCCGATGTAAAAAAGCAGCGTTAACCGGGGTTTGCGCTGCTTTTTTAGTCTCTATCAGGGTTAGCGTGAAGCTTGATAATAGGAGAAATGTCGCTAAGCAACATTTCTCCTATTATTTTGCTCTGGAACGCCCACTTTGCATCTCATTAGAGATGCAAAGGGAAGCGATTTTACATGTTAGCACCCTGTTGTTGATAGGGCGATATTTTTATCTCCGCTTCTTTGGCTTTTAAAGCCAAAAAAGCGGAGATAAAGCCCTTGTTAATATGCCCCATAATTAGTCTGATTGTTGACAACGTTTCAACCTCTATTATGAGGTCATAATCAGGACAGAGCAAAAGTCTATACAGGAGCCAAGAGTGACATTAAATGATCAAGAATGAGTGTGTCAAATTAATCCATATGCGGACGACCCAGACAGTCACTTGCCAAAGACCAGGACGAGGGATGACCAGTGCTTTAAATGGGCCGGTACTGCCCAGTACGGAGTACCGGCATTTTTTATTTTGAGAGGCAGAGTACCAGCACTTCTCAAGAGCGACGTAATACTTTTAATTGGAGAGTACTGGCACTTCTCAGAAACAAGCAGGTACTCTGCTACTTCTATTTTTCCATTTCAAGCACTGGGGATGACAGCCTCAGCCCTCGCGGCCAGACAGCCTGAGGTGAAAACATGAGTTACTTGATGTGGCTGTAATTAATCTATAAGGGGGTTTCGCGGGTTTCCCAGCACTGCGTGGGTTCCTAAGATATAGATTAGATACACTTAAGGCAGAACCTGCATCAGTGTACAAATCATAGTATCGCCATTGGCACCCCTCAGTCCCCCTCCAACAAAATACATTACCCAATAATAACACACACACAAACTTTTTGATTGGGTACAAATGCTGCAGGTTTGTTACATACACCATTATGTAATAGGTGGGTTATCTTACGGGCGATCCAAGGGCAGGCAACCAACTGGGCCGCCTGCCCGCCTGCCCGCCTGATGAGCCGGGCAGCACTGGGGCGAACCCCGCCTTTGCTGCCGTCCAAGTGATTCTCTTACAGGATCACATGGCCGTTGGTAGCTTCTACTCACGCCCCTTCCCGGGGCAGAGCGTCGCATAGCAAACCCCCGGTTGTTCAGGCCCACAACCGCCCAATGGACTAGCGGGGCGTCGACACGGCTTCCAGGACCCTCCTATGAGGCTCCTCGGATTTGGCTCTGGCACCCCCTCTGGTACCGCTCAGAGGTACCCTTGGTACCGGCCTGCTTCCAGATCGCCCTGTAACTCTGCCTGCAACGAAAAAGAAAACATTACAATATTCTCACCCCCACCTGCTATCACCACGCCGGGGAAGCGGTAGGGAGGGATGCTGCGTGCGAGGCGATCAAGAGATAGCCAGCATAGCCTCCCCCCTGCACAAGGAAACCCCGGAAGTGACGCCCCTCACGTCACTTCCGGGCAGGAGGAGGAGGGGGACACCGGCCGAAGTCCCTGCCCCTTGGGGGGAGGCGGAGAGGGGTGACCGGTGCCCAGGCGACACTAGGATGTCGACCGCTCTAGTGGCCCCTGTGGGGGCTGCGGTCAGTGGCATAGTATTGCCATTGGCACCCCTCAGTCCCCCCTCCAACAAAATACATTACCCAATAATAACACACACACAGACTGTTTGATTGGCTACACATGCTGCAGGTTTATTACATACACCGTTATGTAATAGGTAGGTTATCTTATGGGTGATCCAAGTGCAGGCAACAAACTGGGCCGCCTGCCCGCCTGATGAGCCGGGCAGCACTGGGGCGAACCCTGCCATTGCTGCCGTCCAAGTGATTCTCTTACAGGATCACGTGACCGTTGGTAACTTCTACTCACGCCTCTTCCTGGGGTGGAGCGTCGCATAGCAAACCCCTGGTTGTTCAGGCCCGCAACCTCCCGATGGACTAGCGGGGCGCTGATATGGCTTCCAGGACCCTCCCATGAGGCTCCTCGGATTTGGCTCTGGCACCCCCTCTGGGGCCGTGCAGAGGTACCCTTGGTACCGGCCTGCTTCCAGATCGCCCTGTAACTCCACCACAGCTCTGGAGGTGGCCCCCGTCACCACCAGGGCCCCCACCAGAGCTGTAGTCTACCTGCAACCTCTAGTACCTCGCTTAGGTCTAACAGGAAAATGTCCATGCCTCCTGGCGATAGGTGAACTCCATCATCCTCAAAATAACCCTTCATTTTCTCTTTGATCATCTTGTGTCTGATGAAGCCCAGGCCCTCTGGTCAGTGAACTTGTGAATTGCCCCATTGAGTCGCTTCCTGGAATCACTAACATTTTTGGTGCTGCCCCTCGCGCCGCCAGTCTCTGTTCCAGTTTGTTCCTGAGCCAGCTCCATCTCATGCCCGGGAAACCCATCCACTCAAAATGTGTCTGTGGGAAGTGCCGCATCCAATTCCGGTGCGCCGCCCACTGAGCCACCCTGGAAATATATGAATGCCCGATCACCCATACCGGTCGCCCTAGTAAAACAAGGGACAAGGTTTCACTCTCTAGACATTTAATCTTGTCCAACACACAAATAAGAAATCAACACTGCAAATACACTGCAAACAATGAATGATAAGGTACATCACGGGCGAACATATCATTTGTAGCAATTCGACTCCCACCGCCCCACCTTCTTCACACTCCTTGGCTCTAGACCTGCCGAAACAGCAGCAGTTGCCGCCCCGATCCTGAATAAATGGCTGGAGTATCTCTTATCGGGCTGGGCCAAGCCTGCTCAGGACAAACTGGCCCTGATAATCCTTTCCATCTGATACCTGGTCAGGGACCCCTGGTCCACGTGCATCAGTAAGTAGCCGGGGGCAGGGGCACATCAAGTATTCCCTGACCCAGTGGACCGGGCAGAATCACGTGTCCCCGAAGGGCTTGAGGACCACATCCACCCCCCCCCGCCCCGCCTGGTCAGTCTTGGATCCCCGGAGGCTGATGGTCAAGGACTCAGAGAGGGACACATCTAGGATGCCCAAGGCGTCCCCTGAGCAGTCTGTCTTTGACCTAGCCATCAGCTCACTAATGCGGAATGCACCAAAGAAAGCCAAACAAAAGGCAGCCGTGAAAAGGGTGGCCTCATACTTGGAGTAAGTGACCCGTCCTGTACCCCCAGCATGTCCATGAGGATGTTGAAATCGATGGGGGCTCTATTGTCCGGTGCCCTAGGCTCGTCCCTCGTCCACCCCTTAAGAGCTGCCCTTATGGCGAAAGGTTTGGTAGGGTCCGTCCCCCCAGACAACTTTGCGTCGTGGTTTACGGCCGTCAAGTGGCCGCAAACCCATGAGTGGCTCCTCCCATGCTCCCTGGTCCACACCACAAATGCCCGTACTCTACTCTCAATTGGTGCAGAAGCGATACCAAGGGTGTGGGACACGGATTTGAAAGTGGCCAATTGTGCCCCATAGCGCTTCCTGGTACCTGGAGCAAGTGCTCTTTCCCCCATGGTTCTTAGTCGTTGGTCCACTGCAGGATCCTCCAAAGGTGCGCCGGGAAGGGTGTCATCTGTGCTCTTGCCCGCGGCCAGGCCTCCCTGAAGCGGAGCCACTGAAAACGAGAAAGAGCATCAGCTGCCACATTCTTTACCCCTTCAATGTGTCTAGCCTGCATTCCACATTAGATCGCAGGCAAGCCCTGACCAGCTCCCTAAGCAGGCAGAGGACCAACTGGCACCTGGCTGTTTGCCCATTGATGGCCTGGATTACAGCCATGTTGTCCGACCAGAATAGGACCTTCCTGTCTGACAGGTTCTCCGGCCAAAGGTGTAGTGCAATGACGATGGGGAAAAAAGCTCCAGTACAGTGATGTTTGCAGTGAAGTTGCGCTTGCGCCAAGCATTGGACCACCCCTGAGCACACCAGTCCTCGCCTAGGATGGCCCCAAAGCCCTCCCTCCCGAGGCATCCATGAATAGGCACAGCTCCTGACTATCCACCCAAGGTTACCGCCAAATCACCATCCCATTGAACTGCGAGAGGAAGACCCCCACATGGCTAGGTCATGCTTCAAACCTGACCCCAGGCGGACCCAGTGGTGGTTCTTCTTGACCGCGGAGGTTGCCCTGGCCAGTCTGCGAGCAAAAACCCTCCCGACCGGGATGAGCCTAGCTGCAAAATTTAGTTTGCCCAACAGGCATTGGATATCACCCAGAGGGGCCTTGTCTTTCCCCAGCAATGCTTGAATGTCCTGGCGCAGCGCCTGTACCTTATCAGCAGGGAGTCTGGACTCACCCTTGACCGTGTCCAACTCAATGCCTAAGAAAGTCAGTACTTGCGCTGGGCCTTCAGTCTTGCCAGGTGCTAACGGCACCCCTAGGTGTTTAGCCAAGTCTTTAAAGCACTGCAAAGCTCTCATGCACTCCTGCGTGTCAGCCCTCCCGATAAACAAGAAGTCATTGAGGTAGTGTGTCACTCCCTCAAACCTGAACTTACTCATTAGCACCCATTGAAGGAACGAGCTGAACGCCTCGAAGTATGCACAAGAAACTGAGCAGCCCATGGGCATGCATCTGTCATAGAAAACTTTACCCTGCTATTTGAAGCCCAGGAGGTGTTGGCTGTCAGGGTGGACCGGCAGGAGTTGGAAAGCCGGCTCAATATCTGACTTAGCCAACCAGGCTCCCTTCCCCGCCCTCCTGACCATATCCACCGCCAGGTCGAGGGAGCAGTAGGACACAGAACACCTCCCTTCCTCCATCCACGAGTTCACAGAGTCCCCCTCTGGGTACGACAGGTGCTGGATCAGCCTAAAGGACCCCGGCTCTTTCTTGGGCACGACCCCCAATGGTGAAATTACAAAGTGCGGGAGGGGGGATAGGTTGAAAGGGCCCGCCACCCTCCCCAGGGCCGCCTCCTTTTTTATTTTAGCCAGCACGATCTCAGGATGGCCTCTAGACAATTTGAGGTTTTCCGCGTCCCTGGTCACTAGGGGGCCTATGTACGGAATTCTAAAACCCTCCACAAAACCTGCCGCGAGGAGCGAACCATCTTTGGTGTTGGGATACCCATGGATCAGGGGCAGGAGGTTGGCGATACTGATGGGGGAAGGACCCTTAGCCATAGAGACGTATTTTGAACCACCCCCAGGGACCCCCGGGCGATCTGTATCGCTGTCAGCAGAAATCTGGGGAAGGGATAGCGGGTTGGGGACATGGAAAGTGCAAGGATTACTTGTCGTGCCTGGCTGGGGGCTGGGCCGGGCTGTCTCGCTTGGAGCAGGAGGAGGCAGGGTGGGCTGCACCACACTTGCTGAAGTTGTGTGCGAACCTGCATGCTTTCCCCAAAGAGCAGGAGCCTGCATTGAATAGCCTACAGGTTCCATTAAACATTGCCCTCTTTCCCTGCTTCCAACCCCCTCCCCCCACGAAAGGACTTTTTTGACTGGCCCTTCACTTCCTGTTAAGTTTCCTTGGGCTTGTCACTATTAGAGGTGCTAGGCTTCGCTGTCCCCTCCACTGTGCGCTTCCCCATGTGCATGACCCAGAGCCTCACCTCTAATTGGTCCCACTCTAGTTCGGGGCACATGGCCATTTTCTTCCTAACATCGAAATCGTAGCGGTACCAGCCCATACCCCCACTTTTCTCCGCCTCATTAGTGATAATGCTAGCGTATTGGAAAAGGCCCAGCCCTTGTTCAGGAAATCTCTCCATGATTACCGCCGCCAAAATGGCAAAGGCTTGCCCCCACCTGCCAATGTTCTTTTCGGGCCAGGACTGAAAACGCATTCTCTTGTCGTCATCTTTCCCACCCATCACCCTAGTGTCAACCCCCTCGGCCCCATGCATGAGGAGGGTGAAAATATCAATGAACTCCCTTCTCCAGATACCTTCTTTAGATGCCAGGGGCACTTATTATTATTATTATTATTATTATTAGTAGGTTTTGTAAAGCGCGTAGTCACCCGTAAGTATCCCAGCGCTAAGATCCGGACAAGCCAGAGGAAAACAGGGGGGAGAGAAGAGGAAACGGAGATCAGGGAAACAGGTGAGTTTTTAGCCGCTTCCTGAATCGGAGATATTCTGGTTCTGTCCTAAGGTCACGGGGGAGGGAGCTCCAGAGGCGGGCTGTGTTGACAGAGAAGCGCCGTCCGCCAGTGCGTACCCTCTTCACTCTAGGGATAGTGATGAAGTATTCATGGTCAGACCGGAGGGATCTTGAAGCTTTGTAGGGCCTGATGAATTTTTTTAGGATGGGGGGGCCTTTGTCCTGTAGGAGTTTGTGTGACAGGCAGAGAGCTTTAAATTTAACTCGCTCTCTCACTGGGAGCCAGTGGAGATGTTTCAGGGCTGGTTTGGCCGAGGATCTAGCCGGGGTATTGGTGAGAATCCGGTCCGCGGCGTTCTGGATCATTTGCAGTTTATTAAGGGTTGCCTCGGGAGCGCCCAGATAGATGGTATTGCTGTAATCCAGCCTTGATAGAATAAGGCCTTGGATTAGCAGTTTCTGGGAGACAGGAGGAAGTAAGGGCAAAATCTTCCTGATAGATTTAAGAAGCCCGAAGCATGTCCCAGCGATTTTTTTGGCTTGAGTCTTAAAAGACAAGTCTTTTTCAAGCCGAATTCCCAGGCTCTTGATCTCAGACTTGGGGGCTGGGGGTTCACCAAAGCAGGGGGGCCAGATGGTCTGAAAGAGGGAAAACCCCTTCTGACCAAGGAGGAGAATATCTGTCTTTGAACCGTTAAGTTTCAGTGACGAAGTATTCATCCATCCTTGAATTTCTGCAAGACAGTTGTAGAGGTCCGATGGTTCTTGGTTTAGGTGAGATAGAGACACCACTAATTGAGTGTCATCAGCATAGCTGATGATTTTCACTCCGAACGGTGTGACAACCTCCTCCAATGGGGACATGTAGACATTGAATAATGTCGGGCTTAAAGATGAACCCTGGGGCACACCACATTGGAGGGGGGTTACAGGAGAGCGGGTGTCATTCTCCCAGACCTGAAAGGAGCGGTGGCCAAGGAAAGATTTGAACCAAGTCAGAGCAGTGCCCTCGACACCGATGTTCTTGAGTCGCTGGATTAAGACCCGATGGTTGACGGTGTCGAAGGCCGCACTGAGGTCCAGGAGGATCACTGCCACTGATCCTCCTGCGTCCAAAAGGGCTCTGGCCTCCTCCACTGCTGCAAGTAGGGCGATGTCGGTGCCCTGCCCTGGGCGGAATACAGTTTGCGAGCTTCTGAGCAGATTGTTGGTCTCCAGATACTGCAAGAGCTTTTTGTTAACTAGTTTTTCAGCGATTTTACTGGTTCCGGGGAGGAGAGAGATTGGCCTGTAATTGGTCATATCCGAGGGGTCCAGAGAAGGTTTTTTAAGGAGCGCCTTGATGACAGCCGCCTTCCAGCTGGGGGGAACTTTTCCCTGGAGCAGTGAGGTGTTGATGAGGTGAGTGAGTGGAGGGCCGATGGTGGAGGCCACTTTCTTAAGGATGCGTAGGGGGACCGGGGCCCTGGGGGATCCACTTTTGATAGTGTCTAGCGTGGTTGAGACTTCTTCAATAGTGACTGGTCCGAAAGAGTTTAGATGGGGAGTGGTAGGGTTTGAGTTAAAGCAGTCTTCCTCAGTGATACTGAGGTCGACAGGAGGAAGAGAAGCAAGAATTTTCTGAATCTTCTCCTCGAAGAATTTGGCCAGTTTAAGGCATTTCTCTTCGGCTGCCTTGAGGTCTGGCAGATTCTTTGGTGCAGGGTCTGGGACTTTAAGTAAATCTTTTAAAATGATGAAAGTTTCCTTGGCGGAGCAGGAGGAGTTTTCTATCCTTTCCTGGAAGAATGTACTTTTGGTATTGCGAAGAGCGATCTTATAGTTTTTTAAGGAGGTACGGAAGACGCCTTTATTGGCTATAGACTTATCCTTCCTCCAGGAGCGCTCCGTTCTTTTGCACTCCTTCCTTAGGAGGTTAAGATCAGGAGTGTACCACGGAGCAGGTCTCACTCTTTTGATTTGCCTAAGGGTGGTAGTTTTAGGGAGGAGTTTGTCAAGTGATGTGGTGAGCCAAGAGTTGAACTGATTGTCAGCAATGGCTGGGTCAGAGACCGGGGGGGGGGAGAGGCCCTAAGAATGGAAACCCATTCGTCTGGCGAGAGTTTGTGCCAGCGACGGTCAGTGACCCGAATTTTGGCCTGTTGGGTAGGTGAGATGAGGAGATGCCAAAAGATAGATATTAAAAAATGGTCTGTCCAAGGAAGGGGGAGAGGGGTGCGGGTGGTGAGATCCGTGATGTTGGTAAAAATGGGGTCCAAAAGGTGTCCTTTGTCATGGGTGGGTTCTGAGTTGACTAATCGGATGTCAAAAGACATAAGGTCGAGAAGAAGTTCGGACGCAGTTAGGTCCTTTGAGTCTGATAGATGGAGGTTAAGGTCTCCCAAGATAAGAAAGTTGGGAGAGGTAGTCGCTATCTGGGTGACAGTATCGACAAGAGCGCTTGAAAATTTCCCTGGGGTTCCCGGCGGGCGGTATATCAGCTGCCCCGAGAGGGAGTTCGCGGGGGATATTTGTAAAGCAAAATGGCAGCTTTCGCAGTCGTCGATATTGGCATCGCTAGATCTACATGAGAATTCTTCTCTGTAGATTATCGCGAGGCCACCTCCTCTGCCGAGGGGTCTGTTTTGGGATTGGATTTGATAGCCCGGAGGTAAAGCGTTGATGATGTCGGAATCCGACCAGGAAGTAAGCCAAGTTTCCGTAAGGAACAAGACGTCAAAGTCGTGATCCCGTACCGTAAGGTTGATTTCATGGGAGTGTTTAGGGAGGGGCCGACAGTTGAGGAGGCCCACCTGTAGGCCGTGATTTCCTGAGGTGGTGGTGGCCGGATTACATAGGCCGCAGTTGGTGAAGGGATTTCCTCCCGAATGGGTGTAGTTGCACTCGGGATTTTTTGACGGATTGAGTGCTTGGAGCCTATCTTTCGTATAGACAAGTCGGCCATCGGGAGAAATGGGTAGAGTAACTGGGCCTGGGTCCGGCTGGGCCCGGACGGGCCCAGACGGGCTTGCCTTAGGCGCGCCTACGGCGCGCTGACGGCGCGCCCGCTGCGCCCGTCCGCTGCGCGAACGTGGAATGCACATTTTTTTATAGGGGGTTCGGGGCGTGGCCTCGTGAAAGTGGGCGTGGCCTGAAGAGAGGCTCGCTCGCTGATGGCGGCAATGTAGATTTCAATCCCGCGGCAGCGTTTATCTCGGCTGCGCGGGTGTCACGGGGTGAAGACAAGTGCCCCAACAGAGTGCAGACAAGGGGAGAGTAGTGAGTATTAAAAGCAATTCAAACAAACAATGTTTTAAAAATATGATATTGGCGAACAGAGCTCCCGGCTGTGCCTCAGGAGTGTAGGATCTGCTTTGAGCTCGTAGTCAGCTCGGTTAAGTAGGCGGGGGGCGTGGCCTCGTGAAAGTGGGCGTGGCCTGAAGAGAGGCTCGCTCGCTGATGGCAGCAATGTAGATTTCAATCCCGTGGCAGCGTTTATCTCGGCTGCGCGGGTGTCACGGGGTGAAGACAAGTGCCCCAACAGAGTACAGACAAGGGGAGAGTAGTGAGTATTAAAAGCAATTCAAACAAACAATGTTTTAAAAATATGATATTGCGAACAGAGCTCCCGGCTGTGCCTCAGGAGTGTAGGATCTGCTTTGAGCTCGTAGTCAGCTCGGTTAAGTAGGTGGGGGCGTGGCCTCGTGAAAGTGGGCGTGGCCTGAAGAGAGGCTCGCTCGCTGATGGCGGCAATGTAGATTTCAATCCCGCGGTATCGTTTATCTCGGCTGCGCGGGTGTCACGGGGTGAAGACAAGTGCCTCAACAGTGTGCAGACAAGGGGAGAGTAGTGAGTATTAAAAGCAATTCAAACAAACAATGTTTTAAAAATATGATATTGGCGAACAGAGCTCCCGGCTGTGCCTCAGGAGTGTAGGATCTCCCAAAGAGCAGCGACCGGATAGCAACGGTGCCATGGTGACCAGGGGCTTTGGCACTACTGTGGTGGATGATACTGCTGGTTTCGTGACTGTGGAGACCTCCGTGGGTGTGGTGGTTGTGGTTGCCACCGTGGGCATGGCCAGGGTGGGGGAGAGGGTACCAGTCGGCAAGGGTGATGCGCCCGCTGGAAGCTGTCCTCCCAAGGACGGGGGGCTCGCCAGAACTGGACCCCCCACCTGGGCGGGCGTTACGCCAGGCAGGCTCCCCGCCCCACCCCAGACTTACGTAAAAGCCGGCACCACTGGTGCCACAGCAGGGGGGGAGTAGCAGCAGTCCCAACCCTGCTGGCCGGACTGGCTAAAGCTAGGCCCGCTCTAACCTCGGACATGAAGCTCCGCAGAGTGTCTGAGAGCTTACCCAGGTCGTCCGATGTGGCGTAAGTCACAGAGGGCAGGCAGCTTGCCGGAGCGGGCACTGGTCCAGGAGCCGGTGCTGGTGGTGCAGGTAAGGGGGTGGTGATCCGGGTAGGGGCCAAGGCCCGGTTCTTCGATGGTAACTGCTCGGCCGGGAAGTCTCTGACCGTGGGCCTGCGGATCCTCTTAGACCACCTGAAGGGGCCAGACTCCTCATTGGGCTCATGTTCTGCGGCCGTGGCCTCAATGGCAATTCCTCAGTCCTCGGGATTGTTCACTTTCAAAAGTTCGGTGGCCCAAGCCAATCCCTTGGTCTTGGCCAGTTCTAGAAAAGCTGCGATCCGCGCATCTTCGGTCTAGGTCTCCTCAACTTGTGACCTCATCGAAAAAAGCGGTGGGAATCCCTGACTATCCATCGCTTTACTTGCGGGTGACTCCAAATCTGGAAGGATAAGAGAAAATGTTTAGCCCAAGAAGACACCCCCTCGGACACCAGAAGCACGGGCCAATGCCCAGGGGACCTACTCGGGCCCCCCTGTTGCTCTGTACTTACTTACAACCAGGAGAGCGAGGACGGAGTGTCCCGACGGAGCGTCTGACCGGGCGGACGGGCTTCGACAGCACTGTGAGGGAGATGAAGGATAAATTAGCCGGTGCCCCCTTACCTCCCTGCACCACCCTCGAGACCCACCATCTCGCCATGGTTCAACAGTGGCCGCGCTCTGCCCCCCCCCTTGACGGTGCCAAGCAGGCTAATTTCCTGGTCTCAATGCAATTGGTGTCCCTAGTGCAAACAGGGAGCCTCCCCAGTACCTGTACCTGCTGCCTTTGAGTGTCCCTTTACAAAAGCTGTGTCGATAGCGCTGCTCGACTCATGAGGATCTGCTTGTGGGAAACAAAACCACATGTGAGGCTCCGGTAGAATGGTGCTGCCAAATTACCACCAGGAAACCATAGCAACTACCCTGTACCAAGGGCGGAAGGGGGGGGGGCAGCCGACTTCCTCCGCGGCAGACCATAGTCCCCAAGGGCCCAATGTTATGTGGCCGCCTCAATTGGTTACCTTACCCTATGATCCCGATATGCACTCCGTCGCTATTCCTTTGACCTTGGGGTGCTGCAGTAGCTGTAAAACAAGATATAAAAGGCATGTTAGCTGCACAAAACACCCCTGGACTCTTGCCTGGGTCACAGGCGATGCACTTGGTGCCCAGTGGTGCAGCGCGGCCGGGGCATGCAACGTAACACATAACTGGCAATGGCATAGTCCATAGGTCTCGCCTTGGGGACCTTCTAAGTGTTCAGCCGTCTCACAATTGATGTTGTTGCACCAAAGATGCCCCCTCTGGCGTCGAGGTTAAGGTCCTATACTCACACTCTGACAACAGGGTGTGCAATCCCTGGAATTCCCATGCCCCTGTTCACTCACATACAAAGTGCAGGCAATGGCATTCAATTCAGTAAGGGGGGAAATCTATGGTCCCACCTCTAGCAGCATGGCCGGGGCCCTGGGATCGGCGGGTAATAACACCTACCTTGCGCCAGCCTGCTTGTGCTTCCCCTCTATCCTCTGCACATGCGCTCACCTGGACGCCTCAGTGGGCAAGATAACCTACACAAGTGACAGCAGGGACATACCTTAAAGCAGCAGAAGCGGTGGTACAATTGTTTTGCCATTTACATACTGCATACCTAAATCTTAGCCAGCTGATTACTCAAAGCAGAGACTTCCCGACTATCCGGTATTAATTGTGAACACCGTCAGGCCAGACTGGGCACATCTGCCAATCCGCGATGGATGGAAGCACGGGAAGACGCCCTCCCCGTGGCGGCCCCATCACGGTAACATCGTGGGCCCCTCCCACCCTAGCACCGTGCCAACGTGGCCCGGTCGTGCTCTAATCCCGCAGGGGCTAAGCTTACGTGCCATCACCCCCAGGAAAGCCCGCTGAAAGTCCAATGGCTCCCTAATTGTGCACGATATACCCCGCGTGTGAATGGGAGCACGCATTCACCCCCATGCTACACTAGACGCTGGGCACGCAGGGTACTCATATGTCGATCTTCTGAAAAGAAGGCGGGAGAACCCGCCAACTGAAAATGGGGCTGGTCCCTCCCTGCAGTGGAGGCCTGCCACCAACGGTAGCGCCAAACCTCGAGCAAACTCCACCCCCTGCCCGTCATGCAGAAGTAGCTGTGTCCGCAGCACTTCCAAAGAGCTGCAGACCCGGGCCAGGGGCGGAGCGGATTCGTGCGCAGCGGCGACCGTGATCAGCAGAAGCCAGCTGCACGGCCGCGCACTCACCTCTCCATTGCAGAGGCCGGAGGAGATATACGAGGAGAGGGTTACCGGTGTGTACACCTCCCCCCTCTGGGGGTCAGATGTGTGGCGGGAATCGCAGGAACCGAGGCCCGAGCAGCGGCTGCTTACTGGACCGAGTGACGCCAGCAGGGTAAGGAAGCGCAGCACGTACTGAGTTCAACAATTGCCTAATTAATTTGGAAGCTGGCGCCGGAAAACGGCCTAGGCACGAAGGAATCCAAGCCTCAACACTTGTGAAGCGGGGACCGGCACCCAGTCACAGAATGCGACTTCCGCAACATCGAGTACCGGTCAAGAGGGGGGGGCGGGGGTAGCAGCTACCACCGCACGGGTTGGGGGTGCCGCCGGGGGTGTCCGGGTGCGTCCACTGCCCCCCCCTCCGCCCCTGTTCTCTTGTGCCTCAAGCCGCAAGCCCAGAAGGCGCACGAGCAGCGCTTTCCCTTCGCAGCCCGCGCACGCCCATTATCCGTCGCAACAAGGAGGTGTGGGGGATGGGGGCCACGGTAAGATTTTGCTACAGGTGTGCGCCCCCCCCAGCTTACTATCTTCTTTCCCTGTGGAAATTCGCAATCCCCCTTTATTAGGGCTTTAGGCGCTACACGCTCTCAACGCCACGGAGCTCGCACCCCCCCACCCATAGCAACCGATGCCACAGGGCCCCGTTCAACGTGGTACTGCCCAGGAACAGGGCCGGGGTTGGGGGGAGGTCGGAGCAGGGCATTTTGCGATGCAGCGCGCGCAAAGGAATTCGTTTTATTTATTTAAATGTGTACTTACTTCTGTTCATCCATATTCCGGTGTTTACATTCCCCCACCATGCCCCTCCCCCGCCCCGCCTCACCGCCCCACGGAACTCCCTCCACGGACTGCTACTGACTAAGACAGAGAAATAGAGAGCGTAAGAAACATCTAGATGGGGATAGAGGGAAACAGGGAAAGGTGTGGGGAGGTAGGTGAGGAATGCTAGTCAGGAAGAATGAGCGATGGGTCCTAGTGCAGGAAAGGAAAGCAAAGAATAAAGAGGGGGAATGAATTAAACAAAAGGGAGAGAAGACATAAAGATCGATGCACAGAAATAGACTGAGGTAGAAAGAGAAGAGAGAGAAATCACTAGTGGAAGTAAAAAATAGCGTGTGAGATACCAAAAGAAAAGGGCATAGAGAGCAAGAAAGTTCAGCAGTCAAAAAGACTTACATATAAAGAGTTAAGGAAAAAAGGAGGTAGAGCAGGAGATTCGAAATGAAACAGGAAGAAAGTAAAATAGAAATAGAGAAAGATAAATATGAGTGAGAGAACAAGGGAGAAAGATGTACAGAAACAAAAGAAGCAAGAACAAGTGGGAGAGAAAGTTAGAAAGAACAAGAGAGAGATGCGAGACATTTAAATCTTGCTTAAAGGTATTGAAAAAATGGCCGCTGAAATGCAGCTGCTGTATTCACGACTCCAGTGTACGAACCCACGAAATTCTTCTCTTTATCACATTTACATCGGCTATTTTTTCACAAGGTTTCTCACTTCCTTTTTTGCGGATATAACTTTCAAGCCCGGACCATTGATTTGAAAAATTTACAGAAATTCCTTTGATTCCTATCATTGCCCTACCCAATCAGTTTTCATCTTTTCCGTTTTATTCTTTCCGCTAAGCCCTTGAACTTGGAGATATTCAGATAAGATACGATAACGTCCACCAGTAGTTCATCTATTAGGGGCATATTATCAAGACAGGCGATAACATTATCGCCGCTTTAGCGGCAGTGCGGCAGAAAACTGCCGCTAAAACGGCGATAATGGGCTTGATAATATGCTCTATGGAATTCCAATTGAAGCCCATGTTAGATGTCCTTCACATCTAACATGGGCTTCAATTGGAATTCCATAGAGCATATTATCAAGCCCATTATCGACGTTTTAGCGGCAGTTTTCTGCCGCTAAAGCGGCGATAATGTTATCGCCTGGCTTGATAATATGCCCCTAAGTTCTTCGGCTGCACCGGAGACCAAAGACTAGTAACCACTCTGTAAAAAGCAAGAAGTTAGCTGGTGGGTTAATGCACCTGCGGCAGAAAGTTGTGTGAGCTTACAAGTCCCAGGTTCAAATTCTGCTGAGTCTGATTTCGTCTTTTGATCTCGGTGATCTATGGCTGAATGTCCTATTGAGCTCGGTAATTTGTTGTTGCAAAGCTACCAACACTTTAAAAGTGTACCAACGGGAGCTACGTATGAAAACCTATAATAGGTATTTATGGAAAGGAATGCAGAAAATTACATGGAAATGGAAATCAGTGTGTCCCATTCTAGTAGAATAAAAGTTACGAAGTCCTGATGAATATTGTCAAATTTTAGCTTGACTTATTTCAATTTCGACTGTAGCGATGGAAAACCAAACTTGTGATCCAAATGTTTTGCCTCATAGGTATGGATTTTTCGAAAGAAAACAAAAACATTTTTGCACAGATGGAATTTCCACCGTGTTGTTTAAGCCACATTCTGCTCATTCGGATACTGAGTCGAAATGTCGGTCTAAATCCATTGGTTGAATTCGACCCTATGTGCTCTGAGGGGACAGTACCTTGTCCCAAGCACCACAAACTAATTTCATAAAATGCAAATTTATAAACTCAAGCATCTACCTCCCAAGGTTAACATCACCAACCTCACAACAGAGACACGTTTAAGAAGGGCGTTTGAAGCTGTAAGTGATTTTTAGATGGAGCGATTTATAAATGGAGGACCTGGACGAGGATGTCGCAGACTAAAGAGGCTGCAGAGAGAGTTTCCTCTTTCCTTCCTCGTCTTCAGCAGCCTCCTGAGATTAGCAACCTTGGAAGTGAGGCGAGAGTTGATTAATCAGGCCAGGAATAGGTATTGATTGCCACTTTGTACCTCATCATCACGAGGGCATCTCAGAAAATCGAAGCTTGGCTCACTGCATGCTCGTCTACAGCGTGTGCTGCTGGGAAAGGAGGTGGGGCACTGGGAGGACACACACCCCTGCTAATTTCAGCGCGGAGTAACCTAGCTGAAGCATGCGTGCATGGCTGGCCTTGTATGACCCTGAGCCTACAATCTGGTGAAGGTGTTCAAATGAACCCGCCACAATGAAGACTTGGGGAGATGTAGGCCTGGAGGGGAAAGGAGGCCAATCAGAAACATAGATTGCCGACAAACGTGCTGTATGACTGTCTCTAAAACTGCGCCTTCATCCCCATCAGCCTAAGAGCATCGTGAAGTAGAGAGTGGAATGCACACCCGTTGAAGTTGGGTTCCACCCAATCAGTGCGACTGATGTTCTGCTTTCTGGACCACCCAGTTTTAGACCTTATACTGTGGGTGAGTCTCACTACATGTTTCCCACCCACTGTAATCACGTGGCAAATGGACTGGACATGTTTGCCTTTTGAGATAAGGCCGCTGCGATGCAGCAAGGGTAAGGAGCACTTGGCTGGTTACACAGGAACATGTGTACACATGCATGTGAAACCATGCGGGCTGCATGTAGGAGACTACCGTTATGCACAGTCAGGTAACTGCGCACAGTTAGCCTGGTGCAGAGGGGACTCTGCAGCATTAAATATTGACCTAGCGTAGGCCTTTTACTGACATCAGAGCCCAGGCCCTTTGTGACCATGCTGTGCCAAGTTAATTACATTTCTCTCCAGCAGCAGGAACAAAGGCCTCCCCACACAAAGGGAGCAATTAACAGTGCTTCACTCGGCTCCTGAAAAGGAAAGGAGTGGGGGAAAATATTCAGCATCAATCAATCAGCTGTCACACTGTACTAGGGACGGGCCTGCCCAAGCCCATTGAACAAAGATGGGAGCCCAGACCTCCCGAGCCAAAACATGAGGGGGCATCCCTTTGAAAATCGAGTAAGGAAGACACTGGCAGTGATGTCAGCGAGAGGCAGAGCTAAGGCCCCAAGAGGAAATGTGAATAAGATGACGCCATTTTGAACTGTCCCAGCATGCTGTGCAGGAGGGTTGGAGAGGTGATGTGGCGCCCCAGGATTGGCCAGTGGTGTCCTGCTTCTGGAACCTTCCTCTCCCCTTTAAAAACTTTTGCACACAGGGAGACTCTCTCTTGCCTGGCATTGTTCTAAGTTTCGCTGCTGGACCCAAGTGCCACCATGGACAGATGGAATGAGAAACCCACTGATGCCCAGGAAGGATTAAGGACTATGTCCAGTTGACGACAAGATCGGTGGGTCTCCCCAAGGTCCAGTAAGGCTGCCCCCTTACACTTACTGAGGACCAGTTGGGGGAAAACCCTGGACCTCTGTACCCAGTGACAGAGGCCAGGAGGAAGGCTGGCACAAGAAGCCAGGAGAACCTACTCTTTGTGGATTACACAGCTTTGAAGGTGAGGAGGTCTGCTGCAACTGCACCTCATGGCTAGAGATCATCACTAGAATAAAATGAGCCCAAGCTTGTGAAAATTGGCCCAAGGGGGCCATATTTATGGCCTTTTAATTATTGGTTAACTTTGACCTTTTTACCAAACAGAGGGCATGGATTCTCTTCCTATAGTTACCTACGGGGTGGGCCAGTGCCCATGGGTCAGTGCAGGATTCATTTATTCAGTAATTCCAGGGATGATTCATGCGTAGGGCCCCCTCCCCATTTCCACTTTTGCCCCTGGGGGCCCCCATCTCCCTGGGTGCTGACGCAAAGGAAGGGGTAGCACTGTTGCGCTCCCCTGAGAGAAGGCAGAGGGGCCCGGGATCCCAACAGCAATGGTGAGCCTGACCCCTGCTCCCCGTGTCACTGTCTGGGGGAGCAGGTGGCCAACACAGATTAGACCTCCCTGCCTTCAGGGGAGAAAAGCTGCTGGCTCTTGCGGGCAATGGAGGAGATGCTGCCCATGCGGGGAGCCAGCTGGGGCAGCCAGAGGGCGGCTCCCTGAGCTGTCCCCAGTGAACAAGCATGCAGGAGTGCTTGGGTGGGACTGGGCACCCCAGGTCAAAAATAAAGCAAAAGGAAACCCCGCATGGGCTTCCAGTACAGCAGAAGACCTGCTGTTGGAATATTCACTGCTCCTGGCTGGAGCGCCCCATAATGCCCGGCAGGGCTTTCTTATATGCACATCTTTCTTACTTGGTGGTGGCCCCAGGAGAGCAGGGGTACCATCAACACATTCAGTAAGTGTTGTGGGGGACTTTAGAAGTGACATCAATCCCCAGGAGCATTATTTAAGACATGACCCTATATCTGAGAGCAGTCCAATAAACAATGGTCAAAGTAGCAACAATTTTATCTAAACAAAAGAAATAAATAACAACATTCACAATACCAATCTTTCAAAGTCTGCAGTGAATGCAATTTATTTTCTAAGTAATATTCACTTTAGTTTAAGCAACACAGTTGCTCTTGTATCTCAATTCAATTCAATTCATTGTTTATTGTACTGCAATACTGACCCGAGTCTAGCAGCATTTTGGGTAACCCCATTGATACTTCACACCCTACGTCTGTGAGGCCATAGAATCCTTGACCTTTCTGGGATTTTGCTAAGAGTTTTTAAAGAATTGCGGAGGCTGGAGCTTCTGCTGTACAGCTGGGAATGTAGATTTCTGTAGGGTCATGCTCGATGGTTGCACTTATTGTGGACTGAATATGTTAAATAATGTACATGCTGTACAGTGTCTTGTAGGGGATACGTCTATAGTTGCATGATATGTTCAAAATGTCAATCTGCATTTTCATGGTTTCAAAGTATGCTAAAATTACACAGACACATGTTTACTTATTTTCAATGCTTATTTTTTATTGTTTATTGGATTTATGCACTAAATGATGCCCTTAATATGTGGTTTATTACTTCTGAACCTTTGACCAAGTCAATAAACTTTCCTTTTAAGTTCGTATGACATCTTTAGGGAGTTAAAGGCGATTAGGTAATGTCATCAGTAGTATTTTCCATCTGCCAGTGAATATATTTTTTAATTATTGCATAGTATTTAGTAGTGTGTAATAAATATACTTCTCCCTTTTCTAAAGTAAAAGTACTGATTGGACAAGTATTTATTGACTGTTATTATTGCATGCCAATGGATGGTGATTACTAGTCCATAGTCCACACCACCTCCCTTAGGTAGGCCTTGGACTGCTCTGCCTCGCTACCCTTAGGCAGCCAAGTGCTGCAATGAGGTGCATGGTTCCCAGTAAGGATAATTGTGGACCTATTACTTGTTCAGGCCACCCAACAACTAACCCAAATCCCTACAACACCTCATGAATTCCCTGAGAATGCTGCAAGCTCACATAGAAGGGTAGAAGCAATAGAGTAGCAACACACAAACACAGACACACACACACATGCATGCCACCCCAGCACACACACACACACTCACAATTAAAAAGAGTTACAATCATTTACTATTATTTCACGTAATGCAGCGCAGCAAGGGAACTTGATGCACTGCTTTGCATGAAAGGTAGAGAACAAACATGATCCATAATTACAAAGATATGAGCATTTCTGCTCTCCCCTTGCGCTGGTGCACTGTGAGCTGTCTAGCGCCAACTTAGGCCCCCTTGCGCCATAGTGCAAGGGTGTCTGCATTATGAGAAAGATTGTTTTTTGTGCAGGAAGGCATACCTTTCTGCACAAAAAAAATCTTTAGGGGAATATTCTTCTTTCCATGTTTCATACATGGATAGAGAAAGTAACAAGGAGAAATAAAGATAGTTTTCCTTGTGAAGCCACTGTCCTGAATGCACACCAGTTTTGCGCAAGCCCAGATTATAAATCTTTGTAAATCTGGGTTTGCATCGAAATACACGGATTGCTGCATGGGACTGCCAGCATTTAACACCTGCTGCACTGGAGCTAGCATCCACCGTAGCACTGCCTGGCAACATTATTCTCTGGAACTTTGGTCCAGCTCATCATGTTGCATCAACCCCTTGGATCCCAAGATACCCTGATGCAACTGGTCTGGGGCAGACATACAATCTGTCAGCCACAGACATAGAGAAGTGCTGTGGATGAAGTACAGACTCTGCTTTTTGGCCAACACTACAGTAATTAATATATCCACCCTGCAAAGCAGACATCTATTCCAGCATCAGCGCCTGGTACCCTAAATTCAGTGTTGGAATTAAAAAAAATTACATTGGCAACCCATAAATTGGGGGTCAAGGTGCAGCAGAGGAAAGGGGGTGGAGTCATGTGGGGCAGAGCTTGGAAAGCAGAGTCTGGCAGTCACCATACATTTATTTAAAAAAAAGCTCTGCTGCTAAGAAATTGGCAAGGACATATGTGAAGGTAAATCTGTTGTAGATGACTTGATTGGTTACAAAGAGGCTGCATTTTAAAATGACTTATAGGGTTAAGACATCTGCTGCAGAGATCATTGTGTGCCGCATCTTTGAAGGAGTTGTAATAGCGGTAAGATAACTCTAGTGGTTAACACAGTTCTCAGAGGTTTTTGTGTTTTGTCCAGTCATAGTTTTGACTTATAAAGTAGCTTGGAGGGTTAATGTGACTGCACATTGAGATACAAGCAGATCACAAATTGGTATGTTATTTAGCAGGGTAAGTGAGGCACTGAGCTTGATGTTGAGATCATTTTGTTAATTCCACTTCATGAGTTGCAAACGTTCTATTGTAGCACAGTGATCTATGTATCGACATCAAGGAGCTGCATGCAAACTGTAGGTCATGGATTTCGATCCTCATTGTTTTTTTCAATCTTTTGTTATTCTAAGATTGTAAAGAAGGGATTCTTGGAAAGTGATAAATCTTAGTTGTGCAAACATCTACAATCACTGTGTTAGGTTTTATATCCTTACTTTGTATTTCTCCCAACCATTTACTCTTAACTTATACTGTCTTCAAGTATGAATAATGTGATTCCTGCACATTATTACACTAATTATTTATGTAACATTTCCTGTACATTGATTGGCACACTTGATTTATTTATTGTGTGTGTGTATATGTGTGTGATCTAAAGTGCTTTGACACCCTACACTGGGATGAGTAGCACTATAAAATAAACAAAAAAGTATGTGTCCTTTAAATCAATATTTGTGAAATTACTCTTACAGACAGATACATCTTGCTTTCTTACAGTGTAAGCACATCTTTTAAATAGTAAACTGAACAACGTTAAAACCTGCCTCCAACAGTTTCTCTTAAGTAGTGTGAAGTGATAAGCTGTGCATCTTTGTCTCCTTCCATTGCATTGGTGTCTAGGTGTTAGGCTTCAAAGGGCTCCTAGTCAGGATGATACTTTAACAAAAGAAGGGTTGATGGCCATTTGAATCAGCCTTTGTTTTGGGCCCAGCTGGATGTCAATATAAGAAAGCCCCTTCACGCCTGCATTTTGCTTCTCTGAACGGAATGCAGATAATGTGTGGGTGCTGCTGAATTATGTCCTGGTGTTCAACAAATTCAGCATATTTTCTTGGGTCACTCTGATCCCAGATCCCGCCCAGAAATAGCTTCCAAAACTGGGATCCTATATGCACAAAAAACACAGTGGTTCTTATTGGCAATCACACTGACTGTTGGCTGGTGGACCCTCTACTTAGAGTTCCGCTCTGTGCAAAAAGATTGGCTTTCCCCAATCACAAGGACCAGGCCCATACCCACAGGTCCCTTTTTAAAAATATTTGTAGACTAAAAATGGGCATATCCTCGCTCTAATTCTTGCCCTTGGTGGAGACTTTTCAAGCTCCTCTTTAGTACTTCCATGGACTCTCTGGTTAAGTACCATATTAATCTGTGTTATTAATTGATTGTTGTTCTCTCAGTGGCACTTCCCCACAGTGTATTGTGTGCATAATTGTAGCCATTGCTACACCCTATAGCTGTCCCCCATCTCCTTGTCCTGATGAGATCCTTTATTCAACAAAAGGTCAAACCGCTGTTGACACCACAAGTATAAACAAACCTAACAAGCCTAATTTAGGAACAGGCTCAGGATTATCATACCTAAGGACTTACAATTCAGCGTTGCTATTTCGGAACATACTCTCTGTTTTTTATTACTTGCAACTATTTGTTTATCATTGTTATATGGTGGTTCACCTCACCTGGGACACAATGCATCTGTCTGTTGTCTATATGTTCGCTTCCTTTTCATAAAGTATTATGATATGTGCATTTTGAAGTGATGGTGTATTTAATTCTTGTGCTTACACTAAGGGCCTGATTATTATCTGACTGCATTCACTGCGGGAGTGGGACCGCCCATAAGTAATCGGAGGTCCCATCCGACAGATTAGGATGCAAATGCCGAAATGGGGGTCGGAAAAAAACTTTTGTTTCTATTGTGGATTGTGCTGCGGCCCAGAAAAGGGCCCCAGCACAAGCCACAATAGAAAAAGGATTGTTTTTAAACATCCATGCAATGTGTGCCAGGCACCATGTCGTGCCCGGGACACGGTGCATGGATGTTTGGGGGGGCACCCCATGTGCCTCCCAAGCCACATCACGAAGGTCTAAGGGGGATGGGGGCCCTGCTAGGGGCCCCCAGAGTCCGTTTCCAACAGCCTTTCCTTGGCGGTCGGACTGCCATGAAAAGGCAGTCAGAAACTGACATCCTAATCCCTATGGCGGTGCCTCCACAGGTACCACCTCCATTGTAGGGATTAGGCTCATAAAGCCACCCCGAAGAGCTCCTTGAGCATGTCAGAGACGGCGGTCTTTCCCCCTCTTCTGCAGCGCTCTGACCGCTGGTATCATAATCTGGCTTTTGAACTGCTGCCCTAGATGTCGGGCGGACTGCCATGGATGGCCTATTGGTGGCAGTCCACCTGACATCGTAATCGGGCTCTTACTGTTTACAACCATTTTTACTGAAAAATGTACATTGTGATGCTTAAATGATGCCAATGAGAACCACTATTTTTGTGAGTACTTTCCACCGAGGTTCCGAGTAAGAGTTGCACTTGTAAGATTTAGGATCGCCCTACTTTCTAGCACTGATTAGGGTACACCTGTTTCTTGCAACCATCAGTTCAAACAAGTTTAGCATTAGCAGTGCAGGACAAAATTAAATAACTGTCAGCCTGCTGTCCTTTGGGCAGCTAGGGCTTCAGCACTTCTGCCAGCCACAGCAGGGTATGCTCAGACGTGAGTCCCTTGCTCACTTTGCCACTGGATTCAAGCAAGCCTGGCTGTAGACGGCTGAAATGCCAGAAACCGGTCCTAAGAAGCTTGTTTCCGGTCCAGGGAAGGCATGTCTTGGCAGTTCGGGCTCGACTGTTCCCATGAGGCACAGGGTCAGACTGATTTGCATATGGCCATGTCTGAACTGGGGTGGCAGAGTGGGCTAAAGAACGGTGATGGATCAAACCCAGATTTGTTGACTCGGTGTGAGTGTTTGATTGGTTCTGATGCTCCGTCCATCCCCACCCGCTTTCGTACCGCTTTGTTCGCTATTAGTTGGCAGGGTATGCTCAGACGTGAGTCCCTTGCTCACTTTGCCACTGGATTCAAGCAAGCCTGGCTGAAGACGGCTGAAATGCCAAAAACCAGTCCTAGGAAGCTTGTTTCCGGTCAAGGGAAGGCATGGCTTGGCAGTTCGGGCTGGACTATTCCCATGAGGCACAGGGTCAGACTGATTTGCATATGGCCAAGTCTGAACTGGGGTGGCAGAGTGTGCTAAAGAACGGTGATGGATCAAACCCAGATCTGTTGACTGGGTGTGAGTGTTTGATTGGTTCTGATGCTCCGTCCATCACCACCCCCTTTTGTACAGCCACCGCATACAGGCGCGGCTGTGCAGATTCCTAAAGTAATTCAAAATATCTTGCCTTGTCTCTAACTCTCCCAAATATTCATTCTCATCCATATACCTTCTACAGAGCCATTTCTCTGCGCCCTCTCCCAGTTCCTGCTCCGGCACTTTTTGAACAGCTGAATCTGTCAATATTGTTAAAAATTGCCTACTCATTCACTTCCTTCCCACCTCCCTACTACACCCAACCCCACTGCTGTTAATCCAGGATGATGACTAAATGGAACAATATGGAATGCTAGATGGGACAATTGTTCAGTTTTTGTCAAACAGCAGAGCAATTTAACAGCACCTTCCACCCAAGAAGAGCATTTGGAGAAGTTATTTTTCGTGTTCTGCTGCATACCCATTACCTTTGATCCGTGGAAAGGGACATGCAATGTGGAAGTGAGGAGAGAAGTGGTAATGTTTCTCAATAGGACCTTGCTGTAGCCACCTTAATGTGCGTAATTGTTAAGAACCTCTCTAAAACGTGGCATTTTCACAGGCTCATCACTTTAAAGAGGTGCAGGAGTATATATAAGGGGGTAGTTTCATAGGCTGGCTTGATTTGTAAGATTTCTTTTTACGTTCAAAAAGTGCACATGGGCAGTTCTTCTATAGGTGGGATATATACGGAGCCTCTTTATATTATACTCACATATGACAGCATCAAAACTCTTCAATATGCTGATGATACACAGTTATACTTGAAAGCCTTCTCTGCTTCAGACGTCCAGCGCCTCAAACACTGCTAGCACATCATCCAGACCTAGATGTCCAGAGCCTATCTGAATATCAACCTCACCAAGAAAGCTGTAAAGAAAATCGCATCCATGGCCTTACAGACTCCACACTGTCAGTCACTGAGGGAAATCCTACAGGCTGCAGCACATCTCATCATGGCTTAAGAAATATGATTGTGAAACAGGAGGGTGTGCAGTTCCTAGAGGGGGAGGGGAGGTCTCTTCTTCGTGATGCCCTCACACACCCCGAAGGATGTCATGCTTCATCATTGAGCCAAGCTCCTCATCGGGCCGGCGCTGCAACGCCTGACGGGCTCCCGTAAACGGAGCATTTTGGCGGAGATTTTTTGAAGAAGCTGTAGGGTTAGTGCGAGTGTGAGGGCAGGGCAATGCACAGGGTAGTGGGTTAAAATAAGTCTAGAGCTGTCCTATTCTTGTATGTCTTTATTGATGTGGTAGCTCAGGCTTAATTCAAAGGTATTGAAGCCCTTTATGGATATTATGGGGCAGATTTACAAGCCCTTTGCCAGACATTTACGCCGCCGTTGCGTCACTTCTGTGACGCAGCGGTGGCGTAAACCATGGGCCATGTTGCGCCTTATTTACAACGTGACGCATCTAGGGAGATGTGTCACGTTGTAAAGCCCTGCGCTACATTAAACCTGCGTCAGGTTTAATGTATGCAGGGTGGGCGTTCCGTCGGAAAAAGCCTCGGAAAAGTGACGCAGTGAAATCTACAAGATTTCACGGAGTCACTTTTCCGACGCTGCTGCGTCAAAACCCTGCGCCTGCTTGAAGCAGGCATAAGGCATGACGCAGCATGTTAGGTATGGGCAGCCCCTGAGCATTGCTGGAGTTGCGTCGTGCTTGCAACACGACTCCAGCAATGCGCCGTCCTTATGCCATCAGATGCGTCACGCATCTGTTTATCCTTGCGCCACGATGCGCTACATTGTAAATGCGGCGCATCTGTGGTGGCGCAAGGGTAAACTTGCGTGACGCATCTTTCCTGGTGCATCCCTGCAAATCAGCAGGGATGCGCCAGGAAAGATGCGTCTGCCCCTTTGTACCTAAGGGGCTGTCAAGGTGTAGTGGGCCGACATGTTTCATGCCCCTAACGGGTCAGGTGGCACTTCATTAGGACCATAGAACGTTAAAGGTGAGTGGTGCACTAACTAAAATGTCAGGAACTCCTAAATGCGGTTGATGAACGGACAGGGTGGAAGGTACCCTAGTAGACTATTACCGGGGTACGAGACCTGCTGGAAAGGGGGAGGGAAAGGGAACAGGGGAGAAAAATAACCAAGGGGACGTTAGGTGAGTCAGTAACACATTAAGGTGCTAAGTAGACACAAGTACAGTCATGTGAACTATAGGCTCGAAGTGGTGAACAGGGCGCATGCAAGTAACGTCTAAATTAGAATGTATCAGGGCCCCTGTGTAAAATGTGGCGGATTATGAGATAAACCATGCGTGCTGTGAGGTATTTACTAAGTTAGAAGCTGGCCTACAAAGTCGTGAGACCATCCATGTATCCTCGACCCTAGGCTTAACGTAGTGCCATAATGGTCGGTGAAATTAAAAAGCACAAGAAGAGATGTCAGAAGTATATAAAAATTACATTAAAGGCAGGAGGAATGAGCAGTAACTTAAAAACCGGCGAGTGCCGATGTAAGAAGCGACGATTGCTTGCACTGGTGGCACGCAGGTTGGGCGCATGCTAGTTGGTGCTGAATTCAAGGTTGCAGATAGCTGGTGCCAAAAGCCAATCTCAATGCAAGAAACGGGTGGGGTCCTCAATTACACAAAGTGGGTAGACTATGTGACATGGAGGTCGGCAAGGTTAAAATTACTTGACAAGATGAGTGCTGTTGGTGGGAGATTTCGATTAAGGCATGCGGGGTTGCTTGCACTGAACGTGCATGGGTGGGGCGCATGCTCGTGGGTGCCTAATTCAGAGAAGACAGATAGCTGGTGCCCAAAGTAAAACTGAAAACATAAGTGACTTAGGTAACAACAAGCGAGTTGCGCAATTACACAAAGTAGACTGTTGGTAGTCAAACTTGAGCGCAGCCGTGGCGGCATAAAGGTAACTCACCCGAGGTAAGGTAGTCTACAGCTGACGGGGAAGGCAGAGCACGTCATTGCTCTGTGGCTGTAAGAAGAATAAGTAGTCAAGGCAAGCAGGAATACAAAGCTTACCGGTATCCATGCGGTGTGGCAGCATCGGTGTACTCACAAGATGGAGGCAGCTAGACTGCGTCTATCCTACCCTGCTCTGGGCCCGTAATGGTGACTTACGGTTTCAGAGCATAAGTACGTGGTGAAACGACGGCAGCTTGCCGGCGCTAGAAAGGTAAGCGCGGCGACCATCTTGGGAGTATTATGTTTTGGAACGAAGCTTTATTGGGCGTGTTTGGAGAACAATTGCTGTTAACAATAATAGGTATAGCTAAGGGCCATGTAAACAATTAATTAAATTACAATGGGGGGGGGCAACCATCTAATAATGGTGAAGTGGCATTGACGTGCAACAAGTTTTGCGTAGGGCTGGCGCAATAACAAAACTATGATCACATCACCCCCATTCTAATGAAACTCCATGGCTCTCCTTGCTGGTCGTACCATCTTTAACAGAGATATCATGAAAAACCCTCCCTTTTTCTTGCAGACAGCTCACCATCTCTGGTGGTTCTCTACATACCCGCAGCCAGGACACAATCAGACTGCAGACTAAGATGTGAAAAATCAAGATGGCAGCCTTTTATTCATCTATGCATTCATTATCTGGAACAACATCCCCGTATCCGTCATGACTGTCCTAATGCTGCTCCAATTTAGGAAAGAGTTGAAGATTACCCTCTTTAAACAATGCTACATTCCATTGCATTAATTGCCCACAACCCAGCTTCCTCTTCCATTACTCGCTGACTTTATTCTTGTCTTTAACCATGTACAGTGCTCCGCTGTCTTTTGGCTAGGTCTATATATATATGTATATATATATATATCACAAAAGAAAGAGTTGCCTCTAAGTAAGAAAGCCACACACGACAGGTTCAGTCCATTTATTCTGGGCATGACAAAAGCAAACAGCCTGGCGCTCCTCACACAAGTAACATAGCCAAACGCGTTTCAGGTGTACTCCCGCCCTTGATCACTGGCCAGAAGGAAACAGCGGCTCAGGTGAGCTACGCGCTTTAAATATCCCCGCCCCAGTAGGCGTATGCGCAACGAGTCTTGGTCCTTGTAGTCCACCCTTATAATAAAACCACAATGGGCGCAACAGTACCTTCAAAATATCCATGTTTTACCCCAGTGGGTGTGTTAGGGGCGCCCAGGTCGAAACCTTGCCATGAACCATCCTCTAAACAGACCCGTGGTACTTGCAGCACCTCTTTGTCACTGGTGCCGTAGTCCCGCTAATTAAGCAGTGAGGATGGTTCATGGCAAGGCTTCGACCTGGGGATAGGTTTGTGTGTGCAGGGAGTCAGCCTCACAATCTCCCTGAAAATTTTATATTTTTTGGGGAAGCATGCACAGCCCTTCATTTGATGATCTGCAGGGCCTGAGATTTGTCTAAACTTTCAAAGAGAATCTGATTTTCTGTTTAAAGGAGGCAGCCATGCCTGGAAGTCATGGCGGGTTGCAATTTTTATTAAATACCCCCTGCATGAATATAGGAAGGGAGAGAGCTGACTCAGGTGCAAAACAGTGTCCTCTATCTATACCTCTGGTTATCAATTTGCCCCCTCTCTGTCAGGGGACGTAGGACTCAGTTGTGCAGCAGGTGCAGTAGCACTTAGGCACAAGAGGTGAGGTGCTCATTTCACCCTGATTTACTACAAAACCAGGGGATGAGGGGTCGAATTCCATTGCATGCATTAGGGCCCCTGGTACCCTTGTTATGCCAAAGCTCTCTGTCTTTGTCCTGCATGCGCCTCACTTTCTACACATGCACACACACACTGCTCTGTCGTTGGGCACCAGATTGCATGAGGAAAGGGCTACTGAATCAGGCACAGAATCTCATGCAGGAACACACCCTTTCTCATCCTCCATTTCCTTTCAGATCAGTCCATCTTTCACTAATGTGCTGCCTGCAGGGGAAGAAGGAGTTTGAAGCTGCACTAGGGGCAGCATATTTACTGTAATTGGGTGCATTATTCCAGATTTCTAGTCAAATAAAACCAAATTAAAGGTGTCCTGCAGCACAAAGAAGGATTTTGCACCCTAAATGTAATGTTGACCATATTTAAATATGAGACCTTCAAGATTCTGTAATTAAACTTCAGGTTCAGGGGCTGCTTTAACGACCTAGGCACTTGCTTTAAAATGCCTTTTTTCGTGGACGGGCATATGAGTGAGCCATGGTGCCCATCATCTGAAATAAAGCAATTGGATTTCAAACTACACTGTAGCAAAGCCCCTCCACCCCAATAATGTCCCTTCTTTTTTTGTGCTGTGAGAAGGGCGAGTGGAGAAGGTGTCAGGGAGAGAATACTGGGCTTTGAACCTGAAAATGGGTCCTCACCTTGTTATGCCACATTATTTAGACAAACCTATGCTGCGCCATGCTTGCTGGGATTAAATATGGCACTAAAACCCCACAGGCCCGACCCACCGTTGTAGCTCTCCATTACGCACTGCTCCAGGGTACAGTCTGCCAATAAGACCACGATTTTAGTACAGTGGCAGTTCACTGTGTTTTTGTTTTTACTGATGGTCTGTCCAACCAGGACATTCGGGCAATCGTCGGTGCATTTCTGGTCTCAGTGGATGTCCAAATATTTACATACATTGGTAGCCTGTTTCCTGAAAGTGCACATCAGTGTCCATTGTGTAACAAACATTAGCTGTTTTAATAGAAGCCACATGGTGACTGCCCAATGTGTTTGCAGATCCATGTCATTAATCAAACTGACGTACAAGAGCACAGTGCCTTTACATAGATGTAACTTGAAGATATATATATCTATATATATATATTCACTGAAAAAAACAAAGGTTTCAGGGGCGTTATAGTTAGGAATTGGCATTTAAAAAACCTTAGAAATTCACAAAAAAAACATAGGTTTCAGGGGCGTTATAGTTAGCTGGACATTTCCCTCGTACAAAACCCTAGAAATTCCCCTGTTATAGTTAGTTCAGCTAACTATAACTCGTGCCCCCGCAATGCACTGCTGATGACGTCACATATTACATCACTCATGACATGGTCAGTGACATCACTGATGACATCACTGATGACATCTCAAATGAAATCACTGATGACATCACTGATGACATCATCCAGTGAATTTGTGTTGTTCTGAAAAGTTTAAATATGTTTTATATATTTATAGTGAAAGGCCTATGAAAGAATGAGTGGGTGTATAAGTGTGTGAATGGGTGATTTTCTAGGTGCGTAACTGACTCTATAAGTCAGTCATTAAATGTATCTTACTACAGACTAGTGACTAAACTGTGTGAATGTTTTTATGTGTCTGTGTGTTGGTGTATAAGTGACTGCATGGTTTTGTGAATAGCTATATGAGTGTCTATATGGGTTATTGATTGGTTGTCTGAGTATCTGTATGGGTGCCTGAGTGTTTGTGTGGGTAGGGTGTGTGTGACTCTGTGCATAGATGTGTGAGTGGGTGATTCAGTGGGTGCATGGTTTTAAGAGTGCATCTGTGATGGACTGTATGGTTGGGTGACTGTATGTAAGGGTGTGTTAGTGATTGAATGTATATCTCAGTTGTACATGTGTCAGTAACTACATATGTGAAACACAGTGAATATGTGTGTAAGAGTATATAGCTATTTATATGTGAGAGTGTGTGATTTTGGGAGTGGCTGTATGGATGAGTGTGTGCTTGTATCAGTAATTGTATAAGAGCGTCAGAATTTGTTAGTATTTTAATGAGTAAGTGTACTTGAGTGTGTTTAACTGTATAGGTGAGTAAATTGGACTGTAATTAATTATTTGCATGACTGACTAGGTGTGTCAGTATCAGTACCTCAATGGATGATTGGCGGTGTGTGAGTGTCTATATAGGTGTAGAAATGCATATGATTGTCCTGTACTGAGTGACTGTAAGTATGAGTGACTGTACAGGTGAGTGAGTGGAGGTGTATGTAGACCTAAGAGTCAATGAGTGGGTATGTAGTTATTGGTATTGGAGTATCTATGGTTTTCAAAATGGCCGTCTGAAATTTTGAGTCGGTGTACCAAAGGTTATATTAGGGTGTGAGAAGATGCACTAATTTATCACATGGATGACGTCATCAGTGATGTCATCAGTGATGTCATTTGAGATGTCATCAGTGATGTCATGAGTGATGTCACTGACCATGTCATGAGTTATGTAATATGTGACGTCATCAGCAGTGCATTGCGGGGGCGCGAGTTATAGTCAGCTGAACTAACTATAACAGGGGAATTTCTAGGGTTTTGTACGAGGGAAATGTCCAGCTAACTATAACACCCCTGAAACCTATGTTTTTTTTAGTGAATTTCTAAGGTTTTTTAAATGCCAATTCCTAACTATAACGCCCCTGAAACCTTTGGTTTTTTCAGTGAATTTTAAAGGTTTTTTAAATGACAATTCCTAACTCTAACGTGCATGAAACCTATGGTTTTTTCAGTGAATTTCAAAGTTTTTTTAAATGCTAATTCCTATCTATAACTTATCTCCGAAGATATCATGTTTAATGATTTTGATTGGATTTGTATATTTTTCAAATTCAGTGTGTCAATTTTATTAATTACATTTTTTTTAAATACTTTTTTATCACCATTTTTGAAACTTATTTTTTCAATTAATTCTTTTAAAAATTTAAAAATATTATTTGAACTTAATGGGTTTTTCAAACACATTTTTTTACATTTTTCAAAATATTTTTGTAACTATATGTGCAAAACTTTATTTTATATATATTTTTCAATGTTTTTGGATCCGTGCACCCTAAGTGCACCGTTCCCGATCCCTACGCGATAGCATCAGCGCATGGTATGCGTCGGGTACGTGTTTAGTGCGCGATCGCAATGCGACCGGTACGCGACTCCCAGCCTATACGCGACACGTACGATGTACGCAACGCAACATTTACGCGCTTCCACGATGCGTCATCTGCGTCTATGATGCGGTAGGTGCGTGGATCCCGCGAACTATTTAACATTTAAAAAAACATATGTATGTATTTCATGTGAATATTAATTGAAGACAAACTCTAAACTAGTCTTAAAACTAAAATATTTTTACATCTAATCCTATAATTTTTTTTTTTTCAATTTCGCGGATGCGCGCTGGGTGCGTGCTGCGTACGCGCGGATCCCATGTGACCTGCAAAAAAAGAGATTTGATTGGTTCATTACACTTCCTCTTCTAACTATTGAAAGACCCCACCCATTTCAATCATTCTTCTTTGACCTTCTTTAGAGCACCATCTCTTTGGAGAGAAGAAGATTTTTTAGACTAAGTTTACACTTAGCTCTAACTTTTTTCAACCAAAAATGGCTTCAGGGCAGCAGGCATCACCTGCATCACCTCATACTTCTGAGGATGAATTTTTGGCGGAGGCACCACCCAAAAAACGTTTTTCTTCAGTGGTGTGGAAATTTTTTACTTTTCCAGAGGGGCAGAATAAGACCAATGCCACCTTGGTAACGTGCAAGATATGCAAAAGAGTCCTGTCGTGAGGGGATCCTAACAAGAAATACTCTTGCGGCACGGCAAGTATGATGAAGCACATGAGGACCCTTCATCCAAACAATCTTGCACGAGAAGAGTGCCGACGGATGAGAAACACTCCTGCTCCTGAGCCATCCACCTCATCGCAGCCGAGCACATCAAGAGTGCATCCATCAGCCCAAACCTTGGACATCCGTCCTCAATTTCAATTTTTAAAAGTGCTCTGCACTAAGTGCAATGCGACTTTGTGCTATGGTGAGCAGTCGATCGATCTGATCTGCCGCCGCCAAGAAAGTCACATTTGCTATTTTTTTTATTTTTTTTATTTATTGTTCCCTGAAGTTCATTGTTTGGTTTCTCCTGGTTTTTTTGGGGGTGTTTTTTGCAGAAAAACCAAAAAAAAATTAAAATTGTTCAGAAAACCCCAAAAAAATTATAAAAGAAGAAAGAAGAAAAAAAAAGTTCTTGTAAGTACTAACTTTCCTGGTTTAAAAAAAGAGCTACATTTCTTTGATAGTGTTAGTTTAGATGAATGTATGTGTAGTACGTAATTGACTGAATTAATGCATTAGTAGCATATGGTGAAAGATATAAGTGCAGAAGTATGAGGAAGTGCTGCAGCATCACACAGTAACCTCTTCAACTGCAGTGTGCTGTAGTACTTCCGAAGCACAGGGATGCAACATATGTCCATAAATATGTTGCAAATCTATGCTTCTGTCTGCACGGGTGCTTAAACTGCAGCCATGTGGTGATACAGGCACCCTTGCACCATAGTGCAAGGATATCTGTGTCATGTGCTGTTTGTTTTTCTGCAGGAAGACACACCTTCCTGCACAAAAACAATGAGAAAATGCATTTTTCTCCTTCAATGCATTCTGAACATTTCAGCATGCATTGAAGATATAAAAATGTGGAGAAATGAAAACAATTCTCCTTGTTGTGCTGTCCTACACCAATTTTAGAATGGTGCACCATTCACACACATATCGAGATTTATGATTTCTGATAAATCTAGACATGTGTCTTGTTCTATGAGTATTCAGTGCAATCATGCACAACAACACTTATAGAATACCCTTTCAAAACAAAGTGGTCTGCATGATGAGGTTGTATTTACATGGAGTATAAAAAGTGCACAGAGTGCCTTTTCCTCTCTTTGTAAATATGAAAGAGTATCTTACACAATAACTATGTTACAAAAAGTGACATATTTCCGTTTTTAAAATTCCTTGCGAATGATAAAAGGTAAGCACAGAGTTTTGTCTACAAAGATGTTCAAAGAAGAATGATTGAAATAATTGCGGTCCTTCAATAGCTAAAATAGGAAATATTATGAACCCCTCAAATCTCTTTTTTTGCAGGTCACATGATATCTGATTATGGTCAGATTTCAAAACTACATAGGTATAAACAGAGTGTTTTTAGAAACATGTTTCCACTTTGTAGCTTCTTGCAGACCTCCTCATTCTGCATATTGAGACTTAGTTAAACTTACCTTCACAGTAATAGGAATAAAAAATGGTACACATTTTTTTCACATTTTCATTCCAATCTAAATTCTTAAAAATTGCTTATTTTAAAATTTGGATCTGTGAAAGAAAAGGAAAAAAAAAATTATAACATGTAATAATACATTTTTTACAACACAGCATAATTTCCACAAAGTCATTTTTTTGCCTTTTTTGCTGTTCTCAGAATATATTATATTTCACTAAAAATAGTGATTTCAATCATACTCATCACATAACAGTGGGCAAAAAAAAACTAATCACAAAGATTGTTAAAAAAACAACAACATGCTATTCTCAACAAAATACCACAAGATACAAATCACAGATATATAAAATGCTTACAGCTAACACAATTTTATAAGTTTAACTTACAAAAAAAGTAAATGTTGTCGCTTTAAAATATTCACCGAATCTAAGGATGAATTTTTGGAGGATGCACCACGCCCACAACGTTTTCCTTCAGTGATGTGGTAATTTTCAACTTTTCTCGAGGGGCAAACAAAGACCCATGCCACCTTTGTCACGCGCAAGATTTGCAAAAGAGTTCTGTTACGAGGGGATCCTAACAAAAAATACTCGTGCGGCACGGTAAGTATGATGAAACACTTAAGGACCCTTCATCCAAACAATCTTGCACGAGAAGAGTGCAAACAGATGAGAAACACTCCTGTTCTGTACCTGTAAAAAAGAATCACAAATAAATGTATATTAATAACTTTCAAATTTATACTATTCCATTACTGTACAAACACATTTTATATAAAAACTGACTAAGAAACTATAGCCCTGAACCACAAGTGTGACGATGGTTAAAACACTACATGCATAGTGCATACTACTTTGAAGCAGTTCATGCCCTAAAGCCTACCTCACTAAAACACTACATGCTAACTGACTAAATGATTACAGTACTATAAGGAGACACACTGGGTGAGTGACAGGGTGTTTGCTAGAAGTGTATGAATACTAACTAGGGAATTGAAGGTGTGAAACACAACTGTGTAGGTGATTAGAGGCCTGCATGCATAGTGAATAGGCATTTAAAGCAGTCCATGTGGTAAGGCCTGGCTCACTGCATGACTACTTGGGTACTGACTGAATGATTAGAGTACAGCAAGGAGAGTACCTAGGTGAATTTATAAGTGGTAGGCTTTTCGCACAGGGAATGGATTAGTACTTGGTACTGAATGGGTCACTAGAGGACTGCAAAGGCAGTGACAGGATGTTTGCTGGACTGTACGGATACTGACTAGGGAATTGAAAGTGTGAAAGACAAGTGTCTAGGTGGTTAGAAGACTGCATACATAGTGGATAGGGGTTTGAAGCAGTACATGTGCTAACGCCTGTCTCAGTGCATGAATACTTAGGCACTGACTGAATGATTAGAGTACTGCAAAGATAGTATCTTGGTGAATTTATAAGTATTTGAGTTTTCGCACAGTGAATGGATTAGTAAATGATGCTGAATGGGTCACTAGAGGACTGCAAAGGGAGTGACAGGGTGTTTCCTGGAAGTGTATGGATACTGACTAGCGAATTGAAAATGTGAAAGACAAGTGTATAGTATGTTAGAAGACTGCATGCATACTGCATAGACATTTGAAACAATCTATGTGATAATGTATAGTTCACAACCTTGAGGACTTGTAAACTGACTAAATCATCAGACTACTGCTAGGTTAGTGCCTGGGTAAAACTTTAAAATTTTCAGTTCTGGCACAGTGAATAGAATAGTACATGGCACTGCACTTTAGTGTCAAACCCTGACTCATTTTATCAATGCATAAGCAAAGAATAGCTTCTAAAGCTACTAAAACTTGACAACATGACCGATTTTAAAACAGTTATCTGTCATCAAATACACTATGTTACCAAATGCTTCTCTCACCATCCTTACCCAAATGTGCACAGACTCACAGTGTGATTTTAGACAAGCAACACTATCCCTAGCAGTTTACCAAAACTCATTCACTAGTCTAGAAGAGTTAATGGTACTGCACACAATCTACATATTTCAGGACTGCACTTTTGTGTCAAAGCCTAACTCATTAAATCAACGCATAAGCAAAGACTGGCTTCTAATCCTACTAAAACTTGACAACACGGCAGGTTTTGAAACAGTTATCTGTCAGCAAATACATGATGTTACCAAATGCTTCTCTCACAGTGATCCCAAATACACACTAACTCACAGTGTGATTCTAGACAAGTACCACTATCACTAGCAGTTTACCAAAACTCATTCACTACAGTGCAAGTGGTAAGGGAACTGCACACAATCTACATATTTCATGACTGCATGTTTCTGTCAAAGCCTGACTCATTTAATCAAAGCATAAGCCATAACTGTCTTCTAATGCTATTAAAACTTCACAACATGACAGGTTAAAACAGTTATCTGTCAGCAAATACACAATGTTACCAAATGCTTCTCTCACAGTGGTTCCCAAATGCACACAGACTCACAGTGTGATTCTAGACAACAACCACTATCCCTAGGAGTTTACCAAAACTTACTCACTACAGTGCAAGTGGTAAGGGAACTGCACACAATCTACGTATTTCAGGACTGCACTTTTCTGTCAAAGCCTGACTCATTTAATCAAAGCATAAGCCATAACTGTCTTCTAATGCTACTAAAACTTCACAACATGACAGGTTAAAACAGTTATCTGTCAGCAAATACACGATGTTACCAATTGCTTCTCTCACAGTGGTTCCCAAATACACACAGATTCACAGTGTGATTCTAGACAAGTACCACTATCCCTAGGAGTTTACCAAAACTCATTCACTACAGTGGAACTAATAAGGGAACTGCACACAATCTACATATTTCAGGACTGCACTTTTGTGTCAGAGCCTGACTCATTTAATAAAAGCATAAGCAAAAACTGCCTTCTAATGCTACTAAAACTTGACAACAAGACAGGTTTTAAAAGAGTTATCTGCTATAAAATACACGATATTACCAAATGCTTCTCTCACAGTGGTTTCCAAATGCACACAGACTCACAGTGTGATTTTAGACAACAACCACTATACCTAGGACTTTACTAAAAATCATTCACTACTGTGGAACTAATAAGGGAACTGCACACAATCTACATATTTCAGGACTGCACTTTTCTGTCAAAGCCTGACTCATTTAATAAAAGCATAAGCAAAAACTGGCTTCTAATTCTACTAAAACTTGACAACATGACAGGTTTTAAAAAAGTTATCTGTCAGAAAATACACAATGTTAACAAATGCTTCTCTCACAGTGATCCCAAATACACACTAACTCACAGTGTGATTCTAGACAAGCACCACTATCCCTAGGAGTTTACCAAAACTCATTCACTACAGTGCAAGTGGTAAGGGAACTGCACACAATCTACATATTTCAGGACTGCACTTTTGTGTCAAAGCCTGACTCATTTAATCAAAGCATAAGCAAAAACTGCCTTCTAATGCTACCAAAACTTGACAACAAGACACATTTTAAAACATTTATCTGTCAGCAAATACACAATGTTACCAAATGCTTCTTTCACAGTGGTTCCAAATGCACACATACTCACTGTGTGATTCTAGACAAACAACACTATCCCTTGCACTATACCAAAACACATTTCTTCATCTAGAAGAAGTACTACATTTTAGTATAGAAACATAACATAACTCATTTCACAAATTCATAAATGTGACCTGACCTGACCCTGGTCGGTGACGGTCGCTCCACCCGCTGCGCGGCTCTCCGTGAGTGTGCCCGGTCTCCCTACCTGCCTCTACCTGCTCGCTACCAGTGCCTGTTTTTGTTTCGCTCTCGCAGTCTTTATGTCTTTTCTCGCCCTCCCCGCTCCCTGCCGCTGCTCCTCTGTGGCCCCCCCCCCTTTTGCCTTCTGTACCCCGATCCCCTCCCCGCGCCACCCCGCTCCCTCCTCCCAGCTGCTCCTCCCTCCCTCCGGATACTTAAGGTGTTCCAGCATGACGGGGAGCTGTGACCTGACCTGACCCTGGTCGGTGACGGTCGCTCCACCCGCCGCACGGCTCTCCGTGAGTGTGCCCAGTCTCCCTACCTGCCTCTACCTGCTCGCTATCAGTGCTTGTTTTTGTTTCGTTCTCGCCGTCTTTCCGTCTTTTCTCGCCCTCCCCGCTCCCTGCCGCTGCTCCCCTGCGGCCCTGCTCCCCTGCGCCCCTGCCCCCCATTTTGCCTTCTGTACCCCGATCCCCCAACCGCGCCACCCTGCTCCCGCCTCCCAGCTGCTCCTCCCTCCCACTCCACCCCTCCCGCTACGCCATTTATGGCGGAGTCCGCGCGTACGCGCAGCTTTCACGCGCAGCGGGCGCGCCGATTGTGCGCCGAAGGTGCGCCAAAGGCAAGCCCGTCTGCGCCTGGACCACGCCCAGCGCCAGGACCCCTGGTCCTCTCCGACGCCAGACCACACGACGGACCTACGACGCCGCCACCCTCAATGCACTCAATGCCGGCCGAACCCCCGCCTGCTACCAAGCCACCCCAGAACGCACACACGGACCCTTCACCTGCCAAGCCTGCAAATTCACCTGCCTCCGGACCTGCACCGCACCCGCCAAGCCAAGCACCAGCAGCAACCACCTCAAGTGCATCCTGCTCAATACCCACTCCGTCCACAGACACGCCGTCGAACTCTGGAACCTGCTCGACACAACATCGCCAGACTTCGCCTTCCTGACGGAAACCTGGATGAACGCCTCCTCAGCGCCTGACATCGCCATCGCCATCCCGGCAGGATACAAGATCACCCGGAGGGACGCGTCAACCGAACTGGAGGAGGCATCGCCATCATACACAAGAACACCATCCGCATCACGACCAGCTCCGACGACACCTTCACCTCCGCCCAACACCTCCACTTCCAGATACACACCGACCCCAAGACCCCCGGGACCACGCACACAATTCAGCGAAGACATCACAGACTTCATCAGCCCGCACGCCCTCCCCTCCGCTGACTACATCCTCCTAGGGGACCTCAACTTTCACCTGGAGAACAACAAGGACAGCAACACCACCACCCTGCTGGACAACCTCGCCAACCTCGGTCTCAAGCAACTGGTGAACACCCCCACCCACTACGCCGGCCACATGCTTGACCCAGTCTTCTTCTCCAGCAAGCACATCTCCTTCAGCCACTCCACCGGACTACATTGGACTGACCACAGCTGCATCCACTTCAGCTTCAGAAGAACCACGACCCACCACCACCCGCAACAGGTCCATCGCAGGAACTGGAACAAGATCACCGCCGACCAGCTCACCACCTCCCTCAGCCAGAACCCTCCCGCCAGCACAATGAACCCCAACGAAGCAGCCAACAACCTCACACAGTGGATCACCAACAGCGCAGACGTCCTCGCACCTCTGAAGACCCCTCCCAGCAGACCCGGCAGCAAGAAAGCCTCTTGGTTCACCGATGAACTTAAGAACTCCAAGAAGAACTGCCGCACCCTCGAAAAAACATGGCGCAAAGACCAGACCACAGACAACATGACTGCCCTCAAGCACGCCACCCGCAAACACCACCAGCTGATCCGCACCACCAAGAAGACAGCATTCAAAGAACATCTGGACAACAACACTGTTGGACTTGGCCCTTCTGGCAGGTTCACCCCCGAGACTTTTTGCTTTTTATTGGTGACTTGGTGTAGTACTTTTGGGTTTCTGCGCACTTTACCGCTGTGTCCCAGGGTAAAGTGCGTGCGTGTTGTGAGGTTGGCCTGCCCTCCCATAGGAATGCATTGGGAATGTATGTGTCCTGGTAGTTCCGGATGCGTGGGGTGTGCAGGCCCGAGTTTGGTATGTGCAGACTCATGTGAGTGAATGCTGCGCGATGATGTGTGCGGCGTGCATGTACCTAGTGTGGAAGTGCCACTTCTAGAAGTGGGCACTTCAGTGTGCAGTATGAAATGTGTGGCTTGTCTGGCGATTGGCTGGTGGAGGTCATGTGACGGACTAGGGAAATCCCCAGAGTCAGGAGGAGTCACCCAGTGGTGAATGGGGAGTTAGCATGTTGATGGCTGGGGAGGAGTGTACCTGGGTCCTGAATAGGACAGGGCTTTCCCCACACAATGCTGGCGCCGGCCCCTGTGGTGCGTCTAATGACCCTAGCCCTGCCAGTGAATAGGGAGAGGGGCTGAGCAAAACAAAGTGCTCAGGAACCTGTTGGAACTGGTTCGCCCCTTCCCTGCACCTTAGACAAAGCCTTGTACTGTATAAAAAGGGGCTGTGTCCCCTTACATGGGGTGTTCTCTTGCAGGATCATCTGAGGGGGGGGGCCTGCTGCTGCTGGGCGCCAGGAGAGACCGCCACTGGGGACTGCCTCCCTGCTGGAGGGCCCTGTGTGCTGGCTCTGGGCCCAGCCTTTGCCCCCCTGTGCTTGGAGGACTTTCTGCTGGACTTGGTATCCCTAAGCGCCTGGGAGCGCTTGTATTCACTTGCAGCGCCTGGGAGCGCTTTTTGGACTTTATAGCGCTGGGAGCGCTGTGTGGCTTTGTAGCGCTGTGAGCGCTTTGATTCAGCTTGCGGGTGCCCACCCCGCTTATTTGCGTTTATTTCGAGGGAGCCTACCCCTCTTACGGCCGGAATAATCACCGCTGCAGCCCGGGCTGAAACAGGAAGTCAGGCGGCCGAGGGCGGGCCTCCGGGACACCCGGGACTGGAAGTAGGAGGGCGGGAGCCTACCCCGCCTCCCACCGAGGACTCGCGTTGTTGGAGTGCAAGCCCCGGAGCAGGCAGGAGCCTACCCTGCGCCCCGGGGTACTGAGGAGAGTGAAGAGGACGGCAGGAGCTGGAGCGGAGGGGGGCGCGAGGCACATTGTCGGTGCCTGCCCCCTCCGCGTAGAGAAGCAGCCCCAGAGTCCGCCTGGACCGAGAGAGAGCAGCCGACGCGGGAGTCCCCTGCAGACAGCCCGGTGAGTGATTAAGAGGGCTGGGGGACTCCGCGCACGTGCTGGGGGGTGCGGGGGCAGTATCAGAGCCCCGTGAAGGCTCCAACGTTGCCTGACAGAATAAGTGGCAATCAGAGCGGCCCCGGAAGGCAGCGGGCCGCTCCAACGTTTGGGGGCATTGTTTCTAGAGCCCCGTGGCTCCAACCTCGAGGGCAGAGTTGGTTCCGAGTCCAGAGAGGGACTCCAACGACGGGGCATTGTCCGTTGAGGGCCACGAAGGCTCTAGGGGGCGCTTCAATTGTTTTAAGAGCCCAGAGGGGCTCCACGAGAGCGAGAGATTTGCGTTGGAGGGCACAGTGGTGCCCACGCTCAGTTCTACAGCTGCCCAGCACTTAGTGGGCAGCTGCAACGTTTAGGTGGGGATAATTGACATTCTGGCTGGCGCAGCTGGCGCAGCTTGACTGAACGCAGGGCGTCCTAGCCCCTTCCAGGCCAGTTGGCCCAGGGACTGCCACGGGTGGTGGCATATGAGTTCTTGCGCAATTGTTCCTTTCCTTGCACCTCTGAATGTGTCTTGATGCATCATGTGCCTTGTTCTTACACCGCTGAATGTTTTTAGGCATCATGTGTTTTCCTTCCCTACACCTCTGAATGTGATGCATCATGTGTAACGTTCTACTACCCCTACAGGTATTGTGATACTTAGGTGGTTGTTTGCTTTCTCCTAGTACAGGTGGTGCTAGTGAGGTTCTAGTTCCCTGCGTGACCGCTTCCTAAGGTAGTTAGGGTCGCGTAGGTGGTACTTACCTGATACCAGTAAGTACTGGTTGTGTGCTATACATATTATTTTTGTGCTACAGTAATTTTATATATTTTATGTGCTAAGTTCTAAGAGTGCTAATTCCGGACAGTGGTCCATGTGGCCCTATCCCCTGTACATATAATCCCTTGTAAATTCTGCCCGTGCCTGTTGGCACATTGTAAAGTATGTGTTTTTATCTAATGTGTTGTGTATAATACAAAGGCTATTTTTATAGAATACCTTGTGTGGAGTTTCCTTTGTGGTGGGCCTTGGGTGTTGTTGCTGGGTGTGCGCGCAAACGCTTTACACATCGCCTCAGAGATAAGCCTGACTGCTCGTGCCAAGCTACCAAGGGGGTGAGCAGGGGTTATCTTTGGCGTGTAACTTCCTTGCCCTGACTAGAGTGGTGGTTTCTGCCTGGCTTTGGCGCAAGCCTTAGCCAACCAGAAATCGCCAGGTCTAACATTGGTGATCAGCGGTGGGATTTGGACTTGCGTTTGCGCTGTACCGCAGCAGCGACTGGCTACACTACAAAACTCTGCATTAGATAAATCACATTTTTGGGGATTATTGTGTTTGAAGCTCCTTTATTTCTTCTCCTGAAGGTATCATTGTGTAATTGTGTCCAGTACATTTGTCCCCCGCCCTGCGCCCAGAGTTGGTACCTGTGTCACGTGGTGGTCAGGTTGAGGGATCAGGGGTGGTAGAAACTGCCTTACCAGTCTGAGGGGAGGGTTGTGTGTGGATGGTGTGTGTGGCACTAGACAGTGAGTGTGAGTTCTCCAGGATAGAGAGCTCACTGAAACCTTTTGTGAATTGTGTACTCCTGTGTAGCTCCGACCCCCAGGTTCCTTGTGTTAAACTCTTCTCAGGAACGTCTGCCAAAATGGAGCCTGCTTTTAACTTCTGTAGTCTGTTTAGGTACAGTAGGTTGGAGCTGGTAAGGTTCTGTGAGGAGAGGGACATAGAGGTGGGTGAGTCAGATACCCAGTCCAAACTGAGGGACAACCTGATCCTATGGCAAAAGGATGAGTGGGAGCGAGAGCGCAGCGAGGAAGGTAGGGCCCGGGCCGCACGCCGAGAGGGTGGTGGGTCTGAGGGGAGCCCTGAGGAATCTGAAGAGGAGGAGGATTACCTGACAGGGACGCCAGCAGAGAGAGAAGACCCCATAGATAGGGAGTCCCTTGCTGGGTCCAGTGTCAGGAGCAGCACCCCATCCCTTTCCCTGTCCCCAGAGGAGTGGGTAGATAGGAGGGAAGAGAGGGAGCATCAGCTGGCCATGGAGAAGCTCAGGTTAGAGCATGCCTGGGGGATGGCGCAGCTGACTATAGAAGAGAAAAAGCTGGAGACCGAGAGGGTCTTAGCGCAGGAGAGGATAGAGGAGGCTGAGAGGGCCTTCACCAGGGAGAAGTCAGCGCTGGAGAGTAGACTATCCCCTGCGCGCAGTCTTAGTTTTCTGGGCTCCCCAGGGAGGGTTGAGTCCAGTGGTGGCAGCGAGATAGATTTCAGTATAGGAAGTCCCAGTTCCCCCAGTCTGGTACCTGTTCCCCAGGAGGAGGAGTCAAGGTTGAGATTCAGGAGCCGTAGGAAGCTGTCTCACCAGGCTTGGGACGAGTTTTTGGGTGAATGTGAAGAGGCGCTAGACGATTGGGCAGGATTTTGCCCGGAACGCAGTTATTGCGACCTGTATAATCTGGTTGTCAAAGAGCAGATGCCCCGTAGTTGTTCACCAGGGTTGCGCCAAAACCTGTTGGGGCGTGGATGGTCTGAGCCAAGTAAGCTTGCAGAGGAAGCAGAGCGCTGGGAAAGCGTTAAAAGGTCTCTAGAGTTATTAGGGAGAAACTCCAAGAGTAGTGGGTCAGGTATCTTCCAGCCCAGCGTGGTGGAAGAGGCTCGGAGTAGCCCAGCTAGGTCCCAAAGTAGTGAGAGGGGTGTAGGGGCTTACGGCCTGGCTCAGTGGAGCGGGAGTAAGTGGGTGACTTCGAGTCCCCAGAGGCCCGAAACCCTATCTCAAAACATGGATGGTTTCTTCAGGGAACACCAGGTTGGGGGCCTAGGCTGTCCTGTGAGTCCACTTGAGGAGGGTCACCTAGTGTATGGAGGACCTGGAGTCTCTGTAAATAGAGCTCCAGTGGTTCTGATGTCTGGCAGTACCGCTCCAGTAGGGAGGGTACAGAAGTCCAGCGAGAGGAGTGGCATGGGGCTGTGTTCCCCGGTGGAGGAGCCAGTGGGTCAGAGACCAGCCGGGAGGGCTGAGTCTCCTAGAAGTGACCATGGCGACTACACGTCTGGCCTGGGGGATCTTCGCGCACTGTCAGGTGGACAGGGGACGGGAGATCTGCGCCAGGCAGACGGTCATGCAACATATGAGGCATATGTTACTCTCGGGGGGATGGTGTGTAAGTCCCCAGAAGTCCTGGAGTGCCAGGCGATTATTCCGCCAAAGGTTCTAGACCAGAGGTTGGGAGGCCAGGTTCAGGATCAGCCTGACCTGAAGGGTAGGACTACTGTAACAGGTGTCCTGACCGGTTCTTCTTCCAGAGGTACCGCCCCAGTTGGTAGGGAGCAGGACTCTGGAAGGGGGTGCAGAGGGTGGGAGAGCCCACCACTGACCCCGGTGCAACCTGAGGGGTTAAACCCTAGGTTGGGAGACCAGTTCTCAGGGAGGGGTCCTGAGCTGGTTGGTGAGTTATGTTATGAGGGTGCCTCTCAGAGGAGGAGAGGACGGAACCCTAGAAGAAGAGGTAGGGGGAGGAGAGCCTCACCCGTGACGTTTGGTCAGCTTGAGGGTACAGACCCTAGGCTGGAAGATCAGTGGCAGTTTAGAACTGCCCTGATGAGGGGTAGAGTGGAGAATGGCTGCTATGTGCCAGGGGTTACTACCCCCCACTCTGTGGTTAGGCAAGGACCAGTGGCACCTGGGTGGCCTAGGGCCTGGTCTTGGCCGCGGACAGCTTGGGAGTACCAGTGGGGTAGCCCAGTTGGTCCGGAGAGTGGTGTGAGAAGAAACCCCATGGGTTCACCGTGGCGTAGAACAGGAGGGTGTCCCGGCAGTTGCGGGCCCGCGTCCGTGTTCTATCGCCCCAAGCAGGGAAGTCCATAACGGTGGTGATTGGTCTACCCTGCGTTTTGGCTGGAAGGGGGTTGTGTTGGACTTGGCCCTTCTGGCAGGTTCACCCCCGAGACTTTGTGCTTTTTATTGGTGACTTGGTGTAGTACTTTTGGGTTTCTGCGCACTTTACCGCTGTGTCCCAGGGTAAAGTGCGTGCGTGTTGTGAGGTTGGCCTGCCCTCCCATAGGAATGCATAGGGGAATGTATGTGTCCTGGTAGTTCCGGATGCGTGGGGTGTGCAGGCCCGAGTTTGATATGTGCGGACTCGTGTGAGTGAATGCTGCGCGATGATGTGTGCGGCGTGCATGTACCTAGTGTGGAAGTGCCACTTCTAGAAGTGGGCACTTCAGTGTGCAGTATGAAATGTGTGGCTTGTCTGGCGATTGGCTGGTGGAGGTCATGTGACGGACTAGGGAAATCCCCAGAGTCAGGAGGAGTCACCCAGTGGTGAATGGGGAGTTAGCATGTTGATGGCTGGGGAGGAGTGTACCTGGGTCCTGAATAGGACAGGGCTTTCCCCACACAATGCTGGCGCCGGCCCCTGTGGTGCGTCTAATGACCCTAGCCCTGCCAGTGAATAGGGAGAGGGGCTGAGCAAAACAAAGTGCTCAGGAACCTGTTGGAACTGGTTCGCCCCTTCCCTGCACCTTAGACAAAGCCTTGTACTGTATAAAAAGGGGCTGTGTCCCCTTACATGGGGTGTTCTCTTGCAGGATCATCTGAGGGGGGGGGGCTGCTGCTGCTGGGCGCCAGGAGAGACCGCCACTGGGGACTGCCTCCCTGCTGGAGGGCCCTGTGTGCTGGCTCTGGGCCCAGCCTTTGCCCCCCTGTGCTTGGAGGACTTTCTGCTGGACTTGGTATCCCTAAGCGCCTGGGAGCGCTTGTGTTCACTTGCAGCTCCTGGGAGCGCTTTTTGGACTTTATAGCGCTGGGAGCGCTGTGTGGCTTTGTAGCGCTGTGACGCTTTGATTCAGCTTGCGGGTGCCCACCCCGCTTATTTGCGTTTATTTCGAGGGAGCCTACCCCTCTTACGGCCGGAATAATCACCGCTGCAGCCCGGGCTGAAACAGGAAGTCAGGCGGCCGAGGGCGGGCCTCCGGGACACCCGGGACTGGAAGTAGGAGGGCGGGAGCCTACCCCGCCTCCCACCGAGGACTCGCGTTGTTGGAGTGCAAGCCCCGGAGCAGGCAGGAGCCTACCCTGCGCCCCGGGGTACTGAGGAGAGTGAAGAGGACGGCAGGAGCTGGAGCGGAGGGGGGCGCGAGGCACATTGTCGGTGCCTGCCCCCTCCGCATAGAGAAGCAGCCCCGGAGTCCGCCTGGACCGAGAGAGAGCAGCCGACGCGGGAGTCCCCTGCAGACAGCCCGGTGAGTGATTAAGAGGGCTGGGGGACTCCGCGCACGTGCTGGGGGGTGCGGGGGCAGTATCAGAGCCCCGTGAAGGCTCCAACGTTGCCTGACAGAATAAGTGGCAATCAGAGCGGCCCCGGAAGGCAGCGGGCCGCTCCAACGTTTGGGGGCATTGTTTCTAGAGCCCCGTGGCTCCAACCTCGAGGGCAGAGTTGGTTCCAAGTCCAGAGAGGGACTCCAATGACGGGGCATTGTCCGTTGAGGGCCACGAAGGCTCTAGGGGGCGCTTCAATTGTTTTAAGAGCCCAGAGGGGCTCCACGAGAGCGAGAGATTTGCGTTGGAGGGCACAGTGGTGCCCACGCTCAGTTCTACAGCTGCCCAGCACTTAGTGGGCAGCTGCAACGTTTAGGTGGGGATAATTGACATTCTGGCTGGCGCAGCTGGCGCAGCTTGACTGAACGCAGGGCGTCCTAGCCCCTTCCAGGCCAGTTGGCCCAGGGACTGCCACGGGTGGTGGCATATGAGTTCTTGCGCAATTGTTCCTTTCCTTGCACCTCTGAATGTGTGTTGATGCATCATGTGCCTTGTTCTTACACCGCTGAATGTTTTTAGGCATCATGTGTTTTCCTTCCCTACACCTCTGAATGTGATGCATCATGTGTAACGTTCTACTACCCCTACAGGTATTGTGATACTTAGGTGGTTGTTTGCTTTCTCCTAGTACAGGTGGTGCTAGTGAGGTTCTAGTTCCCTGCGTGACCGCTTCCTAAGGTAGTTAGGGTCGCGTAGGTGGTACTTACCTGATACCAGTAAGTACTGGTTGTGTGCTATACATATTATTTTTGTGCTACAGTAATTTTATATATTTTATGTGCTAAGTTCTAAGAGTGCTAATTCCGGACAGTGGTCCATGTGGCCCTATCCCCTGTACATATAATCCCTTGTAAATTCTGCCCGTGCCTGTTGGCACATTGTAAAGTATGTGTTTTTATCTAATGTGTTGTGTATAATACAAAGGCTATTTTTATAGAATACCTTGTGTGGAGTTTCCTTTGTGGTGGGCCTTGGGTGTTGTTGCTGGATGCGCACGCAAACGCTTTACACATCGCCTCAGAGATAAGCCTGACTGCTCGTGCCAAGCTACCAAGGGGGTGAGCAGGGGTTATCTTTGGCGTGTAACTTCCTTGCCCTGACTAGAGTGGTGGTTTCTGCCTGGCTTTGGCGCAAGCCTTAGCCAACCAGAAATCGCCAGGTCTAACAAACACCCACAACAGCAAGGATTTCTTCAGCATCGTCAAAGAGCTCTCCAACCCCAGCGCCGGAAACAACGACATCACTCCCTCACAAGACCTCTGCGACTCACTCGCCTCGTTCTTCCACCGCAAGATCGCCGAAATACACAACAGCTTCGGCGCACCAACCTCGCACCCAACCACCGAACCAACGCCCCCCACCACCACCCTCTGCGCCTGGACCCCGGTCAGCACCGAAGACACCACCCGCATGATGAACATTATCCACTCCGGATCCCCAACCGACCCCTGCCCCCACCACGTCTTCAACAAGGCCGACTCCATCATCGCACCCCAACTCCGGGACATCATCAACGCCTCCTTCAACACCGCCACCTTCCCGGAAAGCTGGAAGCACGCCGAGATCAGCGCCCTCCTGAAGAAACCAACAGCGGACCCCTCCGACCTCAAGAACTTTCGCCCCATCTCGCTCCTCCCTTTTCCTGCCAAAGTCATCGAGAAGACCGTCAACAGACAGCTTGCCGCCTTCCTCGAGACGAACGGATCCCTGGGCAACTTGCAGTCCGGCTTCCAAGCCAACCACAGCACCGAGACAGCCCTCATCGCAGCCACTGATGACATCAGATCCCTGCTCGACAACGGGGAAACAGCGGCCCTCATCCTCCTGGACCTCTCCGCAGCGTTCGTCATGGTCTGCCACCGCACCCCAGTGCAGCGCCTCAGCGACATCGGAATCCAAGAGAAGGCACTGGAGTGGATCATCTCGTTCCTCGCCGGAAGAACCCAGAGAGTCCGCCTCCCCCCGTTCAGATCCGAGGCCACCGAAGTCATCTGCAGCATACCACAGAGATCTTCGCTCAGCCCCACCCTCTTCAACGTCTACATGAGCCCCCTCGCAGCCATCGCACGCCAACACAACCTCAACATCATCTCCTACGCCAACGACACCCAGCTGATCCTCTCCCTCACCAACGACCCAGCCACCGCCAGAACAAGCCTACACGAAGGGATGAAAGACGTCGCCGAGTTGATGAAGAACAGCCGCCTGAAACTGAACTCAGACAAGATGGAAGTCCTCATCCTGGGATCATCGCCCTCCGCCTGGGACGACTCCTGGTGGCCCCCTGCCCTGGGCACCACCCCCAAGCCAACGGACCACGCACGTAACCTGGGCTTCATCCTGGACTCCTCCCTCTCGATGACCAGACAAGTCAACGCCGTCTCATCATTCTGCTACAACACCCTGCGCATGCTCCGAAAGATTTTCCGATGGATCCCCACCGAAACCAGGAAGACGGTTACCCAGGCACTCGTCACCAGCCGACTGGACTACGGAAACACCCTCTACGCCGGAACAACAGCCAAACTTCAGAAAAGACTCCAACGCATCCAGAACGCCTCCGCACGACTCGTCCTGGACATCCCCCGACACAGCCACATCACCGGCCACCTGAGAGACCTGCACTGGCTCTCCGTCAGCAAGAGGATCACGTACAGACTCCTCACCCACGCACACAAGGCTCACCACGACTTGGGCCCCAAGTACCTCAACAGCCGCCTGACCTTCTACACGCCCACCCGCCAGCTACGGTCGACCACCCTCGCCCTCGCCACCGTCCCACGCATCCGCAGAGCCACCGCCGGAGGAAGATCCTTCTCCTACCTGGCAGCCAAGACATGGAACTCCCTCCCCATCCACCTTCGGCTAACCCAGGACCACCTCTCCTTCAGGAAGCAACTCAAGACCTGGCTTTTCGAGCAGTAACGGACCCCTCTCCCCCAGCGCCTTGAGACCCTTCCGGGTGAGTAGCGCGCTATACAAATGTCATGATTGATTGATTGATATACAATGACTGGTTTCTAATTCTACCAAAATATAAAAACTGCATAGTTATCTGTCTGCAAACACATGAAAAACACAAATGCTTATCACAGAATGGTTTCTACATGCACACACACTGTCAATAAGATTGTAGAGAAAAAAAAGTACCCCCTACACTTTAGCAGGAGAAAAACATTAGTCAGATTAAAATCAAAATAGTCTACATACATCCCCTCACAATTAAATAACTCATCTTTCAAGTTGTTTTGTAGATTAAGAAGTATATCAGTCACTCACAATATTTTCTTTTACAGAATCTCTGCACTGTGCACCTCTCAGCAAAAACAAAGAATGGAAAAGTTTCCCTTTCATTTTCCACATATACATGTAAACATCAAATCACAATCCTTCACACATAAACTCAAAAGCAAACACACATTTCTATTGGTTAAACATTTCAACCCTTTCCAACTGAAATACATTTCAACCCTTCCCCCAATCTGTCTTCTGCCTGTTACCATAGAAACAGGTCATGGAACACTGCACTGAGCACACAGAACAGAAGTTCAGCACACAATGTTGCTAAACAAGAGAGGAAGTGTGCTTCACTTTTCAACATATGAACATATCAGCTTATCATCTATAATGTTCCTTACAATCTGTTTTTGTTAACCAATAAGAATCATACCTTAAAAACAGAAATATACACCCTACCTTTCAGTGTACAAAGTAGTCATACAACCAATGATTTTTTATTTTTTTTGTTAAAAAAAACATTCCGTGGATCCGCGCACCCAACGCGGTAGGATGCGCACACCGTGCGCGCATTTCGCAGATTTTTCTTTTTAAAAGGGGGTCCCAGGGGGTCCTTCTGGGACCCCCTAAGCACCTCTAGAGGGTCAGAGTATTTCTACTCTGCCCCCTTTATATGTTTTACACACTTTTTCCCCTTGCTTCTTCAGCCTCGCTTCTACCGACGCAGAAAATGGCCGCCAACAGTTCCTGGTTTCGAAAGTAGACAGACACTCGACAGCCAATTAGCATTCAGCGCGCGACTGGGAGGGTGCGCGCTCGGTTTGGGGAGAGTGCGTTTACGGTGCGGGTAGGGTCCGCGGATCCTCCCCGGCCATAGATATTTATGTACTTTTAACTCTAATTTTCTCAGGAACTACTGAACGGATTCACACCATTTATGCAAAAGGCACAAGTCTGAACTGAGGACTACCTCTTTGCCAAATTTGTTGTCATTCTGTTCAGCGATTCGGGCTGTAGCTGCAACAACAGATCCTATAGGAAATTGCATGGGGAAAACGCGTTTTGGGACCCCCCTTTTTTCTCGGCCCCCGCTTGACGAATCACCACAAAACTTTCAGGGTAGGATCGGAGTGGAGCTGGCCAAAAGTTTGGAAAATTTCGCGAGGATTCGTCAACCGGCGCCAGACTTATTGGTAATAGAATGTTGCGGATTTCCAATGGATAATAGGTCCTAACTATAACTATCTACTGGCGACCGCCAGTAGATAATATATATATATATATATATATATATATATATATATATATATATGAGATGAAATCGTCCAACAGGCACACTGGTACACCGGCAAAAAGGACGAAGCGAACCCGTTGACTGGTGCTCAATATTTTATTTTTCACTGCCCGACACCATCACCACCATGACGCGTTTCAGCCCACGTGGGGCCTTGATCACATATATATATATTACCTACTGGCGGTCGCCAGTAGGTAGTTATAGTTAGGACCACGTTTCCATAGGAAATCCGCAACATTCTATTTTGAATAACTTTGGCGCCGGTCGACGAATCCTCGCGAATTTTTCAAAATAGGTGGGGCGCTACGCTCCGCTCCTACCCTGAAAGTCTCGGGGGGATTCGTCAAGCGGGGGCTGAGATAAAAGGGGGGTCCCAAAACGCGTTTTTCCCATGCATTTTTCCATAGGACCTTTAGACAGGGCTACAGCCCGAACGGCTGAACAGAATTACTAGAAATTTGGCAGAGAGGTAGTCCTCAGGTCAAGGAAGTGCCTTTTGTAGGTTTGGTGTAAATCTGTTCAGTAGATTCTGAGAAAATAGCCTTTAAATCAATATATATATCTGAGCCAGCTTACGGTGCGCTTACGGTACGCTTACCGTACGCGTACGGTGGCGTGCGCGATTATGATTGGCTCTTAGATCTTAGTAAACATTCGAATCGGCCGAAACCAGGAAGCGGCGGCCGCCATTTTCTCTCTCGCACTGAGAGAGATGATTAACAAACAAAGCACAAAAACATTTAAAGGGGCTGTTTTGACAGCTCCCACACACATAGCCATGTAGAGGGAGTCCCCAAAGATCCCCCAAGGCCAAAAACTGAATTTTTTTTTTTCCGCAAATTTCGCCGATTACGCGTACGGTAAAAAAATATAAAAAAAAAAAAATTATCCACACTAACCCCACCCCGTGTGCAATTGGTGACCGGAGGTCACCAATTGTGCATGGCTTATCATAATAATAGTGAAAAACGAAAATATTAAAAAAAAAAATATTAAAAAAAAAAATTATCCACACTCTCTCCACCCCGTGTGCAAATGGTGCCCGAAGGGCACCATTTGTGCATGGCTTATAACTACTGCGAAAAATTAAAATATTACCTTTAAAAACTAAGTGCATCATATGTCCTCCATGCGCGCATGGTGCGCGAAGCGCATCGTGCGTACATGGCCCATCTAGCGTAACGTGGGCACGGAACGAACTGCGTTAAGTGGGCGCGCACGCCACGAATGGCGTAAAGTAACTTAGCATTTAAAAAACCGTACAAATTCACTGAAAAAACCATAGGTTTCACACACGTTATAGTTAGGATTTAGCATTTAAAAAACCTTGCAAATTCACTGAAAAAACCATAGGTTTCACACATGTTATAGTTAGCGGAAATTTTACTGATAAAAAACCAATGAAATTCCCCCGTTATAGTTAGTGCAGGCAACTATAACTCACGCGACCGCAATCTTCTGCTGATGACATATGTGTCTTTATGAAAAAAAAATATTTGTAATATATGTATAGCTAAAAATGTATGGAAGAAGACATGGGCAAATAAGTGTCTAAATACAGTATTAGCATCAGCAGAGGATTGCGGTCGCGTGAGTTATAGTTGCCTGCACTAACTATAACGGGGGAATTTCATTGGTTTTTTATCAGTAAAATTTCCGCTAACTATAACATGTGTGAAACCTATGGTTTTTTCAGTGAATATATATATATATATATATATATATATATATATATATATATATATATATATATATATATATATATATATATTTAAACTCCTCGTTCCACTGTTTCTCCCAGAAAAAGAACTTACCTGCATTATGGGAAACGTAGTTTGAATTGACTGGTTATGTGACACATTGACTTTAAAAACGCACGTTTGCACTTTGCAATTTTCATTGCTTCCACCTGTGAGCAAGGCGACTGTGTTCGCTGAAACGCGTAAGGAGACGGAAGCTTTTGTGCTGTTTTCCTAAGAATAAATGCAACTTTTCCAGCAGTGGGCCTCTCTCTGTTGCTTCATGTCATGGAATTGGTGGGCTGCTCCGTGCCCATTTTACAAAGAGGCCGCCCTGAAAGGTCGGGGGCTCCGGTACTCGGAGGATGTTTGGGAATATATATGGATTACCAAGGCACACCCCCGGGTCCAGGAAGAGATGGGGCGGTGACGGAGTTATCTAACTCTGCCCTGGGCGCGACTGGATCCCCGGTCCTGCCCCCGCTGAATGGAAACCTGTGCCTGGAGGTTGATGCGGTCTGGGGACCCAGGAGGACATTGCCATTCACACAACATGCGGGGGATTTGGCCAGATGACATCGTGATGTTAATTTTTGCGTCAACAGCAAGCCATCAATCCGCCTTACCCACCTGGATTCTTGCTGCATTCTGGGAACTGTAGTGCACATGTACTCAGTGCACTACAGATGGTGAGAAAGGACAATGCTCCTGGGGGCGGGGCAGACCTAAACCAATCATCGAGGGGCTATCATTCAAATACACAATGTTACCTGCATATTCCCCATAAGACTCCTGGCGCTGAAGAAGGCATATGTGATGCCGAAATGCATTCGCCGTTTGTGATAGAATAAAGTGCCCTCCCTGCTTACCCCAACTGTGGCCTCTGCTCTTTCCTTGGAGGAGTTTTCGTGATGTTTCGCGCGCATGCCAGAGGCGCGCTTCAGAGGCACCCGCATCCTCAAGTTGGCCTTGGCTTCGCTGGCATCTGCTGTGGCGGACTTTGTTTGTTTCCAGGGTACTGGATTACCGAGGCACACCCCCGGGTCCAGGAAGAGATGGGGCGGTGACGGAGTTATCTAACTCTGCCCTGGGCGCGACTGGATCCCCGGTCCTGCCCCCGCTGAATGGAAACCTGTGCCTGGAGGTTGATGCGGTCTGGGGACCCAGGAGGACATTGCCATTCACACAACATGCTGGGGATTTGGCCACATGACATCGTGATGTTAATTTTCGCGTCAACAGCAAGCCATCAATCCGCCTTACCCACCTGGATTCTTGCTGCATTCTGGGAACTGTAGTGCACATGTACTCAGTGCACTACAGATGGTGAGAAAGGACAATGCTCCTGGGGGCGTGGCGGACCTAAACCAATCATCGAGGGGCTATCATTCAAATACACGATGTTACCTGCATATTCCCCATAAGACTCCTGGCGCTGAAGAAGGCATATGTGATGCCGAAATGCATTCGCCGTTTGTGATAGAATAAAGTGCCCTCCCTGCTTACCCCAACTGTGGCCTCTGCTCTTTCCTTGGAGGAGTTTTCGTGATGTTTCGCGCGCATGCCAGAGGCGTGCTTCAGAGGCACCCGCATCCTCGAGTTGGCCTTGGCTTCGCTGGCATCTGCTGTGGCGGACTTTGTTTGTTTCCAGGGTACTGGATCACCAAGGCACACCCCCGGGTCCAGGAAGAGATGGGGCGGTGACGGAGTTATCTAACTCTGCCCTGGGCGCGACTGGATCCCCGGTCCTGCCCCCGCTGAATGGAAACCTGTGCCTGGAGGTTGATGCGGTCTGGGGACCCAGGAGGACATTGCCATTCACACAACATGCGGGGGATTTGGCCAGATGACATCGGGATGTTAATTTTCGCGTCAACAGCAAGCCATCAATCCGCCTTACCCACCTGGATTCTTGCTGCATTCTGGGAACTGTAGTGCACATGTACTCAGTGCACTACAGATGGTGAGAAAGGACAATGCTCCTGGGGGCGGGGCGGACCTAAACCAATCATCGAGGGGCTATCATTCAAATACACGATGTTACCTGCATATTCCCCATAAGACTCCTGGCGCTGAAGAAGGCATATGTGATGCCGAAATGCATTCGCCGTTTGTGATAGAATAAAGTGCCCTCCCTGCTTACCCCAACTGTGGCCTCTGCTCTTTCCTTGGAGGAGTTTTCGTGATGTTTCGCACGCATGCCAGAGGCGCGCTTCAGAGGCACCCGCATCCTCAAGTTGGCCTTGGCTTCGCTGGCATCTGCTGTGGCGGACTTTGTTTGTTTCCAGGGTACTGGATTACCAAGGCACACCCCCGGGTCCAGGAAGAGATGGGGCGGTGACGGAGTTATCTAACTCTGCCCTGGGTGCGGCTGGATCCCCGGTCCTGCCCCCGCTGAATGGAAACCTGTGCCTGGAGGTTGATGCGGTCTGGGGACCCAGGAGGACATTGCCATTCACACAACATGCGGGGGATTTGGCCACATGACATCGTGATGTTAATTTTAGCGTCAACAGCAAGCCATCAATCCGCCTTACCCACCTGGATTCTTGCTGCATTCTGGGAACTGTAGTGCACATGTACTCAGTGCACTACAGATGGTGAGAAAGGACAATGCTCCTGGGGGCGGGGCGGACCTAAACCAATCATCGATGGGCTATCATTCAAATACATGATGTTACCTGCATATTCCCCATAAGACTCCTGGTGCTGAAGAAGGCATATGTGATGCCAAAATGCATTCGCCGTTTGTGATAGAATAAAGTGCCCTCCCTGCTTACCCCAACTGTGGCCTCTGCTCTTTCCTTGGAGGAGTTTTCCTGATGTTTCGCGCGCATGCCAGAGGCGCGCTTCAGAGGCACCCGCATCCTCAAGTTGGCCTTGGCTTCGCTGGCATCTGCTGTGGCGGACTTTGTTTGTTTCCAGGGTACTGGATTACCAAGGCACACCCCCGGGTCCAGGAAGAGATGGGGCAGTGACGGAGTTATCTAACTCTGCCCTGGGCGCGACTGGATCCCCGGTCCTGCCCCCGCTGAATGGAAACCTGTGCCAGGAGGTTGATGCGGTCTGGGGACCCAGGAGGACATTGCCATTCACACAACATGCGGGGGATTTGGCCAGATGACATTGTGATGTTAATTTTCGCGTCAACAGCAAGCCATCAATCCGCCTTACCCACCTGGATTCTTGCTGCATTCTGGGAACTGTAGTGCACATGTACTCAGTGCACTACAGATGGTGAGAAAGGACAATGCTCCTGGGGGCGGGGCAGACCTAAACCAATCATCGAGGGGCTATCATTCAAATACACGATGTTACCTGCATATTCCCCATAAGACTCCTGGCGCTGAAGAAGGCATATGTGATGCCGAAATGCATTCGCCGTTTGTGATAGAATAAAGTGCCCTCCCTGCTTACCCCAACTGTGGCCTCTGCTCTTTCCTTGGAGGAGTTTTCGTGATGTTTCGCGCGCATGCCAGAGGCGCGCTTCAGAGGCACCCGCATCCTCAAGTTGGCCTTGGCTTCGCTGGCATCTGCTGTGGCGGACTTTGTTTGTTTCCAGGGTACTGGATTACCAAGGCACACCCCCGGGTCCAGGAAGAGATGGGGCGGTGACGGAGTTATCTAACTCTGCCCTGGGTGCGGCTGGATCCCCGGTCCTGCCCCCGCTGAATGGAAACCTGTGCCTGGAGGTTGATGCGGTCTGGGGACCCAGGAGGACATTGCCATTCACACAACATGCAGGGGATTTGGCCACATGACATCGTGATGTTAATTTTCGCGTCAACAGCAAGCCATCAATCCGCCTTACCCACCTGGATTCTTGCTGCATTCTGGGAACTGTAGTGCACATGTACTCAGTGCACTACAGATGGTGAGAAAGGACAATGCTCCTGGGGGCGGGGCGGACCTAAACCAATCATCGAGGGGCTATCATTCAAATACACGATGTTACCTGCATATTCCCCATAAGACTCCTGGCGCTGAAGAAGGCATATGTGATGCCAAAATGCATTCGCCGTTTGTGATAGAATAAAGTGCCCTCCCTGCTTACCCCAACTGTGGCCTCTGCTCTTTCCTTGGAGGAGTTTTCGTGATGTTTCGCGCGCATGCCAGAGGCGCGCTTCAGAGGCACCCGCATCCTCAAGTTGGCCTTGGCTTCGCTGGCATCTGCTGTGGCGGACTTTGTTTGTTTCCAGGGTACTGGATTACCAAGGCACACCCCCGGGTCCAGGAAGAGATGGGGCAGTGACGGAGTTATCTAACTCTGCCCTGGGCGCGACTGGATCCCCGGTCCTGCCCCCGCTGAATGGAAACCTGTGCCAGGAGGTTGATGCGGTCTGGGGACCCAGGAGGACATTGCCATTCACACAACATGCGGGGGATTTGGCCAGATGACATCGTGATGTTAATTTTCGCGTCAACAGCAAGCCATAAATCCGCCTTACCCACCTGGATTCTTGCTGCATTCTGGGAACTGTAGTGCACATGTACTCAGTGCACTACAGATGGTGAGAAAAGACAATGCTCCTGGGGGCGGGGCGGACCTAAACCAATCATCGAGGGGCTATCATTCAAATACACGATGTTACCTGCATATTCCCCATAAGACTCCTGGCGCTGAAGAAGGCATATGTGATGCCAAAATGCATTCGCCGTTTGTGATGGAATAAAGTGCCCTCCCTGCTTACCCCAACTGTGGCCTCTGCTCTTTCCTTGGAGGAGTTTTCGTGATGTTTCGCGCGCATGCCAGAGGCGCGCTTCAGAGGCACCCGCATCCTCAAGTTGGCCTTGGCTTCGCTGGCATCTGCTGTGGCGGACTTTGTTTGTTTCCAGGGTACTGGATTACCAAGGCACACCCCCGGGTCCAGGAAGAGATGGGGCGGTGACGGAGTTATCTAACTCTGCCCTGGGCGCGACTGGATCCCCGGTCCTGCCCCCGCTGAATGGAAACCTGTGCCTGGAGGTTGATGCGGTCTGGGGACCCAGGAGGACATTGCCATTCACACAACATGCGGGGGATTTGGCCAGATGACATCGTGATGTTAATTTTCGCGTCAACAGCAAGCAATCAATCCGCCTTACCCACCTGGATTCTTGCTGCATTCTGGGAACTGTAGTGCACATGTACTCAGTGCACTACAGATGGTGAGAAAGGACAATGCTCCTGGGGGCGGGGCGGACCTAAACCAATCATCGAGGGGCTATCATTCAAATACACGATGTTACCTGCATATTCCCCATAAGACTCCTGGCGCTGAAGAAGGCATATGTGATGCCGAAATGCATTCGCCGTTTGTGATAGAATAAAGTGCCCTCCCTGCTTACCCCAACTGTGGCCTCTGCTCTTTCCTTGGAGGAGTTTTCGTGATGTTTCGCGCGCATGCCAGAGGCGTGCTTCAGAGGCACCCGCATCCTCAAGTTGGCCTTGGCTTCGCTGGCATCTGCTGTGGCGGACTTTGTTTGTTTCCAGGGTACTGGATTACCAAGGCACACCCCCGGGTCCAGGAAGAGATGGGGCGGTGACGGAGTTATCTAACTCTGCCCTGGGTGCGGCTGGATCCCCGGTCCTGCCCCCGCTGAATGGAAACCTGTGCCTGGAGGTTGATGCGGTCTGGGGACCCAGGAGGACATTGCCATTCACACAACATGCGGGGGATTTGGCCACATGACATCGTGATGTTAATTTTCGCGTCAACAGCAAGCCATCAATCCGCCTTACCCACCTGGATTCTTGCTGCATTCTGGGAACTGTAGTGCACATGTACTCAGTGCACTACAGATGGTGAGAAAGGACAATGCTCCTGGGGGCGGGGCGGACCTAAACCAATCATCGAGGGGCTATCATTCAAATACACGATGTTACCTGCATATTCCCCATAAGACTCCTGGTGCTGAAGAAGGCATATGTGATGCCAAAATGCATTCGCCGTTTGTGATAGAATAAAGTGCCCTCCCTGCTTACCCCAACTGTGGCCTCTGCTCTTTCCTTGGAGGAGTTTTCATGATATATATATATATATATATATATATATATATATATATATATATATATATATTCACTGAAAAAACCATGGGTTTCACACACGTTATAGTTAGGAATTAGCATTTAAAAAACCTTAGAAATTCAATGAAAAAACCAAAGGTTTCACACATGTTATAGTTAGCTGGACATTTCACTCGTAAAAAACCATTGAAATTCCCCCGTTATAGTTAGTTCAGCTAACTATAACTCGCGCGCCCGCAATGCACTGCTGATGACGTCACATATTACATCACTCATGACATGGTCAGTGACATCACTCATGACATCACTGATGACATCTCAAATGACATCACTGATGACATCACTGATGACATCATCCAGTGAATGTGTGTTTTTCTGAAAATTAAATATGTTTTATACATGTATATCTCAAGGTCGATGGAAGAATAAATGGGTATATAAGTGTCTAAATGGATGATTTGTTTTTGAAAAATTGATTGTGTAACTGACTGATTAAGTGTATCATAGTGAATACATGGCTAAGTGAGTAATGTTTAAATATGTAAATATCTGTATCAGTCTCTCACTTTGTGTATAAGTGGCTGCATGGGTTGGTGAGTAGCTACATGGGTGTCTATAACGGGTTATTAGTTGGTTTTTTGAGTATCAGTCTGAGTGTCTGCATGGTTCGGTGGGGGTATTACGTAGTGCATAGGTGCATGAATGAGTGACTCACTGTTTGTATGTGTTGAACACAGCATGTGTGCAGGACTGTATGGGTGGATGAGTGTGTGTATGGGTGTGTTAGTGAGTGAATGACTGTCTCAATAGTGTCTTTATGAGTAACTACATATGTTTTAAACTAGTATATGTGACTATTGGTGTATATATGTGAGTATATGTGAGAGTGAGAGATTGAAAGAGTTCCTGTATGAATAAGTATGTGTTTCTATAAGTGATTGTTTAAAAGACTAAGTATGTGTAAGTTTCCGTAGAAGTAAGTGTGGTGGTGTGTGTATAACTGTATATGCAAGTAAATGTATGTTTGATTCTTTATTAGCATGAGTGACTATGTGTGTGAGTAACTCTATGGATGAGTGGCATTGTGTAACAGGATGTATAGGTGCATGAGTACATATGATGAGTGAGTACATGTATGAGTGACTGTATAGGACTGTTGGTGAATGAGTGGATGTGTATGTGGATCTTAGAATTACTGAAGAGGTTGTTGTAACTGGTATTGGTATGTCCATTGTTTTGAAAATGTTAGTCTCTATTTTTGAATGTGTGTATCAAAGGTTATATTAGGGTGAGAGGAGGTCTGCCACTCTATCACAAGGATGATGTCATCAGTGATGTCATCAGTGATGTCATTTGAGATGTCATCAGTGATGTCATGAGTGATGTCACTGACCATGTCATGAGTGATGTAATATGTGACGTCATCAGCAGTGCATTGCGGGCGCGCGAGTTATAGTTAGCTGAACTAACTATAACGGGGGAATTTCAATGGTTTTTTACGAGTGAAATGTCCAGCTAACTATAACATGTGTGAAACCTTTGGTTTTTTCATTGAATTTCTAAGGTTTTTTAAATGCTAATTCCTAACTATAACGTGTGTGAAACCCATGGTTTTTTCAGTGAATTTGCAAGGTTTTTTAAATGCTAATTTCTAACTATGCCTACAGAGATAGGACATGTGAAGAAAGAAGAAAAAATGCACAGAAAGAAACAAAAGAAGTGCAGAAAGAAGCAACAGAAGTCCTCAAATACGAAGATAAGTGCAGGAAGAAGGATAACGTGCAGAAAGAACAAAAAGAAGAGCAGAAAGAAGCCTTGTTGCAAAATCATCCTGTACCCTCAACTTTTTCAGACGGATACTGGTGGTAACTGAGTCTGACTAGCCAGTGCTATGTTAAAAGACACTTAGAATACAGTGAAAACACCTACATACACTAGGGAACATTATGCGTTGGGGTCCCCCTGTGATTAGCATGACCTCCTCTGTAAGCCCCTAGTACATAATAGGGCATGGGGATTAAAACTACCTCTTAAAACAGGCCACAGGGCGTTTTTGCACACGTTAACTCAGGCCCCGTCCCCTCCCTTCACCACTGTGTAAACACGCCCTGTGTCCATTTTTAGTTGGGAGATTAAGTTCATTTGAATCCTGAGGGTCCCTAGGGTCCAACTAGCCCACTAGGTACCTCCAGTAAATGCCACAGAGCTGTGTTGCAGAGAGGTGTAAAAAGTGGCACGGCCTGGACCACCTCCTTGCAATGCAGCTCAGTGGCGCTTACTGGAAGCACTTGGTGGGCTAGTTAGCCCCCAGGGGCCCTCAGTATTGAAGGGAAATTATATCCCCAATTTAAAACGTGCCATAGTGCGTGTTTGCACACGTCACCTCAGGCCCCGTCCCCTCCCTTCACCACTGTGTAAACGCGCCCTGTGGCTGTTCTAAGTTGAGAGATTAAGTCCCCTTGAATCCTAAGGGTCCCTAGGGTCAAACTAGACCACTAGGTACCTCCAGTAAGCACCACAGAGCTGCGTTGCAGAGAGGTGTAAAAAGGGGCTTGGCCTCAGAACACCTGTCTGCAGCGCAGCTCCCTGGCGCATACTGGAGATGCCTGTTGGGGGCGCGTTTGCAGAGTGCTGCACGGAGGGAGCATGGCCTCCGGCACGATGCCAGTCTTTTATTTATTTTAATTTTTTAAGAAGGGGGGCTGTGTGGTTCCCCTTCTTATTCTAATTTATTGGCCCTGATGACCCCATCCCCCAGGGCCTGTCTCCTAATTATATTTTTTTGACCCCAATCCCTAGGGCCGGCCACTGTTTTTTATTATTTTAAAAAAATATTTATTTATAGACACACCTAGGACATGCTGGACAAACCGTACGTACCTATCACCATGACGATTTGCGGGATATTCATTAAAAGGCGACTATGCATGCAATGAATCCACGTGGAATGTATTTACACTACTAGTGAAGCTCTGACATGTCTGATGCCCTACCGTGCCTAATCCCGGTAGACACCCTTGTCGTTTATTTATACAAACATGGGTAGCTATTGACGGGCACATTTATTACACATGCACACCAAGCCATTCAAAGGGGATTCGACAAAAATTCGACCAAAACTATGCAAGAAACCCCCCTCACGGTTAATAAAACACACATCCACTGCCGGATGTGTAATACTTTTTATTTTACTCTCTGGAAAGGGGATGAACATCACTTGAGAGTCACAGCGCGCTCCTGACAGAGCCCAATGCTGTGTTACACCCACCATTGCCTGCCGAGTGCCACACACCTCTATGTTGTATTCCACTAGCTAGTGCATATGCTATGACACTCTCTAGCCCATGTGCACTGTAACACCACCCCGTGAATATGTCATGCCACACTTGTCTTCGCACGGGTTATATTGCCCCATCTAACGTGCCTTCCTCGATGCCTATGTTATAACGCACAGTGCTATGCCATACATATTACAATCTGCGATCCATATCTGTGTCACAGTGCATATGCAACGTTACACTCCCCAGCACATATTTTATATTACAACTTTAGAGACTAGTTAGGTTACACAACACTGCCCTGTGCATATTACACTCCAAGGCGCATATCGCATAGCACGCGCTAGTGCCTGTGCTATCTCGCGCTCTCCAATGAATCTGTCATTGCGCACAATGTATTGCATATTATATTTCACGCCCGGTTCATCTTATATCACACTTTTTGGTGCATAGTTTATACCATACACTATATCTAGTTTTCATTTTCAATCGTGCTCTCAGGACTATGTTCTATATAACACTGTGTTCACCTACCCTTTTCACGGGCATTACATTTTGCGATAGGGGGTGGAGGGTCAGGGGGTGTTTCTGCCAAGTGAGCCCGGAGTCACAGTCACAAACGTCCTCTTCTTCCTGAATAAAAGTGAGATTATGCTGCATACTTGTTCATATTTTAAGTAGTTCGCACAGACTCAATGTTTTAAAAACAATAAAGTTCCTAATACCCGCCTTCTCTGAACAGTTAGCTTGCTGCCCCATCCCCCTCCTCCCTATCCTCTGTTGTGTGAATCCATGGAATAGCCTCCTCCCTCCTGCCATGCATGGTCTGATGTGCTGCCACTGCCCTCAATTTAGTATGATGTACCAGTCCACTCCTCCTGCCCTCCATTGCCCAATTCTATGCCCCATCATTGACCTCCTGCTTAAACTCTGTGCTTAGCTTGCTGCCCCTATTCTCCTTCCCCCTGCCCTCCGATGTCTTTGTGTATGCCCCTGCTCCATCCTTTTTGCCCACCATGTCCCATGGACCTGCCACTCCTATCTACTCTGAGTGTTCTGTTGAGCTGCCACTCCCCTCCCACCTGCCTAGCATTGTCAGATGACTGTAACCTGTCCCTGCCACCTCCACCCTGCCTGTCCACATGCCATGCCCCTATCCTCTTCCTCCTGTCCTACATGGTCCATTGTACTGCCACACCCTTCTGCCCTCCCTGGTCTGTTGTGCTGCAACTGCTCCTCCTGCGTGCCCCGTGTGGTCTGTTGTGAGGTCCCTTCCCCTGAACTTTCTTGTCTGTGCACAGGTCCTGACCCTCCCTTCTATCCTCCATCGTCCTTTGTGCATGCCCCTGCACCCTCCTTCTTGCCCATCATAGCCATTGGTCTTCTGTGCTGCCATGGCCCCTCCCACCTTCCCTGTGTGGTCAGTTAGCTGCCCCTGACCCCCTCCCACCTTCCCTCCATGGTCTGTGTGTATGCCATCACAGTCTCACTGTTGCTCTTCATGGTGTGTCTTGCTTCTAGTGCCCATCCTGCCTGACCTCCATGGCTATCTTGCTGCTCCTGCCCTGCCCCCTTGCCCCCAGCCCTCTGTTTACATGTGAAGACCCCTACTCCCTCCCTCCTGGCTTGTCTGTTCCATTGTAATGCCCCTGATCCATCCCTACTGCCCTTTATGGTCTGTAATGCTGCAGCTTTCTCTCCTGTCTGTCCATTATGGTCAGCTAGCTACCATTGCCTCTTGCCCCTCTGTTCTCTGTTGTCCATGTGCATGGTCCTGTCCCCTCCCTCTTGCTTTCTATGGATTGTTCTGCTGCACTCCCGTCCTGCATGCCCTGTGTGGTGTATTGTGCTGCTGCAAACCCTGATGCCTGCCCTGCAGGGTCAGTTTGGTGCACCTCTCCATGCCCCTCTTGTCCTCTGTTATCCAAGTCCATGTCCCTATCCCATTTCCTTCCATGATCCAATGTACCATACTTGCGAACATTTTGAACTTGGTAAGAGGGAGATTTTGAAAAAAAACTGGGGTATTGATTTTCCCCTTTGAGTTACATTGAAAAAGAGGATATTGTAGACAGGAGACAGATCAAATAAAGCCCATTTGAGCTTAAAAACATTGGACGTTTCCTGGCTGAATCGGGTCTGTTGGCATGTATGGTTGTACTACCATTGCCTCTTCCTTCTGCCCACAATGGTCTATTACATTGCCACAGCCTTGAAGGAGGGTAGATTTTGTATCACAGGGGGCCCCTGGCCCGTTCTGTCCACACCTGAAGTATGAGACCCTTGTCCTTGCCCTGCCAGCCGCATTTGTAGGCCGTATTAAATTGACCAGCGGGTCCTGTGTTGCTATATAATTATCCTGAGACATCCTTACCACTCAGCCAGCATAAAACCCCTGTGTAGGCCCTTCTGTTCAATATGTAGGCCTCTTTGTTAAATTGACCATAGCTCTGCAATTTTAGTGTATAGCAGTCTGAAGGCAGGTCTGCGAGGCCTTCTGCTCCAAACTAGTAGCCCCCACCCTACCCGAGTGCTCCGTGCTCGGTATCAAAGTTCAACATCCCACTGAAGCTGTCGACATACAGTAGGCTGCATCCTGGACTGGTACTTGCTTCCTGGGCAGGTTTCCCGCTTTTAGGAAGTGGCAACCGCAGAGCGTCAAGTTAGGAGAACTGAGGAGATTTTGTACATGAATATATTGAATTCCCGTACAATACCCATTATTTTCTGCTTGCTCTATGGAACTTACGATAAGCGATTGGCCTGAGAGACTGACCTTTTCACCCAGTCCATTGTCAGCATTAAGTGGGTAAATGACGAAATGTCTGGTAAAATCTGCAGACGAAGCTTTTGGGTAGCATACGTAGGTAGATGTAGCGTGCAAAGGAGCCCACAAAATGATATAAAAAGGGAGCACCCACAGATATCGACGGACTACCTCGCCGTCTGTATGTAGGTTAACAGGCTGTGCAGGTTTTCCCCAAGAGCTGGGAGCTCTTGTCTTCCTTTGCTTAAAATGTCTTGCTCTGCTTTGCTTGAAGTATCTTATTCTATTTTACCTATATGAAATGTCATGTTATGTTTAACCATTGTTCTCTTTACTTTTGCATTTAAAAGATTTTGTATTGTAATTGCAGGAATGCTTGCTCTAAGAGTAAACGTGAGTGTTCCTAGGTAACATTTTCCTTGGTGTAACTTGTTTCTCATGATGCATTTATAGATGTGTTTTCTCTCTCTCTCTGTCAGTACATTAATTAAGATACAGAGAATATCATGACAGCTGTATGATTATCTGGATTCTGTATTTTGTACTTTATGTCTCTATTCTGCGGTTTCTTTGAAGTTGTATCTTCTCATTAAACTGCCATTGTATTCTGCCACCAATTCCATGTCTCATATGTCTGTTTTCTTCATTTTTGGAGCAAGCGTTCCTAGGCACCCCGGCTCAAATTAAGGTGCCCCTTTTGTCCCTGACTCACTCTCCTGCTCAGTTCTGTGGTGGCTCCCGGGGCTCTGGGGACCGCCTCTAGCTTCCTTGACCCGTAATAGATCTTCCCTCCAACAGCCTCTCTTGCAAGTCCTGTATTGTTGGTTTGTTGCCCCTGCCCCCCTTTCCACTGCCCTCCATAGTCTGTTGTGCTTCCACGGCCCTTCCTGCCTGCTCAGTGTGGTTAAATTGTTGCCTTTGCACTCTCCTACCTGCCTTCAATTTTCAGAGTCCGTGCCCCTGGCCTTTGCCTCTCAACAGTATCCCAATGAACAACTAGATTGCTAACATTCTATATTTATTACAAAAGTGTGGAACGCCTGACATCATCTTGATGTAATCAAAACTGTAATACCTAGAGCATTTCCTTTAGAAATTACATATATGAGAGGGTCTTATTGGCATCAAAATTATGGTTAGTGCTCTAAAAGACTAAAATAAGGACATTTTGTCTGAGTTTTCAAATAGCGACAAAGCACTTTTAAATTATTTGTTATCTTTATGTTTTTTTTATCCAGTTGACCACTTGATTAAATGTTGCACTTAGGGGAGAGGATGTGGTGTTACTTCCAGAACTGCAGACTTTGCAACTGGGGAACCAGGTTGAAGTTTCTGCTTCAGCTCGACATTCTGTGATTCTGGTCAAATCACTTAGTCTCCCCATGTCTACAACCAAAATGAATTTGTGCTTGTGTGATGTAACCAATGCTCATGTAAAGCACTCCAATACCTGACAAGTCTGCACTATATAACACTGCAAAAACACTAAATAATAAGTGTTTTGCACACTTCTGTCATTGGGCTATATTTGGGCTACATCTGGGTGATTTTGGGCTACATTTGGGCTCTTTTGTCTCCGGTGGCCATCTTGGGAGATTTATTTGTCATGAAGTTTCCTAATTTCCTCATGTACTGCAGTGTCCTCAGTAGGAAATGCTTTCAGTTTTTTACGTTGATTCCATCATGAAGGTATTCAGATATGTCACACATTTGCCATAAATTCTGAATGTTAGCACTCTAGTTGCTCATTATATCACTGTAGTAAAACTACTGTTCACCATGGAAGTCTGCTCCTGGTATTAAAAGTGCATGTTTCAGTCTGCATGTCAGAATTTTTTAATGAAATAGAAGAGGATTTGAGAAGTCACTCAAAATGTGCCCTCATTTTCTTTCTTCAGCATTAATGATAATTTCTATGGCAAAATGAACCCCCTCATTGTGTTCCTTTTTAAATTAAATGTTTTAAGTGTTACCAGTTTATTCCAATCAAGATGGCTTCAGGTGTGCCATACTTTTGTCATAATGAAGACAGTAAGCGCTCTAGTTGTTTTTAAGAACATTCTGGGACATTCTGTCATTGGGCTATACTTGGGCTACATCTGGGTGATATTTGGGCTACATTTGGGCTCTTTTGTCTCTGGTGGCCATCTTGGGAGACTTATTTGTTATGAAGTTTCCTAATTTCCTCATTTACTGCAGTCTCCTCAGTAGGAAATACTTTCAGTTTTTTACTTTGATTCCATCAAGAAGGCATTCAGATGTGTCACACATTTGCCATAAATTCAGAATGTTAGCACTCTTTTTGCTCATTAGATCACTGTAGTAAAGCTACTGCTCACCAGGGAAAACTGCTGCTGGTATTGAAAGTGCATGTTTCAGTCTGCATGTCAGAATGTTTTAATGAAATAGAAGAGGATTTGAGAAGTCACTCAAAATGTGCCCTAATTTTTCTTTCTGCAGCACTAATCATACTTTTTATGGAAAAATGAACCCCCTCATTTTGTTCCTTTTGAAATTAAATGTTTTAAGAGTTACCACTTTATTCCAAGCAAGATGGCTTCAGGTGTGCCATACGTTTATCATAGGTAGGACTGTTAGCGCTCTAGTAGTTCTTTGGAACACTCTGGGAAGCTGCAGTAGAACACAAAGGAATCAACTGACAGTCTCTGCCCTTGTTGGATGTACATGTTTTACTGAGAATGTCAGACTTCATTCTCACATGACTGAGAAAGATAATGTGAATTTACAGAAAATAAGCTCTCAGTTTAGTTTATAGATCACCTTCCAAACCTCTGTGGTAAAAGCATGAGAAAATATTTTTCTCTCAATCATGATATCCCAGCAGAAGGCTTTTTCACATGGTGAAATCACCTTAGAACATACCACAATTCCTAAAATGAGTATGGTACCATCAACAAATGATTTATAATGTAACTAAAGTCTTAAAACCTTCTATTAACTGCAATGCTTTTTAATGAGGTGCTATCATGTATATTGGTCCCAAGATGGCTGCCAACACTTCTTGGATGAAGTGCTGACAGCCAATCAGATCTCAGGATGAGATGTGTGGTTAGGCTCCGCCCACATATATATATGGTTTTAAATGCTATTTTCTCAGGAAATACTGAACAGATTTACACCAGACCTGCAAAAGGCACTTCCTTGACCTTATGGCTACCTCTCTGCCAAATTTCAAGGAATTCTGTTCAGCCGTTCGGGCTGTAGCTGTGTCTAAAGGTCCTATGGAAAAATGCATGGGAAAAACGCGTTTTGGGACCCCCCTTTTATCTCAGCCCCCGCTTGACGAATCCCCCCGAGACTTTCAGGGTAGGAGCGGAGCGTAGCGCCCCACCTATTTTGAAAAATTCGCGAGGATTCGTCGACCGGCGCCAAAGTTATTCAAAATAGAATGTTGCGGATTTCCTATGGAAATGTGGTCCTAACTATAACTACCTACTGGCGACCGCCAGTAGGTAATATATATATATATATACATATATATATATTTAAACTGCTCGTTCCACTGTTTCTCCCAGAAAATAGACGAGTGTGGACCCAAATTGGTGCTTCTAATTCAGTTTACTGTTATACACCACCAGTTAGTCCGCCATGACGCGTTTCGGCCGTCCCTCGGCCTTGATCACATGACACGCTCTGGACTATGAGAGCCATTTTTAAAGTGCTAGTGCTTCATTTGTAAACAGTAGACATAAACAACATACTATGGAATTCTATGTACTACGTATAAATACATATATTGGGGTTAATACATGAGCATATTGTTCTCTATTTTTAGAACATCCATGATTATTTTAGACAACCATAATTGTGCATATTGCTAAAAATATAATCTGCACCCTCTGTATTTGTATTGGTCACTCAATAAATGCTTCAATGCGAGCTCAACTATCAATAATAATAGGTTGCCTTGCTCTCAATATCTAAGATTTACATATATGAGTGGCTAATGTGATGACATGAAAAATTCAAAAAGAAAAGATAAAGGAAAAAGTGAAAAATTGTGCAAAATTTCTAATTAATATAAATTGGTTGAGATTGAAAAATATGTACAACCAGATATATGTATATAGAAAAATTATGGTGTTATTAGTTAGAAAAAATAATACCTTTTGTAAACTTGTACCAGAGTCTAATTTCAATATACATTCTTGGCTGTGTGGTATGGTAACATGTAGTATATTCATGGCAGCTATTGTTTAAAATAAGGATAAAAATACATAAATAGGTTTAAAATTTAAGAAGGGCAAATGTACAGGATATGGTTGGAAATATTATTTGCATTTAGTATATTGACATCCATATCCTTACATGTCTATGTATGTATGAGTGTGATAAAATAAATAGATATTACATATAAATACATTCAATAAATATAATGCACATTTTAATTATTTTCTTAAAATATTCAATATAAAACTGTAAATATATAAATATATAGAAAAATATAAATATTGTAAAATCCAATCTTATATTCACAGCTCAAATACACCATTCCCTTCCATCCCTAAAAAACTCTATCATCCCGACATTTCCTTTTCCAAGTGAACACACATCAAATAATCTAGTATAAACCTTATTGAATGATAGTAAGCAGTGCAACCTGTATCTTTAAAGTCAAAATTATATATATCAGAGTATTATAGAGATACACATGGTAAAAATCCGATCTAAACCATAAGTATTGACCTAGACATATTCTAAAATTAACTTAGAATACATATGTAGAAGTTTCGAAAAAACTCCTAATGGTATATATATATATATATTCACTGAAAAAACCATAGATTTCAGGGGCATTATAGTTAGCTGGACTTTTCACTCGTACAAAACCATTGAAATTCCCCCATTATAGTTAGTTCAGCTAACTATAACTCACGCGCCCGCAATGCACTGCTGATGACGTCACATATTACATCGCTCATGACATGGTCAGTGACATAACTCATGACATCACTGATGACATCTCAAATGACATCACTGATGACATCATCCAGTGAATGTGTGTTTTTCTGAAAATTACATATGTTTTATATATGTATATCTCAAGGTCGATGGAAGAATAAATGGGTATATAAGTGTCTAAATGGATGATTTGTTTTTGAAAAATTGATTGTATAACTGACTGATTAAGTGTATCTTAGTGAATACATGGCTTAGTGAGTAATATTTAAATATGTAAATATCTGTATCAGTCTCACTTTGTGTATAAGTGGCTGCATGGGTTGGTGAGTAGCTACATGAGTGTCTATATAGGTTATTAGTTGGTTTTTTGAGTATCAGTATGAGTGTCTGAGGGTCTATATGGTTCGGTGGGGGGTATTACGTAGTGCATAGGTGCATGAATGAGTGACTCACTGTTTGTATGTGTTGAAGACAGCATGTGTGCAGGACTGTATGGGTGGATGAGTGTGTGCATGGGTGTGTTAGTGAGTGAATGACTGTTTCAATAGTGTCTTTATGAGTAACTACATATGTTTCAAACTAGTATATGTGACTATTGGTGTATATAAGTGAGTATATGTGAGAGTGAGAGATTGAAAGTGTTCCTATATGAATAAGTATGTGTTTCTATAAGTGATTGTTTAAAAGACTAAGTATGTGTAAGTTTCTGTAGAAGTAAGTGTGGTGGTGTGTGTATAACTGTATATGAAGTAAATGGATGTTTGATTCTTTATTAGCATGAGTGACTATGTGTGTGAGTAACTCTATGGATGAGTGGCGTTGTGTAACAGGATGTATAGGTGTATGAGTACATATGATGAGTGAGCACATGTATGAGTGACTGTATAGGACTGTTGGTGAATGAGTGGATGTATATGTGGATCTTAGAATTACTGAATGTTGTTGTAACTGGTATTGGTATGTCCATTGTTTTGAAAATTTTAGTTTCTATTTTTGAATGTGTGTATCAAAGGTTATATTAGGGGGAGAGGAGGTCTGCCACTCTATCACAAGGATGATGTCATCAGTGATGTCATGAGTGATGTCATTTGAGATGTCATCAGTGATGTCATGAGTGATGTCACTGACCATGTCATGAGTGATCAGCAGTGCATTGCGGGGGCGCGAGTTATAGTTAGCTGAACTAACTATAACAGGGGAATTTCAATGGTTTTGTACGAGTGAAAAGTCCAGCTAACTATAACGCCCCTGAAACCTATGGTTTTTTCAGTGAATTTCTAAGGTTTTTTACATGCTAATTCCTAACTATAACGTGCTTGAAACCTATGGTTTTTTCAGTGAATTTCAAAGGTTTTTTAAATCCTAATTTCTAACTATGCCTGCAGAGATAGGACATGTGAAGAAAGAAGAAGAAACGCTCAGAAAGAAAAAAAAGAAATGTAGAAAGAAGCAACAGAAGTCCTCAAAGACGAAGAAAAGTGCAGGAAGAAGGATAACGTGCAGAAAGAACAAACAGAGGAGCAGAAAGAAGCCTTGTTGCAAAATCATCCTGTACCCTCAACTTTTTCAGACGGATACTGGTGGTAACTGAGTCTGACTAACCAGTCCTAGAGCCAGTGCTATGTTAAAAGACACTCAGAATACAGTGAAAACACCTACATTCACTAGGGAACACTGTGCGTTGGGGTCCCCCTGTGATTAGAATGACCTCCTCTGTAAGCCCCTAGTATATAATAGGGCAGGGGATTAAAACTACCTCTTAAAACGCACCTCAGGGCGTGTTTGCACACGTCACCTCAGGCCTCGTCCCCTCCCTTCCCCACTGTGTAAACACGCCCTGTGGCAGTTTTAATTTGGGAGATTAATTTCCCTTGAATCCTGAGGGTTCCTAGGGTCCAACTAGACCACTAGGTACCTCCAGTAAGCGCCACAGAGCTACGTTGCAGAGAGATGTAAAAAGGGGCACGGCCTAGACCACCTCTCTGCAAAGCAGCGCAGTGGCGCTTACTGGAAGCACCTGGTGGGCTAGTTGGCCCCCAGGGTCCCTCAGGATTGAAGGGGAATTATTTCCCAAACTTAAAACGCGCCACAGGGCTTGTTTGCACGTTAACTCAGGCTCCGTCCCCTCCCTTCACCACTGTGTAAACACGCCCTGTGGCCGTTTTTAGTTGGGAGATAAAGTTCATTTGAATCCTGAGGGTCCCTAGGGTTCAACTAGCCCACTAGGTACCTCCAGTAAGCGCCACAGAGCTGTGTTGCAGAGAGATGTAAAAAGTGGCACGGCCTGGACCACCTCTCTGCAACGCAGCTCAGTGGCGCTTACTGGAAGCACCTGGTGGGCTAGTTAGCCCCCAGGGGCCCTCAGGATTGAAGGAGAATTATTTCCCCAGCTTAAAACGCGCCATAGGGCGTGTTTGCACACGTCACCTCAGGCCCCGTCCCCTCCCTTCCCCACTGTGTAAACACGCCCTGTGGCTGTTTTTTAAGTTGGGAGATTAAGTCCCCTTGAATCCTGAGGGTCCCTAGGGGCAAAATAGCCTACTAGGTACATCCAGTAAGCGCCATTGCAGAGAGGAGCAAAAAGGGGCACGGCCTGCACCACCTCTCTGCAACGCAGAGCAGTGGCGCTTACTGGAAGCACCTGGTGGGCTAGTTGGCCCCCAGGGTCCCTCAGGATTGAAAGGGAATTATTTCCCCAACTTAAAACGCGCCACTGGGCGTGTTTGCACACATCACCTCAGGCCCCGTCCCCTTCCTTCACCACTGTGTAAACGCGCCCTGTGGCTGTTCTGAGTTGAGAGATTAAGTCCCCTTGAATCCTAAGGGTCCCTAGGGTCAAACTAGCCCACTAGGTAACTCCAGCGCCACAGAGCTGCGTTGCATAGAGGTGTAAAAAAGGGCGTGGCCTCAGAACACCTGTCTGCAACGCAGCTCCCTGGCGCATACTGGAGATACCTGTTGGGCTAGTTGACCCTCAGGGACCCTCAGTATTGAAGGGGAATTAATTCCCCAACTTACAACTGGCCAGGGGGCGCATTTGCAGAGTGCTGCAAGGAGGGGGCGTGGCCTCCGGCGCGATGCCAGTCTTTTATTTATTTTATTTTTTTAAGAAGGAGGGCTGTGTGGCCCCCCTTCTTTTTCTAATTTATTGGCCCTGGGGACCCCATCCCCCAGGGCCTGCACCCTAATTGTTTTTGTTGAAAAAAATTAATTTGGCCCTCCCAAGGCCTTAATCGGCCCCGGGGACCCCAACCCCCGGGTCATGGCCTTTTAAAAAAAAAAAATCTTTAGGAGGGGGGCTGCGTTGCCCCCCTCCTCAGGCCACTTATGGCCCCGGGGACCCCATCCACCGGGGCCGGCCTTTGTTTTTTATTATTTAAAAAATATATATATTTATAGAAACACCTAGGACATGCTGGACAAACCGTATGTACCTATCACCATGACAATTTGCGTGATATTTATTAAAAGGAGACTGTCTACAATGAATCCACGTGGAATGTATTTACACCGCTAGTGAAGCTCTGACGTGTCTGACGCCCTACCGTGCCTAATCCCGGCGACCCCGCCTGTGGGTACTCTCCAAGTAGACACCCTTGTCGTTTATTTAGCTATTGACGGGCAGGGAAATTATATTCACACGCACACCAAGCCATTCAAAGGGGACTCGACAAAAATTCGACCAAACTATGCAAGAAACCCCCCTCACGGTTAATAAAACACACATCCACCGCCGGATGTGTAATACTTTTTATTTTACTCTCTGGAAAGGAGACGAACCTCACTTGAGAGTCACAGCGTGCTCCTGGCTGAGCCCAATGCTGTGTTACACCCACCAGTACCCACCGAGTGCCACACACCTCTGTGTTGTATTCCACCAGCTAGTGCATATGCTATGACACTCTCTAGCCCATGTGCACTGTAACACCACCCCGTGAATAAGTCATGCCACACTTGCCTTCGCACGGGTTATATTGCCCCATCTAACGTGCCTTCCTCGATGCCTATGTTATAACGCACAGCGCTATGCCATACATATTAAAATCTGGGATCCATATATTTGTCACAGTGCATATGCAACATTACACTCCCCAGCACATATTTGATATTACAACTTTAGAGACTAGTTAGGTTACAAAACACTGTCCTGTGCATATTACACTCCAAGGCGCATATCGCATAGCACGCGCTAGTGCCTGTGCTTTCTCGCGCTCTCCAATGAATCTGTCATTGCGCACAATGTATTGCATATTATATTTCACACCCCGGTTCATCTGATATCACACTTTTTGGTGCATAGTTTATACAATATACTATATCTAGTTTTCATTTTCAATCGTGCTCCCAGGACTATGTTATATATAACACTGCGTCCACCTACCCTTTTCACGGGCTTTACATTTTGCGATGGGGGGTGGAGGGTCAGGGGGTGTTTCTGCCAAGTGAGCCCGGAGTCACAGTCACAAACGTCCTCTTCTTCCTGAATAAAAGTGAGATTATGCTGCAGACTTGTTCATTTTTAAGTAGTTAGCACAGTCACACATTTTAAAAACAATACAGTTCCTAATACCCACCTTCTCTGAACAGTTAGCTTGCTGCCCCATCCACCTCCTCCCTATTCTCTGTTGTCTGAATCCATGGACTAGCCTCCTCCCTCCTGCCATGCATGATCTGATGTGCTGCCACTGCCCTCCATTTAGCATGATGTACCAGTCCACTCCTCCTGCCCTCCATTGCCCAATTCTATGGCCCATCATTGACCTCATGCTTAGCCTCTGTGCTTAGCTTGCTGCCCCTATTCTCCTTCCCCCTGCCCTCTGATGTCTTTGTGCATGCCCCTGCTCCATCCTTTTTGCCCACCATGTTCCATGGACCTGCCACTCCTATCTACTCTGAGTGTTCTGCTGAGCTGCCACTCCCCTCCCACCTGCCTAGCATTGTCAGATGACTGTAACCTGTCCCTGCCACCTCCACCCTGCCGGTCCACATGCCATGCCCCTATCCACTTCCTCCTGTCCTCCATGGTCCATTTTACTGCCACACCCTTCTGCCCTCCCTGGTCTGTTGTGCTGCAACTGCTCCTCCTGCCTGCCCCGCGCGGTCTGTTGTGAGGCCCCTTCCCCTGAACTCTCTTGTCTGTGCCCAGGTCCTGACCCTCCCTTCTATCCTCCATGGTCCTTTGTGCATGCCCCTGCGCCCTCCTTCTTGCCCATCATAGCCATTGTGCTGCCACTAACCCCCCGCTTGCCATGCATGGTCTTCAGTGCTGCCATGGCCCCTCCCACCTTCCTTGTGTGGTCAGCTAGCTGCCCCTGACCCCCTCCCAACTTCCCTCCATGGTATGTGTGTATGCCATCATAGTCTCATTGTTCCTCTCCATATTGTGTCTTGTTTCTAGTGCCCATCCTGCCTGACCTCCATGGTCATCTTGCTGCTCCTGCCCTGCCCCCTTACCCCCAGCCCTCTGTTTCCATGTGCAGACCCCGATTCCCTCCCTCCTGGCTTGTCTGTTCCATTGTAATGCCCCTTATCTGTCCCTCCTGCCCTTTATGGTCTGTTATGCAGCAGCTTTCTCTCCTGTCTGTCCATTATGGCCAGCTAGCTACCACTGCCTCTTTCCCCTCTGTTCTCTCTTGTCCAAGTGCATGGTCCTGTCCCCTCCCTATTGCTTTCTATGGATTGTTGTGCTGCACTCCCGACCCACATGCCCTGTGTCGTGTATTGTGCTGCTGCAAACCCTGATGCCTGCCCTGTAGGGTCAGTTTGGTGCACCTCTCCATGTCCCTTCTGTACTCTGTTATCCGAGTCCATGTCCCTACCTCAATTCCTCCTGCCTACCATGATCCAATGTACCATACTTGCGAACATTTTGAACTTGGTAAGAGGGAGATTTTTAAAAAATAACTGGGGTATTGATTTTCCCCTTTGAGTTACATTGAAAAAGAGAAGATTGTAGACAAGAGACAGATCAAATAAAGCCCATTTGAGCTTAAAACATTGGACGTTTTCTGGCTGAAAAGGGTCTGATGGCATGTATGGTTGTACTACCACTGCCTCTTCCTTCTGCCCACAATGGTCTATTATATTGCCACAGCCTCTCTTGCCAGTCCTGTATTGTTGGTTTGTTGCCCCTGCCCCCCTTTCCACTGCCCTCCATAGTCTATTGTGCTGTCACTGTCCTTCCTGCCTGCCCAGTGTGGTCAAATTGTTGCCTCTGCACTCTCCTACCTGCTTTCAATTTTCAGAGTCCGTGCCCCTGGCCTCTGCCTCTCAACAGTATCCCAATGAACAACTAGATTGCTAATATTCTATATTTATTACAAAAGTGTGGAACGCCTGACGTCATCTTGATGTAATCAAAACTATAATACCTAGAGCATTTCCTTTATAAATTACATATAGGAGAGGGTCTTATATGCATCAAAATTATGGTTAGTGCTCTAAAAAAACTAAAATGCGGACATATTTTCTGAGTTTTCAAATAGCGACAAAGAACTTTTAAATTATTTGTAATCTTTATGTTTTTTTATCCAGTTGACCACTTGATTAAATGTTGCACCTAGGGGAGAGGATGTGGTGTTACTTCCAGAGCTGCAGACTTTGCAACTGGGGAACCAGGTTGGAGTTTCTGCTTCAGCTCAACATTCTGTGATTCTGGTCAAATCACTTAATCTCCAACCAAAATGAATTTTATCTTGTGTGATGTAACCAATGCTCATGTAAAGCACTCCAATACCTGACAAGTCTGCACTATATAAAACTGCAAATACACAAAAAAAAAGTGTTTTGCACACTTCTGTCATTGGGCTACATGTGGGCTACATCTGGGTGATATTTGTGCTGCACCACGGAAGTCGTACAAAAGGGGGTGGTGATGGACGGAGCATCAGAACCAATCAAACACTCACACCCAGTCAACAGATCTGGGTTTGATCCATCACCGTTCTGTAGCCCACTCTGCCACCCCAGTTCAGACATGGCCATATGCAAATCAGTCTGACCCTGTGCCTCATGGGAACAGTCCAGCCCGAACTGCCAAGCCATGCCTTCCCTGGACCGGAAACAAGCTTCCTAGGACCGGTTTCTGGCATTTCAGCCGTCTTCAGCCAGGCTTGCTTGAATCCAGTGGCAAAGTGAGCAAGGGACTCACGTCTGAGCATACCCTGCCAACTTATGGTGAACAAAGCGGTACAAAAGGGGGTGGTGATGGACGGAGCATCAGAACCAATCAAACACTCACACCCAGTCAACAGATCTGGGTTTGATCCATCACCGTTCTTTAGCCCACTCTGCCACCCCAGTTCAGACATGGCCATATGCAAATCAGTCTGACCCTGAGCCTGATGGGAACAGTCCAGCCCGAACTGCCAGGCCATGCCTTCCCTGGACCGGAAACAAGCTTCCTAGGACCGGTTTCTGGCATCAGCCGTCTTCAGCCAGGCTTGCTTGAATCCAGTGGCAAAGTGAGCAAGGGACTCACGTCTGAGCATACCCTGCCAACTTATGGCGAACAAAGCGGTACAAAAGAGGGGTGGTGATGGACGGAGCATCAGAACCAATCAAACACTCACACCCAGTCACCAGATCTGGGTTTGATCCATCACGTTCTTTAGCCCACTCTGCCACCCCAGTTCAGACGTGGCCATATGCCAATCAGTCTGACCCTGTGCCTCATGGGAACAGTCCAGCCCAAACTGCCAAGCCATGCCTTCCCTGGACCGGAAACAAGCTTCCTAGGACCGGTTTCTGGTATTTCAGCCGTTTTCAGCCAGGCTTGCTTGAATCCAGTGGCAAAGTGAGCAAGGGACTCACGTCTGAGCATACCCTGCCAACTTATGGTGAACAAAGCGGTACAAAAGGGGGTGGTGATGGATGGAGCATCAGAACCAATCAAACACTCACACCCAGTCAACAGATCTGGGTTTGATCCATCACCGTTCTTTAGCCCACTCTGCCACCCCAGTTCAGACATGGCCATATGCAAATCAGTCTGACCCTGTGCCTCATGGGAACAGTCCAGCCCGAACTGCCAAGCCATGCCTTCCCTGGACCGGAAACAAGCTTCCTAGGACCGGTTTCTGGCATTTCAGCCGTCTTCAGCCAGGCTTGCTTGAATCCAGTGGCAAAGTGAGCAAGGGACTCACGTCTGAGCATACCCTGCCAACTTATGGCGAACAAAGCGGTACAAAAGAGGGGTGGTGATGGACGGAGCATCAGAACCAATCAAACACTCACACCCAGTCAACAGATCTGGGTTTGATCTATCACCGTTCTTTAGCCCACTCTGCCACCCCAGTTCAGACATGGCTATATGCAAATCAGTCTGACCCTGTGCCTCATGGGAACAGTCCAGCCCGAACTGCCAAGCCATGCCTTCCCTGGACCGGAAACAAGCTTCCTAGGACCGGTTTCTGGCATTTCAGCCGTCTTCAGCCAGGCTTGCTTGAATCCAGTGGCAAAGTGAGCAAGGGACTCACGTCTGAGCATACCCTGCCAACTTATGGCGAACAAAGCGGTACAAAAGGGGGTGGTGATGGACGGAGCATCAGAACCAATCAAACACTCACACCCAGTCAACAGATCTGGGTTTGATCCATCACCGTTCTTTACCCCACTCTGCCACCCCAGTTCAGACATGGCCATATGCAAATCAGTCTGACCCTGTGCCTCATGGGAACAGTCCAGCCCGAACTGCCAAGCCATGCCTTCCCTGGACCAGAAACAAGCTTCCTAGGACCGGTTTCTGGCATTTCAGCCGTCTTCTGCCAGGCTTGCTTGAATCGAGTGGCAAAGTGAGCAAGGGACTCACGTTTGAGCATACCCTGCCAACTTATGGCTAACAAAGCGGTACAAAAGGGGGTGGTGATGGATGGAGCATCAGAACCAATCAAACACTCACACCCAGTCAACAGATCTGGGTTTGATCCATCACCGTTCTTTAGCCCACTCTGCCACCCCAGTTCAGACATGGCCATATGCAAATCAGTCTGACTCTGTGCCTCATGGGAACAGTCCAGCCCGAACTGCCAAGCCATGCCTTCCCTGGACCGGAAACAAGCTTCCTAGGACCGGTTTCTGGCATTTCAGCCGTCTTCAGCCAGGCTTGCTTGAATCCAGTGGCAAAGTGAGCAAGGGACTCACGTCTGAGCATACCCTGCCAACTTATGGCGAACAAAGCGGTACAAAAGGGGGTGGTGAAGGACGGAGCATCAGAACCAATCAAACACTCACACCCAGTCAACAGATCTGGGTTTGATCCATCACCGTTCTTTAGCCCACTCTGCCACCCCAGTTCAGACATGGCCATATGCAAATCAGTCTGACCCTGTGCCTCATGGGAACAGTCCAGCCCGAACTGCCAAGCCATGCCTTCCCTGGACCGGAAACAAGCTTCCTAGGACCGGTTTCTGGAATTTCAGCCGTTTTCAGCCAGGCTTGCTTGAATCCAGTGGCAAAGTGAGCAAGGGACTCACGTCTGAGCATACCCTGCCAACTTATGGTGAACAAAGCGGTACAAAAGGGGGTGGTGATGGACGGAGCATCAGAACCAATCAAACACTCACACCCAGTCAACAGATCTGGGTTTGATCCATCACCGTTCTTTAGCCCACTCTGCCACCCCAGTTCAGACATGGCTATATGCAAATCAGTCTGACCCTGTGCCTCATGGGAACAGTCCAGCCCGAACTGCCAAGCCATGCCTTCCCTGGACCGGAAACAAGCTTCCTAGGACCGGTTTCTGGCATTTCAGCCGTCTTCAGCCAGGCTTGCTTGAATCCAGTGGCAAAGTGAGCAAGGGACTCACGTCTGAGCATACCCTGCCAACTTATGGCTAACAAAGTGGTACAAAAGGGGGTGGTGATGGATGGAGCATCAGTACCAATCAAACACTCACACCCAGTCAACAGATCTGGGTTTGATCCATCACCGTTCTTTAGCCCACTCTGCCACCCCAGTTCAGACATGGCCATATGCAAATCAGTCTGACCCTGTGCCTCATGGGAACAGTCCAGCCCGAACTGCCAAGCCATGCCTTCCCTGGACCGGAAACAAGCTTCCTAGGACCGGTTTCTGGCATTTCAGCCGTCTTCAGCCAGGCTTGCTTGAATCCAGTGGCAAAGTGAGCAAGGGACTCACGTCTGAGCATACCCTGCCAACTTATGGCGAACAAAGCGGTACAAAAGGGGGTGGTGATGGACGGAGCATCAGAACCAATCATACACTCACACCCAGTCAACAGATCTGGGTTTGATCCATCACCGTTCTTTACCCCACTCTGCCACCCCAGTTCAGACATGGCCATATGCAAATCAGTCTGACCCTGTGCCTCATGGGAACAGTCCAGCCCGAACTGCCAAGCCATGCCTTCCCTGGACCGGAAACAAGCTTCCTAGGACCGGTTTCTGGCATTTCAGCCGTCTTCAGCCAGGCTTGCTTGAATCGAGTGGCAAAGTGAGCAAGGGACTCACGTTTGAGCATACCCTGCCAACTTATGGCGAACAAAGCGGTACAAAAGGGGGTGGTGATGGACGGAGCATCAGAACCAATCAAACACTCACACCCAGTCAACAGATCTGGGTTTGATCCATCACCGTTCTTTAGCCCACTCTGCCACCCCAGTTCAGACATGGCCATATGCAAATCAGTCTGACCCTGTGCCTCATGGGAACAGTCCAGCCCGAACTGCCAAGCCATGCCTTCCCTGGACCGGAAACAAGCTTCCTAGGACCGGTTTCTGGCATTTCAGCCGTCTTCAGCCAGGCTTGCTTTAATCCAGTGGCAAAGTGAGCAAGGGACTCACGTCTGAGCATACCCTGCCAACTTATGGCGAACAAAGCGGTACAAAAGGGGGTGGTGATGGACGGAGCATCAGAACCAATCAAACACTCACACCCAGTCAACAGATCTGGGTTTGATCCATCACCGTTCTTTAGCCCACTCTGCCACCCCAGTTCAGACATGGCCATATGCAAATCAGTCTGACCCTGTGCCTCATGGGAACAGTCCAGCCCGAACTGCCAAGCCATGCCTTCCCTGGACCGGAAACAAGCTTCCTAGGACCGGTTTCTGGCATTTCAGCCGTCTTCAGCCAGGCTTGCTTGAATCCAGTGGCAAAGTGAGCAAGGGACTCACGTCTGAGCATACCCTGCCAACTTATGGCGAACAAAGCGGAAGTCTGCTGCTGGTATTAAAAGTGCATGTTTCAGTCTGTATGTCAGAATTTTTTAATAAAATACAAGAGGATTTGAGAAGTCACTCAAAATGTGCCCTAATTTTTCTTTCTGCAGCAGTAATCATACTTTCTATGGCAAAATGAACCCCCTCATTTTGTTCCTTTTTAAATTAAATGTTTTAGGAGTTACCACTTTATTCCAATCAAGATGGCTTCAGGTGTGCAATACGTTTGTCATAAGTAGGACTGTTAGCGCTCTAGTTGTTCTTTAGAACAGTCTGGGAAGCTGCAGTAGAACACAAAGGAATCAACTGACAGTCTCTGCCCTTGTTGGATGTACATGTTTTACTGAGAATGTCAGAATTCATTCTCACATGACTGAGAAAGATAATGTGAATTTACAGAAAATATGCTCTCAGTTTAGCTTATAGATCACCTTCCAAACCTCTGTGGGAAAAGCATGAGAAAATTGTTTTCTCTCAAACATGATTCATGATATCACAGCAGAAGGCTTTTTCACACGGTAAAATCACCTTAGAACACACCACAATAACTAAAATGAGTATGGTACCATCAACAAATGATTTATAATTTAACTAAAGTCTTAAAACCTTCTATTAACTGCAATGCTTTTTAATGAGGTGCTATCATGTATATTGGTCCCAAGATGGCTGCCAACACTTCTTGGATGAAGTACTGACAGCCAATCAGATCTCACGATGAGATGTGTGGTTAGGCTCCGCCCAGATATATCTATCTTTTTAACTCTAATTTTCTCAAGAACTACTGAATGGATTTACACCATTTAAGCAAAAGGCACGAGTCTGAACTGAGGTCTACCTGTTTGCCAAATTTGGTGTAATTCCGTTCAGCAGTTCGGGCTGTAGCTGCGTCAACAGGTCCTATGGGAAAATGCATGGGGAATACGTGTTTTGGTGCCCCTCTTTTTTCTCGGCCCCCGCTTGACGAATCACCGTGAAATTTTCAGGATAGGAGCGGACTGGAGCTGGCCAAAAGTTTGGAAAATTTCGCGAAGATTCGTCAATCGGCGCCAACGTTATTCCAAATAGAATGTTGCGGATTTCCTATGGAAGATAGGTCCTAACTATAAATACCTACTGGCGACTGCCAGTAGGTAATATATATATATATATATATATATATATATATATGTGTATATAGATATATATTACCTACTGGCGGTCGCCAGTAGGTAGTTATAGTTAGGACCCTGTTTCCATAGGAAATCCGCAACATTCTATTTGGAACAACTTTGGTGCCGGTCGACGAATCCTCGCCTCCTGAAAGTCTCGGGGGGATTCGTCAAGAGGGGGCTGAGAAAAAAGGGGGGTCCCAAAACGCGTTTTTCCCATGCATTTTTCCATAGGACCTTTAGACACAGCTACAGCCCGAACGGCCGAACAGAGTTACTTGAAATTTGGCAGAGAGGTAGTCTACAGGTCAAGGAAGTGCCTTTTGTAGGTCTGGTGTAAATCTGTTCAGTAGATCCTGAGAAAATAGCATTTAAATCAATATATATATCTGAGCCAGCTTACGGTGCGCTTACCGTGCGCTTACGGTAAGCTTACCGTACGCGTACGGTACCGTGCGCGAGCGCGATTCTGATTGGCTGTTAGATCTTAGTAAACATTCGAATCGGTCGAAACCAGGAAGCGGCGGCCGCCATTTTCTCTCTCGCACTCTATGGGGGGGAGGAAAAACAAAAGCAAAAAACATGTAAAGGGGCTGTTTATACAGCTCCTAACCACCTAGCCTCGATTAAGGTGTCCCAAAAGAACCCCCAATGCAAAAAATTCAATTTTATTGTTTTTCGAAAAAACGCCGATTACGCTTACCGTACGCGTACGGTAAAAATTATTTTTTTTAAAAAAAACTATCCACACCTTCCCCACCCCGTGTGCAAAAGGTGCCCGAGGGGCATATTTTGGGCATGGCATAATAAGACTTTTGGAACATTTAAAATATTACCTTTCACAACGAAGCGCATAATATGTCCTCCATGTGCGGACGGTGCACGAAGTGCATCGTGCGTACATGGCCCATCAAGCGTAACGTGGGCACGCGGTGCGCGTAGCGCACCGCGTGCCCACCGTGCGTGCATGGCACTAACTGCGTAAAGTGGGCGCGCGGTGCGTGAAGCGCACCGCGTGCTCACCGTGCGCGCATGGAACGAACTGCGTGAAGTGGGCGCGCACGGCACGAACGGCGTAAAGTAACTTAGCATTTAAAAAAACGTACAAATTCACTGAAAAAACCATAGGTTTCACACACGTTATAGTTAGGAATTAGCATTTAAAAAACCTTGCAAATTCAGTGAAAAAACCATAGGTTTCACACATGCTATAGTTAGCTGGAGATTTTACTCATAAAAAACCAATGAAATTCCCCCGTTATAGTTAGTGCAGGAAACTATAACTCACGCGACCGCAATCCTTTGCTGATGACATATGTGTCTTTATGAAAAAAAAATATTTGTAATATATGTATAGCTAAAATTTAATGGAAGAAGACATGGGCAAATAAGTGTCTAAATACAGTATTAGCATCAGCAGAGGATTGCGGTCGTGTGAGTTATAGTTGCCTGCACTAACTATAACGGGGGAATTTCATTGGTTTTTTATGAGTAAAATCTCCAGCTAACTATAGCATGTGTGAAACCTATGGTTTTTTCACTGAATATGTATATATATACACACACACACTTAAAAAAACAAAGGTTATAGTTAGGTGAATATGCCAGTGACACAATTACCATTTTGAACTAAAAAAAAGCACAGAAATTTACCAGTTATATTTAGCATAGTTGACTATATCTTGCGCCTACCATGCACTGCTTATGACCTCACATATTACATCACTCAGGATATGTTCTATGACATCATCTATAACATCATTGATGACATCATCCAATGAGTGCGCTAGTTTGTTTTATAGTTTACATAGTGGTGGGTAACTTCCATATTACTTCTCTACTTAATTTTGTACTGCCTGAGTCCAGCTGATGCTTATAAGTGTTCACAGCACTGCATATGCTGCTAATGGATCATCAGTGTGTAGAGATAATGACCACGTTATAAATCTTTGTACTTTCTGCCTAATTTGGTGTCATTCCGTTTAGCAGTTCGGATGTAGTCATGTCTAAAATTCTTATGGGAGTTAACATGGGAAACACATGTTTTTGACCCCCCCTTTGTCTCAGCCCCTGCTAGATGGGTCACCCCGAAACGTTTCATGCACAACAAGAATCACCAGGGCACTTTTCTGGGAATGTTTTGTGAAGCTTCGTCAAGCTACGTCCAAAAACACTTTTTCTATGCAAACTAGGTCTTAACTATAACTACCTACTGGTGACCGCCACTGGGTGGTTATGGTTAGATCAGCGTTTCGATAGGAAATGCATTTTTTTGTTCTGAAATTGAATCTCCACTAAACTTTCCAAAAAGTGGTCTTTTTTGTCTACTTTATGCGAAGAAAGCTTTAGGGTGATCGTCAAAAGGAGGCTGGGAAAAAACAGGGGTACCAAAACGTAAATTCCCCGTGGATTTTCCAAAGATTTCTTTAGGCAGATCTACAGCAAAAACTGCTGTATGGGATAACACCAAATTTGGCAGGAAGCTAGATCTTGGTCCTCAGATTGTGCTTTTTGTGATTTGATGTACACCTGTTCAGTCGTTTTTGAGAAATGAAGGTACAAATATATTTGTAGATCTGGACCGTTGGGTTTGAGGGAGTCTTGAGAGAGGCCCTCAAACCCAGTTTAAAAACTAGAGCCTTCTGATTAGACCAGGGGGCTTTTTTACCCTTGGGCCATCATGCTCCTACGGGAGAAGCCCTCTTAGTGGCTGGTCATAACATCTTAAAAAATGTTGAGCCAACCATTACAGGACTCCAAGGACTTAGTCCCTGAATTTAGTTTTAAAAAATGATATAAAGGGGCAGGGTCAGTATACTCTGTCCCTTAGCCCTTTTGGGGGTCCCAGAAGGACCCTTCATGGGGCCAAAAATAAAAGCAATCATCAGCAATTTTGCTGTAATCTCGCAGGACTCCCACTGGAGTGCAATTGTCTTTAACCAAAAACCCAAAAGACACACAATTGATGGACGAAATGCAGAACAAATCAAAACATTCAACCCCAGTCAAGAGATCTGGGTTAAATCCATCATTCTTTTGCTCAGCATGCCACCCCGTTTAGACCTGGCCATATGCAAATCAGTCTTCACCAAAAAACACCCTCCCTGTGCTTGATGAAGCCCCGGGAAGCCCATCCTTAGCGGTTATAGAAAAATGTACGGGTAGGGGGCAAGCCCTCCTTCCCGAGCCTCTAATGGGCCCTGGGAGACTGGAACAAGGAGCGACTTGTGAAATGCCAAAAGAGGCTCCCACAAGCAGGTTTATGTTGGTCTACAGAGATAAGACAAATTATTTTCCAACATTTATTGCAAATCTCATATTATCTGGAATCTCGCCTTCACTACAAGACCTTCCGAAACCATTGTATTCCTTTGTACATAAAATTGCAATTTATTCCCTGGTAATCCACGTGCGGCATGCAGTATTACATCCAGTTAATATGCTCCCGCCCCTCCTTTCCAATCAGATCCCACACACCCTTGTGGCACCAGCACTTTTTAACACGTTTTGGGGACATAAAATGCTCTGTGTAAGTTGCTCAGCTGAGCCCGAGTGAGACTAGAGGTTCAGTGACACTGTTCCCTGGTTAGGTGGAGGGATTGATACTTGGGCTGCCATCCACACATCTGGGAGGGTTTATTCCATGGAGGGAAGAGGTGAGAGATCCACAGCTTTGCTTCTGGAATCCAGTGGGCTGGGTCCTGCCAGTGTTCAGCACAACCAGTTCTAAAAAGCAGGTGCTGGGATGGATCTCTATCAGGCTCTCCATTTTTGCCCTCAGGGTAAAAAAAAATCTTTACTCTGCAGCAGTACCACCCTGCACTGCCTTTGAGGTAACCTCAAAGAGACTCATTATACTTCTTTCACAGTCTCATATTTTCAGAACTGAAAATTTTTCAATATCATATACAAAGAAGCCATAGTTGTTGCTTATTTATCTTACACAACTAACAACCATTGGCAAAGCCAATAGCCCTGACTTGTTGTAGGTGTAATGTTGTATTATATATCTGTATGCAATGACAGAAACAGCAAAATGGCACACTATGCTAAGAGCAGATTATTAGCTTGCGTATTGCTAAGCCACATCCGTAATTAAATCAGCCATGCCTCTTTGAGAAACACCCTATGTTTTTTCATTCCACTTAAAGCCCTGCCCACACCCCCTTGCTGTCACCATGGGGCTGTCCTGGCACCACTCCAGATGGTCAGCTACTTGTACCCATCAGCAGCCCCATGTCTAACATTGCTCACTGCAAAACTCAGTGTATGCTCCGCCCTACCTCGCCCCATAAGCTCCCTAGGTCTGCCTGCACAGCTCCTGTCATTCAGGCTCACCACATGTGCTCCCACACAACACCTCTCTCACTGTATATCAAAACATGCACCATCTTCCAGGTGCAACTGCTGATGCTCAGATATGCCACATATTGTATTGTATTGTACTTGCATTTATATAACGCTTACTACCCCTGGCGAGGCATCCGGAACCCAAAGGATTAGTGGTGAATAAGTCTAGTGAAATATGAAATTAATTTGAGCGGTGGATATGTTAGTTTGTTATTTGGTTGAGAAGGAAAGTGGAGGTTTGAGATTAGTCAGAGTGGAGGTAGAGGACCTATTGCAAGATATATAGGGTGAGATATAGGGTAGTGCATTGTATATGCTAAATTAGAAGCAAAGTAATAAATATAAAGATACATAAGTACATGGAAGGTATATATAGATAAGGAATGTAATATATGTAGATTAAAGTTTCATTTAATAAACTCAGTCTCTCAAGTGTTGCTGTACTTTAATTTTTTTTTGTAATTCAATGGTGAAGCAATTGTAGATAAAGAGTTATGATAAAGGATATACTTATTTAAGCAGTCCCTTATATACATGTTAAACATAGAATATTGTAACTTTAAGCAATATGTACAATTGTCAAGCAGAACTAACTAATATCTATATCTTTAAAAACACAATAATTCTACATGTTTATACAAAGCAATACAAATATGTTGGTACACACCTATAGTCTAAATAAATGCTTATATGCAGAGGTATGTGCTGTATATTATGTTTGAGCATGGTGGTTATTTATTTATAGAGCTCATTGTTCATCCCAAGGGATATCACGGCGCTGAATAGCGAGAAATCGTGGCAGGGCTGCTGGTGGAGTGGGAAATCTGTTGGATAATAGTCCTTAGGGAACAGATGAGTTTAAATTTTTTTCCTGAAAGCTAAGTAATTGGTCGTAAGGCGTAAGTCTAGGGGGAGTTCATTCCATTTCTTAGCCGCCAGGTATGAAATGCACGCCCTCCTGCCCTCACTTTCTTGATACGCTTTGTACTGGCCAGCGCTTGATGGAGTGACCGTAGACTCCTTGTGGGAACATAGAATTCAATTTTATGCTGTAGTATTCTGTGGCCACTTTAATACAGTGCTTTATGTGCATGACTGAGTAGTTTAAATACTGCTCTTTGTCGCATGGGTAGCCAATGAAGATCCTTCATGCACATTGATGCTGAGCTTAGTATGCTTTTATTGCACACTAATTTGGCTGCGGCATTTTGAAGCACTTGTAGCCGTGTGAATAGGTACTGAGCCATGCCTACAAATAAGGCGTTTCCATAGTCAAGCTGACTTATAAGCGGGACCTGTGTAACAGTTCTTCTGCAGTCCAGTGGGATCCAGGGGAAAAGTCTGGTTAGCAGTTTCAGAGTTGTGAAGCCTCTTCCACAGAGGGCCCGCACATGGTCCTTCATGGAAAGGGTGTTATCAATGAGGATGCCTAAGTTTCTCACAAATTGCTTGGGAGCTGGGGCCTCTTCCAGGGTTTGTGGCATCCCAAATTAGGTTGGCTCCTCCGAAGAACAGGATTTCTGATTTCCCTGCATTTAGTTTCAAACAGTACTCAGACATCCATTGTGCCATCTCTGAGAGGCAGTTGTGCAGTTTTATTTTGGTAACATCAGGTCTTTCCTCAAGGGCTACCATCACCTGTGTGTCATCCGCATAGGAGCAGATGCTGAGTCTCCATTTTTTTGCAAATTTTTGCCAAAGATGACACATAGGCAATAATTAATGTGGGGCTTAGAGATACCCCCTGCGGGACAACATAGCCGATGGTGATAGGTTTAGATAGGAAATTACCTAATTGTACTGCTTGTTTTCTGTTGCTCAAGAACGAGCTGAGCCACTCTAAGGCTTTAGAGTGGATTCGTTTTTCATAAAGGATTTCCAACAATCTGTTGTGTGAGACCATGTCGAACACTGCCGACAGGTCCAACAGTATCAGGGCTACAGCTCCCCCCTGGTCGGTCCTTCGATCTGCTGCAATCTGGGTAAAGATGAAGTGGGGGCAAGGGTCTAGGGGAGATACTGATTTCACTTCCCCAATTGCTTTTAAGACCTCGGTCTCTCTAAGGGGGAGAAGTTGCTCATCCTAGATGGAGCCTCTAGATGGGGAGTCCGGTTTTCCCAGTCAGTTAGGTCTGTTTTGGTGTTCGGACTAAAGGAGGAGTATATTTTGCTTATTTTATCCAAGAAGAAATTGCTCATTTTTTCACAACCTTCTTCTGAGGGGGGCAGTGTTTGGGACATGCTAGCAGGTTTACTAAGTTCCCTAACTATTTTATATAGCTCCTTTGCTGAGTTGCGATTTTCATTGATTCGTTGCACAAAGTCTTAGCGTTTCTTATGGCGTGGTTGTAGGTCCTTCGTTCGGACTTATAACATAGTCTGTCTGTTTCCTGTTTAGACAGTCTCCATTGGTGTTCGGTTGTTTTACACTTTCTTTTGAGTGTCCTGAGTTGGGTTGTGTACCACTTCTCGGTGATGGGTCTTTGTGATTGCTTATGTTTTAGCTTAGGTGCGTGTCGGTCCAATGTTTGTGCAATTTCAATTGCAAGGTTAATTGTTCCCATGTTCACTGGGAGATCACTCAGGGTCTGTGTATTGTCGGGGGTAAAGTGAGACTGGAAAGATGCTTGGTCAACTAGCCTCCAGGCTCTATTGGCTACCTGTGGGGTCTTACAGGGTTTTGTTGGTTTGACCGGCAGACCAAGTGAGAAGGATATGAGTGAATGGTCTGTCCATGGTAATGGTTTTATCTCCTGGATGAGTGTGGATTCGATGTTGGAGAATAGTAAATCAAGTGTATGCCCTGCTGTATAAGTGGGCCCCTTGATCTATTGCTTAAGTTGGAGGATCTGCATATCACTCTCCAATTGTGTTGCAGCGTGGCTATTTGCCTTTTCCAAGTGAACATTAAAATCCCCTATTACTATGTAGTTCTTGTGTTTCAGGCATACAGGGAAGAGTTGGGTGAGTAGCCTCGTACTGAGTTCGGCTTGGTGTCCGGGAGGATTATAAATCACTGATCCGGCAAGTATCGTGAGTCCATCTTTGAATAGCTGGAATGATAGTGTTTCGTGCTCACCCTGTTGTGCCACTTGGACATGCTGGCAAGTCAGGTAGTCTTTAAACAGGATAGCCAACCCCCCTCCCTTCCGTCCGTGTCTGTCTTGTTTTATTATTTTATAGTTGGCCGGTAAGGTGTTTGCAATATCAGGGGAATTTTTTCCATCCAGCCAGGTTTCTGTGATGAAAACAAGGTCAGGGTTCCTCTCATTGAGGGGTGTCCCAGATGTCGAGAGAATCTTTTAGTACCGGCCTGGCATTAAAGTAAATTCATGACAGTGTGCACAGGTCTACTTCTGCCTGAGACCGGTCACTTTGAGTCATACTGCTCCATCTGCAGCCAACGCAGGAGAACGGGCCCTCCGTGTGTCCTTGGTGAGCTTTTGAGCACAGTGTGTTATAGTTAGCCGAATTGTGAGAGAGGGCTAGGAGTGCATCTCTCGTGTCTCGGTAGGCAGTACTCGGTGCTGGTTTGTCAGAGGCAGGGGTCCTGGCCCCCAGCCCCGACCTGGCGGGGCCGGGCCGGGCGCAGATGGGCTTGCTTGCGTCTGTTGTCTCCCTGTAGTTCTTCCCGATGAGTCTGGCGGAATGGAAGCAGGAAGCACACAGGCTCCTATAAGCCAATCACGACGCTGCTATCAGCAACGTAGTGATTGGTCTGAGCGCCATGGTTCGGCGCTCAGACAGGGACTGGAAGCCATGTTAAGTGTGCATGACTGTTTGGCCGGCCCAAGATACCGTCCGAATCGTCATGCGCACTTACAAAGTGCTCATCACTCCTCCCCCTGCTCTGTGAGCAGAGCAGCTCAGCCCCACCCCGCAAAACTGCCTGAGCAGGGAAAAATACAATATTTTTTTACAGCAGTGGGGTGACGCTACTCCACCTTAGCGGAGAAGCCGCCACTGAGTCACCACATGCGCAAGAGGGCATTTGGGAAATGTGATTTTATGTTGTGGGAAGTGGGCTGATTGGAGCTTTTCCTGCCTGCGTAGCCCACTCCAAGCTTCGAAAAATGGTTGAAATTTAAGGGGATTTCAACCTGTGCTAGGAAGGAGCAGGCAGTACATCTGTAATGTACGTAATCATGTTCTAGCACTTATATTATAAATCTCTCTTTCATGTCAGAAAAATGCTAGCGACTCCTTGAGCAGGACAAACACAAGTGTTGGAGGGTCGCCTCTCTTAGAGGTATCACGTTAATTGTACCTATGTACCTTTTACTGAAGTACTTCATAAACCCCTCTGGCCGTCAGGGCGCTTTACAGAACATATTTTGGATTTAGAGACAATTCAAAAAGACATAGCAACTCTATAGAAAATGTAGTATATTGCTCAGAAAGAGATACATTATAAAGCTGGAGCGATATGTAGTATTCCATCAGGATGCAAATATAATTGAAGGTAAAATGTATAACATACATTTACTAAAAAGAGCGTGAAGATCACGGAATATGACAGTCTTAATTGGAAAAAGCCTATACACATCTTGGACAGTCATGGTGAGTATACGTCTAAAATGATTCCTTCAAGATGCATATACATTTAAGGTGAAATGACATATGTAGTAGTTATATACAGAAGTAAAGAGATGGTATATAGCACGAAAGTTAACTGCCAATTCTCTAAGTTCACCAGTTCATGTATTTCTCAAGGAGAACGTTTTTAATGATTTACTGAAAGTGAATCAATATGGAGCCTTCTTAATATGAATGGAGGGGGCCATTCCATACCCCTAGGATAGGATAGGATAGGATAGGATGAAGATTTATAAAATGCACTAATACCCGGTGTCAAGGCGCTGGGCGGTCGGAGAGAAAAAGAAAGGCACAGAACTGCCAACTATGTTAGAAAAGCCATGTGTTCAATAGGTTTATAAACACCGGGAAAGATTCCGCATGAGAAATAGAGGGTGGCAGGGTATTCCAGAGTTTAGTGGCTGCCACAGAAAAGGAGCGTCCGCCCCATCTGACCCTGTGGAATTTCAGAGAGATCAGTTTTCTCTGGGAAGAGGATCTCAGGGTCCTCCCGGGGTGTACCATTGAAACATGTTTTTCAGCTGGAGCGTAGACCGTACTAAGGACCTTGAAGGAGATGCGCTTCCTGATGGGGAGCCAATGCAGAGTGCGGATCCCCTCCCTCGCAGAATGATGCTTAGGGATATTAAGGATCAGCCTTGCTGCAGCGTTCTGGACAACCTGAAACCTGTTCAGGGAGGCCATATTGATGTTGAGGTGCAAGGCATTGCAGTGGTCAAGCCGGGAAGTGACCAGTGCAATGATGGTGGGCCGGTGCAGTTCAAATGAGGGTTTTCAAGATATAGAAGCAGGTGCTAACCATGCGGCTGACCTGAGCATCGAAGGTCAGACCCTCGTCAAAAGAGTTCCCCAGGTTTTTAACTGTCCTAGCCATGGCAGGAAGAGGACCACAGTCTGCCAGCTACCAGGCGTTTCGACCTGCTTGAGTTCTGTGGACCAAAAGTTAGGATCTCAGTTTTATCTGTATTAATCTTGAGGGAGTTGTTCTTCATACAGCCGATGGTGCTTGTCATGCAGCAGTTACATTTTTCTGCGACCAGTTGCAAATCATTAGAGATAGAGACAATCATCTGCGTGTCGTCCGCATAGGAAATAACTAGGGGTGGGCGGAAATTGCGAAATTCACTTTCGCAAAATTATCGCGAAAATGTTAAAAATCTCCGCAAACACGCGGAAATATCGCGAAGATGCAGAAGTTTTTTTTCCCGTCCGTTAGCGGTATTTTCTGCGTGGTCGCTGCTCGCCAACTTACCCATGCGGTTGCTCACGGGTGTGGCCATCTTGTTTTCACTTGTCTTGCGGTGCATGATCGCGAGAAGAAAGACATGATCGCGCAACGAATGACGTTACTGCGGGCGCGAACTGTCGTGAGATAGCGCAAATGGCTACCAGCAATCCAACATCTCGTGCAGAACACGACCGGATCGGGAAAACTTGTCGGCGAATGCGGGGATTCAGGTAAGGCGATCGCGCGCACGCGAGAATGTATTATTTTACAGCGCGAGCAAGCAAAACATTTCTGGTAAAATGCGGATTGCGGAAATTTTGACATTTTCGCGCTCTCCGCGGAACGCGAAAATGTCAAATTATCGCAATTTCCGCGAGCGGAATAAATTTTAGCCCAGGCCTAGAAATAACCTCTAACCCAAAGGATCTCACCAGCTCAGCCACAGGGGTCACGTACACATTAAAGTGGGTGGGTCTCAGTCATGAGCCCTGAGGAACACCGCAGGGTAGGCTAAAAGCCTTAGCTGTGAATCCTCCGCAGCAGATGATGTTTGTTCTCCCTGTCAAAAAGGAGTGGAGGAGCTACAAGGCCTTTCCCGAAACTCCCACCTCCCGCTATCGTTAAACCATCCATATAGGAGAAACGGTAGCGAAAGCAGACAACAGATCAGGCATAATTAGCACCGCCTAGCCACCCTTATCTACCTGCATGCGGATGTGATCAGTGGCAGCAATGAGGGCATACTCGGTGTTGTGATTGGCACGGAAACCATTTTGAGACTGGTCTAAGATCTCATGGGATTCATTGTAATTCATCAACTCAGTGTTGATGAATTGCTCTAAAATTTTTGTGGGAGCTGGGAGAATTGAGATGGGGTGAAAGTTCTTCAGTTCGGAGGGGTCAGTGTTGGGGTTTTTGAGGAGTGGTGTAACAATAGCCTTCTACCTAGTGTCCAGGTAGCTACCGGATAGAAAAATATTGTTGAACACCCTACACAGGAAGACTGCAACAGGGTTTGGGACCAACTTGAGGGGCATACAGGGGTCTGAGGGAGAGCTAGATTTAAGGCCCATAAGGGGGTCCTGGGTTTGTTGAACAGTGATCTGTGGGAAGGCTTTAAGGGCGAAAGGAGCGTACTTTCCACGGTTCTGGGTGACCTCCTCAACATTAGGCTCTTCAATTTCCAAATGACCAAGCTCCTGAAATATTTCAAGGAACTTGTTATGGGAAGTAGGCGGCTATTCTGACACAGAAGTCTTGAGAAGGGGACAGCGACTGTGTCCCTGGTGGTTCAGAAATCTCCTTAATGACCTTGAATAGCATGCTAGAGGAACTGTCTGCAGAGAGAATCTTTTTGGTGAGGAAGTGGGATTTGGCTTGGAAGATGGCGAGTTTATACTTCTGTAGCAGGGATTTCTGCTTGGCTTTTTCCCTAGCACAAGGGTCCATATGCCATCTACGTTCTTGTCTACAACACTCTTCTGAGGACTCCCTTGGAGCACTGCACGAGAAAGCTAGACAGAGAACATGTGTATAAGAAGAGACCTCCCCCACTTGGTGACACCCCCATCCTCTGCCAGGGCCGGACTGGAAACACAAACCAGCCATGGCAAATTTTGTCAGACCAGCCCCCATAAGGTGCATAGCGAGTTTAGCGATCAAGCCTGACCACTACAAAGGGGGGTTTTCGGGGGTTCTCCCCTCAAGAGAATTTGGGTGGAAATGGTGCATTCTACAACACATTTGTCAATATATATTCAATTGTATCAGCTTTCAAAGGATAGCAAATGATGAACTTACTGTGCACTAGGATACCCCAGTCTGTGTTGGTGTTCTTCAATGATTCCCTCATTATCACTCTCAAACAATGCCTCTCATCTCTCAATTGCCCCTCTCTCACATATATTTTGTTTATTTTATAGCACACCTCTTATACCAGTGTAGGGTGTTAGACACACAGATACAGAAACAATGAACCATATGTGTGTAAATCAGTATATAGGAAATGTTACACAAGGCAAAGGGAGCTACAAGGTGTAGGATTCACATGCCACCCATACTGGTAGGCATTTTGTAAGAGTGCTTGGTCCGGAGATGCACATACTCTGGATTAAGAACAGGACACAGCGGTTAGGGTTTTCTTTAATAATAAAAATGTATCTCTACCCAAAAAAACCTTTTCTGGCATCATCAAAGATATTGAAAAACTGGGAAAAAATATACCTTTCTAACCTGTACCATGCAACTCTTTGATTGCAGTCCATACCCCACTGTGCTAGATGATGATTGTAACTTATGAGCTGCACAGTAACAAAAGAAACTCTGTGACAGAAGCAGTAGCCCACTGAGCTATGCACGTAAAATACTATTCTTAGATATGCATGGTACATGTTCTTTGCAGCAGGCACACTAACCTTCTGCACTACCTTAGATGAGTCAAAACAGCCTCTAGACAAAACCCCCATCAATCTCCAGAAGGTTACATTAATCACCAGAGTTATCTTGACACTTATTATTTCCTGACAACTGCTGGATATACAACAACTTTGCAGTGCTTTTAAAACTGCCACACTGCCACTAAACAGGCCCCCGGTGACAAAACTGGCACCCACCATTCCAGTCTCCCGGGGAAATACCTGGTACAGCCAGGCCCCCTGTCTGCCGTCCAGCATGTGAAGGTCCTTCTGCAGCTGGCCCACTATCCGCAGGACCATTTGCTTCAAGAGTGCCGTACTGCATCCCACAGGGCTTGTGCCTCTCACTAGGGAAGTGGAGGTTAAACCACCAGCACATCATTAACTGATGGGTGATATTTGCATAGCACTTTATACCGCCTACTTCAGTGGTATTTAGTTTATCAACCGCGAGCGGATGGGGGTTGAGTTGGCCATCTCTGGATTCACACTTGTGACCTGGACCGGGGAGCTGACACTAGGTCACCCAGCACCACTGTCTCAAAGAGTTCAGTCACTGCAAGAGACAGATTTCTTAAATCATTGATGCTTTCCTATCATAAGAATGCTTCTGACACCACCACTGCAGTCAGGGGCGTAGTTTCCATTGGTGCAGCAGAAGCCTTGGCACCGGGGCCCAGCGGCCTGATAGACCCACCGAAATCAAATTTTTACTATATTTCACAATTCAAACAGCGGCCAGGGGGCCCATTTTCTTCATAGCACTAGGGCCACTGACAGGCAATAATATTTATATTATTTATAATAACTTATGTTTTATAATTCTCCTGTTCTTTTCAAGGTGTGTAAATAGCAGAAGACTCTGTTACCCAATGTGTTGCTACTTAGTTTACCCACTTCTGAAGGATGAAGGCTCTGTCGGCCCTGCAGGAATGCACACTTGCATCTATTGACACCCTCGGAGTCTACAGTCAGCCAGGTGCCCAACCTGTTTCCACAACTCAGAACATGTGTGCATCCTCACCTATATGTTTTCTGACGGCGGGAGGACCACGGTCCAGTGGACCTAGGTGCCCATTGCAGCTATAGTTGCCAGCCCACCAGTCGTAGATTTTAATCCTGCAGGTGAGTGTATTGGACAAGGCTCAATTCCAGCTCCAAAGAGAACAGACATCACTGTATCACAAAGCTCTTCCTCTAGGGCACCCATTACCTACTGGGCCTCAAATTGCACAGTGCGCCTATTCCTGACATCCCATTTCACTTTCTCCAGTAGAAGCCCACCCTTCCCCCATGGCTCCCCTTTTTTGCATTTGCTCAGCTGAGGGGAAACCTCAATTCAGTCCCGGAGCAGGACAGCAATTGAGGATGTGCCATCAAAGCCAAGGTCAGTAGGCCTGAGCAATCTGTCTTTTGCCAGCCACCTATGGGGGACTCCTTATGAGTGTGTCCTGGTAAGCACATTATGTGATTTATTTGTACGTTTTTCTAGGTTATGAAGCAGTGAGCAGGCCACTAAGCTTGTCAATGTGCACACACACACACACACATAGACATATATATTACCTACTGGTGGTCGCCAGTCAATAGTTCTAGTTAGGATCCAGTTTCCATAAGAAACTTGTTTTTTGACTTGGCTATATCTTTGGCGCAGTTTGACGAATCTTCATGACATTGTTTTAATAAAATGTGTCCTCTAGGGTCATGTTCTACATCAAAAGTTTCAGTGAGATCCATCAAACGGGGGCTGAAAAAAAGTGGGGGGGGGAGTAAAAAAAATGGTGTTTTCCGTTTTAATTCCTATAGGGATTTTGAACACGACTACAGCCGGAACCGTTGGATGGAATTGAACCAAATATGGCAGATAGGTAACTCTTGGTCCAGAATGCGCACTTTTTGTTATTTGGTGTAAATGCATTCAGCAGTTTTTGAGAAATTAAATAAAATTCTAATTTGTATGTCTATGGTCGTGAATAATTTGCAAATATTGACGATCTCGTGCAGAGATCTGATTGGTTGCCAACACTTCAACCAGGAAGTGTTGGCAGCCATTTTGGGACTTGGTCTCAGCCAAACCCCAAGAACAAAACGTAAAAATATAGAAAATGGGGCAAGGTAGGAATACCCTGAGCCCCAAGCCTTAGTGATGGGGTTTCCCTGGGACCCCGCCAGGGCAAAAAAGCATTAAACATTTTTTTTTGCTGTGAAATCGCAAATAGCTGCAAATTCACGGTCTAACCGCTTGTTTTTATTTAAAGCCCCAGGTGGGCCAGGTCCTGAAGCCATGCTTTGAAATAGGAGGAGGTGCATGGGACCGCCTCCTGTGGCTCTTTTAAACTCCGGGCACCACCACCTCCCCGGGAGCTTTATTAATATATTGGAGGGGGCAGCGTGGCCCCCATCCTGCTGCTCTAAAGAGCCCTAGAAGGGAGTGACAGGGAGAGGTGTACCCCCATGAAAGAACCCTTGGTAAGGAAGTATGGAGTCACTGAGAAGAGTATGGGTTGAGTTTCAGGGGCAGGTAGATACTGCCTCACCAGTCTTGGGGGGATTTTGTGGGGTACTTTTTCAATACACTGGATGGTTGGGTGAAGGGTAGTATGGAGAACACACTTGAGGGTTGTACAATTTGATTTCTAGTGAGCATAAGTTTAGTCAGTATTTTCCAGAGCTATGCCAACACCTGGTGGAGAATAAGTTCTCTGACCCCTGTCAACTCACAAAGGTGGCAAACCTCTGGATGAGTGCCAGACAGTCTGGTAAGGTATTTTGGAGTGATCCTAAAGGGCGTAGCTCAGGTTCTCCCCAACCAAGGGTGGGGGAGGTTTGCAGTAGCCCAGACACGTCCCTGTGTAGTGGTATGGGTAGGGGGCCCCATGTCCCTTCTCAGGGTAGGAGGAGAAGTGGGGGTGAGCAGAGGCCCTGGATGCTCTATACCCAGCCCTAAAGCACCCAGAGGGATTACCAGGGGGGAAGTCTAGTCTGTACTGGGAGACCATCCACTGAGGGTGTCCCCTTAGTGTCAGGAGAACTTGACGTGGTTTCTGCCTCAAGCGTCCCACAAGTTCTGGTGTATGGCAGTACCACTCTGCAGCGGAGGGTGTGGAAGTCCAGATGGAGGGGTGAGAGGGGGAGACAGTTCCCAGCGGGAGGACCAGTGGGTCACAGGTTGCCAGGTCTGAGGTCGGAGCACCCCAGGACTGACCCTGGTGACGCCACTGGGCTGGGAGGACTCCATGCTCCCTCAGATGAACAGGGGTAGGGAGACCTGCACCAAGCAGACTCTTATGCAACACATGAGGAATGTGTTTCCCTAGGGGTGGTAGGTGTACTCCCCCAGAAGTCCCAGCTCGCCAGGCACATGTTCAGCCTGAGAGTACAGACCCTGGTTTGAAGTAAGCCTGGGCGTTAAACTACGCTCCGTTCGCGGAGCTTGCGAAGTTTTGGTAACTTCGCGCTTCGCGTAGAGCGCGAAGTTGCAGATTGCTACGCAATCTAGCGCGTAGCGTAGTAAATTTGCTTCCTCGCGCGCTCAATATTCATTCTCGCGCGCGCGGTAACATCTTACCTTGATTCTGCGATCGCCAACTTGCTTTTCTGTCTGTTTGCGAGCGCCACGAGATTTGTACTATGGCTGCCCAAGCCCGCGAGAGTGTGCGACCCCGAACACGTCATTGGTGCGTGCGAGCTGACTTCCGGCGGCTGTTTTGGTAAGATCGCGATCCCGAACATGGAAAAACTGCAATCTGGCAAAGAATATCTCGCGAGCTTCATAAAACCTTCTCTAAAATGATCATTTTGCTCAGAAAACTCCTCAGATTGTGATCTTGCTGTAGTCTTTGTGTAAGAAAGAGTCCTTTAATTTTTTTAACACTTTTTTTTCAAGAGGAAGGAAGTGCCCCTGACACTACAACTTCCTGTTCCTGTCCAGCAGGCTCCTCCCACGTGCTTTGTGCATGTGTTGTTCACTTTCATTTGGATTTGGAGCTGGAAGGATCACTTTTTGTGTCTGTCTGCTGCATCATACCATTTTTTTGGATTTATTTGAGGAATTTTTGATTTGAGATTTAATTTATGACAAGTAAGTTGGAGAATTGGTGTGTTTGTTTCATTGGGGCTTGTTTGTACCTACATTTTTCTGGGATTTTTATTGTTTTAAAAAATTATTGTTGTGGTGGGTGGCCTGTACTACTTTCAATATGGGCCTAGTTGTTTTTCTCTGCAATTTCAGCCAGTAGGGTACCCATGGGTCCATGTTTTGTGGTGTCTGTAGAATTTCTACATCATGTAGGGCATGGATGGCATAGGATTGAAATGCTAAACGTGGCTGTGGTGTATTTCACTGTTGGTGTGTGTGTGTGATTTACCTTTGTTGGATGTGTGTGCTTGTGGCCTAGTAGTCTTCCACTAGGCCCAGAGGTAGTCAGCCTCCAAGCTGTGGTGCGTGATTTTAAATGTACAGTTGGTGTTGTCTGGTGATTTTCCTTTACTCCATGGATGGCTTTGGATTTTATTGCAAAAGGTGTGTTTGGGGTGCAATAGCATTTTTTGGGTGTATTCTAAACAAATTGGGCTATTTTGGCCTGCATGTAAGGCAAGGGATTCAGCTCGCGAACTTTCGGTAACTCTGCACAGCGCGACAACGCGGACTTACAGTTTTCGTCATTTTTGCGCTCGCAATATGTGTGTTCGCGCACGCGAGAAAGCCTTTTTGTACAGTTCGCGATCCCGAACACGCAGCTTTTGCAATCTGGCAAACAATATCTCGCGAGCAACATAGACCCTTCTCGAAAACGCTTTTTTGTGCATTTCTGCACAAAAAACTCCTCAGGCTGTCATTGAGCTGTAGGTTTGGAGCAGGGAGAAGCTGTTATTTGTCTGGAAAACATTTTTATGAGAGGGATTAAGTTCCACAGACACTACAACTTCCTCTTCCTGTCCTTTCCAATCACTTTTTGTGTGTTATTGTGGTGGGGGGGCTGAGCATGTGTGTGGCGGCCATTTTAGGAAGGCATGCATTGTGCCTTTGCCATAGGCGTCCATTGACTGTCTCCCATTTCTTGTGGTTGTTGTGGGTGTGTGGCGGCCATTTTGTGAAGCCATCCAAGCAGTGTGCTTGCTTTTGCCATCCGGTTCCAAGCTTGTGGCCTAGTAGTCTTCCACTAGGCCCAGAGGTAGTCAGCCTCCAACCTGTGGTGCGTGATTTAAATGTACAGTGGTGTTGTCTGGTGATTTTCCTTTACTCCATGGATGGCTTTGGATTTTGTTGCAAAAGGTGTGTTTGGGGTGCAATAGCATTTTTTGGGTGTGTGCTAAACAAATTGGGCTATTTTGGCCTGCATGTAAGGCAAGGGATTCAGCTCGCGAACGGCCATTTTAGGAAGGCATGCATTGTGCCTTTGCCATAGGCGTCCATTGACTGTCTCCCATTTCTTGTGGTTGTTGTGGGTGTGTGGCGGCCATTTTGTGAAGCCATCCAAGCAGTGTGCTTGCTTTTGCCATCCGGTTCCAAGCTTGTGGCCTAGTAGTCTTCCACTAGGCCCAGAGGTAGTCAGCCTCCAAGCTGTGGTGCGTGATTTTACATGTACAGTTGGTGTTGTCTGGTGATTTTCCTTTACTCCATGGATGGCTTTGGATTTTATTGCAAAAGGTGTGTTTGGGGTGCAATAGCATTTTTTGGGTGTGTGCTAAACAAATTGGGCTATTTTGGCCTGCATGTAAGGCAAGGGATTCAGCTCGCGAACTTTCGGTAACTCTGCACAGCGCGACAACGCGGACTTACAGTTTTCGTCATTTTTGCGCTCGCAATATGCGTGTTCGCGCACGCGAGAAAGCCTTTTTGTACAGTTCGCGATCCCGAACACGCAGCTTTTGCAATCTGGCAAACAATATCTCGCGAGCAACATAGACCCTTCTCGAAAACGCTTTTTTGTGCATTTCTGCACAAAAAACTCCTCAGGCTGTCATTGAGCTGTAGGTTTGGAGCAGGGAGAAGCTGTTATTTGTCTGGAAAACATTTTTATGAGAGGGATTAAGTTCCACAGACACTACAACTTCCTCTTCCTGTCCTTTCCAATCACTTTTTGTGTGTTATTGTGGTGGGGGGGCTGAGCATGTGTGTGGCGGCCATTTTAGGAAGGCATGCATTGTGCCTTTGCCATAGGCGTCCATTGACTGTCTCCCATTTCTTGTGGTTGTTGTGGGTGTGTGGCGGCCATTTTGTGAAGCCATCCAAGCAGTGTGCTTGCTTTTGCCATCCGGTTCCAAGCTTGTGGCCTAGTAGTCTTCCACTAGGCCCAGAGGTAGTCAGCCTCCAAGCTGTGGTGCGTGATTTTACATGTACAGTTGGTGTTGTCTGGTGATTTTCCTTTACTCCATGGATGGCTTTGGATTTTATTGCAAAAGGTGTGTTTGGGGTGCAATAGCATTTTTTGGGTGTGTTCTAAACAAATTGGGCTATTTTGGCCTGCATGTAAGGCAAGGGATTCAGCTCGCGAACTTTCGGTAACTCTGCACAGCGCGACAACGCGGACTTACAGTTTTCGTCATTTTTGCGCTCGCAATATGCGTGTTCGCGCACGCGAGAAAGCCTTTTTGTACAGTTCGCGATCCCGAACACGCAGCTTTTGCAATCTGGCAAACAATATCTCGCGAGCAACATAGACCCTTCTCGAAAACGCTTTTTTGTGCATTTCTGCACAAAAAACTCCTCAGGCTGTCATTGAGCTGTAGGTTTGGAGCAGGGAGAAGCTGTTATTTGTCTGGAAAACATTTTTATGAGAGGGATTAAGTTCCACAGACACTACAACTTCCTCTTCCTGTCCTTTCCAATCACTTTTTGTGTGTTATTGTGGTGGGTGGGCTGGGCATGTGTGTGGCGGCTATTTTAGGAAGGCATGCATTGGGCCTTTGCCATAGGCGTCCAAACTTGTGGCCTAGTCGTACAGTAGGCCCAGGGGTACAACTCAGCAATCATCACGGCGGTTTTTTTTTCCTTGCTATTCTTCTTCCTAAGTGTACACTACACAGTACAAATACAACAGGATCCCTGGCCTTGTCAGTCTCTTAATGGCTGGCTATACTGTTGATGTTGTTCACTGACTTCATGAAATTTAATAATTGTGATGACCACCCACGAGACACTAATAAGTTATATATTATATTATGGATCTTTTGACTGATGTTCTTCTGGCTTTTTTGCTTTTAGGTGCACAAAAGACAGAGGTGTGTCATCATCATCCACTGTTGTGGTGCCAGACCGACGTCCTGCTGCTGTAGTGTACACAACGTGACGTGTCAGTGACCTGACCAGGCATCTCTGCAACTTGTGCAACTGAGTGCTGTTTTGACATCTGTTGAAGATGCCCCCAAAGAAAGCAGGTAGCAGGTCCTCCGGTACCAAGAAAGTTGCCATGGAGAAGAAGGAACAGAAGAAGAAGGAAGTGTCACTTAAGTCTGGTGTGCCTCCCAAAACCTTTTTTGGTTCACCATAAATGAGGCCTGCAGCAGCGGTGTCGGGGGGGCAAGCTGGGGGCAGCACCTCCACATCAGTGGGCCCAACCCACCAACCCATGCCCAAGCAGATGAGTGTGGAAGAGGTAGCCAGCCTTATGGTAGAAAGCAGTGATGCTGAGCCTGAACTAAACTTATCGCTATCTCAAAGTAGTACACAATCAACGCAGGAGGGAACATCATCAACACAGCAGATAAGTGTTCAACAGCCGCAGCTACCGCCCGCAATAGTAGCTGTTCCTCCTGAAGTAGGGGCAGTTCAGGAAATTGAGCCTCATGCAGAGGAAGAAGAGGAAGCCACTCCTTTAGAAGTTGCATTGGCTTTTAAATCCCCAGCAAGGAAAAGGAGGGTTAGTACATCAAGTTCTTCACCAAGCCCCCCCTCTGATGATCTAGATGTCACTTGGAAGCCACAAACTGAGTCTGAGAGGGAAACACATCACAAGAGCAGGCATGGCAAAAGGAAGGTTCCAGAAAGCCTTACACTTATGGATGTTGATGTAGAAGAGCAGGTTGATGATGATGATGATGATGAGCCAGTCATCACAAACATCACTCCCGGGCCTGAGGAGATGGAGAGCAACATTTTTACATTATCCAAAATGGATGCGAGGGATGTAGCACGCATACCTCCAACACAGGTAACACCAACACGACCTCCAGCTTCCATATTTACATTAGCAAAGGGCCGGCAGCGTCCTACATCCAGCACAACAAGCACCACCTCAGCAGAAGTAGGTAGTGGTCCTGCACAGAGTCAAATTCAACACACACCCTCCAGTTCATCCGGCATTGGAAGTGGGAGTGGCACCTCCAGCAGGAGACAAAAGTTAAGCTCCCCAGTGTGGGACTACTTTACGGTTAGCCCAAAGGAGGAGAACATTGCTGTATGCTCCGTTTGTCATTCCTCTGTTAGCCGTGGAAAGCTTGGTACAAACTATGGTACCGGAGGCCAAATGACCCATCTGAAAAAACACCACGTAATCCAGTGGGAGGAGCACCTTAGGCTCATCAAAACTGGAACCATTGCTGTTGGGCATAAACGAGTAGAAAGTCCGCTCACGGTGGAACAGGAAGAAGAGGGAGACGTTCTCTGTGCTAGTGGTACACAAAGTAGCCCTGTCCCCAGCACTGCAGTGGTAACGCCCACATCCTCAGCCACATCTCATTGGCACAAGAGTAAGAGCCAGCCTGAGACACCAAGGAGTACTGCTGGGCCAAAAAGTGCGACGTCGACCACAGGAAGGAATACCATGCAGCCTACCATTCTTAGCATGTTTAGTAGGCCGGAGGGGCAGTACGAACGCAATCACCCAATAGCACGTTTGTACAATGCTAAGCTGGCAAAAATGTTAGCACTGGACCTTCTCCCTTTTTCTTTTGTTGAAGGGGTGGGTTTTCTTGAGTTTGTGACCACCATCTGCCCAAAATGGAAAGTTCCCAGCCGCTACTATTTTGCAAGAGTTGCTGTTCCAGCACTACATCACGACGTGCTGGAATTGCTTGGAAAAGCCTTAAAACAGAGTGCTGTTCAGAGTATACACCTGACAACAGACATGTGGACCAGTTGCCAAGCCACTGATTACATGTGCATCACTGCACACTGGGTCTCTTTTTCGGGTGTTAAAGATAAGATATCTGACGGCGTTGTTGACACCGCTGAGATTTTTAAAGACACTCGCAAACATGCAACTGTAGCCATGTTTGCAATGGAGAAATCTCATACTGCTGCTAACATTTTGGATGAGTTTAACAGCAAGGTGTTTGAGTGGCTGCGACCAAGAGGTCTCACCATTGGTTTTGTTGCCACGGACAATGGCAGTAATGTAGTTCGGGCCATGAAAGATGGTGGGTATTTCAGGGTGCCATGTTTGGCACACTGCATTAACATTGTTGTGCAAGACTTTCTGAAAAATGAAAGCAAAGTCAGCAGCTTACTGACCACCTGCAGAAGAATATGCACACATTTCAATCATTCTTTTAAAGCCCGGAAGAAGCTGAGGGTGATTCAACGTGAGCATAAAATGCCAGTCAATGCACTCATCCAAGAGGTGCCAACACGTTGGAACTCAACGTATTACATGCTTGAGCGTCTGTTTGAGCAGTACATACCACTTAATGCTTATGTCATGAAAAGGTCAGGGGATCCTACAGTGAAAGGCATGAGAGTTGAGATGACCCAATGGGACCTTGTCAAAAGCCTGACAGAGATGCTACTTCCTTTTGAGGTCTTCACCCGTGAAGTGAGCCGGGAGGACTGTACTATGGGCCAAGCTATCCCATCGTTGTACATGCTAGAGCAACAGCTGAAGGAGGTGGCAGAAATGTACGCAGATGTGGATGACAAAGTAGAAGCACATTCTTTGGCAGACACCTTATCCGCTCGCTTATCTCACAATACAAGGATTCAAAATAACATTCTGTCAGATCCACATTACATTACTGCCTCAATTTTGGATCCACGTTACAAATTATTGCTGCGCAGTAATGAAGTCATTCCTTTTTCAGAAGTGAATGTTGCCCAGTACAAAACTTTGATAGCTGAGGAAGCCACTGAGTTTGAAAACGAAAGGATCTTCATTAAAGGCCCGCCCCTCCAGGGCAGAAAAAGTACTGCAGGGCACCCAGAACGAAGTTCTACTTCAGAAGCCAAGAGCAGTGCGTTTGCCTCCCAGCAGTCAACACTGCCAGCAGCAATAACATCAACAGCACCAACAGGATCATCAGGCACATTTACAAAAACGGCAGGTGATTGGTTTCTACGGAAAGGGTATTGCACATCAATGACTGATGCAAAGGCAAAAGAGGCCCAGGAAATCGGAGCACCCCTGAACATTGAGCGGATGGTTCAGGCCTATCTAGATGATACAACAGAGGTCTACATGGAGCAAAGCCCATTGGTGTATTGGTATGGGAAAAGAAGCCAATGGCCAGTGCTCAGCAGGCTGGCGATAAAGTATGTGGCTTGCCCTGTTGCAAGTGTCTCTTCAGAGCGTGTTTTCAGTGCTGCTGGTGCCATTGTTACTGTCAAAAGGACCAGTCTCTCGCCCAAAAGTGTTGAGAGGTTAACCATGATCAAAATGAATCAACACTTTATACCACCGGAGTACAAAATACGTGAATCACAGTAGGAAGAGGAGAGTGACTTTGATGACATAAGTAGTGGATTGTTAGACGTACTGCTGTCCGAACCACCAGAGTTTGAGGACGAGCTCCTCTTCCCTGACAACTAGGCTTTCAAATTGTTCTCCCTTCCTTTATTTGTGTGTGACTGTGTGTATCTGTTTTTCTGGTTCAAAATCTACATTCACAACAAAGCCATCAACAGTCTCCTTTTTTTACTTCCCTATTGGAGTTGCACGTCTGTGCATAACTGTCCACTCCACTCCTCAGGGTCCTGCTCCATGTTCCTTACTCTCCCTAAGTACATTTCAAGCAAGTCAGACATTGGATGGAGATGGAGAATAGTACAATACATGTTGCGTCTAACAGTCCCTCCATAAGAAGTGAAACGTGACTCCACCTATATTCCATTTTGTTTCCAATCTGAAAGAAACTCATCACTGACTGGCAGAAGGCTAGGCAGGCATCAGATCAGACAGCCAAAGAGAACACCAAGACAGGTAATGAGTGATTATTGTGAATGATGGTGGCATGCATTGCATTGGATGCTGGCTGACTACGAAGAATTGTGCATGCCATGAAGTAGAACTATACTAGTTTATCGACAAAGTACAAGTGACTCAGGTGTGGTGACAGTTAATGTTTCCTTGTTGTTTAATAATGACCACATTGTACTCCTACCACTGCAGGTGCCGGCCAATATCCGTTGCAATTTGGTAATATGGAATATATTATAAACTTAATCAGTCACTACAGACTGAGTTGGTGTTGGAGAATACGTACCACACGGTCACCATCATTGAGGATGCTGAGCATACTATCTTTGCACACAGTCAGTTGGATTGGAGAAAATTTATGGAATAACGGCGTTTCATGGGCTGACATAAAAGGTAAAAAGTTTGAACAAGAACCACAGCAGACCTAGGCTAGATGTCCGTGTAGTGGTGTGGACTGGAGTAGAGTGTAGTGGTATGACGGACAGTGGCGCATTGATTTAGTCACTTCATTGGGAAAATTCTAGGTTGCTGCAGTGCATTTGACATTTCTCTGGCTCGGTCAAAATGTAAGTAAGGGGTAGGGTGCCTGGCCTGTGCCGCGGTTCTCCTGTTCTGTGGCTGTGCTGGCTCCTGAATCCTGTCCCGTTGTTGTTGTACCTTAATGCTTGCTGTAGAGTAGACACACTATGTAGCCTATCCAAGCTGCCTCAGTCTGAAAGTGTTCTCTCCAGAGTGTTGTCTTGCACTCCACTGTAATTGAGTTTATTGTTGTAAAGGCTGTAATTTTTCAATACCCCGTTTGTTTTTCCATCTACACTTACAGGCCGGCCGGCCCTTTACCCTGTGCTACAGTGGGAGAAACGACTCACACGTACCTTACCAATACGCATCAGGCAGGCAGTGATACCCAAGATTGATGTGCGGAGTGTCCATGGAAGGGAGGACCAAGAAGAATGACGAGAATGATGCAACTCCTCATTTGGACCAGGATAATACAGTAACTTTAGTATCATCATTCGTCTTTACATTTATTTGCTTGCTTTTTTCTCTTTAATCATTACGACTGTGTGTTGTGGTTTGTTTGTTAATTGATCCAACTTTTTTTTAGTTTCCTTAGCTAACTTGAAAAATGAAAGTAAGCCCGGTAGAGCATGTAATTGGGTTCGGTCTGAGCTCTGAGGGCGTCAGACAGGCAAGGCAAATTTCAATTTCGTCCCTGACTGTACTGTCTCATTGGGTCATAGTAGTTATAGTACAACTCATTATCTCATTAACCATCAAGTTATCCTCCTCAGCATGCATGCATTTGCTTTCTCTCACTTCATACTTTGATTTCTTTGATAATGGATCATGGTCGTCTTACAAGATTGTGTTTTACTTTTGTTGTGTCCATGCATATTGTCTGTTTTTCTTTCTCAAACCTTTCCCAAAACCCCACTTCCCATCCAATCATCAATCCCTAACCCTCTTCTCCCGGGCTGTGTGATTTATATTGAGGTGTGATGTGATGACTATGTACACCAATTGATCACACGCTTGCTGGGGCAGATGTGGTGAAAGCAACACTAATTGAATTTCAACTAAGGCAGGGCAAGGATCTTCTTCTGCTTGACCACCCATGCTGTAGTTTACTTTGTGTTCTGTTCCACTCCTCCTCCCTGAGTCTCAGTCAAGTGACTTTCTCTTTCTTTTTTCAAACGCTATTGCCAGTGTCTACTACTACCACCACTATAATGGCATCTACTCCGTCAATTTGGGAAACCAACCATGCAGCCATCAGTGTGCCGAACTTCATCATCAATCACAGGTAAGATAAGTTTGGTGGGAGGTATGGACTAGGAGGAGAGACTGACAGTACTATGACAATTAAAAATAACTCAGTGAGGGGTACTGCATCTATCGGTTTGTGTGTTACAAAATCGGCAGATCTTTTAAATCAAACACTGGCTGTGGGCATGCAGCAGCACGGAAACAAAGTAAACAACCATGTAACTTACATTGAATTCGGAAAACTGTAACCCACCACAAAAAACATTAACATCATATAAATAAATAGTAAGTATATTTTTAATATCCCCTAACAAAAATAAACTATCCCGCTCTGACCTAACCCACCCCCCTCCCTAACCCCAACGAAACGAAAGTCCAAAGTCCCAATGTCCGTTGAAATCCACAACGCCCACAAACCCACCCACCAACAAAAGGAATTAAAAAAGGGGCAAACGACGAGGTCCTCTATTGTCGGCGGGCCTTAAGGTGTTTGTCCACCAGGATCTTGACCCGCTCCTCCATGTTCTCCTCCCAGCGGGCCATCCGGCGGAGCAGCTGGCGGCGAAATGCCCTAAAGTTGCTTCCAGGGTGGGGGGCAGCAGTGCTGGAAATCGAGGCGCGGCGGCGGGCGAATGCCGGACCACGGCGCCGTGAAAGTGGAGGCCGGGCCTGACTGGGGCCCGGGGCATTGGAGGAGGCTGCAGCTTCATCCGCCTCCTCCTCCTCCTCCTCCTGAGCCACCAGCCGGCGATAATGCTCGCAGATGGCCTCCAGTTTCCGGCGCCGGGCCCTAGCGGCCAACTCCTTCCTTGATGGTTTATTGGAAGGAGTATCATCTATATCAAAAAAGAAAAAGAACATGTTGGAGCCAATACTCTTAGCAAAACAGGAACACTAAAATCATTCAACACATAGTGTCACAGTATCACTAGCAAGCACAGTTCATAACATTTGGGATTTGGTGCTGGGGTAAGTATCTCTAATCCTACTTCCTTGGACTCTAACATTTGTGACCGTTTCAGACATTATTTATAAATATAATCGTACTATGTATGTACTGCGGTACACCAGTCGTGCTGTTCTTATCTGTAGTTTAGCCCAATTACATAACCTTGTTGTAGGCGGCATGCCAGGTCCATCAGCTAAGCTTGCACCCAAGAGAAACAGATATGAGCCACATGATGATGCAGACTCACGTTACTTTTATTTACTACTACTGTCTGCAGGTGGGGAAGCTCATCTTTTTGTCTGACGCCTTACGGCCGTTGGCACTGGTCATACTCTGTTACATGAGGGCAAATGGCATGCACAATTTCACTTACACCCTGCCATGGGTACTACAAAAAGGCTGATTATTTATTTATCGGATCCAACGATCATTGCTTATATTCATATTATAGATGCTGCTAGTGCTAATACGATATACGACATCAGGTCGGTAGCGGTCGGTGGTGGGAGTGCTGCCGGCCGGTGACGTGGGAAGGTGCAGGGTGGGGATAGTAAACGATGGATTAAGGACATTCACAGGTAATTAAAGAATACATAAAAAAAAAAACATTGCTGCACACAGTAGCACACACTGCATCGCATTCGGCGGTGCAGTGCGCACCTTGAAAATAGTTTTATTTATTTTTATGTTGATTACCTGTATTTGGCCGTAACAGTAATACACAGTTTACTCGCCAGTGCCACCCACCCGTCCCCTCCCCATGTCGCCGCCCGCCAACAATCCCACCACCAACCGCTACTGCAGAGGGTACTTTGCTTTCATTGCTTGTGTAACCAATATACATAAACATTAAACAACAGATAGGCCACCCTTTGCAGGCTGGCTGCCCCAATCAAAAATACATTAATAATAATAGGTAGGGAGTGGTCCCCAGAGTGGGAGGAAGGGGTTTCCGCTTGATAATATATGACGTGCTTGCAAACTACTGCAAGTGTACTGTATGCTCATAATACTACCTTGATTCCTCTAGGCTTTGCTACTGTCGCGCAGTTTCTGTTACATTTTCTTCAAAGTAAGAATCTCCAGTGACACTTTCCACCTATACTGTCTCTTGGTGATAGTACATCCAGGCATACATCCATTAAAGTAAACGTCTATCCTTTTGTATATATCTCTTAACAAACCTTAGTTGGTTTCACCAACAAACACCCATGCTTCTGCTCCTTCCTTCCTTGCCTTGGCTTTGAGTTTGAACCAAAAACACCGCTGACTCTTGCTATCTAGTACTATCCACCCATACTGTGTCGCCCACCCAGGCAGGCATTCTTTCACCTTCCACCCATCCTTCAACAACCCATGCATCTGATCTTATTACTATCAGACTCCTATACATGCTTCCAACAACATATCCTTCTCTGCCGGTCAGTCATATTGTTTATCTCGCCCGTCCTTCCACCCTTAGTGCTTTCCCTCTATGTTCAACACATCCATGAAGGTCATCTGATCTGAGTTTGTCTTCTCTATAAAACATTCACAGCTGATTTTGGAGTCAAATAGAAGAGGCCATTGGTTACTCTACTCACGCTGGTAATGCTACGTAAAGGGTGTCTTCTTCAACCGTTGTATAATGTCGCACAGTACAGTGAAATAGTGAACACAGTTCCATCTAGCTGTAATGTCAAGAAGTAATGAATATAACTTACCGCCGCCGGCCACTGCTGCTGGATCCCCCCTGGGCCCTGTGTCTCCTGCAGGTGCCGCCAGTTCGCCTGCCCCCTCCGGAATGGCCGCATCGCTGGCCCCGACGGCACTGGTGGATGGTAGTGTGCCTAGAAAAAAGCATCAAAAATTTTTTAGATGCCTGTAAACCTCCCCCTATTTTAAGTGTTCACTTGGAACATTGAACAAAAAGTTAATGCGATGCAACATACATCAGCACTAGACAGTAAGTACAGTCAGTAGACAGACACTAGTAGGATATGGTTCCACTTCCTAGGGTCATCTAGTCCTACTCTACTCTTTTGAAAGTTAGCCTGAGCCATGAGGAACCCTTTTAGATTCATCATGTCGACTACTACTCTTTTGGTGCATATTATACCTGCCAGCGTATTGACATGTGCAGTAGATGCCTTTAAGGCCGCTTGACTGTTGCGTACAAGTGAAGAGGTCGAAAAAAAAACAACATATTGACTTTGTTTAGTTTATATTGCTTAGCCATCACACATACATGTTACACTTTTTGGCATGACTGCAAAATGCTAGCATCATTCACCAGTATACTATCTAACGGCTAACTCGCAGCGTTTTTCTCATATATCATAGGCGGAAGATTCCCTTCTACAAACCAGAGATTTACAGAGCATAGTGGATGCAAGATGATGTAACCAGTATTTCTACGTTCTACGGTGAGGGATCTTCCAGAATTATAAAGATCTTGGCTCTTGTTCTTGTTGTCAATCATGCACTTGTAAATGTTTACTGTTTTAATGTTAGGCTTTTTGCTGGCATATTGACTATGGCTGTCGTAAATTAAATTTCATATTAACGATGTACAGAGTTTGATACTTGTTTCAAATAAACCTTTTGAACTTACACATAGACTCTGTGGTATTTGGTGTGGTGGAGTGGACTTACACAAGTGTGTGAGCAAAATGGTGTTTGTTATTATGTTCTGGATTGTCTCTGTCTCCGTCATCATCAACATTGTGTATCGTCTTCGTGGGGGGTCGGGAGTGGGACCCTAATGTGAGACACTATAGCTAGTCTGTTAGGGGATCCTGGGTTCTTCGGACTGAGGTGTGATCAGTAAGATCCAACCTCCCATCAGCACCATCCTATTTTGTTGTGCATAGTTCTGTATGTGGCTCTGCAGAATCCTAGACAATAGTAGTATCATGTACTATCCGATCAAAAATACTAGTCAAATATCTGGTTGGGCATTTTGTTTGTGGTAATTGTCAAAGCCTCAACATTGAGAAGACTTGAAGAGGACAACCCAAAGGACAGGACCCAGTGGCTAGAGCTATTGGTCAATCAGAGTTTTATTGTTGCAAAGAAAACATTCTATTAAAGAGTGGGCAACTGTGCAAGCTTCGCTACACACAGAGTAATAATAGTAATAGTAGTAGTAGTATTAGTAGCACAGAGAGTCATAGCAGAGGGAGTTAGAAGCAACTTCGAGGCAGGGATAAACAGAATTCGTAAACAGATAGTCAAGGTCAAAGAAGTAAGCTTTTGTAAAAAAGAGATTCAGAAAGTGGAACCATAATTTAGAGTTTGGGAAAAAAAAGATGCAGTAACATAACATTTAGGGAAATATAAATGTCAATCTAACCAATGGAGGACTTACTGGGGCCAGCTGCAGGAGCCTCAGTAGAGGAGAGGTCCTGGGGTTCCCCCGCCGACTCCGACCCCGTCTTCTTGCCCCTGGGTGGTGCTGATGATCATGTAAAATATAATAAAGAAAGAGACCAACATTAAGGAGTGCTGTGAGAAAAATAATAAATCATTTGGAAAAACAATAAGTCAAAGAACATTTTAGGAAACAGCAAGTGCAATAAAATTGACCTATCTAATCAGATGGATCGACTACTGGCTGCTTCCTAGTGCATTTACGGATCGTCTACTTATTTATGAACACTCCAGTGTTCCTTGATCATTCTGATTCCAAATACTAACAAAGCCTAGTAAGTACCACCTGACCTACACCACCTATTCCAGATGGGCCAATTGTTCACTAAGTCTGCACTTCAATTTTTTTCAGCCATCAAATGCATAGATGATGAGATGGAGGACACATGCATAGTTGCATACATTAGTGCATACATACAACAAATTGTGGGTTGGTTGCATAATGCTGATCTAGTTCTGCTACTGACTGACCATGCTAAGCCTACCACTCACTAAACAAAGTACAAAAGGTTCGACGGAGGACTGGGGTAAGCAGCACTCAGTGACAGAGGATGCGTCACGCAGACCGCATAAAACAATTAGTAACTACTACTAACAAACTAAACCTAGTATCCAATATCCATCCACCACTATTTCACAGTAGGACAATGCAAGGACTAGAGTCTCTCTAGCAAATCGCATTACCTAACTTCAGTTCTGTAAAGTAAACTCTTACATAATCAGCATCAGCACAAGCTAGCGCAAACTACATTGCAAACAAGTAAGAGTACCACCGTGCACCTGGGTCCTTAAATCAAAGAACATTTTGCTTTTTGGAACGTAATACCAGCAACGCTTGGCACGCAGCAGTAATCTTGTTGTTCATCTAATTTAATATACACAATCAGTTACTCACCAAGCCCGATGACCTCGACACCTAGCAGGTCCAACAGGTCCTGCTCCCGGTCCAGGATGTCGGACCACCGGTGAGCTAGCTGGTTGTGGGTGCGCCGGATCCCAGTGCACCGGAACACGGCCCGGCGCACCTTCGCCCACCGACGGTGCCGCTCCTGGGTAGCGTACCCGGAGCCGGGCCTGCCGCCTGCTGCCAAGGTCAAGGGGAGGAGGCGCTGGATGAAAAAAACAAGAGCCGCCACCTCCTCCTCCCCAAACAGTTGCCGGGCCTGCACCCCTGCAGGACGCATTCTGCTGCAAGGCAGGCGGCGCTTCTCTGCGCCTGCAGGTCCCTTGCCCTTGGGACTTGGTGTGCCCTTGGCCATGGTTCTGGGGTGGGTGGGAGGCGGAAAAGAAAAGTCCGAAGGGGAAAAAAAGTTAGGGGGAAGAAGATAGAAAGAACTTTATAAAAGTAACAAAAACACAGTAAAAGTAGAAATAAAATGCAAAATATAAACTGAGGCAAACAGAGAGATAGATAATAACTAAAAAAAGTCAGGAAAAAGGATTTAAAGACAAAGGATTGCTGTGATAAAGGGAGGATACAAAAGTAGGCCCAGAAACATGGCATAGAGTGAAAAACAAGATGGCCGCGCCCATTCGCGACCGCGTGGGTAAGTTCGCGCGATATTTCTCGCGAACATGCACAATTTATCGCGAACAAGTAAAATGCGCTCCCGAACACGTCAATGCACATCGCGAACACGCTATCCGCGACCCGGAACAGGAAATAAGGCATCGCGAGCGGGCGGGACTATAGAAAAACAAGATGGCCGCGCCCGTTGGCGACCGCATGGGTAAGATCGCGAGATATATCCCCCGAGCATGCAAACAGTTCCCCGAACATGCTTACCACGCTCGCGAACAAGAAAAAGCCATCGCGAACAGGTTGCCACAAGCAACTACGCAAGCTCGCGAAGCTTCGCGAAGGTCGCGTAGTGCAATGACATCTTCGCGAAGCTTCGCGAAGCGCGACTACGCGAACTACGCCCAGGGTTAGTTTGAAGGAGCAACCTTAGGATACCACCCCTGAACTGGTGGGAGGGAGAGTGAACAAAGGCTGCCAGTCACCTCGAGCTACCACCACTCACTCTGAGAAACCACAGAGGTTAGAGAGCCCTGGATGGCCTGAGGCCTGGCTCTTGTCACTAAGAGCTGACAGTGGCCACCGTTGGTTGCTCTCCTTGTGGACAGAGTTGTCCTTAGACTGGGGACAGGATTCAAACTCAGGGGTTAGAATGGAACACATCACTGTGTTGGCCATGGAGGTACTGTCTACCTACTGGGATGCATCTGTGAGCAAAGAAAGGTTAGGTGCTAAACTGATGGGGTCCGCAATTGAGGAGAAGAATCCCCCATGGGTTAGCTTAGTGGGCCCTGAGCGTATGGACAGAGGGATCCAACTGGGTTCAGAGAGGCATAGAACTGGAATGTGCCCCTGCAGTACAGGCCTGGGCCCATGTTCTATGCTCTAAGCAGGGAAACCCATCACTGTATTGATTAATCTACACCGGCTTTAGGCTGGAAGTGGGTTGTGTTGGACCTGGCCCTTTTTGCAGGGTTATACCCAAACTCTTTGCCTTCATCTGCCTATTTTTCTGACCTTCTTTTGTTGGCTTTAGGACTCTATGCACTTCAAAACTGCTAATCAGTGCAAAGTGCATATGTTCTCTCCTCTAAAACATGGTATGATTGACTTCTCGATGATTGGCATATTAGATTTACTAATAAGTCCCTACATGTACCCAGGGCTTGTAAAGCAAATGCTACTAGTGGGCCTGCAGCACTGATTGTGCCACCCACATAAGTAGCTCTTCAAACATGTCTCAGGCCTGCCACTGCACAGCCTGTGTGTGCAGTTTTAAATTGCCATGTCGACTTGGCAAGTTCACCTATATGCAAGGCCCGTACTGTCCCCTTTTCTACATGTAAGGCACCCCTAACTAATGCCCTATGTAGGCTCATGGGCAGGGTGCAGTGTATTTAAAAGGAAGGACATGTACCTGTCCTGGTAGTGAAAAACTGCTACATTTTCTCTATGACAATCTTAAGTTTTGGTCTTAAATTAAATTTAAGACAAACTTAAGTTTAACTAAGGCAAAATCCAAACTTTATGACTAGGATTTTGTCTCAGTTAAGCTTAAGTCTGTTTTAAGTTTAACTTAAGTTTAACTGAGACAAAATCCTAACTTTATTACTCACAAATGCCTTCTGTGAATACTGAAAGTTATAAAGTTAGGATTTTGTCTCAGATTACTTTTGTGAATCAGGCCCATTATTTATAATTTGCAAAAATGCTACATCTGCAGGGCGTTCTTTTTATTAAAATAAAAAGAAAAAAGCAGGTGACTGTGTGTTTATCCCCTGGTATACACACTTTTGTACCTCCTGTGTTTGGAGTCAGGTATGTGCTTTTGAAACTACTGGCAGTGCACACTCTTCCAAGAGGGATACAATGACAGCTTAACTGAGATCTCGTTAGATGCCCTGCCCACTTTGTACACCACTCTGAAAACATGCCTCCTGGCCCACTACTCGCTGGGAGATGAAGTCCCTTGCCTGCTGAGGGTCCTTGGGGACCAAGAATCTCTCCTGTTACCACCAGCAAGTTCCCGACAGCGGGATTGTTTAAAGCTCATCAGAGGCCCTGCCCCCTTTCTCAACCACTCTGCAAACGGGCCACCTGCCGCGCTACTCATTGGGGAATGAAGTCCCCATAGATGCTGGGTGTCCTTGGGGCCCAAGAAGCCCTTCTGTGGCCACCAGTAAGTCCCATACAGTGGGATTTCTGAGAGCTCATCAGAGCCCGACATCTTTGTCTCCCACTCTTCAAATGTGCCTCATGGCACACTACTCGGTGGGATGTGAACCCCTCTTTAATGCTGATGGTCCTTGGGGGCCAAGAACGCCTCCGGTTTCCACCAGTACGTCCCACAAAGCAGGAATGCTGAGGGCTTGTTGAAGGTCCTGCCCAGTTTGCCCACCACTCTGCAAACATGCCTCCTGGGGCACTAGTCATTGGGGGAAGAAATCCCTTGGATGCTGAGGGTCCTTGGGGGCCAAGAACCCTTCCTGTTACCATTAGTAAATCCGACACTGCACTAATGCCATAAAACATGTCATGAGTGATGTAATATGTGAGGTCATAATGAGTATGCATCTGTATTTTTGTGAAGTTTTCTTGTTTTGGGGAGTTGTAGCACCTACAAGTGATACAGTGATACAGATGACTCAAAGAAAAGATATCTGATTGGATTAAATCACTGTCCTGCTCCATGTACAGGACATTCTCACTCTTTGAGCCTCATTTGGGCATAGCTCATGGGTGTATCTACATTTTGTGTTGGGCCCTGCTGTTTGTTTTCTAAGCCTTACATTGTTTTAGTGTGGTTTAACTTTAAAAAATATGGCATCCGGACAGGACATAGCCGAAGACCCAGAAGAGGAGCAGGAAGAAACACCCAGGAGCACTATAGGGTCAGTTGTGTGGCAGTTTTTGTCTATCCTGCCTTTCTGCCAGAATCAATTCAGCAGAGGTATTGCCATTGATTAGTCATATTGTACCTTGCGCGGCATGACACAATGCAAAGGTGTGCTTTTCGTGGATAATCCATTTACCTCCACAGGACCGTGTAAAGAACAGAGTGTCCCATTTTGCATTGCTGACTTTGCCTAGGAATACTCTTGTATGTATGGGTGTGACCACTTTCTCCACACGGTACAAAGGTGCACTTCTCCCAAAAAATTAGATTACCCCATCTGAACTGTCCGACTAACCAATCAGCTCAAAATACATAGTAGACTCTTGAAGTATTCTTGCATGTATTGCTTACAGGATGCCTTATTGAAGGTCCCAAAATTCCACAGTTTCTAGGAAACTTTAGTCAGATGACATTTGCCCTGCTGAGACTAGAAGATTAACTACAGGTCAAAACTTTGACATCCCCTCATTAAGTTGCTTTCAAAACATGTTATGATTCGCCAGGAGATACCTTATGAGAACAGACAGGATCTCTGCTTATGTTTGTTTGATATAAAATCCTATGCAACCTTAGGATCTTTCCAGTGTTTGTTCGATGTTGTTGTATATATATTTGTTGACTGAGGACTGTGTTGTCTGCACTAATTTGGATATATAATAAAATGTATATTATCCTTATACTAAAAATGTGAAAATCATCTTCATAGAAGGTATTGTGTTCTGTACACTTTTTCAAAAACATTGATTATGATACAAGTTACTAGTTTCAAAGCAAAAGTAGAAGTATCAGTGAATGAGTCCCATGGGACATTTGTTTGGCTTATTACTTTAGGGAACTTAGGCACTATTCCCCAGCGTGTTTGACTTAGTTTCAAAGGTAAATATGCTTACTCAGATCAAGGAGTGTAGGCTTGGACACCCCTTACATCTACAAACTGGAAGGAATTGAATCTAGCACAGTGAGTGCCCTAAAGGCGCATGAAAGACACGTTTTCTTGAGTTTTAAGTAGCTATCGATGGAACGACGTTAGTGTAGACTCACATGGCAAGTATAGTATACAGGATTAGTCGGGACTTTGATGGCGACAGAGACATGAACGGGTAGGAAAGCTAGGGTTAGGTGTGCTTTCACATGGATATTGCATGGGTAGAAGGCGGATAGTCAAGGTGGTACAGAAGCCCATGCCATTATTTCATCTTCACCTACGGACTCAAACCCATTGGTGTCGCACTCATCCGAATACTGAGTTACATTCTCACTAAAATGAGCAGATGAATCCATATCATACAGAATTCAGGAGGCAGCCTTCTCCCTAAACATCCCAACACACACACACCCTGCACCTCAAATTGCTCCATGACTCCCCATCCGCAGCTCTTTTCAAACTCCCGGCAAACACATTTAAAAACTTACACAGCACTGGCCCAGCATACATCAGTACCACCACAGATTTCATAAATCCTCCAGACACTTTTGCTCAGCCAGACTCGAACTCACACATATTCCATGCATATGCATCGCCCGAACAATGAGAAGTCACTTCTTCTAATTCGCTTTAAAAGGGTGGATTGACTGGCCCCTACACATATGCATAATCTCTAAAATTACTGCATTCAGCACAAAGCTGAACACTTACACTAACTAGGGTAATCCATGGATCAGCCCTGATACCCTGCATCGGCGATAGGATACCCTCCCGGGTGATAGTGCGTTTTAGAAAAAAATAATAACATTATAGAAAATGCTATACCCAACTCTACATGTATGTTTGTCCTGCTTTCCATGTTCATCCTCCATCAGAACTTAGCAGACGTTCAGTTTACTTTATGACAAGTGCATTACAGTCACAGCACTGCACATAACGGAGGACGGGAAATATGCTACGATCTCTGTTACTAAACTGTGTGTCAAAAGCTAACATTTTTCTTAGTTTATAACATGCTCTTTAGGGAACTTAGGCAATATTCGCCAGCATGTTCGGCTTAGTTTCAAAGGTAGATATGTTCACTCAGTTCGAGGACTGTAGACCTCAGAGGCATTTCTCGTACACCCCCAACTTGCATTCACAAACTGGCAGGAGTTGGATTTACCACAGTGAGTGTGCTAAAGACACATGTAAGACATGCCTTCTTGAGCCTCATTTGGCTGTCATGGGAGCCATTAGTTCACTAGGCATGGGTTTGGTAATGTTCAGAATGGAGGCGGATGTTACAGGTGGTAAAAAGATAGTCAAACTGTTTATTCATTTGTGAAGGTTATGGATGCACCAGCCATCAACATGTCTGGACATATGGGTTTATAGAGGTTTATTTGTGGTGTGTGGTTTTTGAAAATGTAAACAATATTTGATGGACGGCCCCATTATGTTGATGGAGCAGTGAGCTAAATGTAAAAAGACTTTGGTAGGAACCGCTGTATCTACGGCTCCTGTCAATGTTTTTTATTTGGCCGTGAGCTTGGTGGGTATTTCTAAATTTGGCGGTTAGAGTAGTTTTAAAATGCAGATGTTAAGCTCTCTGCCCGGGTGACAGAGTCTTCTCTGTCAGCCAAAAAGTAAATCTGGCCTTACTAAAAACTCCTAATTTTTCTTTTGCAATTTAAACATCCAGAGGTGACCAATGTGGTGCAACTGGCATTGATTCTGTTCACTTTCCCATAATGCCCTCCAAACTTGAAAGTGCATATATGGCTAAGACTACTAATTTATTTACATTTTGTGTTGGCAATTTTTGCGATCTGCTGAAATCCACAAATTGACAACTAACCAGCGTTCCCACGTGTTTCCATGTAAAAACTGAACCCAATTGTTTTGGTTGACCCTAGTGCCCAAGATTGGAAATTGCTAAAAACGCATCATAGACACATCACATTTATGCAGTAAAAATGCACCCTTTTTTGCAATGTAGGTAGCTGAGAGTTTGGGCCTTAGCTCAACTGGAATCTTGGCAAATTTAGCAAACCTGCACATTTTTGAAAATTCAGCATAGAGTGCCAGAGTGGAGCGGAGTAGTGTGTCTTAGAACAGAGTGGAGTAAACTGGCATGGAGTGGCGTAGAGGTAGCTGCATAGAGCATCGTGGAGTAGTGTCATAGACTGGAGCAGGGTGTTGTGGAGTGGCATAGAGTGCCGTACAGTGCTATAAAGTGGAGTAGAGTTTAATGGAGTAGGGTGTCATATAGAACAGTATTGTGTAGTGGAGAGTCATAGAGTGAAGTAGAGTGGCCTAGAGTGAAGTGGCATAAGTACAGAGTAGAATGTGCGGCATTGAGTGCATTGGTTTTGAGTAAAGTGGTATAGAGTACATTGACGTTGAGTGCAGCTATGTAGAATAGAGTGTAGTGGTGCAGAGTGAAGTGGCGCAGGGTGGATTGGCGCAAGGTGGATTGGTGCGGGGTGGAGTGGCGTAGGGTGGCATAGAGTGCAGTGGTGTAGAGTAGATTGTTTCAGGATAGATTGAAGTGGCGTAGAGTAGAGAGGTTCAAGGCAGAGTGGAGTAGTGGAGAGTTGAGAGTTGAGTGGCATAGAGTACAGTGGATTGCAGTGGTGCAGAGTAGATTAGAGTGAGTAGAGTGGCACAGAGTGTAGTGGTGTAGAGTACATTGGTGTAGAGTGCAGTATAGTGGTGTAGAGTTGAGTGGTGCAGAATTCAGTCTTGCATAGTAGTGTGCCGTACAGTGCAGTGGCAGGGTGAAGAGTTCATTGGCGTAAATTGCAGTGGTGTACAGTAGAGTAGTGCAGAGTAGGGTGGTGTAGAGAGCAATGGTGCAGAGTACAGTGGTGCAGAGTAGAACAGAGTGGTGCAGAGTGCAGTGACATAGAGAGCAATGGTATAGAGTAGCATAGCTTGCAGTGGCGTAGAGTGCAGTGGAGTTTAGAATGTTGTGCAGTATAGTGGTGTAGAGTGCAGTGGTGCAGAGCAGTTGGTGTAGAGTGCAGGAGTGTAGAGTGCATTGGTTTTGACTAAAGTGGTGTAGAGTGTATAGACAAAGAGTGCCATGGTTTACGGTAGAATGGCATAGAGCACAGTGGTGTAGAGTAGAGTTCAGAGTCCATTGACGTAGAGTACATTGGCGTATGGTGCAGTGGTGTAGAGTGCATTGGTTTTGATTAAAGTGATGTAGAGTGCAGTGGTTAGAGTAAAATGCAGTGGGATAGAATAGTGTGGGGACAGAGTATGGCTGAGTGGCACAGAGTAGAATAGAGTGGAACAAAGTGGAGTGGTACAGCATATATTGCAGTGGCGTAGAGTGGAATGGCGCAGAGTAGATTGTTTCAGAGTAGAGTCAAGTGGAAATGGAAATGGAAATGGATGTACATTTGTAAAGCGCAAATTGCTGCCCGGAGGCGTCCAAGCGCTTGAAGATAATAGAGGAGACCTCATAGAGTGGATGCGTGGGGATTAATAGGGAAGATTGAAAAGGAATGTTTTTAACTGCTTTCGGAATGAGGAAAGGTTGGAGTTGGCTCTGAGATGCAGAGGGAGAGCATTCCAGGTCTTGGCTGCATTATAGGCGAACGTCCTGCCGCCCGACCTGGTCTTTTTTATTCTGAGGGGTGTAGCTAAGAAGATCTGGCTAGAGCGGAGGTTTCTGGTGGGTATGTAATGGGTGACTAGATCCCGGGTGATCATAGGACCCGTATCCCAAAAGGCCTGATGAGCAATGCACATGGCTTTGAAGTGGCGTAGAGTGGAGTGGTGCAGGGTAGAGTGCAGTGGCGTATAGTGGGTGCAGACTAGGGTGGGAAGTTTTTTATTTATATTACATTTATAAAAAATAAAAAATTTGAATTATGCATTTTTAGTTCTGTAGTGCGTTGTGGGTTATTAGGGGAATAGGGTGGGAAGTGATTTAATTATACTATGGGGCCGATTCCGGCCGCAAAATGAACCGACCGACACGGACCCGGACCGAATACCGACCGACATGGACCAGCGCCGTACGACCCGTGCAGTACGATGCAACGCGAGTGAATTACAACTGACACGTACGAATACAAGCCGTACGACCGAGCCGTAGGGAAAATATGGATCCGGCCATAAAACCGACACAATTTTCACCGACCGACACGAACCCGGAATGAACCCGACCGACCCGTACCTGCGATGTCCGATCCGCACAATACGATGCAATGCATGTAAGCCTAGACCGACTCGCACGGAGACCAAGCCGCATGACAGACACGCACAGACAACCGGGCACACAAGCAATAGAGAACGACGCAACCGACGCGTACCAAACACAGAAGATAGGCAGTGTGAACGAGGCGGAGAAGCCCGCACGAGACAGCTGCAGCGTCCGTTTCCGTCACATAAATGTCTCCTTCATGCCTACAAAACCCAAAGGAAAAAAGACAAAAAAAGGACCAAACAAGCAATGACAAAGCCAGTAAATAGCAAATAAAAAAAACTGGGACAAAGACACACCCACAACTCCAACTCTATAAAGGACTACAATCACTACCATCATCCCTTGCAAACAGGAGACACAGCCAGCAGCAAACACCATTACACAGCAACCACAGACACACTCACAACTCACACATCACACAACCCACACACCATCAGCACCTCATGCAAAAGCACACACACATACACCCAGCAAAACCAACACCAAATCACCCTAATTTGCACCCTCACACACACATCCCTCACCACCACCACCCATCACCATGCCCCCAAAGAAGAATCCAAAGTACACAGATAGTGAGTTAGAAGTGCAGGTAGACGAGATCATCAGAGTAGAGCCACATTTGTTTGGTACATTGGTCCAAAGGACTCCCATCTCACAGAAAACCAAGATGTGGGCAAGGATTGTGGACAAGGTGAACGCACAAGCACCAGCAAGGCGCACAAAGGACAATATCCAGAACAGGTGGTATAACGTGCGCAGGAGGGTCAAGAAACTCATCGAAAAAGATCACGCCCTGAGTCAGTGCACCGGCAGAGGCCCTCCTGCCAAACCAGTCTACTTCAGGACCTGGGAGGAGAAGGTGCGGGACATCCTACCACCAGAGTGCGTCCATCGCCTAACAGACATCCCGGAGCCTGGTGAGTACACAAACAACATACCCAAGATTGTGTGGCAAGGGGACAGTGAGACCATGCACCGCAAGCAAAGCTACACTAACCAATAGATAATCATCCCAAGATGTGTATGTCAGTCAGACAAACACAATACCTGCCATCTCATAGTGACTGGGAACTGGGTCATGACATACACCAACCTACAAACAAATAGAGGAAGCCAGTGGCACAAAGCCAAATAGACCCTGCCAGACAGTTTGCCACCACAAACACACCACCTCACAGGGCAGCTGACTGTCAGGAAGGAATAGTGGGGATGCAGGTGAAGTGAGTGTATCCAAAAGCATGATGGGGCCTGTAGTCACAGATAATGCTCCCCCTCCTGATTGGCCCATCAAGACCTCTCTGAAACATGCCCACATCACAGGGAGTGGAAAATGACTGACAAGATGGCTGACACTGGGTCCTGCTGTGGGGAGCACAAGGCCCTGCTCGGGGTTGTGTGCAAATCAGAAGCAGGACACCACTGACTGACATCCTGAAAGACAACTTGCACGCCCAAAATGGAAGCACGTTTCATGATGGGAAGGAGGACTGACAGCCCTGACCATACTTACCAGCATGTGGAGACACCCCCCCCTCAACACTAACTCCACACAACTCAACGGGTAGAATGCATTGCCACACACCTCATTGAAATATCAGCAAAAGATACCCCGTACTGGGTGCTGCTTTGTGATGCACAAGGGCACACTTTGGACTTGTAGCCAAACAAACACCATGATTTCACAGTCAGCCATCTTGCAATTGCTGTCAAACCCCCTCACAGGGAAGCAGAGTCAAGAGGGAGGAAGTATGGGCATGCTGGGAAGGGGGTGTAGCCAAGAGTATGATGGGAGTTGCAGTCACAGACAATCTACACCCACCCACATGGCCCAGCAAGATCAAACTGAACCATACTCGCCTCACAGGGAGTGGGAAGGAACAGCCAAGATGTCTGACACTGGGCTCTGTCATGGGGAGCACAAGGCCATGCTGGGAAATGGCCAACAACAATATCAAACTCTGTCTGTGACGAGCTGGGAAAAAGCAGTGTACAGGCAGGCATCTGTTCGAAAAGTAGGAAATGTCATGTTTGTGACCCATCGATGCATGTAGAAACATAACTCACATTGTGTGTCTCTTCCAAACAGGTGGTGCTGGGCACCCAGCACCAAATGATGAGGATACCCAGTCCCAGACTCTGGCGGACACTGAGCTCTCTGGTCTGGCTCTCTCTCTGTCCTCTTCGGATGCCGACGACCCACCTGGCTCCTCCGGTGTGAGCCATCATGCAGCACCATCAGCATCAACATCTGCACCCCCTGTACCCATGCCTCCAGCATCTGGACACTGACAGGGCCCCCCCGCCAACACGGACAGACCAAGGCCAATCAACACCCACAGCACAGGGACACAGGACCCCCCCGGAAGCTACAGCAAACACCACCACCCAAGGGGTCCCAGTGTCACCTGTGCGGCATGCTGCTGATCCTGCCCGTGTGGATAGGGTTGCTGGGAGGGGCAGGAGGCACAGGGTGTGACTTCCAGGGGGGTCTGGACTGCATGATGACCCCCACCTGGCACGCATCTTAGATGCGTACCAGGATAGCACCGGAGGATTTGGCCAGGTAGTGGGGATTCTCAAGGACATGCAACAGGAGCAGGTCGCCCACCATGCCCGCATGGAGGCCAAGTGGGATGACATTACTGCGGTGCATCGGGACATACTCCAGTGCCTCAGCCAGATCAACACCAACCTGTCCACACCTCCCTGTGTGGCCACAACATCTGTCGCAACACCATCTGCCAGCGCCACAGGGAGGGAGGAGGACTTTGACGGAGAGTCCCCTGCACCGCAGAGGCCTGCACATGAGGATCCCCTCCCCACGGAAGAAGACGTGTTGTCCGAAGAAGGACATGTGAGAGGCAGATGACCCAGCACATCCCCCAGGCCCTCTAAACCTGTTCTGGACAATGTCCTTTGTGCGCAACCCTTTCACCTTGTCCAATCGCACACAACTCGCCCACATGACATGGAGGGTTCATGTTGGGCCAATGTAGCAGATGACTGTGGACTTTACTCTGGACATTTCATCTACCAGCACTTCCAACTCTAATGTGAACTTTGGATTCCCAAACCAATGTACAGCACCCACCATTCTGTGCACTTCCCTCACACATGTTTGAAAATAAACTCACCAGTACACCATACTTGCCTCTGTTGTGATTCCAACTTGTCATGTTCAGGGAGATGTCGATCTGCTACACAACACAGTGCATGCCAAATACTTCAACAATGTGACCAACGTAAGGTGAGTCATGGTGATGTGACACATGTGAGGGAAACACACCACTATGGTAACACAACACATACTCACCATGGCCATGTTACTCATCACACAGAATGATGTTGACCTGAAACACATTGGCATGCACAGACACAACACCAACCCCAGTCAGTGGTAACAAGTCCACAGGTGAGGTAAGCAGATGTCACTCAGATGTGGGAAGACAGACAACGCACATAGGAAAGCATAGCACAGGTTAATTACACTTCAGCAACACGTTTATTCCACAATAGTTGCACGGCATTTCTACGTAGCAGTGGATACACACTCACAATGTGTTGGAGAATGGAAGTCCAGGGATGTGTGGTACATCAGTTGATGGGAATTGTGAACTTCCACACTGGTGTTGGCTTCTGGGTGTTGGGGGTCAGTGTTGACCAAACAACAGGCAAAGTACCCTGGGAAGGACAGACACAAGACACAGTCAAAAGCACAGAAGAACAGGAGAGAACTGCAATACACATGCACAAAACATGTTGAAAGACACCTACACAAAAACTAGTTAGCAGTACTACCCTATTGTGGAGTACACACCACCTGAATGGACACATCACTGCACACATCCAGTCAAGTGGCACACAGACACACTCAGACAGCAACAGAGCTGCCACAACACATTCCAGGCTACCTCCATACATTCACATAACAACCCTTGGAACTCACATTCAGGTGAAGAAGTTGTTGATGAGCTGTGAGCGGATGTCACCCTCATCTTCATCATCACTGGCATCTTGGCCCAGGCCGGGATCCTCCACAGGTGCCAGAGGTTGGTCATCGTCATCCTGGATGAGAGGCACCTCCTTCCACACTGCCATGTTGAGTAGCATACAGCATACAAGGATTATTTTGCACACCTTAGCAGGCTCATATGGGAGGGCCCCTCCGTTCTTGTCCAGGCAGCGAAAGCGGCTTTTCAGAAGGCCGAATGTCCGATCAATCACCCTCCTGCTCCGACCATGTGCCTCATTGTAACGCAGCTCGGCTGGTGTCACAGGGATCCTGAGGGGTGTCAGCAACCACGGCATGTTGGGGTATCTGGAGTCACCTACACACACAAAAATGAACAAGTAGCTGAGTTTTGTAGGAGTGCAGAATACAACATTGGCAAACACACACAATGAGAAACAGTCAGTACACACCGGCAAGCCAGGCATGCTGAGCTGGCTTATGTGACATCAGCGTTGCAATGCGACTACTCCTCATAATGTAGGCATCCTGTGCAGAACCAGGGAACCGTGCACACACATGTGTGATCGACATGTCAGCAAGACATACCACCAGAGCATTGATGGAATGGTAGTGCTTCCTGTTACGGTATGCCTGCTCATGTGCCTGTGGTGGTATCAGGGCCACATATGTCCCATCAATAGATCCGATGACGTTCGGCATCCTACCCAGTGTGTAAAAGGCATCCTTTATTTCAGGGAGTTCAGCTGGGCTCGGGAACTTGATATACAGGTCTAGGAAATGCAACATCCCCTCCAAGACATCGCGTAGCACCCGACTAAACATCATTTGCGACATACCACCAGCAGTAGCCACAGTGTACTGGAAGGTACCAGTAGCAAAGAAGTGCAGGGCTGCCATCACCTTCACCTCTGGGGTCAGTGCTGTAGGATATGTCCGGCCAGGTAGCAGATGTGGCGCCAACTGCTCCGCCAACTCCTCAATCAGTGGCCTGGTGAAGCGGTACTGTCTGATGCAGTCGCGTTCCTGCATGGTTGCAAGGTCTGGGAATGGTCGATGGACAGCTGGTGACCTGCAGTACAGAGATGCACAAAGGAAGATTGTCAGTTCATCCACCCATGTGGCCATGACCAGGATCAATATCACATGCCAGATCATGACATTACACAATGTACTGAGGTGTGTGCTGTTGGGCATGGACACTTATGTCACCTACATGACCACCACCTCACATCTGAGTTCCACATGTCCACATGAGTCCCATGTAGTGCAATGGCCATTCATCTGGCTGTTTCACCCAACCTGTGTACTGCTGCAAAGTTCCAAACACACACCACAGTGACAAGTGAGGCCTGATGTCTCCCAGGCATCACAGATCTTTGCCATGCAGAAACCCAGGGTCCCTGTATTGTCACATCGACACAGCAATGGACATGGCATAGCACGTACACACCAAAAGGCAAGCGTAAGTCCCACAGGTAGTGACCACTGTTGTTCCTGCCGGCCCTACATGTACGTCTCTTAGATACACACCCCATCAAGGTTGACGCATATATCACTTGGATGTGGAGACTGTCACCCATTGGGCACATTTGATCAGACACATCTGAGACACAACATGCACACAGACTGTGGGTGCACATCAGTATTGTGGCTACAGGTCTCACTGTGACATACATGCCATCACCCCCAGGACTCAGCGTGTATGTGACATGCCCTAAACATGTCCAACCTGAAACTGTGTCCGTGACTCATGCCCATTACTGTACAATTGCACATCACAGTGGTAATGTGCACAACACACAAAGGATTCTGTCCCCATGTACACCTGCACAGCCTGGGAGTGGCTGCACAAAGTGCCAACCAACAAACCATATGTGCCCCCCAAACACCCAGGGAATGCAGCCTTACATGCCATGGGACACTGTGTGGCCAATGCTGTAGAGTGGTAGGTGTGCACAGGTGTCCCTGGCCAGTAAATGTGTGTTGCATCCGTATAATAGTCACACCAATGAGGTCCGACGTGGGTGACAATGCGTACGCATTGCACGGTTCATGACCGAGCCGTGCGTATGCTTTGTCACTGAATGCCATGAGGTCCGACACGGGTGACAATGCGTACGCATTGCACGGTTCATGACCGAGCCGTGCATACGCTTTGTCATTGAATGCAATGAGGTCTGACGCGGGTGACAATGCATACGCATTGCACGGTTCATGACCGAGCCGTGAGTACGCTTTGTCATTGAATGCAATGAGGTCCGACACGGGTGACAATGCTTACGCATTGCACGGTTAATGACCGAGCCATGCGTACGCTTTGTCATTGAATGCAATGAGGTCCAACACGGGTGACAATGCATACGCATTGCACGGGTCATGACCGAGCCGTGCGTACGCTTTGTCATTGAATGCAATGAGGTCCGACGCGGGTGACTATCATGCAAACGCGTCAGACAGGCATGGTCCGAGACAGGCATACGCCTTGGCCATTGAATCGTATGGAGACGGGTGCATGTGTATATTCAAAGTACGCGTTGTACAGTCAGTTGAACGAGCCGGGCACACCCATTGGCTCCGGACTGTCATGGAGACGGATGCGGATTCAAAACTTGTACAAGTTGTGCACTGGAAATTCAGTTGGATGCCTACAACAATGTTGCAATTTCAAGTGTTCCATGAAGGTGAAGATTTGAACGATGCGGAAGGCATGTACGAGTCGTACATTTAAATGGATTGGCCAGATTCATAGAATGCAACCGTGTTGGACCTATCACTTGGGACACATGGCACAGAGTTTGCCTCTGCAGCACAGATTTAAGGCTGGCTGGCCCCCAGGGAGCTCACTTGCCTGCACTACATGCTACTGGACCATATCCCTGCTACCACTGCTGCTGTCTCTGCATCCTCTGGCTCCTGCTATGGCACGTACTCTGGAGAGGGCCCCAGCCTTCACTGAGGAGGAGAACCAGGCCCTGCTGGGCGGGCTCCTTCCAGAGTACAGCAAGCTCTATGGGAAACCAGGGGAGCAGGTGAGTGTGCAGTCTACTGCCTTCCTAATTATGCATGTTGTCTGACTAGCAGTGCTAGCAGTGTGTACACCAGTGGCAAGCATTCTCACTGACTCCTTTCATCCCCCAAAGTGTGTAGGTACATGTAATGAATAGGTTTCCTGCTGCTAAAGTGCATTAGTGCAAGCTTAAACTATCCAGGCATTGTTAACATGTCAGACATGCAGGTGATTTTTCCTTCCCCATGGTTGCACTACCTGTGTAATTCATTTCCCTTTGTGATGATGACATGTACATCCAAATGTGTGCTGCACAAATCTGGGGCATGTGTGTTAATGTACTTTTCACTTTGTCATCCTCACAGGTTGATGCCCACCAGAAGCAGGAGATCTGGCTGACCATCGCCCAGCTGTTCATTCGGTGGGGGGTCTACAAGCGACGGATCCGCAACTGCCAGAAGAGGTGGCAGGACCTTCGGGCTGGACCCGGAGGATAGCTAGATTCCAGCTGAAGCTGTCACCTCCACGCAGGAGGGGCGGACACCGGACCCTGACTCCCCACATGCTCCGGATCCTGGCGGTGGTCTTCCCGGACCTGGATAGGCAGGTGAAGGCCAGGCAGCAGCAGGAAGGGGGTAAGTCCATGCCTGATCTGTGTACTATGTCTGACATGCTAATAGCAGTCTTTTGGCCTGGTCACACTTCCACATTACGTAGGTCTTGTAGTCCAATACTCATGTCCCTCAATTGTGTGATGTACTCTCCTCATCTGTTCCACAGGTGTGGCCCCTACAGTCTGTTGCTTGTGTCACTAGGGCACTGTGTCCCTGCAGTCAGCTATGCTTCAGCTACCGGTCAGCATCTGTTCCTGTGACTCTGTTGTGTGTTTCATGGGTGGGTCAATTGTTTACACAATGCCTGAGATCTGACATGTGATCTGTGTGTGCCCTTGAGACGTGTTCCAATAGCTGGTCTGACTCGCAACATGTGGCTGGGGTATTCCAAACAAATCCGTGCAGCAGGGGACTCCAATTTTTGGGCCTCAGGAGTATGTATATCAAGTATGTCACACTTGCTTAGCCACCTGACTACTGTCCAGGGCCTAACACCGTTTCACGTAGACCTGGCCAGTCATGCCTCCTCAAGGGCATTTAGAAACACTCTGTAATCCCACTCCTGTGTATGACATGGCAGGTTGTGCTTAAAACTGCAAAATTTTCCAAACAGAAGTTTGAAATCAAAGGCGCACTATTCACCAGCCCTATAAGGTGCTAACTTCAATGTTTCAGAAAACGTTTTCTGAACGACAATAATACAATAATACTATGATATTCATTTAATGATGTGATCCAAACCATAAATACCAGTGACTTGTAAAAATCAATATTCAACATTGTGATCCTTAGTTGAAAACATGACAATTACAACACCAGAAGTCAGTTCGCATTACATGACAAAAGTCAGTACTCTTCAAACATAACTTCACAAATGTGTATGAATCCAATGTCAGGAATCTTCTTTATTTTCTTATTCCATATTTTTCAAATAAACAAGCGCTTTCAAAACAACATCATGGCGTCCCAATGCATTTCGGTATGAAAACCTTCGTCAGGGGAATGCTGCAAAAATATATATATACATATGTATAATGCATGTATATGATTCATTTCTAAAGTGCAATGAATAAACATCTAATACTAAACTTTTCAGAAGCAAGACGCGCTACACATATAACAATGTTAAAGCTCAGCATCCAGTACTATATACCAGCCAATTATATATTGATAAATGAGACAACGACCAACTGGTAGTCAAATGAAATAAAGGCCTTTGAAAACAAGGCGTTTGAAAACATGCAGATAATGATCACATTCCATGTTGCATGAGCTCCGTGTGATAAGCAAGAAGCAGATAGTGGGAAAAACACGCCTGAAAGACCACCGAAACCAGGTGAACACATCAATATAAAAAGAAAAAAGAAGGAAAGAAATCTACCTAACCTTCACTAATCCCCAATACACCAATGTGTGTGATATCCCTAATTTAATATAATTGGAGGGCTCACCTCCAAAAGTCTCTGAACACTTGCTGTAACGATCTAGGTCAACTTGCTGCCAAATGACGATACTGGATAAAATGAAATAGGCGAACAGGAGTGTTAACTAAATATGTTCCTGATGACCAAAGTCCAAAGGATTCTCACAGTTAAAAAATGAAAATGTAATAGATTCCCACTTTCTGAGCCACTGTAGGTCAGACGTGTGCTCGAAGAGTACGTTGGTCACCCGGAAGTATACAATTTAGTATACCCAAGGTGTCTGTATGAATAATAATAGCAATGAGTACGTGGCGCGTATACTATCTAGAGGCATCTAAACTCAATGAGCAGTCGCAAAGTAAATGCCACCAAACTGTGTGCAATTACCTTAATAGCGTAATCTCTAAACTCATCCACAGGGTCCGGTCGCTTTAGATAACAACAGCAAAGATGTATGGCCGTACGTGCGCGAGGCCGTAATAGATATAAAGGGAGGACTGCATGACGTACTGTGCAATGCACCCAACATGGAAATACTCTTGTGGGTGAAGTAATCATTTTCATTACTTCACCCACAAGAGTATTTTTTCCTACAGCGCATCTGTTGTAATATTTTGCCACTAAGTGTATCTTGAGAAGTTCCACTTTTTAGACTAGTCCTCTTTCCATATTGGGTGCATTGCACGGTACGTCATGCAGTCCTCCCTGTAAAGCGACCGGACCCTGTGGATGAGTTTAGAGATTACGCGATTAAGGTAATTGCACACAGTTTGGTGGCATTTACTTTGCGACTGCTCATTGAGTTTAGATGCCTCTAGATAGTATAGGCACCACATACTCATTGCTATTATTATTCATACAGACACCTTGGGCATACTAAATTGTATACTTCCGGGTGACCAACGTACTCTACGAGCACACGTCTGACCTACAGTGGCTAAGTAAGTGGGAATCTATTACATTTTCATTTTTTAACTGTGGGAATCCTTTGGACTTTGGTCGTCAGAAACATATTTAGTTAACACTCCTGTTCGCCTTTTTCATTTTATCCAGTATCGTCATTTGGCAACAAGTTGACCTAGACCGTTACAGCAAGTGTTCAGAGACTTTTGGAGGTGAGCCCTCCAATTATATTAAATTAGGGATATCACACACATTGGTGCATTGGGCATTAGTGAAGGTTAGGTAGATTTCTTTCCTTCTTTTTTCTTTTTATATTGATGTGTTCACCTGGTTTCGGTGGTCTTTCAGGCGTGTTTTTCACACTATCTGCTTCTTGCTTATCACACGGAGCTCATGCAACATGGAATGTGATCATTATCTGCATGTTTTCAAACGCCTTGTTTTCAAATGCCTTTATTTCATTTGACTACCAGTTGGTCGGTGTCTCATTTATCAATATATAATTGGCTGGTATATAGTACTGGATGCTGAGCTTTAACATTGTTATATGTGTAGCGCGTCTTGCTTCTGAAAAGTTTAGTATTAGATGTTTATTCATTGCACTTTAGAAATGAATCATATACATGCATTATACATATGTATATATATATTTTTGCAGCATTCCCCTGACGAAGGTTTTCATACCGAAATGCATTGGGACGCCATGATGTTGTTTTGAAAGCACTTGTTTATTTGAAAAATATGGAATAAGAAAATAAAGAAGATTCCTGACATTGGATTCATACACATTTGTGAAGTTATGTTTGAAGAGTACTGACTTTTGTCATGTAATGCGAACTGACTTCTGGTGTTGTAATTGTCATGTTTTCAACTAAGGATCACAATGTTGAATATTGATTTTCACAAGTCACTGTTATTTATGGTTTGGATCACATCATTATATGAATATCATAGTATTATTGTATTATTGTCGTTCAGAAAACGTTTTCTGAAACATTGAAGTTAGCACCTTATAGGGCTGGTGAATAGTGCGCCTTTGTTTTCAAACTTCTGTTTGGAAAATTTTGCAGTTTTATTTCTAAGCCTGTTTGGGGGTTAACCAGGCGATACAAAGGCAGCACCTTTTTGCAATTGGAAGACTCATACCGATTCTCTTTCAAAAAACTTTCCAATTTTTTTTCTGATATAGCTAGGAGTGCAGGTTGTCTCTTCACATTTTTGTCAGGTTGTGCTTAAAGACATGTGCCCTCAGGTGTCTGCCTCTGTGTCATTAGGGTGTGGCTTGTTGTTACGTACAACTGGGGAATCCATGATTCAGAGGGTCAGCAGGACATCTGAGATGTGACTGTGAGAGACAAGACCTGTGTGACATATAGGTGTGTGATCATCTGACAGCGCACAATGGTGTATGCAACTGTGTCCTTCATGCAGCTGGGTTGCATGCATGGCAGACTGTGATGTGTTAATGTACAGGGATTTGTGTTTGCAGAGACTCAAATGTCTGATTTGCATGATGTGGGGTCTTCCGGGTCCTGGATATGTTGTTTGCATGGGATGGGCAAGTGCGCCGGTCATCTGCAGAGTTAGCTTTACCCCTGAGCTAGGATTGTGAGTCAGTGCATATTGTTACTGTCTGGATGCCCTGCCCCTGTGACAGGAGACAGTGTTGACTGACTTCAGGGCATCCCAGTGCATTTAACTTGCTATGAGTGATCCTGCATTGTGTTCAAGTGTGCACCATGCACCCCATTGTGGCATTGCCCAGCAGGACATGAGAACATCATAGTGTGTGTTGCTGGCATGCATCACAAGCATGTGAAATGAGTCTCTCCCATCCCTTCATCCGGACACGTGTACTGAGTCAGTAGCAAGAGCTGTGCTGTGTGTATAGTGACATACTCCTACATGTTCACTTGCATGTACAACTAATGTGTGGGTGGTGCATGTTGGCACATTCGGGTGTTAGCATCCAACATGCAACAGACATATGTGTGAAAGTCAAGGAGGGATATGTGTGCCATGGTTGATGTTGAGAATGACAATTGTCTTATTCTAAACAGTGTTGACACTTTGAGCTGTGTTCAGTTGATGATGCCAGGGCTTGCCCTGTGATGTACTCACTGTGGTGTGTGCAGTCGGTGCAGGTGACTGATGTTGTCCTCTTACTTACTATTCCTATCCAGATACATCCACAGCCACAGGAGGGGACAGCTCCACGGACCAGGAGGAGCCACACTAAGCCTTAAAGAGACAGAAGGAGAGGAGTCAGGTGGACCCAGTGGCATGGAGGGCGAGTGGAGCCACACCGAGGAGTCGTCAGCACCATCCCCCCCAGCTGAGGGCCACAGCAGCTCTGAGGATGACTCCCTTGTGGAGGCGGGTGTCAGCAGCCACCAAACCCCAGCTATTGAGGCTGTTCCCACCAACGCCACCACCACCACCACCCTCCCATCGGCTCCCATCCCAGAGGTCCCTGTGGGCTCCCGTGTTCGTGAGCAAGTCTCCTTTGTGCCAGGCACCGCACCCCCTGCCCCTGTGTCCCACGCTGCCCTGAGTGAGGATTCTGTGAACTTACTTAGACAGATCCATGTAGGGCAGACGTCGATGCTGAAGGTCCTCCATGCACACTCGGGTCTGTTGACACAACTCGTGTCATTCTTGGAGGGCATTTCCTCGGGTATGTCTGCCCTACAGAGGACCAATCAGTCCGTGGCCTCCTCCCTGACAGCAGCAGTGTCCCTCCTCCAACCGTCCTGTACCCCTCCTACCCCTGCACCACCCACGATTCCTAGCAGCCTACCTGGCCCAAGCACACAAACACCCAAACCAAGGTCTTGACGTGCACACAAGCAAGTGCATTGGACTAATACCACACCCACAGGGGCTGGTTTGCAGACACACACACAGTCATCCACAACCACTCCGCAGTCTTCCGAGACCTCTCCCTCCCAGCCCCCTTCCCTTGCATCACCTGTAACCCCATCTCCCCAGAAGCTCTTCATCTGTGACCTTGGCCTCTTCCCCACCGACCCAGCAGATCCTGATTACAAGGGGAAGAGGAAGTCCCCACACACAGAGGAGAGTGCCCCTCACACCCGGACACCCTCCCCAGGCGCAGTCAGACAGAGACCCCCACCTGCAAGTCCCCCCGGTGCCAGAAGAGCAAGACCCCCATGCCACCACGCAGCTCCAAGGCAAAGTCTCCATCCTCCATCCCCCAGGCCACCACTCCAGAGATTCCCCCGCCAGTCCCTGCCCCGGGTTCCCCCACCCACAGATACACCATCCCCAAAATGCTAAGGCCATCCCCCCCTAGCACTTTCTCTTCCACACCTGGTCAGACGGTTGGTGCCACTGATGTGGGGACCATGTCCCCCCCCTGCCCTGCCGACGTTACCTGCCCCCCATTCCGCTCCCATCAATGTAGGCACTGCATTGGAGTCCACGGCCACCCCGTCTGACTTGGGCACTGCAGTGGTGACCCAATCCACTCTATCTGACCTGCCCACTGGAGTTGTGCCGGCACCCACCCCATCTGACTTGTGCCGACACAGTTGTACCAGCACCCACCACTTCACTCAGCTCCACTGCAGTTGCAAGTGTCTGGCCTGCATCCACCACCTCTTCACTGCCTCCTTCTACTGCGCCCTGATCCTGTCCCTGCGGTGCCTGGCCTGCCTCCGTGTTTGTCCCTCCGAGGGGATGACCCCGGTCCTTAGCAGTGCAGACAAGCAATGTGTGACAGTTGTCACTCTACTTCACTCCTTGGCATTTGGACATGGACTGGCCATTGGCCTTTTGTTTGAACAGACGTTTAACTTTTAAAATGCTGAATAAAGCTTTTTCTTTATCCCTGTGAACTAGATTTAGCTGTGCATTATGTTGATGATGTTTAACATGCCCTTGCACCTGTGATGCTTGGTTTCCAATGTTGAATACTGATGTGTTGCTGTGAGGTACTCCCAGTGGTCCATGAGATATATATGTCCTATTCTGGTGGGTATCCATGTCATCCTTTGCAGCTACATGGGTGTGTCAGGATCAACTATTTGTGGACATCTCTGTGAACATTTCATTTGCATGGTCACATCTCTGGTTTGCACCCCTGCACATATGATGTGCTTCCCATTGTCCAATTTGTCACTTCCACAGACTTTGTGCTCATCAACACTGGACCTACAGGTGTGGGCATCATTGGTATAGGAGCAACTGGGTCCTCTGTGCAACTTGCTAGACATATGTTTTGGGTATGTGCAGATGACTTAGGGGAGACTCACGTAACCAGGCTGTTGTGCCCAGAGCCTTTATTGTGTGGTAACTGATGGCTGACTGACCAAGTCCTCTGCAGACATGAGTGAGACGTGCGGTGAATATGTTTGGCACAGCTGGGCTTCCAGAGGAGTTGGGTCCCCTTAAGTAAGTGTGTTGTCCTGTGACATGGCCAGGGCCCATGGTGTGTGTTGTATGAGCATGTGTGTGTGTGTCCACATCCCTGTTCATACACAGACAGTGTTCCCTTGATATGTTCCTGTTGTTGATGCTTGATGAGTGGTACTGGGTTCATCCCACTACTTTTCCATTGGGCTACCAGATGTGTGGGTGCATGACACACTACTGTTAATTGGTGTACCATCATTGGGATTTGTCAGTTCTGAGTGGTGATGATGTTGTCAGACACAGATGGGACACAGTCAGGGTTCCCCAGGGCACCAGTTTATTTGCTAAATCATGTAGTTGTCCCTATGTGGTACCTTTCAGTGATTGAGACATTTGTATGTGTGTGTGACTGCTCCCACTTGTAGGGTTCATGGCTGCGATGCTGGAAGGTGTCAGCATGTGTGCCTTGTGGTTCTCCTTGGGTTCTGCATTGTCCTGGGACTGTGGCAGGGCTTTGGGCTTTTTGAGCTTTGAGGTTTGAGTGATGGGCAACATAAGCCCTATGGCTGGGGGTGGCAGTAGTGATGGGCAACAGGTCCCCTATGGGTGTGGGTGGCAGTAGTGATGGGCAACAGGTCCCCTATGGGTGTGGGTGGCAGTAGTGATGGGCAACATAAGCCCTATGGTTGGGGGTGGCAGTAGTGATGGGCAACAGGTCCCCTATGGGTGTGGGTGGCAGTAGTGATGGGCAACATAAGCCCTATGGGTGGGGGTGGCAGTAGTGATGGGCAACAGGTCCCCTATGGGTGTGGGTGGCAGTAGTGATGGGCAACAGGTCCCCTATGGGTGTGGGTGGCAGTAGTGATGGGTAACATAAGCCCTATGGGTGGGGGTGGCAGTAGTGATGGGCAACAGGTCCCCTATGGGTGTGGGTGGCAGTAGTGATGGGCAACATAAGCCCGATGGGTGTGTGTGGCAGTAGTGATGGGCAACAGGTCCCCTATGGGTGGGGGTGGCAGTAGTGATGGGCAACATAAGCCCTATGGGTGGGGGGGGCAGTAGTGATGGGCAACATGTCCCCTATGGGTGGGGGTGGCAGTAGTGATGGGCAACATAGTCCCTATGAGTGGGGGTGGCTGGAGTGATGGACAACAGGTCCCCTATGGGTGTGGGTGGCAGTAGTGATGGGCAACATAAGCCCTATGGCTGGGGTTGGCAGTAGTGATGTGCAACATAGTCCCTATGGTTGGGGGTGGCAGTGGTGATGAGCAACAGGCCCCCTATGGCTGGGGGTGGCATTCGTGATGGGCAACATAAGACCTATGAGTGGGGGTGGCAGGAGTGATGGGCAACAAGTCCCCTATGAGTGGGGGTGGCAGGAGTGCTGGGCAACATAGTCCCTATGGGTGGGGGTGGCAGTAGTGATGGGCAACAGGTCCCCTATGTCTGGGGGTGGCAGTAATGATGGGTAACACAAGCCCTATGGGTGAGGGTAGCAGTAGTGATGGGCAACATGTGCCCTATGGGTGTGGGTGGCAGGGGTGATGGGCAACATGAGCCCTATGGCTGGGGGTGGCAGTAGTGATGGGCAACAGGTCCCCTAGGGGTGGGGGTGGTAGTGGTGCTGGCCATGCAACCCTTTTGGTGGGCTGTTGTTAGTGGCCAGGATGTGGATCCCCTGTGTGTGTGTGCCATTTTGCGGGTACGTGTCGTATGTTTATGCAGTAGGTGTCTGACTTACCGCCTGCGCCGTCGGCGTCGGTTCCTGATCCGGTCATAGATGTAGAGTACTGGTATGACCTGCACGATGGGATTCATGATGTGTTCGTGTCGTACATGCTGCTTGTTGCTCTGTCTCGTACCTGCTGCAAGCTGGTCCGTCTCGTAGCGGTGGATTGAGTTGTGGCGCGAATCAAAGCTAATATGCTTGTTTTCCGGATGCTGTGACGTCCCGTACGTGGAGACCCATCCGGTGCGTAGGAAGTACGCATCATACTTGTCATGCCGGAGACTGCTATGGATACTGCTTCCCGACGACTCGGTTCAGCGTTAGGAGTTACGGCTCGGACGGGGAATGGAGCTTGAATCACAGCCTACGTGTCGGTCGTGTTTTTGGCAGTTATGCGCATCGTACTTACTCTGCAGGATGGACCGGCTATGAGTACGTGTCGGTCGCACGGTAAGGCTACGGACAGCTGTCCAACCCAGTATTGGAATCGGCCCCTGAATGTATTGATTATTTTTTACTTATTAATGTTTGTTTAATTGAGATGTTATAGTGTTTAATGTGTAAAGTAATTTACTGTTAATTAATTAATAATTGGTTAGTTCATTTTGATTAATTAATTGGTAGTTAATTATGGTAATTGTGTAAATATTTCAGATGTGGGTTGTGGTGTTTATAGGTGTAAATGGTGGGAAGACAATTATTTTTCATTTATGAATTAATGATTGGTTGTTAATTAATTTGTAATTAATTAATTTGTAATTAATTTTGGTAATTGTGTCCTTGATTATTTTTATAGGTGTAAAGGGGGAAGGGCAGGAAGTAAATTATTTTAATTGATGAATTAATAATTTGTTGTTAATTAATTTTAATTAATACATTGGTAATTAATTATGGTAATTATGTAATTAATTTTATTAGTGTGTTGTGGTGTTTATAGGAATAAAGCGTGGGAAGGAATTTGTGTTTAATTCATTAATATATAGTTGTTAATGTTAATTATTTGATATTTATTTTGGGTAAATGTTTATTTTTATGTGTTTTGTTTTTACTTTTAAAGAGGTAAAGGATGGGTATTAACTAAAATGTTGTTATTTAATTATTAGTTGTTAATAGTAATAGTTTTTCTTTTAAAAACTAATATATAATTGTGTTTTTTTTTTTATAGTTTAATTTAGATGTGTGTTGTGGATATTAGAGTGTTAAAGCTTTTGTACCCAATGTTTATTTTTTTGATTAATAAGAAATTATATAATTGAATATTGACTATGTTAATAATGGAAATATTGTAATTAAAAATGTTGAAGTGTTATGTTATTGGTGTTGTGGTGTTATAGGGTATGAAATAAAATAAATACATATTATTTTTGTTTCTTAATACTTGCTACTTTTAAATAATGTTTGTTTATAAATGTATTTATTAATGTATTATATATATATTTGTAGGTTTTTGTTGTATGTAACTAATATTATAATATGTGTTCTTTTTATATGTTTTATATCTTTCATTTTATGTTTTCTAAATATTGTATTTTTATTTTAATGATTTTTTAAAATGTTGTAATATTTTTAGTTTTTTTCAACTGTTTAAGTGTTATTATTAATTTTTGTTTCTCTGCTATCCAACACGTTCCCTAATGTTGCACTCACTGGAGTGGGAATAGTAATTTTTACCTCTCCGCTATCCAACACTTTTCCCTACTATTGCACTGTTTGGAGTGGGGATGAAAAAAATTACCCCTCTGCTATCCAACACATCCTACTGTTGCATTCAGTGGAGTGGGAATAGTATTTTTTACCCCTCTTCTATCCAACACTTTCCCTACTGTTGCACTCTTTGGAGTGGGGATAAAAAATGTACCCCTCCTCTATCCAACACTTATCCTACTGTTGCATTCAGTGGAGTGGTAATAGTAATTTTTATCCCTCCACTAATCACCACTTTCCCTACTGTTTCACTCTTTGTATTGGGAATAGTATTTTTTGCCCCTCAGCTATCCAACACTTTCCCTACTGTTGCACTCACTGGAGTGGGAATAGTAATTTATACCCCTCCGCTATCCAACACTTTTCCTACTGTTGCACTCCCTGAAGTGGGAATTGTAATTTTTACCCCTGCGCTATCCAGCACTTTCCTTACTAGTGCACTCTTTGGAGTGGGAATAGTAATTTTTCCCCTCCGCTATCCAACACTTTCCCTACTGTTGCTATCACTGGAGTTGGAAAAGTAATTTTTACCCCTTCGCTAATCAACACTTTGCCTACTGTTGCACTCTTTGGAGTGAGAATAGTAACTTTTTCCCCTCCGCTATCCAACACTTTCCCTACTGTTGCACTCACTCAAGTTGGAATAGTAAATTTCATTATTCCGCTATCCAACACTTTCCCTACTTTTGGTATCACTGGAGTGGGAATAGTAATTTTTACCTTCCGCTATCCAAAACTTTCCCGACTGTTGCACTTATTGTATTGGGAAATTTTAGTTAAATTAAAAAAAAAAATAGTTTAAGGTTTTAATTTATTATAGAATGTTTTATTTTTATTTTTTTAATTGAGATATATATATATATAGTATTTTTATATAATTTTAAAATGTTACAATTAAATAAAGATAATAGTTAATAAATTAAACATAAGTAAATATATGTGTATGTATAAATTATAATGTTTATTTGTTTATATATTTTTAATTAAGTGTATTTATTATATTTAGTTAAAATGCACATTAAATTTAATTTATTTTGTTAAAAATAATATTAGTATTTAATATATTTAATATAATATTTTATTTTATATTATTTTTAAATCAATATTTTTTACATCTATATTTTTTACCTCAAAATTGTTGTACTTACCTGTTAAGGTATGGGAGTCGATATTTTTGTAGTCGATACTTTTTCCTCGATATTTTGAGCATCTATGTTTGCTACATCGATATTCTATCAGTGAACCATAGAGTGCAGTGGCATTGACGGTAATGCTGCAGAGTGGATTAGAGTGGCGCAGCGTGGCTTGCCGTAGAGTGCACTGACATAGAGTGGAGTCGTATACAGTAGAGTGCATTGACGTACAGTGCAGTGACATAGAATGCAGTGTTGCAGAGCAGAGTATCATAGAGTGGAGTGGGTTAGAATGGAGTAGTGCAGAGTAGAGTCAAGTGGACTAGACTGAAGTGGTGTAGAGTGCAGTGGCGAAGAGTACAGTGGTTCATAGTAGAGTAAAGTGGAGTAGAGTGCACTGGCATAGAGCAGAGTGGTGTAGAGTAGAGAGGCATAGAGTGAAGTACCATAGAGTGGAGTGGTGCAGAGTAGAGTGCAGTGGGGTAAAGTGGAGTATGCATGATGTGGTAGCGCACTGCCATTACAGACAGCACATCTTCAATTTCAATGGCCATTACATCAGCTATACAGTTTTACTGATAAAGGTATACAGGGCACAAATGATAATGTGCAGAAATGTCATCACCTAGTGTATTGATTTGTTTTGCTAATTCAAAAATATTTGTTTCCAACACACTTCAAAATTGCTAAAAACTTGCTTCATTTGTGCTTCCCTAATTCTGATATATTCTGAAAGATCCGCACAGCTCATATACAGACATTTAAATGTTGTTGTGTGCTAGAAAAAAATGACATTATACAGCCTTCCGTCCAGCACACCACCAGTAGCCAGCATGATTGTCACATAAATCCTCTCACTTTGAAGTCAGAGAAAGAAAAGTAAACACCAAGCTCCCACAAGGAAGACAGAGCCTAACATTTGACCTCCTTCTTTGAATGCACAGCAAATGTGACGAGATGAGAACAGGATTTAAAGGCCTCTTTACAGAAATCGAGCACTGCTGTAAGGATACCGTAAATAAAGTATGGGCTACTGGATAGACTAACTCAAGCTGGACAGCCTAAAACAAACAAAATTGGCAAATATAAACCAAGCATATGTAAGTTACAAAGCCAATGGAAAGCAACGGGCGGAATGCATTCGCCAGGAAACTTTCCGAAGGTCCCCAAGATGTTAGAAACCAGACAGATGTGCTATCTGGTAGGCTTCAACCATAAAAGAAGTCAACACTGGGGGAGGAGGAGGTAAGGCCCAGCAGTTAAGGGGTTAGCATTTGGTCCATCAGGGGATCAAGGTTGGCTTTTATTATTGACAAGAGACTTCCACTCACCAGGATTCCTAAATATTTCAAAATAGATGACTTCCACTGGAAGGGGTGATTTCCCACTGAAGCAGATGTAGTGTATTCGGGACATTGGGTGTGCCTCACTTTTGCTCCAATTCGTTTTGTAGCCTGAGAATACAGAGAAGGAAGCAAGCAATTGTTGTCATGAGAGCTGGGATAGACGATATGGGTGAAGTCAAAGTCACAATGAGATCATTCGCATAAAGCATCACTTTTAGTTGGCCTCTACTGGCGGTAATGTCCTCTATCTCAGTGGTTGATCTTCTGGCAATGGCCATAGGTTCCAGAGCATTTAATAGTAGCAGAGGAAAGAAAGGGCAGCCTTGGTGGTTGCCTCTGTAAATGCCTATTGTATTGGATGGAAAGCCAGAGCATGAAATCCGGGCAGTGAAACTATTATATAGCCTTTGTGTCATCTGTATAAAGTTGGGTCCAATGCCTACTCTAGCCATAGTCCAAATAAGGATGTAGTACCCACACCGCTTGTAAGATGTAACTATCAAATGGACTCATTACAAGCGCTGCCTTTTAAATTCAATGAGGTCAATGAAAGAAATTACCAGCCCCATCAGAATGACAAATTCTGAGGTAACTCTCCTGTCTCAAACATTTCTCCTAGACACTCCTGGAGGGGTACCCAGGTGAAATACTGGTGGGAAATGAGTAAGCAATAGGAAAATGACAAAATTATCCTTCTAATGGAACTCTAGGGGTCTAACTACCAATTGGTTGAAATCTTGAGCGGTTACCAGTAGCTCCAGTATCTTAAAATCTGCTGGAGGAAATTCCAGCTTCTCATCTGGAAAAAGAACAATTGATGGACAGAATGCAGAACAATGCCATACATTCACCCCAGTACAGAGATCTGGGACTAAACCCAGCGTTTTTTGCTCCCCATGGCATTCCAGTTTGAACCAAGCCATATACAAATCAATCTTAACCATGCGCCCAGTGGGAACAGTCCAGCCTGAACTGCCAGGCCTGGTCCTCCCTGGACTGGAAACAAGCATCCTAGGACAGGTTTCAGGGTTTTACCCCTCATCAGCCAGGAAGTCTTGATCCCAGTGGCATGGAGAGCATGGGAACCACGTCTGGGCATACCCGTCCCACTCGGGGTGACAAATGCAAAAAGAGCAATTTATGGAAAGAATGCAGAACATTGTCATACATTCACCCCAGTACAGGGAACTGGGCCTAAATCCACTGTTTTTTGCTTCCCATGCAATTCCAGTTTGAACCCAGCCAGATGCAAATCAGTTTTGACCCTGTCCCCAATGGGAACAGTCCAGCCCGAACTACCAGGCCAGGTCCTCCCTGGATGGAAACAAGCATCCTAGCACCGGTTTCCGGGTTTCACCCCTCATCAGCCAGGCTGAACTGTTCCCATGAGGCAAAGGGTCAAGACTGATTTGCATATGGCCAGGTCTAAGCTGGGGTGGCATGGTGAGCAAAAGAATGATGGATTTAACCCAGATCTCTTGACTGGGGGTGAATGTTTTGATTTGTTCTGCATTCCGTCCATCACTTTTGTGTCTTTGGCTTCTCAAATGGGGCAGTTGTAAACGAAATACGACAAGAGCAGTGCCCACAAGTAATGTTGTGATGGACAAATCTATAGAATTTCTTTCTATTCTGATATTTTATGGCTTTGCACAGCTTCTCAAACTCTTAAGTTGTTCATGCCAAAAGATTTGAGGACCAAGGGTCTGATTCACAAAGATAAATTACACTTTTGGGTAAGTTTACATTTTTGGGGATATTCCCAAACTACGACTTAATAGTAACTTTATGACTGCGGCACAGGCGAGAACTCCACACCTACATAGATAGGCCTGTTCTAGCTTTTTAGAATACCCAAAAAAACGTAAACTTTGGCAAAAGTGTAATTTTACCTTTGTGAACCAGGCATTAAGTGTAAGTCAACATCATCTAGGCCGAGCTGGCAGCACTGTCAGAGAGGCGTTATTTAAGGGGCCCAGTTTCCTTTTTCTTTCTCCAGATGACGTGTTGTGCGTTGCCTTGCAACAGAGGTTCCACCTTGCTCTGCTCCCACCACGTCTCACTGCTCCAGGTGCTGAGATGCTGCGGCACGCGCCCTAGGAGGAATATAACGAGACACCGCTCATCAGCAGCAGAATCTGGGCTGTCACACAAAAGAGGCCAGGCGACTAATGAGCTGAACTGCAGACTTCCGAAGCAAGATGACCACATAAAACCGATAATTGGGACCACTGTACAAATGACCCGGCTGATGGAGAAATTGGCCATTGGCTTCGCTGTGCAAGAGCCCTGCACAGCACTGCAGGATGACAAAGCGCCCTCAGAGTTCTTATCAGGAGCAGGCTGAAGCCGCCGGATTAACCTGCCTGAGAAATGGATCTCATTTTCACAAGAATGATCCCACCATGCTTCAAGGCTGCGCGCCATCTTACACAAACGCGACACCTCTTGAGAGATCGGTTTCCTTAGAAACTTGCTCGCCGATGACATGATATCCGGGTCTGAATCCAGCAAGAGGCTGCAGTACCAAGCCGTAGTAGCAAGCTTTCCAGCAGCTCACTAAGGCAGTGCTTAATTTGTATTAAAAAAAAAGAAAGAAAAAAAAATAGCTGGGCCCTCCTCAGGAGGCCACTGCAGTTTTCATCACTCATTGTCGAATGCATTTCAGCTCAAGGTTATTAGCCCGGATCTTGATATATTTACTATTTCCGATCTAGAATTTTGGTCTCCCAATGCGCCGCCTGTTAAAGAACCATTAAAATCTGCCAGTGCGATTCATACAAGAATCATAGTCATCATAGACCGGTTATTTGTTCTTTTCCCCTGCAATCTGTATTCTGGCTGGCGAAGCTTTCGTATTACAACATATGTCGTAGATGTAGTGTTATCACATGATATTAGAAGTCCTTGCGCATCATGCTGTCTGCTTCCTGTATTGGCTGTAATGATATTCCGGGTGAACTGTAACTTTTGTAACGGTGGTTGAATTTACAGTGACTTGCTTATAGCAGAATAATTATCATAACAGGTATAGCAATATGTATAATGATCGTAGTTGTATCTCAGGGTATCAGAAGTCGTTGCTGGGCATCATGTCGTCTGCTTCCTATACTTGCTGTACATCCAGGTTATGGGGTTAAATTGGTAGAAGTGCCGCAGGTACTATTATTTTGCGCACTCCAAGTCCATGAATTATCTGTTTCACCTGTAATTGAGTTGGGAGAGCCCTACAACTATTCCGAGCGGTTATTTGGCACGCTACACCCGTCTTAGATGATTGGGTACTCTAAATGTGCCATTCGTAATAACACTGGTCAATCATGCGCACTCAGTTGGCATGCGCTGCACTTTGAAGTTCATCCCATTTCTGCAACGTAGGCTTCAGCACACTCATACAGCGTCAAATTACCTGCTTCATCGATCATTAGGAAGTTAAGGGGTCAGGTTGTTATTATTTACATTTCAATTTACATGGGGAGTTACTTGTTAATTTTAGCTGCACCTGCATCCCTGGCCAGCCACGGTTGCTGTAAATTTGCATTGTTTAAGGTCCCAGGCGCCGTTCCCGGCGTGACACACTTAGCTTTGCATCTTGGGGAGGTAGACAAATTAAACACCATTCAATCTGGGTTAACGCCAAGATGCACCCTACTTTTGGGGAGTGGAAGTGCACATAAGAGTCATGCCATACGTCAAATTTGAGAGGCTGCGGCATCCTGGTAGTAACCCTGCGCTATTTGGGATCGGGGGTTTGAACGTGGTTACAGCTTTGAGGCACAACTTTTCCCTGCTGATATATTCAGGGGTTCCCATCCACAAATTGACCGTTTGGTATGAATCATTGACTTACAAAGGGGCGACAAGGTTTTCCTCCCATCACAAACAACTATTTCGCTGGTAAGCAATGGGCAGGTTAGAGTGGGCACAATTATTTAGGCTACTATGGGGAAATAATGTGGTGATCTACACCCTTCGCGACTGCTGCCTATGGCGCTATTACATGTCGTGGGCCTTCAGATTAGTGTCAGTCCACACCCCCTTTTTTCTTCTGCTTTCCAAAGCGCTGTTTTATGTCATTTGTCTAGAGATTGGTGACCGTCTGAGTCGTGTAAGGTTATCTATGTTAAGCAACTAAAAAATACTTAGCACTGTGTTGCACTTGCCATCTGTGGGCTTATTTATGTTATGATTACAGCTACTTAGGGTGCGGAGGTAGACAATGGTTGGTGGCACAAGAGCCTCCCCGTTAGGTGTGCGTCACTAAGGGAGCGGTTTTGCTTGGTTCGCAATTGCACTTACCAGCTACATGATTGGGAATCTTTATGACGGAAAGTAGACAAGATAGTGGCTGCTGCCCTCGCTTGCTTAAATTGCCAGCATATTGAGCACTATAGCAGCAAGCAGATGGTCAGAACCCCTGCTTTAATACCCTATCACAGAACATCGCAAAACCATATCTATTGCTGCAGTGGCAAGGTTTGCGCAGGACGCTAGTAGCGTCACTTCGGTGGCAAGGGGACAAACCCCAACCCTCCCCTTCCTAGGGAAAAGGGTAAGGGGTAGCCAAAAGACCAGATAATCTCCCCAGGGTACACAGCCAAATACCTTCTTCCAGTTAGCTGTGAAACTTTATGGTTATTTCAGCATAAGGGACATAAACTCTGTCTTGCCAACAGAATCACATGGCTGGAGTGATAGTATGGGGGGGAATCAGCCTTGGCCTTAGCCTGAAGGAGAACGTCTCATCGGGTGCTCATGCTGCTGCTATGAAGTCAGGAAACAGATGACATTTTTGTCTGCTCACAATTACCCTTGAGCCGCTAGTGCCGGGGAGCCTATTCTGGCATGGACGTACTTTCTTGTAATGTTTTCGCGGTGATGCCCATAAGTGTAGGGAGACAGTGCAAAAAAAAAAAAAAAAAAAAAAAAAAAAGGCTTTGCTGCAGGAGGACCCCTTACAAAACCCATGTGTACAATCACCAGTTTGGGCCGTTATGGAACAGTATTTATTCCGTTCACGTAGGGGGCCTTTTGCGAGGGACATAATAACCAATAGTCAGTGTAGGGGCTGAACGGTGAGTATTGTTGCGGGGGCTACCGGGTCTGGCTAGTTACCAGGCAATAAATTTAATCATCCAGCCGCTGCTTCCCTCGAACAAAGGCAACTCCATCTTCACATAGTGTTGGCCATGAGGGGGTGGGAGGTTTTATAATAAAGAGGCACATAGCAGAGGATACGGTAACCGGAGGTTCCCTGGTAAAGGTGGTTATGGAATACAATTTACAAATTTCACCTCGGGCACAGGGTAATTACCCGGCAGGTGCTGCATTATCATGGTAACCCAGCCATTTATACCCCTGTTGCAGCCTGCAACCACAGGGCTTAACAGTAAGGGGCGAAGCAAAACCAGCTTTTCATACCCCTGTGGTGGCCTATAATCACAGGTCCTAAACAGTAAGGGGCAAAGCAACACTTCTCACAAAGGGAGCAGCCTTGGTCAGTGGGTGGAGCAATAGCTCAGAGGGTGGCAGTGTAGGAGTCCAGCCCAGTGCAAGTCCGGCTCAAGAAGGTCTGTTGATGGACACAAAATATGTAGCATAGCTGAGTGATTTCTAGGCACAAGGAGGTGCCTGGTTGGTAAGTTAATTATGACTGGTGTCAGCAGGTAACGGTATGGGGCAGTAGTGCTTCTTTGGCTGGCTGGCGACAAACGGGACTGACCTGCTGGTGGTCCCGGACGTCACCTGGCTGGTGACAGATTTCGGACCCCTGGAGGTCCTGGACTTCTTGGGCATATCGAAGAAACATACCGGAGAGGCTCGGGAGAGTACACTTTGGGTTGCACTAAGGTTGCAGGCATCCCGGTGGGCAGATTTGCTATTTGAGGCCCTAAGGGATTAGTTTCCTTGGGGAGGGAGGTGGATGTCATAATGTAAAAACGGGAGATAGTGTTGGGCCTTCCCAGCTCGGTGGGCATTAAGTGAGGTTTCTGGACAATGTGCCTGCTACTGAGGTTAGTTGCCAAGATACTTTATATAACGCATTATTGGGCCTGGTAAATTATCACAAGGCTGTAAGAGGGGGCGTTATTACGCCACCGCTCAATGACCAATGGTCTGAAGGGAAGTTTCTATATGTGATCGGTAGGATAACGCAGGCAGTCTAAGTTAAGGGGGCTCTGGTTAAGGTCAAGGACAAGCTTGGGAGGACAGTGATACGGGCGATCAGTAAGAGGAAGGCAGCGGGTCCAACACTTCCTCCGCTGTCCCAGGAGACAAGGGGAGTCTAATTGGATTGCGCTGGCATCTAGCCACCCGTACGGGCGGAAATTTGATGGAGGGCCTGGAATAGTAGTTCCCTTTAGGATAACGGTGGTGGAAATACAGCTGGTGTCAGGTTCCTCGCAGGGGGTCATGGATTAATTCTGGGGAAACAGGAGAGGGTGTAAACTAGGCTATTCACAACTCGAGGGTCACTGAAAGGGGGCAGATAATGTATCACAGGACGGCCCAGATAACAAAAGAGAGAGGTGGAATCAGGATGGAGGTCAGAATTTCGGTAGACGGGCAGTGGCTCATACAAACAATGCTAGGGGCCATTTGGGGGCACAGTTAGCGCGGGGGGAGGGCGAGCGCGCCAGGGAGCGTCTCGCCCTGTGGCGGTAAAACAACTGGATGGCCCCCAGAAAGGGGTAGGAGCCACATGTGCAGAGGGTAGGCGGAAGGGGGGATTGGCCTGCTGGTGGTCCCTGACTCTTCTGCCCTAACCCACAACCTATGGACTGAGGTGAACCCTGGGGAGGCTGCCTGAGTGCAGGTACCCCGGTGGGCATGCCAGTGTGCCATGAGGGGCCCTGGTTTACAAGAAGTGCAACTGTTCGCTGTAGCGCGTTGGGGCCTCCTGGCACAATGTGCACAGCGGAGTGGGGGCTTGGTGGGCCGAGATGGCCAAGTTCAAGTGTATGGCCAAGTTCAAGAGTTCAAATGTAATCTGGTGCATATCTTCTTTACTGCCTTTGACAGGCCAAGGCCACTAAAGTGTACGGCCAAGCTCAAGTTCAAGTGTAACGGCCAAGCTCAAGTTCAAGTGTAATGTTGTGCCTAATTGCCCGGCAGCCTTCGTCAAGTTAATACCACTAAAGAGTGATGCTTTGATAATTCTATATCCAAAGAGATAATGTTACTCTCGTGTTGGTCACTGGTGAATTACCTGTTCGTGAATAAAAGGCTACGCCATGAACAACACGCTCTGTTTCTGAGAGTCCTTGGGCAAATGGGAAGAGTGAATGTCACGTTGTGCGCCTACTATGACCGGCGCCCCCCGCGCCTAGAGGCGGGGCGCCCTTAGTAGCGCCACGGGACTGGACCTTCCCCCAGGGCAGGAAAAGGGGGCTGAACGAAGTGACGTCGTCAGGGCGCGCTGGAAGGCTTATTTGAATCTGCGCCCTGCGATCCTCAGCCTCTTTGTCCCTTCGAACCTCCGGCAAGCTGCAGGGGCACATCGTCGACCACCCACCCACCCGGCAAGAGAGCGAGGGCGGAACGGTGATAGCTAACAAGCAAGCGCAACAATGGCGGTAAAACAACTGGATGGCCCCCAGAAAGGGGTAGGAGCCACATGTGCAGAGGGTAGGCGGAAGGGGGGATTGGCCTGCTGGTGGTCCCTGACTCTTCTGCCCTAACCCACAACCTATGGACTGAGGTGAACCCTGGGGAGGCTGCCTGAGTGCAGGTACCCCGGTGGGCATGCCAGTGTGCCATGAGGGGCCCTGGTTTACAAGAAGTGCAACTGTTCGCTGTAGCGCGTTGGGGCCTCCTGGCACAATGTGCACAGCGGAGTGGGGGCTTGGTGGGCCGAGATGGCCAAGTTCAAGTGTATGGCCAAGTTCAAGAGTTCAAATGTAATCTGGTGCATATCTTCTTTACTGCCTTTGACAGGCCAAGGCCACTAAAGTGTACGGCCAAGCTCAAGTTCAAGTGTAACGGCCAAGCTCAAGTTCAAGTGTAATGTTGTGCCTAATTGCCCGGCAGCCTTCGTCAAGTTAATACCACTAAAGAGTGATGCTTTGATAATTCTATATCCAAAGAGATAATGTTACTCTCGTGTTGGTCACTGGTGAATTACCTGTTCGTGAATAAAAGGCTACGCCATGAACAACACGCTCTGTTTCTGAGAGTCCTTGGGCAAATGGGAAGAGTGAATGTCACGTTGTGCGCCTACTATAACCATCACACTGCTACAAGTGTGACAATTCAGACTGTTCAAGGCTTTAAGAATGGCTTGGGTGGAAGTTATTAGTTATTTTTAATCCAATTCTGCTCATCTTTAAATTACACCAACAGCACCACCATGTGGCAGCTGTTATAAGTTGAGGTTTGGACAATTAACTGTTGTAGTCAGCAATTAAGTGCCTGTGCCGCGCATCGGAAACCACCGGCTCAAATTAAGCACTGCACTTAGGACTTGATGAGAATGCAACCCTGTGTCGATAGTCTAGTGACCAAGGACGGGGTCGGCAGTGCACCTGATGGGGTGATTTGTGTGCAATAACCTGAGGGGTAGTGAGGGGCACTCTGAAACATGTCTCTAACTCATGACATATGACCACACAAGTTAGTATGCATCTCCATTAAAAGTCGCACTGGACCCAAAATCAGTGGCTTACTGGTAACATAAATGATTCTCACAATGTTCAGCATCTGTCAACATGGTCCTTTGGCTCTCACAGAAAAGACTACTAATGAGTCCACTTGTAGATTCTAAAATAGATTCTCAAATTTTCCTTCAAATAACATAGCATGGAAGTTGCAGAAAGCATGTTGGGGCATGTTATTAAGCACGGCGTTAAAATGATCGCCGCTTTAGCGGCATAAAACTGCCGCTAAAACGGCACTAATGGGCTTGATAATATGCTGCAGAGAATTCCAATAGAAGTCCATGTTGACACCAGAACATGGGCTTCTATGGGAATTCTCGAGGGCATATTATCAAGCCCATTATCGCCGCATTAGCGCAGCGGCGATCATTTTAACGCTGTTTCTTGATAATATGCCCCGTTGTTCGCCAATGGCATAGCAAGGGTTTCTTGGACCTTAATGCAAACAAGAGAATCAGTCCCTTCCCTTGGGTGGATACTAGAAGAAGTCTGCATCGTCTTTTGGGTGGATATTAGAAGAAGTCAGTCACTTCTCTTTGGTGGATATTAGAAGAAGTCAGGGGCATATTATCAAGAAACGGCGTTAAAATTATCGACGCTTTACCGGCAGAAAACTGCCGCTAAAGCGGCGATAATGGGCTTGATAATATGCCCTTGAGAATACCCATTGAAGCCCATGTTCTGGTGTCAACATGGGCTTCTATTGGAATTCTCTGCGGCATATTATCAAGCCCATTATCGCCACTTTAGCAGCAGTTTTCTGCCTCTAAAGCGGCGATAATTTTAGTGCCGTGCTTGATAATATGCCCCCAAGTCCCTTCTCTTGGGTGTATATTAGTAGTCTACCCCTTCTCTTGGGTGGATATTAGAAGAAGTCTGTCCCTTCTCTTGGGTGGATATTAGAAGAAGTCTGCCCCTTCTTTTGGGTGGATATTAGAAGAAGTCTGCCCCTTCTCTTGGATGGATATTAGAAGAAGTCAGTCCCTTCTCTCGGATGGATATTAGAAGTCTACCCCTTCTTTTGGGTGGATATTAGAAGAAGTCTGCCCCTTCTCTTGGATGGATATTAGAAGTCAGCCACTTCTCTTGGGTAGATATCAGAAGAAGTCATCCACTTCTCTTGGGTGGGTATTAGAAGTCAGCGTCTACTCTTGGGTGGATATTAGAAGAAGTCACCCACTTCTCTTGGGTGAATATTAGAAGTCAGTGTCTTCTCTTGGGTGGAAATTAGAAGTCAGCCACTTCTTTTGGGTGGATATTAGAAGTCAGCCATGATTGGGTTACAATGGCCTTCACAAGCCCTTGACCCTCTTTTACCACAGCATCTGCTGCCCTGGTGGAAGCTATGCCCCTGCTGCATGCAGTGTTGTGTTGCTCTCTTCTGGGATGCAAGGTTCAGAGGTGACAATGGGACTGTGTGGCTAGGTGCTACTTTGCCTAGGTACTACTGACAGTACGTTTTTTGGAAGTCAGTCTTCCTAAGTGGGATTATGCTTCCTTATTAAACTGAAAAATATATTGACGATTTTTGTTACAAATATGATCATCCACAAACACATTTTTAATAGCTTTAGATTTGCAAGATCATGACTGGTCTCCTGGATATGGCTGTTCATCATGGTTCACATAAATCTGCAGAAATATTTCTAGAAGTAAATATCATCAGAAGCTTTTACCACTTTGTACTTTAATAAGTGCATCATGATTTATAATTATAGATTACGCGAATGTGTGCAAGTTATCGTCCTTGCCCGTGAAATTGAGGAACTTGAAACTATTTGCAAACTTTTGCATAGTTTTGTAACTTTTGCCAGCTTCACTTTTTCGCCTCACACATGATCAAGATTCAGTAAATAGATAAACGTTCATAAAAATGAATATACCCTTGTGTGATGTAGCTGGTGCTCACGTAATCCGATGGTGAAGGCCGAGTTTGCGCTATATAAAACTGCAAAAAAAGGTAAAACACAAAGGGGCATATCATCAAGGCCATGCAATAATTATCGTTCAGCGCTCTTAGCGCGAGGATAATTATTGCCGGCCAATGCTGAATTTTATCGCGGAGATAGCGTGCTATCAGCAACGCTTATCTCCAAAGCGCTAAAATTCAACGCGCAAGCTGCCAACTGTGCGATTATCGCTGGAAATCCAGCGATAATCGCACAACGTTTGGCGAAAGCTTGCTGACAGGGCAAGGCAGACTTAGCCATAATATCCACCTTCCATAGGATATCATGGCTAAGTCAGTTGAAAAGCAGGCGTAAGGAAGGTAGCGATAACCGAGGTTATCGCTACTTTTCTCATCGCTCTGCAGGTTAGCGTGTGGCTAGATAATAGAAGAAATGTCTCTTGGCGACATTTCTCCCGTTATCTTGGGGTGGAATGCCCACTTTGCATCTCATTAGAGATGCGAAAATGGGCGTTGGGGGAAAGGGCGATAAGGCAAGGATTCACGCGATGGCGTGACCTTGCTGATAAGGTGATAAAATTATCGCCGCTTTCCATCCGAAAACGGACGCTAAATTGGCGATAATTTTATGGCCTGGCCTTGATGATATGCCCCAAAATCTAAAGGGTCAAAGAGAAACTCCAATTCTTTTGATCATAGGGCTGCAAACCGTTTTCCCTATCGCACACAGCGATTGGTTGTATAATACCAAAACATACAAGTAACTATAATATTTGTTTAAAAATGACCACCATTTATGCCACTGAGTGCCCTATTACATAATGGAGTGAAATGGTGTCACGTTACTGCTTCCACGTGCTTATGCTACTATGAGCTCTGCCTTGTCTCAGACTGTGGTAATCTCGCCCAATAATCTCTTAATGCATGCAGTAGGTCAGTTGGTTTTTCGAGGTTCTAGCTCCCAGAATAGTGGGTGCAACCCTTACATTATTCAAAGTCAGGGCCATTGGTCTCTCCCTTCAAAGGGGGTACATCAACCTGCCCTAAGACAGTGGTGGGTGAAACTTCCAATCGCTGAGCAAGCTGACTAGATCTGTGCTGGTGATACCACCCCGCACGTCTCAGGCATGTTCCACAGCAGCATTTGCACCTAAAGAAACCACAAGATTCCGCATTTGCATGGGGAATGCTCAGAATGTCCACTGGTCCAGAGCCACTAGGTTCCTGAAATTTAAGGATCTTAAGTCTAATGTCAGGTGTGAAGAATACACTCAGATCTATTTTATTATGGTGCTCCTAAATGAATAATGGACTAAATCCTGTAAAGGTACCCGAATACCACTAATAGTATGGCACCAGATTGTGAGAGGCCATGTTTCAGTTTCAGCACCCTTTCCCGCCTAGCGCTCCTAACTGTCTCTAAGCACTAAAATGGTGCTATTGGTCCTTTTTGTTCCTTCCCTTGGTGTGGGAAAGTGCCCTTTTTGTATAGTCACCCCCACATTTTTTTCTCCAATGCTGATGGTTATGATTCTGAAAGTGCACTTGAGCCTGCTAACCAGGTCTCAGTGCCAATATTCGCGCAATAAATATAATGCATGTGTATTGGTAACCCCAATTGGAGAGGATTTTAACCCACGATAAGTCCCTGGTAACTGGTACCAGTGGTAGCCAGGACATGTGAGTTAAAGGGATCACCAGGCCCTGAGCACTGATTCAGATACCCTGAGTGACCCAAGTAAACAGATGACAGCAGGCCTGCCATTGCAGACTGCATGAGCAATGCAAAGTGCTCAAAGACGACTTTGCCCTCACCATGAGTTGCAAGGTCACAGCACTTATTTTAACATATTTCAGTCACCACTCCAGGAGGCCTCCTGAATCCTGGAGGCAGAGTGCATTATGCTAAAGGTGTGGACATATAAGTGCACGCTTCTTTGTCAATTTAGTATCCCCCTTCATTAGGAGATACTATAAGTGATCAGGGGGGCCGTAGGATAACATGGGCTCGCACCTCGGCGCATCACGGTTGCCAGCTACATTATAGACCCACTGAAAAGGGTCATGCTTGGTATCAAAAAATGTATCTCATCAAACCCAACCTTTTCCCATGGTCAGATTTGATGTAGCATGCACCCAGATGGCTACTTTAGAGGTTGCCCACATGGTTGTCCCAGCCTTTCCGGCGCCCTGGCTGACACTCTGCACCTGCTGCCTCCAAAACAAGGATTTGACTCCCTGCCAGGCGGTGTGAAAACTCCCAGGCGTCTATACAAAGACCTGCCTGGGATCAAGGTGCTACCTCCCTCCCCACAACAGGATGGCTAGTGAAGTGGCACATCAAGGCGGGGAGCTTCAAAGCCTTTCACTGTCTATGATATGCAAATGGTCCTCTTCCCGAAGGAGGAAAAGCCAAAACCAAGCCCCAGGCACATTTGTAACCCAGGCAGGCAGGAAAATCAGATAATCAGGAGCTGTACACCCCCAGAAGGATAGCCACACACCCTAGGGTGGGCTACCTGGTATGTACAGCCAAGGAAGATTTCTGCCAGTTTTAAAAGTGGCGGAATACAGGCTTCTGGGAAGAAAATGGGCCACACTCCATAGAACGTGGTTACCACAGGGGCAGATTAGCCACTGGAACTAGAGGCCCATTGGCTACCAGCACCCACACACCCCTACCGCCCCTAAATCTAGAATTCAAGAGGCTCCCCTGGCACGAGAACCTCAGATCTAATCAGCTTGTAAACAAGGGCATAGAAGATACCCAAGTCTGCAACTTCAGGACCTGCGCAAAGCAAAGGCGCGATAACCGGCACCTATGGCAGCCCCCCTTCAACTGCATTAATGCGACTCATGCCGGACCAGAGACGGGTTCCAAAGGAAAGAGGAAACCTACTGATAGCCAAAGCCAACTCCTGAACTCCCTTTGACTAGAGGTACTAGTCTACTGCAACCCGCTGGTAAAGCACACTCTCACAACTGCTGAGGGATTGTCCAGAAGTAAATGGTCTAGTGCATTGTGGGCAATGTAGTCCTGACCTCCAGCAAGTGTCAAGCGACTACCATTTTCCCTTGGACCTCAGAACGTCGACGTAACTCAAGGCTTAGCTTGCCACTGCCAAGGCTTAATGGTGGCCAGCCCGACACTGTGCCTCAAGGGAACCCCACAACCCCTTCATTCTGATGACTCTATGGCCTTGTTGTTGAGATTTTACACCTGTTTCCTCAACAGCACCGTCTAAGCAGTAAAACCAGCAAGCCTGTGGCACCTGGTTCAGCACCAGCAAACCCAGGACAACTCTGCGACAGCGCCCTATGAGGCGGGTAAAATTCAACTGGCTATCGGAGCTTGGTCCTGCTACCTGCTTAATCTCTACAACCTGTGGGTTCAATTGGACTCAACCTGCAAGTGACGATTGTCACTAGTGCTTTTCCCCATTGACTGCAATGTTAAAGTTTTGCAATAGTGAAATGCGCTGTTTTATTTTTGTTTTAAAAATCCATAACTCTAGATATACTGATCCAATTATCTTTGTTTTGGTGTTTAAATTTATGTACACATCTGCTTTAATTTTATAAATTGGTGTTGCACTAAAATGCTTAACACATGTTCCGCTAGTAAAGCCTGACTGCTCTCTACCAGGACTGAGCTCTGGATTTATTAGTGTGATCCAAAGTACCTATTTTGGGTATTGTGAGAGTAAGTATTGCATTGTGAAGCCTAACCAGCGTCACTACATAATGCTCCAGTTTCCTACCCTGAGACTACCACCTGTATGTATTCAGGGATCCTTACTAGTGGCTTGTCCTAATATACATATTAGTCTTTTCCGCTTGACTTCATGGCTTCAGGAGTCTACAGCTCACTACAGGCTGGTGCTGATGAATGCAGAGGTTATAACAGCGTTGCTTGCTGAACCACGGAGCAAATGTTCTTACACCTTTTTCGTTTACCGACCCTTTTCAATTGCGCCACAACATTGCCATCCATGCCTTCCAGTATTGTTCATACTGCTTCACTATATCCCTGAACCTCTACTGGTGTCACTGAGGAGTCCTTGCAGAATTAAAAAACAAAGCTTCTCTATTAGAGGTAAAACAGATTCTCTTTCTCATGAGACAATTGAAGAATACCACCAGGCTCTTTCTGTGATAATGGTCTAATTAACTGAGCTCCACAGCTTCATTTGGCCCAGGGTAACCCTATTCAAATGTCAAATGCATTAAACTATTCAGAGACATCTGCCCCAACTTCATATTTTAAAAGAAAACTGGTAAAAGTTAAAGTTGCTGCCTTGTGGTATCTTCCTGGGTTGGGCCTATTAGGGGCCTAGGAAGGGTCTTGGGTCAAACACTCTTCTTATTTTAATCTACACACATAGGGGCATATTATCAAGCACGGCGTTAAAATTATCGCGGCGATAATGGGCTTGATAATATGCCCTGGAGAATTCCCATAGAAGCAAAGGTTTACACCAGAACCTGGGCTTCTATTGGAATTCTCCAGGGCATATTATCAAGCCCATTATCGCCGCTTTAGTGGCAGTTTCCTGCTGCTAAAGCGGCGATAATTTTAACGCCGTTTCTTGATAATATGCCCCATAATGTACTCCTCACTTGCCTTCTCCGGTCTGCGTTAAAATATCCTCTCCTAGTCCTCTCCAGTTTCCACTTTTTTTCTCTCCCCTGCTCTCTCCATCACTTCAAGGGAACCCTGAACCGCTCAGCAATCAGGTGATTATCACCCTGTCCAGTTCAGGGGTGACTCCGGCCCTCATTGGTAGGCCTTGCAGACCTATTACTGTGTATCAAGGTCTTACACAGCATTGCTCCTATTCTGTTTCTGAGTAGGCATTACAGACCCAGTACCGTGGTGTTCATTTTTCATCCTGCATTGCTTAAATTCATGTTGGTTGCATAAGTGTAGTGTCTAGTCTTTTCCAGCTTTGCTCCTATGCTGCGTCTGGATATGCACCACAAGCCCACTAATTTGTTGTTCAAACTTTAACCTGCATTTCTTCTATTTCTCTATTAGCTGGACCCACATACCCACTACTACGTGCCTTTCAGCTATGGTGGCTAATCCCACCCCACTGATGATCCCTTATACTTAGGAATGTTGAGCAAGATGTATACATGTGTTTATGGTCTCAAAAAGTCTGAATCACTGTTTATGCAACAAAACCGTTTCTTACAATGTAATAAATTCATTCTCGGAGTTGATCAATTTTAAATCTCTTGAAATGTCTTGGAAGTTTAATACTAAATCACTACTTGAAAGGAGTGTGTTATGGATGCCCTGTTCAAATAGCGATTCGATATGAGATATATCAATGTTTTGGGCATAAAATCTGGTTGCAAAACATTGAAAAATTACCAAATCCCAAGTTAAGGTGGTAAGGCATTCGCAAAAGCAAAGGGGTCGCCTTGAAACCCTTCCCCTTTATGAAACCAATCGGAAGTTGCAATTTGTTATCTGGCTTATTAATATGCATGAAGTAGGTTGGATTGTGCCCGACTCCAATTCAGAAGTGTACAAACAGACTTATTAGTACATAGGTCGTTGCAGAAATGCTGGATGCAAATTGGAACCAGTGTTTTGCGACCAGTATTTAGCACAGACGGGCTATTGCCCTTAACACACCGAGCATCTGCCAGACTCCCATACCCCTAATTTTGCAGTGTTTATGGTACTTTCTTGGGTACTCTAAGCCACATTAGTCCAACTCTCTCTCCAGGCTTAGGCACCCTAGCCATACCCAGCTGGGACTGAACTATCTAAAGCTAAAGCCTAATTTTGTGTCACAATCAAAGTTAAGATCGGCCTCACTCTAAAGCTACGAGTGCTTTGTAAGATAATAGAACCTAACAGACAGTGAAAATGTAACTACTCAAGCGAACCTGCACAATAGCTTAGTCAGATAACTTCTAATTGTGGAGTTGGGCATTTGGACCTTGGGAACCCTAAACACCTGAGGCTGCAGGGAGGAAGAGCGTCAGGGGAAAAGGAAGAGGATTGTGGAACATTCACGGTTTACAGGGACTGCAAGGAGGAGGAGGAGGAGGAGGAGAAGAAAGTTTAATAAAGGAGTCTGTTACACTGAGCCTCCTGTGTCCATCTCTTTTCTTAAGATATGACAACTGGCGACGAGGATGCAAAGATATGTGCTGCTCCTGCTGCCTGCTTCGCACTGCTCACTCCTTCAGCTAGTGGTCCACCCATGAGTAATTCTCGGCTCCCACACTACCGCGCCCTTGGAGCAGAAAAACACTGACATTACCAGACACCCATTTGTCGGCGAGCCATTAAGCCAACACACCCAGCCGCCTGTCTTCAGCAAACTGACCCCCTCCTCCAGGTACTGCAGCAAATGTGTGCCTCAGCCAGCCTTCCCGCAGGATATATCCGGCACCATTCCTAACCCTGAGGCCATCTGAGCACCTCATTTGTCTCCCTGTGGCTCATGGCCTACAGAACTCCTACCGTAATTGGGCAAGGGAGTCAAGGAAATGTATGTGAGTTCGTGGAGGTGTACCTCTTTACCCCCTCACGAATGGCAAATATTTGCTAGTCTTAATGGATGAACACTCCCATTTTCCATTGGTCGGAAACATCTTGTCCATGTGGCATGACAAGGTGACAAAAGCACTCAACTACAGCGTTGCATCATGGAGAATCCCAAACTCCTGAATCAAGACAATGGATCAGCTTTCACTAGCAGAGAGTTCAAGGAGTTTCTGTCCACCTGGATGTGGAGCACAGACAGATCACTCCACGGTGGCCCCAGGCAAATGAAGCGGTTGAATGCTTCATGGGTACTCTCGAAACAATTGTCCAGAGGGCACATGCTAAAGAGAAAACAATCGACCAGTCTCTGTTTCAGGTCCTGCAAGCCTACCAAACCACCCCTCACTCCACAAAAGGAGGGAGTCCTGCCACATTCATGTTTGGCTAAACAGTCCTCACAAAGCTCCAGTACAGCGCCAATAATATCTGCAAATTACGAACCACCAATGCAATCAAGAAGGAAAAGTTGAAAGCCTACGTGGACACCAAGAGAAAAGCAAGGAACACACCACTGGGAAAAGGAGACTAGGTGGTGGTCTGACAGCGACAACACTGGAAGTCTGACACTCCTTTTGATGTTGAAGTTTGCAGATAACAAAGAGAAAAGGAACTATCAGCCCAGCACAGCCAACAGACCAGGTAAATTGATCACACATGACATGTCGCACTTCAAACGGGCACATCGTTCATCAGAGCCACCAAGCCAATACAAAGATCCAGCACTAGGGCTTCTTAAGCCCAACAACTCAAACCAAAAGAAGCAAATGGATGAAACTGTTCCGCTGCCAACAAGTATCTCGAGGTCTCGACGTCTGATAAAGAGGCCATGCAGGCCGATTGAAGAGATCAAATTCTGGTGTCTGAGATCGACCAGGTATTTAATCTAAGGGGAGGAGTGGAGTTGGTTCGTACAACCCTAGGAACCCTAAGCACCTCAGGCTGCAGGGAGGAAGTGTGTCAGGTAAAAGGGAAGAGGACTGTGCAACATTCTTGGTTTACAGGCACAGTGAGGAGGAGGATGACGAGAACGTTTAATAAAGGAGCCTGTTACACCAACTCTCCTCTGTCTGCCTCTTTTCCTAAGACGCGCCAATAATTACTAAAATATCAGTCGCAAAAAGAATCATTTTAAATTTTGCAGTATTCATCATCCACAGCTGCTCTACCGTGTTGCAGAAAGGTACTACTCGGTTCCCTTGACCTTCCCTGCATCTCATCTATCCCACGCTTCTTAGTTCCGAATCCATGCTCCTTACCCCTTTACCCAACCCATCCCTTCTTTCATTACCCCTTCTTATAACACGTTGGCATGCTCTCTAAAAGCAACCCGATTAACCTATCCTATACTACTCCACTCCTTAACAGCATCACATTCATCATCTCTTACTAACTCTATTTCCTGATCTAACCTTTCCACCTTCCCCTCTTCCACTCAGCAATTACCTTCCTCTGTTTATACTTATCTTCCACTACAAATCTCCAAAGCACATCACTATTGACTGCCCTCTCACTCACTCATGCTCCTTATGGCAACATAAATTGTAAAAGATACAAACTCCGACTACTAACTAAAATAGCAAAATGCTCAGCCCTCAATACTTTCAATGCTGCTCCTCTGTTCTTACCTTCACTCTTTCCTTTCACCATTCTGTCTCTCAATAGCCTTTTGTAGTATAGGGGTTGCGCTGAAATGACAGGCTGAGACCGGTAACGAGATCAAGGTTGTTTATTTGTAGAAATAAGCCTGATACAGGAACCCACGGCAACACAGCAAGCAGGCTGACGAGCAGAGACCAACTGACTGCTCTTGCTCGGGATTACAGGAATCAGAACCAGGAAAGAATCAAGGTTCTGAACAAAGTTAAAGGAACAGTGAAAAGAAACAAAAGTGCATGAAGCATAAGTAAAACATAAATACAATATAAGTAAAGCATATCACAACACCACCCTTCCATCCACAATACAAAAACAATTAGTCAAGAACGTAATCATGTAATTTAGAAGGCAGCCTGATAGTACGATGGCCACGAGAGAAAACACCAGGAAGCTGTCCTTCAACACCAACGAGAGGATTTGATGTTGAGCAAGAGCCCCCAATAGCACGTGCAACTGGAGCACGGAAAGTATCTGAACTAGCAGGAACAATCGGTACACTTTTAACAATAGTAGAACCAGATATGACAGCAGGATGAATATCAAAAGCTGAAGTGGAATCATTGTTTTCTACTCTATCAGCATAAACCTGTCTGAATATTTCAACCTGTTATTTTGTGAGTTTAACCACACGGTCCTTATTCCACCATCCTCTCCCTTCCAAAAGAAGAGAAGGGATACTAACTCTCATCACATGCACAGGAAGAGAGAAGGTGGATTGTCCTTTAGAAACTTTGAAAAATTTCTTAATAAGAACCCAATCATTAACAGAAGACTTTTCAAATTTGACTCTTGAGTTGCTGTCATACAGTTTGTTTGCATGCTTTGTTTCGACAGCACCTTACTTGTAATGACATCACGGTATTCACTTAAGAACCTTTTACCAATTAAAGTGGATCCAGCATTCAAATTTGAAAACCATTCAGGAACCAACTTTGATCTTGCTTCCCTTCCCCTAAGAGCTTTGAGAGGAGTGACTCCGGTAGTAGAATGAGGTGAAGTGGGATCAGCTCAAACCTTTTCTTGCAAGAAAGGAGCAACGTCAATGTAAGCTGCAATGGCAGTCTGAATACCCTCCTTCAGTATGCGATTGGCCCTCTCCACTAGTCCATTAGAGGATGGACTGTATAAAGCAACTTGGAATTGTTTATTCTGAAATGTATCCAAGAAATTTGTCATTTGCTTAGAGACAAAAGAAACACAATTGTCAGTAACAATAGAACAAGGTGCACCATCGACTTTGAAAATGTTCTCTAGAAAGGAAATAACCGTGGAGGAGTTAGCCACTATAACAAAGAAGTAATAAACTCACTTTGAAAAGTAGTCGATAGCCACTAAAAGATATCTCATGTTAGATGGAAGAAGATTGAAAGGTCCAGAAAAATCCAAGTCAGGTTTTTTGTTAAGATTCCAGTGTTTATCAGAGACAACACATTTCGGACATTTTGCCACAAAATTGGCAACAAGAGCATCCAGACCTGGCCACCAGTATACTTGTTTGAGTTTTTTCAAAGTGGCAGACATGCCCATGTGCCCCTCATGAGCAATAGCAATAATCGTATCCTTAATAAAAGAGGAGGCACAAACAACCCATTGCGAATGCAAATACTATTTTCAAAAGAACGCTTATCACTAACTTGTGCAAAAGACCTTAACTGAGCTAAACGCATTTTACCAGTAGGCCACTTGTTTTAAACAAAAAACTCCACTTTCTTCAAGGCTTCATCTTTTACCAGAGTCGTAATCTAATCTTCTTGGGAAAAGTTTCTGCCACAGGCAGATACTTTATCGACTAAACCAACTACACAGTCATCATCAAAATCATTCAAAGTATTAGGAGTAAAAGGTAAGGATTACGAGATAGACACTCAGGACGGACATTTCTTCCCCCTAGGTTTCCAGATTATATTCTTGCAATTTGGATAGTAGCCTAACCAAATGAGCAGAAGCCTTACCTAAACCATTACATTCTAAAAGAAACACCAACGGTCTGTGATCGGTAAAAATAACACATTTCTTACCCCAAATATAAGTTTTAAAGTTCTCTCAAAAGTGTTATAATTGCATTAAGCTTCAGAGAGAGATCTAGAAGCAAAAGCAATGATATTCTTTTGACCGTTGACCCATTGTCCAAAACCAGCTCCTAGCCCTTTAAGGCTTGCATCGACAGTGATGAAAGAGTCACCAGAAGAATCAAATGAGTGCAAAGCAGGGGCTTGATAAAAAAATATTTGAGCCTCCCAAACATCTCAGAAATAGATTCATTCCAAACAAATTTCACTCCTTTTTTAAGCAAATCTCTCAGTGATTGAACTATTAACGAATAACTCAGGACAAATCTGGCCTAGTATCTGCAAAGGCCAAGAAAAGAACGTAATGTACTTTTTCCATTGGAGCAGGAGCATTTTTGACGGCCTCAACAATGCAAAACTTGGACTTGATCCCTTCAGCGGAGATGAAGTGTCCCAAATACTCAACCTCTTTAACCAAAAGTTTGCACTTATTGGGTTTGACTGTCATACCTCTAGATTGTTATACATCCAGAAATTTACGTTAAGTGTAAACATGTTCATCCTTGGTCTTAGTAAAGATAAGAATGTCATCTTGGAATGCCTGGACATGCGGCATATCACCAAACAACCCATCCATAAGCTTCTGAAGCAAGCAATTGAGATTCCTAAGAAAGCTGGATGTGGTGATAAATCAATTGTGGAAAAAAACGTAGCATTTCCAATATTGGCTATAATTTCTTGGATATGCGGAAGAGGCAATCAATCAACAAGAATATCACGATTTCCGGACCTCAAATTAACACATAATCTAAGAACCCTAATCTTCTTCTTGTCCAAAACAACCAGAGAAATCCATTCCAAGGCATCAATGGGTGCGATGATACCCTCAGATTTTAGTTTGTTCAATAAAAGTTTGAGGTCATCCCTAATACTAAGGGGAATGGGTCTCACTTTGTGCACAACTGGAACAGCTTCACTCTTGAGCTTGATGCAGTGCTCAAACCCTTTCACGGTTCCAACAGCACCCTTGAAAACATCAGAATAACACCAAAAAAGAGTTGATACAATGTTATCCTCTAAGTGTAAAGACAAAAGGTCATTTCAGAGTGGACCTAGAATTATAGGAGGATCCTGTACGGGGCATAAAATAATACCTAACGGTGCAAGATCATTCCAGTCAACAATACCTCTGCCATTAGTCGCTACATAGACTTTGGTTTTAGTTGATCTGCCCAAACATTTCACCAGTCCCCAGAAGAAACCTAACAAATCAATATCTTGCTCTCCAAAGACTTTGGGATTAATGTTAGGAGACATCAGAGAAGTACCAGATGGCCATAATTCATAAAAAGTGCTGTCAGCAAGTATGGTAACCAGGGCACCAGAATCAACCATGACAGAAATTAGTTTTCCATCAACCAATGCATCAACAATGGGTCCCTTTATGTTTTTTATAGAAGTGACGTCGGAACAATCAGTGATATCTACAGTAAGTAAAACATTTGAAAACGTTTTTCCATATTCTCGCACTTCAAGGCCAGAATCATCCACACAGATATTAGAAATTTTGGGGCATATTATCAAGCGCGGCGTTAAAATTAACGGGCTTGATAATATGGCGCAGAGAATTCCAATAGAAGCCCATGTTGACACCAGAACATGGGCTTCTATGGCAATTCTCAAGGGCATATTATCAAGCACGTTAACGCGGTTTCTTGATTACATGCCCCTTTGACTTTACTTAAGGTGCTGGTAGCTCCACTTCTACACACACCTTGGAAGTGGCCCAGATTGTGACAATGATTGCACTTCCTACCGACTGCAGGACAAGTTGGGTTGTTTCCAATGTGGTTCTTTGAACCACAATGATAACAAACAAGCTGTCAGCGAGCAGGTTGACTCTTATGATTTGTTCTGTCGAAAGATTGCTTGTTGCTGACAGCACAAACAACATCGTTGTCAGACAAAACATTGACAGAAGAGGAAGAAAGAGCAGAGTGACTGGACAAAACTTTGGAGGTGAAAATAGATCTTCCTATGCTCATGGCAATATCTAATACTTCAGTAAAAAACTAATTGGTCTCTAATGTGGGTGTCAATATTAGCACCAAATTCGCTTTTTTCAGCAAGGACTCTGAGCTTAACAACGTAGTCCTCAAATGATTCATTGCACAATTGTTTGCACATAGCAAAGTTGAATCTTTCCAACAAAACATTGGATACATCAGGCTACTGTTTCCTCACACGTTCCTTTGCTTCTAAATAAACATTCCAAGGAGTGCCTTCAGAAACTGGTGCTGGAGAACGAGGAAGATTGTGAAAAACTCTTTGACTGGCAATTCCTAAATGGTTAAATAACATAGCCATTTTTCTGGAAGGAGTATACCCTTCAGCATCAATGGCCACCAAATAGTTCTCAAAAATACGAAGCCATTCTAACCATTTGATATCTGGTTTACCTGCTTTTTGTAGAAAAGGTGGAGGTTGAATGACCCTGTGATTACTAGCCATATTGCAGAGAGGCTAGAATGAAAGAAGAGGAAGGAAATTGAGAAGTAAAAAAAAACGACAGAGAGAAATAGTGATAAGAAATGATAATAATATGAACCTGCACTTAAGGTGTACAGATCACCGAAAATGTAGAAAGCAGCATACAAAGAAATTCGGTGTGCCACACAACAGGTGTGAGGATCACCGAAGTAGAGAAAGTGTAGAAAGTGGCATACAATAGGCTAATTCCTTTATTCAAAGAGATTAGATGTGCCACACAACAGGTGTGTGGATCACCGAAGTATTGAGGTAATTGAACATGCACTGTTAAATCCTTGAAGAAAAGAAATTCGATGTGCCACACAGCTGATGTGCGGATCACCGAAGTAGAAAGATAATTGACCACCGCACAGCAGTAGTGCGGATCAGCGTTGCAGTAGCCTGAAGCTGGTGTAGACAAAGAAAAGGCTGATCATCGCACAGCAGGTGTACGAATCACCGAAGGTAAATGCTGAAAATGACGGAAAGATCCTCATTCAAGATGGTGCCTGAACGTGCCACGAAAGTACTCACTGGTGACAAGTTGAGCGAGAGCCAAAGAGAGAGTCAATGAGTAGAGGAGCTGTGCCAGAAGCCAGAAGCATCGTATGAAGGCTCCCACAACAGTGTGATGACACAAGCTGGAGCGCAACGGCTGGAATGAATGGCAGAGACAAGACAATGTCGTGCTTGGCAAAGAATGGAGCACGAGGACGGTGCACAAGCACTGATGGCCATTGAGTCAGGTAGGCAAGGATCCTCTAGGCCGACGCTTAGGCAATAAATAAAATAAACGGGCCCACTTGAGTCAGGAAGACAGTCCAAGGTAGAACGAACAGCCGGTAGGTTCACACTGGCAGGCATTGTCAGAGCAGGCGAAGACGGTCTCAGTCAAAAACAGCTTACCCCACTCCTGGTACCAAAATGTAGTGTAGGGATTAAGCTGAAATGACAGGCTGACACCGGTAATGGGTACAATGTTGTTTATTTGTAGAAATAAGCCTGATACAGGAACCCACGGCAACACAGCAAGCAGGCTTACAAGTGGAGACAAACTGACTCTTGCTACGCAGACCGAGCTCGGGATTCCAGGAATCAGAACCATGAAAGAATCAAGGTTCTGAACAAAGTTAAAGGAACAGTGAAAAGAAACAAAAGTGCATGAAACATAAGTAAAACATAAATACAATATAAGTAAAGCATACCACACCTTTCCACCGAACCATGACTGCTGCCTTACATTTTCATCAAACTATAGAGTGATACAATTCCTCAATCAAAAAGGAAGGAGAGAGCACTAGTAGGTGGATCAAATTGTCTGGTCAGAGGGATCCCGGGGAGGGGGATCCGAACGATCAGATCAAAGTACCCTCACACACCCCTAAGGATGTCATGCTTCATCTTAGGAAGCTCCTCGACGGGCCGGCACAGCAATGCCCAAAGGGCCCCTCAATGGGGCTCTTTGGCAGAGATCTTTTGATCTTGAAGCCGTATGATTTGTGCAAGTGAGGGGGAGTAGGTGTAGGGTAGAGCGTAGGTGGTTAAAAGAGTCTAAGGGACTCCAAAATATTTAATGTAGCAGTTGTTTACTTCACATAGTAAAAACAGGGGAGCTATTGTAGGTAATAATGTACTGTAATGGCTTCAGTGAGTGTTGAGTGAGGTCAACATGTTTCAAGCCTCGATGCCAGGAGGGTCAGTGTCATTTCATCAGGACCAGGTAAATGCCTACCCTCTTGACGAATGGAGCCCAGTAAATAGTGTAGGGCCTCCACTCAAATCTGCTTAATACTGTACCTGCTAGGCAGAGGAAAAAGAATAGGGGCCGAAAAATGGGTGCAGTGGCAAGAACCATAACCCAAACCACATATGCAACTTCGGAGCAAAACACACCCTCAAAGTTCCAGATTCACCAGATGCTTTGAGAACAGAGTACTGAAGAAAGGACTGGGTTTCATGCTCACACCACGTGAAGATAGATTCTGCCAGACTGACTGCCTGACTAATGAGCTAATTGGCTTCTTCCGTAAGATTAGACTTTGTGCATCCTTTCAGAACAAAACCAAACCTGAAACAGATGACTCATGCTTACGTGCTCCCTCAAGATTCACTCCCACAAGTGGGATGACACCCAATGAAGTTCACACATTTTAGTCCTTAAAGAAGTGGAAAGATTGGATGTTCCCGCTTTATAATTTACTGTTTACTGAGGGGCTTGGTCACTGGACCACTTTAAACCACTCCTCGTCTCTCCCTTGATAGTCTGTTCATGTACTCTGCCATGGGACATTCATTAAGGTATTTATCTTATGAACCCTATTGAGCTTGTACATTGAAGAAGCTCCCTACTGTGTATAGATATTGCCTTACAAAGGAGACTTTTCCCCCACACTCAGACTGTTCATCTTTACTTCCACACAAACAATTATATTATCCTGCACCACCATGATGGATAACCAAGGCCTCAGCTATGATGAGGACATTGTAGTTGAGATCCTGAGAGCTCCCTCCCTAGTAGGGGCTGATGTTCTTGCCCACGCTAGCGGAAATAGTGAGGATTGGAGTTCTGTGACAGCCCTTAAAAAACAGCAGGTGAAAATAGCACCTAAAGGCCTCTTTGTCACCACAGCCCCTCTTATATTTTTAGAAGACATTGACTTCAGAGAGTGGTCCCGAATCTCAGAGACATGCACAAGTGACTGGCTGATCCTGATAACTAACATGGCAAAACGCCTCTCAGATGCCCTCATTATAAGGAACACCGTCACCTAGAACAACCTAAACGCTGGTGGTGCAGATCGGGGTGTACAAATTCTCCCTACTTCCACGGATAGAGTAATTTCACAGATACACGCACATACACTCATCATACACTTGGGCCCATTTTACTAACATACGCTCAAATACTCTATCAGCACTGAACCTGTGGAAAGAAAACTCCTAAACACCCTGCATCTACACTGAGGTCGATAAGACCTAATTGTAACTGTCCTGAGTCATGATCTAAACAATCTATACAACAATAATCAAAATAGAGTACTCAATAATTGACAAGAAATAACCACCAACACCGTATTTAAAATTATGATACTTTATCTAAAATTAGTCAAGAAAATCAATCAGAGTAAATCATTATTCTCATAATTACCTATTCTAGCTAAATGTCAGAATGGGTCAGGACAGGTCTCTCAGTAGAAGTCTCCCGAGTCGCCGTCCTCACAGCATCGATCCTCACCAACGCAGGTTTGGGAAGAAGTGGCATAAGACCCTCTCTAGGCTAACAATATTTATAATAAATTTAACAAAAGAAGGCAACATAAAATGTTTTAGATATCCGCTGAACCGCTGAGCAGAGCGAGCAGGAAAGGATGTAGCATCGCTACATTTGGAAAATCTCCGCTCAGAAAAAATCACAAAAATAAAAAGACGGAAGACGGAACTAAACTTTCAAATGTATCTCCTCATATTCATATTTCCTCGGAACCAGCATTGTGATCACAAAGTTCATTCATTGTGGCTCCTTTGTCCTCCAAGGTTACTCAGATTCCACTTGGATGTTCGCCCAGAGCTGCTGTCCTCACGGAAAACTTTTAAACCAGGCGAAGACTGTGGTCAGATGACTCTCGACCATGTTCAGCAAGGCCTTCTCATCACAAATCAGTCACTCGAGCCCAGGCTGCAAACGGCAGCCATTTTATACTAGGCCAAAACGGACCATCTTAATTAAAAGAGACAAAAATAACGTTACCACAGCATAGTGATTAAACAGTGTTAACCCCACTAATACCCTTATGTGTATGTAATTATCTAGCCTTTGCAACACAGAAAAGCATTAGTACACGACAATTCAAAAAGCGTTCTGTGCTTTAAAATAAACAGCACTCAGCAACATTTATTTAATAAAACATGCACATTATTAATAAGCAATACGAACGCATTCCCACGTGTCGTTTTCTCTTGTTAATTCATATTGATTAGTCAGAACATTTACACAAAACAAATAATTAATAATTAAAAATTAATAATTTTATGTTCGACAAATAGACAAACCAGAGCTTAAAAACCCAATAGATTTTCAACAGAAAATTCTGCTCCAGCAATCCCCCCTTTGGTGATATTATCACCAAATAAACAACCCAAAAAAAAAAAATTAGTAAAATTTAGTCCCATTTTAGGAGAAATTGGAAATGTCTTTTTCTCCTTACACAACACTACACACCAGACACCCTTTCATCATCCCTCTTTGTTTCCAAATAAACACTCTCCCTCAATTCTTCTAATTCTATTTCTTGTGGTTCTCTTTTCAACCTTTTATTTCTCTTTTCATTATTTCTTTTGATTAATTTCTTTTTCCCTCCCCTGTTTTTACAACACAAACACACCAATCTTAGTATCAATAAAGCAACAATTATACAAGTCAAAGGAAACAATATCTTACCTATAATAGTACTACCTATTTTTGCAATAAAACTCTTAACAGCAACTATTTTATTAGCTAATTTAGTCCAAATACTCTCAGCTTCTAGTGGTACTAATTCTTCATGCAAATCAGTAATATTTTTGATATAGACCTTCAGGTCTTTGCTTTCGTCTGGAATGTAAGTGCAACAATGTTGAACTTTCAGCATTCCACAAACTCCACCCTCCTTAGCTAATAGAATATCAAGGGCAAGTCGATTTTGCATTGACATGGCACGTACGGCAATCAATTCCGTATTCACCAAAAGAAACCCTCCAGCGGTATTTGTCGACAAGCGATCCACCACTGTTGACAGTTTCCGAATCCCATGAGCATTTAAAGAAATCCCCACTGCTGGAATTAAAGCTCCAAAAATATCACCTACAATTTCAGACCAAGTTTCTCTCTTAAAACGCGTTAGTAAATTAATATGTTCTACATCTTCTATTCTATCTATATGAAAGATCTTTGGAAAGACCAGGCCCACATAACACGTGCCATACCAATGGTCAGGCAACCTGTAATAAGCCTTGTTCCCACAAACATAATACACTCCTGGAAAAATTTGATCTTCTCCACCTCTGAATCCCCATCCTGTCGCAATGAAGTATGTATCATGACACTCACTAGTCCCAACAAAATATGTATCATATTGGGATTTCCTTCTTGTAATGCACAGCTTACCCTTCTGTGGTGCATCTAGAGCTAAAGTTGGACTAGCCCCATTTCTCAATTCTTTTCCCATCTCAATGTCCCAAATTGTCTCACTCACTTTATATTTCTCTGCTTTCTCATGCATGCTCAATCTCCTTTCCTCCACCATATTTAGGAAAGCTTTCTCCTCCTCTTTCAGACTGCAAGTTAAATTGTTCTTAAAAATACAATCTAATGTTAATTCTTCTTTTTCAATAAAAATCTCACCAAAAATGCTAGCTTCTTTAGCTGGATTCAGCTCTTTGTTCATTGGCAATTGCCCAAAAATGTTATCTTTGTTAGACATCTCATAATCTATTTTCCCTAACAAATAAAAAACACTACTTAACACACTACAAGAAATTCCATACTTAGCTGGTAAATGGTGATAAGTAACACCCTCTGAAACGGATGCAGGTAATTGCATACATACGTAGCAATCTCTAACTTCCATTGTCTTCACATATTCGTACAACAACTTTGAAAAAACATTGCTAGAAAAATCATTAATTGACCTATCTTTATGTACGTAAGTGTTACTAATTCTAGTCGGAACTACTTTTTGTGAACTCTTCTCTGCAATAGTCACATTCTCAGTGTGTATTCCTAAAGTGTCTAATGTAACCCTAAAGGTAACTAATAAAGCTAAAACACCCCATAATAGCATTAATAATCCAGTACAGCAGCAGCACATTCTACACCATCTTTTTAAGAAGGCACATCTACTTTGATTATTCTCTATGTTAGCCATTTTACTACTTTGACCGTGTCTTTTGACTTAGCCTCTACTACTCCACTACTTGAGTTTCTAGAACTCTGAATTACTTCAAACAGCTAATTTTCAGTCTTTCTTCTTTTCACTTTCTCCAAGTGATTTCTTCTGTTCACTCAGTTTGGATACTCATCATTCTTCACTTCAACTTCTTCAACATCAAATTGTATTAGATCTCCAACAATATCTTCAGTATCCGACTTTTCATCAATGTCAGTCAAGATAACTTTCAGGATTTCACCTGTATCTTCCTCAACCACTTCTCGTACGGTCTCCTCTGGATTTCCTTGACTTTCTGCCTCTTCACCTTCAGACAGTGCCACGTCCGTCCATTCCGGCGACCTATACTTCTGGTTAGGTTTTCTGATTCTTTTGATCCCTTCTGGTTCTTGTTCTTTTGACTCTTTTCTCTTTTCACCTTTTACAGGATTCTGACTCGACACCTCATTCACTTGTTCAGCCTTTGAGGTATTTGCTCGTGTCAATCTGTATCTCAGCCTTTTTACCCTGTTGTTAGGCCAAAGATCTCCTCTTATAACCTTTTTCGGTCTTTTTTCTGTATTATTTCTCTCTCCAATCCAAGTTCTCTTTCTCAGAACTCGACCCTCTGATTTTTCATTCTCACTTTCATCCGATTCTGTTTCAAATGCTTCTTGTTCTTCAGCAGTTTTCTTTTGCTCCACAGTCTTTTTCACCACTGTTTGAGACTTCCCTAACTCTTTCCCTCCTCGGGTCTCCGACACGCAATCTTCTTGCTGTCTATTTGTCCCTTCACCTAGCTTATCAGGAATGTTCCCTACACCTCCTCGGGGGTCTTCCGCAATCTGTCCCTCTCTATCTTCTTCTGACCCTGCTTCTTCAAGTGTAATCTCAAGTGGTTCTTCAATCTCCTCATCTGATTCAGGAGTAGTCTCTGTGGAATTGCTCTTTTCTCTTCTTTTTCCTTCACTGCTTTTCGGAACTTCAGGCTTCTTTGCAGAATCCGATCTCCTCTCTGAGACTCTCAATGGTTCTCTCTCTGAACTTTGATTTTTTTTCACTGGTTCTGTGTCTTCATCATCACTGGAATCTGACTCTTCAAAGTACTCCTTACCAGTCCCATCCTTTGGGTTTGGAACTCTCAAAGTATGACTTGCATGTACCCAGTTTTTCACACCAGCACACTTTACTGCAGTTGTCGTAGTCAGAATGACTTGTCTCGGCCTTCCCCACCTTGGAACCAAGCAATTTCTTCTTCTGTGTACTTTAATCCTCACCCAGTCCCCTGGACTCAGATCATGAGCTTGCTTCTTCTCAAGTGTGGTAGCTTCTTCTCCAACCTGGTGAAACACAGAATGAACTGCGTCAGCCAGGCCTTTACAGTAATCCAAAATCATGTCATCAGTTATTGTCATCAACTTATTGACAGGCACATATGCATGACGCATTGCACGTCCCATCAAGATTTCATGCAGACTTAAACCAGTGGTTCTATCTGGAGTAGATCTAATAGTCATTAGCACTAGAGGCAAGACATCAGGCCATTTCATTCCAGTGGCTAAACACATCTTACCAATCCTGTTCTTGATCGTGCCATTTATCTGCTCAACAACACCAGAAGCCTCTGGTCTGTATGCACAATGTAGCTTCTGCTGTATGCTTAATGCTTCACAAATCAAACTCATGAGTTCATTATAGAAGTGTCCACCTCTATCAGACTCAATCGTTACTGGAAACCCGTACCTAGGAATCAACTCTCTTAACAGTAACTTTGCCACTGTTACTCCATCATTTCTCCTAGTCGGATAGGCCTCCACCCATCTTGAGAACAAGCAGACTACCACTAGAACATACCTCAGTCTGTTCACTTGGGGCATTTCAATGAAATCAATCTGCATTCTCGTGAAAGGACCACCTTCTCTGCCTATTGTTCCCAGACTCACCACTGTCTTTTTCCCAGTGTTGAATTGCTGGCAAATCAAACATCTTTGACAGATGCTCTCTGCAATTGTCCTGAACTTTGCATTGTACCAAGTCTGCTTAAAAGACCTGATCATCGCATCCCTTCCCAAATGTCCCTGGCCATGATACATCCTTGCCATTGTCGACAGCATAGAGTTTGGCATGACTGGTCTGCCATCTCTATAGACCCAAACATGGTCTGTTTCTCTTGGGGCACAACCTGCCTTGATCCAGTCTTTCTTTTCTTCCTTTCCTGCCTCATCCTGCAACTGTTTCACTTCATCCCACTTCTCTAGGAAATTAGTAAACATAACAGAACAAAAAGACATTTCACTTTCTCGTTCCCGATTAATCGATTGGTTATTCTTTGCACAATACTGAGCAATGTCATTTGCATATCTGTTGCCAACTGTCACAAAATCATCTCCTTGTCCATGAGCAGCACATTTCACAACTGCTAATTCTTTAGGCAGCTGTATCGCCTCAAGTAATTTCCCAATCACTTCAGCATTCTTTATTGGAGTCCCACTCGACGTCAAGAAACCTCTCTGCAGCCAAAGCTGGCCAAAATCATGCACAACTCCAAATCCATACTGACTATCAGTTATCACAGTCGCTCTCAAATCTTTCCCAATTTCACAAGCTTTTGTCAATGCCACCAATTCAGCAACCTGTGCAGATTTCACTCCTTCCAATGGTGATGCTTCCATAACCTCTGAAACCTTGCACACTGCATATGCTGCACTCAGCACACCCTCATCATTCCTTAGACATGAACCATCCACAAACAGCACATGATCACTCTCAAGCAAGGGAAGATCCCTTATGTCTGGTCTCGGTTTTGTACAGTAATCAAGCACATCCAAACAATTGTGATCATCTTCTGTCTTCACACCCACATTTTCAATATCTGGCAACAATGTCGCTGGATTCACATTCACACATCTCTCAAGAGTCACATTTGATGCTCCCAGAATGACTTTCTCATATTTAGTCAGCCGACTATGTGACATGTACTGGGTTCTGCTTCTTGTCAAAAGAATTGCCACATTATGAGGTACGAATACCCTTACAGGATATCCCATTATGATTCCCTCACTTTGTTCCAGGCTTCTGCATGTTGCAGCCACAGATTTCAAACAACCTGGTAAACCTACAGCTACAGGGTCAAGTGTTGATGAGAAGTACGCAATAGGCCTCCTCAGTAATCCATGCTTCTGAATTAACACTGAAAGTGCACATCCATTTCTCTCACTACAGTACAACTCAAACTCCTTTTCATAGTCTGGCATACCCAAAGCAGGGGCTTCACACATTCTGCTCTTCAGCTCCTCAAATGCTGCCATTTGTTCTCCATTTAGTTCCAATGGGTCCGTCATCTCACTTTTTGTCAGCTTAATCAGTGGCTTTGCTATCAGAGAAAAATTAATTATCCACTGACGACAATAACCCACCATACCCAGGAACATTCTCACTTCCCTCTGGGTCCTTGGGGCCTTCATTCCCCTGATGATTTTGATCCTGCCATCAGTCACCTTTCTTAGACCTTTTTCAATATTGTGTCCAAGATAATGCACCTCTTTTTTGCAAAATTGCAATTTGGCTGGAGATACCTTTAACCCTCCATCTGCCAGATGATTCAGTAAAGCTATGGTATCTACTTCACAAGCTTCACGTGTCTTTGATGCCACAAGCAGGTCATCAATATACTGCACTAGTACTGAGTTTTCAGGCATAATCAAGCTCTCCAATGATTTTTTCAATAACTGATTGAATATCGAAGGACTCTCTGTATACCCCTGTGGGATACGACACCATGCTAAAATACGCTGGCCAAACCGGAATGCAAAAATCGGCTGGCTGTCATGATGCAATGGAATTGAAAAGAAAGCATGACACAAATCAATCACTGTGTACCACTCAGCATCATGTGGAATCTGATACAAAATCACTGACGGATTTGGCACAATGGGACAACATGCCACTACAATTTGGTTAACTTTTCTCAAATCTTGTACAATCCTGAACTTCCCATTAGGCTTCTTTAGCCCCATTATCGGTGAGTTACACGGGCTACTCAGTAGTTCTCTCAGAACTCCCTGCTGAATCATTTTCTCAATTATAGGAGTTATTCCTTCAATTATTTCTGGTGTCATTTTGTACTGAGGAATGTTAGGATAAGTAATTCCCTCTTTCACTGAAATTTTCACAGGATCTACATTATTCATCAATCCCACATCTTCTCCAGTAAAATACCAAACTGTTCTTTTCACTGTGTCTCTCAGCTCTTGAGGCAAATCCTCCGGATCAAACACAGCAAATGCACCAACCATTTCACTCTCTCTATTTTCTAGAGTCATTCGGTACAAAACATCCTCATCTGGTGTTTCAAAAGCTATTCCATCCGGTGTACAAAAAATTGTACAGTTCATTTTACAAAGCAGATCCCTGCCTAACAAGTTCACTGGACTAGTGTCACAGACAATAAATCTGTGCATGTCTGAAAATTTCCCTATTTGTACTCTTACTGGTTCAGTAAGACGTGTCTTGATTTGTGTATTGGCTACACCAACTACTTGGATTGCTTCATCCGAGAGAGGAAGATTTCTGATATCTGTTGACCTGACAGTTGATCTTGTCGCACCTGTGTCTACTAAAAAAGTAACACTTTCTTCATTTATTTTCCCATCTACAAATGGTCCTGCCTGGTCTATTTCTAGAGTTGCACCAAGTATGCACTCTTCCTCCTCTCTTCGGCACCGTCAATAATCACCCTCAGACTCACTCCCTTCATTCTTTAACAAATACTGTTGTACCTGGTTAGAACGCCTTGGTTTGTTTACCTGCTCATCATTGTAGAATCCTGAATCCTGATTGTACTTTTGTGACCCTCTATTCTGCGGCAAGGGCGGTTTTGGCTCTTGACTCTGCTGTCTCACAACAGAAGGTTGTTGCTGCTGTCGATTATTCCCTTCGTTCTGCACCTGTTGATTTAAGGTTTTACCCTCATTATTCGCTAATGGTGGATTGGTACATTCAGATCTCCAATGTCCCAGTTGGCCACAGTTGTGACATGGGAATTTCTTTTTGGCTTCCTCAAGATTCCCCTTTCCTTTCCCTGCATACCTGGGCCTATTCCCTGGATTATTTCCTGGATTATTCGCCTGTTCCACCAACTGTGCTTCTTGTCTTTCCGCAACTTTCACTTGTGCCCACATTGCTTTCTCTTTCAGCTTTCTCTGTTTTGCTTCAATTTCATCACTGAAATATTTTGCATGTCTCAGAATCTCATCTATTTTCTTACTCTGCCAGTCCACTGTATGTTCACGAATTCTCTCACTAATCTCAGGTCTCAGGCCATATACAAATCTGTATACAAAATGACTCAAATCTTTGTCACCCAGGTGCTCATCCCCGCTGAATTGTTTAAAAGCCAGTATCAGCCTCTCGTAAAAAGCATGAACTGATTCTTTTGCTTCCTGATGTGTTCGATCTATCTTAACCCAGTCTGTCTCTTTTGGAGGTACTTTACTCTTCAGGTATACAATCACCTGTTCATACTTCCTCATTACTTCTGGATCTGGTGCTCCTGTTCTCTGATCTCTTGGATATTCCTCAGTAGGCCAACTCACAACTATTTTACACTCAGTCCACAAGTCTGCTGGAACAATTATATCAAACAGACTATTCAGGTCAATCCACAGCACTTTTGACAATTTCACAAACCTGTCTACCTGCCTATACCACTCGACGGGCTTTTCTCTCAGTCGAGGGAAATCATTCGTAAATGATAAAATATCCTGTCTGGTCCATGGAACATGTACATATCCTCCTCCAGGTATTTCTCTCATAGGATAAGCACCCACTGTTTTCTCTTTTTCTCTCACAGGAAATGCTGAATAAGTCCTGTCCCCTGATTCTTCTCTTTTCTTGTACCACCTATCCTTCCACTTCTCTACATCACCCCATGTTCGCAACAATGCGACCATTTCCTTAATCTGTCCTGTTCTACCAGCACCATTCAGATTTTCAATATCTTTATCCGTGAAATCCATCCTGTAAGACTTCTGCAAAGCTTTCACTTTATCAATGTCAACTCCCTGTTCATTCGCTACTGCTCTTAATCTGTCATATGTATTTCTTGCTCTCCAAGTGATATTTTTGCACATAAACAACAGTTCACCATCATGATGGTTTTTTAGAATTTCTGTAGGAACTGTCCCTGCAACAAGCTCTTCTAATTCTACACGTAACCTAGCCACATCGATAGCCTGTGAATCTTTATCCCTCTTTTGAAGGACTTTCATCCAATCATTCAAATCTTCAGCTGTAATTTCAGTAGTTTTTCTCACTGGAACCACTTTCTTCTGCGGTTCCAAAATCGGCATCCCTGAACAACTAGCTTCACTAGCATCCAATCTCAAATTAGACTGTACCTCTAATCCTTCATTACAGGTGTCATGTCTGGATTGTCTCAGATCACTATTTTCTGTCCTTGTTCCTGAATCTCCTGAGGGACCACCCAAACTTGTTATCTTATTTCCAACATATGGAATCACCAAACCATTTTCACCTGTCCTCTGCTTATCAAAAGCAGGCATAACCGGACCTATGGTTACAGGCACCGTAACAGCTTCTAGATTCTTCGTCAGTTCTCTAATCTTTTCAGTCAGCCCTGATGTAGTTCTGGCTAATTCTCTTGTATTCTCGTCACCACATCGATTTTCTCTTTCCCTGAAAGGATTACCACTTCTTAACTCAGGTGTCACAACTTCTGTCTCAATGATACGCAATGTATCTCTTATCGGAGAAACAACTGGTGTACTCTCTTCAGGTTCTGGTCTATATGGAGGTGGTCTCTTGTAAATCATGTCATTCAAGACCTCATCCTCATACTCATTAACTCCATATCTTCTCACTTCTGCCTCAGGAACCCTTTCCGCTCCCTTCCTTTCTTCTCTCTCTTCAACTGTTCTCATAGGATATAATCCCTCTGACATGCTAGCATCTCGCCATCTTTTCATTCGATCATTATGAGTTTCACGATCATGCCTCCTTCCAAACATGTGTCTGTAATTTCCTCCAGACCTCTGTTTTTCTCGCTCATGCACTTCCTCTTCCCATTCCACTAAAGCCTCAAACTGTGTCGGCCTTGGTCTTGGGTCAAGACATAACATCTTTTCCCGTAAATTTCTCAACACGGCCAGATTAAATGAACCATGTTCCGGAAAAGCCAAAACACCATCTTCTCTAGTGTACCTAACCCAATTGTCCAACCATATACAGGTATGATACCCATATCTCGCAGCCATGAAGGATGCAGGTGTTTTCGCTGGAGGTAACAATTCACCCTCTCTTGTTTTAACATCTTTATCCTTGTCAAACCAGCGCTTTATTTTTCCGAACAAAGATTTTTTCTTTTTCTCTTCTTGGTAATACATTTTAACGTTTACCCAAACTTTCTAATCCCTTCCGTATTACAACTGCACAATACGATTTTTCAACCAATAACAGCGCGACTCACACTAACGCACCAATCCTGGAGCGCCTACGTCACAAGAGTACCCCTTCCAATCCTTGCGCGGCTCACACCAACACACCAATCCTAGCGCGAGCACTGTTCTGTTCCACTACCCAATCAGAGCGCGGTCTTATGACGTCAGCAGCCGCTGCAGTTTCTGCTCTGTCTCCTGTCACTCGTCTACCCCTCCTTTACAAAATTTCTCAGTAGACTTCGTGTCAAATTTCTACAAAATCTATTAGTTACAACATATAAACATCTCCATTGTCTGCTTCGCTAACCATAGAATAGTAAAGAAAATCAATTTCACAAGAATCCCGTCTTTCACTCATTTCTGTTTCAGTACGGAATTAATACTCTCGTTGACACAGTAGCACATCCCTCTACTCTGCCCTTCTAACATGCATTCATTAACTGTTTCCTCTAGGACTGATCCAAAAGAGTTTTACAATCAACTAAATGCTCATACATTCACACACATTCATTCAAGAAAATCTAGTACATACACACAGAATCCTGCTTTTCCCGAGAACAGCATATGATCTGCTCTACTACAGAATTATAACATACGTTAACCAAACAGCGCTTACCTCTGCCCAGTCCTTCAGACAAGCTCAGAAAATACCTATTACTTCTCCCGCGATAAGCTTTAACGGTGAACCTTACGGATCCCTGGGACTTAAGACCAGAGTTTCACAGATAACCTTCGCTATCATACGCACTCCTTTTATACTAAAAATATATCTCTAATAGTAACACACAACGATGTCACTGATTCCGAACCCAGACAATGTGACGCGCAACTTCAATTGTCACACGCTTTTCCTGCATACATACAGGACCAACAATCCCGTCTTTCCTGAGAGCAGTATATACTTCCCTCTGCCCTACTACGGAACTTCTACTAGCTCCCAAGTTCCAGAAGCACTACATATAACTCAACACGACGACTCCAACATATAGTATTAGTACATATACCAACATCAATCAATAATCAATAAGCCAATGTACAAGCAATCTAATCAGATCAGGACAATCATCAATAACCATCCTCTGCTACCAGGAAATTGGTGCAGATCGGGGTGTACAAGTTCTCCCTACTTCCACGGAGAGAGTAATTTCACAGATACACGCACATACACTCATCATACACTTGGGCCCATTTTACTAACATACGCTCAAATACTCTATCAGCACTGAACCTGTGGAAAGAAAACTCCTAAACACCCTGCATCTACACTGAGGTCGATAAGACCTAATTGTAACTGTCCTGAGTCATGATCTAAACAATCTATACAACAATAATCAAAATAGAGTACTCAATAATTGACAAGAAATAACCACCAACACCGTATTTAAAATTATGATACTTTATCTAAAATTAGTCAAGAAAATCAATCAGAGTAAATCATTATTCTCATAATTACCTATTCTAGCTAAATGTCAGAATGGGTCAGGACAGGTCTCTCAGTAGAAGTCTCCCGAGTCGCCGTCCTCACAGCATCGATCCTCACCAATGCAGGTTTGGGAAGAAGTGGCATAAGACCCTTTCTAGGCTAACAATATTTATAATAAATTTAACAAAAGAAGGCAACATAAAATGTTTTAGATATCCGCTGAACCGCTGAGCAGAGCGAGCAGGAAAGGATGTAGCATCGCTACATTTGGAAAATCTCCGCTCAGAAAAAATCACAAAAATAAAAAGACGGAAGACGGAACTAAACTTTCAAATGTATCTCCTCATATTCATATTTCCTCGGAACCAGCATTGTGATCACAAAGTTCATTCATTGTGGCTCCTTTGTCCTCCAAGGTTACTCAGATGCACTTGGATGTTCGCCCAGAGCTGCTGTCCTCACGGAAAACCTTTAAACCAGGCGAAGACTGTGGTCAGATGACTCCCGACCAAGTTCAGCAAGGCCTTCTCATCACAAATCAGTCACTCGAGCCCAGGCTGCAAACGGCAGCCATTTTATACTAGGCCAAAACGGACCATCTTAATTAAAAGAGACAAAAACAACGTTACCACAGCATAGTGATTAAACAGTGTTAACCCCACTAATACCCTTATGTGTATGTAATTATCTAGCCTTTGCAACACAGAAAAGCATTAGTACACGACAATTCAAAAAGCGTTCTGTGCTTTAAAATAAACAGCACTCAGCAACATTTATTTAATAAAACATGCACATTATTAATAAGCAATACGAACGCATTCCCACGTGTCGTTTTCTCTTGTTAATTCATATTGATTAGTCAGAACATTTACACAAAACAAATAATTAATAATTAAAAATTAATAATTTTATTCTCGACAAATAGACAAACCAGAGCTTAAAAACCCAATAGATTTTCAACAGAAAATTCTGCTCCAGCACTGGCACAAGCATTTCCACTTTTAAATCATGATTAGTGGAAATCAACACCGAAATGGGCAAACATAAGGACTACCTTTTGCAACAGAAGATAAATTAATTGCAAAAAGAGATAAAAAAATGTGAGACGGAAAAGGTATATCCTTATATCAGAGAAGATTACCAGGCCCCAAGTGGGGAAAGCTCATTAGATGATGGGTTCTCATCCCATCGACACAAACAGAACTCTTCAGCAGTTCCTCCAGTGGAGATAGCTGGGGCAGTAACAATAGCAACAGAGGTATACCAACCCCTCCCATGCATGGATAATTTCCTGGACTATACCCATGGCAACAACCACTATGGAATCCCCTCTTTCGCATGCCCCCACAAACCCCACACCCACTTTATCCTCAACAATTCTCACACCGTCCTTTTTTAGGCTGAGACTGGCGCAGAGGCATAGGTAAAAAAAAGAGGAGCCAACAAAAGGGTACCACAACCCGAACCACAGATGCAACTTATGAGCAAAACGCACCCACGTGGTTAGTGGATAACCTCTCTGCTAGAGTCATCACACCCTTTGAGAACAGCATAGTGAAGAAAGGACTGAATTTCGTGCCCATGCCGTGTGAAGATAGATTCCACCTGACTAATGAGCTACATGGTTTCTTCCATGAGATTAGACTTAGCACATTCTTTCAGAACATCCCAGATTCACTCTTATGAGTGGGATGACACCCAATGACGTTCTCACATTTGAGCAAGCAGTCCTTAAAGAAGTGGAAAGATTGAACGACCGCATACCTTTTAACAACATGACCACTCAACAACAGATGGTGGCAAAGACACTCTACAACAGTGATACTCAAAAAACAACCCGGGGTCCGCATGCGGCCCTTCTGGCCTTTACATGCGGCCGCCTCATCAACAGCAGCACTCAGTTGCTATTTACTCGACTCTGCACTAACATTAAAAAGATGTTAAACAAATAGGTAAGCATTTATTTAAAGGTACATTTAAGATTAAGAAAGGAAGTATTTAGGGTGTCTTGCACCACTTAACTTTAGAAATACATTAATTTTAAAAGCCATCTTGCAGCAAATGTGTAAAAGAATGATAAAGTCTGTTCAAAATTCAAAAAGGGCATTTCCTTCACATGCAGAACAGTTTCACCCTAGTACATCAGATTATATCAGTGCATTTGGGTGGCATGGGTTTCTATTATACATGAACAGCATTATAGTTTATTAAATCAAACACATGCAAAACTTTTATACAGCAAACATTCTCAAGTTATTTATTTCAAGGTCCTCATATGTGATAATGAAGAAAAAGGAGGGAAATCGAAATAAAACAATTGACCAGGATGTTATGTTATGTTAAAATCATTTATAAAGCGCGCAGCTGCCCCAACGAAGGGGCGTCCCGGCGCTAGTAGCAGTTTCCAAGCGAGAGAAGGTTAGGCTATGGGAAAAAGAAAGGTTTTGATAGCCTTACGGAAGGATGTTGGACACTCTAAGCTGCGGAATCTTCAAAGGGAGGTAATTCCACAGCTTGGCGGCAAGGAGACGGAAGGACTTACCACCAGCTCTAGATCGCTTGACTCTGGGGACAGAAGCCAGGATCAGTTGGGAAGAGTGCAACATGCGGCTAGGGATGTAAGGGGTGATCAGGCCCGACAGGATCTCAGGTGTAGAGAGCTTTAGAATTTTAAAGGTGAGGCATAAAGTCTTGAACTCAACCCTTTTAGGGATCGGGAGCCAGTGGAGGCGATGGACGGCCCCGGCTCCAGAGCACGATCTTGAAAGTCCAAGTATGGCACGTGCCGCTGAGTTCTGGACGCGCTGCAAACAGTTTAGTTCCTCCTTCTTGGCGCCCAGCAGCAAGGAGTTCGCATAATCAAGTCTGGAGAGGATAGTAGCCTGGACTATAAGTTGGCGTGTAGACGAATCGAAGAACCGGAGAATGGGCCTTATGCCGCGTAGCAGACCGAAGCAAGTGCCAGCGGTTTTCTTGGTGTGCTCTCGAAAGCCCAGGGTCGAATCGAGCAGAAGCCCGAGTTTCTTTACCACCAGCTATGGGGCGGGGCGGGGCCCAAGGAGGGAGGCCACCATTGAGTTTTCCAGAGCCCCTTGTCCTTACCCACCAGTCGGACCTCGGATTTACTGGCGTTAAGCTGGAGACAATTTTCCGTCAGCCAGCCCGCAACCGCCTCGAGGCCCGTCCGGAACTGGGTGGCGGCGTTAGCATAGTCATCCGAGAGAGCCACGATCAGCTGGGTGTCGTCCGCGTAGGAGACCATGGAAAGGCCATGGTTGCGAGCGACTGCTGCCAAGGGCTGAACATAAAGGTTGAACAGGGCCGTACTTAAGGCCGAGCCCTGTGAAACCCCCTGCTCAATGGGTTTAATGGAGGAAGCAAAAGGGGGAGCATAGACCTGAAAAGATCTGTCTGACAGGAAGGAGCGGAACCATTCAAGGGCAAGATCTTTAACTCCGACTTCTTCTAACCGACGCAGAAGGATCTGGTGGGATACTGTGTCAAACGCGGCACTCAGATCGAGCAATACGAGTGCCGCTGTTTGACCTTCCTCTAGGATGGAACGCAGATGTTCACTCACCACTAGAAGACCTGTTTCGGTGCTGTGGCCAGCACGGAATCCATTCTGAGACCAATCTAAGATCATATTGTTATTTAAAAAGTCAGAGAGAACTTTATTGACGTGTGCCTCTGCCACTTTGGCAACCCACGGCAAGAGGGAGATCGGGCGGAAGTTTTCGGGCTTAGTGGGGTCCAAGAGTGGCTTCTTTAACAGTGGAAGCACCTTGGCTTGTTTCCAAGATAAGGGAACCGATGCCTTGCTAAATGAGGAATTAATGGTCAAAAGTAGGGGTGTAAGAAGAACGGATAGGCACTCTCTTAATTGAGCCGGTCTCATGGGGTCAAGAGGAGATCCCGATTTAACTTTGGTGCTAAGAGCAAGGAACCCCTCCTGTGAGATGGAAGGAATGACCTCCAGCGTGGCATAAGTTATAGGTATTGAAGGGCACTCTGAGACCCTGGGACAGTTGGAAAATGTTTTGTATATGGTTTCAACTTTTTGAACGAAGTAGGTAGCGAGTTCATCACATTGCTTTCCGGAGGTGATGATAGATGTAGGCGGATCTTTCCTCTTTTTCAGGTCGCTAAGGATCTTAAAAATGCATTTCGTAGGGTTATTGCTGGATGCTATCTGATTGGTGATGAAGGTGGTTCGAGCTAACATTATGGCTTTGTGGTAATTTTTAATAGCATCCTGATACTGTTTTTTCGCTGAGGGACTGTAACTCTTCCTCCATGCTCGTTCGCATTGTTTGCAAACAGTCCGCATAGCGGCAAGGGAATCTGTGTACCAGGGATTAGAGCCGGAATCACGGCCCTTAGACCATTTAGCCGGAATGAGAGAGTCTAGTGCCTCATATATCCACTCACAGATAGCGTTATAGGCTTGTTCTGGGTCGGTGTTATCAAGGGTAGGAGGGCAGGAAGTCAAAAGGGCCAGCAAATCATCCAGTTTAAGTTTGTGCCAACTGCGTTTGAGAGTGGCCCTGGACGAGGGTCTGGGCGTGGCCCCCACCTGTGGGAGGAGAATGGTTATGAGGTAACGGTCTGACCAGCAGACCGGGCTGGGGAGTTTGACCTGGAGGGAGGGAATATTGGAGAAGACAGGATCCAGTAGGTGTCCAGCCATGTGAGTGGGTCCCAGTACCAGTTGTCTTAATTGACAGGCTTCAAGATCAGCAATCAGGGAGCTGACGTCTGAGTCTGATGGATGGTCAAAGTGAATATTAAGGTCGCCGATAAGGTTAAAGTTGGTTGTTCTTGTAGCCAATACATGGACAGCTTCCATGATTGCAACTTTGAATTCTGCTGAGGGACCAGGGGGGCGATAGACCAAAAGCCCCGAGAGAGAGAGAAGTTAGCATTGAGTGAGATGGAAAAGCGGGCACACTCGCAGCCTGCAATATCCTCACTGACGAAAGTGCAGTGAAGGGGAGATTTAAAAATTACTGCCAGACCCCCACCTCTAGTCTCTCTATTAATGGTTCGAATATTGAATCCCAAAGAGAGTGCGAGGCCAGGTTCAATAACTGTGTCCGCATTGAGCCAAGTTTCAGTGATAAAGAAGACATCCGGGGATTCATTCTCAGTGAGATCGTAGATCTCGTTATAGTGCTTAACTAAGGAGAGAGCATTCAAATGGAGAATTTTGAAGGGAGTCTTGATGGGGGTCGAGGATGAGGGGGGCGGTAATGGGTATGAGTTAAACCTACACCTATTGCAACAGAAGGGTCCCTCTACCAAAAAGCAAGGACGTGGTTTACACGGGAGAATACTATGTCCAATGGATAACAGAGACTCCCTGGTGTAAATGAGTGTCCCGGGAGTACATCCGGCAGCATGACTTGCGTCTGATGGCGTCCAGGCGCGGACGGGCGCAGACGGGCTTGCCTTAGGCGTCCCTTTGGCGCGCCAGCGGCGCGCCCGCTGCGCTCATCCGCTGCACGCCCGAGTTCACGTCTGTTTAAATGCTGGCATGTGAAAGAAAGGCTGGTGCGGGGCACAAAGTTCCCCCAAGATGGCGTCCCCCCGGCTTCCACTAATGAAGCTGGGGTGCCGATCCGGTGTCGCAGCCTGGCCCAAGCACCCTGAATGCATGGCAGAGGTAAGCGAATAAGCGCTCTTCACAGCGCTGCAATTTTAAAATAATTTAAAAGCATAAATTCCCAACAGTGCAAACGAGCAAAGCGCGCAGAGCAATTTAGAGAGACAGCGTAAATATGAAGCGCAAACACTACCTCCCGGCTCAAGCCTCAGGAGACAACTGTAAAGCGCCCAAGTTCGCGTCTGTTTAAATGCTGGCATGTGAAAGAAAGGCTGGTGCGGGGCACAAAGTTCCCCCAAGATGGCGTCCCCCCGGCTTCCGCTAATGAAGCTGGGGTGCCGATCCGGTGTCGCAGCCTGGCCCAAGCACCCTGAATGCGTGGCAGAGGTAAGCGAATAAGCGCTCTTCACAACGCGGCAATTTTAAAATAATTTAAAAGCATAAATTCCCAACAGTGCAAATGAGCAAAGCGCGCAGAGCAATTTAGAGAGACAGCGTAATATGAAGCGCAAACACTACCTCCCGGCTCAAGCCTCAGGATCACACAGTTTGGTTAAGTGCATAAGCCGAGATTACTCCCAAGACTCTGGTTTCACATTGCACAATTCAGACACTAGATGTATATGCTTTGCTGCCTTTAGACCCCCCTCACTGCCAACCTCCCTGCCCCAATTCTCAACCCCGACTGCCACCCTGCTCGCATCAATGCGGCCCTCAGTCACATCACAGACCAAACTTTGCGACACCTGGGAAAATGTTTGCGAGTACCCATGCTCTACAACAATGTCTTGATTATTATTAAGCCAACAGAGAATGGTGGTGGCATCACAATCCTCAACAGCACAGATGACAACTTTGAATGTCTCACTCAACTGGCTGATGAGAGTTACTACCTTTGGATAGACAGAGACCCTACTGCGAGGCTCACAATGAGAATCAACACCATGGTGACTTCAGCGGAATCACAAGGATGGATAACTACAAATGTGGCGGAATTCTTGATCAACCCCACTCTTAAGATACCCTATTTCTACATCCTACCTAAGAACCATAAAAGGATTAGTCCACCACCGGTAAGACCTATTGCTTCTAGGATATGGTCCCTAATGGAATCTGTCAGCAAGTTTTACAACCACTTTCTGCAACCTTTGCTTAAGAAAATTCACTAGTTTCTCAAGTATACAACGGATGTCCTCAACCTCATTGAAGAAATAAATAATCTAGATGAAATCAATCTCCTGTCAATGTGGAAGCTTTGTGCACCAACATTCCGCAAGATGCGACCATCGTGGTAATTGAGGTGTGTCTACTGGTAGAGTCATGGATGCCCTGCACACCGGTAAGCTTCATTATCGAATGCGCTACTTTAGCATTAAAAGAGGACGTTTTAATTTCAGGATCAGCTGTTCCACCAAATATAGGGGACTTCATTGGAGGCACCTTTGCTTCCAGTTTGACCCACCTCTATATGGCTGACTTGGAACGCCTACACATCTCCACAGATATTAACCCGTATAACGCCAACATCAAAGAGTGACGTCGCTACATCAACCATTTCATCATTTTCTGAAGCGGCACATGTTTACTGAGCTATATAGGCATGACCAGACCCATCAAAAATCGAATCTCTGAACATCGCAGCAACATCGGCTGTCAACGCAGCACAACAAAGATGAGCTCTCATTTTTTGTATTGCAGACATATTCCAGATGACCTCAGATGGACCATGCTGGAGGCCAACAATCAGTGAACGGACAGACCCTATTCCAGAAGGAACAATGTTGGGTCTTCCATCTGTAGACCCACACAAAAGGACTAAGAGATGAGATCCCGTGGAATGAGTTAGACAACCTAAAACCATGAATCCAACCTCTTCACTACAAGGGGTCTCTCGAGCCCTAATTTTATGAAGTATTAATGATAAGTACATCTCACAGTCTCTGGCAGGCACAACACTAATTTGCCAGTTATTACTTTTGACAGAGGGCATTTTTCCTTGACATTTTTACATGCCTCTACAGAGCCACATGTACAGATTTGCAGAAAGAGGTGAACACACTTCTGTCAGAGTGCCGGTCCACCAAGGGAAGTTTGAGAATAGGGGGAGTGATTCTGTTTGGGGCTTAAGTGGCTGGATTCAAGTATACGTTTCACATAGTGGATGCCTCTCAGACCGTGGATTCTCACATTTTTTCAAACCTAGAGGTCTCCTACTCGTCCCTCCAAGTCTATTCAAGCAATGAACATGAATTACTTCATACTATTTTTTACTCATCAATCTATTGTTTTTCCATCTCTAGATACAAAATGTAGCGGATGAAAAATATCTTTGTATTTCATAGACATTTACTGTATCTCATATACATTTACTATAATGATCGTTTGGATACTTGAAACAGACATAAATGGAAGCAATTTACATGGGTAAAAAAACAACTAATATGACCCATACAAAGAAAAGCTAATTGAAACATACTAACCAAAAACACGTTGTAAACGATACAAACATATTAATAACGAAATCAAACAAAATGTACATGAATTCAATAAACCATTAAGGGTTTTGTCTGTCCTACTCTACTCTAATGTATCTGGATCTTTCTTCTTTTTTCTCCTCGATATTAAAGCTCAATTAGAGGTCCGAATGAGGTCAGAGTACTAATCAGTTAGTCCTTGACTATCCCAACTTATTCAGGATTAGACTTTCTGTCCTATAAGCCACTCATTAGAAATGGAAGTTGCTCTTGGCCTCGGTGCATGATGTGCCGACGCGTTTCGACCTTCTTGAGGGGACCATGTGGATTCGTTCTTCAGCTCACTTCGACACCCTAGTTCACACTCAGCCATATGCAAATCAGGCTTGACACTGTTCCTCATGGGAACAGTTCAGCCCGAACTGCCAAGCCAGGTCTTCCTTGGATCAGAAACAAGCATCCTGGGATCAGTTTTGGAATAACACCTCTCATCAGCCAGGCTAGCTTGAAACCAGTGGCAAAGTGAGCAAGGGACCCCCATCTGGGCATACCCTGCCAACCTAGGGCGAACAAAGGAAACACAAGGAGATGATGGACGGAGCATTGAATCTTTTCAGAAACTCACACTCAGTCACTATTAGATCTGGGTTGAATTCATCATCGTTCTCTAGCTCATTCGCCACCCCAGTTCAGACCCAGCCATGTGCAAATCAGTCTTGACCCTGTTTCTCCTGGGAACAGTACAGCACGAACTGCCAAGCCAGTTGCTTCCTGGACCGTAAAAAAGCATCCTGGGACCAGTTTTGGGGTAACACCCCTCATCAGCTAGGCTAGCTTGAATCCAGTTGCTCAGTTAGCCACTGGATACAAGGCTAGCCTAGCTGATGAGGGGTGTTTCAGCGCTCCATCCATCATCCCCTTGTATTTCTCCTGACTTTATATAACTCCAGTGAGCGCACCCAGCCTTCTCCAGGCACATGCTGCACTTATGGGAAGTCAGACGCAGTCGTTGTATATTGTATTTAATACTGTTTGTTGGCTGGAATATTTTTTTCTGGCAGTGTTTCTTTTATCGCTGTTGCTCTCATTCTTTCATACAGGTTGGATCCCCCTTTCTGCACAGCAGCAGGTGTAGTGTTAGCCTAATTTGAGTGGAGGCCCTACACTATTTACTGGGCCCCATTCCTCAATAGGGTTGGTATTTACCTGGTCCTGATAAAATGCCACTGACCCTCCACGCAGCTAGGCATGAGACATGTTGACTTCACTCGACACTCGCTTAAGTTATCACAGTACATTATTACCTACTATAGCTCCCCTGTTTTTACTGTGTCAAGTGAACCACCACCTCATTAAATCTTTTGGGGGAGTCCCTTAGACTCTTTTAAACACTTGCGCACCACCCTACCGTTATACCCCCACACTTGCATACATAATAAGGCTTAAGGATCATAAGATCTCTGCCAAAAAGTCCCCAATGAGGGGCCCATTGGGCATTGTAGCACCGGCCGATGAGGAGCAACCTATGATGAAGCATGACACCCTATGCGGTGTGTGAGGGCACTTTGATCTGAGCACTCGGATCCCCCTCCCAGGATTTCTCTGACCAGATCATCTGATCCACATGCTTGCACTCTCCCCTCCCTTTTGATTGAAGAACTTCACCCATCTTTATAATTTACTTTTCACTGAGGAGCATGGGTGCTGAACTTAATTTAACCGCTCCTTATCCCTCCCTCCAAGGTATGTAAAGCCATCAGGCTCTACCGTTAAGTTTCCTGGCAATGATGGCAGGTCCACTATTGCCCACGAGGAAAAAATTAGGGATTCATCCCAGTTAATTTTATATCCCGAGTGCTTCCATATTCTTCCAGTGTCTGGAAAACAAGTGGGATAGTTGTTGTGGGAAAAGCCACGTATAGAAGGATATTGTCCGCATTGAGGGTGATCTTCTCCACATCTCTAGGGAGATTCGGAAGCCTTGAATACGAGAGTGGGTGCGTATCTTACATGCCCAGGATTCTATTATGAGGGCAAATAAGAGAGGAGGAAGAGGGCATCCCTGCCTCGTCTCCCTTCCAATCGCGAATAACGGGGACAGTATCCCATTTACCCTCATAGCCGCAACCAGGTCACAGTATAAGAGCGCCACCCAGTTCCTGAATTTGGGCCCGAATCCTAGACTTAAGTAGGGTGTATTCCAGAAATGGCCAATGGACCGCATCAAATGCTTTTTCTGTGTCTAGTGACAAGAAAACATGTGGGGATTCATGGTCCCTAACTCTTGCCATCCACTTATGTGTGCCTCATAAATTCAGTCAGGAGGCACAACCTGGCATGAAGCCAGACTTATCGTTGTGGGTAAGGGAAGAGATCACCTATAACAAGCGGGCCGCCAGGACAGTTGCCAAAATTGTAACTTCCATATTTAGTAGGGAGATGAGGTGATTCTGTAAAGTCACTTCTAAACATATGGAGTGGCACTTCAAACCTACCAATGCACCATGCTCTGCACCTAGGCTGCCATACAGGCCATAGTATCAAGACAAGCCACATTCAGAATATCCAGCTGAATAATCAGCCACATTCAGCAAAGCTAAGGATATAAAAAGGATAACACATCGTACCACTGAAAACAAATGTATCTGGCCAGTGGGTAAACCTGCAGCAACATTGAAAATTGGAATCTACAAAATACTTTACTAATAACTCACCCAAAAGCACCGGTAAAAAAAACCTCTAAAATTAAAGTTGAAATAAAACGTTACCAACTACTAATCCAGAGGGACAAAGTAGGAGAACATGCAGAAGAAACTACAGTCCATAGACCAATTTTAACAAACTGTGACTGATACTAGGGGTGGGCGCAACTTGGGAAATTCTGCATAGCATAATCACGCGGAATTACCCCAACAGTTTTCAAGAGTACGCAAGAACAGTAATTCTGCATTCAGCAATATTTTCGAATAGCGAACGTGAGCAGTTGCTTTCGCTCGCTAAATGTGCAATTGGAGCATGCACAAACGGGTTTGTGAACCCGTTTGCACATGCAAAAACCAATAAGGGTATGTACCATTCCAAAATAGCGAGTCGCAATTTATTTGCGACTCGCTAATTTGGAACTGCGAGTCGCTATTAGGAAGGGGCGTTCTCTTCCTAATAGTGAGCGCAACCCCATGTACAAATGTTTTGCAACCGCAATTGCGGTTGCAAAACACTCGCAAATTACCACCCTCTTCAAGAGGCTGGTAATGGGGTCGCAAAAGCCTTTGCAAATGCAGGGCAAAATATTTTTTAAGGGCAGGCAGTGGTCCCAGGGACCACTGCCTGCCCTTAAAAAATCAAACGAAAACATTTCATTTAAAAAAAAATGCGTTACACAAAGTTCTGTGAAATGGTAAAAAATCTCCGCGAGCTACGCAGAATTCCGTGAGCATGCGGAATTGCTTGTTCTGCCCATTCGCGATGCGTTTTTCCTGTTCGGGGATGCTGTTTGCGTGCTCGGGAGGAAATATCTCGCGAACTTGCCCATGCGGTCGCCAATTGGCGCGGCCATCTTGTTTCACTTGTCCTACCTGTTCGCGATGCATGTTTCCTGTTCGCAAACGCGGATGTCCGATGGCGCGTCCGAAGGACGAGTTCGCGATCGCACACTCTCGTGAGATTGTGCGGCCAGCTAACAAAATCTTGTGGCGCTCGTGAACGGATAGGAAAACACGTCAGCGGACGCAGGGATCCCGGTAAGACTCTACCATGCGTGTGAAAACGCATTTTGAAAGCGTGAACACGCAAAAAATTCGGCTACGCTGCAAATCACGGAATTTTCAGCAATTCCGCGTTCTCCGCGCAGCTTCCAAAATTCTGCAAATTCCACGAGCGGCGCGGATTTTACCACCCAGGCCTACCATGTTCCTTTAAGGAAAATGGGTTGCATTTTAAAAAAAAGTTGCTTTATTAAAAAGCAGTCCCAGACATGGTGGTCTGCTGAGCCCAGCAGGCCACTATCCCTGGGAGTGCTGGAATTCCCAATAGGCTCGCAAATTGTGAGAGGCTCATTAATACTAATGAGCCTCACAATTTGCGACCCCATTGGGAATCAAAAAACAGTGTGATAACACTGTTGTACATGCATAATAGCGCTTCGCAAATTGCGAGTCGCAAAAGACTCGCAATTTGCAAGGCGCTATTTTGCGTGTCGTACATCTGGCCTTCTATGATGTATTAGAGGCAAGCAATGATAGCCCCACTCCACTTTATCTGCCAAAATGGGTTGCACCTACCAACCAGCCCAAGTTATGCTAATTTTATCATCTCACTGAAAAGGAAACATATGTTCAAATCAAAGGTATAAACATGGCAGGCTCCCCAGTAGATCCAGCCCACCAACTATCATTAAAATCCAGGACCTCCACACTGCCAACGCTACGACCCAGCAGCACTCCACGCACTCAACCCAGGCCGCAACAACAACTGCATGTTAGCCTCACCTGCCCACGGACCCTTCAGCTGTCACCGCTGCCGACAAACCTACAGCACCGCTAGGAACACGGACTCAGCACAACCCAACTGCAAGAACAGACCTGTACCGCAGACCTTGCAATGCATCCTCCTCAAAGTGCAATTCATCCACAAACATGTCACCAAAATCTGGGACCTCCTCGACAGCACCACCCGAACATAGCATTCTTCACCGAAACCTGGACCAACACCACCTCAGGGTCAGACATCACCATCGCCATTCCCTAAGGATACAAGACCTCCAGGAAGGACCACCCCACCTGCCCGGGAGGAGGATTCGACATCCTCCACAAATCCACCCTCCGCCTGAGCACACTCCCCGACGAAACCACAGACCTGATGGAACACCTTCATTACAAGATACTGACCAGCCCTATCACCACCCTCTGAGGAACCCTCATCTACTGACCCCCTGGACCACGCAGACCGTTCACCAACTCCATCAACGACATCATCTCCCCGCATGCCATCGCATCCACCAACTACACCCTGCTAGAAGACCTCAACTTCCACCTCGACAACCAACTGGACCCCAACACCACATCCCTCCTGGCCAACTGCCACAACATTGGACTCTGCCATATCGTGACCGAACCAACGCACTCAGCAGGACACACCCTCATCCCCCTCTTCCCAACAGGGAACTTCATCACCCTCAGCCACACCACTGAACTCCCGTGGACTGACCACCGATGCGTCCACTTCACCTTCAGAACACCCACCATCCACAGACACCAGCACCTGCTCCCACAAAGAAACTGGCCCAGAATCACTGATGACCAGCTCCCCTCCTCACTCAGCAACTCCACCCCAACCATCGCGGGAAACGACGACCCCAACACCGCAGCCAAAACCCTGCACAGATGGATCTCCAACAGCACCAACACCATAGCCCCCCTCAAGAAAAACAACAACACCCATGCCAAGAAAGCCAGATGGCTTACCACCGGACTTCGAGAGTCCAGACGCACTTGTCACCACCTCGAGAAGGCCTGAAGGAACACCAAATCCACAGAAGCACACAACAACTTCAGAGCCGCTACCAACGCCCACCACCAACTCATCAGAAAAACAAGAAAAAAAGCGATTGAAGACAGAATCTCCACACATGCACACAACACCAAAGACCTCTTTAACATCATCAAATAGTTCGCCCAACTCACCAGCGAGTTGACGGACATCCCTCCCTCACAAGACCTCTGCAACAAACTCAGCATCTTCTTTCACCACAAAAACAAGAGCATCTACGACAACTTCGACGAAGACAATCAACACACTGAAACCCCGCCAACCACCTCGACACCCTGAAGCCAGCGATCGACAACTGGACATCCCTCACTACCCAAGACACACTGAAGACAATGAAGTCAATCCACTCCAGGGCCCCCACAGACCCCTGCCCCCACCACATCTTCAACAGAGCCACCGACACCATCACACCAATACTCCGCCACACCATCAACCGCTCCATGGTGACTGCCTTGTTCCCCGATGACTAGAAACACGCCGAGGTCAGCCCCCTCCTGAAGAAACCATCGGCGGACCCCACCAACCTCAAAAACTACAGACCCAACTCCCTGCTCCCATTCCCAGTGAAAGTCATTGAGAAAGTCATCGACTGCCAACTTGCCACATTCATCGAAGAGCACAACATCCTCGACTACTCCCAGTCTGGCTTCAGAAAAAAACACAGTAAGGAAACCGACCTCCTTGCCGCAACAGACGACATCCGCACCCTACTGGACAAAGGAGAAACAGTAGCCATCATCCTCCTCGACCTCTCACCGGCGTTCGGCACAGTCTCTCACCGCACCCTAATATGCAGACTCCTCGACGTAGGGATCCGGGACAAGGCCCACAAATTGATCCGCTCCTTCCTCTCTGGTGACATGCAGCTGGTCAGACTCCCCCCTTTCCTCTCGGACCCTATACCAACCACGTGTGGAGTCCCTAAGAGGTCCTCCCTCAGCCCTACGCTCTTCAATGTCTACATGGCTCCACTCGCCCCCATCATCAGAACCTACAGACTCAACATCGTCTCATACGCAGACGACATCCAACTCATCCTCTCCCTATCCAACAAACCCAATACCGCCAGACACAACTTTCGAGAGGGCATGAAAGCCGTCGCCAAATGTATGAAAAACAGCTGCCTACAACTAAACACCAACAAGACAGAAGTACACATCATGGGTCCAAATCCGGACGCCTGGAACGACACCTGGTTGCCCCCGCGCTCGGAAACCTGCCCATCCCCACGGACCACGCATGCAACCTGGAAATCATTCTGGACTCCGAGCTCAAAATGGACCGCCAGACCAACTCCGTCTCGTCCTCCTGCTTTCACACCTCCGCCTCCTACGTAAGACCTTCAAATGGATCCCCCTGGAACACAGAAAGACTGTCACTCACACCCTGGCCACCAGCAGACTCGAATACGGCAACGCACTCTATGCTGGAATAAACAAAACCTCACCCACAAGCTACAGAACATCCAGAACACTGCCGCAAGATTGGTCCCCAACCTGCCAAGACACTGCCACAACTCCCAGCACCTGCGCTCACTCCACTGGCTCCCCATCGAGGCCAGAGTCACCTTCAAGATGCTCACCCACGCACACAAGGCCCTCCATGACACCGGACCAGCATACCTGAACAGCTGACTCAATTTCCACGCACCCCAAAGGACCCTATGATCAGCCCAGCTCTCCTACGCCGTTGTCCCCCACACCAGAAAGACCAGATCGGGAGGCCGATCCTTCTCCTTCCTCGAGGCCAGAGCCTGGAACACCCTTCTGCTCCACCTCCGACAGACAACATCGCTTCACATCTGCGCAAGAAACCTCAAAACCTGGCTCTTCGACAGACCACCCCTTGATGGACTGGAACCTGCAACCCCCTCACCCCCAGCACCTTGAGACCCTCACAGGTGAGTAGTCGCGCTTAACAAATGCCTGATGGATTTTGATTGATTGATTAAAACACCCCTCTGCTGCAATACCAGCAAGAAACATCATTGACTCCTCTCTCACAACTAGGGATTCTCAATTAACTTGAAAACATCCTTCTTTAAATCACTTTTAACAAAAAAGTGACTTCACCAGTCCGTACCAACAAACTACAATCAAATACCATATGGTTGCTTCCTAGATAAATTACTAAAAATGCAAATTTCTCCCGCATCTCATCATTCTTCAAACTACACCAACTGCTATATGATAGGAGTCTGTGTAGAAAGTATGGTTTCAGACCTGGGCTAAGTACAGGACCAGCACTGGGACAACCTCAAGAACTTTTTAGACAATAATGGTGTTGCTGCTTTATTCCAACTTCACCTATCATACGCATCAACACAGTCGATCACAAAGATTTTGAGTAAATATTTTATAATGGTGCTGAAATAGATACATTGCTACCATAAGGACAGCACCTGTGTTGTCTGATTACCTGATCCTACCTGTGTAATGTAGGAGTTCCAAAGAACTCAACCATCACACCCTCCTCTTTACTATCTACCTAGTCCATCTTCCTGATTTGGTAACCCTTTCAACCTCATATGCCACAAATACACAAAACCCTCCAGACTCAGCAAAAGCTTAAAGTCTGTGAAAAACTGGATGCTAGAGAACCATATCAAATGTAACCCCTGAAATACTGAAATTCTCACCTGCATACATGGGAAAGTTACAATAAAAAATTCCCAAGACGACTCTAAATGTGACAGCATCCAAAGATGTTGAATGAAGTAAAACATCTCATCATGGACTCGAGCCTTTCACTTTAATCTCAAATTAACAAAGTGACAGGGAACCTTTTCTATACAATGAGAATCCTATGATGTAACTTTCCATACCCAGACCTTTCGCACAGAATCCAGGCTTCGCTGGCCCTAGTGATATCCTAACCAGGCTATGCAAAGAGCTCTCCATAAAATTCAACAATCAGCTACAAAGAATGAGAATGTTGTAGCCTGGAATTGCTTTAACTAAAATAGATGGGATCACATTATATCCCTCTCAAAACTCTGTGCTGACTATCTGTGCAAAGAAGAATATCCTTCAAAGGCATTTGCATTGTGTATTGGGTGATCATGGGATGGGACCAGCTTTCTTACATTCTGCATCCACGTTTTATAATCAAAGAGGAAACATTAGGTCAATGAAAGCCTTACGTCTGATTAGCTCCGTTATCATCAACTAGATGGAAGCTATTTCTCAATGCTGACATGCAAGCTTTGAAATTTACTCCCATTAGCATAAGAAGAATATGACACTTTACAACGCACGCGTTACAACGCATGTCATCACAACAAATGTTTTACATCGCAAAATCCATTACAACGCATGTCGTTACAACGCATGTCATTACAACGCATAATCCATTACAACGCAATTACTATTCTAACTCCGCCGGGCGTTACTTTGGGGAATGCATTGTAATGGATTATGCGATGTAATGATATGTTGCATATGACCTGCCATTGCAATGGCAACAGAATGTTCCAGTAGACTCCTGAGTTGAGGTCAGCACCCTCAGTATTGAAAGAGGTGGCAGTATATGCTCCAGGGCATCTAGATCTTTACCCTGAGTCACAAATGTTCCCACCAGAAAGTCACAATTGTACACAAGCATGCTTACAACTGTGATATTTTTTCATTTTCAACTTCCCTAAAGTTGAGATGTAATTCTGGAAGTACTCTAGAAATGCATAAACATTTTTGCTCATAAGTGACAGATACACACATGTATCCAATCCTTTATGGGTTCCAGAGTAGCATGCTACTCGCCAAAAAAGCACTTCAACACCTCATCAGGGTAGCAAGCGTTGTATAAATGCAAACCTTTTTCCCTCTTTTATCCCTCCACTATCCTTCTCAATCCAAATAACTGACTAATATATACACCACTCAAATTACTTCAACACTTTCTATACTAATTTAGCACTAATCCTTTATGGGTTCTGGAGTAGGGTGCTACTCCTGAAAAAGCGCTATGACACCTCATCAGGGGTAGTAAGTGCCATATAAATGCAATTACAATATAATTAAAATACAATGTGCAAATAAGAAGTAAACATACACTGGCATTGCGCCATACCTGAATGTGACTTAACACGCATTCTCTATTACTGTCCAGAAGTGCTCCTGCTATGATCCCTAATCAGATCCAAACACACACGATAGACCTACTGTATCTTCTACCAGGCTCACTAGTCATGTTACATGAATCAGGGGACCTTCTTCGACTCTCGGGTCCTGCACGCAGATTTTTTTTACCATGGCACTGACTATAGCCAAGCTGCTTTGTATCCTACAGCATTGGTGATTGTCATAGTTGCCCTCTTGTGACGAATAGATATCTGAAATGTACAAAGGAGCGTCGTGAGCAGATCAAATATAGGCTCCTAAACTGGGCTCCTTTCCCAGAATCTGACCAGCCTTGACTAGCCACGTCGAGCCCCACATGGCACCGATGGACCCGGGTCCAATGGATCACTGTCCACCATGGCAGATGGCCTGCAGATGTTCACCATGTCGGTCTCTTAAAGCCACAGGTGGTGAGAAAGAGGCACCGTCCAGCCTCTTCCTCTCAAACATCGACCTCAAACTCCTGCAGGCACCCGTACCCTCCACTATCCCCCTCAACTTTGGCCTCCCTCCTTGCCCCATTCATCCACTCTCCCTTCCTCACCTTCACTGATGGTGAACCCAATCCAGATCAGCCCTTCAATGTCTTGACCATCGATATCCCTTACTCTTGGCGATGAGGACTGGGGCCCTGCCTTGATCCTAATGATCCAACATCAGTGTACTCACCACTCCGGTTTTCTACAGATCCTTTTCCCCCAATTAACCTCAGCAAATGTGAGAGTGTCCCCGTGGCTTCTGTCCCACACCTTATATGTTACTTTCCCCCTCATACATGAGCTGCGAATAGGGTCTCGGCTCCATGGTTGTTCTTTGTATATTCCTCTTGTTCATCAAAGTTGGAGAGTTTGGTATGTCCCGTGCCTTGTCTTTCGGATCAATGTATCAAATGCCAATTGTAATTCATGGCTGTAATGTTGTTTTCTACTTACAAAACCTTAAAAAAAATAGACAAAAAAAAGATGTAAACGTGCAAATGCACTTTCACTTTTTTCTCTTCGCATTTAATATCGTTTTCTACCATAAAATTGGGGGATGTGTGCGGCCCATCCCATCTTGTATATAGATATACTCCTGCCTTTCATAGGTATGAATATTCAACCATATTCCAGGCAGGAATCTACCTCACCTTTTTCAAGTGTCCTCGCCCTGGAACACTCACAGCCAGCCCATGTTAGAAGATTTACTCATACAAATATTTCCACAGCACAGGCGTTGTTTTATGTATGAATAAATCCATTTAAGGATATTAATTATTTTTTGTGAATCTCAGGTGTTATTCACAGTCCCATCGCGTAGAAATACAACTACCTCTGTGAACGGGGCCCCTAACAGTCCCATACTTCACATATGTTCATAGGCCTTGGACTGAAATGGAGAAACCCGAAGATTGTGCGCCCGCCTGCACCGCAGAGGCTGCTATGCGCTGCCCTATGCCCGTGGACAGAACATGGAAGAGATGTTATCACCTTACTGAGGCCTGAATACTGTCATCAAAGGTGCTATGCAGTTTTCCTCTTCACCTTCCTCGATCCTCTACCTCAGTTGCGCAAGAGGACTGAAGACTCCTCCTTCTGGGCTCTTCTCAGAGATAATGTGAAGGGGGTCAAGGGGAGTGGTTGACAATCCATGCTGGTGGGCTCCCACCCTGACCTATATCTAATGGTACAAGAGGAGGGATTCACTCCGCTTGCATCAACACTCTGCTTGGACTTGTGTCCTATTGGTTGGGCAAAGGGTGGACCTGTTCTCAACGAGGTCAATTTAAGGCTAGTGAGATGCGCAGATGCAGGGAAAGAGAACAGTTTTCAAATGAAACAATGGTCCACCTTGGATTTACTTCTAAGAATCATCTACCTTTTCGTTTCACACAAACTTGTACAACATCTTGCCAGTACCTCGTCAAAAATAGAAACAAGAAACAAGCCTTTATAAGCCTCCTTTGAAGAAAAGCATTTACTGACTACAAAAATAGTCTTAGTTTAGGGAGTATAAATGTGCAGAAGAAGGTAAGTGCAGCGTGTGGTGTCACCGGTGTTCGCAACAAGCCAGTAGACAACGCGTGCAGACATAAATCTACCTTACTGTTATGCAGATGTATGATCGAATTAGAAACGTTTGATTTTGTATTCAATTAGTGACAGTTGTCCTTCATTAAGTGGTTGGAAGGTTGTGCTCATAGATTTGACCCTGAAAACCCATCAAGCAGTCTTCAGATAGAATGGCCTGCCCCAGTCAATGTGCAGGGTTCCCTAGTCATGACCACGCAGATTATACACCTGTTCCACTCATGCAATGGCAGTAGATGAAAAAACTAGACGCATCTTCTGAAGTTTCCTGTGTGATCTTGGCTCCAATGGCTCATTGTTATTGTTTTTTTAACAACACAGGGGCATATTATCTAGTAACGGCGATAAAATTATCGCCGCTTTAGCGGCAGAAAACTGCCACTAAAACGGCGATAATGGGCTTGATAATATGCTCAATGGAATTCCAATTGAAACCCATGTTAAAGGTGAAGGACATCTAACATGGGCTTCAATTGGAATTCCATAGAGCATATTATCAAGCTCAATATCGCCGTTTTAGCGGCTGTTTTCTGCTGCTAAAGCGGCGATAATTTTATCGCCTGGCTTGTTAGTATGCCCCTACGTAATTAAGATAAAGAGCAACTGACTATACATTTTAAAAAGTTAAACCTGCCTGAATTTGACAAGGGTAAAAGGTCTGGAATTTACTGGGACATGCGTATTTAGGTTTGGTAAATTGTAATATACACTCTATTTCATACAGAGTAAAATAGCTTGGTGTAAATTGAGAAAAAACCCTGGGTTTCAGGTTTTATCAGAGGAAATAATTATCAAATTCATCACAGCCCACTTTTAATCAGGCCCTATCTGTATCACCTTCAAATGCCAAAGTCTCTTACTCATTACCTCCAACATTCTATTCTTTTTTACAACTTTCTCTGAAACAAGGGCGTTGATCACCAGCCGGGGAATAATGGAGAGTTTTCATTTCTTTTATAAGTTTATTAGTTTTATAGAAAACTCAATCACTACCAACCGATCTACCTGCTCACGTTCCTAGCCAAAGTATTAGAACAAGATATCAGCCAACAACTCTCCTCACATCTAGAACAAAACCTCCTACTCGACGCCTCCAAATCCGGTTTCCACAGCAACCACAGCACCGAAACAGCACTCATTGCGGCGACCAATGACATCTGAGCGCTATGCGACTGAGAAGAGACTGTTGCTCTGGCCCTCCTAGACCTCTTGGCAGCCTTCGATACAGTCTCCCACCACACACTCATCATAAGGCTGCAAATCATAGGCATCCAAGGAGCGACTCTCAGATGGATCGCCACTTTTCTCATAGGAAAAAAGCAAAAAGTCCACCTTCACCTACTAATCCAAGGTAATCATCTGTGGAGTACCGCAAGGCTCCTCTCTCAGCTCCACTCTCTTCAGCACTTATATGACACCTCTGGCGAGCATTGCTAAAACCCACAGACTCAACATCGTATCCTATGCCGACACATAACTCATCCTCTCCCTTTCCGAAGACACCACTAACACCAAGACCAACTTCCACAACTGCATGACAGACTTCGCCAACTGGATGAAGGAGAACTGCCTGAAGCTCAACATGGACAGGACAGAGGTACTTTTTTTCAGAAACAAAAGCTCTCCATGGGATGCATTGCGTTGGCCCTCAGAACTCGGACCTACTCCTACCCTTACTGACCACGCTAGGAACCTCTGCATCATTCTGGACAACAAGCTAACCATGATGACTCAGCTCAGCTCTGTCTTCTCCTCCCACTTCTTCATCTTCTGCATGCTTCATAAGTTATTGAAATGGCTATCCCAAAGCTCAAGATGCACGATCACCCAGCCCTCATCTCCAGCCGACAGGACTATGGCAATGCTCTCTACGCAGGAATTACAGTTCACCTCCTCCAATAACTACAGACCATACAGAGCACCACAGACAGGCAGGCTCGTCCTGGATCTCTCTAAACAAATCCACATTACCCCCTACTTCAGGGAACTCCACTGGCTCCCCATCCAGAAAAGAAGTTCAAGCTCCTTACCCATGCACGAGGCCCCATACAACTGCGGACCTGTTTACTTGAACCACCGTCGGAGCTTCCATCAGCCTACCAGGCTCCCCCCTCCATGTTACTTTCTCTAACCCTCACCTCCCACATCCGAAGTAGCAGATGTGGAGGTCACTCCTTCTCCTACCTAGCAGCAAAGACATGGAATGACCTACCCTTTCATCTATGGCCCTCCACATCTCTTCCAGAGTTCCGAAAGTCCCTGAAGACCTGGGTTTTGGCTAATCAACTGGATCCTGCCAGCGCCTAGATACCCTCACGGGTGACATGTAGCACTCTACACATCTACTGATTGATTGATTTATATTTCTAGGGTGCACATAACAAACTCAATTAGGCATCCCTTGCATCATCACGGTTCATCTTACACTTTTTCCTATGCCCATGGGTAGGTGCAGCTATACACTTGCAGCGATGTAGCTCAGGAAGGTTAGTCTTTTCACATAGGACACAGGCAGCCACACATATCTGCTGAGACATACATTAGCATCTACATTTTAAGCACACTATTCCTAACCCCTTTCCACTTCAAATTTTCAAAAAGTTGCAGCAACAAATTACATAGGAGCCCAGCTTTGTTCTTCACACACATCAAAACACTTTCCTCATAGACTACATAACGAGCACACATTCTTATATCCAAAGATTTTTTCAAGGAGTAGCATACTGCCCGTATGTCAATACACTTTTGGGTATCATGGGGAGTATAAAGAACTATATAAATAAAGCTGCAAGATAGTACCTTTTAATAAATAACCCAATAATGCCTAAAAACCACAAATGTGATTAACTGCAACAGGTAGAAAAGAATACCTTCTTCATCTCCATACAGTGAGATGAAATCTGCCTGCTACAGTTGGTCTGTGCCTGTAGACAGATAGGAAGGTGTTGAAATATGCTGGTGATCCTCAATGGCCAGTATTAAATAATCAATCAATCAATTAGGGTTCTTATAGAGCGCTGCTAATCGTTTGGGTCTCAAGGCGAGGGGAGTGGGTCTGCAGTTCAGTCAAAGAGCCAGGCTTTGAGGTCCTTTCAGAATTGAGGCAGTGAAGGTGATTGCCTAAGATGTAGACGTAGAGAGTTCCAGGTCTTTCCAGCAAGATATGAGAAAGATCTTCCTCCGGCCGAGGTCTGGCGAATCCATAGGATTGTGGCCAGTGCCAGTTGAGCAGAGATGTCTGGTGGGTGTGTAGAAGGAGAGGGGGTGATTGAGGTATGCGGGTCTGGTGTTGTAGAGGGCTTTGTAGACATGCATGAGGAGCTGGAAGGTGATTCTTTTGTTGTTCGGGAGCTAGTGAAGGTCTCTCAGGTGATCGGAGATGTGGCTGCGGTGGGAGATGTCCAGGTTAAGTCTGACAGAAGTGTTCTGAATGTTCTGCAATTTCTTTTGAAGTTTTTGGGTGGAACCGGTTTAGAGTACATTGCCATAGTTGAGCTGCCTGCTGATGAGCGCCTGGGGGACCGTTCTACTTGACTCAGTGGGGATCCACTTGAAAATCTTCTGAATCAGGCAGAGCCTGTGGAAGTAGGATGATGAGACATCATTGAATTGGCGGTTTATTGATAGCGATGAGTTGAGGATGATGCCGAGGTTACATGCGTGGTCGGTTGGCGTGGGGGGTTCCGAGAGCTGCGGGCCACCAGGAGTCATCCCAGGCGGATGAAATCTTTGGTTTTGTCGGAGTTGAGTTTGAGGCAGCTCTCCTTCATCCAGGCGGTGGCTGTCTTCATCCCGTTGTGAAAGTTGCTCTTAGTGGCTGTAGGTTCGTAGGTGAGGAAGAGAATTACCGTCGTCGTAGGAGACAATTTTAAGTCTGTGGTTTCTGATGATGGTTGCAAATGGGGCCATGTAGATGTGGAAGAGGCTGGGGCTCAAAGAAAAGCTCTGAGGAACTCTGCAGCTGATCTCTACAGCTTCTGAGGAGAACAATGTGAACTCGACTTTCTGGGTTCGGCCGGTGAGGAAGGAGAGGATCCACTCTAACACTTTGCCATGGATGTTGGCGTCGTGGAGTCTTGTGCAGTGGGTGTGGTGGGAGACAGTGTTGAAGGCGGCAGAGAGTTTCAGGTTGATGAGGGCTGTGGTTTTGTCTTATTCGAGGAGAGTGCAAATGTCGTCCGTAGCAGCGAGGAGCGTCGTCTCGGTGCTGTGGTTGCTTCTGAAGCCTGATAGGGAGGGGTACAGGCTGTGTTTTTTTTTTAAATATGGTGAGTTGCGCGTTGATGGTCTACACAATGACTTTGGCTGGGAATGGGAGCAGAGAGATGGGTCTGTAATTCTTGAGGGCCTCTGGTTTGGCAGAGGGTGTTTTCAGCAGGGGGTTGATCTCTGCCTGTTTCCAGTCTTCGTGGAAAGTGGCGGAGTGGTACGGTATGGTTAGGGAAGAATCAGTCATACCGCAGGCTTGGGCATGATGGGACTGATATCCCAAGCTATCAGTTCCCCTAAGGGTCTTGTTAAATCTCCCTAATATTTTATATATAGGTCCTCATCCAGAACTCGCCCTCCTCTCTTTCACACTGTGTTCTTCATATAATAAGAGCTATTGTCCTCCCATTCTCCACCAACCACTGTTCCTTAGATTGACCACCTCACTACAGGTCATTACAGACACTCTCTCCAATCTTGAACTTTTCAACTACAAATCATTGATTTCATGTTGTTCGTCTAATTAGCTCAATGTAAGCAAAAGAAGACTGCAACATCCAGAATGCATTAGACTATCAGACAAAAGATCAGGACTGGCAACAGTGTCCCTAATGACCTGGATGGAGATGGCCACCCTCCTGCCCCTGTGAGGGGAAAGCTTTAATCCAATGATTTAGCAAATGTTGTTTTTGCCTCTAATGCACTCTAGTGGGAAAGTACCACATAGCAATGTTCGAGGTGCATGTGCGCTCCTCACAACACTTGGACGCGGTGCCAATGCACCTGCTGCACTAACTATAGCTACGCCCAGCCCCTCAGATACAGGATGGCTTCTCTCTGACGCGGTTCAACTAAACACCCGTTGGCCCCCCCTTCGGTGTTTCACACTCTCCCCTGAGCTCTTTTATTTCTCTCTCAGTGTCCTAACCTTCCAATAAAAAATGATTTGCTGCTCGCATCGCTGCATCCTTATTAACATCTTAAAGTGCTTGAAAACCAAGGTGAGCAATCCGTTACTGCCCTTCTGAAACTGATAATTAACTTAACAGAGACTGCGCTGCCAAGCACTGGGAACAGGACACTTCTGGAGCTCCATATTGCCTGGAACTTTGCCCAACCTGTCCTCATGCCTTCTCTCCATGTCTACCCTCGCCTTTCAAGACGGAACACAAGATCAAAATGTGACTCTCAGACGCCCATAAACCTGCAGTAAGCAGCCTCGGTAGCAGTTTGACCCCCACATTCCCAGACTCCCCATGCTGGCACAAGGCAAAGTCACTGTCTTTCCTATCTCGAAGCTGAGTGGTCACAGCAGCAACCAATCGTGGCTAAACAGGAAGTGCCAGGGCAATAGTTATTGTCTTCTTCAGTGGCCATGTTAGATGCTTCTACCAAGACTATTTCGATTGAAAACATTACATAATTCATAAGGCTAAGGGGCGAACTGTGCTGGGAGGTGAGGCAGTGTGCTCCCATCCCCCATTAATTCATAAGGCAGTTTGGCTTTAGGTTGTTCCTCTTTTTCGTGAATATTCTGATGTTTACCATAATTTGTTACGAAATGTAAACTTTCGAGGAAATTCTGCATACATTTGCCATTATGCTTAGCAAAAAATCTGCAAACGGTTAGATTACAGAGAAAAGGCTGTGAACACATGTTCCACTTCGACTACATTTATCTACTTAAAATGATTTCAAAATTGCACAGAATTTTGCGAAGGTTGCGGCAAACTTGAGCTTGTAAGCTTCTCAAATGGTGAAAATCAGGCACTTCACTGGTTACCTTGGGCGCCTGTAAACCCTAATCACAATCTAATCATAAAGAACACCCAGGTATCTCCCTTTTGAGTCAGTCACTCAGACCAAAATGTATCAAACTTTCACGCAGCACAATGCAGCAAGCTGCCTTGAAAGGGAAAGGTCAGGAATGTAGCGTATTTAGCATGATACGGTGCATTCCTGTCCTTTCCTTGCGCTGGTGCACAATGTGCTGCCTTGTGCCAATGCAGGCCCCCTTGCATCAAGGTGCAAGAGTGCCTTCATTGTAGGCAGGATTGTTTCTGTGCAGAAAGGGACACCTTCTTGCATGAAAACAATCTCTTGAGGCATTTTCCTCTTTCCATGTGTGTAGCACATATAGAAAGAGGAAAAAAAGAGTTGGAATAAAGATATTTCTCCTTTTTACGCCTCAGCTGGGGAGGCATAGCATTTTGATGCATTCCCAGGCCTAGCACTAATATTAAATTGGCGAAAGCGCCAAAATCCATAGGTGGATGTGTGGCAACACCCGCGCTCCACCCATGGAACATCTCCTTGGGCCAGAGTAATGCAACGCATCGATTTGCGCTGCCTTGCCTTACTCTAGATTTATCAAGCCACTCAGGTCCACATGAGGTGGCCTTGCGTGGCTTGAGGGCAACCACACTCAAAGATACATTTTTCCCTCAATCTTTTCACTCTCGCCCAGTCTACCACGCCTTTCTGGCTCGCGTGCCTGTTTCTCGGCCTGGGCTTGAGGCAGGCTTTCTTTCCCTGGATGCCTACCTGGCACAGGCTACCAGCTGATTTATTTCAGGACATTTCTCGCCCGCTGAAAGCCTGACCTCAGAAATGGCGCGGCGACATGGAGAAAGATGTACGAGGATCCCTCTGCAAAGTGCACTGGAGAAATGGACTGGGGTCCGCCATCAATCTGGCCCGGCTGAGTGACAGCTGAGCAACAGATGCAGGGATGTGGGACCCGGAGGGGTAGCGGGAAGGACACCGGGGAGCTGAGTCAGCCTTCATTACCTGTTTGGGCCATCAATCTGCAGAGCTCGCCCAAGGAGAGGGAGAGGCAGCCATCTGAGAACAATTGCTGTCCTAACCCACATATATCTCCCTTAAAGCTACATTCAGGAAATACGCCCTATAAAATACCCACTGCTCTTCCGGGCCTCCAACAGACGTCTTCAGATTTCTATTGATGAACCCGATGAATAAAAAATAAAAATGAGTTTGTTTTTCTAGATATGCATGTCATAGCTAACTTGAAAGTAACGGAAATTGGCTTACGATTTAATGTATTTATTTGCACAGCAACGAACTAGGTGGCATATTATCAAGAAACGGCGTTTATTGGGCTTCTATTGGAATTCTCCAGGGCATATTATCAAGCCCATTATCGCCGCTTTAGTGGCAGTTTTCTGCCGCTAAAGCGGCGATAATTTTAACGCCGTGCTTGATAATATGCCCCTAGGTAATGAAGAGATTTAGAAGTTGTGTCAACACTACAAAAGTGTATAGGGCAGGAACTGGGGTAATAAGAGAGGAGATATAGTCTAGGCCAGGGGAAATTACATGTAAATTATCTGCTAAGAAAGAAGTTGCAGGTGTATCGGGAAGGTAATAGAGAAAATTACATGTAAATGGTTTGCTGACAAAATTTGCATGTGTGGGTTTTCAGGCGTATTGGAAAGGCAAGAGAGGTAAGTACCTGCCATGTGACTTCAGGTGGAACAGGGGTGTACAACACATACCTAGGAGGGCATGGACCAAGCCAGATTTTAACAGATCCTGTGTTTCTGTGAATGACATGTTCACCTCTTGGTGTATCTTGGCTCTAAAAAACAGAGAGTTATCGTTACCTCATTCATTTTAGCAATATGAGAAAGATGAAAGGCTGAGTAGGCCCTCCCGATTCGAACCTGTGAACAGAAGGTCACCCACAGTGCATTTCCTAGAAGCTGTTAGTTCAATGAGCTACCAGATCAATAGATCTATATATTCTGAATAATTATAATCCATATATATGAATTGCATTTAGATTCCATTCATATGTATATGTTGAAGACCTGCTTGAATCCTGCCTTATTGGACCTACGTTGAACGCCCTGCGGTCAAAGATTTCCAACAGGGGACTCCCTGAATCATTGTTCTAGGATTACTGTTGTTCTCCTAATGTTTAGTAACAATCATGTTTAGCTCTTCTCATCCCATGCATCTGCTGGGATGTTTCTCGCCACAGTCACTGCAGACTAAAATCGGCTGGGGTTTGCCAGATCCTGCTAGCTCCACAGGAGGGCTAGGCTTATAAACTAACCAAGTGGAAATCCCATTCTAACATGCAAATCATCCTTACAGAACTACAAATACACGTTCATTCTGGCCAGCTTAACATTTTTGACTTTTAAAATATTTCCTAACTCAATTAACCAATCCCTGCTCCAAAGTCACAGATTCCTAAAAAAAACATACCATCATGTGTCGGTACATTCAAGAAAGCCATTGCAGGATCCTTAACGCTAATAATGGCTTTTAAGACCAAGAGGCGTGCAAATGATTTATTACTTTAAAGAAAAATGACATAGATCAAAATAACTGGTAAACCCATAATTATCAAGGTTTCCCACTTTTTCTAAGTGTACTCCAGTAGTGACGGTTGAAAGTTAAATATGGGGGGACGTTAACACTTACCCCCAAGCTACTCTGTAAAAATAACAAATCTGCTAGATGCTTTCTGGGGCAGGCCACGTGGAGATATGAGCTGTAAAGCCAGTGTGGGGTCTGGTGCACTGAATGATCTGCAATATATATCTTTTTTCTTGTGTTGTTAATTAAAGTCATTACAATTTAGCAGACATGTGCATAATAACAAATTCGAGTGTACCTGATCTGGCCTTAACCAGAACCTCTTGCAGTCGACTGGTCAGAGATGGTATGTCTGCAATGGAGGATTCAGAGAGCCCCCCGTCACTACAAGACAATGTATCATTGCAGCACACCTCGTGACCGGGCTCGGTCCGAGGGTATAAATAAATGGGACCCAGGACGCACGTGACCTTTGGCTGAGAACTAGTATCGTTGCAGTTGTGTGTTTCATGAGCGCGCTGCATTAGGCCTAAACACATACTTCGCCTCGCCATTCCACACTGGTGACGAGGGGAGTACGGACTTTCGCTCTACCCCGCTCTGCTACAGCGTTGATCCGGCAGGCGGTACCATCTATACAGCCATTGGCTGTTCAGCGGCCACAGAGCGACTCGCCTGCATTACCGAATCATGCCCACGCCCTGCGAAGGTATGTCGTGCCAGCGCACGTGACTGCAAGCTGCTCTGCCCGGGGCCGTGTGGTGGCATACCCGTGAATTGGAGCGGAAGAGCTCTGCAATGTTCTGTGTGCTGCTCTCTGGGCCCAGCCAGCACAAGTCGAGTAGCGCGAGGCCAGGGCTTAAGGCCAAGTGACGCGGCCTACCTCCGGACCGGGTGGAGGCACACAAGCACATGTGGGCTCACCCTGCCAGCCTCACTGCAGTGTGAAGGAAGGAAAAAACAAAAGGCAAAAGACACACTGAACTAGGTGGACACAGTGCATAAATCAGGGCGCACATCATCCAGGGATGCAAATCCATCACTCTGAGGCGCTAGATGCTTGCCAACCCGGAATATCCCTGTACGAGATCCTCATCCTTGCTCGCTCCCACGAATTATCGGACAAACTGGCGGAAGAGATGGAGGCCGTTCGAGTGCGCAACACTCCAGCTGCTCCGACGCAGAAAAATGGTCCACGTCAAGGAAGAGACAGTGGAAGTGGTGCAGAGGCAACCCGGATCGGGACTAGGGTGGAGCACCGGGAACAGGCCTGGTGGGAAGTGTGGACACAAGGCATATGACCGATTTCCAGCGAGAGGACAGACCTGGTCGAAATGTGGCAAGGCCAATCACTACGCCAGTGTCTGCCGAAGCAAGGAGGACACTCCAGAGGAGGCGCATCCACAGGATGCCCTACGACCCATCGACACATCACGCTCGAAAAGGGTGACATCACAGAAACACCAAAGGAACAAGGTGCCACCGCTTACTATGAGGATGACGACAACACTTTTGTCATCTTGTTTGCAGGAAGGCCTGCTGGACCTCCTTGCACACACTGATTGACATGGGTGCATCTGTAAATGTGATGGACTCAGACCAATTTGAAAGACTGTCGCCCAAACCACTGCTGGCACCCAGTTTGGCCAAAATCTATACCTACGGAGGTACGGAACCCATACCCCTACGGGGAATGATCGAGGTCGAAGTCTTAAGCTCCGACTACTCCGTGAAGTCCAAGTTCCACGTGACTGAGGGGAAGAAGGGAACGCTGCTGGGGTGCCACACTGCGGAAGATCTCGAGTTAGTGTTTTTCACCAAGCAAGTTCATGACACCCACGCGAAGGACATGTTGAGTGAGTTTCCACAGCTCTTCCAAGGCTTGGGGAAACTGAAGGGACACCAAGTAAAACTGCATATAGATAAAACAATACAGCCAAGAGCGCTCCGACTCCGGCGAATTCCTTTCCATCTCTGCCCTCTGGTGGAAAAAGAGCTGCAAGACCTAGAGAACTCAGAGGGGATTTAAAAGGTGTCGGTACCTACCCCTGAGTGCCCCCCTCTGGTAGTCACACCGAAAGCGAAGCAACCTGGTGCCATTCGGCTATGGGTCGACATGAGGCTCCAGAATCAAGCCATCCAGAGAGAGAGACACGTGACCCCCACAATGGATGACATTGTGGCCGACCTCAACGGGGCCCAATGGTTCTCCAAGCTGGACTTGATCTCTGGGTATCATCAGTTGGAGTTGGCGCCAGAAAGCCGCTACATAACTACGTCCTCCATGAACGTCAGCCTCTGACGGTATACCCGGCTCAGCTTTGGTGTGTCCTCCGCCGCTGAGGTGTTTCAAAACACCATCAAGGAAACCCTCTGTGGCCTGGTCGGAGTGATCAGTTTCAGTGATATCTTAATATACTCACAGAGCCTGAAGGAACATCATGTCTGGCTGAGAGCGACCCTACAAAGTTGGCCGACTGTGGGCTTACCCTACACAAAAAGAAATGCACTTTCTGCCAAGGGTCAATTGACATTTTCTGAGATGACTTTTCGCGAGATGGACTCCATGTTGACCCACGCAAAGCAGAGGCCATCAGAAATGCCGTGGTCCCACAGAATCCTACTGAAATCAGGAGTTTCCTCGGGATGGTGACATACTGTGGGAGGTTTACCCCGAACCTAACCACGATCTCGGAATCCCAGCGACAGCTGACAAAGACCAGTTTACCATGGGTATGGGGGGCAAAGAAGAATCGGCATTCCAGACAATCAAGAAGGCTCTCCTGGACCAGACAACCATGGCATACTTTCACCCCAAGAGGAGAACAGAGCATGTGGTGAGAGCCAGTCCCATCAGGTTAGGGGTGGTCCTTCTGCAAGAAGACACCAAGGGAGACTGCGTCCTCGTCGCCTACACCAGTCAGGCGCAATCCCAGACAGGAACAAGATACGCATAGATAGAGCGCGAGGCTCTGGCTATTAGGTGGGCATGCCAACACTTCCACCTATACCTCTAAGGTCATCCATTCCGAGTGATACCGGATCACAAACCCCTCCTGACACTGTTTAATGGATCATCACGCCTAGCACCCCCAAGAATAGAGAGGTGGGCAGTCCAGCTACAGGCATACTCGTTCCAGCTGTTCTTTGGACCAGGGGCGGACAACCCGGCTGACTTCCTGTCCAGACACCCCACTTAAAGGGATGACGAAACGGCACAGGACGACACCGAAAACACAGAAAGGTTAGTGAATATGGTGTAAGCCGGCGCCTGCCCCGTGGCCGTGACAAAGGAAGATCTTCGAGACAACCAACGCGGATGACACCCTATGAAGGGCGAAGTAAGCCCTGGAGAGTGGGCAGTGGCATTGATTCCTTGAAGGAGACAAGTTGCTTACAGAATTCCCGACGCCAGCTCTGGAAAGTACGGCAGAAACTCAGTGTCAGTGGATCAGGACTGGTGCTACGGGGTCAACGGATCGTCGTCCCCAAAAGTCTATGCCAGCGAATGGTCACCCTCACCCTTCAAGGCCATTAAGGGGCCAACAAGACAAAGGCAAGATTGCGTGCAAAGGTGTGGTTCCCCAACATGGACGAAATGATGGATGAAGAGGTTAAGTACTGCCACCCATGCGCCATCACCGGCGCCGACCCCACTCTGGCACAGATACTGACCGATGAACCCTGCCTCACACCTTGGATGAAGATTAGTGTTGACTTTGGGAGATTCTCAGATGGACAGCACACCATGGTAATCTTGGACTCATTTTCAAAATTTCCCATTGTCGAGCTGGTGTCATCCACGGTGTTCAGCCACGTTCGAGCAGCCTTGGAGAAAACATTTGCCATGTTCGGATTTCTGGAAGAAGTCAAATCAGACAATGGGCCACCTTTCCAGGGTCAGGACTTCAACGACTTCCTGGTGCAAAGAGCCATTAAACATCGCCGGATCACCCCTCAATGGCCTCAAGCCAACGGCGAGGTGGAGCGATTCATGAGGACGCTCAACAGAGCCCTCAGGATCAGCGTGGATCAGCACCAAGACCCGGAAGTATGCCTGCACCAGTTCCTACTCGCCTATCAGCACTCACCCCACTCAACGAACGGGTGCGCACCAGCCTCACTCCTGCTCAAGCGATCGCTGCGGGACATAATCCCAGAGGACCCAGAATGGGTACCACCTTGCCTGGATGTCGAAAAGGCTCAGCAAAAATGGCGGATGACTAATGAGAAAGCCACTGAGAGTCACAGATCAAAGGCTCCATCACTGCGGGTAGGGTCCAAAATAATCCTCAAGGACCGACACCCAGGTTGGAAATTTTGCACGCCATATGAGCCCAAGGTATGGACTTTAATATGCATGGATGGCACCATGATCATGGCACAACGAGGCGGGCACACAGTGGTATGAACCGTGTCCTGGTTCAAGGAGCTGACCTGTGATCCTGCACCCGATGGTTCATCTTGAGAGAGGGACAAAGAGCCTGTGGGCACCCCCATGATACCTGCTCTCGAGAGAAGCCAAAATCCTGCACCTTCTGTGCCACAACCCGAGTCCAGCACATCCGGGAGCAGCCAAGGGGAACGAGTTTCCCAAGCGGAATCGGCGGGATGTCCCCAAGATGCAACAGACGACTCAAAGGGAGCAAATCGCCGAAGCCAACAGTATCAGCTGCAACCCAATCCAGTGCCCAGCCATAGACTTGGAGACTTTATGTGTTAAGTAATTTTTGCACATGCTGAAGCCATGCTGGTGATCAGAGACTATAATCTATTGCTGTGATAGTTGTACATCATTCTGTTGTTTTCTTCTTTCTTCTTCTTTTCTACTCTCTCCCTTCTCCCCGGTTTATTACATCTGTCTAAAAGAAAGGAGAGATGTAGAGAACCCTCCGGCCACCGCAAGACAATTTATCGTTGCAGCATCCCTATTGACTGGGCTCGGTCCATGGGCACTAGGATGCACATGACCTTCGGCTGAGAACTAGTATCAGTGCAGTTGCGTGTTTCATGAACGCGCTGCATCAGGCCTAGACACAGACCTCGCCCCGGCATTCCAGAGAGGAGTCTGAGCATGCATGATTTTGAAAAGAGGTGAAGATAAAAACCTAATTTGGGCTAGTGATACAAGGCTCACCCCCTTGCTGTGAGGCATAGTAATTCAGGTAGTTGGAATCACTTGACATGAACTCCCCAGAAAGAAAGGAAGGATGACCATTCTAGTTCAGAGATGTTTGGACCGCCATTGCTGTCGGACCCATTCACTTGGTGGTTTGCCAATGCTCAGAAATTCATTGAGTTCTTTTTTTAAATTTCATGTAAAAGAATCGTCCAGAAATGGTCTGCATGTCTGCACTTCTCAGCCCAAACAGCTTAGTTGTAGCGGTATTGTACTGCTTGAGGGCCAGCGCTAAACTGTTTTAGCAGGGTTTTTATGAATTGATCCGATGAGGGCTTTCTTCAAGCTTAGAATTGTAGCCGTGAGGGGGAAGGACTTGGTGTAGCGCCAATGTGAAGCAAGGTCAGCAATTGTGTGTGAAAACTTCGAAAGAGGCAAAGTGAGGAAGTCAGACCACTCGACAATTGGAGAGATGTTTCCGGTGGCAGCCCCTCCGGTAGCTGTTATGCATTCTACCATGAGCTTGCCATGGGTGTCATCTCTCCATTTAAGTCGCATGAGGTTGTTGATACAAATTCCCTTGCTGGTAACACTGGCTGGAGTATGTTGGGCCAAGTTGGCGTTAAGTCTTATGACCTAGGGGCAATGGTTACTCTCAGAACAAGGGGCTGTATAGGAGCTTTCCACTAAGATGAACTTTTCCACATTGCATACGGAGTAATTGAGATAAGACTGAGATTTTTTGTCTGAACTTGTCCAGGTAGATGGAACATCCTGCTGCAGTCTTCCGCTTAAAACGTTAAGACCCAGATTACTGAGCTGCAAGACCACAAGTTCCCTCTGCAGACCTCATGGGCATCCTTTGGGTCTGATTTGCTCTGTGTTGTTCCAAATGCCCTCAGGGAAGAACTGAGGGGTTTCCTCGGGGGGATCTTGAAAGAGGTATATGTTAAAGTCTCCTGTTATCATACAGTCAGATGAAGGATGGTTACGGGCCAGGTCACAAAGGGCCGAGATAAGCTGGTTTAATGTGAGCCTTTTTTCCCTTGAGCTTGGGTCAATGTAAGTATTGATTAGGAGGAGCGAGCGATGTTGTCTCCAATCACGGAGTTCTCCTACTTGGCTATAGATTCAATATTTACTCAAAGTTTTACAGAAATATACAATGACATGCCAACTTTTGGTCTGCCATTTTTATGCTCTTTGGTGGCTGTTTTGCTGTACTCAATGAAACCGACGATGGGTGACTGGTCAATGACCAAGGGGCAGATTTATGAGGCCCGTTGCGCCATCGGAACGTCACTTTTTGTGACGTTCCGTGGCGCAGAAGCCTGCGTGATATTTATCAGGCAGCACTGAGCCAGTTTTTGTGGCTTAATGCTGCCTCATAAATATCAGTCCCTTTAACGCAGTGTTCTGCGTTAAAGGGGCGTGCAATGGGTGTTGCTGGGGGTGTTCCCAGCAACATCCATGTCCTTTTGACACTGCCCCAGATTTACGAGAAATCGTAAATCTGAGGCAGCGCCAAAAGCTTCCGCCTCCCCAGGGGAGGCGTAAGGGAGGCGCAACGGGGAGAAATATCTTTATTTCTCCTCGTTTTTCCTTTTTCTATGTGTGCTGCATTCTGCAGCACCCATACAAAGAGGAAAAACCTCTTGTGATTATTTTTGTACAGAAAGGTTTCCCTTCCTGTGCAAAAATATTCATCTCCGCAACGCAGGCACCCTTGCACCATGGTGCAGAGGTGCCTGCGTTGGCGCAGGCAGCCCATTGTGCGCCGGCGCAGGGGAAAAGGACAGGAATGCGCCGCATTTTATAGATACAGCGCATCCCTGCCCTTTTCTTTTGCCGTAGGGAAGCGCAGCAGGAAGGCCTGCTGCGCTTCCCTACGGCAAAACCTCATAAATCTGCCCCCAAGTTTCTTGTAGGGCGATGAATGCAAAATCGCTCCAAAAAGCTGCAAGATCTGTAAACAGCTGTTTCAGAAAATGACCACGGATGTTCCAGGAACATAAGGAAAGGGGTAATGACTTAGGGGCCGATTACTCTGTCGTTCTGAAAGGCTTATGGCAGGAAGCCTGGTAGTTTGGGGGAGTGGTAAAGAGTCGGGGAGCAATGCTTAAGGAGCAATGCTTAATGGCATAGGAAAGCCGCAACTCCAGCTGGGCTCCAGCAGTCGAAGGGGGTAAAGTTGATTGCCATCTAGTGTATGGGTGGGTAAGTGGGGAGCAGTGAAGCATTAGACAGTGGCCGGTGAACGGAGACAGGGGCAGTAGCATTCCTGCCAACTTACACGGTGTCACTGCGTCACACGATCTCAGCTCCCTTCACACTGCCACCGGGTGATGAGCCGAAATCACATGGTGGCTGGAAAACAAGCTGAAAACCACTGTAAACAGTGGAATTCCAGTTCGTTTCCGAGGCTGTAAGCAACTGATGTCCATTAAAAGGTGTGAAAACATCCCAGGACATCAGCGCCAGCCTCCATGACCCTTTGTTTGGGTTTTTTGCGGGAGTGGGTGAGGAGCTTGGTGAGGGGCAGAGTGCCTCCTAGATAGCTCTCGGCAGCAGAACCCGCTCCCTCTAAGACTCCGCCCCTTCTCACTTGGTGAAGTGATTTTGTAAGTTGGCAGGTATGCAGTAGGCAGGCAATAGGTAGGCGGTTAGCCTCTGCCTGCCCGCACTGCTACGACTGCTTGCCCCTGCTTGCAGTCCAAGGTCGACGTGTCATTGCAGACCGCTTGCGCGCTCCTGCTGCTTTCCTGCTTGCATGCTTGCGGTCCGCGAATCGTCGCTTGCTTGCTTGCATCCGCTCACCCTATGACTTGCGTCACGGGTCACCTCACAGGTCACTATTGGTACTACACCACAGTCTGTAAAGACATTGAATGGTCTGTAGATGTCCTGGGTTGGTGGCTGCTAATAAGGACCATTGTGATAGTAGCTGAGTAATAATGGTGCAAAATTAGAGAACCTTCACAGCGTCAGACGTTTCTATTTGCTGGATATATCCGTTGACTGACCTGTTTCAGAAAAGTGTTCTGAAGTGTCCTGCCTCAGCTTTGCTGTGTTGCCTCAGTTTAGGTTTCCCTTTATGCCCTGAAAAGTGATGCATCCCGTGCTCTCTGAAGACCCCTAGGGGCAGATTTATGACGACTGGCGCATCCCTGCATATCAGCAGGGATGCGCCAGTTATTATGCGCCACAGCTGCGCCACCATGGATGCGCCGCATTTATAATGCGGCGCACCATGGGGCAAAAACGGCACAGATGCGTGACGCATCTGTGCCGAAAAGTGGCGCATTGCTGGAGTTGCGTCGCAAGCGCGACGCAGCTCCAGCAATGATCTGGGGGGCCCTATCTGTACAATGCTGTGTCAATCCTTACGCCTGCTTCAAGCAGGCGCAGGGTTTTGACGCAGCATGGGCCTAAAAGTGACTGAGTGAAATCTTGTCGATTTCACTCAGCCACTTTTAGGAGGCGTTCCTGCGCCGGAACGACCCCACCTGCCCTGGAACGCCTACATGTGGCGCAGGGCTTTACAACGTGACGCATCTGGGAGATGCGTCACGTTTGTAAATACCCCGCACCATGGCGCAGGATTTGCGCCGCTGCTGCGTCACAAAAGTGACGCAACGGCGGTGTAAATGAGGCGCAAGTGCAACATAAATCTGCACCCTAGTATGTGGCAGGATTAACTAAATTATACGACAGGAAGAGGCAAATTATGTGATAGTATTTCTTCATTATTTTGTCATTTTTTGCGCATATTAACAGTCTTAGCAAATATGTCACCTTATTAGTATCAATTTAACACCCAAAATCAGCAATAAGCAACTAAAAGTTAACAGTCACTCGATGCAAAGGGCTTCCACTGCGCACGTGTCGCCATATTTGTTGTAACTTTCGGTCCGTTTCAGCATGAAATAACATTTATTTGGTAAAGTATGCATATTATGCAGCTGATGATGAATTATGTGGGAACTACGGAAACTCCATCATTGTACAAAATTCCAACGGCGCAGAATCGCATCATTCCAGCGACCCTGCCTTAAGTGTTGGTTGTGCGCTGCTCTGCCTTTCCTGTCATCCTTTTATTTTGTTTCTGGTTATGCATTTAACTTTGTGCTTTCGTGGTGGACTCCCTACTTTACAGCATGCGCGGGGAAAGGCAGGCCTGTAAGATGCTTTTGTGGGGCCAGGTGATAAACATTAGGCAGGCCCCCACTCTGACTTTCTTACAAAGAGCATTTTATTCTATTAAGAAAATCTTGTTCTGTAGAAAGAATTTGTGGTAACTTCCGAATAAAGGGTTATCATTCCTTCATCCTGGAATCTGCATGCACTGTTAAGATTTCAGTAGTCAGCTGATCCCAAATTTCCCTGAAACAGGATGCTAGTGAAATTCACTTTCTATTATCTATGTTTATAACTTGGGGGCATATTATCAAGAAAGGGCATTAAAATTATCGCAGCTTTAGCGGCAGAAAACTGCCGCTAAAGCGGCGATAATGGGCTTGATAATATGCCCTGAAGAATTCCAATAGAAGCCAATATTGTCACCAGAACATGGGCTTCTTTTGGAATTCTGTAGTGCATATTATCAAGCCCATTATCGCCACTTTAGCGGCAGTTTTCTGCCGCTAAAGCGGCGATAATGTTAACGCCATGCTTGATAATATGCCCCTATATTCCTTCAATGTAACAATAAATGTGAAGTTTGTCTCTGATTACACACGACTCAACGAGGGTGTGAAGGCACCTTTACAGTTACTCCAATCACTAAAATGACCGAAAAGGAAGTGCTTGGAGGAGAATGCTGCAGAATGGAGCGCCATCATGCCATTTCACATCTCCCAGTACGACGGGGTTAATACCATTTGAAACTTTTAGAGAGAGAAAACTCAGCACAATATTGTGCCCAAGAGACATGCAGAATAAAACAAGAAATAGTGTTTGGTGAGAAAGCGTAGAGTGAAAGAGTCAAAACGAAAGAAAGTACAATGGACAGGTCGAGAAATGAAAGCAGACCAGTAAAGGAAATATGAGTGGAAAAGGTGATTGGGTAAAATAGAGTTACCGAGAATACTATGAAAAGGAATGAGAAGTTACTCCACTGCCATACAAGTCAAGTCTGGTAAAGCTTGGATTTTGCATATGGTGGGGGTGATGAGAATCAATCTATCAAACAATCAGTGATTTGTGAAGCGCTCTACTCACCCGTGAGGGCCTCAAGGCGCTGGGGGGAGGGGGTGTATCGTGCAGCTCTGTCTCATCCAAAGAGCCAGGTCTTGAGGCTCTTCCTGAATGCTTGTAGGGTGTGGGATCGTCTGATGCTGAGCGGGAGTTTGTTCCAGGTCTTTGCCGCCATGTAGGAGCAGGCTCTTCCTTCCGTTCTGGCTGTGCGGATGCGATGGGTTTCGGCCAGGGCGAGGTCAGAGGAACGGAGGCTTCTCTTGGGTGCATAGAAGGAAACTCTTTCGTTGAGGTATTAGGGTCCGGTGTTGTGGAAGGATTTGTAGGCATAAGTGAGCAGCTTGAAGCTCACTCTCTTCTCAATGGGGAGCCAATGAAGGTCTCGTAGGTGCTGGGTGATGTGGTCTTGTCATAGGATTCCAAGGACAAGTCTGGCAGCGGTGTTCTGGATGGTCTGGAGTTTGCGGAGTAAGGATTTGGAAAGTGTGATGATAGATAAGGAAGGTAAGATGGAGTGAGTAAAAAGAAAAGGTGGATGCGAAAAAAAGAAGAATAGAAGCAAGAATTAGTGAACTACAAATATGATCAATTGAAAGTTCTTCTTTGTAGGACTCCTACATTCTCCGATGTCTATAGAGTTAGCCTTTCGTTTCGTTTTGTGGTTGTGGTTGATACTTCAAGTTAATGGTTTATTCCAGCATCCCTGAATGTTCATGATTGCATAATCTGCAAGCATCACCATGAGAATGGCTGCTTGTGGGCTCTCTTTGTATGAGCAATCTTTAATAAACGTGTTCCTTCTTTGTAACAAGAAGTCTAGAGTGTGTCTTATCTTCCCCAGATTTTACCTCTATGCCACCTGCACTTGATCCCAACTCTATTAGACATGAAAAAAATAATGGGACCCAGTTGGATTGGCAGGCTTACTTTTTCAGTATTACCTGTCTCATGGAGGTGGGATCAACTAATAAATTAAGACTGGCATGAGTATTAGTAGGACTAGTAGTAATGAAGATTACTGCTAAGTAGGCTCTCCTGTTTTCAGTTTCTAGTTTTGGTAAATTCTGGTGGGGTTTTTTCAGTGTTTTCCAGTGATTTCAATACCTTGAAAAAACAGTGGTTATCAGTGGTTACACATTTTCACGCCATTAAAAACAACAGAAAGAGTGTTTTTCTGGTGTTTATGGAACGTTTTGCTTTTATTATTGCTTGCTTTCTGCACTGATAGTGCATGGTATATAGACAGTGTACGTACAGTGTGTATGAGGTCTGAATACATTTTTGCAAATCAAACTTATTGTAGTACGCCATAAAATACTTCTTCAGTGAGTCTTTGTTCATGTGCACTCGCTCTTCCCTTCCCATGTAAATTTTTTCTGTGAAAAGACCCTCTCATCATGGGCACTTGAGACGGGCAGCGCCAACACTGCCAGTACACTATTTGCTAACTTTGCAACTGACATAGCTTTCCATGCCAATACTGGAGCACTTGAAGATTCGATTCTCTGGGCAGTTTCTGGAAAATTTGCCTTGAACTGGGTGCTTGTGCCCTCATATTTATTCAAGCGGTCAAAAATGAAGCAGTGCTTTTGAAACTACGGAGAAGATTCCCTTTACGGAAGGGATCTAGAACTTGTACAGTGTGGCACAGTGAGTTTTCATTGACTTCAAATGCCATGGTTAGCGAAGGGACATTTCCATGCATCATTGCAACTAGTTCTCATACATTGTAAAATAAAAGTACCTGAATTTCTCTTCAACATTGCTTTGCTTATCAAGTGGCGATCACTCTAACATGAAATATGTTGCAGTGATAAATTCACTGAAGGTGTCACCCAGCCTACTCTCAATGAGATGTTTCACATCTACACCAATTATGCTGAACACTTGGCAGACAAGGGTGGTTTCAGACTCTAGTTTTTTTATTATGTCCACTACAGCAGTTATGTTTTCCTGTACAAATCTAAGAATGCAGTAGAGGTTTTTTCCACATCACTATCAAAGATTCTCACATTTCTTGCCTTTGGCATCATCACTCAGCAAAAATTCTGTAAACAGTTGCCACATAGATAATATTGCATTTACAACCCCTTCCCTTGGAAAAAGAACCATCAACTAAGTGACACAGTTAGGATGACTCTTTGATGCCAAACAAAGCACAAAATGAGAAATATTTGCGTTTTAGTTCCCGTGCATTACAAAACAGTGCATCAAAATGGACTAAAAAGTCAATAGCATTCTTCATTAATTCTGAAGATTGTAAAGATGCTTTCAGCAAACCATCTAACAAGTGGCAAGGATCTCTTACTGGGAAGCACTTCAGCTCAGGTATCGATTTTGACAGGTCATCACACAACTCTTTCATATACATAGCTGAATCACTGCAAATACAAACAATATCACTTCAATCTTTGTTGAACTTGGAAAGAACCTTTTTGCAGCAGCATTTTAAGTGACACTGCGTTCCAGGTTTTCCAAATGTCTGGTGTCATATTTTCACCACTATCCCAGATGCTTGGAGATAGCACTCTTTTCACATATACTCATCACTATACCATGCATTGAATGTTTAAAGACTGAGGTGTTGGCAATTCACCTACTATCAATACTGACTCAGTAGAAACTGGGGGCTGATGTATCAAAGGTTTTTACCCATTCTCTGTGGGTAAATGTGATGGCACATATTGGGAAAGATTGTTATGAAACCAGCCATTTTACATATCAGCAAAAGAATTAAACGCAGCCAAAATATCAAATATGATTTTGATATTTCCTGATTCTATACAGTTTATAAAATAATTAAATAAGACTAAAACATGCTTCTAAATCCTGCATCTTTAGACCAAAGACCACAAAAATGAAAAACGCAAAAGAAAGAAAAAACAATATTTTAGTGACATCCCTAAAAAAACATAACTTAAGCAGAATAATATTAGGCCAGTCTTTCTTGCTGCTAGGTTGTTTAACAAAGTTACATTGTATTAGCCCCTTCAGAAAGAAATAAAATTACTTTTTCACCCTCCTTATCCTTTCTTTGAATGAGATTTAGGTTGTGGGTGTGCAGGTGTTATTTCAGTGTTCATATATTTACACTGGTGAGGGCTATTTCCTTTTCGGTGAGGTTTTATCACTTATTATAGGTTTAAACATAAAATCGGACAGCCTACTGATAAGTAATCATGTGAGTACCAGGTTGGTCCAGCATCTGACACAACCTGGTGGTGCTGCCAACATGATGCCTCATTATGAATGAACAGGCCAGACCTGCTTTTTTATTCTATGAATACCTTCCGTAGAAGGCCCTGAGAGGTGTCGACGCACAGGAAAGAGCATCAACTGCCTACATATTTTGATTGTCTTGGCAAAGAAATACTAATTCTGACAGTGTGTGTGAAGCAGGAGCTGTGTTCCTTACCAAATAAGTGTTGCTATTTGTACTTTGTCTGACAAAAACACATGTTTTGGGGCTTAAGGCCTTAGTTAGACAGGACCATCATCCCTGCCAATTACGCTTGATTGTTGGGTGGTAGAACTTGGACTACCTTGCTCATTGCTCAATTTTTCTATTGAATTTGGTTTTTGTTCTTCTTTGATGCAGTGTTATGTCTCTTACTTCTCTTCTCCTTCCCCTGTATTCATGTACTAGCTTCCCTGTGTCAGCGCAGGAAATTTTTTCTAGAGTTATTATAGGTGAGAGCAAGTTCTGTGTCATGGAGAGGCTGCTGGGAGGCCTTTCTGGCTGGACGATGTTGAGAGGCACAGTAACTTTTGAGCCAGTCCTTTGTTTGGGCAGTGGGACTATGACCAATTCAGCAGCCTTCTCGCAGTACTCCTTCACTTTCATTGCTTTGCTTTTGGGGTCGCAGGGGCCTTTGGTTGCAGGACCTCTGGCCAGGGGTGCAAGGGCTGAATTTTTTTAACTAGCTGGTCCTCAGTTTGACAAATTGTTTGGGACTCATGAGCGGGCTGGTGGAAGCGGTTCTGGAGAGGGGCATGCTGTTCACCTACTTCACTTACTTGGATTGATGATATTCATCTGCCTCTTTTGAGTCAGGGTAGAATGTGAAAAGCATTTGGAGATGACCAGGGTCATTGGAATTAACGTAAGATAATTATCCACTAAAGCAGCCCCAGCGGCAGACTGCAGAGAGTAGGAAAGTACCTGACGTGCTGGCTAGCATGCCTTCATAAATTTTGCCCAACAACTTGTACTCCATAGCGCAAAATGCCTTACTCAATAATGAGTGGTCATTTATTTTTATTTTTCCACACAAAGCATGTACTAACCCTGGGCAATGAACTCCACTCAATTTGTTAACTACGCATCCATTCCTCCGGAGTCAGCTGCTAAACTGCACCCACAAATGCTTTGATAAAACAACTTTACACGCGAAAAAGCATATAACCAATTCACAAAAGTGAACTTTGAAAATGAAAAATATCAGGAAATGAGAGAGGTGATGATTTTGGGGTCCCCCCCCTAACCTAGGGGGAGGACCAAGCAGATGCCTCGAACACAAAGAGCATATCATGCTGAACGATTCAGTGGTGGTCCCATCCTCTTAGGACCACCCCAATTACAGTTATGGGCAAAAATACAATCCCAACCAAAGGCACTGCAAAGCATTATGGGACGATATTAGCAGTGGACAGTGAATATTATAGCATCTAATATCCAAATAATTCTACAAAGAGCTGCAGTTCAAGTAGTCGTTACTAGGTGTCCCTCACGAGTCAAAAGCAAAAGCATTGCAATTATTACATCAAGCTGCAGTTCAACTAGTCATTGCTAGGTGTCCCTCAAGTCAAATGCATTTGCATTTGACTCATGAGGGACACCTAGTAACGACTAGTGGAACTGCAGCTTCATGAAAGGGTTTCAATGCTTTTGCATTTGACTTGTGCATTTGACACCACTGAATCGTTCAGCAAGATGTGCTCTTTTTTTTCAAGGCATCCTAGGTTGGGGAGGATCCCAAAATCATCACCTCTCTCACTGCTTGCTAAATTTTCATTTTCACTTTTGTGAAATGAGTATATGCATTTTAGCATGTAAAGACAGAGATACTTGTTATTTTACCAAAAGTAAATGAGGTTGCTGTTTTATTAATTGAGAGTCCAACGGAGCGAAGTTGCGGAATTCTTCACCTACTGTGCCACTCACTATTGAATTTTTTTAGTGTTTACTCTGAGCGTTGTTCACAATTTGTCTGTTCTCTTTTTGCTTTTCTCTTAATATGGCTACTCCTACTGGTCCACCACTACCACCGACTAGGCAGAACATAGTGTCCCGGCTGCGGCCACAGAGACTGGAGACCATCAAGTCAGAATACTGGCGGTCCTGCAATAGGAAGAGGTGGAAGTAGCTGCTTCTGACCGAAGCCCCAGTTCTGCAAGCCTGCCACAGCCTCCAGCCTCTCAGCCATTAAATCGCTGGAGCTGTCGCAAACTATGGTCTCCAACTGTCACTACTACCATTCCCCCCCCCCATTGAGGGTATTCTATGGTCTACTCCTTCAGCAGATTGACTATTTAGAAACCTGTGTTGAGAATCGTTCGGGGAGCATAGAGCAGAGTCTTGACCAGCTTCGGACTCGAATTGACAATGCCCTCTTCCTTTTTGAATTTCTTTGTTTTGGTGGAAGAGACTGTTGTGGGTAGAGAGAGTAGAATTGCAGTTAGGACCGGGTGTTTTGGACTTTTTCTTCTTTGGACATTGGTTGGGGATGGATTGATTTGTTTTGGGAGAGGGTGGGCCTGGTCTGGGTGGAGGGCTGGATTTTCTCTAGGCTGTAAAAAAAGATGGAATTCTTTTTGTGTGTCACCTATTGGAAGCGGTCCCCGGGGTTAAGTCCACTATAGGCGACACAGCGAGAGTTCGCCTTGATGCTTGTGTGACAACAGGCCACCCTCTCCCCGGAGCTTCCATTATGCACTATCAAGGCATTGTATAAAAGATAAAGAACACCAATTAGGTGGTATGCGTATGTATTTTTCACAATGTGGCATGGCATGCAAGTAGCGTGTTTTCTGTGAATAAACATACAGGAGTGGTACCAAGGAACTAGGTTCCCATAGTACTGAAGAAGAGTCATAGGAGAGTTATTAAGTTATAATTACTGGGTTCTCATTTTGGATATAATACTCTCCTCCGTATGCCCAGTGTAGTCAGACGCTCACAAGGTTCTATTGCTGAATTTATAAAAGACAAGCATCTTGTAACTCTAGTAACTTAATTTTTACCTAATGCACAATCATATGTTTTGAAATAATGACCCACCTTAATTACTTATTGTGTGTGATTGAGAGACAATGAACTCTAGTAAACTTACAGATATTCACAATGACACAAACATTTATTAATACTTAGATAGATACATATATGCGCTCTTTGCATAGTGGGTGCCGGGGTCGAGGGCTGACTACCCCTGGTTTACTCTGATCTCACAAAGTTATCCACACTGGAAATCACCGCACTCCAAGAGAATCAATCAAGATGTTTAAAGATTTATTGCAAACGTGCAATTATTCATCATCAACCACCACCAACACGTTTCAACCCCCACGGGTCTTGCTCACGGTAATGTGAGTCCGTTCTCTGTTTCACTATTTATAGTGTTTGCACATTCTTGCCTGTTATGAGGCATTATGGGACATGTAGTGTTACATATTACAATTATTGGCGCTTTTGTTACCAATTTGCTTATCAATGGCGGATTCTACCACAATTTTAATTGTTCGCAAGCACCTTAGCCAGTATCGGGCATCGCAATTAATTAGTGAGAGCAGCCTATAAGAGTCACAGGGGTCAGGGGCCTTCCCGGGCTTCAGCAATGAGGTAACCATTGCTTCCCTCATCGATGGTGGCAATACACCCACTTCCAGGGATTCCTCATACACCTCCCTGAGGACTGGCGCCATAATATCAATGTAGCTTTTATAAAATTCAGCCGGCAGCCCATCAGAGCCCCTCGCCTTCCCGTTTTTTAACTGCATAATCGCCTCGCGCACCTCATCAAGCTCAAACTGGTGACATAAAAATTCCCGCTGCGTGTCCCCAAGCCATCCCAATGCGATATCTCCCAGAAAGTCATCCATCTCGAGTGTCCCCGACCTGTGGGATGTGTAGAGCGTGCGATAGTGCTCGACACGATTCACATGTGATTCTTTCGTTAATGTAGAAGGTTTTTCCCATAGAATCCTTCACCTCTTTTGTGTTCTTCCCAATCTTACATGCTTTGCATTTAGTGCAATGTGTGAACCCCTCTTGTTGTTCCATCAGCCAATTTTTCTTCTGATTAAATACCAAGTGGCTTTTGACCAGCTTATTCCTCAGCAAAGGTGCTTTTCGATATGTTATACTAGGTTTTTCACCGATTTTTTCACCAATGTCTGGATCTTTTTAAATATTATTCCAGTGTTTTTTTAGAATGTTTACGATTTTATATTTCTCTTTACTGTATGTGAGTATAATCTTTATTGTATTTTACTCTTCCTTCTTTTCTTTCCTGACAAGAGTGTTGACTCGTGCCAACGATCTTGCCCATTCTTGGCCTTGTTTTACATCCTGATGTTTGTAGCCTCTTTGTAAGAATCTTGTCTCTGTTTCCTGGCAGGTTTTTTCCATTTCCACATTTTCTGAGCAGTTTTGTCTCATCTGTATGAACTCCCCATACGAAATACTCTTTTTCAGTTGTTGGGGATGAAAGCTCGTCCCGTGCAGTATACTGTTAGTCGATGTCAGTTTTCTATAGACCTTGGTCTTAATTTGAGTGTTATCTATGTATACTGTAACGTCCAAGAAAGGATTTCCTTGTTGCTGATGTTGTAGGTACATTGCAGGCCCACATCATTGTTATTCTAAATGTTCATGTATTCCGTGAACTCTTCCTGACTACCGCTCCAAATCAGGAAGAGGTCATCTATGAAGCGTAGCCAAAGTGCTGTTTTGGCTGTATATTCTTCATTTTCATCTCTCCAAGCTATGATTTTCTCCCACCAATCCATGGTAAGGTTTGCATAGCTTGGAGAGAATTAAACCCCCATGGCGGTCCTGCAGATTTGGGAGTATATCTGATGATTGAAGAGGAAGATGTTATTCCTCAAGCATAATTCTATCATCTCCAATAACATTTGCGTATGTTTCAATTGCTGAAGATTTCTTTGTTTCAAAAAATAACTTTTGTCTTAAGTCCAACTTCATGACTTATCGAGGTATATAACCATACCACTACAATTGTGGCTAAATGAAACCCTTCTTGCCATCCCATGTTTGCTAAGATCCTCCAAAAGTTCCCAGTATCTTTATGTAGGAACTCAGATTCATGACAATTGGTGCTAGAAAGAAATCGGCATACTCCAATAGATTTTCATATAGTGAATTGCAACTTGAAATGATAGGTCTCCATGGCGGATTTATTAAGGTTTTATGTACCTTCGGTAAAAAGTACATAGTGGGAATTACCGGACTGTCATTTTTAAGTCTCGCCTAGCGTTGCAGCACGCATGCGTTCCTCGCCTTGCGAGATTTATTGGGGTAAAATTATTTTTGGGAGAAGGACTTCTGATCCCGCCCATGCTTTCAATTGGTCAATGTCCATATTTATTTAAAACCCTGTCTTTTGATTGCTCTGCAGGGTTATTGGTTACCGCCCTGTGGCTTTTTTGTACACGCCCTTGGGACACAGAGTCTACAGCATCTCTCTGTTTTTCGCTGTTCTGTTATCTCAGGAGGCGTGGCAGGTAAGGTTCAGAGTTTATCCAATCAGCTGGGGAAGACCGTGCGCATGCTGTGCGCATGCATCCCGCGTGCCCTCTGTTTACGAGTGAGCCGGGGAGAGGAGGCATGCTCTTTAGCTGCCCGCACGCGTCACCCCGTGCTTGTGCCCTATCCAGCCAAAGGCAGTAGCACAGCAGAGGCTCCAGAGCCTCATGCTGCTGGCCTCGAGTCTGCAAGAGGTTAAATATTGCCACCTGGGATGCCGTGCGGGGATCAGGCGTTCGTCAGCAACCAGGATGCGATTGAGGCGCACCTCCGCCGACACAGCGTGACGGAGCTGACGGGATGAGCTGCAGGCTATTCTGGAAGAGTTCTCCTGCTCCCTCCCCCGTGCAGTCCATCACCATCACACGTCCCGGAGACCCGAAGGAGCCTCGGGCCGGTGTGTGCCTCGTCCTCCCCACAGGTAAACACCCACGGTTGCGTGCAAGTAAAGTGTTGCCTCGAGCGGGCTGCGGGACAGAGACTGTGCGGGCAGACGACCTATAGCAGGACTGCTGGGGTCTATGTGGCATTGCTCGGAAGCCTTTTTAAAACATAAGCGCCTCGCAAATCTGTATTGCTTTTGAGCTACTTTGCTGGGGAACTATTTTCTTGTAAGATGGGCTGCTGAGGGACTGTTACTGGGAAGCGGGCTGCCGGGGACCATTTCTTTTTAATTGCGGACTGGCGGGATATTCAAGTGATAGTGAGCCCTGCTCCTGGTGACACTCAAGTATCGGGGCTCATGAACCATGCCCAATTGATTGTGGGCCGGTCCACCTGAACGCACTGTGTTAGCGGGACACCGGGGACTGTGCTCAACTACTGGATTATTGACTACGCAATTGGGGACCTGCTTTTACCGTGTTTAGCCCGGAAGTTAGCTATTTCCCTACCAAGGCGTATTAAAGATTAAGGGAGCACCCCGCACCGACCACAGGTGCTAAAGGGCTTGAGCAAATATGTTCTCTGGGCCAAACTAGTCGTGGCAAAGTAACCTACCAGGCCCCTGTGACTCAATAAATTGTCAATATCGTTGTAATGGTAGGAGTTAGCTCTGTGCAGCTGCTGTGGCCCGGTGGCAAGCGGTTATCATCACAACTGGCCACAGTAATCCGTAAAACAAGGGTTGGCGACCTTTCTGTAACTCTCGGCCTTTGTGGAGGCCACCAGACCCATCATAAACCAGTCCATCGACAGTCCAGCTTTCCTAAGCTGTTAATGGAAAGGGGGCAAGTGTGCAAATACAGAGGCAGATGCTTATACCCAGTAATTTACTGTGGCATTTCCTTTGCTTCCGCCGACCAGACATCATGTGTCTTCCTTCTGTGGCTACTCAACTCCCAGCGCAGTCGCAAAGGACGCTTTGGTAATCGCAGGGCTGGACTATGCCCCGAGCGCTTTCAACTCAAGAGACAAAGAATGCAATGCAATAGGTTTCGCATTTAGAAACATTTTAGCTATTGGCATTTTAAATTACAATGCCTTTTATTTATGTTTTACAAAAGAAATACAATGTCATTTACAATGTCAATAGCTCAAAATAATGTCATTGCGAGACCTATTGCATTGTAAATGCTTGTTAAGGAAGGCCGCTTCTTCGTCTGTGAGTAACCTTTCACGATGCCAATTAATAATTTTGAATTCTAGATCCAACGTTAGGTAATTAATTGGATTAATTGTTAATTATGCATAGCTTTTTTCATCATTTTGTTGTCTTATGGCTTCTCCGATTTAGTCCGTTTTGTTTAACAAAACTAAATTTCCCCTCTTTTCTTCAGGCTTTATTATTAGATCTTCATTTTTCATTCGACCCTCCAGTGCCTGTCTTTCCATCTTTGTTATATTTTCTCTTTTGTAATTATTATTTATTTTCTCCATTGACTCCAGATCATTGACCACCAGGTCATGAAATACATCAATCCTGTTGCGTGGACTCAACGTGGGACAAAAGTTCAATTTGGGTTTGATACCACTTCTTTGGCTGATGGCACTTGTAATATTGAGATCCTCTAGCACTTGTGATTCAGTCATATTATCTTCCTCAACATTATGCATTAGGTCATATGTCACCTTCAGAATCGGTAAATCATTGATTGTGAGATTGGTTTCTGTTGATTGTCCTGACCTTTTCTGTATGTTGGTATACTCGGCTTTGCTGAAGAATTTGGCTGATTTTAGTTTTCTCACGAACTTATATATATATCTATTTGGGTATCCACATGAGCGTAGTTTTGCTCAGGGCAGAATGTCAATCCTTTATTTAGTACAATTCGTTCATGATGATTACGTTCATAATTTGAAAGATTTATTATTAATTTCTCTTTCTGTTTCTTCGTGTTGATGTTAGCTATTTTTTCAGGCGACTGCGTAGCGGGTACCCCTTTGTTATTTCCACTCCCTCTTCGCATTTTTCTCTGTCTCTTGAAACTGATTGAAAGTCCCTGCCCCTCCCTCTCCCTCATCCGAAACCCTCTTCCTTGGGCTCTTGGGGTTCTTTGGTCGATGTACATTAACTTCATTTCTTCTAAAAAAGGCGTATGTCCTGTTTGTGTTGTTCTTTCCTCCTCGCTCAGGTTTGATTCAGATTCTCTGGTTACGATGTTGATGGTTTCAGACCTTACTGTTTTGCCTAGTTGTTGTTTGAGTACCTCAAACCTCTTAGCAAATGTTAGAATTGCTGCGGTCTCGTAATATTGCTTGTCCCTCCTAAATTGTTTTTGTTTCCGTTGTTCCACCTCATTTTCATGTCTGTCAAGATTTTTCTCCATTTACTTCCTCGGTTGTTTGCTCTCATCTTCTTGTTTGAGGGTAGAAATTTGTAGCTCAGTTTCCCCAATACATTTGTAGAGTTCTTCAATATCTTTTTTGGCAGACTTGATGATTATCAATGCAATGTTTTTTGAGCACTGTATACTATTTTTGCCCCCACTCCTCCAACATTTCAGGCTTGGAGTCAGGTGAATATTCTCAAGCCTCTGTGGATGCGGTCACATTCTATATATTTCTCCAATGTGATGACTTCCCAGCTTTTAGTTACTTCTTTCTTTAGGAGTCTTTCCAGTTGTACAAACATTTGTTTCAGATTCTTATTGCCCAGCTGTGCTGCTCCTCTATCTTCATTCCTTTCATTTTGTGATGCCCCTTTCTGGAACATTGTTTCTGCTTGTTGCAGCCGTTTGGCTGCTCTTGCCTCCATGTTCGCCTTAATCAAGTAACTATCTATGTCAGTGATTGTAAGAATATGGCCTCAATGGAGACGAGGAAGTGTATATCCATCTGTGAGAAGTGATGCCAATTGACACAGATGACACTCTAGGGAACATAGAAACAGATTGAGAGCATTAAACAGTATATCGAAGCAAAGACTGATAAGGATCCCTGGAATGGTGGAAAACCGACTACTAAAAAAATTCTCATAATATGTAGCACTTAGCTTTTACGAATGTTAGTAAGCTAGTCATCTATTCTACAAGGAGTGTGGATAATAACATGGACAAGGCACATGAACAAGAATCAAGAGAATGGACTAACCAATGAACTGTGGAAACTTTATTGAACAAACAAATGCAAAATGAATGGCAGCACTTAGAGAACTGAGCAGCATTATACTGGGGATGATTGCATAACAATTGATGAAAAGACTGCACAGGGCCGCATAGTGTGAACCAGTGTGGAGTCCCTAACACATTGCGACTGGATGAATATGTGACTAAAGGAGGAATTGTCAATAAAGCACTATTCAAAAAGAAACATAAGAGAAAATTGAGCAGAAAAACTGTAACGGAATTCTATGATTCCGAAAAATGGAGTAGAATTTGGTCTGAAATATGTTTAAGGAACGCCAAATAGTGTATAATCACAAACACGTAACAGCGACCCGGAACTACTCCTTACCAAAAAGAATTCCAAAACAATAAACTTTGAGACTGTAATATTCGAGAACAACTAAAATTGTGGTAGAATCCGCCATTGATAAGCAAATTGGTAACAAAAACACCAATAATTGCAATATGTAACGCTGGAATGGTGGAAAACCCACTACAAAAAATAGTCATAATATGTAGCACTTAGCTTTTACGAATGTTAGTCAGCTAGTCAGCTATTCTACAAGGAGTGTGGATAATAACATGGACAAAGCACATGAACAAGAATCAAGAGAATGGACTAACCAATAAACTGTTGAAACGTTATTGAACAAACAAGTGCCAAATGAATGGCAGCACTTAGAGCACTGAGCAGCAATAAACTGGGGATGATTTGAATAACAATTGATGAAAGACTGTACAATGCAGCATAGTGTGAACCAGTGCGGAGTCCCTAACAAACTGCGACTGGATGAATATGTGACTAAAGGAGGAATTGTCAATAAAGCACTATTCAAAAAGAAACATAAGAAAAAATTGAACAGAAAAAACAGAATACTATGATTCCGAATAATAGCGTAGAATTTGGTCTGAAATATGTTTAAGGAACGCCAAATAGTGTATAATCACAAACACCTAACAGCGACCCGGAACTACTCCTTACCAAGAAGAATTCCAGAACAATAAGCTTTGAGACTGTACGATGCGAGAACAATTAAAATTGTGGTAGAATCCGCCATTAATAAGCAAATTGGTAACAAAAGCGACAGTAATTGTAATATGTAACACTACATGTCCCATAATGCCTCATAACAGGTAAGAATGGGCAAACACTAGAAATAGTGAAACAGAGAACTGAATCACATTACCGTGAGCAAGACTCGTGGGGGTTAAAACGCGTTGGTAGTGGTTGATGGTGAATAATTGCATGTTTGCAATAAATCCTTAAACAACTTGTTTGATTTTCTTGGAGTGCAGTGATTTCCAGTGTGGATAATTTTGTGAGATCATATATATATAGATATATAGATTATTATCCATCAACCACTACCAACTCGTTTCAACCCCCATGGGGTATGAAGGCATTCTCCTCGCATAGCAGATATAACAAATTCCACTTAATTTTTCATCATGGTCGCAACAATGTTCATAACTTAAATAGAGTACTTCTCCTTAGATAGCAAAGTAAATGTTTAACTTAAAAAACTAAAAGTCAAAAATTATATAGCCAACTCTGTATAACCACATTGTTCTTTTGTTTCCGGGCACCAATTCCCAGTAAGAAAAATAAATCAGAGATACGCATTCCTTATGCTGGTTAACAAGCATGACAGCACGTTACCCCATGTAAACAGCTGCAGGCTTTATCACTCTTATTCTTTTTGTCCTTCAGGATACGATATGATGATTCCCGCAAGGATGCGGAGACGATCTCTGGAAGCCGACGCGCCTGACGCCAACAATGGACGAGTGGGATTGAAGGAATTCAGAAAGCTGAAGATGCTAAGAAAACAGGAAGTCAGGTAAGGATCCCGGACAGGAAGGCCAACAACAAGTGGTTTTCAGCAGTGTAGCAAGCAGCTTTAAAGGCTGCATGCTCCATTATTTAAAGGAACCACATGCTCCCAATTCAGCGTTTGAACAATCCTGACACTTACCTCTTGCTAACGCAGAGGGTGATGGGACCTTTTCTCTAACCCCTGCATCCAAATTTTTTAGGATGCTTGAAGAATAAAAGAGTTAGGTTCAGTTCCACTTCACAATTACAGTGAAGCCCTTGTGGTTAGACAGTAAGGCTCAGAGTCGATGATGGGATTACAAATTCAAAGCCAGAGTGATAAATCAATCTCAAAAACATCGCAAAGAAATGCAAAATTACCAAATGGTAGCCAAATCGTCGAACAAAGGTAGTCTTGTACACCAAATAACAAATGAGGACTTCAGTTACGATAGTGCACAGAATAAGAAAGACAATATTATGTTGAGATTATACGTTTCGGACCTTATGCCCATTATGCATGCAGGAAGTCAATTTCTCAGATAACCTACTCGAAAAGTGCATAAGGGAAACTCTAATTGGATCCGCAAGACTTTAGAAAGGTGTCAGCGTAAGAAAACTTCTATAGAAGTTCTCTAAAGCAAAAGTATTGCATAGCATGAACCCACACAATCAAAGTAGTGCAGAAAGGTTTGTACATCCCTTAGGCTGGAAGTTTTTTTTGTCCAAAGTCAAGTGCCATGCCTAGTTATACCCACAAAAGACCTTTCTAAACCGATCATAAAGGTCCAATTAGTAACCACCTTAAGGCAGTGCTCTCTTGGCAAACACACTTGCAACTCTTCTTCTTTGATCCACATATTCAGGATGAACTTTGATTCCTTCTCCTCGTTTCACACAGGCAGTAGTACTTCCTTCCGCTCGTTAATTTTGATATCCTTCAACTCCACTCTTTCCCTATCTTTTCACACAATGAGCCTTTCTCTGTTTATTAGATCATTGTACCTGCCACCTGCAGAGGGTAGAAAAACGATGAACTGAAAGAAAAATATTCATTGAAGATTATACATTGCGAAACCCAAGTGCTTAAGGCCTTTGGTCAAGTTAGCAAGCTATAACTCCAATACACATTGTAACTGCATAATAAAATTACATAGGCAATCACATTATGAGTGTAAATGCAATTCTGATGAATGCATTATCTATTACATATCAAATCAAAATAGTCTTGAGTAGATATATGAATACATGAAGATTAGTCACTCTTATAAACATATATTTACATGTACTGCATCTCGTTGTTACTGCAAGAAAAGATTTAGTGCACACACATTTAATCACAGAATCCATCCTCTTTTGTGAGTGAAAGGTCTAACATAAGACAGTCCTGTAAAACCATCAATCTTATTGCTATCATCTCAGTATTTGCAAGCAGTAGGGAATTAGCTATACTGGTGGCTAACTTATCCATTATATTAAATAACTTTCTAATCTTCAGGTCATTTGGAATTGCACCTCCAGGTGGGATGATGGCATCAACAATATTATCCACAACTTTAGCTGCACTGACCCCATTTGCCCCGTGTTTCTTATCCAAAACTGGATCATTAAAATGTTTTACATGGTAAACCTTCGGGAACACTATACCAATATAACATGTGCCATGCCATCCATGAGGCAATTTGAAATATGTTTGTTGTCCACATATGAAATACACTCCAGGAATCACAGGATCTTGTCCCTCTAAATAAAGATCTTTCTTTTCTCTTGCTTTAAAAATATGCTCACAATCACTCTCTCCCAAAAACATTGAATCGATAAAACTATAATCAACATGTATGCATAAGTTCCCTTTATGTTGCCAATCAAGTGCAAGTGCAGGTAAATTTCCCTTCACTTTGTGTTTAATCTCTTCTGGACTCCATTCAGGCTGTATATATAAATCTGCATCATCCCCGTATCTAGACTCTGCTTCCCTACTCTTAGCTTCCACCATATTAAAAAGAAAACAATTCCACCTCTGACACCAAACTTGTGAGATTATGCCTATGTGCGTAAGCATTGCCTAAAAACTTAAGAGAGGAAAGGCATTTTCCTTCTATTTTTGCATGTTTAAAGTAATGATTTGTATTCAAATGTTTGAACATAGAGATGTCGGACAGTACTAAGTCAAAGTTTGAAAAATAATATTAGAAACTACCCTGTCTATAAAATAGGCTCATCAAAAGACTACTTATAATTCCATATGTCAAAGGAATCTGGTGATAAGCAATGCCTTCGGCTACAGAGGTGGGCAGCTGCGAACACACAACAGTCATCGTATCAATATATTCATACAATAACCTAAAATATACATTGGAAGAGTAATTCCTTCTTGATATGTCTGAATGAAACACCTTAGCCCACCACATCTGCATTTTATTATCAGCAGGATGTGTTGTGGTAGGAGCTACACTTGATCTCACTTCGTGTTTGTATGTAGCTGGAGATAGCGCTATAATCATTGTGATCAATACTATAACTCCAAATGTCAGTGTGCCTGTTATGATGCATCTACGCCTATTGGAATTAATGTTTAGTTTGGCATTGGCTTCCATTTCTCCACTAGAATCTAAACTTCGGGTGAATCTTCTTCTGTCGGCTCTCACCTCTGCAAACAACAAAAACCAAGTTTGTTTGTTAAGTAGCAGGTTATATACAAAGTCTTTACGAATCTTTGTCTTCCCCACAAAGTCTAGTTCATGTTTCTAATGATAAAAGGTTCAAGTTCGCTGGCAATCAGTTCCAAAATGAAGTGTCTCAAGGCACTTAGAATCACTAACAAAGAAAGTTCAAATGTGAACTCAAACTGAAGATCAAGATCCCTCAGCTTCAGCTGAAATCTCACAATAATTCCAGAATCCCCAGAACTCGTTCTCTCGGTCATTTGTTATCAAATATGCCCAAATAAGAGAAGAGTACCTCCAACAAGGTACTCTCACCCTCTTTGACCTTCTGAGTGTATTTCCCTCCCCTTCTGCGTCACTCAAATTAGAGTACTCAGTATCTTTCGGAATAGCAGCAAGGTCTCCTTCTCCTTGCGGGATCAGTCTACCCCTCTCCTGTTGCCTTGGCCAATGTTCGCCAGCCACCACTCATGACTGAACAACATTTGGGGCCTCATGTAGGTAAATAAATTTTACCGTTTCTTAAATACCGAGCCGTACCGAATCGGTAAATTAGAATCGGAAAGTTATATGTAGGTAAAAATTCGGTAACAGTTACCGATTCGGTAACATTCGGTAATCACGAATCGGAATTCACCGAATCGGTAAATACCGAGGTGGTATTTACCGAATCGGTAAATACCGAGGTGGTATTTAACGAATCGGTAAATACCGAGGTGGTAGTTACCGAATCGGAAAATACCGAGGTGGTATTTACCGAATCGGAAAATACCGAGGATACTACCACCTTCCCTTTACTAAGAAGCTAATATTATTATTATTCTAATAGAAGGTCTCTTAGGCTTGAATAGGGGACCCCATACCTCAAAGATCAGCTTAGTGAAATCACATCATAGGAGCATCAGGAGTCTTCTCGCAGGAAGGCTCGTCTTCGGTCTGAATAATAAACATGATGTCTGTGATATTAAAAGCACCAACTTTCAGGTATTTGCAGCTGCGCGTGTGTCATGGCTAAATAGTGGGTCGATCAACCTAGAGTGGAAAACATGCATTGTGTAATATTCCAGACTGTTTGTCACACCATGTACAGACCAAGGTCGCTGCGCAGAGCTTGGGATGGTAACAACAGATTGCTCTCGTGTGAAGCAAGTCTCAAGTCAGCAGTTTATTTAAGAAATAACATGTAAACGCAGTGTCGTGTGCAAAGACAAAAAGATGGCTGTCTAACATTTAACGTGGTTATGCGAACTTAACAATGTATGTACGTATTCAGGGAGAACTCACTACACGCCCCCTTGATCGAAGCACTATTTAATAGGCAAGAAAAGAGAGAACGCAGAGTTCAGTTTCGTCAGAGCAGAACAAGGCGTAACCAATGCTGCGCCAAAGTCCGAAACTACAAAAAATAGCAGCATAGAATTCTAAAAAAAAATGCAAGTAGATAAAAAAACTCAAAACGACCATCAGGAAGAGAAAAAAAAGAAATAAAAGAACTAAATGTTGCGCCAGGGTGCTGTCCAGTAGCACAGGCGCAATGGACGACAGTCCAGTTAATCCATGAATGTATAGGCAGCATATGTGGCCACTGCTTCCAACAAAAAATCGTTTGCAGGGCCACTAAAAGTCTCAGCCATCCAATTAAGTAAAGAAAAGGAACATACGTGTTCTCCAACCATCGGAGCCTCTAGCACAATCAGAGGGCACCCGGAATGTTCCTCCAAATAGCTCATAGCCAAGAAGTCGTAGGCGGCCGCAGAGATGTCCCAATTACCCAGGATACCATGCGCCGCACCACAGGCCATAATCCGGACACCAGAACAGGCCAACTCGTGAGACACTAAGGGCCTCATCAGTCGATCGAAATCCGGCACCGGAGACACCATGTTGGTCAAGCACAAATCCAGAGGCCATTCAAAGGGACAATCCAGGCAGTGAAATACAGGTTGTACGCAGGTGAAGTAGGAATACCTGAAGGATAATCCATAAGCCAGGCTCAAAGTCGCCAATGGCAAAGTACCATAAAAGTCAAGCATCCTATCACGAAGAAGATGCAGACGGGACAGGTGCTCGTGTGGCACAGAAGGAGCAGCCATTCCGGAGTATAAAAAGGAAAAGCAGCACACCTGCCACTAGCGCCAGAAGCAGCGGGACACCTCCAAAGATGCTCGAGAAAAGTGAATGAAAAAATGCCGGAATCACACCAAAAATAGTTTGGAAAGAGGTCACGAGACCCGAGCCCACAAGTTTAAAAAAATGAGCCAGGCCGGTCGTGGACGAGGCATTGAAAATAGTTTGGATCAAAGAGCCGAAATGCAGGGGGAGGTCAGTATTCAGAAGCGCCTGTACCTCAGTGCGCATATTAGCAACGTGAAGGACAAATGTTTCACGAGAGGAAGTCAAAGGCACCTCTTTTTGGGACAATAGCGCTCTTATTCTGCTCAACTTGTTGAACTCTGCTTTCAAGGTTGGAATCGAAGGCCAGATGGAAACATCCAGCCACCCATGCGGGGGTGGAAAAAGAACATTATTGCAGCAGACAACTTTCTGCGAGACAGTTACTATGTACGGGATTCCCACTAACATCCCGCAGCAAGCTTCATTATTCAAAATTAAATAACTACCGTTTGCAAGCAGCGTGAAAGAAGGTGTAATCACAGGCACTGGGATACCTCGTGGGACGCACGCCAAATTCGGGGCTTGTACATTGCATGCGCCGTGTAATTGAATGTGCCTACATACCAAGGAATGGTCTGGTGTAGTGGTACATTCCTCGCCTTTCAAATAAACCTCAGTTCCGTCCCTAGTACATCTATACGTAAAGGGGAGGGACCAAACCTCATGCATGAAAGCGGTGCCCAGCGGTTCATACCTACCCAAAGCATAATGTTTCATACAAGACGTAAACTTAAAAAGCGCGAAAGGGAGAGTTATCAATCCGTGTACTAACCACGTAGCTGAATTGATCTCCGCTACAGAGAAAGGCAACTGTTCTAACTTTTCAATCTGTAACAATGAATATGTAGCATCCTTCATGGACATGAATCGCTGCTTGTCAGTAAGGTTGTAGGGAAGGAATAACGATGTAGTGGTCAGATAGTCCCAAGGGACCCTCCCTGCCTTTAACGTCTGCAACGTCCATGCAAACTGCATAACAGAACGCAACTGGTTTTGACCATGATATGACACAGACATATCATCATGCACAATATCAACAACCGAAGAAACAATATTGTCTAATGTATAAATCCTAGAAGAGAGAGTGCGAATGCTATTATCTATAACGGCTAAAACCTTCTCCATGTTTGCTTGATCAATAGCTCTCAATCTGGAAGCCGCCTCAATCTGCGACAACTTCCAGACTTCGTTGTGAATAGCATACGCCCACCTTTTGGTTCTGCCACCCACAGGACCCTTAACAAAATCATTCAAATCGGTATGCACATTGATGGAGTGGGTGGACTTCCTGTTCCTGTAGATGTGCTCTGTGTCAGCTGGTGGACAGATTGGGATGTGTGTACCATCAATACAGCCGATGACATGGGGGAACTGTGCCATGTGATAAAAGTCTGTTTTTGTTTTCTGCAGTGCAGCCTGTGTGTTGGGGAAGCTGATGTAGTGGTGCATTCTCTGCATCATGGCATCCAGAAACTTCCTGAAGAAACGTGACAGGCAACTCTGGGATACACCACCCACCGCAGCTATCACCACCTGATAACTGCCGGATGCCAGCAGATGTAGGCTGCAGAGCACCTGCACATGTGGGGGTATGGCGTGCGCCCTTCTTATTGGCTGGTCCAGGAGTGGGTGAAGGTCCCTGATTAAGTCCATGATGGTTTCGGGGTGTAGCCTGTACCTCTCATGTATCTCTGCATCAGTCAGCTGGAATAGTGTGATGCGCTGTCTGTAGATGCGTTCCTCCCGTCGCCAAACCCTCAGTCCTGCTGCCTGTAGACGTAGGCGCCTTGCAATGACATACATAGCGGCCATGTTGTCCACGCTGTTGCATTTTGGGATTGCTTATATGCACTGTTGATGGTTACCACCTGCTTTCAATCCGTGTTAATTACCGACTCTTATTTACCGATTTTCTTGGATTTCTTAATTACCGAGTGCTCCTACATGTCATTTTAATTTTTACCACTTCATATTTACCATGATTCGGTATTTACCGCCTCATATTTACCGAAAAGTCGTTTTTGGACTCCTACATCTCACTTGTCTGAATACCGGTCGGTAACGGCATATTTACCGAAAATCGGCCGTTACCGACCGGTATTTGGCTACCTACATGAGGCCCTTGGTCCTTCTTCGGGGTCTGACTCATGTTGTGTCACAGCCACAGAACTAACTTCTCCTTCAGGTTTAGCAACTGATTTTTCAGGACCCTCCTCAGGCCGATCCAGTGTTGTCTCGAATTCTTGCGAGTCCTCAACAACTTAACCAACCTGCTCCCGTGGTCTCTTGATTACCACAGCCTCTCCTGGGAGAAGTGCTGCTATATCATCAAGGGGACATGTAACTCTGCTAGTGGGGGCAGTGTGAAACCAGTTGGGGAGACCTCTGTACTTCACAGCAGTTGCAATGTCCAAGATCACTTGGTACGGCCCCCGCCAATGAGGCTTCAGACAGCTTTTCCTCACTGCGCATTTGACAACAGCAACCTGACCGGGCATTTGTAATGCTTCACAGAATTTAAAGACTTGCTCCCCAGTTCGAATAAGTGAACCTGAAGATGTCATGAATCTCTCTGGGACCATAGCTGTCCGAAATTGGGAGCAATACCAAAGCTGAATTGACTATCAGTGAAAACAGTCACTCTCTCCCGGTCTGAAACACAGCATGTTCTAGTAAGAGCAATCAGTTCAGCCACTTGTACTGAGTACATAGCTGGGAGCCACAAAGTTTCTACTACTCCTGAAACTGTCCAGACTGCAGAAGCAGCTCCCAAATTTCGCAAACACGAGCCATCCATAAACGATGCAAAATCAGATACAGTGAGTGGCTCATCTTGAATATCAGGTCTCGGCTTGGTACATAGTTCAGTGACATCAAGACAGTCATAGTCCACCTCATATTCATTTTCATCACTGTCGGTGTCAGGAATAGGCAGAAAGTAGCAGGATTTAAAACAGAACACCTTTTCAAAGTAACATTTTCAGCCACCAGTAGGATTGGCTCATACCAGGTCAGGCAGCTGTTCAGTGCGAGTACACGTCAACAGTAGTTCCACAGAGTGAGGCACATACACTGTTAAAGGATGACCCATGACAATGCCTTCACACCTCTCTCTTTTGACACCTGCGGCCGCCACAGCTTTACGGCCCTTAATATACATATATGCGGCTTAATCAATAACACCGTGGATGGAGCCATATTTACACTGCTCCACTTTCCTTCGCGCAGCAGACATCACCAGCCCACAAAGAACGACTTTGCTCCTCGTCAGACTTTCTAGGGCCTGGAAGCTTTGCTGTCACTCACACAGCGCTGTAAAGTGCATCCCCTCCCATTGCTTTCAAGTGTTCAGAAGCCCTCTGGAAGCAGAAGGCTCTCTCTTGAAGCCCCGCGGGTGGGAGATGTTCTGCCCAGGGTGGCCACAATGCAGACACCACATGAAATATTAATTCAGCCAAGAAACAAAAGTCCGAAAGCATGAAGTGTCTCGATCTGACACCGCATTAGTTCTCCTGGTACGAGCGCCTGCCGATCCGAAACAGCTGCTGAAAGAGCCTAACCTCTCATTTCATGAGAAACACTAATAGGGCTCTATTACCGCTTTCCGTAAAATTAGCGGTTGCAGCCCGGTAATGGATGTCTTCAACAGGCGCCTGCTGCACACCCCGCGCAAACTCAAATTGCAGCCTCGGATGTCTCTGTTTTGACAGGGATTAATGTGCAGTAGGACGGGTGGGTGCGACGTTGCCGAATGAGTCATGTTGTTAACCTACCCCTCGAGCTGTCCTCCCGGGCGCCTCCAAGGGCCCATCCCCACCTAAAGCCAGCGGTTCTCCTAATTTACAAGAGAGGTTTACAATCTCCTGCAAGAGAACCTAAGATTTCTGGGACATTTGAATTTACACGCTTTAAAATTATAAATGTATAGCTGCCAAGTTAAAAATAAAATTACTCGAGTATTATGTGAGGCGCTGCTGTACACTCAAAGTGACAGCATCCTAGTAAAAGTATCCTATAGAACATCTTTCAGCAGATCTAATGTCAGAGTTAGTATTACGCTGCCTCTTGCCCACCTTCTCAATAAACCTCTGTGGCATTCTGGGTTCGAAAGTAATCTTGCTTTAATTACAAGTATGGAGTCGGGAGAATGCAGGGAATAGAGAAGGAAGAAAAGAAGTGAGCGCCTGCCGCTCAGGGTCACGTGCAGCAGATAAAGAGTTCCTGCTGCAGGGCTGGACATTTTATATTAGTTTTTTCACTTCATCAGCTTCTCACTTTAGAGAAACTGGCAAACGTTTAAAAAAATCTGCAAAGTTGCCTATTATCAGGCTTCTCAACTTGTCACAGCCTCACTTTCGAGGGTGTTTTTCCTGGCTGATCACTTGCAGAATAATAAAAAAAAACAGCAATAATAATGAAAAAAGTGTTTTTATTGTGCTGTTCATAACACACTCATGTAACTCTTAACGTCTGCAAAAAACAGGTGGCACTGGTACTATTAATCTCTTGCAAAGTACTTAATATACTGACTTCAGAAGGATGAAAGACCGAGTCGTGTTTTCCAGCTTGAAACTTGTGACTTGTAATTCAAAAGAGATGTAATACATGAGTGTTATCTCAATTCAGTATATTTTTCTGGGGTAATTATGACACTTGTTTATTTTGCTATTTTATTCCTTGCCAAGATGCCACATTTATTTATTTATAAAGTTTTATATAGCGCGAACAAGATCCCGAAGGATACGACAGCGCTTTACAAAAGGATAGAAGGACGGTAATAAATGCAATATACATTGTAGCCACTTCATTTAGCGCACCATGCAATAACATATTCTGCACTGGTGCAGGATATATTTAGGTAGCCATGAAGCCAAAGTTTATATTCTCCTAGAAAAGGTTCAGATATTGTGTTCATTGCAAATATTTTTAAAGAATTCTGCTTGGGTGAGGTTTTTCCTGCAAAACGCCTGTTTGTAGCAAAAATCTCCCACACAAGTAGATCTGCAGTTTATATGTTTTCAGCATACGAGTAAGATAAATGTTTAGTATTGATTAAAAATCTGCAAAATGCTAATCTGCTGAGTGTTAGTTTCACACGTCCTATTTTTGCATTTTTTTTTCTGCAGCATTTAAAATAAAAATTAAATAAAAAATTAAGGAAGTTTCACACAGTTTGCAAAATGCCATCCAACACTTCAAGTACGGGCAATGCCCAAGTTTATATCTCTCTGCTATGCGCTCAGGGCAAGGTTAATATGGTCACATTTTACAATCACCTACCTTCATTGATTACGTCATTCTTGACACGTCTCCATTTTAGCAGATGTAGAGCATGCTAACAATAGAATTTCCCATTGATTGTGAGGAGGCAGACGTGCTCAACAGGGATGTAACCCAGAGCTTTAAGTGGGATGAAAAAACTGGGGGGGGGTCTCTCAAAGGGGCGTGGCCAGTGTAATTCAGGGCATGGCCTAAAACACATAACCTAAAAATCTGTGCTTAACATAGTGTGCCGCCCGACTTGTAATTTGCTGTTTCTGTCATTGTATCCAGATATATGATACAACCTACAACAAGTCAGGACTATTGGCTTTGTCAATGGTTGTTAGTTGCATAAGCTAAATAAGCAGTACCTATGGCTTGTATTTAATATTGAAAAAGCTTCCACTGGTGATACCACGGCAATGTTGCTGCTCCTGAGTTTCAAACAGAGAAGGCAAATCCAGAGGGGAAATGACTCTCTTTAAAGGATTTCCTTTCCCCTACAGCGTCATGCGGTAACTTCTCCACTAGTGAGAAGTGAGCAGTCGGAAGAGTGAGCAGTGTGAGCACACACACATCGATGTGCCTGCTGTCACTGCAGTCCGGAAAAAACGGACCGCCTGTTCCAGGGTTCAAAACAGAGCCCGATAGAGACCCGTTTCGAGGCCCCCTATAAAAAACTGCTCAGACCCGGTGAGACCCGGCCCACTTAAAGCCCTGATGCAACCTTACCTCTGCACATTGTGATTTCATACAGGCTTATTACCAATAATTATTATGTTAAGGATAAACCTAGGATGTTTTGAGACGGTCAGAGGGTGCATGCAAAACCTAGACATCAACACCGACTCAGCCGCTCTACCACCACAGGACTGGAACTTTGTAAAATAATGGGGGTCATTAAAGTTGGTGGGCGTCCCACTTCTAAGAAATTCTCTATTTAGCAAAAACATATCTGCCTACATACATCTTAAACAATAACCTGGACGTCTCCTAAAGTTATTCCTGCCCCACAGTACGAAGAAGAAATGTCTTTTTTCATTTCGAGGTGTTTATTTTTTATTTTTCAGGCGATTGTCATGTTTCAAATAATGGTTTATTTTGTTCTTGCAGAAATTCTGCATGCAGGCTGCTTTTTAGGTCTCGGCTAGCGAAGGCTGCGCTTGCGCAGTCTCGCTCGCGAGATTTAATGACTTGGAGAAGAGGGGCTTGAACCCGCCCCTCTTCTCTCCTCTTCTCCATTGGCTGGCCTCTTAAATGCTGGCCAGCCATTGGAGAAGAGGTTTGTCACTCCGAACAGGCCCCGTCCTTTTCGGATTGTGGGGCGTATTTTTTCGTTGCTTTTAGCCCGGGCGTGTTTTTCTCTCCTCCAGCCAATGGCAAGAGGAGAGAAAAAGAAACACGCCCCCGAATCCGAAAACGCTGCTGCGTTTCTCCGAGGCATTTCTGCTTGCACTCGCGGCCAACGCGGCATACTTCTCCCGTACTTCTCACCACAGCCGCTCCGAGGGTCAGCAAGGTGCGAGTCTCTCCCCCTGCACTCGCGGCCAAGGCAGCATACTTCTCCCGTACTTCTCACCACAGCCGCTCCGAGGGTCAGCAAGGTGCAAGTCTCTCCCCCTGCACTCACGGCCAACGTGGCATACTTCTCCCGTACTTCTCACCACAGCCGCTCCGAGGGTCAGCAAGGTGCGAGTCTCTACCCCCGGAACTTGCGGCCGGGGCCCGCACCACGTGTGAAGCCGCGAGCTCGAGTTACAGGAGCGGCCTGCACCCGCAGCGTTCAGCTCCGCCAACGCGGCAGGCCGCCTCTCTCCGGGTCACACAGCTCGGCTCTACACTCTCCACTGACACATGGGGTATTCTGAGAGACACAAGTTTGAATCCTGGCAAGATAACTCATCCGTCCACCCTCCCCAGGTCGAGAAACTGAACACTATACGTAGGGTAATAAATACTAACCTCTTATTTATAGAGCGCAGCTATATGGTGTAAAGCGCTTTAGCAAAACAAAGTATTTCTATAAAGCCAGCTCAGACCTTTAAGGCAGGTGCGCCACTTCATGAAAAAAGCCCATCAAAGAAAGGAAGCAGCATTTCAAACAAAAACATTAGCGCAGTCAGTGAGCTCCGTACGGCAGGTGCGAGAATGGGTCTAAAATCACGAGTCGCCTGAAAAAGGGGGCACAAAACTGACATAAGGGGGCACACGCTTCCAAAACGAGGGTGAAAGTACATTTTAAGGTAGAGCATGTACATGCTAATTGAAAGCGTGCTTCAAACAAACGGCGCTGATAAAGAATTCCACAAAAGAGAGTGCCTAAGAAAGGAAGCCCGTTTTCATTGACCAGTTCTCTATGGAAACCATGACAGGCAGGCTAGCTCCCTAATTTGCATTTCAGTCAGTGCCAGGAAAGCCACAGGCTGCCCCAGCAAAACAAAATGACGGACAGAACGCCGAGTAGCTCAGCTGCCCACGCAGCGCGAGCTCAAGTTAGATGGAACCAAAACATTGCACCACAGGACACTCACTCTCTCCAACAACAATTTTGTTGTTGGCGTGGAGTGAGGATAAACATTTGAAGTTTCTGCTCGCTTACCCCGTCCAGCCGCTGCCTCCGTCACAAGTAGCATCAACTCCTTCCAACCTTCATTATTGTGGGAACATTCTGCCTGTTGGACCCAGCAAACAGTGCACCTGCAGGGGGAGGAGCCAGAGCGAAGCCGAAGGTTTGTCAGAAGCGGGGCCTGGGCCAAAGGTGAGTTCACGTGCAGATCGCGAGGCGCCTCTGAGGGACGGAAGGGATCCCTGGCTGTCCTAGGTCAGCTGTGAGCTGCTCAGCCAGTCCCGTCTTGCTACTTGGCATTCTGGTACTTGAAGTCCGGCGAAATAATGCGAAAAGCAAAACGACATGCACCACAAAACAAAGGGAGAAAAAACAAGCATTTACAATGCAATGGTCTCGGCATTGTTAAAGTTAGAGCTATATGGAGCCAAATAACAATGGCGTTTCTTTAAATGTTTTAAAAACAAAAACATAAACAAAAATAATGTCATGAGCAATGCCAATAGCTCTAACTTTAACAATGCCGAGACCATTGCATTGTAAATGCTTGTTAACAATGCTAAAGCAGACGGAAAAGAATGTGCAGTCATTCCTTTAAAACACTTTCATTGCTTCATTGCATTGCTTTCATTGCTTCATTCCTTTGTGCCCACGAGTGACATATGGAGAGGTACAAAGATTTTTTATTGCCTGAAATGTTTTGCAAGATATTCCAATTTTCGCACTTTGCTAAGTTTGTGGAGATTCTCAAGTTCAAATTCGCCTTCGCCCCGACAAAGTTTTTCTCGACTTCGTAAGGTAATTGTTCTTCTAATCAAACATGGAGCATGTATGCAGACTTTTCTCAACAACTTTACCTTTTGCAGAGTTTTACTTTGCACAATAGCAAAGGTACTCACTGGTTTCTCTACAAGTCTAACTTCTGCAAGATAAAATTGTCTCAAAAGTCATGATTTTCTCACAAATGCGGGAACGCATAAAGCGTACCCGCCATGAAGGTCTCCATAGGAATACGCAAAAGTTGTGAAAACAATTACGCGCCTCTAGTGATGAACAGATATTACATGTGCAGAACTCCATCTGTTTAAACTTCCTTTCTGAGTATATGTTTAAAATTGATACGTGGTTGGAAGTCAAAATCAGGTAAGTTCGGTAAGGGTATGCATGAGGACAACTGGCAATGAGCAATCTTGTCAAAGTATGACTGTCCATTGGCTAACTGGGATTTTTGGGGAAAAGACTGGTACTGCATTTGTTGGCATCAGACCATGACGCATCTATTTCTTAGCGGTTTCTCTCTTTGTGCATCTGTGAAATATAGGCATATTTGGAACGGTAGCAAGAAATACCCGACTTGAGTTGGAACTATCTTGAAAAATAGACCTCAGAGTCGCTGTTGCTTCAAACTCGCAATTTCATCAAATGGTATAATATAACCAATTAACTAGTCCTGGGATGAATGAAAACTTAATTAAAGATCTTTTGACTGCTCCAGTTGGCTCATGCACACCACAATACTGCTGCCGCATCTGTGGGCATTCTGCTATAGCATCTGGGACAGAAAGGCCAGAGCCTCGGATTCTTCGCGAGTTTCTTGCATAGAGGAAACTGTTGTTCCTAATGGGCAATGTAGCGAGGGGGTCGATCTAAATCCTGCCATCAATCATGATACCCCTTGCATACCCAAAGGCTACGTGTCAAGGCAAGGAGTTTATTGTACTTTTTTGTCCAATAGGGATAAACATAACCATAAGTCCCTCTCTAATCCCACATTAGGTCCCCCACTAGGATCATCAACACTAGGGAAGACATCCCCATACAATACAGTAACATCTAAGCATCCTTCCAAGAATAGTGGGAGTACCAATACTACAGTCTACATGACAAATATACAAAGACTTAAGACAGAAGTAAGGGAGTCCATTGAATCCTTAATGAATAAGGTGTCTCACAGGCTCAGACACAGAAGGGATTGTCTCTCTATTATTTGCTCAGACATTATTACAGCCCAATGTGTAATGGTTCCTACGGAGTACTGGGATGCAATAAGGGTAACACTGAAGGATCCCACACTGGCCAATGGGATACTAGCTGCGGAAGCACACTCTTCAGGTTCTTTGATCCAATTTAGAAGCGCTACAGGGTTTCACTATTGATGATCACAGTATATCCGTAAAAGAGAATGTGCATGTTACAACAAGGCTGGCTAATCAATCATCAAAATCTGAAAAGTCTGACCTGGCCTGAATGAAACAGGGAAGAGTCCACTTCCAGATCCATAACCCATGCCCATAGTATCCAACGTTCTCCACTAGCTGCTAAGATTGCCAACATGCTGTCAAACGAGAGTCCTATTGGCTGTGCTTATAATTGTATCTCTAACCAACAACCAAAATCCCCCCTAACTTGCCCAACCCCGACCTTCTGAATTCCTATTCCATCTTTGACACACCTAATAGCTACCCTACCCACATAGGCCTGTAATGGGAATTCCCAGTTGATAATCAAATAGGCAGTTGTAGTACCAGTCCTTTAAAATCATCTCCTGGAATATTGCTGATATAAGAGGAAAGATTGCAGATCCAGAATGGGGTAATTTTATTAATGGGTATGATATTGTGTTAATTCAGGATATGTGGGCTTTGGGCAAAGTCTTTCTGAAGGGGTATTCCACATACAGTATAGAAGCAATCCCCTTTAGGGCATTTCACACATCTGGTGGCCTCCAAATTAGGATTGACCATGCTAGGAACTTCGGTCAAATGGATAGACAAAAGCAGTAAGGAAATTCTGGGCCTATGTATTAGTGGACAGAAGCTCAAACTAGATATATTTAACATTTATAATCGATCTGTGAGTAGGAACAAAGAATCGCCTACCCTAAAACTCTGAGCCTTTCTCCTCAACGAAACCCCGGGCAATGCCCTGATTCTAGTTGCTGGAGATTTTAATACTTGCTTGGAGCCCCTTGAAGGCCTGTCAATGATCACCGAAGGGGGAGATGAAGCTAAGGGCATACCAAAACTGGAAGTTAAACCGCTAAGAACATGGTCCCTGCGGCAATTCAACTAATGTCACTTACACTGTCCTTCGGGCTGTGAGCGTGAGATGGTAGATTCGGGGCAGACATTCCTCCTGCTACTACTTTCTCCAGAGGGTCTTACAAGAGCAAAATCGACTACATCTTGCTAATTTTTGATTTGTGGCATTTAGCCTTAGACTTTTGAGTGATTACCCGAACAGACAGTGATCACAATGCTATTCTCCTGTCATTAGATGAAAATCTGTTCAAACCTGCGAGAACAGTAATTCCACATTCCTCAATAACACTGTCTCTTGCAATCAATTGAAGGGCCGTAAAATGGTCTAAGGACAGCCTTAATCCTCAGATACCTGCTCAAATTTACACCATGTTTAACACCATCTTAGGCCCTTTTGCCTGTCTTTGGATTAAATTCCCCTATGCAAGCTTCAGAATACTCTGTTTAATGCCCTAAATTCTCCACGTACTAAAGTCGGGAAGGTCCATAAGCAGGGGTGGGGAATGAGGGCCTTCCCCGGTATATAATTGAGTGTAGCCGTGCAAAGGAGTTACTGATAAGTGCCAACAAAGCAGGCAATCGTGACCTAATCATGCAACAATGTGCATTATATTAAAACACAACTACAACCACCAAGCAGGAATGGATATATTCAGGCTGGTTAGCCCTTCTTGAAACCCTTGATAATAAAGATAAATACCTCTTCTGGCAGATTGTTTCTCATGGTGATAACATATCTAAGAGCTTTGTCGAATGTATGGTACAACCTCAATAGTAGGTAGATCACTTCACCAGGTTATACGCTGCTCCTATTTTGCCAGTCTCTCTTCATGCTCTACCTCAGTTAGCTTCGCCTAGAGTAGATGAGCTCAACAGATTCTCGTTGAGTGAGACTTCAACTACTAATAATGCTCTGCAACCAGACAAACCCCCTGATAAAGTCCCAGATGACCTCTTCCATTCAGAACCTAACATATGGAGCCCTTTATATCAATACCCTCTCAAACAAGATGTTGGAAGGTGAAGACATACTTCAATCCTGGTTGGCAGCAGAGCTAATTCCTATTTTTAAAAAGGTTGACCGGACCTCCTCAGGCAATTACAGGCCCATGAACTTGATTGGTATTCTGTCACCAAATTCTATCTAGACTCCAAGATTGGATGGATGAGGAGAAGATTATTTCACCTTACCAAGCAGGGTTTTGCTTGAAAGGGAGCACCATAGATCGGGTGTTTCGTTTAAGTCTCCTACGGTGAAAGTATGTGGCCCTGTCGAAAGATCACTTGTATATTGTTTTTGTTGATTTGAGGGTCGCTTTTGACCTAGTCCCAAGAAGCTAACTATGGTCATCACTGACCAGCCTGGGCACCGACTCAAAGTTACTACACACTCTAGTCAGATTGCATGATAAGACCTATGCCCAAGTAAGTTGGGGGAGCAGAGTAGAACTAACTGCGTATACCCATTGTGCGTGGGGTACTGCAGGGAGACGGTCTCACTCCCACCCTGTTCTTCCTCTATATCAATGACCTGGTGGATTTCTTACCAAAAGGTGTCCATGATTTCCCAAAATGGTGGGGGGCTCCCTATTCCCTCCTTACTATTCGCGGACGGAATGGCGCTACTCTGCTGCACTCCCAGGGGGCTGCAGAATTTATTGAACAGCATTGCAAATTATTGTGACACTTGAGGTTTGGAAGTGAACACCTCCAAAACCAATATTATGATTCTAAATCACAACAAAACTTGCCAAACTTGCAACCGGGCGTTCTGCAAAACTTCAGCAGGTGGATCAATTTGACTATCTGGGGGTGAGGCTCGATAAATTCCCCAAATGTAAGGCCCATATTTTAAAATCTGCATTTACTTTGTTACATGGTGCAATCTCGGTCACCTAATGATTGAAAGACTTAACACCTAAGTCTGTGCCTCCAGTCCTTGAAATTCACAAGGCCAAGGTGCAATCAGCGGCTTCTTAAGGGGCAGAAGTATGGGGAGTGGAGAAAACTCATAGGCTGTCTGTTAAAGAACATTGGGGCATATTAACAAGGGCTTTATCTCTGCTTTTTTGGCTTTAAAAGCCAAAGAAGCGGAGATAAAAATATCGCCCTATCAACAACAGGGTTCTAACATGCAAAATCGCATGTTAGCACCCTTTTTCACTACGCTTCACTTTGCAACTCTAATGAGATGCAAAGTGGGCGTTCCAGAGCAAAATAAAAGGAGAAATGTTGCTGAGCGGCATTTCTCCTATTATCAAGCTTCACGCTAACCCTGTTAGAGACAAAAAAGCAGCGCTAACCACGGTTAACGCTGCTTTTTTACGTCTGCTAATTTTCAGATTTAGCCATGTAATCCAATGGGAGGTGGATTACATGACTAAGTCCACCATGGGCTATCAACAAGGATATCCCTATCCTTGTAGTTTTATCGCTGCATTACCAGCGATAACCTCCCAAAATGCCGCTATCGCTGGATCTTTTATGCGGTTAGCGTTGTTAATAATGCGATAACCAAGCGATATTATCCAGCGATAGCGGGCGTTAAAAAGATTAACGCTAAGCGCCCTTAGCGTTAATTTTCCCTGTTCCTTGTTAATATGCCCCATTGTTTTATTAAACCATTGTTTTATCTACCACAAAATACTCCATCAGTCCCCCTTTTCTTTGTCACCTGCCTTAAAAGAAAGGGGGCCTTGTTAAGCTGAAACCTTTACTTTATTGGGATAGAGTATGGTCCACCTCCAAAATGGCTATATACAGGTCTGCTTTTGAGGATGTTTTATCTTTAAGGACTAGTACCATCTCACTGCAAATACTGGTGGTTTGTCGGAGGGTTTCTTGAACTTTAAGCCTGTCCCTGCATTAGAATTATTAATGGATGCTTTTTTTCCATCACTAGTGTGCACCTTGCAAAATAAACATCTACTTGCCACGCTACTTGTAAATGATTTCACATATAAGTGGGACCCCGCTACACATGCTATGTTCTGGTCTTACTAAAGACATAGGGTCATATTACCAAGGGCCGGCGATACAATTATTGCCGCTTTAGCATCCGTTTTTCGTGTGCAAAGCGGCTATAGTTATATCGCATTATTTACAAGGACACGCTAGTGCGTGTTTCCTTGACTTAGCTCCCGTTTTTCACACGCCTCGCCTCGCATCGGTAATGAGATGCAGGGTAGGCGTGGCTGTGAAAACAACATGGGAAAATATCGCGATAATTACAACGAGGCATAGCGATAATTTAAATTGTGCTAACTCTGCCTTAACTCAGGAATTTACATCTGTTAAATTCCTGACTAAGGCATATCTACCAAGGGAGGTGGATTGTGCGGCTAAGGCCACAGGGCCTATCATCAAGCCTATCGCCGTTTTCCATGGAACATCGCTGGAAAACCAGCGATGTTCCATGGAATACCCCGCTATTGCTGGAATATTTATCGCCATAGCGCTAAGCGTTGATAATACAACGCTAGCTTGGCAATATATTCCAGCGATAGCCAGCGACAATTAAAAGCGTGCTCAGCGATAATTATCGCTGGGGCTTGATAATATGCCCCATAGGACACTTACTTTTCTTTTGCCCAGTATACGCTAAGCTCAGGAAGTCTTGGAGTAGGCCACTATGTTCTGATTTAGGCATGAGACATTATGCTGAAGCTTATAGGATCCTAATATCCGGTTGCAGTAGTGGGATGGCTTGAAACCTTGGTTGTTACCTCGTAGCAGTGAGGCGCATAAGACTAGCATTTGGAATCCCACTGTAAGCACAATTAGATGAAGCCTCATTAGATAAACTTTTCTCTAGCATATGTTAACCAGCATAATATTTCTCACGCTTATGTCTGCATATATACGGTTTGTAAAATAAGTTTTTATGCATGTAGACTATTTGGATGATTTTAATACTTTTAACATTTGCATGTTTAATGCTTATTACTTGTAGCTGCTTAACACCGTTCTTGCACTACGCACTATGATTTTAAAATATTTCTTTATATGTATTTAATGGTTTGATGGGCCTGTTCCCGAAAAAAAAGCTTTTTCACAGTGAACTGGTCCTGAGCTCTTATTAACATCTCGTACTGTCATTTAAGGCCCTCACTTCAAGCGGTCTGTTAATCCCGATTCAGCTGGTAACAATTGTTGAATATTCGCAGGAAAACTGCAATTCACATTTTTCTTTTACCTGGATACTTCCTCTCATGAAATCAAGCAACATTTGTGAGAGAAGACAGGCCGGGTAACTGAGAAAAACGTTGAGAAGTTAGTGCGAAAATAAGGTTTTCTTCTGTACTCCCCCCGTTGTGAGTTACCAACTCATAATGGCCGGAATCCTTGCATCACTCAAGTACAGATGTCCGCGGCACTGAATTCTGGGGGCTGTGCATTCCACCTCAAGGTCCTGCGAAGTTCAAAATGAGGACCACAGTGTTAAATATAATGTACAACTTGCTGCCTTGTATACGTCCTCTGTCGATCCCATCTTGCTTTGAGTTTCAAGTGTGTCAATTCAAATATATCCAACATCCCACCATTTCACAGATACCATGTTTACAGGCGTCTGTGGGGCAACACACTAACCTAAAAAAGACACGACAAATGTACTATCCGCATTTAGAGAAGGCTTGTGATGCCACTGCATTACCCGTGTCTTCGTCAGGTGGTTGTCAGTGGAGAGGTGTGGCTCACTGGTTAGAGGCGGCAGATCCGCAAGCAGAGAATCAATTCCCGACGTGGCAGGGTTGTGGACCAGGGTCAAAACGGACTCGATAATTCTCGGTACCTACTCTAACCAGGAACACACTCGGCAACTCTGGGCATTAGCTTTCCTCATCTCCACAACGGCCCCACACATTTGCCGGGGATGCCTGGTTTCACCTTGGAGATACCCAGGAGGGACCATCTCACAGGGATAGCCAGGACGGGTTCCCCAGCGGTCTACAGCGCCACGATGCCTCAGGGCAGCAGTGCGCTTTACAAGACACATACATTTACATTTACATTTGTCACTCAGCGGCAGGGTCTTAGACCTCAGCAGCAGCAGCTACCACACAGTCCTACAGATGTGGATTCAAGTCATGATATTCGACTTTGTCATACAACACAGATATATTTCACATGCAACTTATACAATGCAGTGGTGTGAAGAAAATAGGGCTGTACCATTTTCAGAAGGACTGAAAGCAAGACATGTTGATTGATACATCCTCACAACATCAATGTTGAAGTATCTCGAATCAGCAACTCTTCAACGAGGAGCAGCTAGTAATAAGAAGGGGATAGGAACAGCAATCCGTCGAAGGAGTCATCTGGCAAACAATCAAGTACATCACCTAGGAAGTAGTGTCTGATTAAGAAAGCCCTATAGACCAGGACCCTGTGTAGCTGAAGGTAAAACTCCAGGGAACATTATTGTATAGATCAACAGTTGTAGCGTACAAGAAATGCTGAGTCTTCTCTTGCAGGTATCAATTGTAGCCCGGGGTGATTCAATGCCACGTATTAATTCTAGGGAAATGGGTATCGTACCATTGAGAAAAACAGTGGCAGAAAGACCTGTGGATGCATCCATCTCACATGACAACAGATCTGAATATGCGGTTCATGACTGCTATCTTAAGTTCATACACATTGTATGTGCATTGGCCTTCCTGTATAATTTACATAAAAGGCTTAGGGGCATATTATCAAGAACGGCGTTAAAATTATCGCCGGTTTAGCAGCAGAAATCTGCCGGTAAAGTGGCGATAATGGGCTTGATAATATGCCCTGGAGAATTCCAATAGAAGCCCATGTTCACACCAGAACCTGGGCTTCTATTGGAATTCTCAAGGGCATATTATCAAGCCCATTATCGCCGTTTTAGAGGCAGTTTTCTGCCGCTAAACCGGCGATAATTTTCGACGCCATCCTTGATAATATGCGCCTTAATTTCTTGGCATTCATCTAATTCAGAATTCTAGAAGATCCAAAAAATGCTTTGCTGCAAACTGAACTCCAAATCAGTTAGTTCTGGTCTAAATTCACTATTCATCTGTAGCCATCTGGTGGTACAGGAATGTCCCCTGCTTGATAAACAGGCCAGCATCCCTGCCCTGAAGGATGTGACTGCATGTGAATCTGGTATCCTGACTTTTTGTTCCCCTAACTGACATTCCTACTAGGGCTGTCCATCTGATTCACATATCTAGAATCTGTTGTGTGACTTAGAGTGGTGAACCAAGCATGTCCTCCACACATACACTGGAATACTGTCTGAGTCCTGAATTGTTGACTTAAAGCAGTGGTGGCATTATACAATTTTTGGGTGGGATTAATAAAAATGAACACACTCTTGCAGGGATTTACACAAACTTCCATTTCTCTATGGGAGATTGCACGGCAGACGGTTTCCTCCCCCTGCACAAGCTCCCATAGAGAAATGGGAGTTTGTGACCACACCATGTGTGGTCACATTGTAATCCGGTGTTCGGAACCTCCAACGGTCGGTCGGTTCTCACACTGAGACGGTGTTGGTCGGAGGCAACTCCTACCGACATCGTAACAGGGCCCTAAATGTGGCAGATTGGTGATAGGGCTAGCCTAAGAGATTCTATGTGGACCATTTAGCAGGGAATTTCTGATTAGTCCCGCCTGAGCGGTGGCGGTGAGTCAGCAGATTCTTTTATTAAGAGTGAGGAAATTACATAGAAGTGCCTGCCCGTTTGTCTTTTCACGATTGCTGCTTCAGTAATCCTATTGTGAGTCAGATGCAGCCTTAACACTTCATTATGACAATGTATTTGATACTCCTGCTTGGAGCCAGCAATAGCACTGCCTTTTGTTATCACCTTGCACTGCAGGCAGATAATACATTTGAAAGGGAATCACCCCAAATCAGTTCCTCAACTTCGGAAAGTGGATCAATCTTGATCATAAAGGGGATTGCTCCGCTGAGTACTCCCAGAGCGGCTATGATGCAGGGCAGCCAGTCTCGTAGATGTGATGGAATGGATGTGAATGCACCAAAATCTCAGGGGAAGGCTGTGACATCATGCTGACTTTAACCCAGATTACATCACTGGAAGTGATGTCATAAGGTCTTTGAACCTAATGACATCATAGGAAGAGATGTTGAATGTTAATTGACCTTGATGATATCACAAGAAGCGACGCCACCATAGTTCTTTTTTTAAATCTTCAATACATGCAAGATTCCATGCTTCAGTCTTTATTCAATTTTAGTTAAAATCATAAAAGTACAGTTGCAAAAGAAATACATCATACATATGACTGCAGAAGAGCGTTTCTGCATGAAATAAAATCCATACAGAATAAGCTGCAGAGACTACCTAGTAGACAGATCTTAAACTGCTAGGTGCGTGGAGGAGAATAACAACAAAGTATAATAAAGCAACATGCCCAGATAGTTACAAAACATATCAGTTAACAAAAACCTCTATGTGTCCGCTATGTTACAAGGGGGCATATGTATCAAATTCTCTATTTGCGATTCTCAAATAGCGATTTTTTGAGAATCGCTATTTGGGAATCGCAAACGAGATGTAAGTAAAAATTCGCAAATTGTTAGCGATTCCTAGGCATTCCTTAATTGCGATTAGCAAATTGCGAATCGCAATTAAGGAATACCTTCCCATTCATTCCTATGGGCCAGGAGGCCCATAGGAATGAATGGGAAGACATTCTCAATTAGCGATTTGCAATTAGAGAATCGCAAATTGAGAATAATTTCAAGGGTGCAAGGGTGTCATAAGGACACCCTGATGCACCCCTGAAATGAGCATGTGTGCGCATGTGGCACACATACATATCCTAAGGGCATGTATGTGCGCCACATGGCATTTTGAAAAATGCCAAAAAGTGCATCTTTCAAAGAAATCTCAATTTACCACCAACTTGAAGTTGGTGGTAATTTGCGATTTCTAAAGGAGAAATTGCCCAACTTGGGTGCTTCTTACATCGCATTTAAGGAATCGCAATTTGCAATTCCTTAAATGCAATCGCAAAATAGAGAATCGCAAATTTGCGATTCTCTAATTTGCGATGCCCTTTTGGGATGATACATCCCAAAAGGCTTTTTCCCGTTCTCAAACGGGCCGATTCGGAGAATCGGCCCGTTTGCGAACGGGAGAAGGGCTTGATACATTTGCCCCCAAATGATTTCTTTTCAAATAGTAATGGGTATCCTCACTATTAATAAGCATTGCAACTTTGGCCTCTACATATATATTTTCTTGTCTTGTGAGGGCAAACATGTTTTATCTTACGTCCTCAGCAGAAAGACACTTTTGTCCTATGGGGCAAAAATATTTTCACTTCCACCCTGTGACATCAAAAACATTATCTTGTGCACTGTAGGGACAAACACGTATTGTCCTGTTTCCCATGAGGATAAAACTATTTTCTGTTGTGTTCTTTAAAAGCAAGAATAGTTTTTCTTGTGTCGTTTCAGGGCAGGCATGTTTTGACTTGTCCGGTGAGGGCAAGCATGCTTTCCCTTAAGATATAGTAATGGGCCTTTTATAGAAGGGCGAGCATAAATCCCTGTGCCTTTACATAAGGAGCTAGTTATTCATATGTAAGAAAGATATCTAAAGTGCAATATTGAAAACTGCAATTGTCCGTATAACCTTACTTAAAATTCTCACATTGTTTTTTGTCCAATCAACCAACAGCTATCAAAAGAAATGCAACAAAAAACACAAAAGTGTATTAAATTAGTCATTAAAATCAATTATCATTTAAAATCAGAAAATTTTAAAATGAGGTCGTGATACATGGACAAAGAAAGCACAATTTCATGGGGCAAGTACAGAGCATAAGCCTGTAGCCCACTGTCTGAAGACTGCAATTGAATAGCATGACCTCACAGTTGGTAGCTTTTGCAAAAACTCCATGGCAAACCCTGCACTGCCTTGAGTTTGCCTGTGTCAGGAATGGGAGATTGAACACAGACCATAGTGAAATGTTTGCAGAAGAGAATAAAGTGCAGGGTGCGCTGGGCAGAACGTCCAACACAAAGACAGACAGGCAGGTTAGCAACAAACATACCTTGCATGGGGTATGCAATAAGAAAGTGGGTGGTGTTTAGGTGTAGTCTTACTAGCAGGAACCTGTGGTGTAGATTATTTACCCATAAAAGGTAAGGCTCAGTGCCAGGACAAGGGCTGAGATTCTACCATGCCAGACGCTGCATTCATGGTCATCTTTCTCCACAGTTTCTGAATGGGACATACAGTAAACAATCCCCAAAGCAAAACCCTCTAGCCACCTTCAGGACGCCATTCCAGGTTCTATTAGCAAATCTCTTGCCACTCACCTACTCCCCACATGGACATACATGGTCAACGCCTCTCTCAAACAGGGCATATTTCCAGAATGACTAAAAGTGGGTCGTCTCTCCTCTCTTGAAAAAACAACCTCTCGATTCAGAGAACATGAACAACTTCTACCCAGTCTCCACACTCCCATACTTAGGCAAAGTCATAGAAAGTTGCTTAGTGAAGGGAGGTGAAAGGCTGTGTAGAAATAAAGGAGGGAGAAGGTATCAGGGAGAAGGACAGAGAGAAGCAGTCTCACGTCAAGGTATTCCAGCATGCTAGTCAAGATTCATCTTTTCCCTTACCCAATTTATGGAACCCATGTACCCAAACCACTGTTTATTGGGTTAATAAGTGGCACTCAATAGTAGAAGACACCATAGAAGAAAGCCTATGGTACCCTGTCAGACCCATGCGAGACCCACAGGACAGAAAGGGGCTACTAGGCCCCATCCCTGGTGGTTGGGGTCATTTGCCACTGGTATCCTAGAGTTTGTCCTATTATGGCTCTGCAAACTGGGCCAAGTACAACCCTTCACACAGGTGACTCTCAAGGTACTGTGGGCAAGCAGTCAACGGATACTCAGGGAAGTAGTGCGATGACAAAAATCTCAAAACTCAACAGCCAACCAATAGACACAATAACATATTGTCCACTCCAGGGCTTATCATTTAGTTAATAGAAAATGGTTTAATCTCACAGTAAAACTAAACACTACACAGTTAAATAGGAGTTGAAATTACAGGGTTGTAATTTTAGTTACGATCTTCACTAAGGTGTACACCCCCTTCTGTTGCTGTTTTTCCTGCAATAGGAAATTTCTAATTGCTACTGTCCCCAGTGGACTGGGGGCACAGGCATCGATTAGACATATGCAGTTTTTTCAAGTTGCAACTAATTTCCTATCTTTTTCTCATAGCATTCACTCAATCTACAAGTAATAAGTCCACACGGTAGTCTCTTCCACACAGCCCCGCTTTTACCTGATGGTTGAACTTGCAGTTCTAGAAATGCAGCGGGTGTGGTTTTCATGCCTTACCTCACAGCTGTGGCTTTTCTTCTGCTGGGGCTACAATGGTGACCTTGGATTGGAAAAGGGACCCCAGAATGAAGTCAATGTAGAAGGACTGTTCAGCAATATTCCTCTTCAGCAGTGGCGGACACCTGGCCAGGTGCAGACAAGTGCTTAGATATAGCAGTTTCAGCACCAGGGCTGAGCAATGCATGAAGATGGTTAAGATCACAGGCCTGAAATCTAGATGCTAGCTGTGGGAGCAGCGGTAGCTCCACCAGCTTTCTAGCTCACTGTTCATGTCTGATGCATCATTCTAATACCTGACTCATCTGGGGAGCAAGTGGAAAGGGGATGGAGAGATGAAAGAGAAAAGGGTAGCACAGTTCGACTGTCTTTATTAATATGTCTAAGATACTGTGACACTGCATGGAGAATATGAGTTAGTTAATTCTTTCAGCACGCTGGGCAATGGGATAATCGGTGACAGATTTCAAACATTTCAAGGCTCTCTTTTTTGGCTAGACTCAAAAATCTGACACCAAGATCACAACAATTAAAACATATCAGTTCAGAATGCTTACTATTGACAACACTGGAGTTGTAATTATTGCAAGTGTTGCTTTACACTGAAATGTTCCAATGTACAAACCCTGAACTCCTGTTGAGATTGCATAGGAAGAGAGCTTCTGTCAATAATGTAAAGGTAGTCATTAAGAAATGTATTCCCTATAATGTTCCTTGTTCTTTATGAAAGAAGTGCCAAACATAATTGTCTGGTGCTCAGTAAAAACAAATGTGGAAGACAATTCTTTCTGGGCTCTCAAAATATGAATGCTGAAGATCTTGGGATCAAAGTTACAACAAAGGAGGAGTGTGAGTCCATTAGTGCACTAACATGAGTAGTCCTTTATGTGTCTTTTCAGATTCTTCAAAGTTTGCCAGGGTGAAGAAATCGGGAGGGCAGAAGGGTGCAGGACCACCTGACAAAAGGTATGTCTTCAGCACTTGTGACCTCTGGACCAATCAAGGGCTTTCCCCTTTGGCAACGAGGCACCTCCTCTTCCCGGTGTCAACTGAGGCAGCACCAGCCTCTTGAACTCATGGCGGATTACAGGAGAACATAGTGATGCTTGCTCGTCCAAAGTCTTATGCACTTCCACTGGAACCATTTAGAGAGATTATTGGACGCCCTGATAGCATGGGTCTTTTCTGGCTCCAGTCTCCGTGATAGTCAGCTTTCTCTGGGTTCTCCTCACTCCAGGAACACACTATACTTCTCCACTGGAGCAGTCTCTCCTTCCCTCTCTCTGTAGGCAGACTGAATTATAGACATATAGGCTGTTCCTCAACTTCTACAGCAGAAAGCACAAACTTTAGGTGATGCCCCCTCATCTCTGAGAGAATGGCTAGTAGCAGACACCAGACCTGATCACAAAGTACTCTCTGGAGCACTCTTTTCCTTGGTCAAGAAGAACTTGGAACCGCAACAAAGTGATGTGGTTTGCATCCCACTTTTGTGGATCCCACATTTATACACATTTTCCAGACAGGAGTTTGGGGTCCACTGTCTAAAGTTTTAGAACCATTTGGGTTGGTCCTGTTTCAAATATAATTTTCTCACTGCTCCTCTGATGCCGTCTTTGTGCAAAGTGACAGCTCTTACTGGAGTTAGAAATGAGGCTGGCTTCAAGTAGAAGTATCCGAATTAAGGGCACAATCAAGGCTGTCATTGGCTATTCTGAAGCGACAATCAGAGAAAGAAACAAGCATTGGCATAGCCAATAGGTCTCGCCTTTGGGACCTTATAAGTGTTTAGCCATGCAACAGTTGATGTTATGGCACCAAGGATATTGTGCTGCATAACTAAACACTTATGAGGTCCCAAAGGCGAGACATATTGGCTATGCCAATGCTTGTTTTTCCTGCAACCATGTGATATCGGCTCCTCACCAGGACACTGTATGATGGGAGCCGATATCGTGTGTAATACGGTGGCACTGTGTGAGTTGGCAGCAGGGCTGGACTGGGAATGCAAACCAGCCCTGGCAATTCCGTCGGACCTGCCCCTTCGGGTGGAGAGGTTTGGGGGGGTGCTTGTGGGAAACACTGCTGCGCTTTTGTTAAAGGGGGCCGATATTGCAGCTCTACTGCAAAACCGGCCTCCAGTATCAAAAACAGCCTCCACCCTTCCGGCACACCAGGAAAACACCCGGTGCCCGCTACGCCCAGTCTGGCCCTGGTTGGCAGATATTGTATTGTATTGCATTATAATTGCATTTTTATAGCGTTTACTACCCCTCGAAGCACTTTTTTGGCGAGTAGCACGCTACTCCAGAACCCATAAAGGATTAGTGGTGAATTAGTATAGTGAAATATGAAAGTAAATATGAGCCCTGCCAAGTTTCCCAGGTCCATGCGTGGTGCGCTGCTCCAGTCTGGGTTTTATCTCTGAATTCTGGGACTTGAAGGCTTGTTTACTCTATTAGAAACGTGGACTACAAGTCCCAGAATTCAAAGGAAAAAAACCTGGAGTGGAGCAGCACATCATGCATGAACCTGAGAAACTTGGAAGCTATGCTGGATCTATTTGGAATGACTTTCCTAATCGTGTTAATTTTTACAATAATAGTTTCCGTACTTTTTTGATAAATAAAAAACAAACATTCCAGATCAGATACGACTATTTAGGTGTCTTTGGACGTAAGGAAAAGGGGGTCTCTCGTTATGTAAAAAAAAAGGAAAAGGCATACAGCCAAAGAAGAAACAAACTTTCTCACGAGGTTGTCCATTATCTAAAAGAAATGTAAATGTTAGCAATTGGCTAACCAGCAAATCCAAAGGCAGAGGACGCAGCGAAGCTCGGCTCAATGCAACAAAAAATACTAGGAAAGCCGACATTATTTTTGTGGGCCACAGGAAAGGACAGCGCTCTAATTCGTTACTGATTTCAATACCGTGAGGCTGAAAATTTAGACTATCCTCTGTAACATCGACAAAGAAAAGGGACTAAAACCCGTACACACAAACATTTTTTTAATTGAGTGGTCAAATAACCTTGTTAAATTGTCATATTTGCCCACACCTAATATGGCCGCTCTTCATTCCAATTGAATTTGCTATGTCTGCTATGGCAGCTCTAGTAGCAGTGACAAGTTTCCATGACAGCGGCGGAGCACTCAGTTCGTGTCTGGCCTACAGTGTGATCGGTTCCTGTGGCCTGTGACCGTGTGCTGATGCTGGACCAGAAAAGATGCCGGGCAGCATGGTGGTCCCCAGAAAGCGCTTTATTCTTAGCACCGCTCGTAACTACTTCGGTCTTTCCAGAATCGAGGAGGAGGCTGTGGAGGCGCTAGCCACACGCTTCGAGATGGACCGCTTTTTGGTCGATGGTAACAAAATCCTGCTGAGTGTACAGCGACAGCCGAGGGAAGAGCTGAGCCTCTACAACAAGGTATGGAGTGAGTTTAATTCATCTTGCATCGGTCGGGTGCAGACTAGCTAATCCACTGTACATCCTGTAACCCCAAGTATCTACCCTGACTGCTCTGTAATGTACAGGATCTTCCCATGTACAGAATTTCCTCACCAACACTGCAGCGGAGCACTAGGGCGAGGGAACCGAGTTAAGCAGCCTGGCCATCGAGTCGCAGGAGTACCTGTTGGTCTCTTTCTTTTGATGCGGAGATAAGTGTAGTCCATATAGATAAGCCTTTGATGTTTTACGTCTGCGAGCCGCTGATCTGTCGCATCCTTCTGCTGTCAAGACTGACTCCAAATGATCGTACCGCGCCTTTAGTATAGTGATGCCGAGAATAGGTTTTTATTTTTTGCATAGTCCGACGCATTTGTAAAGTGAATACATAAGGTGATACACATTTACCTGTTTTGCAGCAATCACGGCACCCGCGCCAAGTAAAGCGCGGGTGCCGCGATTGCTGCAAAAGTAAAGAAATAGATGTTTTTTTCTATCTCTTTACTTTTGTAGCAATCGCGGCACCTGCGCTTTACCTTTAACATGGTTAAAGTAAAGCGCGGGTGCCGCAATTGACCCGCGATTGCTACAAAAGTAAAGTAATAGAAAAAAACATCGATTTCTTTACTTTTGCAGCAATCGCGAGGTGCCGCGATTGGCCTAGGCAAGACCTAACAAGCCCGGGAGTGGTGCGTGCGTGCGCGCCCAGTCTGCTCTTTTTGGAAGCACTGCACTCATGCTTGTGGCTTGCCGCTGTGCGCTCCCACAAGCTGGATGCTGCCACAAGCACGAGTGTGTGCTTCCAAAAAGAGCAGAACGATGGCTAAAGGTCCTTCTATGCAGAACATGCGCGCTGCGTAGGCGAGACCTAAAAAGGGCAGCTCCTGAACTTCCTAACCATTGAACTACAGGGACTGCCGCCCCACTCCACACCCTTCATATCTACCAAATTATAGTGCTCAGGAAGAACTAACCAGCTGCCTTTACCTAATTAGGCCCTTATTGCATTTCTAAAGGTAGTTCTGTCTCTATTTTTCTTCAGTTTAATGTCTTAGTTCCACCCTCCTGCCACAGCTACACTATATCCAATGTCTGAGGGAATTGAACTCATCCTTCATCTTGTGCGATGATAAACTATAAACATTCAGAAAGGATACAATCATATGTGACTCCACAAGCATGGACAGCAGTCCTATGCTCACTGTGATTCCACGCTTTGTGCTCCCCTCTAAATCACAGAACAGGTACTGCAGTTTGCCTTGCTAAGGACAGTCCTAGGCCTCTGAGTACAAGCTAGAGTAGTGTGACACCAGGGTCAAGCAAATTGTTAGGATACCAGTTTGCATAGAAGTCGGGCAATCATGGAGGTGGTAGACAACTCTTTACCATGTGTATCAGCCCTTCTCATTCCTTTCCCAGTCCTCAAACCGTCTTTTGTTTGTCATTCTTCTTGTCAGTCCACATTCTTGAAACAGCTCTATTCTCTTCCTTTCTTTCTTTTATCCCTTCTCTATCTTTCTCATACTCACCTCATCAAGTTCTCTTCCTTCCTTCCCATTCAACTTTCATTCCTCTTTTTCTCCTCTATGTGCTTCTTCTTCTATCCTTCTCCTTAGGTCTTCCCCTTTCCCTCTAAGGTCGTCTCTCTCAATGTCTTCCCCTTTCTCGCCCTCTTTCTAGCATCTGCCTTTCATGCTCCTTTCCTTCACCACACCTGTTCTCCCTCTAATTTTTACCACTGATTCTTTTCTTTCCATCCCCGACCTTCTTGTTCTTCCTGAAAGAGAAGATGAACTATCCCCCGTGTTGTCTAACACACATTGATTGCACATTTTTGCTCTCACTCCTGTTTCTGAGTGGACAAATGTCCCTCATTGTACAGTAGGACTGAGGACACTGACCTGGATCAGCCAACCCTACGAGCAGTATAGGTCAAAGCCTTGCACCTAAAGCTTGGATCTTTCTTCATCAGGTCCATCTTTTGGACCTGAGGCTGTCCTGCTACAATTGTTCAAAATAAGTAGCATAGAGAGAAGAGAGCTCTTAAATTTAAAATGTACAAAAAGTTAAATCTGTTGCATGTGCACCTAATGGGCTCCCAATCCACTGAGAATTTGCATTAAACTTCTAAGATCAGGCTTTTGGCTGTCTGGTATCTAAGACCTTAAAATTGTGTGGCTATGTCATACCTGGACTGATCAGGGTTATTTGTGATGGATTCAATTTGTAACTAGTACAATCCCAAGCCAGACAGCTGTTATTTTCAAAGCCTTACGAGAATTTTGCGTTACTCAAGGTATGAATCTGGCACTTCTACTTTTCAGTCGCTACCTCTGCTCCCAGGTGTTTGATCTCTACCAATGTGTGCAGAGGATAACTAGATCCTCTCTTGATCGGTATGAGCATCTACACCAAGAGGCAACCAAGGCAACATGTCAGAATGCCTCACGAGCATAGTTCCATGGATGAAGAACAGCAACCTGAATGGATCGAAAACAGAGGTGCTGACTACGGATCCAAAAATATTCACCCTTTCATCTGGCCTAAAACTCTAGGGAAGGTCTGAAAAAGTTCACTAAACAATAAACATGAGAATCCTATTTGATTTAAAGTGAATCTTCAATTCAGAGGTGAATACAATTGTAAAAGGGGGCTTTTTCCAAATCAACGTTCCCCATGCTCCGTATGCTAACCAATCGAAGAGCAGATTGTTGCGGAGTTGAGGAGTGCTGCAAGGGTGTGGCAAGCCCCTGAAAACCAGCAAAACGCCAAGATGACGGGCACAGGAGGTGTGAGCCGCCAAAGACCCGTTGAAGACACGAAGCTGCCAGCCGCTAGCTGGTGAAGCAGGCCATCACCACTGCCCTCATCGAAGCTGAGGTCAGCCCGGGTCTGCCTTCATGTGCCACAACTTTCGGCCCGGTGGGTCTTGGTGGTCGGCGGCACGCGCTGGTATGATACCAGAGGCAGCTAAGGCGGTGAGGATATTACATTTTGCCACCACACTTGCCATAATCCACCAGCAGGAAACCCCCAGGAAGACAGAGGAAGCACAGTGTGTGTGAGGGAGGAAGAGACCTCAGCCTGTGACAATGGGGCACCCAGTAGGGGGGTCCTAGCTAGGGGTGCTGTGCAGGGTACTGCAGAGGTGGCCAAACAGGGACTTGTTACAGCCTGCCAAAAACAACTGCTCGAGCAAAGAATGAGATGCCTGGTGGTAATAGCTTTGCTATCCAGGCTCAGGTACATGCATCAAATTACCCACATTCAACACCAACACTGGCCCCAAATTTCGAATCTTTGCAGCCCCCTACAAAAGCAAACAACCACTGCATTACAAACACTACAGAAGAGGTGAATAAATCCTGGCTGCACTCAATTTCATTAACATGCAACACAGGTTCAATGCAGGCATTGGAGGACAAAGTCATCAATCTGGCTGGCAATCTGGCTGGCAACCCTGAAGGGCACCTGCAATCAGTAATTGAGATACCAAGTGCATCTGAACAATGAGCCCACGAGGATCCAACCAATGGTCATAAGTCCCTAGGAAGAGACGAAGGCCCGTCAACGCGGTCTCAGTCACACTAATTGGATGTGATATTACTAACACCTCAGCAACAAAAGCAACAAAGAAAACGAAAGTGCCACACGTGGGCACTGAAAATAATGAGAATCATGACATCTTAGATTTTAAAGTGGAGAACATTTTCAACCTGCACACTTCACTTTCAAACATCTTACAACATCTATTGCTGCACTCAACATGCAGTCAGATATGCTAGACATCCCGAATGACCCTATGAACATAATAGTCTCTCACATCACTGGTATGAACGCAAAACTAGAAAAGCTGATAGATTTGATAACATGGGTACAGGAAACCAGTCCAGCAGAGCAGACAGATTGTGTACCATCCATCTTAATGCATATTTTAAATTAAAGGAAAAAATATAACTCTACAGACACTGATGACAGAGTGTCCACAGACATTGGAGCCAAGCAAACCAATCAGAAACGCAGGAGGTGTGCTTATTAACACATAGCAGGCACAGCAACTTATTGACCAGCCATCCGAAAAAAATGAGTTTAAGACCCCGTTCAAACTAAGAGACATAAATAATGTGCCAGGAAGGCTAGAAAGAACCTCCAGTCTATAGAGAAGGATCCCCCACGCAGAAACAGATTATACCGTATTTTTGAAGCGAAGTGTGAGTAACAAGATGTAGCAACTGTGAGTACTCTGTAGTACATGTTCTGCTTGTTGAGCATTCTCTGTGCTTGTGGAATGTTCCTTTTACTATGTTCTAGGTTGCTTCATGCTTCTGTGTTCTCTCCTTTGGCAGTTGCGTTTGGCTTCTGCTGTGGAGAGTCCGCTCTTGTGTTACCTCTTCTACTTAATAAAAGCAACTTGATGAGAAAGCAGTTGTGGACCACTATTTATCTACAACAATTTTGGCGACGATTTCTTCATCAGCCCACGTTGGTTTCCACTTCGTTCTAGTCTTCATCGCAAGAGCGGAACTTCTCTACGCTTTCACCCTCCAAAGCTCGATCCTACAGAACTGTCTCTGCCTCTAGTCAATACTAACAGATGAGCTTTCCTGCGTGGTCAACTCTCCGTTTGTGGGTCTTTCTACGGATCGTCTTACGCGTCTAGCGTCTTACGCGTAAAGCGTGAGGGAAAGCCAAACCTGTGTGTGCAACGATTCGCTCTGGAGAAGGATTTGTCTCAATTTAACTGCTGTGGAGACACTTGCGACTCACCTGTTTGCCGAGTTCTGGTTGCGGGCACGATCGGCGTGGGAGTGACAGTTGGTGCGACAGGAGCTCCTCTTCTCGTCGAGGCTTCCCTCCTCTGATGACATCATGGAATCTTCACTGCGGAGTGGTTCACGGCAAGAATCCTCTTCGTCACGCTAGAAGCTCTCTGCTCACCTCCTGTCAAGCGTCTAGTTACGCTCTCACGTCTCTGCGTCATTGACGTGGCGGCCATCTTTGTTTGGTACTGTTTCCAGGACAACTCCTTCCCTGTCAGCCACCGAGGTACGCTACTCGGTTTTTGAGCGCATTTGGCTGGCGTTTCGTTCTCTGTGGTGGCACACGGGGCGTGTGTCCCATCCGACCTGCTTTGGTTTCAGGTACTGTTTTACTGCCTTACTTTGTTTCTCTCTCTTCATTTATAAGTTTATTTTCTGTTCTGTACAAGGCTCAGCGTGGTCAGCCATGACAAACGAGAATCCTTCTGTAGTGCTTCCTCCTAGTTTTCTGGCTCTGCCTGGACAACCTAGCATTTCTTGGGATGATTGGTTCCCGATGTTTGACAACTATTTGGATGCTCTAGATGCTCAAGAATACTCTGCAAAACGTAAGAAAGCACTCTTATTGGGTTCTTTGGGCAAAGAAGGTCAACGCATTTTTCGCTATTTACCTCAAGCACTACAAGCTAATGGGCAACCTGTGCCTGACGAATATAAGGAGGCCATTGGTAGGCTTGAGGTAAGATATGCGAAGGAGGAGAACTTAGTCATGAATCGATACAGGTTTTACACCAAAAGTCAAAGAACAGGCGAATCTATCGATGACTTTGTTGCCAGGTTGAGAGAGATGTCAGTGAAATGCAAGTTCGGTGGGATGACAGATGAACTTATTAGGGATCAACTTATTGTACAGTGCAATAACAAGAAGATCCAAGAGCGTCTTTGGGCGGCGAAAAATCCTAACCTACTGACAGCCATAGACCTAGCTAAAATTGTTGAGGAGTCTCAAGGATATATGAAGGAACTTGAAAAGAAGAATTCTGGTGACGTTAATGAAATTTCCTGTCAGGAATGCTCAGAACAAACCCTCTTTTCAGGAGAACAAGCTGACATTGCAGTGGTAAAGAATAAGAAGCTTGTCAAAAAAGTTCCTTTCATCAAAAATCCCACTACACAGAAGTCCCCTGTAACTCGCATGTGCAACAGGTGTGGGAGCACCGTTCACTCCTCTGACTCTAAATTTTGCTTTGCAGCCAAACAAGAATGTTTGAAGTGTGGTAGGGTGGGTCATTATGCGAGAGTTTGTCGTAGCAAACCTCGTTCTTCTGTGGCTTCAGTGGACGATAGTGCATTTGTTGATGAAGATGGTCACAAAATTCTGGTGGTTGATGGAGATTCGTCTGTGGTGTTGAGTGATGAACTCAAAGTCAGGCCTAAGGCACTTTTCATCATAGATGGCAAAGAAATTCACTTAATGGTGGATACTGGCTCAAGGTACACTATTATCCCACATGATCTTTTCTTGCTCAATTGGGGTACTAGGCATCTTTTACCTAAAGACATTTCCCCGGGTGGTTATCAAGGTGAGACCATTGACATTTTGGGGTACTTCAATGCACACATTATTTTTTCTTATAGGAACATACAAGGGAAAGTTTATGTTTCTAGTTCAGGCCCGGCAATTCTGGGTTGGGTTCACCAGTATGACTTGGCGATCATTGTCAACCCTCGTGCTTCACCACAGGTGATGATAATCGAGGATAATGAGTTAGGGAAGATTTTGGACGGTGCTAGCGCTGTATTCAGAGAAAGCTTGGGTCAACTCAAAGGGTATTCTCATCGAATTGTGTTGAGGGACCACTCCATTCCTGTGCAGCACAAGGTCAGGCGAGTCCCAATCGTTGTTAGGCAAGAGGTTAAGTGCATGATCGATGAGATGTTGGCCTCTGGAGTAATTGAACCAGTTGAGGCGTCACCCTGGGTTTCTCCCATAGTCGTCACAAAGAAATCGGATGGCAAGCTCCGTTTCTGTGTTGACTTAAGATCCTTGAATGATTGTGTGGTTGCGGACACCTTTCCTCTGCCCAACATATCCGAGTTGGTCACTACGTTACATGGTGCTAGAGTATTTTCTAAGCTGGATCTTAGAAGTGCTTATCACCAGATTAACTTGCATAAGGACTCTAAGCATTTAACTGCCTTCATTACACCTTTTGGCACGTTTCAGTTTACTCGCTTGCCTTTTGGGCTTAATTCTGCTGCCAGCGTATTTCAAAGGATGGTCTCTAATCTTCTTGAGGGAGTGGGTAATACGGTCTACTTTCAAGACGACATTTTGATCTATGGGCATTCAGTGGAGCAACATAATGTCACTCTCAAAATAGTGTTGGACAGGCTTTTGGCGGCTGGTTTGACTTTGCGAAAGGACAAATGCAAATTTTTGTCTGAGTGTGTAGACTACTTAGGGTACACCATTAGTGCAAGTGGGGTGAGCCCGAAGGAGGATCTGTGTAGGGCGATTCGCTCTGCTCCTCAACCTCAGGACAAGGACCAGTTACGGTCCTTTATGGGGCTTATCGAGTACTATGCTAAGTTTGTCAAGAACTTTTCTGACAAGACTTCTTGCTTGAGGTCACTGTTAAAGAGAGGAGTTAGCTTTGTGTGGTCTGCAGAGGTTCAAGAATCTTTTGAAGCTATCAAAAGAGAGATTTGTGAGGCAAAAGTTCTTACCCCGTTTGACATTAAGAAAAGTTCTGTGGTCACGGTTGATGCCAGTGCTACCGGTCTTGGGGCCATGCTTTCACAAATCTCTGGTCAGGATGAGCGTACTGTTGCTTTTGCGTCACGAACTTTAACAGAGGCTGAGAGGAATTACTCGGTTATCGAAAGGGAGGCCCTGGCGGCTTCATGGGCAGTGGAACACTTTCGTACCTACCTGTGGGGCATGAAGTTCGTGCTCAAAACCGATCACAAGCCTCTTGTTAAGATTCTCTCTCCGGGAGGGACGGGCAAAGGCTCGGCTAGATTAGCTAGGCTTGCTTCCAAGCTTCAGGAGTTCCAATACACTGTCCAATACATCCAGGGTTGGAGGAATACACAGGCTGATTGTCTTTCTAGGTTGTCGTTAGATTGGAAATCTGTGGGAGCTCCGTTCTCATCTGAGGATGATGTTGCTGTTGCTTCTATTGAAGATGCTGTGTTTGTGGGAGAAGGTGTTTTTCAGGCTGTTGATTGGGAGCGTGAAATGTCTGCCGATCATACGTTACAAGAGGTCATTAAGCTTATCAGGCTAGGTTCTAGGAGAGAGAGTACAGTGTCAGTTTCGGTACGTCCTTTCCTGAAAGTTTTGGAAGATCTTTCTCTGGTTACGGATAATTTGATTGTCAAAGGTGAAAGGTTTGTACCTCCTGGTGGTCTGAGAAGGAAATTGCTGGCTCTGGCTCACGAGGGCCATTTAGGCCAAACTCTCACACAACGCCGGCTGAGAGATAATTTCTGGTGGCCGGGTATGGATGCACAGGTGGTGGACTGGGTGGTGAATTGTCCTACTTGCAAGGAGGGCGAGAAGAGACTTAAGGTTGGTCCCAGCAACTCTCAAACTCACATACAGAACCCTGGTTCACCGTGGCACAGTATTTGCTTGGACTTTATTGGCCCTATGGGTGAACTTCATGAGAAGGACAGGTATGCTATTGTGGTTGTGGATGTTTACTCAAAATGGTTGGTGGTGGAGTTCACTCACAACATTACTACTGAAAGGACAATTGGGTTTTTGGGCGATTTGTTTAGAGATGAGGGTCTCCCGTCTGTGCTCATCACTGACAATGGTACTCAACTCACTTCTTTGGAAATGCAGTCTTTTCTTAAGGGTTGTGGTGTTACTCATCATCGTACCTCCTTGTACAACCCTCAAGGAAATGGCATGTGTGAAAGGGCTAATAGAGTGGTGAAGGGCATTATTCAAATGGCTTCCTCTGAGGGTCTCATTGTAAGGAAAATGGTCAATGAGATGTTATGGGCCTATCGCACCACACCCTTGGTAGATGGTCAATTGTCCCCTTTTCAACTGATGAGAGGGCGCACTCCGGGTTCCAAACTAGTTCCTGCTTGGATGAAGCGTGTGGTGGCTTTGCAAAAGAACCCCTCTGGGGTTGTTTCTTCGTCCACTGGGTGTTCTTTTCGGGTTGGTGACTTGGTTAAGGTCAAGAGTGGTAGAATTGCAAGGGGGTTATCTAAATTCAAGGGGCCTTTTGCTGTGAAGAAGGTCTTGGATAATTGTGTTATCCTGAATAATGGGGAGTGTTGGAATTTTAGACGGGTGGCTCTTTATGAGAAGGGTGGGTCTCTGACCAGCGGGTGTGAATCTTCTTCAGCTGAAAGTAACAGTGGTTATCTTTTGGCGCCCTTGCCACACGAGGCTACCTTGGTGTCTCCTGCGTCTCATGTGGTTGGTGGGTGGGGGGATTCTGGTGCCTCTGGTGTTCATTCTGCTCCAGATGTTATTCCTCTTCCTTTGCCTTTGCCTCGGGGTAGGGTTCAAAGGTTTAGAAGAGCTCCAGCTTATTTGCAAGATTTTGTGTGTTGAGATGTTTTTTTCTTTTGCTTTTCTTTTCATTAGAAAGAAAGAAGATGTGTAGTACATGTTCTGCTTGTTGAGCATTCTCTGTGCTTGTGGAATGTTCCTTTTACTATGTTCTAGGTTGCTTCATGCTTCTGTGTTCTCTCCTTTGGCAGTTGCGTTTGGCTTCTGCTGTGGAGAGTCCGCTCTTGTGTTACCTCTTCTACTTAATAAAAGCAACTTGATGAGAAAGCAGTTGTGGACCACTATTTATCTACAACATACTCCAACATACCTAGCAATGGACAAGGAAACCCTGTGAATCCAAGCAAACCCGTCACTGCTGGATTCACTAGACACTTCACTACCAACCAATGAAACAATGAATAACCTGCAGAAGGCACAGGGAAACGTTCAGACTGAAACTGGCTCTGCCCAGAGTTTACAACTCGGAAAAAAAGAGAAGTACCCCTGCGACGTACCCAGGTTTTAGAGGTAGACATGATCACCCCCTTTGAATACAGGAAAAAACACAAATCAATCCAATCTTGACTAGTGGCAATGCTTACTTGACAACAAATAATGAGAGCGATAATTAAAAGGAATGCACCCAAGCACTTTCACCTGGTGGACAAACAACCACCTTAATAAGTCATGACCAGAACAGGAACTCACATGACGTGGCATGGCAGAGCTGCTCCCAAACAAACTACGTTCAAAATGACATAGTAGTAAACAAAGTTAAAATGCAAAAGGATGACGGGGCAGCCCAAAAACGAAGCCAGTAAAATGTGAGAGGCATCACCCATAACACACTCAGAGCAACTGGAGAGTCCGAATAAGCAAATCATACCAACACCCCAGTACGTTCCGCAAGGCCAGCTGGATCTCCTCAACAGAGGAAATATACTGAGACTGTTACCTGAAATTCCTACACTGAAACATCTTACTTCTTCTGATTTGTTATCAATCAAATTTCTTCCTAATGAGGATAAAAAGCAACAGGAACAAACCCTCTCCATCTGGAGAAGAGAGGAGATTGCATTTGTAATTATGAAATCTAGCCAACAGTTTGAAGCATGGGGTATAACACACTCAAAACCTCTGAGGTAAAGCTACCCCTTACCCCTATTAATGCCGCCCAAATGACTTAGGGGCATATTTACAACTAAAGTGGTGGAGCGCTGCGTTAAGCCAGGAGGGCTTCCTTCAAGCTCCGTCACTTTAGAAATGCTGGGCTGCACTGTATTTACAACAATACGGTGCAGCCCTGCATTTCTCCCTGCGCTGGTGCTAAATTTAGCTGCATAGCGCCAATGCAGGAACCAGGGTGCCTGCGTTGTGGGAATTATTGTTAATGTGCAGGAAGGTGTCCCTTCCTGCACATAAACAGTCATAAATGGCGATTTGTAACTTCTATGTGTGCACATATAGAAGTTGCAACTCGCCATTTTTAAAAGGATTGTTTATGTGCAGGAAGGGACACCTACCTACACATAATCATTATACATGGCATTTTGCTGTTTCTATGTGTGCTGCAAAATGCACCATGCACAATGCACCATGTTTAAGACCAGATTTTCCCTGGTCTTAATTTTGGCACAGTTCTATATTTCTTCCACCCTTGTAAACATTGGGTAGCATCAAAATCAATAGGTGCTGCAGCAGAGTGCCCACCGCAACACCCATTGTCCACCCCTTTCACGGTAAGAATAGCGTGAAAGAGTGTTTTATTCACAAGGCAACGTTAAGCCACGTTAAGTGTCTTAACAGCCCCTTGTGAATAAGGTGAAGCCTCTATCACCACAGGAACGTCTAAAAAAGTGATGTTCCTATGGCTATAGGGGCTGTAAATATGCCCCTTAGTTCTGAATCAGGATCTAATCCTCTGTATTTGATTCTACAAAGTGCCTGAGGTGGGACGGGAGTAGTTGTTCAAACAAAAAACAAACAGCTGAAGGAACAGAGCGAGGATTAATAGCCATAGCTAGCATCAACCCCAAATGCCCCAGAAGCGAGTGACTCCCTAGACAAAGGACTATCAAGCCCCGTTGATAAACCTTTTCTCTTAGAATGTTACTGGAGTAAAGCAGGATCCACAGTACAATGACCCCCCCCCCCCCAATCGAACTGGGAAAAAGTACGAGATCATTGCTCTCCAAGAGATCTGGCTAATTGCACCCATGAAATTGGCCGGCTATACACCCCATCATATCAAAGCCACAAGATCCCATCACTTCAGGAGACTAAAAGGAGGCCTTGCAGTATATGGTTCTACTGCCCTAAACATCACCTTGGAAGAGCTGCCTTCTTCCGTCACTGGCCTACCAATAATTAAGTTTGGCACGTGGCATAGACATTCAACAACAACAGAAATACTAATAAATGTCTATGCACACCCAAATACTCAAGAAAAGATTACTTTCCACAATAACTGAAATAAGAGTAGCCAGCCTGGGAAATAATTGTGACAGGCGATTTCAACTCCCACCTAATTTACACCCCGGATGAAGAAGAGCATTTAGTAGCAGAAAATGCAATCTGGTCTGTGCAGCCTCAATCTGGTCCTTCATCAAAGCGCCCTGATCTCAAGGGGCAAAAATGAGTCACAGCCTTGGAACACCCAGGCCTGAGAGTAGTACACGTCAGATTTTAGGACAACAGGCGTCTGAGATATACATTCCAAGGTGCGGACTCACAGTCAACAATAGACCACACACTTCTCACCTCACTTCTACTAGTACACTTGAGGAAAGATGTCATTATACTACTCGAAGTGACCATTCATACCAGCACCTGGAGTTGAGCATGAACCCTCCAAGACATACTAGGGCTCCAGCTGAAGTAGGGCTGTTAAAAACAACTTGCAATGGACTTCCAACACACTTCCCGAACTAGTCTGTCTGGCTTTAGAGATATTTGAGTTTAGTAACACTTCTAGTTCTAACTGCAGCCAAACAGAGGCCTGGAAGGTTTTATCAACTAAACTGTTAACTCCCACAGTAAAATATACTAGGACGCAATCAGATAAGCGGTCCGATGACTCCAAAAACAAGTCCAGTGTCTTAAAAAAGGAACTAGGAAGGGTAGTAAAGAGCATAAGAAATGCCAATGCGCCAAAGCACACATGGGTAAAATAAAAGACCTTAGGAAGCAATATAAAAAATTAATTTGTGAGGACTGGAAAACGCAAATGGAAGTATTTTGGACAAAGCTTCTTTTTAATGCTAAAGAACAAATACTAGAGCATTCTGGTGAATGGTATCACAAGAGCCTAGTGAGTAATAGCAACTCAAGTGGATTAGAGGCAGCTTGGGCTATTCATTTAACAAAGACATTTACCAAAGGTACATCCCAGAATAACCTAGTGAGGGGCAACAGCCATAAAACAGGGGATTACACAATAAAAGTAATTTCAACCCTCAAAATGACAGATACAAGTAACACATGCATCGCTGCTGACTGTCCACCTGTGCAGACTAACCAGTATTATCCAACAGAGAAGGTTGCAAAGGGAATAAAGGCAGGGTGAAGAGATGGTGCTCCAAGGGCCAAATACCATTCCGCAGACTATTTTTGAACTTGATCGAGAATACTGGGAAATCTCACTATCAGCGCCACACGACGAGGTGAGATTAATGGATACAATTGCCAGGAGCTGGAGAGGGTCAATAATAAATCCAGTCTTTAAGGTTCAGTACCCGCTGCTATGGAATGGGGGTGGTGAGGCGGGTGTGTTGAAAAACTAAAAAAACATCACTAACCTGTGAACAACCGCCACCTCTCCTCCGTCCTCTTCTGACTTCCGCCAGCATGGAAGCGCACAGACTCACAGACTCCCCTCAGCCAATCACGACGCTGTTGTTACCAGCATGACAGCAGCGTCATGATCAGGGCCTGACTGGCCGTAGCAGGCAACAGGCGTTTCACCGGTGGGCCCCCAGGGTGAGGGCGATTTTTGCTACCGGGGGGTGGCAAATTCAGCCTCCGGTAACAAAATCAGCCGAAACCAGCCCTAACAATCAGCTCTGCCGCACCCCCCTCCTCCTTCTGGGGGCCGGCTGAGCAGTTTGCCAGGGCCGGTTTAGCTTCCCAGTCCGGCCCTGGTCATGATAGGTCTGAGCGGCCTGTTTGGCCACGCAGTCAGTGCCTGAGAGCCTGGGACAGTTCTCCAACCAGCTGTGCAACACAGCCAGGTGGAGAAATGCTAAGTGCGCATGTCTGTTTTGCCGGCCCAAGATGGTCAGCCAAACTGTCATGCACGCATATTATGCACCAACCACTCCTTCTCCCTGTGACTCTAGCCCCGCCCCATCCTAACCTGGCCCATACTAAAAATAAAATGATAATAACGTTGTGTTATTATCATCTTATTTTTCCTTTTTTACCATGCACAGAGAGCAGTGGGGCGACGCTGCTTCGCCTTAGTCTGTCCTGGCTAACTACTGGCTAATAGCACTTATAGACTCTGAAGCTAAACATTACGCATCACTAATCCTTGATGAGCTGGTTGAATGGTCAAACATCAGCAATCTAATCCCACTCAACCTGACAGGGTTCTGCAGAGGATTCGTAACAACCACAAAAATCCTAGGAATCACATAAATTGCAGATAAGTGTAAGCGTTTGTGTAAAATATGACAACTTTGCTTCATAGACTTCAAAGCGGCTTTTGACCATGTAGACCGGGGCCTATTGTGGAGAAAATTAAGGATGTAGGGCCTCCCAGGTAGAATACTGCAAGCCATCGTGCAGCTATACATGCACACTTGGGTTCATTTATGCATTCTGTTCACTGGCAAAAAAGCTGGAGGTTCATTCCTTTAAGCCACTGTTGGCAGGCACAGCAGCTAAACTACTGCCAACAGTGCCATATGGAAGTGTGGTCTTGCATGGTAAAGGTGCATCACTTTTGGACAGGTTACAATGCAACGCATACAAAAGAGTATTCGGCCTTCTACACAACGCTTCTCCTGCACATGTTCGCTTGGTATTTGGACTTACACAACAAACCCAAGGGAGAAGATACTCTACAACAAAAACAGGGTACACAATCTGATCAAACCAAGCCAGGTTACTAAATAATGCCATATGGCTGGCCCAGGAAGAAGATCCTTATTCCACCCACAGCAAATTCCTACCATCATCTCTGAAAGCAACAGGTCCATCAGATCTTTGGAATCAGAACTCCCCTTCCTGGTATTCAGCCAGAAAATAAATAAAGCTCCCACATGCACTCGATTTTAGATGACAAATGCAGACTAACAAGATGCGCGCACACTTGGATGGTCCACACTGAAACCGGCCTCATATTTAAGTACTACATTCTCTGTACATCTGAAAAGAAAGCTAATGGAGACTGTTTTTGGCATGCTGCCATCTTTGGCTGATCAACCGTCTTGGAAATGCAATGGCCCAAGGACATGCAGATTATGTGGTGCAGCAAAGGAAGACTTTATCCATCTGATTTGTGTATGCCCCTTTTAAAAAATAGTGGGGCATATTATTAAGAAACGGCGTTAAAATTAGCAGAAAACTGCCGCTAAAGCGGCGATAATGGACTTGATAATATGCCCTGGAGAATTCCAATAGAAGCCCATGTTCTGGTTGTTGTGTTCAAATAATTATTCCAAGGGCCACACTTACCATTGACCCGCAATATCCAATAAATAAGGAGCAGTTGGCAACGTGGAAGGTTCAAACGTTTATTATCATCATAGATCTCTATATAGAGGAGCCTCGTCGATCCTCACCCATCAGGTGCGCCGAGGAAGACTGCCGGCTCCTTGACAGTAACACACTTTTATACATTTATCAGCACAGCATACAAAACCTTATATGTGGAAAAGTACCAGCTAGTCCTGGCGCCCCTAATGAGCTCATGCCTATTTCTAGTTTCGGTTACACATACAAAGGGTTACTATCTTTACAGAGAAGGTCGGAAGGGTGACCCCCTTCTCGTCCCAGGTCTGGAGGAATTCGCTTGATACTCCTTTTTAGCAGATGTGACCTTGCTTCTCAGCAACTCTGTCTGTCTCCTAATTATTACCGTGAAAAGGAAAGGCAGATGGTGTGTAAGAGGACCACGTGACTCCTAAGAGCAAGAGCCGCAATCCAAGATGGAGGCAGTTTGGTTCTCGGCCCTTTTGTCATGCTAAACGTAACGGGGATTTCGATCCTTCCAATGCACCGTGGCTAAGCATACCGTCATTAGATATACTGCGCTAATCATACCATAATGACCTGAATACCTCAGAACGGCCCTTTTAGTGCAGTATAACTAATAACGAAGTCAGTCTTCGAAAATACCCTCATCAATCTGCATTAAATCATGCGTCTCCTTCTGAGTCCGCTGAGCATCGATCCTGGTTTGGTTGGACGGGGGCTTAGGGATGGATCGGCGAACCTGAGTAGCACAATATGCACAACAGGCCGGCCCGCATAGTAGGCAAATGCAACAGGTGAAAAGGAATCCTACCACCCCCAAGAGAATCATAAATAACTTCCATCCCCAGGCGGTCACCAAATCCCAGAACCACCCGGACAAGGACCAAGTACCAGTGTCAGTGTGAATTTCAGAGGCTAGTCGATGCAGTTTCTGGATAGCTAGATGGACGGAAGGGGCGGAGTCAGGTATATATACACAACAGGAACTGCTGATGACCCTACAGGCTCCACCACGATCTGCTAGGATAACGTCTAAAACAAGACGATTTTGAAGGGTCACGAGCCGGGTCGCCTGGAGCTCTACTGTGATATTAGTTAATATCCCTGCAGTAGTATTAACCACCCCTTCCACCACTCTGGATAACCTCCTAACTTCCTTACTATTGAGGATGGGTCCCCATATGGGCAACGCCCCTTTTATAATATCAACAAAATGTTGTGCTGGAGTGTCAGTTTGATCAGTGGCATCATTACGGGCAACTTCAGCTGTTAGGCTCCGCCGATTTAAGGAATGAGACTTATGATAATCAGAAGGAGCTATGTACACCGGAGGGTAAAGGAAAGACAAGTAACACCTACCCATCCACCCTCTGGGTAACCAGGTGTAGGAGTTTTCACCGCACACAAAATAAACATTGGGAGGGGTGAGTGTAGGGGGGCTACTGTATGTCTGCAACCTATAAGTGTAATTACATCTGCTATATCCTACGAACAAATGCCCCATCCCCTGCACACAGAAAGAGGAGGATGTATTCAATACCGGGACCGGAATGATTTTTTCATTTGAGACATTTGAAATATTCAGTAAAGTTGAAGGTCATGAAATCCAGTACTTCATCCCTCAGCCAGGTATCATTTTCATGATCGGTATATACATTCATGCAGGCGGTGGGGTCAAGGGTACCATCCGTTCCCTCAGCATTAGGGGTAAAACCTTGGTGTGTCTCTATATATGCTAAAATCAAGGCGTAATCCTTCTCTGAGAATCGACGTTCATCTATAGTGTAGTGTTCGTACAACATGGATAACATTTTAAACCAAGCTTCACAACTTCCTAAGTAAGACAGAGGCACTGATATAAACAAATCTTGCTTATGCATCACTGACGGGAGAAGCCCACAGACCCAACAATCAGTAACTTTTGTGGAGCTATGAGTCTGGTGCAGCATTTCGATAAAAGCATTATGTACATATGTCTGTCGGTGTCTTTCTTTATGAGGAGCAAAAGTCTGGAAATGATGTTCCTTAGGGGCAGGGGTAGACATTATCAGGGTGTGCACAGGATGACGAAACTCTAAATATATGAACAAACCTAAGCATAGTACAAATGATACCATCAGTATAAAAATGAAAACAATTTTAACACGCAAGCTCCATGAAGAGAACATTGGCAAATGCGGGGGAACAGCACGGGGTACCATGGGACGCCCGTCTTCAGGGACAAAACGAGCAAAAGGGTACATTTTCCTCACTAAAAGTCCAATATAATCTCGGGCAAAAAGGGGTGTACAAGCAGTCCGTCCTGCCGGAGGGTGCTTCTTTTCTGTGTCCGTTTAGAGCCTCACAGGCAGACTCCTATTGTTCAGAAAAAGAAAAAAGGAAAAAGGCTAAAAACTTCTCGCGTTGGAGTCACACCTGACGCAACTCGTGTTGAAAAGAGACCTCCACCTGGGCCCCTGTTCGTCTAATCAATGTCTCTATCTTCGTTCTGAACAGAGCTTTACTTAAAGTTCCATGCTCTCAACGAGTTCAGTCCAGTGTTCCGACAATCCTCAGGTCTCTGCGGCGGCCTCCAGCTGCACTTGCCGGGGCTAGACCTGGGATTCGTCTATTTTCGGGGCCGCAGGTGATATCGATCCCGACCAGGGGTTTCAGGATTCGTGAACAAGGTGGGCACAGTGGGGTCAGATGAGGAGCTGGGCTCCCAACCAGATGCTTCACTTTGGACGATTGGGTGGCGACAGAAAGGGGTTTCAACGCCCTCAGCACTCTCCCCTCGCCCGTCAACCTCTCTGCGGGTGTCCGGGGAAAGTGACTCTTCTGTGCTGGGCTCACCTTGAGTCGGCTGACCTTCCTCCTGGTCCAGTTGCCCCTTGGCAATGGGAGAGGAACTCGCTTAAGATGGGAGATATGGATCCAGTGCTGCTTCCCTTCGACTTTCACCGCTGTTCGCGTGGCCAGGAGCACCTGGTATGGCCGGGACCAGCGCGGATCCAGACTCGATTTCCGTTGGTAGTTTCGGACCAGGACCCACTATCCTGGTTCTACGCCGTGTCCAGGACCCTCCGGCAGGGGCTGCAGTGTGGCAGATATCTGTTGATGAATGGAACGAAGATCTTTAGTCAGAGCATACAAGTAATCAGTCAACATAGGATATTCAATGTCCCTGAAAGATTTGGGCCGGGGTACTCCCCATACGTTGGCAGGTCTGCCGAAAATGACTTCGTAAGGGGAGATACCGCTCCGTGAATGGGGAGTAGTTCTTACAGACAACAGGGCCAGGGGGAGGAGATCGGGCCATTTTAATCCCGTCGTGTCCTGAAGCTTAGCCAATCGCAATTTTAAAATTCCATTATATTTTTCAACTAGACCCGCTGACTGGGGATGTCGAGCGGCATGAAACTTCTGCCGGATGGACAGGCCCTTGCATACATACTTAACTAAGTTAGCATTAAAGTGGGTCCCATTGTCACTCCAAATTACCCGTGGCAATCCATATCGAGGAAAGAACTCTTTTACCAGAGCCTTCGCAGTTGCCAAGGCAGTGTTCTCCTTCGTGGGGTACGCCTCTACCCATTTGCTAAAGGTACAAATCACCACCAACACGTATTTCAGATTGTTAACTCGCTCTAGCTGTATGTAATCCATTTGGAGTACTTCGAAAGGCAAGGTGGGCGGTGCAAAACTACCTGCTAGGACGGGGATACTAACCCCAGGATTATGTTGGAGACAAATTATACAATGCTGGACCAAGTTCCTAGCTGTCTTGGGGATATTGACACTATACCAAACAGAATCCAATATGGCACAGATGGCCTGAACTCCTACATGCGAAGGTCCGTGTGCCATAGTTACCACCGCATTTACAAAAGCGTTCGGCAGTAACCATCTACACCTCTCTGACAGATCGGTCCAACACCCATTCTCATCAAGCCTCCCCACTTGCTCCTGCCAGTATGTCAGTTCTTCCGGGGTCACCTCTTTCTGCAGCTCTTTCACACTATCTATGGTGTTATTAAAAACCTCTGCTTCTATCATTCTTGTTACTACAAGCATGGAAGTGGTGTCAGACCGGGCCGTTTCCTTCGCGATCTGGTCTGCAAAGAAATTTCCCCTCCCCACGTCATCAGTGATAACTTTGTGTGCACTGCATTTGACTATAGCCAGGGTCTTGGGCAATGTTAATGCGGCTAATAACCGTTCAACTAGTGGTCCATTCTTTATTCTCTCACCATGGGATGTCAGGAATCCTCTTTCCGCCCACAACCTCCCAAAGCTGTGCGCTACACCGAACGCGTACTGACTGTCGGTGTAGACGTTCAGCCTGATACCCTTTCCTAGTTCGCAAGCCCTGAATAATGCAACCAATTCGGCTGCCTGGGCCGACCGGTATGGTATCTTCGCCGCCTCAACTACCGTTTGTAGAGTAGTGATCGCATAAGCCGCAGCTGTCTTACCATCCGGTAATCTGAAGCATGACCCATCTACATACAACTCCCCTTGGGCATCAGATAGTGGGGTGTCAGTCAGGTCTATCCGACCCTTGGTTTCTTCTTCAGTTCGAAAGATACAATCATGTGTGTCTTGTCCACCGCCTTCCGAAGGGAGGGGTAACAACGTGGCAGGATTCAAATTAACACATCGTTTGATCGTTATGTGAGGTGCAAACAGGGTCAATTCGTACCCTGTAAGACGTGCACTAGTTAAGTGCTGCGTCTGCGTCCTGTTTAATAATACGTCCACAGCATGAGGCACCATCACTGTCAGGTCCGTATTCAGGACTATCCCTTCCGATTGTCTGATTGCTATGGCAACTGCCGCTACAGCCCTCAGACAACTGGGAAGTGCTCTGGCGACATTGTCCAAAACCGCCGAGAAATATGCACAAGGCCTTTGCTTACCACCAAAGTCTTGTGTCAACACTGAAAGAGAACAACCGTCCACCTCATGCACGTAGAGCACAAAAGGCTTCCGGTAGTCAGGGGTGCCAAGCACAGGAGCAGAGCAAAGAGCAGTTTTCAGAGCGGAAAAAGCATTCTGGCATTCGTCAGTCCACGGTAAAGGTTCATGCACATCCTTCGTAGTTAGATACAGGAAAGGTTTAGTCAAGAGAGAATAGTTAGCAATCCATTGGCGACAGTAGGAGGTTATGCCAAGCAAAGCGCGGACATCACGTTGCGTGCGGGGGACAGGCATGTTAGTTATGGTTGCGATACGCTCAGAAGTCAACCGTCTTCCCTCCTTCGACAGGAGATGACCGAGATAGGTCACCTCCGGTCGACAATATTGAAATTTAGAAAGTGACACCTTGTTACCGTGGGTGGCCAGATGTCGCAGCAGGGTTACCGTGGCGTCACGACAACCCTGTTCTATATCAGAAGCCACAAGGAGGTCGTCAACATACTGCAATAAGACATTACCTGGCGGCAATTGCAAAGAGTCCAATACCCTTTTCAGGGCTTGGCTATATATGCTCGGACTTTCGGTGTACCCCTGGGGGGCGTGTGGTAAATAATTTAATTACCGGGACTTAATTTGATACAGAAACATAATAAAATAGCTCAGTAAATAAGAGGCAGAATCCGTGGTATTAGAGGTTCGGAATGGGCTTTATTCCAGTGGTCGATTATAATCGGTTGCTCCAGGTTCCATCACCACGAAGGTTCAGGAAGTGAAGTACATACATTATTAACAATCAATTACTTTTATACAATAGGCATTACAGTGAGGCAAATACAAGAGGCGTAACAATTGATAGTGGTGATAATATATTCGTACGTAGCAAAAATAGGCGTAACTGGGAGTGGTTTAAAGAACGTCATCAGATGTGATGTCATAAGAGGGTGGTTACATGAAAGAATTTCGCAATGTCAGCAGAAATACTTGGCAGATATGCGCGCGCAGCAGCATGACGTGTAATTGACGTGCAACTAGGGGGTGAAGGGGACTTGACATTTAGCTCTACATGTGGCGACAGAAGTCTGGAGGGTCAAGTCAACCTAATCCCAAATCATATCTAACATCCTATGTTTAAAGAACTAAGTTATCCAAAAGAGAGGTCTCTTCGAGTAGAATCTTATTCTATACTGACTATACTGACTGTTAGTGCGTGTACAAGCGTCTAAGTGTCTATACTAGATGCGAGGGCGGAATCTTCCATAGTAATAGGGCTATGAATTACTTGCATGAAGACAGAGAAACCGGGCCTTTGCTCGGTAGCTGGCAGAATGTTTACTTAAACTACTAGACAGGAATGCATTGGGCAGGGATCGGAGCAGATAACTTCGAAGGTGAAATACAGTTTTTGGCAGGCAGCAGGCTGATGTCAGGCTTCGTGAGCCGCGCAGAGAATGAGACAAAGTTCATGGTCACAGATGCAGGCTCAGACTGGAGCTTTCAGAGGCAGAAGGCAAGAAGAGTTTGATGACAGAATCAGGGCCTACTTGCCTGGACTGTAAAATGGCATAAGTGAACCATATAAAGCCGGTGGCCTTTCATACTTAGGAATGGAATATCCGGCCTATTCATGGCGGATCTGACAGAGGACATGTTAACGGTGGACGCACATGTATTTGCGTCTTCATAACTGGAACTGGAGGGAACATACATGTACTTTGTAACATGCACATAGAACCGTTGGGGTCCAAGATAGGGGACATAACTGACCAGAAAAATCCATATTTCCACATTCCCTCCTTGTCCCCTACTTGCCCGTCAAGAGATATCAATCTTCATTAATCCATTGATCTGTTCATATAGCATCATTTGTTCTTCTTTCTTCTTCCGGGATCTTTAATGAAAATCTTGATGTGGAATGCACGATGTGGCACACAGACCACAAATCGCTGGTCCACATTGTAGACATAGACAGCAACTGAATAGTATGAGAAGGCCAATACCTAGGAAAGATAGGACCTTCCATCCAAAGGTAGATAATACACTCCAAAACCAACCGGACCAAGTCCAGGTGCCTGGATTCTGGTGTATCTGGCTTACAATCTTATGAAGACGAGTTATGGCTTTATATACAGATGGCGAATTTTCTGGTATGAAAATGCAACAGCTTGATCCGATGACCCTACAAGCTCCGCCCCTATCGGCCAGGATGACGTCAAGGACAAGACGATTTTGAAGCACAACAATCCGCATAGCAGACTGCTCTTCTGTTAAATTGCCTAAGGCGGAAATAGTTTCGTTCACTACTGCTTCAAGGGTTCTAGTTAATCTACGTATCAGCTTACTATTAGTAACGGTACCTATATAGGGAAAGAGACCTTTATTGAAATCTGTGTATTTTTCCCATGCTGTTTCAGTGTAATCGACTATCGGGAGATCTCTCCTTACTCTATTATATACTAAATGAATATTTCTGTGATAATCAGCAGGAGCTAGAAAAACAGGTGGCAAAAGGAATCCAATATAGCAAGTACCATCCCAATCTAGAGGTAAACGTACATATGCCGTCTGACCACATATGAAATAGGAATGGCGGGAAGCTCTAAATGTAGACTTGCCTTGATCACTAAATTCTACTACAGTGGTGCATTTACTATGGCCCATGTGTATGGAACCATTCTTTCTTATACATAATTCACCTTTTACTGGAAATATTGACATAGCGGGCAAAATTGAAGTAGCTTCTGATTCGACATTTAGGATCATAAGATTGAGCGTAAAATTACCTAATCCATACACTTCATTTTCTAGATCAGTTCCTGTTCTCTGGGGAAGTCCCTCCTTGTTAGGGTGGCAGACTTTAAGCAAAACTAAGTTCAAATTTCCCCATACCCAGTTATCTTGATAAACTGCAGAATTCGAATCTAGAGAATTAATTAAACTAAACCATGCTCCACAGGAGCCGTTGTGTGTGAACGGGTATGGAAAGAGAGGTAGAATTCCTTTATAATTCTGATAGGGAGGGAGTCGGCCACATATCCAACAATTTGTAGCATTGCTAACCTGATGGGAATGATGCAACATACTAATAAACGTGTTATTGCGCAGTGCAAATCTATAAGACAACTCAAGCGGAGGTAATTCACTAAAAGAATGTTCAGCAGTAACATTGTAAACATGTCTAGAAATAGGATAATATATGTGCAACAATATACTTGCAGTAATTATTAAAAGACTTGAGAAAAACAAAATTAATAACGTCACTATGCAATGACTACGCAGTGATTTACAGTACGCCTGTCGTTTCAACATTTTTCGGGTGCTTTCTCTATTCAGGTCCAAGGGATACATGTCAGAGACAATTCAACCGCTTCACCTTGGAGAGGACTTAAACAATCAAATTGCTCGACTGATTGGGCCTGAGCTTTAATTTATAATGTTCGGAATCACTTTTTTCCACAAAAGGAAGTTTTGAGTCAATGGGTGAAGACACACAAGGTGTGGTATTCACATCTGATTTTAGTCCATGAAATTTCTTGATATGACTTGAATGAATCCATCCTTTTCTGCCTTCGATCTTCACGGCTGTTCTTGTGGTGAGCAACACCAGCTGAGGTGACCTCCACCTAGGTTCCAGCTGAGTCTTTCGATCAAAGTTCCTCACGAGGACCAAGTCTCCCGGAACCACGTCATGGGGTTTCACCTCAGTGTTGTCAGGAAAAGCTGCAGCTACCTGTGAACGACAAGATTGTAGTGCAGACATCAAGGAAGCCAAGTAATCTGTCAGCATGTTACAGTCAATATCAGTTATTTTGCGTGGTATAGGCGTCCCCCACATATTTGGTGGTCTGCCGAAGATCACTTCATACGGGGATAGCCCTGTTCGAGAGTGTGCTACCATTCTTGTGTAAAAGAGTGCAACTGGTAATGCTACTACCCAGTCGACACCTTTCTCTCTGCATATTTTGGATAATCTTATTTTCAGAGTCTGATTATGTCTTTCTACGAGACCTGCTGCTTCGGGGTGTCGGACACAGTGGAATTTCCACTGATAGCCTAACAAAAGTGAAACGTGTTTCATTAATTCGGATGAGAACGGCTGGCCGTTATCTGAGTGAACAACACGTGGTAAACCGTATCGTGGGAAGAATTCTCGAACCAACTGTTTGGCAGTAGTCGGGGCAGTGTAATCTGAAACCGGGTATGCCTCCGTCCAACGGGAAAGAGCACACACAACTACGAGAACATATTTGAATCCTCTACATCGTTCCATCTGGATATAATCCATCTGGAGGACTTCAAAAGGATGATCAGGAGGATGAAATCCACCCTGTTCTACGGGAACGCTTTTTCCTGGGTTGAACTGGCAACAGATCATACAGGTACGAACTTTTTGTTTGGCTGCAGCTCGTAAATGTTTATTAAACCAAATGTGTTGAATGCTATCTAGCATAGCTTTTTCTCCTAGATGTGCTGGACTATGTACAGTGTTAATTATAACTTGGACCATTGAATCAGGAAGGAACAACACAGACTTTTCCTTCATCATCCATCCTTGATCGGTTTGGATCCCTCCTAATTCAGTCCATTTCTTTATTTCGTCTGGTGTAGCATGTGTCTGTATGTCAATTACGTCAAGAGTAGGATCTTTAACCGTCATACAATGTGTTGGCGTCGGGACTATTGTCTTTGTCATGTCGGATGTTTGAGTTTGAGCAGTCTGTTTAGCTGTTCTATCAGCTAAATCATTGCCTTGAGAAATGATATCAGTAACTTTCGTATGAGCTTTACATTTCATAATTGATATTGCAGTGGGTAGATGTATTGCATCTAATAAAGCATGAATGAGGGGTCCGTGCTGAATGTGGGCACCGTGAGAAGTTAAATAACCTCTCTCTCGCCACAGCACGCCGAAGTCATGTACGACGCCGAATGCATAACGTGAATCAGTGTATATGTTGACTTTTTTATTTGTGGCTTGAATACAGGCTTGTGTCAGAGCGACGAGCTCTGCTGCTTGAGCGGACAAGGTATTTATGCAATTTGTTTCAATGATTTCAGTGTCTGTTGTGACTGCGTAAGCGGCCACTAGTTCTCCTGTACCTTTTCTCATACATGAACCATCTACATACAACGTCAGGTCTGGGTCTGATAATGGGACATCGGTTAAATCTTGTCTGGGTTTCGTCGTGATTGTAATAACTTCAATACAGTCATGGGCTAGTGGGTCTGTTCCATTTACAGGTAAAAGTGTGGCAGGATTCAATGTGTTACAACGTCTGATTTCTATATGTGGCTGAAACAGTGTTAGTTCATACCCTGTAAGTCTTGCTATAGTCAAATGTTGTGTTTGCGTTCGATTCACAAGAACCTCCACTGCATGTGGTACTTGTACTGTCAATGGATGTCCTAACACTATGGCATCGCTTTGTCTGATTGCTAAAGCTGTCGCTGCCACTGATTTCAGGCACGCAGGCAGAGCCTGAGCTACGGGATCTAATGTACTAGAAAAATAAGCACATGGTTTGTGTGCTCCTGCTTGTTCCTGTGTGAGTACTGACAAGGCAGTACCTTCGCGTTCTGTAATAAAGAGTGTAAACTGTTTACTGTAACATGGTGTTGCTAAAACAGGTGCTTGACATAAAGCTTTCTTTAAGCTTTCAAAAGCTTGTGTATGTTCCCGAGTCCAAGGGAGAACAGTCGATGTGGCTGCCTCCTGTGTTGTCAACTGAATGAGTGGTTTTGCTAGAAATGCATACTGAGGGATCCACTGCCTACAATATGAAGTGAGGCCTATGAAAGCCCGTACCTCCTTTTGTGTCTTGGGTATTGGCATGTTAGCTATTAACTGAATGCGGTCGGGTGTAAGCTGCCTTCCCTCCTTGGACAGCGAGTGTCCAAGATAAACAACTCGCTGGACACAGAATTGCAGCTTAGAAGGGGACACCTTGTGCCCCTTTTCGGCTAGAAATTGTAAAACTGTCAGTGATGCTTTCTCACATTCGGGTTCGCTTCTAGCGGTGATCAGCAGATCATCGACATATTGAAGCAAGGCAGTGTTAACTGGCATGTGGATACTGTCGAGTTCTCGTTTCAGTGCTTGGCTATAGATGCTGGGGCTTTCTGTAAATCCTTGAGGTGCGCGTGAGAATTTGAAGCTACGTCCATTTAAACTAAATCCGAACAAATATTGGCTTTCCGGATCTATTGGGACGCTGAAAAAGGCATTTTTGAGATCAATTACAGTAAAGAAGGTTGCTTCGGAATCAATAGCTGTCAGTAATGATGAGATATCGGGGACCACAGGGAATTGTGGCACAATACACTTGTTTAATTCGCGCAGATCAATAACCAATCGATATACTGGCGGGGCCTTCGGATCTGTTCGTTTGAGAATCGGAATTATCGGTGAATTACATACATTGGAGTCTGTTTCTACAACCACTCCTTGGGCAATGAGCTCGTCAATGATTTGTAGTAAAGCCACTACAGCATCTGGTGGTAACTTGTATTGTCGCATTCGTGGTAGTACCACTCCTGCCTTTAGTGTAACTCGATATGGTGTAATATTCATGCAACCAACATCAGTAGGGCCTTGTGCCCATAGATGTGTAGGTAAAGTCTGCAATCGGGGATCCATGTCTCTAGACACATAATGACCTTTAAAATCACGTAAAAACAATCTTACTCCTTCCGGAGAACAACATATTATAGCTCCTAGAGCTTTCAATGTCTTTATTCCTAACAGGTTTTCTGGACATGATTTAGTAAGCAATAAATCTGTAGTTCGGGTCAAAGGTCCTATCGTAAGTGGAAGAGGTTGTGACACTTCATTAACAATAGGTTTTCCTGAAAAACCAAGGGAAATATTCTGTGAGCCTGAGAGGGGTGCCCCTGGAACTTCACTACGTTTTATAGTTGTTCGACTTGCCCCTGTATCGAGTAAAAATTTTCTGTCTTGGCCTAATAATTCACTATGTACATAAGGTCCTTCTTGATCTACAGGGATCTCGATAAGGGGTAAGTCAACTTCCCTCTCTAGGCTGGTTCATGCATATCGTTGATAATCAGGATAGTCATACTGTGCGGTCTGGTACAGTTGTCGTGTCGTGGTTTGCGTGGCAGCAACAGGCAGCGCTGGTGCAGCTGGCACAAACTGTATAGTCTGTTGTGGAGCTGGCATGGACTGTGCATGCTGCAAGGCTCCTTGTTCATTCTGATCCTGTCTAAGTGGCCGTGGTCTTTCTTTTGTAATACCCGTGGCGATATTACGCTTCAGGACTGGACAATCGTGTACATGATGACCTAGTTGTTTACAATAGTTGCATGTCCCTTTTACAGGTCCTGCTAAATCGCCAGAATGTGTCGTACCCTTTTTATGTCCTTCAGCTGGAACTGTCTGGGAGACTAGCATTTTCATTTTCGTGTCTTTCATGCGTCTTTGTTCATGATCTTGTTCCTCTCTAATTCTATTGTGATGATACTGTAACATTTGTAACATTTGTGATGGAGTGTTACCTTGCCAGGTACTCTCGAATTTTAATACTCTATTCTTCACGTGGGGCAAGGAATTTTCAACTAATTTTGTCACAAACAGATGTGGGTATGATTCGCTACTTGCTTTTATGCCACTATTTATACCGAAACATTTTTCAAATCGTGCATAGAAATCACTAGTGTCTTCATCTTGCTTTTGTTTACAGGCTGAAATTGCACCCCAGTCTTCCTTTTTCGTGGTTAATAAACGTGGCAGTACCTGTACTAGTAAACCTGGTAGTGCTTTAGTTTTGTCCCCAAGCCCCGAACCTGGACCTCGGGCCTTTTCTTCATTTTCTAATGCTGTCCAATCTATCTTTTGGTCTCCCACCTCCCACTCTTTTTCCTTGAGTTTTTCATAAATGCCAGCAGGCATTAATACCTTTAATATTGTCATAATGTCGGGATAGGTATACTCTCCCATGAGTAACATGTCTTTAATTTCTCGGTGGAAACCCGCTGGGTCTTTGTCATGACTGGGTACCACTTTCTTCATTTCTAACAATTCTATTTTCGATATGGGTGTACATACAAATACACGTTTAAACTCATTGTCCTCGCCTTTTATTGGGTGTACTTCTCGTAAGGGATTCTGTCTGTCCATGTAATACGTGGTTCTTTCCTTAATAGGCAGTGAGACATGTTCTGGACATACAAAAAGAATGTACTGCTTTCTTGATTCTAGTATTTCTTTAATTAGCTTAGTACCTGAACCTCTCCATTTATTCGTGAGTAATTCAGTCAATATATCAGGTAAGGGACCAGGATCTGAATGTTGGCTTTTATATAGTATAAGAAGTTGTTGAATCATATAAATCCCAGCTAAACGCTGTTCATCTGGGGTGAGATTCAAAAATGTGTGTGCTACTGTATTATCACCATACATTCCGGGACTGTCAACCCAATGGACAGCTGACCTGGCTAATTCTTGTTCATCCATAGAATCGAGAAAATGATAACCCTTTCGTTCTCGCAGTAATTTGTCAGCGGCTTGGAATGAATGCTCGTTAGACCTTATATTTATTATTGGTGTTTGAAAATTCCTGTTATTTTCTAGACATATCGGACGTATCGGATCAGTAAGACATCTAGTACTATTACAAGATCTTCCTCTACCTACATAGGCTATAGTTTCTGACTGTCCTGTGGGCAGTCCTGATGCTTCTTCCTCGCTTTGTTCGAACTGGTCTACCGCTAATCTTTCTTCGTGTAGGCGTTCTATTTCTTTACGGATCTTTCGGCACATGGCTATTATACAGTTTTGCTTATCATGTCTCCCTTCTGATATATTCTGGCTCCATCTGGTAAGAATTTGCATTGCTTCCGGGTCTACCCCCGGTCGGTCTTGATTTCTGATCACACAATTTATGAGGAAACGTAACAGTTCCCCCTGTATTTCCACTTTCTGGTATTCCATAGCTCTGTTAATACATTCAGAATCTCGCCCTGTTTGGACAAAATGGTATATATTATCTAGATGCGCAGTCATTCCTGGTAACTTCCCTAAATACACCGCGGCTCGTCTGATACGTAATGATGCTAGGGTCATTTCGTCCTCTTTTCCGGGCACAGGGTCATATCTACAATCTATAAGAAGTTCCTTAAGCGTACGGGCATTTATGAGTTTGGGGGTACGTGAATGTGCTGACTCTTGAAAAGTAAGTTTATTTATTCTAGGTGGCGTAGAAAAGATATTGGTAGCACCTCCGGTAGCCCCGTCTGGGGTATCGGGTGTGAAAGGATTCGTTGAACGTGATACAGCAACTATAGGTGTGGATACAGCTATAGAAGTAGCTGTAGGAACAGATGCAGAAACAGATGTGCTTGCCGGAACTTGTGTCAGAACTTGTTGCTGTAGGGATACGGGTACTGGATCTTGGCGTTGAACCTCCCTGGCAGGCGGTCTATGTGGGGCGGGATTAGCATACTCGGGAGCTGCGTCATCTAAATATGAGGAAAGAAAAACATCTTCTGCGGTTCTAGGATGCCCCTTAGGATGTACCTTTATTGGAAATAATGGGGTTGGCAAGTCTTTTGGTATCCCTGGAGTAGCCTTAGGTAATCCTTCAGCCAGAAGGGGATACATACCATTCATAAGGGCATTTCTTTGTCTGTCTACTTGTTCTGATTTCACTCGTGCACCTTCTTCAATTAATAGATTTTCTCGGACTTCATTTGAATTCTCTTTACTCTTCTCTTCCTGTCTACGTGCTTTTTCTGTACGTCTATACGATTCTTTACGCCATAATTCAATGGCGTCTTTCTGTGATTGTCTAGCTTTCTTTTTCCATAATTCTTCCTCTACTTTCACGATGCACTCTGCATCCCAGGTCCCAGCCGCGGGCCACCTCTGACTTTCTGGTAATTCCTTAGTGTAGTCTACCCATAAATCAAGAAATAATATAGCGTCTAAGCCATGTTTATGATACATGAAGTGCCCTGGAGTGTCCCTAGGAGGAATAGGAACGGCTTCTTCGAGTACCCCTTTTCTTGTTGTGATCTGTCTTAATTTCGAAAAGAGCGGCATATTGAAAACTGATCTGATACTTGATTTTGAACAAACTTAATACATTAAACACAATAATGAACAGTCATTCACACCACAATATGCAGAACGTTATTAAAACATTTAACATTTAACATTTAACTGAGCAACGATGATGATGACGATCTAAGAAAAACTTAATCACTAAACATAATACTCGACTTGAACTGAATTATTCTGAATTTATATACTTGATATACTAGATATACTGCTAAACAGTACAGATACACTGCTGAAACAGTGCAGACCGGATTTGTGTACCCAAACCCGTCTGGACCGGCACAACTTATGTGCACGCCAGAACGCCTCCCCAGTAATGGTACTCACCGGGTAGCTCGGAACGGAAGGCCTCGGAAACTGAACTGAACTTGAACCGGACTGGACTCGACTCGAACACTTCGGACACTGGACTCGACTTGGGACTTCGGAAAACTGGTGGGCCTCTGTATACCTCGGATCTTGCTCTCTCAGCTAGGCTCTGGTCGGGATACTTCGCACTTCTCACCGCCTCGTCTGGGTGTTGATCGCAGCCTCAGTCGCCCCCGCTTGACCGGAGGGAGATACAGGAAATCCTGCTGGTACACGTTATTGTCCGTCCAGCTGTGGCAGGAGACCGGGCCTGCAACGCACCGCCGGCGCGTGAGATGAGAAAGTGTCCCTATTCGGGCGCCATTCATGTGGTAAATAATTTAATTACCGAGACTTAATTTGATACAGAAACATAATAAAATAGCTCAGTAAATAAGAGGCAGAATCCGTGGTATTAGAGGTTCGGAATGGGCTTTATTCCAGTGGTCGATTATAATCGGTTGCTCCAGGTTCCATCACCACGAAGGTTCAGGAAGTGAAGTACATACATTATTAACAATCAATTACTTTTATACAATAGGCATTACAGTGAGGCAAATACAAGAGGCGTAACAATTGATAGTGGTGATAATATATTCGTACGTAGCAAAAATAGGCGTAACTGGGAGTGGTTTAAAGAACGTCATCAGATGTGATGTCATAAGAGGGTGGTTACATGAAAGAATTTCGCAATGTCAGCAGAAATACTTGGCAGATATGCGCGCGCAGCAGCATGACGTGTAATTGACGTGCAACTAGGGGGTGAAGGGGACTTGACATTTAGCTCTACATGTGGCGACAGAAGTCTGGAGGGTCAAGTCAACCTAATCCCAAATCATATCTAACATCCTATGTTTAAAGAACTAAGTTATCCAAAAGAGAGGTCTCTTCGAGTAGAATCTTATTCTATACTGACTATACTGACTGTTAGTGCGTGTACAAGCGTCTAAGTGTCTATACTAGATGCGAGGGCGGAATCTTCCATAGTAATAGGGCTATGAATTATGAAGACAGAGAAACCGGGCCTTTGCTCGGTAGCTGGCAGAATGTTTACTTAAACTACTAGACAGGAATGCATTGGGCAGGGATCGGAGCAGATAACTTCGAAGGTGAAATACAGTTTTTGGCAGGCAGCAGGCTGATGTCAGGCTTCGTGAGCCGCGCAGAGAATGAGACAAAGTTCATGGTCACAGATGCAGGCTCAGACTGGAGCTTTCAGAGGCAGAAGGCAAGAAGAGTTTGATGACAGAATCAGGGCCTACTTGCCTGGACTGTAAAATGGCATAAGTGAACCATATAAAGCCGGTGGCCTTTCATACTTAGGAATGGAATATCCGGCCTATTCATGGCGGATCTGACAGAGGACATGTTAACGGTGGACGCACATGTATTTGCGTCTTCATAACTGGAACTGGAGGGAACATACATGTACTTTGTAACATGCACATAGAACCGTTGGGGTCCAAGATAGGGGACATAACTGACCAGAAAAATCCATATTTCCACAGGCGCGACAGAATCTAAAGCTGCGGCCTCCTAATGAGAAACCGAACAAATGTCTACTATCTGGATGAATGGGAATACTAAAGAACGCATTCTTTAAATCAATCACCGAGAAAAATGTGGCAGTGGGAGGAATCATCGTTAAGATGGAATTAATGTCCGGCACCACAGGATACTGGGGTACCACAATTTTATTGATTTCTCGTAGGTCAATCACAAATCGATAGGTATTAGCATAATCAGGGGACTGGGGTACAGGGGCTCGTTTAAGAATCGGGAGAATCGGACTGTTGCAGGTATTGGACGCCGTTTCTTCCACCACCCCTGTTTTAATCAGGTCGGAAATAATGGCCAGTAAGGCACGTTCACCTTCGGGGGATATTTTGTATTGCGGAATCCTTGGCAATCGAGCATTCTGTTTTAAAGTGATGGACACCGGTGGAATTGGTAAGTACCCCACATCAGTGTCCCCCAGGGCCCAAAGGTTCCTCTGGAGTGTCGCAAGCTCAGGGGGTAAGGAGTCAGTTTTTGCAAAACATTGAATGGAGGGGACAGAGGGATTCCTAATGGTTAGGTAAACTCCATCGGGGGAGCAAAAGCTGCGTGCATGTAATCTTTTTAGTATATCCATACCCAGGAGATTTTCCCCACACTGGGAGGTGAGGAGGAAAGGTGATTCAATCGTTACTGGTCCCACAGTAAGGGAAAGTGGTTTTGAAATGGGGCTTACCACTGGAGTTCCAGAGAACCCCACGGACACATTAGTCTGGCCAGACAGAGCAGCCCCCGGGACCAAGGCACGTGAAACAGAACTATTCATAGCCCCTGTGTCAACCAAAAACTTACCTGATGCCTCCAGCAATTGTGCATGGACATAAGGTCCAGCCTGATCTATCGGGATTGACACATGCCCCTTACTCTGCCCTTGGCTATCCTATGCTTGAGTGTACCCAATGTCTCCCTCCGTCACACGTCCGTCATGGTAATATTGTTTACCCTGACTCTGATCGAAATAATTCTGACTGTTCTCACCTCGTGCCGCCTGTTCTTGTCTCGTGTATCCACCTCGATGTCCACTTACTCTACCCCTTCCACGTCCCCTAGAAGCAGCGTTCTGTTCATGCAGTAACGGGCATTGAGCTCTCCAATGCTCCTCCTCCTTGCAGAAAGCACATTGATTTATGCCGAGATCCGTTCGCCCAGTCGGGTGCACGGGCCCCGCCCCTCTCGGAACGAAATTCTGTACCCCTCTCCCCCTTCCTCTACCTCTCTCCACCTGCTGTAACAATACTCGTGTTTTCAGATCCTTTGACTTTCTTTCTGTCTTATCCTTGCTCTCATTTTCCCTATGTTCATAATACTGAGCCATGCTTAATATCGTGGAAGGCGTGGTGGTCGTCCAGGTACTCTCGGCTGCCTGTAGCCTAGCCGATACCTCGGGTAGCAAATTTGTTACAAATCTATTAACAAATAAACGTACACCCCCCTCCGTAGCCAGGTCCTGCCCGCTGAAATCAATGAATACTCCCTCAAACTTTGTGAAGAAATCAGATACACTCTCATCCTTCTTTTGTTTACAGGCCGTCAGCTTGTCCCAATCTACCTTTCTGGGCGGGATCAAGGAATGCATATATGTTATTATTTTTTCAGGTAGAGTCAATATCTCAGGTCGGGGCTTATTCCCCGGCTTGCGATCTCTATCCCAGTTTCTCAGTTGGTCCCATGTCCCACCAAACTCCGTGACATGGTCCTGGTCATGTACCTGGCGCCAAATATCCACCGGTACTAGTAGAGCGAAGAATAATTCAATATCCGCCAACGTCATTACTGCTGACGAGGCGGCTTCGGTCAGTTCTTTATAATAGGCAGTGGGGTTTTTTCTAGGATCAGGCAACTGACTTTTCAAGGATAATACCTCACTCCGCTTCCAAGGGGTATAGACCCATTGTTCCTGGAACCGGGCATCTATTCCCGGACGGGTAATGACACCGTGGTCATCCACCACTGCGGCCACTTCTGGGTGGAAGATAGGGTGTACCTCCCGCATAGGGAATTGGGAGGATCCGGCGGGAAGGGCGGACTGCAGACGAGTTCTATAAGAAACCAAAGTCTGCACCTTCCCATACACGTCTTCAGGTGTCAGTCGGGATTTGTGAATCTGATCAAGGATATCATACAATATGGCCGGAGCTTTCCCTTCCTGGTGTACCTGTTCCCATACAGAGATGAGACGGTTAGCCATATGTTCCAGGGCATGCTGTTGCATTACCGGTTCGTAGTCTCTCATGGTACTCCAGATATCAGCAAGGGTATAAATAGAATGTCGCATCCACTGGGATGCTTGTGTGGCAATAGCTGCCCTTTCTTCTGTTCCCAAAGCAGAACGAGTGAACAACCTCCTCCCCTCCGCCAGACTGGTCGGATGTACCGGAGTAGTCACAGCTGCTACTGGTGTTGTGCTAGCGGAGGAGGAGGGTAGAACAGAAGGGGAAGACATTGACCCCGTCGGCAGCTGAGGGGTCCCGGCTGCAGCTGTCGAAAGTAAATTAGGTAACAGGGCTATAACGTCGGACACAGATGCCGACAACTGGGAGAGGTTTGGCAGGGAGGGAGAGGTAGTATTGGCCGGGGGAGCCGAAGCCGAGGCCCCCAGGGACGTATCTGGGGTCGGGGCCGAGGCTCTTGTCACCTCGGGGTATAGTCTCTGGGGCACATAAGGGGGCGGTGGCCTGGTGTCCAACAGATCCTCTATTTCATCTTCCGCATTCGGGCGGGTCACATAACTTTTATCAACTTTTAGTCTGAATTCGCGATTCATGCAATCCAATCCTTTCTCTACTCTTTCTCGGTCATAGGCCATAGCCTTCTGAGTAACATTCTGTCCTGCCTTGGCTCTAGCTACTTTCTCTTCCCTTATTCGCCGTTGCTTAGCCTCCTTCTGCCATGCAATTAGAGCATCGAACATGGCTTGCCTGCTCCGCCTAGAAAACAATTGTTCCTGTAGGAACGCAATTTTCTTTTCATCAAACGAACCAGTCTTGGGCCACCGTAATTCTTCATTACCCTTAGTATACTTATGCCACAGAGTGCAAAACAATAAAGGAGAGATTCCATGCTTGACATACATAAAATGGCTCGGACTGCCTTCCGGTGGGGCGGGTTGGCTCTCAGCTAACCTGGAGTCACTTGTGCGGCAGCAGCAGCCAAAACAATTCAATTTACTGAAACAGGACATTTTGGTTAGTTTTTAGACATGTACACATAAAACAACAATCGGACACAACATACAATCAATATCCGAGAACCAAGCCCGTCGACTCTGGTTCACGATCCAGGTTTCAAACCGCACGCGGGGATTCCGGTCACCCTCCTGGCTCACCACTAAGACCGACCCCTCTCCAACAAGGACTTGCCTCGTCGGGAGTATGGCCTGTGGCTACCCAGTCCAGGTCACAGGTCCTTCCACGTGCAGTCCGTCTATATTCCTCCGGCGCGCTATTTCTAATCAATCCAATATCATCAGTACGTACTTCGAATCAGATCACTGTAATGCGAACCTAATCAAACCAGACACCACTCTCCGGTGCGTGTCTTTGAATCAACGAACCGCTGTCCAGCGCGAGCTTCAAACAAATGCAACCAGTGCTCAAGTCAAGACAAATGCATCGTTCTCAACGAATGCTCTTAAAATCAATCAAACAGCACACCGTCCTCGACGCGTGCTTTAACAAAACATAATGCACCGTTACAACGCGTGCGTCAAATCAAATCAAATCAATCTATACTCACCGGGTGCACCCAGATACGAATGTTCATTCTCCGCTGCCAACTCCTCCTGACCAACTTAGTCCATTTTCTGGGTTAAGCCCGTAGGACCCCGGTGAAGGGTGACTAGCAGCAGGGGACGTACCGAAAAGTCGCGCAGGGTGGGAGAAATCCTCAGGCTCCTTCTCCCGTCGACCGGTCAGGACGCCCCCAATCCCACCACCCGAATACGGGGGGGGGTTGACCCTGTCACGGGGTCCCTTCGTGGTCGCCAACTGTTGTGTTCAAATAATTATTCCAAGGGCCACACTTACCATTGACCCGCAATATCCATTAAATAAGGAGCAGTTGGCAACGTGGAAGGTTCAAACGTTTATTATCATCATAGATCTCTATATAGAGGAGCCTCGTCGATCCTCACCCATCAGGTGCGCCGAGGAAGACTGCCGGCTCCTTGACAGTAAGACACTTTTATACATTTATCAGCACAGCATACAAAACCTTATATGTGGAAAAGTACCAGCTAGTCCTGGCGCCCCTAATGAGCTCATGCCTATTTCTAGTTTCGGTTACACATACAAAGGGTTACTATCTTTACAGAGAAGGTCGGAAGGGTGACTCCCTTCTCGTCCCAGGTCTGGAGGAATTCGCTTGATACTCCTTTTTAGCAGATGTGACCTTGCTTCTCAGCAACTCTGTCTGTCTCCTAATTATTACCGTGAAAAGGAAAGGCAGATGGTGTGTAAGAGGACCACGTGACTCCTAAGAGCAAGAGCCGCAATCCAAGATGGAGGCAGTTTGGTTCTCGGCCCTTTTGTCTTGCTAAACGTAACGGGGATTTCGATCCTTCCAATGCACCGTGGCTAAGCATACCGTCATTAGATATACTGCGCTAATCATACCATAATGACCTGAATACCTCATGGTGTCAACCTGGGCTTCTATTGGAATTCTCACGGGCATATTATCAAGCCCATTATCGCCACTTTAGTTTTCTGCCGCTAAAGCGGCGATAATTTTAATGCCGTCCTTGATAATATGGCCCTGTGTATTATTACTGAAAAATGCTTTTAACGCTAGGGGCATTTGATGCTGCAGAACAGCCACAATAAAAGGTCTTGATCCAACTGATCCTCAGGTCAACTGCAAAATGATGACATTTTTGATTTTATATGTAAACTAGGTCCGAAATTCCTACCGGCCCATAAGATCTATCTTTGGTTAAAGACTGCAGTTCCCAATGCTTATTGTCTTCCTAAGACGACCTTCACCCAAAAGATCCTGGCGTCTAGGGGTAGAAGGGCACCTTGTGATGACCATCTTTCAGCAACCTTTGGCCACCGCATAATTAAAAAACGCCTTAAAACTAAGAGACACTGGCTGTTTTAACTCTTACCATGAAAGGGTCGTTTATGATGTCTCTTTGATCACTGATTCAGCTAATTTTGTTTAGATTTTAACAGTACTACGGCACTTGTTTATGGTATTATGCTGGGTTTTTTCTAGATGAACTTATTTATGGCATTATGGTGGTTTTACCCTAGATGAAACTAAAGATGATACTTTTATCATGAATCCAACTTTATGGACGATTTTTTTATTTGTTGATTGGATTTAATGCAGAAGAAGAGACAACTGCTACATCCGGCGCAGCAGGCAGAGATCTGCCTCAATAGATGGTGCATGCAAAAGCCACATATCTGTCCATAGCATCGGCGCACAATCATGTCTGTCTCGAAATTATCAGTAATAAACACTGACATATCAAACAAAACATCATAGCATAGGAAACAAGCTGATGAGACTGCAAAGAGGAGGTAAGAAGTCAAGCCTCAAAAGAGGGTAGAGAGGCAGACCAGAAAGGTGCAGGCCATATGTAAACGCAGATAATGGGTGGAGTCATGTAATCAAGAGGGTGGAAGGGGGCTGGAGGGAGGTGGAAGGGAGGTGAGATGGGCCCATCTCAGAATGGGTAGGACGATTGGAACATGGCATATGCAGGAGGGGGTGGCCATGCAAGCTGGGGGTCGCATGATGGGATGGGTTGATCGCATGGCTACTAGACCTAATAAGCCTCACGTGCTGTATCAGAAGCACTCAATTCCACATGCACCGGCACCCCCCTTAAGACAATCCATGAGTAAAAGTAGGTTCAATGTGAGCATGTATCATTTTTGGCTTCCACATTAAGCAGGAAGGTATCCCAGCACTCGCCACCAGTGCAGGAGATCCCCCGCATCCGGAGCCCTAGAAGGCTATGAGCCTATGCGTGAGTCCATGTCAGGAGGTCGCGGACCCATCGCTGAAGGTCCTGTGGAGCAGGTGACTTTCCGGCCATGGCCACCTCACGTTTGAACAGAACAAAGGCAGGCTCAATTAATCTTGTCTCCTTTCCTATGAGGGTGTGGCCTCAGTAGGCAGGAGGGGGGCGAAGGAGTGAGGGCATGTGCTGCCATTTCCACCACAGTCGCGCTCACTGTCTGCCAAGTCGGTTGCAGTGCCGGTCAATCCCACACCATGTGATAAACCCCCGCTTCCTGCAGTTCACATCGGGGCAGGCGGGGTCAAGTATCGAGAACATATGCTTGATGTGGTGAGGGGCGAGGTAGGCCTGATGGTTAAACTGTGTAAACCTCCGATGAGATACTCCTTAACCATCTGTAGAAACCGGAACCAAGCTCCGTCCATCAGAGGTCGCTGCAGCACTGTGTCCCATCGGGTGCGCGCACCCACCACGTGGTCGTGTGGGGTCACATACAATGCTGTGCAATGAGTGGTGATGGCATGTCGTGCGCCGCGGGAGGACAACAGCGCATGCAGCGCCGCTAAGTGGGGAGGTTCCTCTTCTACTCCTCCCCAGGTGACATGCACCACCTGGGTCGTCTCATGCCGAAGGGCGATGGAAGTGTCAGACAACCAAGTATAAATGCTTGTACCATTTAGCACTGCTTGGACATGAGGTAACAACGAGCAGGTAGCGGTGCACAACCAGGCCATCAGCCACTGTAGCTGTGCCCCTGCATAGTAAAGTTCAAATTTGGGGGTCTGAGTTCGCCCTCATGGAGCGGATGCTGGATCGTGGCCAGGCCAGGGCTACAAAAAAGCACAACAATCTACAACGATATGACCTAACATCCAGCAGGTCATGGCCGGGCTTAGGTAGGACAACAATCAGGGCCTTCCAAAGGCAATGTGGGAGTTCTCCATGGTCCTTTGCCTCATTAAACATAGCCAATAAATGTTGGGCAGTCTGTGTGGCGAAAGTGGCATAATACTCGATCGGCAGGCCGTCAGTGCCCGGAATCTTATTCTGTACGATATGAGAGATATCCACATGTATCTCTTCCAATTGTTTAGGATCTTCGAGGTCAGCCCACCATAGAGGGTTCAGTTTAGAGAGAGAGAGTCTGTGCAAGACCCCTGATATTCAATCCAGAGATGGAGGGCAGACGCCGCTTACAGTCTCCGATTGTAATCATAGAAGGCTGCATTAATGGCCAGCTGGGAGGTACTGAGCTCACAGACATGTTGACAAAGCATCGCAATTGGGGGTGCTTTGTTGCTCCTTTCTAACAAGCCATGCCAGCAATCTGTCAGAGCGATCGCCTTGGGCATGTTGTAAGGCAGTCCTGTTACGATAGTCATGTTGACTCAATGACGCCTCTGCCTCATTGTGCCTTGCATGTAACAGTCTCTGCCGGGTAGGCAATGTTATCTGGTTGGCTACCTGCATTTCCATCCAGTGAAGATTTTTCTCAATGGACAGGAGTTCCTCAGTTAATTGGTGGCGGATGCCCAAGGAGGACGCCAGGCAGTGGGCGCGTAACACAACCTTATGACCATCCCATTCCAAGGCGCGTGACAAGGCAGAACCTTGGTTCTATTCAAAATAACGAGTGAGGCATTGTGTCAGATCCTCACGAAAGGGAGGATCAGAAAGAGCCTCAAGCTGTAGCCGCTAAGTGGGTATCAATCAATCTATCAGTAATATTATAAAGCACGACTACTCACCTGTGAGGTTCTCAAGGTGATGAGTGGGGGGTCTTTGGTTCAGTCGAAGAGCAAGGTCTTTCCTGAATTGCGGCAGATTGCCTGAGGTGCAGAGGTGCAGAGGCAGGGAGTTCCAGGTCTTCGCAGCGAGGTAGGAGAAGGATCTTCCTCCAACCGTGGTCTTGGGGATCCATGGGATGGCGGCCAGGGCCAGTTGGGCTGAGCGGAGATGTCATGTGGGATTGTAGAAGGAGAGGTATGGTGGAGCGCCACCTTCCCCAACTCAACATAAGTAGCAGGTTGCTGTGGTCTGACAGAGAGCGTGCCAGATATTCCAAGCCGACGACCCCGGAGCCAAGAAAAGTTGTGTACAAAAAGAGACCAATCCTGGTGTGTACACAGGGCTGGGTTTAGCGCTGGTGGCACCCGGTGCGACAATCATTTTTGGCGCCCCCATGCCCCATGACCTCACCCTCAGATTCTCTAACTACCATTGGGCAAAAGAGCCTCACATCTCTCCAATCATAAGATATTGCTAAACACAGCGCAGCGCCCCAGGTCAGCGCCCCAGCACAGGTCAGCGCCCAGTGCGGCCGCACCAGTCACACTGCACTAAAGTAGGCCCTGTGTGTACGTCATGTACCACAGAATAAAAAGAGTGTTCACAGTCATATGGATGCCCCATGCACCATGCATCATGTAGACGCATATGCATGTGCCACTGTTCAAAATGTTGTGTGGTGCAGGTACTGACTGCTGCATTTAAGAAGAGAATAAATTAGTCGAGATGCAAGTCAGGCACACAGTTGAAATCGTCTCCCCCCAGAACCCCAGGTTGATTGGGTCACAAAGAAGCGATGGGGTAAGACTAAATAGGAACGCTGCTTGGTGGGAGTTGGATGCATGCAAAGCCACCAGGGTAATGGGAGCCTCGTCTAGGTGTCCCTCCAATATTATGTACCTCCCATTCGGGTCCACCCGCTGTGAACTCAGGGCAAAGGGAACCCCAGAGCAATCCAAATGAGAACACCCCTTGCATAAGCTGACACTGTGGTTCCATAAGTCTGCCTCTTCCATTTAGTGAGCACCTTGTGAAGCTCGGGTGCCGTGAGATGGGTCTCCTGAAGCATGGCAATGTGGGCATGCCAGAATTTGAGGTATGCATAAATGCAGTCGCGTTTGGCTGGAGTGGCCATATCCCGCACATTCCATGTAATTGCAGAGTGGAGCCATGAGGTGTCGGTCCAGGCATGATTGAGTGATACAGAGGAGCATAGGGTGTGTGGGAAAATGTTGCACCTCTCACATTCTGACTATGTCCTATCCATGCAAGCCCTCCCAGAGTGTCACAGACACATTGGTAAGGAATGTCTGAAGACACCACATTCTGATAGAGACAGCCTCAGAGCGAAACTTATGATATAAACATTAACTAGCCAGTACATCATCATACCCTCCAGGGCAGTAACCTCAAAAGGGTCTGCCCATGAATCCCCAACTCTAAAACAATAACCAAAGAAAAGTAAGAAAATACAAGCAAAGTCCTCATGGGAACAGTGGTTGGACATGGCATAAGTGCGAGGTATCAAAGTCCGATATCCAGGCCATTACAATAAGGGACCAGGTGTAGTCTGCTCAGACACATCAGGAATAGCGACACCCGGCATCACCAGGATGGATGAGGAGGGGAGAGGGTTCAGCGGCCCAAGTGATGCAAGTCAGAAGAGGTCATCAGGGGATCTTGGGATGACCTTAGGGTCCATGGAGCTGGAAGTCAATGAAGACTCAGAGGAGCAGGCATCGGAGCCGGAGTCTTGGGGCAGCCTATCCCATAGGCCAGCAAAGGAGTTTACGCTCAACCACTCGCGCTTGTGCCACGCAACTTGTACTCGGTTCAGTGTCAGCAGCGCAGGCAAGGCCCTTTGCATAGAGCCAGGTCCAGACATCCTCTAGTGTAGTGAAGACATGAGAGCAGTCACCATCCATGACCTTAAGCTTTGCCGGGAACAAAGAGTGTGTATTAGATTTGCAATGTACACAGACGTTGCTTTACTACCAGGAGAATAGTCTGGGTAGGCCACAATGATTGTGTTTTTAAAGCGCTACAGGCCCTTTGTACAGAAGAACTGAAAGATAAGGTCCTGGAAATTGAGAAATCAGGCAATGAGAGGGCGGGGCAGTGCTCCAGCCTGATGTGGGCACCCCGGCACATGATGAGCTTTCTCAACAGAGAACAGGGCAAGTATCCTGTCCTTCAACACCGTGTCCATCAGACACATATGCAGGAAGAGCTCAGCACTGAGAAGCTCCGCACTCTACAGGAATCCAACAAAGCGGACATTGTTGCACCAAGAGTGCCCCTCCGCATCCTTCGCCCTGCAATCGAAGGCCACCACTTCCTCCTGCACTGTTGCAAGCTTGGACTGTAATCCAACTGAAGGGGACAGTTGGTTTATTGACAATTCTGATTCATCAACTCTTTTGGTCAGTTTGCGGTGGTCCACACATAGGAGGCCCACTTCGAGGGACACTGCATTGTTTTTCGCTTCCAGTGAGGCATTGGTGTCCAAGATAGCATGTGTAGAACCTTCTCAAAATGTTCTGAGTGTTTATTGAGCATGTTTTCAAGATGTTGCAGGGTGTTCATAGATGAGGTCGGCAGAGTCGAGGAGGGTACCTCCTCGTTGGCCTCACCAGGTGCCGTTCTGCTAGATCTATTCTTCCCCATCATGCCATAAGACATAATGATCCCAAAGCAGCTGTGAGGAAGGGGGGTCACAGGCCTCGCTCCGCAGGAGGTCAGATAACAAGTAACCTAGGAGGAGGCCATCCACCAGGGGCCAACAAGGGCCACAGGGAAGAGGGAGAGTCCGCAGGCAACAGATGTCCAACAGACACGCTGTCCTCTCAATGCCATCATACAATGCCACTGAGGCAGCACCAAAGCCAGGCCAGCCGCAGAGTTTGAGAATTAACAATAAGGAGACCAGGCGATGGGCCCGCGCCCCGGACCACCTGGCACCTCCCTGTGACGATTCTGTGGTATGCCAATGATGTAGCCGCCTCAAATCTCAGCCTGGGAGGGGAGTCGCCAGGAACAGGTAGCCCCTCTTAGGAGCTTGCACTTCCAGGAGTAGAGCAGCGCAGGAGCAGGGTTACATGCCCAAGAGCCACAGCTCCACAGGGTTAACCCTCAGTTCCCTGGGTGGTCAAGAGGTGGGTGGGGGGAGGAGCGCCAATTACAGTATATTCGAGCCAACAAGGGGACAAGTCTTGCACCCACTCAACCCCCGCTGCCCACATAAGTCTTCAGCTTCCAACAGTACAAGCACACCGCAGTCCCGAACTCTCACCAGCTACAGGTTTCACAGCAGTACCACACCCCAGAGGGACGCTTGGGTGAGACCCCCAGGTGCAGTAAGTCACACAGTCTACTCAGGATCCTCCTGCCAGCTGCCACTAAAGGTGGCGTAGGGGCAAAGGATAGGAATGGAAGTGTTCCATACCAAGTTCCTTTATACGCCTAAATTGTGTGTGTGTGTGGGGGGGTTCTCCCGCAACGCTAAGCGCAGTGTTTGATGCCCTGCGGAGTGCAGGCTACCCCCTAGCGTGCCTCGACCATTGCTCACCAGTCTAGACATTTGAATCCTCTGGTGACACACAGGCAAACCCCGGTCCTTAACAGCCCCCAGGTGGTCAAATATATCCAGCAGGTCCCTCACTTCAGGCAGTGTGACGGCTGGCTCCGGCGATGCTCGCCCAGTGTGCCTCGGATCGCCGGATCTCTCCCTTCTTCATATCAATCAGCCTGGAAACTCCTCGGGCAGCGCCTCCAGACATCGAATGCCCTCCGTCTAGGTGTCTGACGGGCGATGCCGGTCACCTCAGCTCTCTGGTGAGGTCAGCAGCAGGCCTGGATCCTCAGCTCAGCACAGGCCACCTCAGGCTGAGCACTTTGGTTCTCTCAGCTCCGGACTCCAGAGAAATTTGCCCCAGGGCCACGGCAGCCAGTTGGAGTTCACTTCAGGAGGCCACCCCCACATAAAAAGCAGGATGATGGTCGAGCCTGGAACAGAGCGTCTTAGGAAGTGTCCGATGTGGCCGGCATCTGGGCCACTCCCCCACCATCATTATGGACTAGAATTAAATGACACTGCATCACTTTATGAATGACATTATGGCCCTTTTACCATGGAAAATATAAATGTTCATAATTTCCTATTAATAATTGATATAGGTATGATTAACACCCTGCTTCATTGACGATGAAAGCCATGAAGTTTTCACTGTTTTACTGTTGACATTATTTTATATCATTAATACAACTACTATTTTCTAGATTTTTAATGGCACTCAAGAACTTTATGGATGACATTATGGCGGTCTACCATGGAAAAAATTACTGTTGATAATGCTGTTTTGCTGTCTAGGAGAAATACACAAAGACCGACTACCAACTACACTCATGTAACCCAGTGACAGGCTACAAGGACTAAACAGCTAAGACAGGAAAATGGCAACTTTTTAAAAGTGCCATTTTCAAAACTATATTTCAAAATCCTACTTTACCATCAAAGAGGATTTTTCATTACAATTCCAAAGACACCAAACATGACCTGGTTACCTGCTCCCATTTGGAAGCTATCTTTATTAAATGTATTAACCCCGTACATGCTTCGCATAGCCCCCAGCCGTCATACGTCACGGTGGGCGCCCACTATTTAAATCGCACGTGCAGCATGCAAGGGGTTAAGGTAACTCCAATGTTATCCTAAGGGAGAGGCAGACCTTGCAATAGTGAAACATGAATTTAAGAGTTTTCCACTATCAGGACATGGAAAACTTAAATGTACACGTCCTACTTTTAAAATACATTGCACCCTACCATGTGGGCTGTTTGGGGCCTTCCCGAGGGTTGACTTATATGCATTTAAAATGACGGTTTGGGATTGGCAAAAGGTTCATTATGCCAGGTGGAATGGCAGTTTAAAACTGCACACAGAGTCTGCAATGGCATGCTTCAGACATGTATCAAGAGCTACTTAGGTGGTGGCACGGTAAGTGCTGTAAGTCCACTAGCAGCATTTAATGTACATGACTTGGGTACATGCAGTACCACTTTACTAGGGACTTACAAGTAAATCTAATGTGTCAGTTGGGTATAAGCCAATGGTACTATGTTTTAAGAAGTGAACGCATGCACTTTAGCACTGGCTAGTAGTGGTAAAGTGAACAGAGTCCTAGGCCAACAAAAAGGAGATCAGAAAAATATGGAGGAGTAGGGCAAAACGTTTTGAAGAAGACCACACTAAGGCACACAGGTCTAACAAGGAAATCGCCATATCTCTGAAGATATGACATAATCCTGCTCTCTTCCTGTTATGCAATGCAGCACAACAACTTTGGGTGCTGCACTGCGTTCAAGGAACACTTTGGCAAATCTGGGGCCAGATGTCTGATCTTAACAGGAATACTGGAAAACAACATAGACTGGTCTGCTCAAGAAAAAGATTAGGTCTACAGAGACTCTGAGGGGCAGATTTGCTACTTCTGGCGCATCTCTGCTATTCAGCAGGGATGCACCAGAAGAGTTGCGACGCATCTGCCCATCTGTAAATGTGACGCATCAGTGGTGGCGCACCGTGGCGCACGGATGGGCAGATGCGCGTCGCATCCCCCCGCGGAAAGGCGGTGCATTGCTGAAGTTGCGTCGCAAGCGCGATGCAGCTCCAGCAAGGCTCGGGGGTGCCCTATGCCTAACATGCTGCGTCAATCCTTACGCCTGCTTCAAGCAGGCGCAGGGTTTTGACGCAGCATGGCTGTAAAAGTGACTCAGTGAAATCTTGTAGATTTCACTGCGTCACTTTTACGAGGCGTACCTGCGAGGGAACGCCCACCCTGCGCTGGAACACCGACATGAAACCTGACGCAGGTTTCATGTGGCGCAGGGGTTTACAACTTGATTCATCTCCCTAGATGCGTCACGTTGTAAATACGGCGCAACATGGCGCATGATTTACACCACCGCTGCGTCACAGAAGTGATGCAACGGCGGTGTAAATGTGTCGCAAGGGGCTTGTAAATCTGCCCCATTGTGTTTATTGGTGGAATACTAAAGCTGGCCCTCCCGGAACTCCTTTATCTGTCAGATGCAGGATCCGCGAATCTTCCTTGTTGGAGGTTTGGGTGTTTAACCAACAGTACAGTGAAGAATAAGGGGGCATATTATCAAGAAACGGTGTTAAAACTATCGCCGCTTAAATGGGCTTGATAATATGCCCGTGAGAATTCTCATAGAAGCCCATGTTCTGGTGTCAACATGGGCTTCTATTGGAATTCTCTGCGGCATATTATCAAGCCCATTATCGGCGCTTTAGCGGCAGTTTTCTGCCGCTAAAGAGGCGATAATTTTAACGCTGTGCTTGTTAATATGCCCCAAGATGTCTCTGCTGAAATCCTAGGGGCTTATTTACAAATCCCTTGCGCCATCGGTGCGTCACTTTTAAAATGGGAAAAAGTGACATACCGGCGGCGGAAGGGGCTTGTAAATACGCCCCTTAATGTGGAGACAGGTTTTGTAGGTCTCGGTGGACTTTAATATGCGTGGTACACAGCATCTTTTACATGACTCCTTCGCATTTTTCAATAAAATGAATACGCAGGCCACACTTTCATTTTTCAGATGCATTTGCATTTATTGATTTGAATTTCACCTTTGACTACAAAAATAAACATAAAACTCAAGAGCAATGCAAAGTTAATTTTCAAAGAATACATTTTTAAAGAAATATTCAGACCGCATCTTGCTCCATATAGCATTAAAGCTTTACTGCTGGCTGAGTGATTACTATCACCAGCTTTTCAAATAACGGCACAATTTGAATGAGTAGTAAGGCCGTAATTCATTTCCTAAATCACATATATATGATAATCAGAGTAGGAATAAAGATCACACCGCTCAATTCTCAGGCGCAGACACGCTGGGCGTTCGATGGAGCCAGCGTCATTCTCGCGACTCCATTAGCCAGCCGGATGAAGAATATTCCAGCATCGAACGCGGATTATCAGTAAAAAACCGCGCAGGTGTCACCTTAACACGCATAATCAAGATTTACTTCCCTGATATTGTGTCAGGGGTGGGTTGATGAAGGCAGAAGAAGGTTCGAAAAACATAGGTGTGCCCCAGCGCTTTAAATGAGCACGTTCTATGAGGTACTGAGTTCCTGCACTTCTTTGATTTGGAATGCGGTGTACCTGCACATATCAGCCATGGCACAATGCTTTTAATGGGAGAGGGCCTGCACTTCTCATAAGTAAACGTGTAATCTGGGTTTCTATATTATAGCCTTATAGCCCGTTGTCAAGGGCTAAACCGGTTGCTAAAGGCCCTCGGGCCTATAACGATGGTGAGAGCCTTTAACAATCGGTATAGCCGGTGCAGAATGACTTTGAGGCTATTAGAATATTCCACTTACTGAGAGTAAAAGTTAACTTAAAAAGCAAGAAACAGAAAGTCAAACATTGCAATTTGATCAGAAGCTTTATACCAGCCATTATAAGCCCGAGCCACTCCATTCTCTTCAATGGAGCTCTCGACATTACAATGTTCTAATATAGCATTAGAGACCTCCATGGCAGGTTCTATCGGCCATTAAAGGCCTGCTCCAGCATTAAAGGCCCAAGCCAAAGGAGTGGGCCTTTAACAAGGGAGCGGGCCTTAAATGGTCGGTGGATCCCACTACGGAGGGATATAAGGCTATTAGAACATCCCCCCCCACCCCCCTCAGAGGGCAGAATGTTCTAATTTGTCAAGCAAAGGCCTCACAAAGCCCGAGGGGATTGAAATCCCCTCAGGCTCCATGAGGCCTTTGTTCACAGCAACAGCTGTGAATAAACATTGGAATGTAGGAGCTCCGAGCTTCTACCGTCCATTAGAAGCCCGGAGCACTCCATTGTTTTCAATGGGGATCCCAACATTCCAATGTTCTAATTTCATTTAAACAACTAATGGGAAAATGTTATAAAGTGAAGACGTACAGGTCGTTTGACAGGATTTTTTTACTCTTCCCCTGAAAACTCTGTTGCTCTTTTTCACTTGTTTCTGACAGAACCTACTAGGGTACCACTGGCACCAATACTGGTAACCAGTAGCATTGTAGTCTGCTACTGGCAAAAAGGGTAAACAAAAGATCCCTTCCTTGACCCAAAAGGAGTAATTTCCTTAATCCACAAAGACAAAGGCCAAATGGTGGCAGTCTATCCAAGGTCTGTGGGGTTCATCTATTTAACTGTACCTAAAGGGTGACTCTCAGGGCCGGACTGGAAACACAAAGAAGTCCTGGCAATTTTGTCGGACCAGCCCCCTGCGGGTGTAGGGTGGGTTGCAATTGTGAAGCACTGCTGATTTTGTTACGGGGGGTTGATATTGCAGCACCACTGCAAAACCGGTACCTACCCTTTCAGCCTACTGGGGAAACGCCAGATGACCGCCAAGGCCAGTCCGTCACTGGTGACTCCTGCAATTAATTTTTAACTTGTACCTGTAACCGGTCTTGATAAATTTGGTTGCTTTTATGGTATTTTTATATCTCAAATAAAGTTATATGAATGAATGAATGGACTCCTGCTGCTCTCAGCATGTAAAATCTGTACAGAATCTTGTAAGGAAGTCTCTGTCCCTCTACTACAAGTCTGTGGAGTGTCTATCCCTGTGACCATGTTAGTGATATCTTTATTAGATGGATGTTAATCTACAGTAGTCATGACTCACCACAAGAAAGCCAGGGTTGTGTAAGTGACCTTTTAGGCATCTCCAGACTTAGGGGACGATTCTGATGTCATTCAGAAGGGCTTTGAATCGAATTTGGGTTTGCCGAATCCGATCCGGAACCTTTGTTGCCAGCCAAACCGTACACATTTCCCAATGACCGATTGCGATGTCCAGAAACTGGTAGGGCTGTCGGAATCGTTTCCGAAAGGCATTCGTACATGTCACATCTTTCGGAGCCGAATTGTACAGCTGTATGGACTCGGTTTCCGGACGAGTGAGGAGGATGACCGATTCAGACAGCCGTACCGATTCAGTTTCTCTGGAATGAATCCGCTGCCGGAATCGCTCTTTGGGGGCCGGTAGCAGGCCCCCCTTCACCCAGGGCCCTCCGAATCAGGCCCATGGGGGTACCCATAGGTCCCCTCTCCCCACCATGCACAGTGTGGCAGGCACCATGGGGTGCCCGCTACTTGGTGCATGTTTTTCCCCAGCCACCCCTTCTTCAATGGGAGCCTGTGTTCACGTTCGGAACACAGGCTCCCATAGAAGTCAATGGAAGTCCAACTGACTCGAATCTGGAAGCATCTGGATGCATCCAAATCGCTTGGTCAGACTCCCCCGATCCGAGTCGTTTGGAAAGCATTCCGGAACTGATTCGGTATGAATGCTTTCCAAACGACATTGAAATCGGAGCCTAAATGTCTCATATGAGAACTAGGGGTGGGCGGAATTTGCTTAATCGCGGTACGCAAATCTCCGCGAAACGGTAAAAAATCTCCGCGAACACGCAGAAATTCCGCAAACACGCGGAATTGCTTGTTCGCGAAACTTTTTTCCTGTTCGCGATCGCTGTTTGCGTGCTCGGGGTGAAATATCTCGCGAACACGCATATTGAGAACGCGAACAAGCAAAACATTTCGCGAAGTCGCGGAATGCAGATTTTTGGGCAATTTCGCGTTCTCCGTGGAACGCGAAATTACCAAAATTCCGCAAATTCCGCGAACGGAACGGAATTTGCCGCCCAGGCCTAATGAGAACTTGAACCAGTGAAGCTTTGAAGAGTGCATCTAAGTTGCACATTGGCTATGTCTGATGTGAAAAATAAAGTCCAGTTGAGATAACTACATCTTAAGACCCAATTTACGACCAATGCTTGTGTTACTCTCATATGCTGTTCGTGTTCCTTCCTGAAAATCCACAAGGTAACATGGGTCTACAGCCACTTTTTTTTTCTGGCCACAAAAGAAAAGGGATGTTCCTAAATATGCTAGTTACCTGGCAGGAATTCTAAATACAAAACACAGATAAAATTAATCAAAAATATCTTACTAGTTAGGATTTGACATAGCTGTTTGCCAGCCCACAGTCGACAACATCATTGGCGAACTTGCGCTGTCCAAGTGGTTCTCGAAGATGGACCTCCGCTCAGGATACCACCAGGTCCCTCTGCACTCGGACTCCAGCCCGATCACTACATTCTCCACCCATGCTGGACTCTGGCACTACACTCACCTCAACTTCAGGATCTCGAGCGCAGCCAAAGTGTTCCAGAACATTATCAAGACCGTCCTTCAAGGGCTAGAGGGAGTGCTCAACGTGAGCGACGTCATCTTAGTGCATGCTCCCTCTCTGGAAGAACATCTCCTACGCCTTGTTCAGTCGCCTTCGAGACAGCGGGCTGACCCTGCACAAGGAGAAATGTGAGTTCCTGCGGCGGGACATCAGTTTCTTCGGATATCGGTTCTCAGACAAAGGCATCGGACCGGACCCAGACAAAGTGAATGATGTCCAGGAGGCGCCCGCCCCCACATCAGTGTCCATAGTCCGCAGCTTCTTGGGCATGGTCACATACTGCGGGCACTTCATCAGGAACCTCTCTGATATAACCGGCCCCATGCAGGACCTCACCAAAACCACCAGCCACTGGACGTGGGGTCCGGAACAAGAAAAGGTGTTCCAACAAATGAAAGCTGCTCTGTCTGCCAATACCATGCTAGTCTATTTCGATCCACGACATGACTCCCAACTAGTGGTCAATGCCAGCCGCACAGGTCTAGGTGCTGTCCTAGCGAAACAACAAGACTGCGGTGAGTGGGCCCCTGTCGCCTACGCCAGCCAGACCCTTACACCTATGGAGCAACGGTATTCTCAGATCGAGAAAGAAGCCATCGCGATCCTATGGGGGTGCCGCCAATTTCACATATACTTGTATGGCCACCCGTTTAGAGTTGATTTCGCTGTTCCAAGGCTCCTCATCTCACCCTTCCCCACGGATCGAGAAATGGATCCTGCAGCTGCAACAATTCCAGCTTACAGTGGAGTACAGACCTGGCACCCGAAATCCTGCTGACTTTTTGTCGCGGCACGCCCGGCCAGTCACTCCTCCAGAAGCAGCCGAAGCGGCTGCCATGGAAGACTACATACGGCTGGTTGTAGAAAGGTCCCGACCTCTCCCAATATCTCTGCAAGAAGTCATAGCAGCCACACAAGACGATGACTGCCTACAAACCGCTATCCGAGCTGTCACCTCAGGCGACTGGAGACTCCTACAAAGTCCTTCACCACTACGGACCGCATTGGCACAAGCAACATTGAAGTCCCTGCACCAAGTCTGTCACAAACTGTCTGTATCTGCTGATGGCTGCCTCCTGAGAGGCCCGCGCCTTGTCCTACCTGAGAGCCTGACTTGAAAAGCAGCCCTTCTTGCACATGGCACTCACCAGGGAATTGTCAAATCAAAGAACAGACTCCATAGCAAAGTCTGGTTCCCTGACCTGGACCAGCAGATAGAGTCGGTATTGCAGCACTGCCCTGTATGCCTAGCAACGAGCCTACCGAGCAAGCCAGCACCATTCATCACTGAAGCAGCTCCGAGATCCCCATGGGAGAGAGTAAGTGCTGATTTTGGCAGCTGGCCCGGAGGAAAGTACATGTTGGTGGTGGTAGATGACTTCTCACGGTATCCGGAAGTCGAGTTCTACATCCACTGCTGAAGTGATTCCTAAACTTGAGAAGCTGATGGTGACCCATGGGCTTTTCGGCGAGCTCCGCACGGACAATGGACCACCATTCACCAGTGCGGAAGTGGCCGAGTACCTCGCCTCCCACAAATCACACCAAGATGGCCCCAGGCCAATGGGGAAGTAGAACGGCTGATGCGGACATTGAACAAAACTATTCAAATCGCCCTAGCTGATGGGCTCAATCTCGAGCAAGCCATGTATCAATTCCTCCTAGAGTACCGGCTCACACCCCATTGCACTACTGGCATATCCCAAAGTCGACTGTGCTTTGGTCGAGTTGTAACAGATACCATTCCCACATCATCCGGCGTGGGCTGAAGCACCAAACCCCCCGAACCAGTCAGACTCCCGGCGTTACATGGTCCAAGAACGTCATTCTTGCAACTACCGATTTTGGTTTGATCAACATATTGTGAACTACATTAGGGATTTCATTACTTGGACTCTCATTGATTTACCCTGAGGCTGCACCTACATTTCCATCATAGGCATTCTTTGTTTGGGATATACGATTTCCTTTGGATTTTCCATTTATCTTGACTGGACTACGAGCCTACCATTAACTTTCTTTAGCCTTGAGAAAGTCTGAATACTTATTAGTACAGACGAACCACGTGTTGGCTGTTTTATGCGCTGGAAAATCTTTCTGAAAATCAATAAAAAGAACGTTTTCTACGGAAGTCTTGTGAATTACCCTGTGCATCATTGGATCCCGTTGGAATTTTAGGACTATTTGGACTGACTTATTGAATTTTGACTAACACTTGTCCATAATACTGTCTATTGTCTTGGACAAAATCCTACTTCTGATGGGTGTGCTGTATCAGCTTATTTTTCTGCTACTTAGGTGCATGTTGTTTTCAACGTGCCAATATCACTCTTGGGTGGTGGGTGCCTCAAGCTAACTAAGCACCCCGCTGTACTTACAGCAACTTGTTTATTATTCACGCATTTGACTATCAATGTGTACAATATCAGTTTATTTTTGATGTGCGGTATTTCCCTTTTAGGGAACACTACTACCCTCTTTTGTGATCTTTAATAAATAGCCCAGGGCCCTGGGTGTGGCTCAGTCTGTATCTGGCCACCACTTTACATGCGCCTCCAGGTCTCATTATTGTAGCGGCCCCAGGGCCTAGGCCACTACTTTACACTCATCAGACATATTGCAAAGTGGGGGGGGCATGGCTACAAAGTCACCGATGGCGGACGCGTGAGCTGAGAGCTCCGCGCCAGTCAGGTAATTTATCCTGCTACAGCGGTGCTTCGGCCCGGGGGCGCTCTCCTGGGGCCTCAGTAGAGCCAGTAATTGCAGACTTGGGGACTCTCACCGGGACAACGGGGGCTAAGGCCGGCGCTTGGTCGACACCCTGAACAGCGATGAAACCTGCCCGCGAGTCTGCAGGGGGAGTCTTATGTGGAGGATATGACTGTGCGGCAGACTTGAGAGACTCTGTTTTGGCGACCTGGTACGTTGGGGGCTGTCTGTGACTGGACTGCTGCTGGCCCTGGGGAAGTACTGACTGGACGATACCCTGGTGAAAGAGGGGCCAACGGGATTGTGGACACTGCGGAAGGCGATGGCCGCAAGCACTGGTGGGTGTTGCCACGAGAGGTAACTACGCCGGTCTGTGCGCTGTTGCAAGTAGGTGGCGTGGGGAACTTTGAGGTGAATACTTGATCCCACGGACCCCCCCAGCTGATTGAGAGGTGGTGGTGGTGATGGAGGGGGCCAGAGGGGCGGTGCTGCAGCTGGTACCGCTGAGGCTAGATAGCTTGCCTGGCCGAGCAGATCTCTATCAATACAGCCACGGTGGAAGCGGTGCATCGGCTGTGTTCTTCCTCCCCCCTCGAGTGGAGGCGATATAGATGGATGGAGGCCTGTACTTTGATAAGAAGAAACAGAGTGGTGTTAGACAGCACTGAATTGGGACACTCCTGTCTGTTGGGGTGCGCACTCCATGAGGCAGTTTGGTGCCGCGATTGACCCCGAGGTGGCTTTTATTGGCACAAGACTGGTGAGCTGCTTGACTGCGGTGGCCCTCCACCTGGAGGTGAGGAGCTGTGCTGCTTTGTCCAGTGGGGTACGACTGTGCAATTGCCGGAGTGGGCCGAGCGGGAGGTCGGAGCATTGTGAGGCGGAAAGGTGCGAGATCACCAGTGGAGCCGCGCCGGCCACCGGATGATGCACGGCGGCTCATGAGGGGGTCTGGACTTGAGGTGAGAGGGCTTGAGGGGGGCACCTGCCTGAAAGCGGACTGAGTTGCAAGTCGACCCTGGGGAGGTCCTGAGAAACCAGTGTACTACCCGCACTGCATGGACAAGAGGGGCCGGCTGGGGTGATTGAGGACTGGTGTGGGCAGGTCCCCCCCTTGGCTACTGGAGGTTGGTGTCAGAGAGGCAGTGGGAGCAGAGCTTGAGTGAGCCTCCCAACAGGAATTACAGGTGGCCTGCTCTGTTGTCGTGGGCCCTAGTTGTGGTGTGGAGTGGCCCTTCCTGGACTCTAGCCTTGGCAGCGGATTGCGGAAGGGCATCAGCGAGGCCCGCCTGACGGTGGACGAACCTGGAGTGGTGGGTACCAGCCGGGCAGGAGACTGTTGTTTGCACACCTAAGTCCCGCCGCACCAGGGCAGGGGTGGGGGAGGGAGAGACTCCAGCTATGGGGAAGCCACGGGGGGAAGCAGATCGGTTCCCCCCCAGACTTTGAGGACGACAATGGGGACTCTGCTGCAAAAGATGCTGGGGAGGAACAGGCGGAGGTGCCGGTTCATCAAGAACTGGCCAACCAAGGCGACCCTCCACCAGGACATTAGCACAGTGGCGGTTGGCCTTGGATTGTTGTGCGCTGAACATTCTAAGCTGTCTGAGAGGGTAAAACAGACGGAATCATCCCTGGATGCTCTGGAACCAGCCCAGCAGGCACTATCGGCCCAGGTGGGAGAGCTTGTCTCTAGGGTCAGCCACTTGGAGAAGTGGGCGGAGGACGTGGAGGGGCGCAATAGACGCAACAACATCTGGGTGGTAGGCGTGCCAGAGGGAGTGGAGGGGCAGGACATGGTTGGTTACTTGGAAACATGGCTGAGGGACGTTGAAGCACCTCAGGGCCTTTCTTCCTACTACATTTTGAAGAGGGCTCACCGTGTGCCTGCCCAACCCCCGGCACCGGGTCGACCGCCCGTGCTGTGGTGGCCAGGCTGCTCCATTTCCGGGACAGGGATTTGCTACTCCGGAAGGCTCGGGAGGCTGGTCCCTTTCTCGTAGACAACATTAGAGTCACTTTGTTCCCCGATCATAAGCTAGAGGTTCAGAGGCGTCGCTCCTCCTTCCTAGAAGTAAAAAAGGCTCTGCGGACAGAAGGGATACAATACTCGCTGATGTTCCCAGCCCGGCTCAAGATCATGCTCGATGGGACGACCCACTTCTGCGAGGACCCGAAAGCCGCCTGGGACTGGATTTAGTCCTACCACGCGGGGGGTCCTTCACGGCCTCGACCGGAGAGGTGGCCACCTGGGGTGGAACGCCCGGGGAGACGGCTGTGGAAATGCTGGAAGAAAACAGAATTCAAGAAGCCGAGCCCGTCCAGGACGGCAATCGAGAGAGCTGCAGCGCTGGAGGCTGTCTCCCTCATGGGGAGATCTGGGGCATCCTCAGCAGAGACGGATTCCGAAGCAAGGTATGGCGAGGAAGGAACTGAATCAGATGCCTCTCAGGCCACAGGAGATAATGTGCCTGTTGTGACTCCGCAGCTCTCTAATGATATGTAGAACTGGGGGTCTAGGAGAATGACAAACAGCCTTCTCCTTTCATCCACTCTCCTGCCTGGTTGTAGTTTGGACTTATATCCTTTATTACCTACTTGGGCAGGTCCCTGTCTTGGGTACACTCGTGTTGTTGCTGGAGGTAGAGGGTGCTGTGAGTGGGGGGGGCTCTTTGGGTGAGTGCTCCCGGGTGCGGGTTGGAACGGCGTAGCTCAGTATTGACTGTGATTCGGAAGGCTGGTTGGTTTTCTGTCACACTGAGCCCCCCACAGGTCCTAGTGCAGTTGTCCTTGGATCTTTCCGAACTGGTGTGAGTTTTCACTATGCGATTCGCTTGTATGTTTGGGCAGCTGACCGTTGTCAGTCCGCTCTTGGGATGGGGAGTTGTTTTGAGGGGTTTTGTTTTTCTCTGCCAGGAAGGGGGTTTGGGTGTGGAAGGGGTGGGGGGGCTGAGGGGGTTGCCTTGTGGATCCAATGGCTGCGTACGTGGGTAGCCCTGAAGGGATTAAGGATCTGACCTGGAATATTAGGGGCATGGGGACAGAGGCGAAGCGTTACAATGTTTTTAACTATATTAAGAGAAGGGGAGCGCAGGTAGCATTGTTACAGGAGACCCATCTCACGGAAGGAGAGGTTTCACGCCTGAAGCGCAGATGGCGGAGCCAGCTCTTTCCTACGACCTACTCGGCCTTCTCCCGGGGAGCGCTGATATGGATTAGGCTGGGGGTGCCCTTCCAACTAAACTGGAGGGTACTGGACCCTGAGGGGAGGTATGTGGAGGTCACGGGCACTCTGAAAGGCAGGGAGATCACTTTGGGTAGTATCTATGGCCCTAATCGGGAGCAACTTCCATTCCTGGATAGGCTGTCTGGGGTGTTGGCAGGGTTCCCCCAAGAGACCTTATTGTTGGGTGGTGATTTTAATTGTGTTTTTGATATTCAGCGGGATAGGTCCACCCCTCCTCTGCGGGGTGTCACAGCGGCTGCCACTGCTAAGGGACTGCGGCCTTGGGCAACAGGTTGGGACCTTCATGAGATGTGGCGATTACACTATAAAGGATGTAGAGAATATTCCTACTATTCACATCTTTATGATTTACACACACGTTTGGACATGTTCTTTTGTTCTGCCACTTTGTCACCCATGATGACCGGCACTGAATATCTCGGCCGGTCACTTTCTGACCATAGCCCTTTGCTCATGTGGTTCGTTCCGGTCTTGGAGAGGACCCAGATCCCGCGTTGGCGGCTGGATCCGTCACTGCTGGAAGATGATGTATTCCGACAGGGGCTTTCTGAGGCCTTATCTGCTTATTTCTTGGCCAACCAGGGAACTGCCTGCTCCCCGCTGGTGGAATGGGAGGCATTTAAGGTGGTGGCGAGAGGACATTGCCTGGGCAAGACTGTAGGCACCCGATGACTGATCACACAGGAGTTGACAGACTTAGAGGCCCAGATCCTGACCCTTGATAGGGGAGCTGTGGGGACGATTCCAGATCTGGAGAAATTAGCGGAGGTGAAAAGCCTTTACAATGCTACCTGGGACTGACTGAGACCTCTTGATTTTAAACAGTATCAGACCACGCAACACAGGGAGGGGGGCAGGGCTGGGAGACTCCTGGCTTGGTTAATTAGACCTGAGAGCAGAGGTTCCCTTGTGGTGAGTGTCACGGATTTTCAGGGCCGTGTTCTTACCTCCCCGAGATTAATTAACGATGCATTCAAGAACTACTATGAATCGCTGTACAGTTCCCCGGGATCAACTCCGGGGGAGGAATTACAAGGCATATTTAGAGGGGCAACGATTGGTACAGTTAGATCAGGATGTCAGGGACCAGCTGGCCTTACCTATTAGAGCGGGCGAGATACGGGCGGCTATTAGAGAGATGGCTAGAGGGAAGACACCTGGGCCGGATGGCCTCCCACCAGAATTTTATAGTACTTATGTGGACATACTGGCCCCGAGGTTGGAACAGATGTATGCCACCGCGCTCCATGACTTGCGTCTGCCGCCCTCACTCCGGGAGGCATTGGTGATCCCCCTGCCCAAATCTAAATTGGCACACCCTAAATTGATGGAATTAAGACCACTGTCCATGCTAAATATGGACCTAAAAATTTTGAGGAAGGCATTAGCTGTAAGACTCCTACCCCACATGTGCCGACTGGTGCACGCAGATCAGTGTGGGTTTATCCCCTCACGCTCCACGTACAGTAATCTTTGAATATTGTATCATGTTATGTTTCATCCGGCACTGCGAGATTATCCTGATGCAGTGGTAGTGGCGATTGATTTGGAAAAAGCTTTTGACACTGTACGCTGGGATTTTCTTCTTGCGGTGATGGGCGACTTGCAGATGGGAGAAGGGTGGCTGCAGTGGATCCGCCTGCTATATGGAGAGCCCACGGCCCGTGTGCGAACGGGATCTAATATCTCGGCAGCCTATCCCATTTATAGAGGGACCAGGCAGGGGTGCCCCTTGTCGACGCTAATTTTTGCTCTGGCCATGGAGCCTTTGGCGGCTAGACTGCGGAGTGAATGCGAAAGGTTGGGGGTGACGCTTGATGGGACTCCCCACATCATTTTGCTTTACGTAGATGATGTACTGATCTATTTGCGAGATGGGACCTCGGGAGTCCGTCAAGTACTGGTTATCCTGGAGGAGTTTGCAGCTTTGTCCGGCCTACGGGTGAATTGGAAAAAAACGTTTGTGCTCCCACTGCACCCCTCCATGCCTAGACCATTGAGCCTTCTGGCCTCCCTGGCCTGGGCACCGGTGTCTGTCAAATATTTGGGAATACAGATTTATCACACACAGGCAGACATATTTGGAGGGAACCTCGGGGGCACCCTGAGGGCTTTGCATTCGCAAGTGACGTTCTGGCGCACTCTTAAGATGCCACTCATGGCTCAGTTGGCACTATCGAAAATGATTGTTCTTCCCGCCTATTGTATTATTCTGTCAATCTACCCGTATTGATACCAAGATCTTGGTTTAGGACGTTGGATGGGCTTCTTAGAGATCTCTTATGGTATGGCGGCCGTAATAGAGTTTCCTTACAGACCCTACGCCTCCCGCTTACAGAGGGCGTGTTAGGGGCCCCAGACTTCGAGGCATACTATTTGGCGGCCCTACTCCAATTGATGGCAATATGGAATGATGGCAGGGATCTGCCTACATTCTCACTCCCCGCTGGGGCGTTATATACACAGTTACTTCCCAGTATTCTTAACCGTCGGTAGAAGATACTCAATATGGGAACGCTACTCTCAGTGGCGGTGCAGTGTTGGGACATATGTGTGGCCAGGTCCCGAATGTGACAGCTATACGCCCCAAGTTTTCCACTAGTGGGCATCCCTCAGGCAGGGCCGAGCCCCCCCTCACGCAGCGACAATTGATGGGTTGGGAGGAGGCGGGTGTACGCACTGTGGGCGACTGTTACAGGGATAAAGAATGGCTCCCGCTGGCTGAGTTTCTTACTTACCATGAACTCCCCTCGGGTCAGTTCTTAAACTGTCATAAGCTCCGTGGGGCAGTGTCAGAGCTTTGGGGTGCAGCCTCTGGCAAACCGGACACACATCCGGCCCTGGAGGCGATGGTGACTCTTGGTTCCGCTGGACATTTGATACGTTGGCTTTATATGGCCATAAGAGAGCTGGCACCCAAGACGCTTCCGGGTATACAGGAAAGATGGGAGAAACTGTTAATGCGACCATTGTCGGATAAGGATCGGCAGTAAGTCCTAATGAGCCCAAAAAAGATCTCAAGGAATACAGCCTTTAAGGCCCTTCAATTCAACATACTGCATAGGACCTACCTCACTCCACATAGGTTGAATGTGGTTTATAATAGAGACAATCAGGCCTGTGCTAGGTGCGCATTGGGGAACGCGGACTTCGACCATATGATCTGGTCCTGTCCGATTCTTTCCAATTATTGGAGCAAGATTGTGGATCTGGTTAATAAAGTATTGGCTCGCACTTTGCAGTGCAGCTCTGAGGTTTGTCTGTTGGGCCTCTTCCCAAGACCCAAAGCCCATAAGTTGGGGCACAGATTTGCAGATCTGGCCTTCCTCCTGTCCAAGAGGAGAATCGTGCTTCATTGGAAAGCAAGGAAACCGCCACTGGTTACCATGTGAGAAGCGGACGTGACCTGGTGGGTACGGGCTGAGGAAAGAATGCGAATCTCTGAAGATAAGATCACTAAGCTGCGTAAACCATACGCGGAGTCATGGGGTGACATAGCCAAATCGTGGGACACTCGTCACGGAGAGGAGCGGGACGCACAGGAGAGTGGGACTAAAGATTAAGAGTAGTAGTGTGCGGGGAAGCTGCCCTATGTGTTTGCCCTGCTTGCTCTGGGCTGTGGAGTGGATTGGCCCCCTTTCCGAGGCCCCTATCCTGGGTCCCCCATCCCTTCCCCCCCATCCGCCTATACTGTTGACAGTTGGCTCCTTCTTTGCGGTTGAACCGCACTGACTCCTGGCAGTTAGTTATTAGTTATTGATTTTTAGGTATTTTGGTTAAGTTTCATTTTTTGTTCATGTGTCAAAGGAATCTTTGTGTTTGAAGAATGCCTGCTGCGGCTTGGGGTCATTTCTTTAATAATCGTATTATATGGCTTCATTTATTTGGGAATACCAGTGAGGTCGCTTATAGTCTGCCATCTGGTTGGGCAATTAATAGTCCCATTGAGTTGGTAATTGCTTATTTGTGCATGGACCTGAGCTCGCACATCACGTATGGTACCAGACCTGAGCGCGCAGCTATGAAATGCGGAGTAAGAGAGATGTAAGAATTGATTATTTATAAGATCGATAGGTATGGATAAAGATTGCACGAACATTGAAGGGTGGGTACTGTGCTATTTGGCAGGGCGACACCCTGTCCCTTGATAGGCGATAATGTCTTTGCATTGTATTCTGCTATTATATTTATGAGTATGGTGGTGACTTTATTATGATGTAACTTCATGTCTTTTAAAAATTTAATATATATATTTTTTTTTAAAAGACATATTGCAAAGTGCTTTCTAGGTACGATTTGCAGATCTGGCCTTCCTCCTGTCCAAGAGGAGAATCGTGCTTCATTGGAAAGCAAGGAAACCGCCACTGGTTACCATGTGAGAAGCGGACGTGACCTGGTGGGTACGGGCTGAGGAAAGAATGCGAATCTCTGAAGATAAGATCACTAAGCTGCGTAAACCATACGCGGAGTCATGGGGTGACATAGCCAAATCGTGGGACACTCGTCACGGAGAGGAGCGGGACGCACAGGAGAGTGGGACTAAAGATTAAGAGTAGTAGTGTGCGGGGAAGCTGCCCTATGTGTTTGCCCTGCTTGCTCTGGGCTGTGGAGTGGATTGGCCCCCTTTCCGAGGCCCCTATCCTGGGTCCCCCATCCCTTCCCCCCCATCCGCCTATACTGTTGACAGTTGGCTCCTTCTTTGCGGTTGAACCGCACTGACTCCTGGCAGTTAGTTATTAGTTATTGATTTTTAGGTATTTTGATTAAGTTTCATTTTTTGTTCATGTGTCAAAGGAATCTTTGTGTTTGAAGAATGCCTGCTGCGGCTTGGGGTCATTTCTTTAATAATCGTATTATATGGCTTCATTTATTTGGGAATACCAGTGAGGTCGCTTATAGTCTGCCATCTGGTTGGGCAATTAATAGTCCCATTGAGTTGGTAATTGCTTATTTGTGCATGGACCTGAGCTCGCACATCACGTATGGTACCAGACCTGAGCGCGCAGCTATGAAATGCGGAGTAAGAGAGATGTAAGAATTGATTATTTATAAGATCGATAGGTATGGATAAAGATTGCACGAACATTGAAGGGTGGGTACTGTGCTATTTGGCAGGGCGACACCCTGTCCCTTGATAGGCGATAATGTCTTTGCATTGTATTCTGCTATTATATTTATGAGTATGGTGGTGACTTTATTATGATGTAACTTCATGTCTTTTAAAAATTTAATATATATATTTTTTTTTAAAAGACATATTGCAAAGTGCTTTCTAGGTACGATGCTTCAGCTGCCCTACCCATGCTTTCCGAAAGAGTTAGGAACTAATATTTTCCTTAAAACGTAAGACACAAAATATCCACTGCACAAGTCCTTTTATATATTATTGAGAGCCAACCTTCATACCACCACACTTGAGTCAACACCTACCTCTTTGAATACACATATGGTACAACTATATTAGCAAAGCTATGCATTCCTGTCTAACCACTACAGACCTTGGGGCATATTTATCATACTTTCATGCAAAGCAACGCAGCAAGCCACCTTGTTGTGCTGCGTGAAAGGGCAGAAATGCACCGTATTTGATATCCTACAGTGCATAGCTGCCATTTCATTGCACTGGCGCACAAACTGCTGCATAATGCCAACGCAGGTGCAAAAGTACCTGTGTTGCAGACAGTATTATTTTTTTGAGGGAAGAAGAACTTTCCTGCACAAAAACAATACTCTGAGGCGCTTTCCTCTTCCCATGTGTGCTGCAGAATGCAGAACACATGGAAAGAGGAAAAAACTAGTAGAAATAAAGATTTTCCTCCTCATTATGCTTCCCCTGGCTAGGTGTAGCATTTTGACACATTACCAGGTCTACCTCTAATGCAGTGGTTCCCAAAGTGTGCGCCGCGGCACCCCAGTGCGCCGCGATTAGAAGCCAGGGGCGCCGCGCCGCCTCGCAGGATGTGGGAGATTGCAGCCCCAGCTCAGATACCCAGCAGCATTGGAGAGGCACAGCGGGATGGCAACACTCACACCTTCAGCCCCATCATGAGCTGTTAAGTCCTGTTTGAAGGTGACTGAGAGGGAGGGGCTGCAGCTTCGGTCGCAGGGGCATCTTTTCAGATGCAAACAACCTTGAATGCGTCGTGTCATGTCACTGCAATTTAGAGGGGCCTCACACATTCCCTTCCTCCCCAGGGCCATAAAAATCGTAGAACAGGCCCTGATTACACCGAGGCAGCACGTGGTTCTCTCCACAGAGTTTAATTAATGTTACTAAATTGTAAGAAAACCTCGGTTCTTCAAACATGCAGTTTAAAATGTAATAAAATAGACATGGCACAATCGCACCCACACTGATTAACAAAGTATGGAGGACAATCCGTTAAATCAGTTCTCCTTTAAGTACTGTACATCACAGTGGGGGATGGCAAAACTAACATTTTTGACAGAGACCCTGTCGTCTCGTTGTCTTGTCCAGGAGGGGGTGAGGAGCCCTACCCCACCCTGAAAGAGACAAAGATGATACTAGAATACTGCATGCCCACCCCTGTGCCCACCCTGGTGGATCCTGTTCCCCCTCATGTGATGGCTCCTGCCCCCCCGTGATGGCTCCTGTCCCCCCCCATGTGGTGGCTCCTGTCCCCCCCCACCCCCCCAAAACCTGTGATGGCTCCTGTCCCCCCCGCCCCCCCTATGGTGGATCATGTCTCCGCCCTGGGTGGTTTCTGTCCCAGTCCTGGAATGGCTCCTGCAGCGAGGGTGAAGTTCTTGATGGGCCTCTTCTTAAAAAGGCTCAGCTCAAAATTAATATGAAAAGGTGAGCGAGTGAGTAAGTGAAGGGATGGGTGGATGGCTGGATGAATTAGTGAAAGGGTGAATGGATGAATGAAAGATTGAATAGATGGAGAATGAGAGGATGGATGGATGGATGAGTGGGTGGAAGGATGGATGAAAGAAAAGGTAAATAGCTGGATGTATGGGTCGAAGGGTTGCTGGATGGGTAAAAGGGTGGATGGATGAGTGAAAGGATGGATGAGTGAAAGGATGGATGTGTGAAAAGGTGGATGATGAGTGAGTAAGTGGGAGGATGGAGGTGTGAAATTATGGATGGATTGATGAATTTATAAGTGCAAGGGTGAATGGATGGATGGATGAGTGAAAGGGTGGATGGATGGATGGGTGAGTGAAAGGGAGAGTAGGCGGACAAAAGGATGAATAGATGAGTGAAGGAGTGAAAGGATAAATGGATGAGAGAAAGGATGGATGAGTGATCGGGTCAATGGATGGATTAATGAGTGGATGAGTAGATGGGTGGGTGGGTGGATGGATGGAAGGATGGCTAAGTGAAAGGGTCGATGGAGAGAGAAAGGGAGGATGGATGGATGACTGAAAGGGTGGATGGGTGGAAGGATGAGTGACTGGGTGGATGGATGAGTAAGTGAAAGGATGGCTGGATGGGTGAAAGGGTAAATGGCTGGATGGATGGGTGAATGGATGGATGGGTAGAACAGTGGATGGATGCGTATACAGATGGATAGGGTGAAAGGGTGGATGGATTGATAATGGATGGATGAGTGAAAGGATGGATGAAGGGATGGATGAGTGAAATGATAGCTGGAAGGATACATGATGGATAGGTTTGCAAATGGTTGAATATGTTTGGATATGGCTGGGCTTACTTATATACTACTGCGCGACCTCCTCTGATGTGTCTGTAAAACTTACCTATTGTCCTGACACCTGCCTTTTAGAACTGCACCAGCAGGACCCAGCACACTTAAAACACTGGGTAGAGGGGATCTGGTGAGCCATCTTGGGTTCATCAGAGCCCACCCCATGTAAACTTCTTGTAACGCCACAGAGCTCCTTGAGCCTTTCTCTAGCAATTGAGATGTACTTTATAAGATCTTTTTGATTGCAAATAAAGTTTTATGATGGTGATGGCTACTCTCTGAATCCTTCATCACGTCTAGGCTTGATTCTTCATGTAGACCAGTGGTTCCCAAACTGTGCGCCGCGGCACCCCGGTGCGCCGGTAAAAAAATGGTGGGGAGCCACGGCCAACTGCCAAGTGGGTCAAGGGAGCCATGGGTCAAAAAGTTTGGGAACCACTGCTCTAATGGTAAAAGTGGAAATGTCCAAAATCCATGGGTGGATGTGTGGAAACATTGTTATGTTTTAATTTTTGTTTATGTCATTCTTTTTCTAGCATTATTAATATTTTACATAATGTGCAATGTAATTTTACTTTTTTTTGCTTTATTTTGAAGTGATAGGATGGGAAGTGTGGTTAATATATATTCTAATGTTTTTAATTGGTAAAATTGTTCAATATAATTTTATTTACATTTTTTATTTGAGTGGTTTTGTTTATTTGCATAAATTATATGATATTGATTTTTTTTACATATTTGTGGAAATGTATGTTACGTTGCTTTATTTTATATATATATATATATATCACAGGTGAGTTGATTTTGAATCCAAGTGGTCACGTGGTCTTTCCTTTAGACCACCATTCCCAGAATGCACTAATATGCAAATTTCAGCTTTGGCTCGACATAGTATCATTTTTGGCATTAGTATCCTTGTATTATTGTCAAAGTCCAATCATTATCTTGATTTCTTATGCTGCATTCCGGTGAAACATTTAAAAAGCACAGTGCACTTATCTGCCATGTAGCGAGTAGTTTCCTGACAGAAAAACACGAAGACTGCTGGATAGAGGTAAGAACCTCCTTCCCCCTTTCTCTTCAACCACGCAAATAGTCACGGAAGTCCATTTTTCGACTGCTGTGGTGAAAGAGCGAGTCATGCCCCTCCATTTGATATATTTGCAAATCTCCACTTTGCCGGGGCCCCCAACTCTGCAGGGCGGGTTCAGGACAGGAATGGAGAATCCTGTTTAATTCAACACACGAAACAAGAAGAACCCACAGCTTCGGCATCCTTTCAGGGTGACAACTTTATTGTGTCTGAAATACATGGCAGCTTAACAACTCTTTTACGTCCTTACGCGTTTCAGCGCCTCGCGCCTTGATCACAGGTGAGTTGATTTTGAATCCAAGTGGTCACGTGGTCTTTCCTTTAGACCACCATTCCCAGAATGCACTAATATGCAAATTTCAGCTTTGGCTCGACATAGTATCATTTTTGGCATTAGTATCCTTGTATTATTGTCAAAGTCCAATCATTATCTTGATTTCTTATGCTGCATTCCGGTGAAACATTTAAAAAGCACAGTGCACTTATCTGCCATGTAGCGAGTAGTTTCCTGACAGAAAAACACGAAGACTGCTGGATAGAGGTAAGAACCTCCTTCCCCCTTTCTCTTCAACCACGCAAATAGTCACGGAAGTCCATTTTTCGACTGCTGTGGTGAAAGAGCGAGTCATGCCACTCCGTTAGATATATTTGCAAATCTCCACTTTGCCGGGGCCCCCAACTCTGCAGGGCGGGTTCAGGACAGGAATGGAGAATCCTGTTTAATTCAACACACGAAACAAGAAGAACCCACAGCTTCGGCATCCTTTCAGGGTGACAACTTTATTGTGTCTGAAATACATGGCAGCTTAACAACTCTGGCAGATAAGTGCACTGTGCTTTTTAAATGTTTCACCGGAATGCAGCATAAGAAATCAAGATAATGATTGGACTTTGACAATAATACAAGGATACTAATGCCAAAAATGATACTATGTCGAGCCAAAGCTGAAATTTGCATATTAGTGCATTCTGGGAATGGTGGTCTAAAGGAAAGACCACGTGACCACTTGGATTCAAAATCAACTCACCTGTGATCAAGGCGCGAGGCGCTGAAACGCGTAAGGACGTAAAAGAGTTGTTAAGCTGCCATGTATTTCAGACACAATAAAGTTGTCACCCTGAAAGGATGCCGAAGCTGTGGGTTCTTCTTGTTTCGTGTGTTGAATTAAACAGGATTCTCCATTCCTGTCCTGAACCCGCCCTGCAGAGTTGGGGGCCCCGGCAAAGTGGAGATTTGTAAATATATCAAATGGAGGGGCATGACTCGCTCTTTCACCACAGCAGTCGATAAATGGACTTCCGTGACTATTTGCGTGGTTGAAGAGAAAGGGGGAAGGAGGTTCTTACCTCTATCCAGCAGTCTTCGTGTTTTTCTGTCAGGAAACTACTCGCTACATGGCAGATAAGTGCACTGTGCTTTTTAAATGTTTCACCGGAATGCAGCATAAGAAATCAAGATAATGATTGGACTTTGACAATAATACAAGGATACTAATGCCAAAAATGATACTATGTCGAGCCAAAGCTGAAATTTGCATATTAGTGCATTCTGGGAATGGTGGTCTAAAGGAAAGACCATGTGACCACTTGGATTCAAAATCAACTCACCTGTGATCAAGGCGCGAGGCGCTGAAACGCGTAAGGACGTAAAAGAGTTGTTAAGCTGCCATGTATTTCAGACACAATAAAGTTGTCACCCTGAAAGGATGCCGAAGCTGTGGGTTCTTCTTGTTTCGTGTGTTGAATTAAACAGGATTCTCCATTCCTGTCCTGAACCCGCCCTGCAGAGTTGGGGGCCCCGGCAAAGTGGAGATTTGCAAATATATATATATATATATATATATATATATATATATATATATATATATATATATATATATATATATATATATATATATATATATATATATATTACCTACTGGCGGTCGCCAGTAGGTAGTTATAGTTAGGACCACGTTTCCATAGGAAAACCTCAACATTCTATTTTGAATAACTTTGGCGCCGGTCGACGAATCCTCGCGAATTTCTCAAAATAGGTGGGGCGCTACGCTCCGCTCCTACCCTGAAAGTCACGGGGGGATTCGTCAAGCGGGGGCTGAGATAAAAGGGGGGTCCCAAAACGCGTTTTTCCCATGCATTTTTCCATAGGACCTTTAGAACGAGCTACAGCCCGAACGGCTGAACAGAATTACTAGAAATTTGGCAGAGAGGTAGTCCCTAGGTCAAGGAAGTGCCTTTTGTAGGTTTGGTGTAAATCTGTTCAGTAGATTCTGAGAAAATAGCCTTTAAATCAATATATATATCTGAGCCAGCTTACGGTACGCTTACCGTACGCTTACGGTAAGCGTACGGTGGCGTGCGCGAGCGCGATTCTGATTGGCTCTTAGATCTTAGTAAACATTCGAATCGGCCGAAACCAGGAAGCGGCGGCCGCCATTTTGTGTATTTCACTCTGAAAAAAAAGAGTGAAAACAAAGAAAGGGGGCAATGAGGAGAGTTACAGACCCCCTAACAATTGTAAGGGGGTCAAAGAAGGACAGAAAAGTACAAAAAAACATTTATTGATTTAAAAAAAAATCACGGGGTACGCGTACGGTAAGCTCACGGTAAGCGTACGGTAAAAAAAATAAAAATAAATAAATGAAAATCAGATTTAAGAGTTTAGAAATTAGGGAGCTCTAAAAAGAGCTGTTGTGTTTATGGAGTCATTTTTTTAGTGGTACTTACAAGTAAGTACCGATGCAGAGTCTAAGGTTCAAGAGGAAGACTCTGTTCCCTTCATCATTGAAGTGCACACCATCTCCTCTATAAATGTCTTGCATGTCGTAACGCAAGTTGTTGTGGTAAATGGCACCCATACCATAGTCACGGAGGAAAGCAGAAACAGATTTGTTGACGTGCTTTCTTGCTTTGTCAATCTGTGGACTGAAATGATTGGACCAGTTCCATTTTTGCCTTTGGCATATGTTGGAAAACACAAAGGCAGTTTTAGGGAAAAGTGTAAACAGTTGTGCAAAGGTGTCCTTCATAAGCATTTCCAGACCTACCCCAGTCAAAGTGCCTAGGTCATTGCCACCACAGTGCACTATTATGAGGTCAGGGTGTTGGATTTGCATGAAGGATTTCACCAATGGCATCAATTGGTGCCACTTTAACCCTCTCTGACCAATCCATTTAATGTCTACATTTGGCAAAGCAAGGTCTCTCACCATATCTGTTTTCTCTGCAAACTTTTCACTCCAGAAGACATAGCTGTGCCCTACAATCCACACTGTGAACATCTTCAAAGGAGAACTGGATGCACTCAGGAGGTGTCTTTCAGTAGAATTGTGGTAAATATTCTTTTTACCTTGACTGAATTTCATACGGAATCTAAAATAAAGTAAAATAGCTCAGAATAACAAGAGGCAGAATCCGTGGTATAAGAGATTTTCTGAATGGGCTTTATTCCAAAATGGCCGACTCGAGTGGCGGCCTTCAGGTTCCGTCACCACGAGGGTTCAGGAAGTGAAGTACAGTACTTTATTGACAAGAAGTAACTTTTATAGGTCATACATTACAATGAAACGAATGCAAAAGGCGTAACAATTGATAAGGAAAATGACATAGTAATACGTAATCGAAACTAGGCGTAATAAGGAGCAAAAAGAAACATGATTGGCTCTGATTATCATACATAGGTGGATCTATAAGATAATACTTAACATAGATGCGCGCGCAGCAGTATGACGTGTGATTGACGTGCAACTAGGGGGTGAAGGGGACTTGACATTTAGCTCTACATGTGGAGACGAGAAGTCTGGGGGGTCAAGTCAACCTAATCCCAAATCATATCTAACATCCTATGTTTAGAGAACTATGTTATCCACAAGGAAGGACTCTCGGACAGAATCTATTCTATACTGACTGTGTGTGCGTGTACAAGCGTCTGAGTGCCTATATGAGATGCGAGGGGCAGAAAACTTTCCATGGCAACAGGGCTATGAATTACTTGCAGGAGGACGGAAAGGCCGAGTCCTTTGCTTGTGAGCTAAAGGAGATGTTTACCTAAATCACTAGACAGGAATGCATCGGCTGAAGAGCAAAGTAGATAATCTGAAGGTGAAATACAGCTTCTTGGCAGGCAGGCGAAACTGGCCGAGGCAGGCACTGTTAGCTGCACAGGGAGTAGGACAAAGTTCATGGATACAGATGCGAGCTCAAGCTGAAGCTGTCAGAGACAGAGAGCAGGGAGAGGCTTTGAGGACAGGATCGGGCCTACTTGCCTGAACTGTAAAAATGGAGTAACTTAGCCATATAAAGTCGGTGGCCTTTCATACTTAGGAATCGAATATCCAGCCCATTGATGGCGGATCTGACAGAGAACATATTGACGGTGGACGCACATATGTTTGCGTCTTGGAAACTGGAACTGGAGGGAACATACATGTACTTGTGACATGCACATAGAACCGTTGGGGTCCAAGATAGGGGACATAACTGATCAGGAAAATCCACATTTCCACATTCCCTCCTTGTCCCCTACTTGCCCTTCAAGAGATATCAATCTTCATCATTCCATCGATTTGCTCATGGAGCATCATTTCTTCTTCCTTCTTCTTCCGGCATTTTGAACGAGAACCTTGATATGGAATGCATGATGTGGCACACAGACCACAAATCGCTGGTCCACATTGCAGGCATAAACAACAACTGAAGAGCATAAGAAGGCCAATACCTAGGAAGGATAGAACTCTCCATCCCCAGGCTGATATCACACTCCAAAACCACCCGGACCACGTCCAAGTGCCTGGATTCTCGTGTATCTGGCTCACAATCTTATGAAGGCGTGTTATAGCTTTATATACAGATGGCGAATATTCTGGTATGAATATGCAGCAGCTGGATCCGATGACCCTGCAAGCTCCGCCCCTATCGGCCAGGATGACGTCAAGGACAAGACGATTCTGGAGAACAACAATTCTCATCACTGATTGTTCCTCTGTCAGATTGCCTAGGGCGGCTATAGTCTCGTTTACTACAGCTTCAAGAGTCTTGGTTAGTCTACGTATCAGCTTACTATTTGATATTGTACCTATATAGGGAAAGATACCTTTATTGAAATCTACATACTTGTCCCATGCCGTCTCAGTATAATCGACAACTGGGAGATCTCTTCGCTCTCTATTGTGTACTAAATGAACATCTCGATAATAATCAGGAGGAGCTAGGAAAACAGGTGGTAAAAGGAATGCTATGTAACAGGTACCATCCCAATCTAGAGGCAGACGCATATATGCCGTCTGACCACATATAAAGTAAGAATGGCGAGAAGCTTTAAATGAAGATTTACCTTGATCACTATATTCTACTGTAGTAACGCATTGGCTATGGCCCATATGTATGGAACCAACTTTTCTTACACATAATTCACCCTTAACTGGAAATACTGACATAGTGGGCAGAATTAGTTCAACTTCGGATTTGACATTCAGAATCATAAGATTAGGTGTAAAATTACCTAATTTATACACTTCATTTTCTAGATCAGTCCCTGTTCTACTGGGGTGACCCTCCTTATTAGGGTGACAGACTTTGAATAAAACTAGATTTAGATTTCCCCATATCCAATGTTGTTGATAAACTGCTGTGTCTTGGTCTATGGAATTTAGTAAACTAAACCATGCTCCGCAGGAGCCATTATGTGTGAACGGATGTGGAAAGAAAGGCAGAACTCCTTTGTTATTCTGATAGGGAGGGAGTCGGCCACACACCCAACAATTGGTGGCATTACTAGTCTGATGGGAATGATGTAACATACTAATGAAAGTGTTATTGCGCAGCGCAAGTCTATAAGATAATTCATGTGGCGGTAGGTCACTAAAAGAATGTTCAGCAGCAACATTATAAATATGTCTAGAAATAGGATGATATATGTGCAAAATCACACTCGTAATAATTATTAAAAGACTCAATAAAAACAGAATTAATAATGTCCTCATACAGTAGCTACACAGTGATTTACAATACGCCTGTCGTTTCAGCATTTCCCGGGTATTTTCTCTACTCAGGTCCAAGGGATACATGTCAGAGACAATTCAACCGCTTCACCTTGGAGAGGACTTAAACAATCAAATTGCTCGACTGTTTGGGCCTAAGCTTTAATTTATAGTTCTGAGAGTCACTTTGCTCAACAAAGGGAAGTTTTGAATCAGTCTGTGAGGGAGTGCAGGGCACAGTGTCTATATCCGAGGGTAGTCCATGAAATTTCTTGATGTGGCTGGAATGTATCCAGCCCTTGCGGCCCTCAACTTTCACGGCTGTTCTTGTGGTCAGCAGGACTAGCTTCGGTGCTTTCCACCTGGGCTCCAACTGGGTCTTGCGATCGAAATTCCTCACAAACACCAGATCACCCGGAACAACGTCATGGGGTTTCACCTCAGTGTTGTCAGGAAAGGCTGCAGCTACCTGTAAACGACAAGATTGTAGTGCAGACATCAAGGAAGCCAAGTAATCTGTTAGCATATCACAATTAACATCAGTTATTTTACGTGGTATTGGCGTCCCCCACATATTTGGTGGTCTTCCGAAGATCACCTCATACGGGGATAGCCCTGTTCGAGAGTGTGCTACCATTCTTATGTAAAATAGTGCAACTGGTAAGGCTACTATCCAGTCAACACCTTTCTCCTTACATATTTTAGACAATCTGATTTTCAAAATTTGATTATGTCGTTCCACGAGACCTGCTGCCTCGGGGTGTCGGACACAGTGGAATTTCCACTGATATCCCAACAAAAGTGAGACATGTTTCATTAATTCGGATGAGAAAGGCTGGCCGTTATCTGAATATACAACACGTGGTAAACCGTACCGTGGGAAGAATTCTCGGACTAACTGTTTGGCAGTAGTCGGGGCCGTGTAATCTGATACTGGGTACGCCTCAGTCCATCGGGAGAGAGCGCAGACAACTACAAGAACATATTTGAATCCTCGACATCGTTCCATCTGGATATAATCCATTTGGAGCACTTCAAAAGGATGATCAGGAGTCTGGAATCCACCCTGTTCTACGGGAACACTTTTTCCTGGGTTGAACTGACAACATATCATACAGGTACGGACTTTTTGTTTAGCTGCTGCTCGTAAATGTTTATTGAACCAAATGTGTTGAATGCTATCTAGCATAGCTTTCTCTCCTAAATGCGCCGGGCTGTGAATTGTAGCTATAATGGCTTGGACCATAGAGTCAGGAAGAAACCATACAGATTTCTCCTTCGTCATCCATCCCTGATCTGTCTGGATCCCTCCTAGTTCAGTCCATTTCTTTAATTCTTCTGCAGTAGCATGTGTCTGTATGTCAATTACATCAAGTGCGGGATCCTTAATTGTCATACACTGTGTTGGTGTCTGAACTATTGGCTTTGTCATGTCTAATGTGCGATTCTGAGCAGTCTGTTTAGCTGTTCTGTCAGCTAAATCATTGCCTTGAGAAATGATATCAGTAACCTTCGTGTGTGCTTTACATTTCATAATCGATATAGCAGTGGGTAGATGTATGGCGTCTAACAAGGCATGAATGAGGGGTCCGTGCTGAATGTGGGCACCATGGGAGGTTAAATAACCTCTCTCTCGCCACAGCACGCCGAAGTCGTGTACAACTCCGAATGCATAACGTGAGTCAGTGTATACATTAACTTTCTTGTTTGTAGCTTGAATACAGGCTTGTGTTAGAGCAATAAGTTCTGCTGCTTGGGCTGACAAAGTATCTATACAGTTTGTCTCAATAACTTCAGTGTCTGTTGTGACTGCATACGCGGCCACTAAATCTCCTGTACTTGTTCTCATGCACGATCCGTCTACATACAACGTCAGGTCTGGATCTAACAATGGAACGTCTGTCAAGTCTTGTCTAGGTTTCGTCTTTATTTCAATAATTTCAACACAATCATGAGCTAGTGGGTCTGTTCCAATTACAGGTAAAAGTGTAGCAGGATTCAATGTATTACACCGTCGGATCTCTATGTGTGGTTGAAACAATGTCAGTTCATAACCGGTAAGTCTTGCTATGGTCAAGTGTTGTGTTTGTGTTCGGTTCACAAGAACTTCTACTGCATGTGGTACTTGTACTGTCAATGGATGTCCTAACACTATGGCATCGCTTTGTCTGATTGCTAAAGCTGTTGCCGCCACTGATTTCAGGCACGCGGGCAAAGCCTGAGCTACGGGATCTAATGTACTGGAAAAATAAGCACATGGCTTGCGTGATCCTGCTTGTTCCTGAGTGAGTACTGACAAGGCAGTACCTTCGCGTTCTGTAACAAAGAGTGTAAAATGTTTGCTATAACATGGTGTTGCTAAAACAGGTGCTTGACATAAAGCTTTCTTTAAGCTTTCAAAAGCTTGTGTATGTTCCTGAGTCCAAGGGAGAATAGTCGATGTGGCTGCCTCCTGTGTTGTTAACTGAATGAGTGGTTTTGCTAGAAATGCGTACTGAGGGATCCACTGCCTACAATATGAAGTGAGGCCTATGAAAGCCCGCACCTCCTTTTGTGTCTGGGGTATTGACATGTTAGCAATTAACCGGATGCGATCTGGTGTAAGCTGCCTTCCCTCCTTGGACAGCGAGTGACCAAGATAAATAACTCGCTGGACACAGAATTGCAGCTTAGAAGGAGACACCTTGTGCCCCTTGTCGGCTAGAAAATGTAAAACTGTCAGAGAAGCCTTTTCACATTCGGGTTCGCTTCTCGCGGTGATCAGCAGATCATCGACATATTGAAGCAGTGCAGTATTGACTGGCATGTGGATACTGTCAAGTTCTCGTTTCAGTGCTTGGCTGTAGATGCTGGGGCTTTCTGTGAATCCTTGGGGAGCGCGTGAGAATTTAAAGCTGCGCCCATTTAAACTGAATCCGAACAAATATTGGCTTTACGGATCTATTGGGACGCTGAAAAAGGCATTCTTGAGATCAATTACAGTAAAGAATGATGCTTTGGAATCAATTGCTGTCAATAATGATGATATATCGGGGACCACAGGAAATTGTGGCACAATGCACTTGTTTAGTTCACGCAAATCAATAACCAATCGGTATACTGGCGGAGCAGTAGGATCAGTTCGTTTAAGAATCGGAATTATCGGTGAATTACATACATTGGAGTCTGTTTCTACAACTACTCCTTGGGCAATTAGCTCATCAATGATTTTCAACAAAGCCACTACAGCATCTTGCGGTAACTTGTATTGTCGCATTCGTGGTAATACCACTCCTGCCTTGAGTGTAACTCGGTATGGTGTTATGTTCATGTAACCAACATCAGTAGGGCCTTGTGCCCATAGATGCGCTGGTAAAGTCTGTAGTCGGGGATCCATGTCTCTAGACACATAGTGACCTTTAAAATCACGTAAAAACAACCTTACTCCTTCCGGAGAACAACATATTATGGCTCCTAGGGCTTTCAGAGTTTTAATCCCTAACAGATTTTCTGGGCATGATTTAGTAAGCAATAAATCTGTAGTTCGTGTCAAAGGTCCTATCGTAAGTGGAAGAGGCTGTGATACTTCATTAACAATAGGTTTTCCTGAAAAACCAAGGGAAACATTTTGAGAGCCTGAGAGGGGTGCCCCTGGAACTTCACTACGTTTTATAGTTGTTCGACTTGCCCCTGTATCGAGTAAGAATTTTCTATCTTGACCTAATAATTCACTATGTACATAAGGTCCTTCTTGATCTACAGGAATCTCGATAAGGGGTAAGTCAACTTCCCTCTCTAGGCTGGTTCATGCGTAACGCTGATACTCAGGATATTCATACTGTGCAGTCTGATACATTTGTCGTGTTGTGGTTTGTGTGGCAGTAGCAGGCAACGGTGGTGCAGCTGGCACAAACTGTATTGGCTGTTGTGCGGCTGGCATGGCCTGGGAATGCGGCATAGCTCCTTGTTCATTCTGATCTTGTCTGAGTGGCCGTGATCTTTCTTGTGTTTTACCTATGGCGATATTATGCTTTAAAACTGGACAATCGTGTACGTAATGACCTGGCTTTTTGCAATAATTGCAGGTCCCTTTTACCGGTCCTGCTGAATCGGACTGTGTCATACCCTTTTTATGTCCTTCAGCCGGTACTGTCTGAGACACTAGCATTTTCATTTTTGTATCTTTCATACGTCTTTGTTCATGTTCTTGTTCATCTCTAATTCTATTGTGATGATACTGTAACATTTGTAGCATTTGTGACGGAGTGTTACTTTGCCAGGTACTCTCGAATTTCAATATTCTATTCTTTACTGGAGGTAATGCATTTTCTACTAATTTTGTCACAAATAAATGTGGATACGACTCACTACTTGTTTTTATACCACTATTTATTCCAAAACATTTTTCAAATCGGGCATAATAATCACTTGTGTCTTCATCATGCTTTTGTTTACAGGCCGTGATTGCACCCCAATCTTCCTTTTTCGTAGTTAATAAACGTGGCAGTACTTGTACTAGTAAACCTGGTAATGCTTTAACTTTATCCCCGAGCCCTGAACCTGCAGTTCGGGCCTTTTCTTCCGTTTCTAATGCTGTCCAATCTATCTTTTGGTCTCCCACTTCCCACTCTTTTTCTTTCAGTTTTTCATAAATGCCAGCAGGTAAGAGCACCTTTAATATCGTCATAATATCAGGATAGGTATACTCTCCCATCAGTAACATGTCCTTAATTTCTCGGTGGAAACCCGCTGGGTCTTTGTCATGACTTGGTACTACTTTCTTCATTTCTAACAATTCAATTTTTGATATGGGTGTGTATACAAATACACGGTGAAACTGATTGTCTTCGCCTTTTATTGGGTGCACTTCTCGTAAGGGATTTTGTCTATCCATATAATACGGCGTTCTTTCTCTGCGGGGCAGCGGGAAAGAATCCGGACTTACAAAAAGGACATACTGTTTACGTGACACTAATATTTATTTAATTAACTTATTACTTGAACCTCTCCATCTGTTCATTAGTAGTTCCGTTAATATATCAGGTAAAGGACCAGGGTCAGCATGTTGGCTCTTATATAATATAAGGAGTTGCTGAATCATATAGATTCCAGCTAAACGTTGTTCATCTGCACTGAGGTAAAAAAACGTGTGTGCTACGGTCTCATCACCGTATTTTTCAGGACTGTCAATCCAGTGAACGGCTGATCTGGCTAATTCTTGCTCATCCATGGAATCGAGGAGGTGGTAACCCCTTCGTTCTCGTAGTATTTTATCTGCGGCTTGAAACAAATGTTCAGGAGACTTCAGATTTATTACAGGCGTCGGATACGTTCTGCTATTATTTGGACATACAGAGTGTATGGGATCAGAAAAGCATCTAGTATTATCACAGGATCTTCCTCTGCCTACGTAGGCTATGGTCTCTGACTGTCTTGCGGAATTCCCTGATTCGGACACTTCATCTTGCTCGAACTCGTCTGTTTCCAATCTTTCTTCATGAATACGTTCTATTTCTCTACGGATTTTTCGGCACATGGCTATTATACAGTTTTTCTTATCGTGTCTCCCTTCTGATATATTCTGGCTCCATCTTGTAAGCATAAGCATTGCATTCGGGTCTACCCCCGGACGGTCTTGATTTCTGATCACACAGTTTATGAGGAAACGTAACAGTTCCCCCTGTATCTCTACTTTCTGGAATTCCATAGCTCTGTTAATACATTCTGGGTCTCGCCCTGTTTGGACAAAATGATATATTTTATCTAGATGCGTAATCATTCCTGGTAACCTCGCTAAATACTCTGCGGCTCGTCTGATACGTAATGATGCCAGGACCATTTCGTCCTCTTTACCGACCACCGGGTCATATCTACAATCTATAAGGAGTTCCTTAAGCGTACGTTCACTTACGAATTTGGGTGTACGTGAATGCACTGATTCTTGAAAAACAAGTTTATTTATTCTAGGTGGTGTAAAGGTATTGCTAGCACCTCCCGTGGCCCCATCTGGGGTGTCGGGTGTGAATGGATTCGTCGAACGTGACACAGCAACTATAGGTGTCGATACCACTGTAGAATCGATTGCGGGGACAGATGCGGAAACAGATGTGCTTGCCGGAGCTTGTGTCGGGACTTGCTGTTGCACGGGGACAGATACCTGATCCTGACGTTGAACCCCTCCGCCAGACGATCTATGTGGTGCGGGGTTAGCATACTCGGGAGCTGCGTCATCTAGATATGAGGAAAGAAAAACATCTTCTGCGGTTCGGGGATGCCCTTTTGGATGTACCTTAATTGGAAATAATGGGGGTGGCAAGTCTTTTGGCATCTCTGGAACAGCCTTAGGTAGTCCTTCGGCTAGGAGGGGATACATACCTTTCATAAGAGCATTTCTTTGTCTATCTATTTGTTCTGATTTCACTCGGATACCTTCCTCAATTAATAGATTTTCTTGAACTTCCTTTGAACTTTCTTTACTCCTCTCTTCTTGTCTACGTGCTTTTTCTGTACGTCTATGAGATTCTTTACGCCATAACTCAACAGCGTCTTTCTGTGACTGTCTGACCTTTCTTTTCCATAACTCTTCCTCCACTTTCATGATGCACTCTGCATCCCAGGTTCCCGCTGCGGGCCACCTTTGACTTTCCGGCAATCCCTTGGTATAATCTACCCATAAATCAAGAAATAATATGGCATCTAAGCCATGCTTGTGATACATAAAATGCCCTGGGGTGTCCCTAGGAGGAATAGGAACTGCTTCTTCAAGCACCCCTTTTCTGGTAGTAATCTGTCTTAACTTCGAGAAGAGCGGCATCTTGACAACTGATCTGATACTTACTCTTGAACTCACTTAATACGGAAAAAAACACAATAATGAACAGTAAACAATGAACAATCATTCATACCACAATATGCAAGACATTTGAACACTTTAAACATTAAACATTAAACATTTTAAAAATGACCGACAATGATGACAGTCTGCATAACTAATCACCAAGCTGAATTCTTGACAATAACTGAATACTTCGGAATACTTGATATACTGCTAAACAGTATATATACACTGCTAAACAGTGCAGACCGGATTTGTGTACCCAAATCCGTCTTGACCGGCACAACCTATGTGCGCGTCAACACGCCTCCCCGGCGATGGTACTCACCGAGTAGCTCCTTGAAACGGAAGGCCTCAGAGAATGAACGGGACTCGATGACTGCGGACAGCGGACCCTCTGGACATCGGGATTTCGAAAACCTGGTGGGCCTCTGTATACCTCGGATCTTGCTCTCTCAGCTAGGCTCTGGTCGGGATACTTCGCACTTCTCACCGCCTCGTCTGGGTTGATCGCAGCCTCAGTCGCCCCCGCTTGACCGGAGGGAGCTACAGGAAATCCTGCTGGTACGCGTTTATGGTCCGTCCAGCTGTGGCAGGAGACCGGGCCTGCAACGCACCGCCGGCGCGTGAGATGAGAAAGTGTCCCTATTCGGGCGCCATTATGTGGTAAATATTCTTTTTACCTTGACTGAATTTCATACGGAATCTAAAATAAAGTAAAATAGCTCAGAATAACAAGAGGCAGAATCCGTGGTATAAGAGATTTTCTGAATGGGCTTTATTCCAAAATGGCCGACTCGAGTGGCGGCCTTCAGGTTCCGTCACCACGAGGGTTCAGGAAGTGAAGTACAGTACTTTATTGACAAGAAGTAACTTTTATAGGTCATACATTACAATGAAACGAATGCAAAAGGCGTAACAATTGATAAGGAAAATGACATAGTAATACGTAATCGAAACTAGGCGTAATAAGGAGCAAAAAGAAACATGATTGGCTCTGATTATCATACATAGGTGGATCTATAAGATAATACTTAACATAGATGCGCGCGCAGCAGTATGACGTGTGATTGACGTGCAACTAGGGGGTGAAGGGGACTTGACATTTAGCTCTACATGTGGAGACGAGAAGTCTGGGGGGTCAAGTCAACCTAATCCCAAATCATATCTAACATCCTATGTTTAGAGAACTATGTTATCCACAAGGAAGGACTCTCGGACAGAATCTATTCTATACTGACTGTGTGTGCGTGTACAAGCGTCTGAGTGCCTATATGAGATGCGAGGGGCAGAAAACTTTCCATGGCAACAGGGCTATGAATTACTTGCAGGAGGACGGAAAGGCCGAGTCCTTTGCTTGTGAGCTAAAGGAGATGTTTACCTAAATCACTAGACAGGAATGCATCGGCTGAAGAGCAAAGTAGATAATCTGAAGGTGAAATACAGCTTCTTGGCAGGCAGGCGAAACTGGCCGAGGCAGGCACTGTTAGCTGCACAGGGAGTAGGACAAAGTTCATGGATACAGATGCGAGCTCAAGCTGAAGCTGTCAGAGACAGAGAGCAGGGAGAGGCTTTGAGGACAGGATCGGGCCTACTTGCCTGAACTGTAAAAATGGAGTAACTTAGCCATATAAAGTCGGTGGCCTTTCATACTTAGGAATCGAATATCCAGCCCATTGATGGCGGATCTGACAGAGAACATATTGACGGTGGACGCACATATGTTTGCGTCTTGGAAACTGGAACTGGAGGGAACATACATGTACTTGTGACATGCACATAGAACCGTTGGGGTCCAAGATAGGGGACATAACTGATCAGGAAAATCCACATTTCCACAGAATGGCAATATGAAAAGAAAGACAGTTTGGAAATGGAGGCATACATATTTTTTACAAAACAAAAAGAACTGATTGGCTGTTTCATACCATTCTAGAAAAAAAACTAGGCTGTATGTGAAAATTAATAGAAGCATGTTTTGTATTGGTACAAAAAAATGTGTAACCAAAGAACAGTACTATGGATTTGCAGTTAGGATTGAAAAGTCAAGCACTCTTGCTCTGTGGAATTGAAACATTGTGTGTCGAACTTCTGACCTAACTGCACACAGCAGTGTTCCATGAGATGTTGCTATGGTAGCAGGCAGAAGTCAAGTTGGGGGAAGGGTACTAGGCAGAAGTCAAGTTGGGGGCAGGGTACTTTTGGAAAAGGGTTGGTTTTCAACCAATAGAAATGTGTCATTACATTTGAAAATAAGGGGGAAGCACTGAGATTTGAAACTTACATGTATATGTGTGGAAAAATAGAGGGAAAGTTTGCCATTATCTGGTTCTGCTGAGAGGAGAGAGGTGTACAGAACAGAGATCCTGGCTCTGATAATCTGCTGTTTGAGTGACACATTTCTTTCACAACTAACTAAATTTAAAGGTGAGTTTACAGTTTGAGAGGGGATGTATGTGGTAACTTAAGAAATGAATAAAATTCATAATGTGTCAGTCTGTAAAAGAGATTTTCACTTGGCCCGAAAAAAAAAGAGCAGTAAGTGTGCTTTCAAATTGGCAAAGAAAATTCGTTTTGGGACTAATGTGAAAACATGACTCTGTGTCCATAGAAGAATTATAGGCAGAAATTTATTGCGTCTTGCTCTGGTGATTTCACAGTTGCAGTAGATGGAAAAGAGGAGCGAATTTTTGGGGGAAGAAGCAGAGGGTTAGCACACACCCATGTGCTTGCCATGTATAGTCATGCACAGTAATTAGAAGCGAGTGGGGTTTTCAGGTTTAAGTCTGTAATGCAAATACATTCAGCATCACTAAGGCTGGTTGCCCCTGCTGGAGTGTAGGCAGTCACAGAGAATACACACGGTGGTGGTCTGAAAAAAAAACAGCTTGGACATGTGCATTTAAATAAATTTAAAAAAAAGGTTTCAGAATGTGTCAGTCTGTAAAAGTGATTTCAAAGTGTAAAAAGAGATTTTTACTTGGCCCAAAAAAAAAAGAGCAGTAAGTGTGCTTTCAAATTGGCAAAGAAATTTCGTTTTGGCACTAATGTGAAAACATGACTCTGTGTCCATAGAAGAATTATAGGCAGAAATTTATTGCGTCTTGCTCTGGTGATTTCACAGTTGCAGTAGATGGAAAAGAGGAGCGAATTTTTGGGGGAAGAAGCAGAGGCTTAGCACACACCCATGTGCTTGCCATGTATAGTCATGCACAGTAATTAGAAGCGAGTGGGGTTTTCAGGTTTAAGTCTGTAATGCAAATACATTCAGCATCACTAAGGCTGGTTGCTCCTGCTGGAGTGTAGGCAGTCACAGAGAATACACACGGTGGTGGTCTGAAAAAAAAACAGCTTGGACATGTGCATTTAAATAAATTAAAAAAAAAGGTTTCAGAATGTGTCAGTCTGTAAAAGTGATTTCAAAGTGTAAAAAGAGATTTTCACTTGGCCCAAAAAAAAAAGAGCAGTAAGTGTGCTTTCAAATTGGCAAAGAAATTTCGTTTTGGCACTAATGTGAAAACATGACTCTGTGTGCATAGAAGAATTATAGGCAGAAATTTATTGCGTCTTGCTCTGGTGATTTCACAGTTGCAGTAGATGGAAAAGAGGAGCGAATTTTTGGGGGAAGAAGCAGAGGCTTAGCACACACCCATGTGCTTGCCATGTATAGTCATGCACAGTAATTAGAAGCGAGTGGGGTTTTCAGGTTTAAGTCTGTAATGCAAATACATTCAGCATCACTAAGGCTGGTTGCCCCTGCTGGAGTGTAGGCAGTCACAGAGAATACACACGGTGGTGGTCTGAAAAAAAAACAGCTTGGACATGTGCATTTAAATAAATTTAAAAAAAAGGTTTCAGAATGTGTCAGTCTGTAAAAGTGATTTCAAAGTGTAAAAAGAGATTTTCACTTGGCCCGAAAAAAAAAGAGCAGTAAGTGTGCTTTCAAATTGGCAAAGAAATTTCGTTTTGGCACTAATGTGAAAACATGACTCTGTGTGCATAGAAGAATTATAGGCAGAAATTTATTGCATCTTGCTCTGGTGATTTCACAGTTGCAGTAGATGGAAAAGAGGAGCGAATTTTTGGGGGAAGAAGCAGAGGCTTAGCACACACCCATGTGCTTGCCATGTATAGTCATGCACAGTAATTAGAAGCGAGTGGGGTTTTCAGGTTTAAGTCTGTAATGCAAATACATTCAGCATCACTAAGGCTGGTTGCCCCTGCTGGAGTGTAGGCAGTCACAGAGAATACACACGGTGGTGGTCTGAAAAAAAAAAAAGCTTGGACATGTGCATTTAAATAAATTTAAAAAAACAAATAAATAAATATTTTTTTCAGTGAGTATGGTAAGTCAATAGTAATAATTGTAGTCTCTCAAGGACCTTGTAATGTGAAAAATGATTTTTAGTGTTTTTTTTAAAAAAAAAAAAAAAAGGTACACTTACCGTACGCGTACGGTAAAAAAAAAAAAAAAAAGTTTTTTAAAAAAAATGTAAAAAAAAGATGAAAGATAAGGTTGGCTCTTAAAAGAACCGTTGTGTTCATGCAGGGACAGAGGAAAGGAACCATGGGAAAATCATTCAAAGCTACAAATGTGCTGATCTATTTTGTTATTCACTAGGGAAACACTGGTCTCCCTATAACAAATTAGAGCTTTACAAAATGTGCAATGAATATCAACCTTCCGAAATCGAGGGTTCATTTCCAGAGGGCCAGCAAAAGGAGATTCTCCCCCCACAGATGAAGGGCTCACCTGAGCTGCAGAAGAAGGAGTAAGCTCTGCAGGTGATGGTCCAGGCTGAGCTGCTGTGGATGTACTGGCTCGTCTTTCTGAAGAGTTACCTCCAAAAAGTAGAGCATGTGTCCTTTTGTGTACATCCTTGAGGTGCCTCATCATGGTGTGATTCCCAAAGGAATACTTCCTGTCAGGATTACCTCTAGAAAGTACACGCTGACACAGCTTGCAAGTAACTAAGGGTGCATTCACCTTTTGCTGGCCTTCTGGAAAAGTAAAATAATCCCAAACATAAGAAGGTTTTACTTTCCTCGCTCTCTGCCTCAAGACAGTGCTGCTGGTGCTAGCCTCACTCTCAGAAGAGCTCTGCTGTTCTGCCATCGTATCCCAAAGACAAACCAGCTCCTTCTCCCAAGGGATCACAAGCAGAAATGAGGGGAATGGGTGTGGTGTAGGAGAGTTCTAGAACTGAAAGTAGTTTCAACCAATCAAAAGTTGTGTTTCAAGATCACATGACCTACCGTACGCTTACGGTACGCTTACGGTACGCTTACGGCAAAAAGTACGCGTGCGCGTAAAAAAGACACGCGCTTGCGCGCATGCGCATAACAGTCATTTCCCGGCACTTCCGCGTAACGTGCGCGTGTTGCGTAAGCGCGCACGCGTCCCACGCGCAGTACGCGCGCTACGCAAAGTACGTAACTATACGCAAGCAGCGTAGATAGATTACGGACGTTGCGTAAACCGTACGCTTACCGTGAGCTTACGGTACGCGTACTATAAAAAAAAAAAAAAAAAAAAAAAAAAATCTGGAAATACATTTTACTTGTTTATTTTAAAAAATTTATATAAAATAAATATTTAATGATTTTAAAAAATTAAGCATAGTCTTTATAAAAGGTAAAAAATTAAATTAAAAATATGTTTGAAAAAAATGAAGAAAAAAAAAAAAAATAGCATTTAAAAAACCTTGCAAATTCACTGAAAAAAACATGGGTTTCACACACGTTATAGTTAGGAATTAGCATTTAAAAAACCTTAGAAATTCACTGAAAAAACCATAGGTTTCACACACGTTATAGTTAGGAATTAGCATTTAAAAAACCTTAGAAATTCAGTGAAAAAACCATAGGTTTCACACACGTTATAGTTAGGAATTAGCATTTAAAAAACCTTAGAAATTCAGTGAAAAAACCATAGGTTTCACACATGTTATAGTTAGCTGGACATTTTACTCGTAAAAAACCAATGAAATTGCCCCGTTATAGTTAGTTCAGCTAACTATAACTCGCGCGCCCGCAATGCACTGCTGATGACGTCACATATTACATCACTCATGACATGGTCAGTGACATCACTCATGACATCACTGATGACATCTCAAATGACATCACTGATGACATCACTGATGACATCATCCTTGTGATAGAGTGGCAGACCTCCTCTCACCTTAATATAAGCTTTGATACACACATTCAAAAATAGAGACTAAAAATTTCAAAACAATGGACATACCAATACCAGTTACAACAACCTCTTCAGTAATTCTAAGATCCACATACACATCCACTCATTCACCAACAGTCCTATACAGTCACTCATACATGTACTCACTCATCATATGTACTCATACATCTATACATCCTGTTACACAATGCCACTCATCCATAGAGTTACTCACACACATAGTCAATCATGCTAATAAAGAATAAAACATACATTTACTTGCATATACAGTAATACACACACCACCATACTTACTTCTACGGAAACTTACACATACTTAGTCTTTTAAACAATCACTTATAGAAACACATACTTATTCATACAGGAACTCTTTCAATCTCTCACTCTCACATATACTCACTTATATACACCAATAGTCACATATACTAGTTTAAAACATATGTAGTTACTCCTGAAGACACTATTGAGACAGTCATTCACTCACTAACACACCCATACACACACTCATCCACCCATACAGTCCTGCAGACATGCTGTCTTCAACACATACAAACAGTGAGTCACTCATTCATGCATCTATGCACTACGTAATACCCCCCACCGTACCATACAGACACTCAGACTGATACTCAAAAAAACAACTAATAACCTATATAGACACCCATGTAGCTACTCACCAACCCATGCAGCCACTTATACACAAAGTGAGAGATACACTTAATCAGTCAGTTACACAATCAATTTTTCAAAAACAAATCATCCATTTAGACACTTATATACCCATTTATTGTTCCATCGACCTTGAGATATACATATATAAAACATATTTAATTTTCAGAATAACACACATTCACTGGATGATGTCATCAGTGATGTCATCAGTGATGTCATTTGAGATGTCATCAGTGATGTCATGAGTGATGTCACTGACCATGTCATGAGTGATGTAATATGTGACGTCATCAGCAGTGCATTGCGGGCGCGCGAGTTATAGTTAGCTGAACTAACTATAACGGGGCAATTTCATTGGTTTTTTACGAGTAAAATGTCCAGCTAACTATAACATGTGTGAAACCTATGGTTTTTTCACTGAATTTCTAAGGTTTTTTAAATGCTAATTCCTAACTATAACGTGTGTGAAACCTATGGTTTTTTCACTGAATTTCTAAGGTTTTTTAAATGCTAATTCCTAACTATAACGTGTGTGAAACCTATGGTTTTTTCAGTGATATATATATATATATATATATATATATTTATATATATATATTTATTTATTTTATTTAGAAGTGGGAGTAATAAGTCTGAGCTGTTCAAAGTCCAATGTTTCCCCTACCCTACTGTTGCTTCCACTGGAAAGGGAATAGTAATTCTGGCCCATCCAAAGTCCAACATTTTCCCGTACTGTTGTTTTGGGTAGAGAGAAAATAGAAAATCTGACCCCTCCAAAGACAAACACGTTTTTGAGATTAATTTTAAAAGTCAATTTAATTTACATAATTTTAATCTGAATTTTGAGGATTATTATTGTTATTAAATATTTTTATTTTATTATAGTTTCTGTATAATTGTCACTATTTTTAATATTCAGTGGTTGTAATCATAATTAACTATTATCCGTTTTTACCTGCTTATTTATGATTAGTTATTAATTATATTTTTTGCATGTACTTTAAAGAATATACATTAATATTTTTAGATTATATTTTGTTACATATTTCCGGTATTATTAGGTAATTTGTTTAAACAAGTAGTATTAGTTTTTTAATTGTTAAATATTTGAAAGTTAATATTTTGTTTAATAGTTAAAAGGTGATATACTTACCTATGTTATGACAGTATTGTGGTCTTCTATATTTCTGTAGTCAATATTTTTTACTTTGCATACGAAATACATAGGGGCATATTCACAATAGAATGGCGGAGCTTGGTGTTACGCCACAATTGGTAATGCTGCGCTCTGACATTCTAAAAATGAAGGGATGCGCCGTGTTTAAAATAATATGTGTACCCCTGCATTTTACCTAGTGCTGGCACTAACTTTAGCTGCCTAGCGCCAACGTAGGTACCCTCGCACCAAAGTGCAAGGGTGCCTGTGTTGCAGAGAATGATTGTTCATGTGCAGGAAGGTATCCCTTCCCGCACAAAAAACAGGCAGTAATGGCAATTTGTTCTTTCTATGTGTGCTGCAGAATGCAACACACAAAGAAACAGTAAAAACATAAAGAAATTAATCTCTTTGTTGCGCCAGTTTAAGACCAGGCCTTATTTTTAGGGCTGCCCCATAATTACACCAGCCTTGTAAATAGAGGGCAGCGTCAAAAAGCATTGGGTATTGCGGCAGAGCGCCCACTGAAACATCCATTGCCCGCCCCTTTCGCGCTAAATGCTGCGTGAATAGGGGCAATATTTACAAGGCGACGTCAAGCCACGTTAAGTGGCTTAACGCTGCCTTGTAAATAAGGCGAAGGAGTTATCGCCACCAGAACGTCAAAAAAGGGACGTTCTAGTGGCGATGACACCTTGTAAATATGCCCGATAAAGTCGATATTTGAATCCTCAATAACGTTTTGGCAAAACCTTTCTTTTCTCTTAGCTATTTGGAGACGGTGGTAATCCATTGTCCGTCCATTGACTTACCAAATTTGTTCTACCGCTGAGCATGTTTAAAAAATTGCCCTTTCTGTCGGGTGTGAATGCAGTGAAGAGATTAGTTCAAGGTTCTGTATCATATTCATGACTAGCTAATTTTTAATCAGGAAAAAGTGACTTTGGAACTTCTTTTTAGCATGTAGGTGCAGTTTTGGTCAACAAATCTGATACATTTCGTTCTACAAGTAAATAGCGGCGTCAATGTAGGCTGAAAACAGTTTAAACTACTGTTGCATCCATCATGGGTTATGATTAAGTAATTTTTAAAACCACACAAACCGCTGTTGATGGAAAAATTGAACTGAATGTGCAGTTGGCGTTTAGAGTACCATACTGCAGCTAGGATTCTGCAAGAACACTGTGCAGTGCTCTTCAACAGCAGGCCTATTATTTGCCACAATGCCTATTCCGGCTAGGGGTGAGCATCATTTAAAGGACATGTTTGCCCTTTTTTTAATAGTTAAGAGGAACTTTGCTAGCGTCATTATATCTGAAAAAAGTCATACAAATAGGCCATTTTAGGGAAAAGTATAAGACAACATTCTGCAAATGTTATTGTCAAAAACTCTGGGGGATTTTATCCATTTCCTTTTTGCACAAGAAATTCAGCTGGATCGTGTTTGAAAATACCTCTAAATTACACAAATTCATATAAAGTACAAAATCATTAATCTCAGCTAATTTCACTGGTGAAATTATAATTCCTCACATCCCAACACGATTCAGGTACATTTATAAATGTGATTTAAGAATGCATATTGCTTACAGGAAACCCGGCCGAAACAAAAGAATCACCTTCCGCCTCCTCACCCACGCACACAAGGCCCTACACGACCAAGGCCCGAGCTACCTCAACAGCCGAGTCAACTTCTACGCTCCCAAACGCCACCTCCGATCAGCCAACGACGCCCTCGCCGCCGTCCCCCGCATCCGAAGAGCGACTACAGGAGGAAGGTCCTTCTCCCACCTGGCCGCCAAGACCTGGAACTCCCTCCCGACCGACCTGCGCCTGACCCAAGACCACCTCTCCTTCAGGAAGAAGCTGAAGACCTGGCTGTTCGAGCAGTAGCGGCACCCCCCTCCCCTCCCCATCCCCCCAGCGCCTTGAGACCCTACGGGTATGTAGCGCGCTTTATAAGTGTCACTGATTGATTGATTGATATGAAATTAAAGCTGTAATGGGTCAACCTACCAGCCTGCTCATTCTGGCGGTCGTTTATACATCAACTACATTTGATTTGTTTATCTCACATAATATGATTTGGATATTGGATTCATTTATCATTGTGTAACATATCTTTTTTTTAAAAAACTGGTTTTGGTCATGCTGGCTAAAGGTTGAACTACAGCATACAGCCAAAAAAAATCAAAGGATCTCTACTTATTTTTTGTCGTAAATTTGTCCATACCACTAGCCAAGAGTTTAGGTCACAAAAAACAAAAAAACAGTCTTACTCAAATTCAGGACAATATATTTTCTAAATCTCTCCAGCATGGGCCACCCTCAAAGGCCCACAGTGATTGAAATTGTATTGGTGGCATGGCTCCCAATGACGTTATGCTGGCACAGTCCCAGCAATGCCCAGAACTCTTGTTCTTATGAAGCTACTGGTGCATAGAAAGCACTATTGCTATGTTAAATGTCCAAATTGTCAATGGGCCTTATTCCGAGTTTGGTGGCCCAACTGCCCGACAATGCAGATGCCAAGAGAATGCAGTGCCAGTGGTCTTCAGACCGCCGCATCACAAGTTTACTGAGGTGCCTTCAGTGTGGCTGCGGAGATTTTGCAGTGGTGGTGATTATTTTTTCTTATGTATCAATGTCAGTGTGAGCATTTCGACTGCATATGTGTTGGATGCACACATATGCAGGATACATGTGGAAAAATGCCATCTTACCATTGCCGGAGTCAAGCCCATATAAGGGTAGTCCAGGCAATGGATATATGGTACACAAAGTTTTTCACCTTTACATAGCCACAAACAAGGTCGTAATCCTCGGGGTGAAGATGCTGCTGTGAAGGGAGGACCTGAAGAAAGGGAACCACGTCGAACTGTGGAAATTTAGCGTGCAAACTGAACATTATCTGCGCCATCTTGCCTCTCCCCAGCGCCACGCATAGCGAATGCACGGCCGCCATTTTAGGCACCCCACTCTCTCTCCCCGCTCACTCTCGATCGCCAGCGCTTTCCCCTGGCGCTGCGAGCATCCCCCGCGCGCTGGCCACCCCCGCTCTCTCATACAGGCCATAAACCCTCTCCTTCTGCGCGACCCTGCTACGGAACCACATCCGACCGACATCCCATACATGGTCATGCCTCTCCTTTGATAACCCCCTTCCTCTGCGCCCCATTGTCTGAACTGGTCCCAGGCCATCACCTAGCCCTGCGGATGCAGTTTATTGCCCCTACTGTAAGGGAAACACCCCACATCAAAGGGATTACAGTAGATCAAAGCCCCTACTCCCTGAGACCCGACCGGTCACACACACCCCCCAGGAATTGGCGGAATACCCTGCTGCGCAATAGCCATCTCCTACTGTGGGTGGGGTGGGAACTTCTACTGTATCTATGTGTGGGATCGGATCTGAACCGGGGCTTCAGGGGATATTCCCCCATACATCAAGGGAATCTCAAGAATGTACTATGTGTAATAAAGCAATAAACCTGTGTATAAGAGACCAGGTCTCAGAGATGCAGTTAGAGCACCTCGTGACGATACCTTGCTGTCTGATCTGATGTGTTCTGCTCCGACGGAATAAAACTTTGTTTCCTGCCTTCCAGTCTCCGGCGCCTGCCTCTTTCATTGGTAAATTATCGAGTGGTATGAGAGGCGATTACCGCCGGGCAAATACTTGAAAGTTTATCGACTGAAACTGCCGCTACCATTTAACAATTGGCGTCCCAAACGTGGGGCCCATCAGCGACACGTGGATCCAGTGGGAGAGGTCCCGACGACAGAGTGAACGACTGCAACGATCGGGAGAGCTCCTGCCCAATAGACCCTCGTCTGGCAGCCGATCATCCGAACTTCACTGGTTCCGAGCAGACCTCTCTCGAGTGATCTACGGTCCTGACTGGGAACCATCAGGAGTGCCGCGGCAAATACGGAGAGTAGAGGACGATCGGGCGCTGGAGGCGGAAGACGAGAAACTGTCCACGCGGTCCGGGTAAGGTCGTGATACACGACAAAATGCGAAATAATTGATTGATTGTTTAAAGCTTTGGAAATACTAGTATTGCTCATTGATTGTGCTCATTGATTGTTCTCTTTGAGATATTCGCTGTCTACAAACGGGGAGGAGTAGAAATACTCTCTCTCTCTCTCCCTTTGCAGATAGTGAAGGGTAGGTAACGCAGACTTTTGTCCCCGTTGAAACCCGTCGTGCCTATCTTTATCTCCCCATTGATTGATTGTCCGAACATTGATTGTTTTGGAGAATAGTGCTTTTTGAGATATTCTCTGTTTGCAAATAACGTAGAATAGGAATATTCTGTCTAGTCTTTGCAAATAGTGAAGGGTAGGTAATGCTGACTTTTGTCCCCGTTGAAACCCGTCATGCCTATCTTTATCTCCCATTGATTGATTGATTGATTGTCCGAACACTAGTTGTTCGATATTGGTTCTTTGGAGGTATTCTCTGCTTACAAATAACGAAGAATAGAGATATTCTATCTAGTCTTTGCAAGCAGTGAAAAGATAGGTAGTGCTGACTTTTGTCCCCGTTGAAACCCGTCATGCCTATCTTCTCCCCACTGATTGGTAGTTGGTTCTGCCCGGACCGCTTATTAGAGGTGAACCATCCGGCTCCACTGGAGGGCACCCCTAATAAGGACATGTTCACTAAATATGGACTAGTCGCCGTAGCTTATACCAAGCTATGGCATAAATATACAAAGAAGGACCCCGAGAGTCAGTGGCCACTGATGGGATCCTTCGACGACCATAAGATAGAAGCGCTAGAAGTAGCTCTGCGTAGCAATAAGACGACGCCTACTATGCTTGACAGTATCGGCATGTGGCGCAAAGAAGCAACGCAACGGAAAAAGAGGGAAGAAGTAAAAGCAGAAAAGGAATTACGAAAGGCAGCTCACCTTGCCGCTAGAAGGTTAGAAGAAGACATAAAGGAGAGAAGGGAGACTAAACTAAGACAGGAGCCCGAAACCTCAGGCCAGTATGCTGTTAGGACCCCTTCTTTGCTCTACCCTGAGTTGTCCTCCAAGCAGCGAACGAATGATGAATTACTGTTAGGTCCCCCGATCATTTACATGCCCCCTCCATATGCACCCTCCCAGTCAGTAGTGCAACATCTACAACCCCCGAACACGAGCGAAAGCAGTACAGGGGCCTCGGTCCTCACGGCCTCCGCGCCGGCTGAGCCTCTTGTACTGAACCCAATGTCGGTTACAACGCTAGATGACCATGAGATGGGAAAGAAAGAGTCCACCAGAATGAATCGATTAACAAAGGATGAACGAGCAGGAATTGATAAGATAGTAGGGACACTGGTGGAGCGAAAAGAAAGTGAGGAGTATATAACAGACGTGTATAACTCGTATGCCGACAGCCGCAGACGACATTTCGTCGTACGGCTCTGTTATCACGCCCTGAATGCGTATGAGGAAAGATACCACGATAAAGGTCCCGAAGGCTTAGCAGCCCTATATAGGAAGGTAGACATCGGAGAGGAAAGAGAGGGCGACGTTACGAACCTCTTCACTCGTACACTCGAGGTCTACCGACACCTTAAAGAACATGGACAGACCACCAAAGCAGAAACCCCCATAGCGACTAAGCCCCAGGAAGGAAGGGCTGATGCCATGATGCCCATTAAAGAAGCTGCCCCCTACTGGGTCCCCCCACGAGGTCTGGGAACACATGACGACATCAACCACCAAGATGCGAAGGGAAGGGTTGTATATAACTGGGTCTACCAGCCGTGGGACCGGCAAGACATTTTGACCTTTAGAAAAACTCTACCCGACTTAAGAAAGAACCCGACTGCCTTCTACACTGAACTGGGTACAGCCTTAGGTTCTACGATTATGACTTTAGCAGATATCGACTTGTTCTTTGGGCTATGTCTGCCGGCTGATGTGTGGAAACAAATCCGGAAAGTTGACCACGCTGAGCCGTTCGGATACACCTGGGTACAACTCGATACCATAGATAAGCAGCGAGAACCAGGACAGAAACCCCCAAAAGCCATATTAGAGCTCCCAGACAAGATTGTACTAAAACTGAAGACTCTAATCCCAGAAAGAAAGGTAGACTGGTCGATAGTAACGGCTTGCCGCCAGAAACCCCAGGAGGATGTGTCTGAATACTTCTCCCGATTCGAGACTGTGTTTTCCGATTACAGTGGCCAAGACATGACCACCGCAACCGGACATCACCTCTTTGTCCAGAATTATGTGAAGGGTCTGACACAAGAAATTTCCCAGAAACTACAGACCAGCGAGAGTAGCTGGGCAGCCTCCAAACCCGCAGCGATTCTCCAGATGGCCCAATACTACGAAAATCAGAAAAACGAGAACGATAGGGCATCAGAGAAGAAGAAAAAGGAACTGAAGGAGAGGGTAATGATAGCACAGTTGCAAGGGGTGACCATAGGAAGGGAACCCCCGAAAGAGAATTACCACCCAACCGCCCCTAGAAAGCTACCCCCTAGAGACCATACACCTGCACCCTACAACGGACGGAGAGACTTAGATGGGAACCAATGTGCGTTCTGTAGAGGGTTCGGACACTGGAAATCCCAGTGCCCGGTCCTTCTGGAACTAAACAAAAATAGGGATCCCAGAGACACAGCATATGACCCCAGAAACAGAGGACAGGAACGAGGGCACACGAACGACGCAACCAACGCCAGGCCAAGCAAACCAAACACCTTTGACCGCCCCCGACAAAACCAGTGTCAGCAGTCCGACTATGAAAGCACCCATGACTTCGCATAGGACCGCCAGGGGCAAGGGAGGGATCCAGTCGAACTCCGTGTTGACCAGCAAGGCCCTTACGTCACTGCTAAGGTCTTGGGCACAAAATCCCCATTCCTGGTAGACACTGGGGCGACACGTAGTGCGCTATCCAAACGACTGATCCCTAGGGCACCCTTGTCTGGCTCACATGTAACCTCAATAGGCTTCGATGGAACGCCCTCCACTAACCCCTTATCAGCACCAATCTCCTTTGACTTAGAAGATAACACCACTGACACGACCTTTCTGCTCTCCTCCAACACCCCCGATGCTATTATGGGACTTGATTTGCTAAAACATTTTCGAGCTACCATCAGATGCTCCCCAGACGGAGTTCGAGTCATCCTACACGATAACCCAGATCTGTCCAGACCCTGTCACACACGGCGTATGCTCTCTATAACCGATGCTGACATGTCCCTACTCGACACATTACCTTCACATCTATGGGCTAAAACCGACTCAGATGTAGGGCGCATGGTGATCGACCCGGTACACATAACCGTCCGACCGGACGCAGTGCTCCCAAAGCTTCCACAGTATCGGATATCACCCGAAGGCGAGAAGGCATTGGTGGAAATCATCGAGTCCCTAGTCGAGGCAGGAGTGGTAGAAGAAGTAGTGAGTAATGTTTGCAACAGCCCTATCCTACCCATTGTAAAGAAGCAAGGCGAGGGGGATGAGAAAGCCTACCGTTTCATTGTTGACTTGCGAGAGGTTAACAAAGTAGTCATACCCCAGTACCCTGTGGTCTCAGACATCACCACCATCCTCACCCTGATTCCATCCACTGCCACCATCTTTACTGTTATTGATCTCAAGAACGCATTCTTTTCCATCCCCATCCACCCAGACAGCCGCTACCTGTTCGGATTCACTTTAAAAGCCCGTTCATACAGATTCTGCAGGGCACCCCAATGCTACACTGAGAGTCCCAGTATTTACAGCCAAGCCCTCAAGAGGCAACTGGATGCAGTCCAACTACCCGATGGAGTGGTGTTGATACAGTACGTCGATGACATTCTTTTGGCGGCCGACACCACTCCACTTGCCGTCACAGCCACCATTCACCTCCTCCGCTTCCTTGCGGAGAACGGTCACAAGGTCTCCAGAAAGAAATTGCAATTCTGCCAGCCCCAAGTAACGTATCTAGGCCACCTACTATCCAAAGACGGGAGGAAACTTACCCCTGACCGAATTCAAACCATTCTAGAAACCCCTGTTCCCAAAACTCAGAAGCAAGTGCGGTCCCTAGTGGGCCTCACCTCCTTTTGTCGACAGTGGTTGCCAAATTTCAGTCTTATCGTAAAACCTCTGCTTTCCCTGCTGGCTAAAGATACCCCCTTCCCCCTCCCCTGGACACCCGAATGTCAATCCTCCTTCAAAGAATTACGAGACGCCCTCTGCTCGGCCCCAGTCCAAGGAACCCCAGACTACACTAAACCTTTCTCTCTCTACACCCACGAAAGGGAGGGATGTGCGTTGTCTGTCCTAACCCAGTCCATAGGCCCTAAGCAACGCCCTTGTGCCTACTTCTCTGCCACTCTTGACCCCGTAGCCAGAGCTTTGCCCGCCTGCCTTCGAGCAGTAGCCGCCGCTGCTGTCTCTATCCGGCAAAGTGAGGGGATCGTGCTCTCGAACCCCCTCACAGTATTGGTACCCCATGCTGTTGATACCCTCCTGAACCAAACCAAGACTCAACACCTGACTAGCGCACGACTGACTGGTTATGAACTGACTCTGCTTGCACCTCACATCACATTGAAACGATGCACCACTCTGAATCCAGCTACTCTACTACCTCTCCCTGACGCTGACCCCAATGCATCCCCTATACATGATTGCGTGACCCTCACCGACGAACAAACCAAGAGTAGGGTTGACCTCCGGGAAACTGCCTTCCCGGACCCTGACGGAGAACTGTGGGTAGATGGCTCATGCATCAAGCTCCCCGATGGCACCACCTCAGCTGCCTATGCAGTCACCACAGCTCGAACAGTTGTTGAGACAGCCCGCATCACACAGCGATCCGCACAGGCGGCGGAACTAATTGCCCTCACACGAGCCTGCATCCTGGCAGCAGGGACAACCGCAAACATTTACACAGACAGTCAGTATGCCTTTGGGGTAGTTCACCACTTTGGGCTCTTATGGAAAGAGAGGGGATTCTTGACTTCTCATGGCACACCCATCCTGCATGGAGATCTAGTCTCTGCCCTGACCGAAGCAGTCCTCCTCCCCACACGGTTAGCCGTGATCAAATGCCAGGCACACAAGAAGGTGACAGACATTATAGGACAGGGAAATGCACTAGCTGACATTACTGCCCGAACCACAGCCGAGAACAGGTCCACGACCCGCATGTACGTGACCAGGTCACAAACTGAGAAATGGAAGGATGCTAGGGAAACGATTAGGGATATCCAACTAGCCAGCACACCACACAAATTAACTGAATGGGCCCGGGTGGGGTTGAAGGATGATGACGGTTGTTGGCGGACTAAAGACTCAAACAAATGGTTGCTACCCGACTCATACCTGATCCCCATGCTGACCATGGCACACTCCCCCGCACACATAGGGTCTGCCCCCATGATCGAACTCATCTCCAAAGTCTGGCACAACGACAGAATACCAGACTCAGCCAAACGTCTGGTCTAACATTGCCTAGTATGCCTCCAACACAACCCTGGGAAAGGAACTGCTGTACCCCGGGGAGGGTTTGGGGTCCCCAATCACCCCTTTGAAGTCCTACAAATGGACTATGTCCAGCTAGAAAGGTGCCAAGGTTTAAAGTATGTACTTGTCGTTGTGTGTGCCTTCAGCAAGTGGGTGGAAGCCTACCCAACCCATGACAACACCGCTATGACTACCGCAAAAGTACTACTGAAGGAATTCTTCCCCCGATACGGCCTTTGTCGAATTTTGTGGAGCGACAACGGCCCCCACTTCGTAGCCGAAGTTATCCAACTCATCTTAAAAGGGTTGGGTATAAAACAGAAATTCCATGCGGTCTTCCACCCCCAATCTGCAGGCCTGGTTGAGCGACACAATGCCACATTGAAGCTTAAGATAGCAAAAATAGTCGCCACCACAGGACTAAGATGGCCAGACGCTCTCCCACTAGCATTGCTATCAATGCGTTCCACCCCCACCAAGCACCACTTAACCCCCTACGAGGTCGTCTTTGGGCGGCCCATGAACCTTTGGACTGCACCAAAACCAACATCTATCCACGACGTCCCGGACGTCCTCATGTCTGACTATTTGTATAACCTAACTAAGACGTTGTCTGTTATCCATCAGCAGGTGCTGCACGCCATTCCCGATGTTTCCAGGGGCCCCGGACACGACATCCAACCCGGTGACTTCGTCTTAGTGCGTAACTTCCAGCGCACCAAGAGTCTGGAGCCCCGGTGGACGGGCCCCCTGCAAGTCCTGATCACCACCCGAACAGCTCTTCGAGTGGAGGAGAAACGCAATTGGCTGCATGCACACCACTGCAAGAAGGTATCACCGACCCTGACAACCACGGACAACATCACCGCCCAAGAGGAACTTCTGGACAAAGACCGACCATCCCTGAGCCGCTGCCCGGATACAGAGACACTTGAATTGATTGAATATCCCGATCCCACTGTGCCATCCAAAGAAGGGTATAACTTGCGACGAAAGGAGAGAACTTCGGCTAAGCAGACCACAGGCTAAGTGGAAATCTCAGAACGGTAGCCTAGTCACCTCAAAGGCCACCAGGAGAGAAACTAAAACAAATTCTGTGGTTCTGCCCGCTACCGAGTCTCTTGAAGGTGATGGAAGCGCCCGACATGAAGATGATGGAAGCAACCGGACGTCCGAAGATCCACTACAAAAACCCAAAGACTGACCGAATGCACAGCTTTAAGACAATAGCACTTTTCATTTCCCTTCTCTTTTGCCTTCTCCTCGTGGTCACCTTCTGGATCATGGAGGAGAGCACACCCGCTCATAAGACATTGCTGACCACCGTTCAACCTACCACCACGAAAGAACACCATCTGATCTCACTTTCACCCCAACTCCGAGAAAGGCGTAAGGAGTTCTGGAATAACTCTTTTGTGCAGTTGCTCCACCAACACAATCTTGCCACCAACGCCACTAACTGTTGGATCTGTGGATTGCTACCCCATGCCACTGGGCACTCAATCCCTTTCATCCCTTCACCTTTTTCTGTCCATGGTTCCTGCCTCGCCTGGCTGATCCTCCTGCAGGAGAGCTACAAGGACAATGCCACTTCCGGCAGAACCATGTCACACTTCTACCATGGGTTCTGGCTGAACAAAACTGGTAGAACTTCCGCCCTCTTCTGCCCTCTGAGATCGAACACTTCCTTTCACATGGACATCCCCGCCAAAGAACGAGTTGAAATGCAAGTGTTCAACAATCCAGCCAGACCCACCCTCCTTTGTTGCCTCCCCGAATATGTACTTCGTCTGTGGTACTAAGGCCTACACCTGGCTCCCGAAAGGTTGGGGAGGCACCTGCTACATCGCCTTCGTCCTTCCCCCGACATATGTGGCTCCAGCAAACCATCACCGACAGAAACGTGCCAAAGACATTGCACAAGCCGACTCCACCGGAGCACAGTTCATGGACGCAGTAAAGGGTCTTGTTCCGCTCTGGGGTCCGATGGCAAACAGCCGTGCCATCCGCCACTTAACCCAGGCAGTCGAAACAGCAATGAACATTACAGCTGGCGCCCTCGCCAACAACACCGCTGAGCTTCAGGCCGTCCGCCTGGTGGCTCTTCAGAACCGCCTTGTTCTAGATGTGGTTCTGGCTGATCGTGGAGGAGCATGCCGCATCATTGGGTCCAGCTGTTGTACCTACGTACCAGATAACTCACCCTCAGTCTACAAAGCAATTGAACACCTCCACAGACTGTCCACAGAGGTCCATCAAGAGCAAGAAGAATGGTCGCTGGGGAGTTGGTTTTGGGACACTATTAAAAGTTGGGGATGGAGGCTGTTTTCATTTATCCTAATACCGATTGTGATACTATGTGGATGTTGTTTGGGGATTCAGTGTCTGCCACCTTTATGTTCGCTTTTTATGAACTACATCTGCCCTAAGACTTTGAACTTTGAAACAGAGCGGATGAAAGCCCTCTATGAGGTGGAAGTCCGCAGTATTATGGGGATAAATCCGAACTAGACAAGCTGGCGAGATATGTTAAAAGGGAGGACTGTGGAAATTTAGCGTGCAAACTGAACATTATCTGCGCCATCTTGCCTCTCCCCAGCGCCACGCATAGCGAATGCACGGCCGCCATTTTAGGCACCCCACTCTCTCTCCCCGCTCACTCTCGATCGCCAGCGCTTTCCCCTGGCGCTGCGAGCATCCCCCGCGCGCTGGCCACCCCCGCTCTCTCATACAGGCCATAAACCCTCTCCTTCTGCGCGACCCTGCTACGGAACCACATCCGACCGACATCCCATACATGGTCATGCCTCTCCTTTGATAACCCCCTTCCTCTGCGCCCCATTGTCTGAACTGGTCCCAGGCCATCACCTAGCCCTGCGGATGCAGTTTATTGCCCCTACTGTAAGGGAAACACCCCACATCAAAGGGATTACAGTAGATCAAAGCCCCTACTCCCTGAGACCCGACTGGTCACACACACCCCCCAGGAATTGGCGGAATACCCTGCTGCGCAATAGCCATCTCCTACTGTGGGTGGGGTGGGAACTTCTACTGTATCTATGTGTGGGATCGGATCTGAACCGGGGCTTCAGGGGATATTCCCCCATACATCAAGGGAATCTCAAGAATGTACTATGTGTAATAAAGCAATAAACCTGTGTATAAGAGACCAGGTCTCAGAGATGCAGTTAGAGCACCTCGTGACGATACCTTGCTGTCTGATCTGATGTGTTCTGCTCCGACGGAATAAAACTTTGTTTCCTGCCTTCCAGTCTCCGGCGCCTGCCTCTTTCATTGGTAAATTATCGAGTGGTATGAGAGGCGATTACCGCCGGGCAAATACTTGAAAGGTTATCGACTGAAACTGCCGCTACCATTTAACAGAACTCTGACCAAAATCTCAAGAAAGGGGTAAGTACACACCCCAAATCCTTCATTTCCACCAACTTGAAGCTGGCAGTCTCACCGCTGTGGTTAGCTTGTTTAAAAGCCAAGTCGTAATATGGACGGCAGTGAAACTCCTTTGTACCGGCCTATGGCAGCAGCTTTTCCCTGACTGCGACTCCGGCGATCTGCAGCGTGCTGTCGGTGTCGGTGGTTCAGCCACGGTCTTTCCAAATGCAAACTGCACATCTCGTAATATAGCGGGAGGTCGGACCGCAAAGCTCGCGACGTTTGGACTGCGGATACCATGGTTCACAGACCGCAAAACTCGCAGTAAGGCACTAAGGGGCTAATTTACAAGCCCATTGCACCACTGGTGCGTCACTTTTATTGCCACACCAGCAGCGCACTGGCCTTCCCCATATTTACAAAGCCATGTATAGTCACCCCATATGACTTTTCATGGCCTTGTAAATATGTTTCCCTTTCACACATAACTGTGTGAAAAGGGCATTCCATGGATGTTTCTGTGGTTGTTCCCATGCAACATCCCTGGAACTAGATGCATTCCCAGATCTACAACATTTTGTAAACCTGGGAATTTGTCAGAAACCTACGCCTCCCAAGGGAGGCATTAGGAGGAGGAACAAGGCAAAATAGTTTTATTTCTCCTTGTTTTTTCTCTTTCTATGCGTGCTGCCTTCTGCAGCATGCATAGAAAGAGGAAAAGGCCTTTAATGATTGTTTTTGTGCAAGAAGGTGTCCATTCCTGCACAAAAACCATAATGTCTCAGCACAGGCATCCTTGCAAAATGATGCAAGGGTGTTTGCACTGGCGCACAGCTGCTCTTTGTGCACTGGTGCAGGGTAGAAGGACAATAATGCGCTGTATCTTGTAGATATTGCGCATTCCTGCCCTTTTATTTCGATGCCGGGCAGCGCAACAGGAAGGCTTGCTGTGCTGCTGTGTGTCAAAATATTGTAAACGAGGCCCTAAATATTGATTGTGAACCTCACTCGGTCAACTGTTCTAACTCATAACAAAATACTAAGGGGCATATGTGCAAGCCCCTATTGCCACGGGAACGTCACGTTTTGTGACGTTCCCGTGGCGATAGGGACCATGCCTTATGTACAAGGCAGGCTTAAGCCACTTAATGTGGCTTAACGCTGTCTTGTACATAAGGCACCCTTTCACGCTATGTTTAGCGTGAAAGGGGCGTGCAGTGGGTGTTGTGGTGGGCGTTCCATCGCAACACCCATTGTATTTGACGCTGCCCCCTATATACAAGGGTGGCGTACATAAGAGGCTGCGCCAAAATTAAGACCAGGAAAATACTGGTCTTAAGTTGGCGAAACAAGGAGAAATGCAATATTTCTCCTCATTTTTCTTTTTCTATGTGTGCTGCCTTGTGCAAGACATATGGAAAAAGCAAAATGCCATGGTTTGTTTATATACAGGATGGTGTACTTCCTGTTCATAAAGAAACCTTTTTTTGAAATGCCATTTTATAACTTTTGTGTGTGCTGCGTGAAGCAGCACCAATGAAAGTTACAAAGATGATATTTTAGGATTGTTTATGTGCAGGAAGGGACATCTCCCTATACCTAACCAATCCTCCCCTGCACACAGACACCCTTGCACTCTGGTACAAGGGTGCCTGCTTTTGTACTAAGTTGTTAAACTTAGCGCCATCGCAGGGGGAAACGCAAGGCTGCACCACATTCTTATAAATATGGTGCCGCCTTGCGTTTCCGAAGTGGCAGAGCATGTCGTCAAGCCCAGGAGGCTAACAACATGCCCCGCCACTTCATTGTACATATCCCCCTAAGGCTTTGTCACCACAAAGCATTTGTCAGCTCAAAGATCAGCTCTGCAAACCATAAAACAACGGTTTGTCTCCAGACTGTGGAGAGCCCATTTCATGCGCTTTAGAACTCCATCTGTTTGGGCATTACATGAATTTGAGTTTCTGCATCAAAGACACAATTGTCCTAATCACCTGTGATGGTGATATTTTCATAATGAATTTTTGCCACTTATATTGACATTGACTGGTAACACGCAAATGTACTGAGGGGCAGATTTACAAGCCCCTTGCGCCATTTTTGCCTCCCTTTTAACATGGGAAAAGTGACGCCAAAGTGGCGCAAGGGGCTTGTAAACCTGCTAATGAGTGTGCATTCTTCACAATTTGATTGACAGTAGCCAGTGGAGGCCACAATCCTAAGATTGGCTAAATTCTGGTTGGTATCTTGTATTTCTAATGTGTCGTTTTATTCCAATAGAAGGTGAGTTCTCATATTATCTCAAAGTGTCTTTGGTTTTCTGATCTCATATGAAATGCTTTCTTTTACGCAGTCGTTGTAGAACATGCCAATGTGCTGTTGTGATGTACCTGCAGAGCACCACTTGGCCTAATGTAATAATATGTTGCACAGAAGTCCAAGTTTGAAGGACGTTTTAGAGTAGTCTTACTGAGAAAATAATGAGTTTATATCATCAGTTTGAGCTTTAACTTGATTGGTCTCTTACGTTAAATGTATTATTGTCAGAATTGTGTGATTTACGCTAATGCAATGTAGAAGATTCTCCAGAAGCTTCCTTGCCTGACTCCTAGGCAGGGGCCCTTTTTCCTGATTTCACCCTTCCTTGCTCTATGTAACTGAGGGGCATACTATCAAGCACGGCGTTACAATTAGCGCCGCTTTAGCGGCAGAAAACTGCCGCTAAAGCGGCGATAATGGGCTTGAGAATATGCCGCAGAGAATTCCAATAGAAGCCCATGTTGACACCAGAACATGGGCTTCTATGGGAATTCTCTGCGGCATATTTTCAAGCCCATTATCGCTGCTTTAGCAGCAGCTTTTTGCTGCTAATGCGGCGATAATTTTAACGTCGTTTCTTGATAATATGCCCCTGAATTTGCATCATAATTTGCACAAATCACGGCGCTTTATTACTTAGCACGGGAATCAGTGTCACTGTAACTGACAACGCCATTTTTCTCCAGCCAGTTTCCTAATCAGAGCATTTCTCCAGCTTTCAGTTCGAGAAATGGTTGGGTGGCAAAAGTCTGCACTTTTTTCAAACACGGTTCGGCTGATACCGTCTGATGCCTGCACTGTCGGAATATTTTTCAACGTGAAGCAGTTATTTATTTGCTAGTGTGACAATGTTGCAAATTATACGCAGAAATTATGTATTTTTTGGTTGCATATAAAACACAAATTCGATAATTGCAAGCGAGAAATAAGGTTAATTTAACTGTAAAATATCAACAGTATATTTAAAGACCAAACCACAGACACGTTAATTGAATCATAGGATCAAAACAGACAACTGTTCTGGAGTTGTAGGATAAAGAAAACAAAAAATGGCAAATACCTTAATGTAAGGATCCGAAGAGGCTACTGCATTATAACTACAAACCGAAGTGCACAAATGATGCCCAACACACATACCTTAGGAGCAGAGGATTCTAGTAATGTGGTTTATAGATACATTTTACGTTATGTATAATGGGGCTTATTTACAAGCACCTTAAGCCGCTGGCATGTCACTTTTTCCCATGTTAAAAGTGACGCAGTGGCAGCGCAAGGAACTTGTAAATAAGCCCCAATGTACTTGTAGTGGCGTAACATTAGACCCTTTAGCCCTGCAGTAAGTTGCCCACCCCATGTCCAGGGGACCCCCTCTGGTACTGCGCATGGGAGGCAGGCCTCTTGTGTGAGAGCTCCTGACTAGATCCAGGGGAACGGAGGGCCCTCCATGTGCTATTCAGCCCTCCCCTCCAAGTTTAGTTATGCCACTGTGTACTTGAGTATGCTTTTAGTGTGGCACACCTGTGGAAACAAAGGGCCTCCTTTATGAGGCCCTACCGGCACCTTTACGCCCCCAGAACATCACCTTTTGGACGTTCCGGTGGAGCAATGTGCCACTGGCATATTTATAAAGCCACGTAAAGCTGTGTTACATGGCTTTTCATGGCCTTATAAATATGTGCTTCTTTCACGCAGAAAACTGTGTGAAAGGGGCGTCCCATGGGTGTTGCTGGGGGCGTTCCCAGCAACATCCATGGCTTTTTGACACTGCCCCAGATTTACTGGAAATCGCACGTCTGAGGGAGCGCCAAAAACATACGCCTCCCCAAGGGAGGCATAAGGGAGGCACAATGAGGAGAAACATCTTTATTTCTCCTCATTTTTCCTCTTTCTTCTGCAGCACACATAGAGAGAGGAAAAAACCTCTTGGGATTGTTTTTGTGCAGGAAGGTTTCCCTTGGTGCAAAGGTGCCTGCATTGGCGCACTGCAGCCCATTGTGTGCCGGCCCAGGGGAAAAGTACAGGAATGCGCCATAGCTAATAGATACAGCACATTCTTGCCCTTTTCTTTTGCAGTAGGGCAGTGCAGCAGCAAGGCCTGCTGCACAGCCGTACATTAAAAAACCCATAAATAAGGCCCAAAATTTATGTTAAGCATGCAATGTTTGTGGTAATGGGGCTCTGCCATTGATGCCTCAAGAAGAGCCCTCCCAAACGAACACTCTCAGTCACCTTTCATGGCGATACTGCTGAAAATATTAATTCTCGAGGCTGCAGATTCACAAGTGTACACAGGAAATGTAAAAAAAAAAAAAACTCTTTTGGCCCCTATGTATACTGCACCAGTCCCACATTCCTTCCTAACAACCTATGAATGGGTATAAACTACCATGATAGATATGTAACATTCTTGGCTCTATGGCAATAGATGTGCAGTACATTATGTATCCAATAACAGAACCTAATGGCACCCTTCTATTTACAGAGGGGTACTGGGGACTAGCAGGACTGGAAGCAGAGTTACACAGGCCCTGCCATTCTGGAACAGCAATTAAGTGAAAAAAATACCCCCAACCCAACAAAGTATACTTTTGGTTAAGAACTTGCTCTTCAGACAATACAGACAAGCTGTATTGAAAGCAAAACAAATCAAAAGTCATCTTTGCACTATTACTTTCCAGAATAGGGACATTAAATACAAAATGATCTTCCATTGGTTGAACAGGAGGGAACTGCGCTCAAATTGTTATATTTTGTCCAAATATAAAGTGTTTTTGTCATTTAGAGGTTCTGGTGCTGCAGTTGGGACGGCAGACGGTATATACGAACTAACATGTCCAGATAAGCCATTACATTTAGGCATATTGGTAGGATGGCTTTCTGTAATTTAGATTGGACAGATGGAATAGTTAGATAGACGTGTAATTAATATCTTCCATATATCAAAAGTCTTGCAATTAATGTCTATCTCTTATTTCTCTCTAACAGAGGCTATTTACTTCCTTCTGGTTTTTATTAACCTCTTCCTCTTACTTCCCTTTAAGCAATCTCTTTTAATAGCCTTCTACTTCCCAGAACCTCTTTTTATTTTCTGCTAGATCTTCTTCCACTGAAATAAATCAGCATCCTGCCAGCTAGCAACCTAATAGTGCAACTTCTCCAATAAATATGTGCTTTGCGAGTGTATTCCATGTAAACTTCTGAGCTGGATGGACTTTTTATGATTAGCCGTTCATCCCCTCCTAATCTTTTCCCTTCTTTCCTGCTGCTGCCTGATTCTCAGTTAGACAGAGTAAAATTACTCCAAGGAATTTCATTATAGCTGATTCAGAGTTGGCATGTGTTGAAAAGGTTTACAAATGGGGTCTCTACTTGGCAGTGGTTTGCACCCTGTCCAAGTAGGGACCCTTACTCTAGTCAGGCAAGACAGGCGCTGTGTTGATTCTTCAGCCGCGAGCAGGTGCTGCATCAGAGTTGGAGCTGGTGCCACAGACTTCAGTGACACAGAGCTGAGGGATCATGCTGTGGTGATTTTTCTGATGCGCTGGGATGGTGAGCAGGGGCCTGTGGTGAAAGCCGTTGCCAATGCTTCCAGAAGGCACTGCGCTTTGGTGCAAGCAGTCGATTTGTGGATTTTCTCCTTAGATCACCAGGCTACACTTCCAAGGGCCCAGGAACTGGATTTGGCACCACTTTGGGAAGTCAGGACTCTCAGCAGAAGAGCCCAGGCACTTGTAGGTGATGTTTTGGATGGCCATGAGACTTCTTAACAGGAGCCAAGCATGCACAAGCCCTTTGAAAACATTGGAAGCAAGATGTAGAAAGCAAAGTCCAGTCCTTTCACTCCCTGGAAAGCAACAGGCAGAGTGGCAGTTTCTCCTATAGCGTCCAGCTCTTTTTCCTGGCAGAATGTCCTCTGTCCAGAAGTGTTCTGATTTTGAGGCATCAGAGATCTGATACTTATACCCCTAACTGTCTTTGAAGTATTTCAAAAACAGTTGTCCCTTGGCACTCAAACAGTTAGTGTACTGTAATTTTATTTAAAAAGATGAGTAAATATAGCAGAATGGCATGTTCAGATGATTCTACGTTAGGGATTTCCTTATTTTGTCTCATAGGCTAAAGCAAAAGGAAGGAATACACTTCATTTTTTTGAAGAAGAGAACATCAATTGAAGTACTTTTATATGGGAAATACTATTATTTCACCCAAACTAATTTTTCTTTCTTGGAAACACTATGTGCCATTCACAGTACAATGCTGATAAGTTTCAACACAACAAAGTCTATATTGTATAATTTCTGCAAAACACAACAAGGCACAGTATATGTAATATCAGATGCGGTACAAAGTTTCAATGTTACATTAGCCAATTTTTCACTGAGAACATTACAAAAAAGTGTATGAGCTAGGAAGGCGCTCCTAATCCTAGAGCCTTCCAGATGTTGACGGTCAAAAACAGTCAAAGAGAGTCCAGTATGGAAGTAGTCAAAAACAGCCGGAAGTAGCAAAAAACAGCCAACACATGTTTCGTTCCTTTACGTAACTTTATCAAGACTTTTAATAGGTATTGTTGATCTGTCGCAATGAAAAAGAGGGGGGATTTCAAGTTCTAAATTCCCACGCGTTTTGTAACGGCATGGAAATATTTCTTGATCCGTATCAAATGTAAAGTATCTCATCTATCTCGAGAGAGTAATTTTCAAATTTTGATCTGGTATCACATATTCCAAGTAGTACGGACTACGCCCCTTCATAAAGTTCTAAATCAATTCATGCGAAATTCAATTCATCCATATGCAAATGAGTCATGGATGAACATGTGAAAGGAATCTTGAGAATCAGTAAACTATGCTGCCAAGGGCTTTGATATGTCCTTCTAATGAGGTGGCGTGGTCGGGAGATTCAGAGTCGTCCGGTCAAATGGCAGCATTGTTTACTGATTCCCAAGATTCCTTTCACATGTTCATCCGTGACTCATTTGCATATGGATGAATTGAATTTCGTATGAATTGATTTAGAACTTTATGAAGGGGTGAAGTCCGTACTACTTGGAATACGTGACACCAGATCAAAATTTGAAAATTTCTCTCTCGAGATAGATGAGATACTTTACATTTGATACGGATCAAGAAATATTTCAATGGCGTTACAAAATGCGTGGGAATTTAGAACTTGAAATCCCCCCTCTTTTTCATTGCGACAGATCAACAATACCTATTAAAAGCCTTGATAAAGTTACGTAAAGGAACGAAACACGTGTCGGCTGTTTTTGGCTATTTCCGGTTGTTTATGACTACCTCCATACTGGACTCTCTTTGACTGTTTTCGACCGTCAACATCTGGAAGGCTCTAGGATTAGGAGCGCCTTCCTAGCTCATACACTTTTTTGTAATGTTCTCAGTGAAAAATTGGCTAATGTAACATTGAAACTTTGTACCGCATCTGATAGTACATATACTGTGCCTTGTTGTCTTTTGCAGAAATTATACAATATACACTTTGTTGGGTTGAAACTTATCAGCATTGTACTGTGAATGGCACATAGTGTTTCCAAGAAAGAAAAATAAATTTGGGTGAAATAGTAGTAAATCCCATATAAAAGTACCTCAATTGATGTTCTCTTCTTCAAAAAAATGAAGTGTATTCCTTCCGTTTGCTTTAGCCTATGAGACAAAATAAGGAAATCCCTAATGTAGAATCATCTGAACAGGCCATTCTGCTATATTTACTCATCTTTTTTATAAAATTGCAATACACTAACTGTTGGAGTGCCGAGGGACAACTGTTTTTGAAATACATGTAATAACAGGTTTCTTAGGAATTCTTGTTTATCCTCACATCCTTGGTAGTGGGATGTCCTTGTCACCTCGTAGGGCACCATAATTTAAACATATGATGCAGTAATAAATAACAAAAAACATACGGAATATAGAATGTGATGTGCGACTGTTCTAAACCATCACTACCTTTGTGTGATATTGCCTTTGAAGTAGGCAAACTTCAAAGGAAGGTGTCTGTAGTGCACAAGACCCTGCCTTTCATTGACCTGGCTCCAGAAACACTAGTGGGGGGGACTACCAATAAGTAGTGGATCTTTCCAGATTGCACTAACAAATTGAATCCTCATAAATCGCAGAAGAACCTTCCAAAAACTTTTGTATTGAAGCACCAGAAACAAACTCCACATTTGTTTCAAAGACGTCAACAGCACAACTCTTCAGTTTGAGTAGCTAATGACAGGGATTACTGAAGTTGGTATTACAAGTAGATAGAAACACACTGGTGCAATACTCAAAAGGAAGAATTATATGGAGCAGTGTGCAGGAGACCTTTAGTGTAAACAGTAATTTGATCAATTCAGAATAATTACAAGTATGGAAGTTCCTATAAGTATTGCATGTTTGGTGAAGGCATACAAAGCACCCCCTCAAATGAATGGGTCCATGATATGAACTGGAAGAGGAATTCTTCATTGAGAATTGCTTGTAAAGAGACTGCGCCTTCTCATAGAAATGGCAAGTGACAACATAATCATTTTCATGAGTGAAAGATCCACATTAGCCTTTCATTTTAATCTTTAAAAATGAGCTCTCCAAACAGAGCACCCTTCCGAGTACCAGTACTTCTACCACATGAAGGGATCAAGTTCATACATTGGAAAGTTCCATTAAACATTCTGTGATGAGGAATTGCTGCATCCTACATACACATATACATCTACAAATACACACTGGGACATATTCGAACACACACGCATGCATACACGCATGCACACACACACACCCACACACACACACACACACACACACATGCTTTATACATGCTATGCCTGTAACAATATGAAATGAGAAGCAACACGACCCATTACACTTATCACATGAACAAGGCTGCTATAAAGACCCAGGAACTGAGCTGTTTGTATCTGTCTGCTTCTTTAACTATCAGACACTGTTCCATAAGTAAGACTAGGCCAGAGAGATCAAGAGAAGCCTTTGGTCCGGCTGTGTGGAGAGAGATCATTCCTCTTAGAAGAAAGCTTAGCATAACCTGCTATTTGTTATGGGCTTAGATCCACTGGTCCGACAGCTGTATTTAGTTACACCACAGACACAGCTTTATGCTGAGCTCTGCTTTACACAGGGGGCATCGAGAAGAAGCTCAGTATTTTTACTATACCAATTATTCATCTAAGCTCCCAATACAGTCACTTACCAGGCTGCCCACGCTGATGCTCACTGTGACAGGGTTACTGTTTGAATGAGACATTATCCCTGCTTGTTGCTAGGGACTGGGAAAGACAAGGGCCTCTCTTTTAATTTGAAACAATGAAAGCAGTGGAGCCTTCCAATAAACAGCACCTAACCTATTATCACTCCCACAGTACCATCCCTTTAAATTTTGATGGGAATTTGCGTGCACACTGAATGGCACCCACTGTCACAATACCTATTCCCTAAGGAATCCAAATATATAAAATCAAAGCAAAGGTGCACCACGTGAGAAAATTGACAGTCACAAAGGTCATCTCCAATATTAAGATTTCTTCAAAAATTATTTCTTTTATTCCGTTTTCATGTTATGTAGAACACACATCATTCAGTTATTGTAATTCTACAAACAGAACAGCCAACGCGTTTCGTCCTGATACAGGACTTCTTCAGGGCTGTTAATTACAAACAGAGAAACACACATATAAGAATACATATAAATATAAATACAGATACACCACAAAGACAGAATAACAGTATGTATGAAAGAAGGGACCAATACCTAGTTCTCATACATATTACAGATAGTGACAAAAACCTTTTTGCTTTAACAAAGGGACTAGAAGTCCAAAAGACACATTACATATAAAAGAACCACCTAATCATACATTGAGTTACTAATTTCACTCAAAAGTTCCTTCATCGAATTCATAATATATACTCATCCATTATGGCTAAAAGGTGAATGAAAATAGATCAACACTCATTAACCATGAAAGAGCAAAAACCCCCTCTACTAAATCTCGTTTACGGTCATCAATGGAGGGACAAGGGTGGAAAAAGGAGCTGGGAATCAAAAGAAATCCAGAGGACAGGGAATAATCATAATGTATTGGACAATAGAGAAAAAATGACAGCCTAGAAGGAGCCATAGGAAATGAAAGAGAAGGCGACCCACCGCTAACTAGTGATAGAATGCAAAATGCTGTTGTCCTGAAAGGTCACGAATGACTTTACATGGGGGATATTACCCCATCCAACAAGATCTATAATGTGGAAACGACAGTAAATAACATTAAAATTTTTTATATATAGTTTAGACATCACCATCAAAGTTTAAGTACGGACAGTCATGATGCTGACACGTATATGTATCCAATGTGAAAGGAGAAGCAACGCGATCCATTGTACTTATCACATGAACAAGGCTGCTATAAAGACCCAGGAACTGAGCTGTTTGTATCTGTCTGCTTCTTTCACTATCAGACACTGTTCCATAAGTAAGACTAGGCCAGAGAGATCAGGAGAAGCCTTTGATCCGGCTGTGTGGAGAGAGATCATTCCTCTTAGAAGAAAGCTTAGCATAACCTGCTATTTGTTATGGGCTTAGATCCACTGGTCCGACAGCTGTATTTAGTTACATCACAGACACAGCTTTATGCTGAGCTCTGCTTTACACAGGGGGCATCGAGAAGAAGCTCAGTATTTTTACTATACCAATTATTCGTCTAAGCTCCCAATACAGTCACTTACCAGGCTGCCCACGCTGATGCTCACTGCGACAGGGTTACTGTTTGAATGAGACATTATCCCTGCTTGTTGGTAGGAACTGGGAAAGACAAGGGCCTCTCTTTTAATGTTTACCACTGATTCATTTAGCAAAGTAAAAAGAACAAGCATTAGTGAATGCATTAGGTTTCAACTATGGGGTTAAAAATAAGCTTGTTTTGTTATAAGTTGTTGCTTGCCGAGTAACTGTACAATATAAGTTAGAGAAAGTCTGTTAAAGTGTTATGACTTGTTTATGTACAAAAAGGCAATATATTGTGCTGTTGCTAGTGGTATAATAAAGCGGGGGATTCGGTAAATGGTGGAGGACAAAGATAACAAGCATTTACAATGCAATGGTCTCGGCATTGTTAAAGTTAGAGCTATTGGTATTGCTCATGACATTATTTTGTTTATGTTTTTGTTTTTAAAACATTTAAAGAAACGGCATTGTTATTTACAATGTCAATAGCTTAATCACTCTCAAATGCGAGACCTATTGCATATGCACCCACACACACAAAGCCACCCACACACACACAGAGCCACCCACACACACAGAGCCACTCACATAGAGCAACCCACACACAAATAGAGCCACCCACAGAGCCACTGACACACACACACACGCAGTAGCCCACTGACCTATTTACATTATGTGCACTTTGTGATCTGCATGGCAAATCTACTCAAGTGGCAGCAAAATCAGCTTGAGCAGCAGCGCCCCCTGAAGTGGCGCGAGCAGGATGACGTGTCGATTTCAGCCTGTTTGCAGAACTCTACGGAATCTCACAGAGTTTTCATGTAACTCCCCAAAATTTTGCAAAGTGAAACTCCATGAGTACCGGACACCCCTAAAAAACCCTTCCCCACCCTACTAAAAAGAATACTTCATTTACAATGATTTTAATGAAATTTCTTGAAGAATACCTTACTTTCACCGTTATGGGAGATTCAAAAGATTGAGAGGTTTGCATCATGCCTGACCAGTTAAAAGTTGTACTTTTTAGGAGTTAGTACTGCATGCGTTTGCTTCATTAGTCATTTACAGATGTGCTAGATGGCATTGAAATTCAAGAATAAATTATGTCAGAAGTTTCTGTTTTGCATTTATTTTTCAAAGATGAAAAACACTGGCTTTTGCGGAGTGCTTCATTTTTTGCAATTTATTAGGACTCACTCCCTCCTCAACCACTACATTTCTGACGGTCCCCAGACATGAAACCATTTAGTTGGAGAGGGGGCTTGGAAGAAGAAAGTTTGAAGACCTCTGCGTTAAAATGACTTGAACCCAAAGCTGTGGGCAGAAATGAACCACCTGCGCTTTAGACAATAACTGAATGCTGAACTGTTCGCCACACTTTCAACTAAGGACCCATAACTTACCGGGCTTTGAAAGTAAAATATTGGGTCTGGACGATCACCTCACATAAGGTTTGCTTCTTATAACCCGCGGCTTCAGGTTGCCCATAAACTCCATTGATGAATTAAGCAACAATTAGATGGACAGCAAGATAAATTATGTTGGCCAAAATCACACAGTGTGGTCAACTGTAGGAGCCACGATACACAATCGATAACATGATTTCACAGCCAGCAACATTGCCACTGGATCTAAGAGTTGTGTGAGAATTTTCTGCACCTGAGAAAAAAAGTGAATATTGCCATTTCACACCCAGACGCCGCTCTGGACAGGGGGCAGTTATCGCAGCTCCAGTGATGCCAAGCTTGTGGCACTATAAGGCTTATATAACCATCGGCCATGACACCCACGTCCCGCCCACACTCACTGTGCTTTACACCCCCTTCACCATGACCAGAATCCACACCTACCTTCACAGAGTCGCACTGTGCAGGGAAAGATTCGGAGAAGAAGCGGCCTTTGCACACCCTTGGTGATGACCCGGATGTCTGATGCCTCTGAAAGGCTCCCTAGACAGCATGTTAGGGAGCGAAAGGGTAACCATTTGTCACTGGTGTGCGCCTGTCCCGCAGGGGGTAACCCCTAACCAACATGGGGTGGCATGCTTGTCACTGCACATGTCCAGTACGATGCTGTGCCTCTCTTTAGTCAACCATCTGTGGATTCCTGGCATTACCCTTTCCTTGAAATTCACAACAAGGGCTGAAAACTAAACTGAATGGGTGGTGCATGCAGGGGCTGATGGACCAGATCTATTTTATTACCCCCCCCCCCTAATAAATGATAAAAAAAACACTGCTGTAGTCCTGCGCTAAGAGCTTTTTTTCCCAAGCTACAGTGTCCCCTAGCCAGACCACCCCTTTAACCATCACCTGCGCCTCGTCAGGGGTCGTAAGGCGCTATATTAATATAAATAGGTGATCTAGGCACATAAACGGCCGTGCACTGTTTTCTATTGCAGCATATGCACAGACCTTCACACCCCCGATGAGGCCTCGAAGCACTCGAATCTCCATCTGGACTCGAAAGTGCCCTGACCGTCCATGCAGGAGCAAAGGCTGCCCTCGTCGCCGACCCATGGGCGGTCCTCCCGCTGCTCTCCATCACCCACACCCCCGGCCACCCAGGCTCTGCAAAGAAACGGGACCAGGCGGCGGAGCGCTGACTTCCGCAGACAGCAGGCGGCGCTTGGTATGCCTGGCACGCCCGGCCAGGCTGGCATCCTTCCCCGTGCCTCCTTTAGCGCCCGCGAGCCGCTATAATTAAGATTTGCCAAAACCGAGCGAAGGAGAACATGCAGCCAGCTACTTAAGTATCGCTTTAATACTCTTAATACTAACGAGTCGAGCCAAGTCATAAAACATTTTAGTGCGCTGTAAAAGCCGCGGCGCCGAGAGGGAGCGTCGCGGTTCAGGGCTCGGGCCTCGCGGGCACATCCGTGGCTCCAACCCGAAAAAGATACACCCGTGAACCATGTGAAATGCAAGCAGGAACAACATTGTTACCTTAACGCTTTTACTCACTATTCAGAAATCAGTGAGTACGCCGAGCCAGGAAATGCCGGACTTGAAACGCCGATCCAGGAAACGCCGAGCCTTGCAGCAAGGAAGAGGCGACCCCACGTCCCGCTCCGTTCCGACCGCGCAAAAAATGGCCGAACCTTCCCATGTGAAAAAAAAAAAAAAACACGCCCACCACGTGTAAAAGGGGTGGAAAGGGGCGGGGCTTCAAAAAGAGAAATTCGTGAAAAAACACGCCCCCAAATCCGAAAAAGATGGGGCTTGTTTGGAGAGACAAAGCTCTTCTCCAATGGCTGACCAGCATTTAAGAGGCCAGCCACTGGAGAAGAGGGAAGAAGAGGGGCAGGTTCAAGCCCCACTTCTGAAAATCATTAAATCTCGCGAGCGAGACTGCGCAAGCGCAGCCTTCGCTAGCCGAGACCTAAAAAGCATGTACCTGATAAGTAGGCTTTAAAGTGGTGCAGCTATGGGGAGAATATGTAAAGGGTGGATGAAAAATCATAGTACAAGTACAGCGTAAGTGAGGTTTTTGCAAATTCGAAAAAACCAGATTGCGAAAACTAGATCAAAAGGTATTATTTGGTTATTGTCCATTGTTAAGATAAACAAATGAAAATAACATTTTCAAATGGGCATTTGAACAGTTGTACAATGTAAATGAAACACACACACTGAAAGTGAGATTATAGTTTTATTGAGATGGGCATCTATTTTTTATTATACTTATGGTTTACAATTTGTCTTTATTTGAACAGTACACTGTGACATTTTCATTACTGTGCTATATACTTTGAAATTTGCATGTTGTGACAATACTGGATTTTTTATCAAGCTATTTGTTATAATAAGTCCCGGTGCCACTGCACCTGCTGCACCATTGAAATCATGATCCCAGTGCCTGCTAGATAACTGCACTTTGCCTGTTTTAAGAATGTACATTTGGTGCAGCTGGTGTTCTTTATACCACATAACAATGAAAATACGGGTGGTTGTTTAAATTACTTCAGACGAAACCCTTTTTAGCAATTATTAAGCTAAAATACCTGACATAAAGTGAGCTAAATTAGACCAAACGCTGCCTATTTTAAGTATATGCAGTTGTTATTCTTTATATTATATAGCAATGAATATACAGGACGCTGTTTAAATTACTTTGGAGAACTCGAACCCTTTTTAGCAAATACTAAGCTAAAATACCACGTATTAATAAAACCATTTTACATCCACGGAAAGATGAACTGCATAATTTCCACTATTAGGAAATAACTTCTGCTTCAGTTTACATAGTATTGTTCAATTACCACGTTGCTTATTCATATTGCCAACAAAAAATAAAGCAAATAAAATAACATGTTTTTGGTGCTAGAACAATACAATCTGCACAGTAAAAGCCCGTCTGAAAAAAAACAAGTCCAACCACCTACCTACTTTCTAGGCTAAAAGCTTGGAGTTAAAAATAAGGTTGGGTGGAGCTCGCATAGTTCTACTCCGCGGAATTCCGCGAAGAGCCGCCCGGCGAGATTCCGCGGAGTTCTACGGGAAGCGGTCAAGCGGAATGCCGGCTGCTGTACGAGTTAAAACTTCAAACCCGCAGCTCTGTAAATACACCCTTGTCTTACATCCACAGCCCAGTTGTTACAGGTTCTAATCGTGAGCAGCAGAGCGAGCAGGAAGTCTGCGAAAAGTGCTGAGGTGGCAGCAGCTGGGCATCTGCAGCTCTGACAATGCTGATTGCAGCCGAGCCCCTGATGCCAGCTGGAAGCCACTGACTGTGACTCCTACTGAGGGACCTCAAACCTGAAGAGATCGTGAGAGAGGGGCAAGGGGAACAGAGCACTTACTGCCGGCCTGGGGCATTCCTGGCATGAGAGGAGACCACCACTCACTGCCAACCCTGGCACTCCCAGCGTGAGTGGTGCTGACCCCTCACAACTGGGCGGGGGCAGTCCTGGCATGAGCAGTGCCTGGATGGGTACACTCTAGATGTGCGCAGAGCTGGCCACTCACTGCCGGCCCGGGGCGCTCACTCCTGTAAATATATTTTGAAGAAATGTGCTGATTTATGAGCTGTACCCAGGGACACCTGTGTGAACTCACGAAGGTATGGGGTCAGCGAAAAAGAAGAAATGTGTAATTAGAAAAGCCCAGACTGGTGCTGGCACTGATGAATGGCCTTGAGCCATGCAGAAACAATCTTGCACGCCTGTTGCATGTCGATCCACCTTCACACCCCTGACGTGATCGGCTGCATATCTCGCCTTTCACAATTCGGCTGTGTGTGTGTCACTACCGACATGAAAACAGGAGCCTCGCCTACAAGTGTACTGCCTTACTCATTCGTTGTAGCAGGGGGTTCAGTGTGCATGAATACAAGTCAAGAAAAATGATAAACATTCCCTGCCCCAAAGTTGGTTATGAAAAACAGCTCAAACTGTAAAGTAGTGGGTCCCTCAAACTCTTGGCACCCAGCTCCACAACACCTGCTGCACGAATGATGAGTACTTTCCTGATATTCTGCCTGTGGGCACAAGTGCCCTGCATACACCGGCTAACAAGGCAGTGCACACTCGGATCTCCCCAGCCACGGGGCCACAGCATGACTCCACAGGTGTGCCTCTGCTCACACAGTTGTAAAGCGAAGCATCGAGCAGGGGAGGTGTGGGGGTGCTACAAAGTTGCTACTTTGACATTCTCCTACATTCTCCCACATTGAGGTGTTCTCGGGAGCCCTGGATCATGTAATAGCCCCCCTTGCACCTCGAAGGAAGCCCCCACCAAGACGTATGTGGTTTTATAGTGGTGGCAAACACTTCGACGTCACTGGTAGCAGCCCTTACCAGCTGCTCCTTAATTTACAGCAGAACATAAAGTTGCCCATCCCCCCTTCTTGCCACAGGGAGGGCATCTTACCCCTGCCCACTCACAACAGTTTTGCCTGGAATCGCAAACCGAGCTCATCCACATGTTCATAAAATGTCCAGACCTGAGTTGCCCTCTCCACAGGGCTCACTGGCGCGTGACCACTCACTCACAACAGTAGCAGTACCTTTGTCCCTCGCCCAAGCAGTGCCACACCTGAGAGTTACAGCTCTGTGAAGCCGCACAGCACTTCATTGTTGTGATGCTGGATTGTTATGGTTTATCTACTGAATCTGATAAACAGGAGGGGGCAAATCCAAACTATAACAGAGAAAAAAAAACAGTCTCACCCATGCAGCATGTTCCTATAATTAGTTACCATCAATGCTTCGCGCAATTCCTCAAACACAACTAACTCTAAACAAGCATTGGCATAGCCAATAGGTCTCGCCTTTGGGACCTTATAAGTATTTAGCCGTGCAACAGTTGCATAACTAAATACTTATAAGGTCCCAAAAGCGAGACCTATTGCCTATGCAAAGCGTCCGCGAAAGGGAAAGTGATCGCGATCACGATCAAACCTCAAAGCGGCTGTGCGGCCGCAAAAGTAATCGAGGTAAAGCGCAGCGCGCGCCCGGGCACATGCACTGTAGCTCCAGGCTGGCCTGGTAGCACTTTTTGGATCCCTCTCAATAAGTCTCGCCAGACCAGCGCATGCGCTGGGTCAGGCGAGACCTAAAAATGAAACAATGAAGGCTCACCAATGTGTTGGCTTTTGAGTCCAGACACCCTTGCCTGCCGTTCAAATCTGCCCGCGCTGTGCCCCGGCCACTGTACACTTCCAGTGTCACTGGAACCAGATGAACACCTCCCCCTGAAAAAGGCTGAAGAACAAAACAAGCACAAACTATCTGGAAAAGGCAGCGCGGAACATACGCCAATCATTGACAACAGGCTCAGGGAAATGAAAGCTGATTAATTGATTCAATTGGCCGAATTTATTAGTGATTCTGCGTTACAAGTGTAACGCAGAATCACTAAGGGACATATTATCAAGCGTTAAAATTATCGCCGCTTTGGCGGCAGAAAACTGCCACTAAAGCGTCGATGATGGGCTTGATAATATGCCGCAGAGAATTCCAATAGAAGTCCATGTTCTGGTGTGAACATGGGCTTCTATGGGAATTCTCTGCAGCATATTATCAAGCCCATTATTGCCGCTTTAGCGGCGATAATTGTTACTCCGTGCTTGATAATATGCCCCTAAATTCCTTCAATTCTGGTGGCAGAATAAAAAAAATCCACCCAGCTCTATTAAAAAATTGGAGAATTCTCACAGTATTCCAAGATAATAGACACCTTCCAAAAAAAAATCAGCAGCACAAATCCCATGGAGTCACCAAAAATGCTTGCTCACTAAGTCCTGCTGTGACGCGATGCAACAACAATGCCCAGCATCTGGAATTTTCAAATTCACTGCTCTTGCAACTATTCTGCCTCCCTTCCTGGCCAGTAGAAGAAACAGGCTGCAACCACAAAACTCGAGAAACACTTTTAGAACAGGCACATGACTGTGTTTACAATCGAACACTCTAGCACTTGTCTGGCATTGTAATGTTATACAGAAACTGTCCCAAGGAATCCCATCAGAGCACAACGGAACATGCTCATGTAAAGCACTGCAATCACTTTGTTCGGGTTTACTTACATAGGGGCATATTGACAAGCAGGCGATAAAAAATTATCGCCGCTTTTGCGGCCGTTTTCGGCCGATAAGCTGCGATAATTTTATCGCCTAATTTGCAAGGCCACGCTAACGCGTGAAACCTTGCTTTAGCGTGGGGATTCTTTATGCCCAGCTTTGCATCTTTAATGAGATGCAAAGTGGGTGGTCCTGAGCTAACATGACAGGAAAAATGTCGCTAAGCAACATTTCTCCTATCATCAAGCCCCACGCTATGAAGCACAGCGTTAGGAAAAGTAGCGATAACCCCTGTTATCGCTGCTATCCTTACGCCTGCTTCAGGACAGACTTAGCCATGATATCCTATGGAGGGTGGATATCATGGCTAAGTTTGTGAGTCCCTGTCAGCAAGCTAATGCCACATTGCGTGAGATTATCGCTGGGTTTCCAGCGATAATCTCTCGTTAGGCAGTTAGCGTGAGGATTTTTATCGCTGAGGAGATAAGCGTTGCTAATAGCACGCTATCTCAGCGATAAAAATCCTCGTTACCCGGCGATAATTATCCTCACGCTAAGAGCGCTGAGCGATAATTATCGCCGGGTGTTGCTGATATGCCCCTTAATTCGCCAATAACAAACACATATAGCAACTAAGAACACCTCGTACTCCATTATTTCTTTATTCAAATTGATTTAAACCAAAGTTTTATTATGACTCACATGAAAAAATATTTCTAATTGCATTTATAATAAAGTGAAAAGTTAAGAGATTTAGAAATGCACCACAAGTGAAAAACCAGAACCAGATAACAAGAAGGTGATCATTTTGGTGAATAAGCAAACATAAAAGCACCATGGTGTCTTTCAGGAGATGGCCAGTGTTTCATTAAATTATGCAGCACAAAAGGGAAATACACTGTGTGCTCATTATACACAGCTATGGTCTATCTTCTATTGATGTTTACGAATATCTCAATATTATGAGTATTCAGATGAGTACTGGCAATTTTGGGCCTGCAAGATAACTGCATTTGTGACTGCCTTTTTATTAGTAAAATATAGCGATATTTGATGTTTAGAGGAGTTATGTCAAATTGTGGCCTCAGTGCAACTGCACCTTCTGCACCATTTTAACCATGAACTTATTATCTGCAAGCTAACTGCACTTATGACTGCCTGGTTAATAATGAAATATAGCAATAATAGGTTTTTAGAGGAGTTATGATAAATTTTGGCCCTGGTGCCACTGCACCTGCTACATCATTTCAATCATTGCCCTATTACCTGCAAAGTAACTGAACTTGTGACTGCCTGTTTAGTAGTAAAATATAGCAATATTAGGTGTTCGGTGGTGTGCCAAGAGCTTTTGGTCCCGGTGACACTGCACCGGCTACATCATTGTAATCATGTCCCTAGTATCTGCCAGATAACTGCACTTGTGGCTATCTGTTTAGTAGCAAACTTTAGCAATAATCTGTGTTCAGAGGGGTCCCTAAATCTTTTGCCCCCTGTGCCACTACACCTGCTGCACCATTTAATTCCAGCCTCTTTTAAGTGCAAGGTAACTGCAATTGTGACTGCCTGTTTGCAAGTAAAATATAGCAATTGTAGGTGTTTAGAGGGAAAGATAAAATGCAAACAGTAAATGGTATGCACTTCGAACCACCAAAGTGGAGGGGAATAAGTAGTTAGGCAATGGTAAGCTGATAAGAGAGACACAGAAGGGAGAACAGGCTAGAAACAGAGGAAAGTAAACTGGAAAGCATACTGACCAATAAAAAGTTAACGGGGGTGTAAGTCCCTTCTAAAATAGATTAAAAACAACAGATTTCAGCTGTGACAAGCAAAAACCTAACAAGCACAGTGCAACCTATGTGCAAGCAAAACCTAAAATGTGCTATTTAGTCACCGCTGCATCACAGTTGCAGGTGGGCTCCTCAGTAAGTACATATGAGCAATTTATTAATATCATATTGAATTAGCCTGTCACAGAGTGTTGGTTTTCCGCCTATGGTCATCGGTGGACCATTTCGCTCCCACCAAACCAGCCCTTTCTCTCTCTGTATCATTCTCCTTCCAATATAACCCCAACAGCACATCCCACAGAACCACCAAATGACCCAACACATGAAAAATTATTTAAGGTAAGAGCATTCTCGCACAGATCTGAATCCTCAGCTAGGCCCTGCTCATCCAATTTTGGCCTGTCACCCTTTCAGAGATCACTGATACTTATGATACCGAAAATAAAACCCGACTCATGATGGGGACCCTCCATTCTTTTGGGTCTCCTCGTACCTTGTCTAGATTTGGAAGCGCTGTGAATTCAGTGCAAAACGTTTCAGATTGGCAGTGTTAAATCTCTGTCCTTGGCATTTCCTTGGCTCCTCTTTGACTACCTCCTTTGTTGACCTTTGTAGAAATCATTGGTTTCCACCACATCATTGAAAATGCTCTCTCCTTCTCTCCCTACTCGAATGAAGGCCTGCATCTCTGACATCTTGTAATATCTCGCTATGGACTCTTTAATGAGAAGTCCAGATAAAAATGTTATCCCATCCACTACTTTCTAATATATCATGCTACCTGTCCCTTTTACCTTGACTATGTTCTCCCCTTTCTTTGTACCCAACCCTTTGGGGTTCACTATGATTAGGGGTGAGCGAACAATTCTGTTCTGCCGGTAGAGTTTGCTGAGTTTTGCCCACAAAGCGATGCATAACACAGTTTTTTCTCACACGCAGTTCGCCAACGTTAAGTTGGTAGGCATGCGTGAGAGAAATCATGCACTAGAACACCTCCCAATGAGATTTCTGAATGTGGGCGGCAGGTCGCTACTGCTCCAAATAAGACAGCTGTTGCTTGGTTTGAGGAAGCAGCTGCTTGTGCTAAGGAAACTGCGGCTCAAGTGGAAAATTAACTCGAGTGGCAGAAAGAATGAATACCTTATGGTGCTCCGCGTGATGGCGTTCTTGCTGATTTTACAACATGGGAGAAATTCTTGATGCTAAAAATCAGTGTGAACAGCATGACATACCAGACTCTGACGCTTGCCGAACTCCTTGTAGTGCGGTGTAGTTTTTTAAGCACTTCACGGAGTTCCGTGTCGCACAACTCCGCGAACTCCCCCCAGGCCTAACTATAATTTCAAAATGAGAGTATCAGCCTTCATCTTCACAAGAACTATGGCTGTCTTCTATCTCTGGTTCATTAGACAACTTTTCTATCCTTAGTCGCTCTCGTAGAATTCTTGCAAAACCTCTGGTCATGTAGGCTCCTCAGCTAAGATCGATGCTACTAAGTTGGTTGGCTCCCAGCAAAATTTAAATGTTATTAAAATGAGTCTGATTTTCCAACCTGGAATCTATTAATAAACACTATTATTCACAAATAGTTTCATTTATTATTGGCAATCATCTCATAGTGACTACATATATACAACCCTTCAATCTGTTTCCCACCCAATTAGTTGAAAGCATGTGTTAGCTCTCTGTCATTAAGTTGCGCACATTCCTAAAACAGAATGCTACCCACACTGTAGATTGCTGATTCTACTGATGTTAGCTTTTTGATTCACATGAAATTTTGACCTGGATATTTTTTGAAAGGGCACACTTCTGAGGAAGGGTTTCATTAATCCTTCAGAAGTACAACACATTTCGGAAATTGGAGATTTTTGTTACTATTGCGAGGCCAAGGCAAGCTATATTATGTTCCACATGAGTTGTAGCTAGATGGCCCAATATTCATTGTAAGCATAGCCTCGCATATTACCCTCCTACATCTCTCATGACATTCTCCACTCCCTGACAATCTACCATATACTTCCGTGCCCTTTCATTTCCTATTCTCCTGATTATACTCTGTATCCTCTCTCCTAGGCTCCTGTTTACTACTCTCTCACTCCTTCTCATTTATTTAGCTAGGGTTTTTATATAGCACTGCATCTATCTTCACGGTCACTTCAGAGTACAGTATACAATATCTTAAAAATCAAGTAATAAGAGCAGTAGAGTTTCAAAAGGATGTGGGGTAAGTTCTCAAACTGGTATGACTCACTCATTCCTACCAAGGGGTCGATTGCGATGTAGTTTTATGAAAAGGCTACGAATCGGATTCTGGTCTTCCGAATTGGATTTGGAAGCCTTGTTTCTGACCTAATCGTAAACCTTTCCGAACAAGCAATTACGATGTTCGGACTTTCTGAATCGGTTCTGAATTCAAACCGGATGGCATTCGGAAAGTCCATGTCGTTCCGAGCTGGATCTTGTGTGTCTACGGGCTGTGTTTCTGAATGACTCGGAAGCTTTCTGAACGAGCCATTGCGATGATAGATTGGGACAGCCTTTCCAAATCAGTTGTTCGAACTAGGATCGGCTTTCAGAAGCTGACTTTGAGGGCCCTTAGTGGTCCCCTCTTCACTCAAGACCTTCCGAATTGGACCCCCCTTTCCACCCATGCACAGTGTGTCAGGAACCAAGGGGTGCCCACCACAGGGTGCACGATTTTCCCCAGCCACCCCTTTCTTCAATGGGAGCCTGTGTGTTCTGTTGGAACACAGGCTCCCATTGAAGTCAATGGGATTCCGACCGAATCGTATACGGAAGCATCCGGACGCATCGTAATCGGTCAGACGGACTCCCGGATCCGATTTGGTCAGAAACCATTCAGGGACCGATTCGGTTAGAATGCTTTCCGATCGACAACGCAATCGACCCCCAAGTCTAGATTATACAAGAAGGCCAGTTTGAGTTGTGCATTCTTTAGGAGTTGCTTGAATCAGAAGTAGCAGGGTTCTACACTCACGATTAGAGTTAGTGAATTCCATAACTTGGGGCATTGGACTCAGAGATATACCTCTGTGTTTTAGTCTTTTAAAGGTTTCTGTAGTAATCCAGTGTTGAGGGAGCTGAGCAGAGGTTCCTGACTGGTGTGTAGTGGAGGGCACATCTTTGTATGTATTCCATGCTTTTCTTCCATTATGCTTTTAAAAAACAGAAGTAATTTAGAAATGTTGCTCTTCCATCAGCAGCCAGTATGATAGCTGAGCTATCTTTATGTTGTCGTCATTTTAGCAACTCAACAAACTTTCAACTTTTTGGTTCTCAAATCTTTCTGTACAAATTTCTACGAAGCCCGATAGGTACAGTATTATAATAAACAAAGCGTGCCTTTATGAGAAATCTTGTAATTTCCGGAGTTTTTGAATGTAGTAAGGGGGATATTTTTGCTCTAAGAGCACCTATAGATTGATGCTCTTCACCACATACATTTGGGGTGAGAATGACATGTTGACATCAAAGAGCACTCTCTGATTACTTGACTTCATTGACAGAGATGGAGGGATTCCAAAGTTCTTGGCCATTCAAAGAGTGGATATCTTGAGCCAGTGCTCTGAGGGCACAATAGGTGTGTACGCCATACTTTTTCACCCTGCTGCACTTTGGTAGTAGCCACAGACACTTGCATGGCCCCGTTAATAATATAGATTGTGCCACAGATACATTTATGCCAGAGCAATTGCAAGGAGGAGATTCTTCATTGGCAGTGGGGCATGGCCCCCTGGAACTGATGTAATCAATTGACTCTGCTCCTGGTATGTAAATGGTCAATTAAAATATGTCACAAGCATAACAATTTCTTAAAAAATTAGGTCTTGGAGTAGCCCTGAACATATCTATCAATTCCATGCCTCGTTCTTCAAGAACCTCAGGCTGAGCCATTTTTGGGTTCAGTTAGTAGTGAAAATGTTTCAATTTACCTTTCTGTGTTTAGAGGCAATTTACCAATAAAACCTCCTCCATAAATTTGGCTCTTGGTAGATCTTTGTAGCAAGATATATGGGATTACTTTTACAACCAAAATAAATGGTCAATAAGGTAGTGGTCTCCACGATACACGGGCAGGCCTCCTTAGCCCTATTACCATATGAACCCCTACTCTCTGGCCATCTGTAGGTAATGAAAGTGTTCCTCAGGGCAGCAAAGATAAAGAGCATTTTTCTATTACCTTTGGCTGACACAAACAAATTAATGATAGACAGATGACTTTAATGGGACAAAAGCATGAGTCTTCCCGATAAGCTAGAATAAAAGGAAGCAGAAGCCACAGAGAAGACAGTGGATAACAAGTAGCGAATACATCTATCAGATTTCACTGTCTAATCTACTGTACATTACTCCATTGGAGGACCATATTTTGTGCTGTATATAGGCCCAAGCAAAAGTTTGGTAACCCCTGGTGTAATCTCAGATAATTTGGGAAATGTCATGTTATGCTTGTTATGCAAAATTCCTGAAATTACACTATTTAGTCGTTTCTTATTTACAATTGGTGAAGGAATGGTCAGAAAAACTACTTGATATTGCATAACGCATTATCCCTGCTCTGGCCTTCTTACCTACAGCTCCAATCCCTCCTTCCTGCTACTACTAGCCTGACTGGGAGATCATACGATGACCTAATGACAGCATAAGTACAAGACACAAGTGATACCACACCTCGGGCTGATGTCAGCCCTTGCATTTTTGGGTTTCAAAGGCTCAGCTTAATTTAATGGTTAGTTTGTTTACTCATCTGTTCAAGTTTATCCCAACTCATGGGTCACAATGATTGAATAAAGTTATTGCTATGCAACGTGCACTGATTCGCAGAAACGTGATGATGTAATGAAGACTACCTAATTGAAAGGTTCTGTTTTGTGACCCCATGCAAACAAAATCAATAAAGAGATAGGTGAAAAAAATCGCATATTTATGTAGCATTCACAGCAAAAATGTTGCGTTAGCGCACAAAAACAATGCGAACAAGCAGAACGCAATCAGGTACTACTTGTGGTTTTTTATTATTTTTTTGCACTTTCTTAGTGCAAAATGCGTCCGCAGGAGCAAAATGAATGCACGGACACACTTCACACTAACGTGTAGAATAAAGTGCCAGTTTTTCACCACATGCAAGTAAACGTAATTCTGCTTAACTTCTCTGAAATTTTTGCATAATCACGCAAAAGCAAATTCTGTAAATTAGCCACACCCCTTGCTGTGAGAAACAGTGGTATATTGTGTCAAAACAATTTAATAATTGGCTGTATTACACATAAGATTAGTGTTTCAAAATTATTCTTAATTTCTATATGTCTCTGTGCAGCTCCGGAGTTAGTTTGAGGCTTAACAGTACAGTAAGCAGCATTCTTCAATAAGGTCACAATAGCCCTTTTTGAAATGTCCTCGAAGAATCAAGCACCCAGTCCCGCACAAATGATGTAGTGTGCATTTCATCCTTCCCTTGATATCGGGAGTAAAAATAATTTATGATCAAAGAATTCCGTACAAGTGCCAGCATAACCTGTTAGAGGCAAGTAGTATATGGGTTACAAACCCACTTAAGAACAAGCATTGGCATAGCCAATAGGTCTCGCTTTTGGGACCTTATAAGTATTTAGTTATGCAGCACAATATCCTTGGTGCAACAACATTAACTGTTGCATGGTTAAACACTTATAAGGCCCCAAAGGCGAGGCCTATTAGCTATGCCAATGACTTTTTTTTTTTTTGTCAAAGTTGTATTTATTAGCAACAGAAAAGAAAGTACAGGTCATGACACTGGTAATACCACAGAATGGACCGGCAAGCGAAGAATAGGAAAGAGAAAGGTACAGACCCAGACCCAAACCCGGACATAGACAAGGCAAGCTTCACCACTAGTAATATATGCCAAAGTAGGTGTACAGCAGTGCGAAAATATGAGGTGTAGCAGGCCCCAAAACTGTGCCCCGGAGATCCCCCATGGGCAAACCCCATAGACCAATAGTCCGGTGTCCACAGTCTAGGCAGAGAATAAGAGTCCATTCAAGCCGCAGTCTCTGTGCCAAGGAACATCAAACTGATTTTATAGAAAACCCAACTCCTCACAAATCCCCCCTCCCCCCCCCCTGCCCCCCATTAGGAAAAAGAGGGAAAGAACAGAAAGAAAAGGAAGAACCATAGAGAGAGAAGAAGAGGAGAAGCTCGAGGAGGGAATCCGGAGATCCAGGGTCGGAGGCATATCCATCAAGGGCGGGAGGCCGGGCGATGCTTCAGCCAGGCAGCACCGTGTCCACAAAATGGACCACCAGGGGGACCTCCTAGCGGTGCCCTCAGTAGGCTACAGTTGGAACAGCCGCAACCCCCTAATCTGGGGCGGGCAAACAGCCGCCGGCAGACCCCGAGAGAGGAACGTCACCATTGGACCCCAGTTGAATTTGAATGCCGGATAGTCATCTCTAAAGATATCCGCCATTCTCTCCAGACTTAGAAGCCTCCAAAGGCGGGAATGCCACATCGAGGCCGTGGGAGCTGCCTGTTTCTTCCAGTTGGCAGGGATAGCCACCTTCGCCGCCCCCAAGCAAAGCCACATAATGGCCTTGTCTGCTCTGGTCTGATAGCGCAGGGAGGGGTCTCGAAGGCCCAACAGCGCAGTCTCAATAGATGAGGGGATCGGATAGCCCAAAATAGTCTTGATTTGCACCAGTATCTCTTCCCAAAAAGGACGAATAGTCGGACAGGTCCACCAGATGTGCTTAAAGTCCCACAGTAGCCCGCACCCTCTCCAGCAGCGGTCAGAGGTGCCTGGGAAGATGCGCCTCAGTTTGGCTGGGTATAGGTACCAATCTACCATCACTTTCATATGCGCTTCCCTTAGTTCTATGGAGTGGTTGTGTTTTGCGATGTCGGACCATAGCGCCTCCCAGTCCCGCTCCTCAATCGGCCTATTCACCACCTCTTCCCATGTAGCCTTGAAACGTGGGGTCGGTGAGACCACAGTGGCCAGGAGATGACCGTATAAGAAAGAAATTACCCCCTTCATGGTAGTGGTAGCTCGTATGAATTTCTCAAACGGGGTCTGGGGTCTATTGATCGCCCCCTGCATGGCAGGCGACTGGAGCCAGTGACGTAATTGGAGATATCTGTAGTGTTCAGTTTGCGGAAGGCTAAAGTCAGACCTACATTCTGAGAACGTCATCAACCTAGAACCTCTGAATAAATGCCCAACCATTAAGCATCCTCCCTCCTCCCATGCATTGGAAGGCCCCCTGGTGAGCGTCGGCGGGAATGCCGCGTGTCCGTGGATGGGGGTGTGAGTGGAAGGAAAAGTGGTCCATCGATCGTCGTGGGATAGAGTATCCCAGACCCGTAGCGTCGTTCTAGTGGGCGAACTAATGTATGTATTATCTGGCCTATCGCATTTAGGACGCCAGACCAGATCCCAAATCGTCTGTCCCACAATCGACTTATCCATATGTAACCAGTGTTTATCTGACTCTCTTTTAGACCACTCAGTCAGCACACGCAGCTGCGCCGCCTTGTAGTAAAGGTGGAAGTCGGGAAGGCCCACTCCGCCCGCAGAGCGGGCCTCCGTAACAGAGAATACGACAGGTGGGCTCTCCCCCCCTGCCAGATATAGCGGGAACAGAGAGAGCGCATGGTCGAGAAGGAGAGAGGAACCTCCACAGGGAGGGCCTGAAATAAGTGGAGCAGCTTCGGCAAGACCGTCATTTTAAGCGAGTGGATGCGCCCCAGCCAGGAGATAAACAATGGTTTACAGCGCGCCAGATCAGCCTTGATGTGAGCAAGAAGGGGGGGAAATTAGCCCCATATAGATCCTCCACCAACGGTGTAAGTCGAACACCCAGGTATTGAAGAGATTCAGTCTCCCAGCGGAAGGTCGTGCACTGCTGCAGCCTCGGGAGCTCCTCCTTGGGTATCGTAAGGTTGAGAATATAGGATTTGTCTAAGTTGATCTTAAATCCCGCTACCCGTTTAAAGCGCTGCAGCTCTGCATGCAGGGTCAGGAGGGACGTGGAAGGGAAAGTGAGGGAGAGAAGGACGTCGTCCGCGAAAAGGGAAATCTTGTGTTCCTCCCCCGCAAACAGAATGCCCGATATCTGTGGATTGTGACGTACGGCCAGCGCTAGGGGTTCGATGCTCAGGGCAAACAAAAGTGGGGAAATGGGGCAACCCTGCCTCGTGCCTCTAGAAAGGGTAAAAGGTGCCGAACAAGTCCCGTTGACCTGGACACGTGAGGTAGGAATCCGATAGTTGGCCTGAATCATCGCAATGAAGGGGTCTGCAAAGACCATCTGTCGCATAATGGAGAATAAGAATCTCCAGTCCACCCGGTCGAACGCTTTTACTTTTTTTTTTTTTTGAAACCGTTTATTACAAAGCTCAAAAAATATACAAAGATGGGCCTACAACCTTCCGGCCGGCCGCTAGTAAACAAAAGGAGCATATGATACACATTGTAGAGCGCGCGTTGCGGCTAAGGAAGATGCACAGGAGTTAGCAGCGTTGATAGCTACACCATCCGGACCCCACTGTACGGTTTCATTTTAAACTGAAATAACAACCAGAAAAAACAAAAACCACAAGGCAATCTACAATCAGAAATAGCAGCATGTGCTCCCCTGAGAGGGGGACCCTACCAATCCATAGGAGTATCAAGAAGGGGAAGAGATCAGGATTAGGGCTGGGTAAAACTCAATGCCCGGAACGGGGAAGATGGGTCGGCTACGGGGATGGGTCAGGCGACGGATCGGGCAATAACGGTGGAGTACAGATTCCCCCGCGGTAGGCGTTCCAGGGGCCCCAGACTTTCACCCATGTCCCAGGCTTACCTCTCGCAACATACACCACCTTTTCCCGAAACATGCACCAATCCATATGTTCCTTCCAGGCCGAGACAGTCGGGGACCTCTGAGATCCCCACAGTTGAGCAATATCACGCTTAGCCACCATATATCCCAGAGTCACCCACCACGTCTGTGGCGCCGAGTAGTCGGTAGGTTCCCACACATTCAACAGGCATCTCCTCGCTTCGGGTAGCAGCACCACATGCGTAACCACACGCAGGACCTCATGCACACCACGCCAGAATCGCTCCACCTCCGGGCATTCCCACAATATATGCAGAAAGGTCCCCAAAGCGCCACACCCACGCTTACACAACCCATCCACAGCATAGCCCATACGCAGAAGCCTCGGCCCCATCATGTAGACTCTGTGGAGTATCTTGAGCTGGACGAAGCGAAGGAGGGCCGGTATGGCCACCTCTTTCGGGGAGGCCACCGCAAGGGTCCAGTCCTCGTCGTCCAGCTCCAGTCCATCGGCAACCCAAGCCTCACGAAGGGCAACCAGCAATCCCGTGCGGTCATTGATCAGTTTTTTGTAGATCAGTGAGATCGTGCTGTCCGGAACGTGTCCATCCAGCACTCTATCCTCAAGGGGGGAACACTCCGGGATGGATGCAACGTCCGGGAAGACGGAACCCAGTGCACGACGGATCTGCAAATACCGAAAGTACTCCCTGCCATGCAAGTGGAACTCCGTCTGCAGCATCTCGAACGTTTTAAATCCTCCCCTCGTCCAGACATCCCCCACCTTGCTAATGCCTATCATGTCCCACTTCTCGAAGCCCTTCGAGGTCCACAGGGAGCCCAACTGCTCGGAAGCGTATAGTGGTGACGCCCGGGTCAGACGATCCTTCCACCCCATCGCCACATTAGCCGCGTGCCACACTCGCACCATGACACGCGTGGGGCCGGTCAGCCGAGCGTCGGGCGTGCTGGAGTAGAGCGCTCGATTATAGTCCCCACCCGGGAGTAGCATCTTATCCATTTCGAATGCCGGGTTTAAAGCGGGCCCATACAGGCCGTGATTAATCGCAGCCAGCTGGGAGGCCCAATAGTATCGTTTGATATCCGGGAGGGCAATCCCGCCGTCATACCATGGGAGCGTCAGCTTCGCCAGGGCGATACGCGGCCTCCCATCCCAGAACAGGCGGCGCTGCAAACTCTCCACCTCACGGAAGTAGCGCGCTGGGACGGGGTCCATAGTATTCTGCAAGGCGTAGAGGACGCGCGGCAGAGACATCATCTTAAACAATGCCGCCCGGCCGAGCGGCGAGAGCGGCGAGAGCGGCGAGAGCGGCAAGCGCCGCCAGCGCGTGACATCTTCCTTCAGGCGCTGGAGGGGGGGAAGCAAGTTCCGATCATACCGGGCCTCCGGGTCCAGAGTAATGAAGACACCCAGGTACCGAAATCCCTGCGGGGCGATCTGGATCGGACAGCCCCGCGGGAGAATGGGCGCCTCCCCAGAGAGAACATACACGCACGATTTAGCCCAGTTGATGACAAGGCCGGAGTTACGACCAAATGAATGCAAAACATCAACCAGTACTATAAGTGAGTTACGTGGGGAAGCTAGGTACAAGAGGATGTCATCGGCGTATAGGGATACGCGGTCCTCATGCTCGGGGGTCCAACGGAGACCATGGATGGAAGGCTCCCACCGCAGCCACTCTGCCAGGGGCTCCAAGGCAAGCGCAAAAAGGAGCGGCGATAAGGGGCAGCCCTGCCGCGTGCCCCGGCCCAGCTCAAACGGAGCCAATACTCTACCGTTCACCACCACCTGCGCCAATGGGCCCGAATACAGCAATTTGACCCAACTGATGAACCCTGCGCCAAAGCCAACCTTCGCAAGCATCGCCCAGATGTATGGCCATTCAAGCGTATCAAACGCCATGGTGGCGTCCAGGGATGCCAAAATGGCCGGCTCCCGTATGTACTGAACACGTGCAAGCACCCCATGCAAACGCCGCAAGTTAAGAGCTGTGTTACGATGGGGAATAAAGCCGGACTGATCCTGGTGAACCAGTTCGCCCACCACGCCGACCAGCCGATTGGCCAGGACCTTGGCGAGAATTTTAGGCTCCGCGTTCAGTAGCGAAATGGGCCGATAGGATGTAACCCGGTCCCGAGGTCTCCCCTCCTTGTGGATAACCACGTTTGTAGCCAGACGCTGGTCCAGCGGGAGGGAGCCCACCGAATGGGCCTCCAGGAACATCGATCGGAGATGTGGTGCCAGCGTATCCGGTCTCAATTTGTACAACTCGATGGGGAGACCATTAGGACCCATGGCCTTGCCGGAAGCGACCGAACGTATGGCGAGGGCGATTTCGTCGGAGGTTGGAGCGGCGTCTAACGACACTCTGTCCTCCTCCGAAAGGGAAGGCAGCGCGATATCCCTGAGCAGGGTACGGGAATCCTCTTCAGAGCAGGAAGACACCGGGGAATACACTCCACGGAAATAGTCAGCGAAGCAGGAGACAATTTCTTCCGGCTTAGTAACACACACCCCGTCTGTTTTCTCAATCAGCGGGACTACACGACTCGCTCTCTCCTTTTTGTCCAGCCACGCAATCAATTTACCAGCCTTATCACCCACATCATACAATCTCCCCTGTTGCTCTCTACTGAGGCCCCTGGCTGCCTCCGTGACGAGGGCCCTATAGGCCGCTTGCTTGAGTTGGAGGACATGCAATACGGCATCCGTCACCCCACTTTCTAGATTACCCTCCAACTCGGCTATCTCAGCTTCCACCCGGGTCACCTCCTCCCGCTCGCGCCTCCGGGTGTGGGAAATGAGGGACAGGGCCTCTCCTCGTAGTACTGTCTTGAATGCCTCCCACAGTGAGACAGCCGAAGGCACGGACCCCACATTCTCGTCAAAGTAGCGCTGGAGGGATTTAATCAATTCAGCGCGAATAGTGGGGTCGCGCAAGTACCAGGGATTGATCAGGACCACCCTACCCTCACCCCTCGGAAAAAGGTCCAGGTGTAACAGGAGCGGGGAATGGTCCGAGATACCCCGTGCCAAATGGCGCACCTCTCCCACCCTCCCAACATAGGCCGCCGGGACCAGGACATAATCTAGTCGTGAGAGACTACCATGGGCCCCCGAATGGAAGGTATACTGTAACTGCGTGGGATGTTTTAAACGCCAGCAATCCACCAATCCCAAAGTGTCTAATAGACCAGAGAGCCACGCTTGGGCCCGGGGGAGGTCCCTAGGGGGGTGACGATCCACAGTCCTGGAAACCACCGCATTGAAATCCCCCCCCCACCACCAGAATCCCCCCCGGAAGGCCAAGGAGGAGGCGCCCCAGGTCCGCAAAGGTAGTCGACTGCAGCCCCGGTGGGACGTATACTGACACAAAAACCACCACTTTGCCCTCCATCCTTCCCACCAAGACCGCGTAACGTCCCCTGTCGTCATGGAGCACCTCATCAATCTCCAGCGGAAGCGAGTTCTTAACCATGATGCCCACACCCCTTGAGCCAGACGTAAAGCCCGAATGGGCCACTAGGCGATAGCCACGCCGATTCATGGCGCAGAAGGAGTTTCCAATGAGGTGTGTCTCCTGCAGAAAAACTACATCGGGCGAGATTCGCTTCAAGAACTGCAGGACCACCCCACGTTTAATCCTGTCCCCCAGTCCATTCACGTTCCAGGACAAAAGAGTTAGTTCCCTAGCCCCCATCATAGACAAGAGCCACCATTCGTCCCCCCGAGAGCACTATAGAGCTAGCACAATGATACTTGTGCCTTGTGGTGAGATCGAACAACACCCCCCCATCCCTACCCACCCACCCCAACAAAACTCCCCCCTCCCTGCACCCCTGCATGAGCCCGAACAGCCCCCCCAACGTGCAGTGTGCCTGTCGCCCCATATATATAATAAAAAATAGCTAAGCCCCCTAGAGGAGGAGGGAGAACCCCCAAGAGACCCCACACAACCTCCATAGGAGGGGAAATTATACAGACAGATGCTTAATCGAGAGTGGCAACATTTTTGTCCAGAGTGAAGCCCAACATCACCCCCTCAGTCCCGATCCAGTGTGCCGTCTCCCCCCGCCGCCCCCCCCCCCACCCCCCAGATCACGATCCCCAGACAGAGTGTCCAGCCAGTCTCCGGCCGCTTCGGGGCGATCAAAAAAGTGCGTGCGACCCTCTACCTCCACTCGCAGCTTGGCTGGGAAGAGCATTGCGTATTTAAGGTTCAAGTCCCGAAGACGGCGCTTGACGCCCTGGAAGCTCAGTCTCTGCTTCTGGACCGCTGGGTTGAAATCCGGATAAAAGTTCACCTCCATGTTGTCAAGCTTAACCGGCCCCAACAGTCTGGAGGCTTGCAGGATAGCGTCTCTGTCCCGAAAGTTGAAAATCCGGGCAATGAGGGGCCGCGGAGGGGCTCCGACCTTCGGCCTTCCCCCGGGAACCCTGTGGGCCCGCTCCACCGCGAAGAATTTACTCAGCCCCCGTGGCTGGAGATGGGTAGCGATCAGGTCCTCCACAAATAGGTCCGCCGCCGCTTCCTCCCGTCCCTCGGGTACTCCGATGATGCGGATGTTGTTTCTCCGGGCCCGACTCTCGGAGTCCTCCAGGCGCCGATCCATAAGCGCACTCGCCTGACTAAGCCGGCGCACCTCTGTTTGTAGCGCCGCCACATCAGTAGTAAGGCCCGATGCGGTGTGGGCCAAAGAATCAACTTGGTCGTTAGTCTTGGAATTATCGGCCCTTACCAGGCCAACATCCACGAGGACCGAGTCGATCTTCTGTGCCAGTGTGTCGAACCGCTGGCCTACCGAGGCCTTCATCTCGGCAATGGCGCCCATGACATACCGCAGAGTCAGATCCGTGGGCAGGTCCGGGGCATCAGGAGGGTCCTCAGGGGATTTGTGCGATCCGCCGGGAGATCCCTTCTGGAGGGTATAGCGGTCCATACTGTTGGCCTGATGGGTGGTGCCACGCCGGGTCGGCTTGGTCTTTGCCCGGTCTCCATCTTGTTTGGTGGCCATGGCCACTAGTCTCCCGGTCGCACCAGTCACGTCGTGAAAGGCAGGCAATCAGGGCCACAAGCTCCGGGGGGGGCCACCCCCGATCGGCGGGGTGGGTCGCAGCCGGCGGGCAGGCCAAGTCTCCCAGCGAGACCACACCAACACAAGGAGCCCCGCGACCCAACCCTGCAGTGATTGCAAGGGGGTGCGAAAGCGAAAGCGCGGGGTGCGCGACTCGCCAGGCCCGGCCCACCGCTGTTGTTCACTTTGTCACTGGGTCACCCCTCAGCGCAAATCCGGGGTCTGGTGAGGAGAAGGCCGCAGACTTCAATCGGTGCTCACTCCGGTGTCCGAGGTCCGATTTGACAACGGGAAACGGGTGCCACCTCAGCTCAGGCTCACCAACACATTCCCCTCATCCGAGACAGGATAAATTCAGGATAGTCGTGGGAGGTTGCGGAGGTCCTCGGGAGCCTCGCACCTACGCGGCCATCTTGGTTGCGCGCTAGGCTCCTCCTCTCGAACGCTTTTTCAGCATCCAGACCGACCAGGCGGGCCGGCATGCGCCTTTTAGAGGTTTTTTCTATCAAATGTACTATACAGCGTGTGTTATCATGAGTTTGCCTCCCTGGAATGAAACCCGATTGGTCGGGGTGTATCAGTGCTGCCATAAGGGGATTGAGCCTTCGGGCCAGGATAGCGGAGTGCAGTTTAGCGTCTAGGTTCAGTAGCGCGATAGGCCGGTAGGAAGAGTACTGATCTTTGTGTTTCCCCGGTTTCGGGATGACCGTAATGACGGCTTCTGCTATGGAGAGCGAAACCGCTCCCTGGGCGATTACGGCATTAAAAAGAGACTGTAGGCGCGGAGCCAGGTCCGGCGCGAAGGTGCGATAAAAGAGGGCCGTGAAGCCATCAGGCCCCGGTGCTTTATTGAGTTTGAGCGCCATAATAGTTTTGGTGACTTCTTCTAATGAGATGGGGGCGCAGAGGTCTGCATTGACAGAGGCGGGAACCTTGGGGAGCGTCAAACCCTGCAGGTATTCAGTCTGCAGCGAGGCCTCAAGAGCGTCAGAAGTATACAGCTTGCTGTAGAAGGATCGAAAACAGTCTGCCTTCCCCTTATCGGAGTGTATGACCGTATCTCCCGCGTCTCTTATCCCTTCTATATATTCTTTATCCCTTTTAACGCGGAGCTGGCGGGCCAGATGCCTCCCAATTTTGTTCCCCTGAGCATATGAGGTTTGGCGCAGGCGCAAGAGAGTATGTTTGGCCCTGTTTGCGTATATCGACTTCAGTTTGCCCCTTAAGGCTGTAAGGGGCCGCAAGGTAAGGCGGGAGGGCTTGGCCTTATGGACCTGCTCCGCCGCTAACAGCTCCGCTTCCAAGCGTTCCCGCTCCGCCGCTCGCAGACGGTTGAGCGCAGAGTTAAGTGCAATGCACTTGCCCCGAATCACCGCCTTAAAGGCATCCCACCGTGTCAGCTCCGAAGTCGCCTCCGCGTCATTAAGGGTGAAGAATTCGTCAATGGCATCGCGCAGCGACTTGCACACCACAATGTCTCTAGTGAGAGAGGCGGGAAAGTACCACTTGGGTTGGCGATCCCGTGGGCCATCCCACTGGAGGGTGACCACGACCAGACTATGGTCAGAGATAGAGAGGGGGAGAATCCGCGCGTCTCTCAAAGAACCCGACAGAAAGTGACTAACGAAAACGTAATCCAGATGGGAGTAAGATTGATGGACATGGGAAAAATGTGTATAATCTTTTGTGGAGGAGTGTAGTGTGCGCCACGCATCACATAAGCCAAGGTCCGAGAAACGTTGTTTGGTAGCTAGGGAGAAGGAACCCGATTCCGCCCTCTGCGCGTGAGAACTGTCAAGGTCCGCTCGCCATACCAGATTAAAGTCCCCCATCAAGACGACCGGGCCTTCCGCAAACTGCTCCAATTTTGTGCACACGGTGGCCAGAAACCCCGCCTGACCCGTGTTAGGTGCATATATCGCGATGACAGTGCATTTCTGACCTCTGATAATCCCCTTCACCATCACCCATCGCCCCTCCCTGTCAGAGCGCACATCTAAGGGCTGGAACTTCACCCCGCCATGGAACATCAACACCACACCCCTCTGCTTAGTGGTGGCTGAGGAACTGTATGTGAGTGGGTATGACCTATGTCTGAGCCTATGTTCATCCCCCTTGCGAAGGTGTGTTTCCTGGAGGGCAACTACATCCAGGTGGTGGTCGGATATGTATTTCAGCACCCTCTGGCGTTTCTGGGGTAGAATTAAGCCCTTGCACATTCCAGGAACCTAAGGTCACAGCCATCTTGGATCTGGTAGCAACCCTCTGGCATAAGCATGTCTCAAGGCCAGTGTCCTCGTTCCCCCGTCCCCCTCCATCCCCCGTATAGAGCCCCCCTCTCCCCTAGATAGAAAAAGAGAAAGAGAGATAGAAAAGAAAGAAAAGAGAAAAAAGAACATCAGAACAACCCCAAGATCACATCCCATCTAAGAGCAGGGGACTCGGAGGGCCGTGACAACCTGCCCACCCCCACCCCGGTTGCATAATTCGAAACAGGGAAGAGAAAGATGGAAACCTCCATCAATGCTGAACCCAGGTCCCAGACAAAGCCGGATCATGTAAACCGTTGCCCAGAGTGGCCCTCCTCTCATTACCAGCAGCAACCCCCCGCCGCACACCCGCCACACTGAGCCAACAGGGTCCTCAGCCGGCACACAGAACCCCCCTCTGTAGTTAAGTTCTCCTCAAGGTGGCCTCCCTCGCGGAATCATCAGGGAAGAGAGCGACCCGCCGTGGCCCACTCCCCGGCTGTTGCCCCAAGGCCGCCGGCCGCCATGTCTCCAGCGTCCTCCTGCTCACCTCCTGAGGGGGAAAGTCCCAATAAGCCCGGCCGGCCGCGAGGTCCACCACCGTCCGCTGCTTGTTTTTGTATTCGAAAGAGAGGCCAAAGGGGAAAGTCCATCGATATCTGATGCGCTCAGCTCTCAACTTGGTAGTCAGTGGCCTAAAGGATTGTCGTCTCGCCAGCGTGGCCGGGGATAGGTCCTGAAACAATGAACATGTGAAGCCCTGAAATGAGACCTCCGGGGACGACCTGGTCGCTGTCAGGCTGCCTCCTTGACTTTATAGGAGTGGAATTTAGCCAAGATATCCCTCGGCCGTCGTCTATCACCTGATGCCAGGAAGGCCACCCTGTGTGCACGGTCGAGCTTGATTTTGAGAGTTTGTGGCTTCACCACCTCCGCGAAAAGGCCCTCCAAGAACGCCTCGAGCTCCGGGCCCTCCGCTCGCTCCTCCAGGTGACGCACGCGGATGTTATCGTGCCAGGCGCGGTTCTCCAGGTCCTCGGCCTTGAGCTGCGTCTGTGTTAGTTGTTCCTGGAGGGCCTGGATCTGTCTCGAGTGGTCCGAGGATCTGCCACCCAAGTCCTGGTGTTGAGCCTCTAGGTCCATCACCCGCGTGCCCACTGCGTCTACATCCTGCCGGAGGCCTGACAGTTTGTCCTGAATGTCCGTGCGCAGTTGGTCGATGGAGCGCTGCACATCCCGGCCAATCTCCTCCCGCAGTTCGGCCTTGAAGACTTTCAGAGAGGCCAGGAGGTCCTCCTTGGTCAGGGCCATCGCCCCCGATGGGTTGGCCGCCGCCCTGGAAGGTCCCCTCTCCGCTGGGCTGAAAAAAGCGGTCACCGGTGCGTTTCGTTTGGCCGGTCCCTTCTTGGCCGGCATAGGGCCCCCCCGGCTGGGCACCGTGCCCCTCCAACAAAAGAGGGCGTCCCCAGGTGGGCGCACAACTATCTCGTGGTGGTGCACCGAACGTTCCAGGTGGGAATGGTGCGATCACCGGTGGGCCCCCAGCACAACTCCTGCCTCCAGTTCACTCAGTGGTTGCGCTTCAGGCGTCTCCAAGCCCCCTCGCCGAAGTCAAGGCCGCACCGGCACTGTCCCCGGGGCCCTCCTGGGAGTCCCGCAGCACTCATAGGGCCCCACCACTGTCCCCGCCGCCGATCCAGGGCCCCCCAGGAACCCCCCGCCGGAGGACTCCACCAGCCCCCCGAGGGAAGGCACAAAGCGTAGGGGGTCCGAGTGTTCTCAGATGTTGCCTCCTTAACTCGGCAGGGGCAGGCGCAGCACTCACCCGATGGGCCGGGACGCCTCCTTCAGCCAGTCCGCCGGGCAGAAGTTCAAGCCGTGGTCGGAAGGGAGCCCCGCTCTCTCAGCCTCTCCTGCGTCGCCACCGCAGTGTCAATCGGGGACCCCGCTTCACCGTCCGCCGCCAGTAATCCGACGGGCTGCCACTTCAGCCGCTGCATCGAGGCCGCCACGGTGAGGATCTCTGCTGCGTCACTGCTCTGTATGCCACGGAGAACACCGGCGGGCAGATGATCAGCCCTCAGCTCTCTCCTCCGCCCTCGGACTACAATGGAGGCACCCCGGGAGGAGCAGGGCCGCCCGCCGAGCGCCGATCTCCGCTGACTCGTCCGCGGCTGTTATGGAATGCGGTCCAGGCCCTGGAGGCCGCCATCTTGCGGGACCCAGCTGCGGCCGCGGCCGTCAGGCTGCGGGCGCTTCAGAGGACCCGGGAGCCAGTCCGCGCCATGGTGACATGTGCTCTGCAGTTAGGCGTGGCAGCCGGCGGTAGGAAGACCCGCCTGGGGTCCCTGGGACAGCTCTACAACCGGGGTAAAACCAGGGTGGTGCGAGAGCCGACTCGGATTAAGTCTAGTCGGCCATCTTGCCTAAGCCACGCCCCGACTTTTTTTTTTTTTAAAGGACAAGCAGTGTCCCTCACCAGAAAATAGGTCATCGAGAAAGTTAATGACCGCAGCAGAATCCACACTGTTTACTATCTTAATGACTGGCCACCTCGAGGACATATCCACACAGACCAAAACATACTGATCTCGAGATTTCACCTTGACCGGCCCAAGAATATCAACAGCTATGTCAGTCCAAGGACCACTTGCCTGCTTCCTGATAATCATAGGTTGAGTCCTGCATTTAAGAACTTTGTCACTCCCCGCACACTGAGGACACGCGCGCACCAGTCTTTCAACCATTGTGTCCATTGCAGGCCACCAATAAACCTCCCTCAGTCTCTCTTTTGTTTTTGCAATGCCCATATGACTGGAATGTGCACTCTCAACTAACTTGTGGCGCACTGCCCCAGGAACGACCAGTCTACTTCCTCTAAAGAGAAGCCCATTTGAAAAAGATAACTCTTCTTTAACATTCCAAAAACCTTTAATCTCCTCATCACACATGTGTTTTTCACACCACCCATCACGGACAAAACAGACCACACGCTGAAGAACAGCATCATCCCTCATTACTGCATTCCATTCTTCTTCAGTAACCACCCCCTGGGTGACTAAACACACACTCCATTCATCCCCAGAACATTCGCCAAGAAAGTAATCTTCCTCATCATCATTTTCATCAGAGACCGTGGTGCCACCAAGTCTTGACAAACAATCAGCAAGAATATTGTTAGCCCCTGGCAAATAATGAACATCAAATTCAAACTCCTGCAACGCCACAACCCATCTCCTTATCCTATGTGACAAACGGTCAATCCCCTTTTTTCCAAAAACTTCTTTCAACGGTTTGTGGTCAGAGACTACAACAAACTCTTTACCCCACAAAAATTTCCTCAGTTTACGAACAGCCCAGTACACCGCTAGAGCCTCTTTCTCAACCACAGAATAGTTACACTCCGCGCCTCTAAGAGGCCTGGATATGAATAAAATAGTATTGTCCCTTGCTTCACCAGACTGTAGTAACACCGCACCCAGTCCTTTTGAGCTGGCATCAGTCATCACATAAGACTCTTTCATAGGGTCAAAACTGGAAAGGTCTGGAGCTCTATTCAGACACTCCTTAATCAAATCAAACTCAGCATTACAAGATTCATCCCACTTGAACTCACTCCCTTTCTTTAGCAATGCCCTGATCTTTTCAGTATTCTGAGCAAAACCGGGAACAAATTTATTATAAAACTCAGCCATCCCCAAAAATTTTGTGAGTTCATCTCTACTCGTAGGATAATTCAACTTACAAATGGCTTCTACCAGAGAAGGTTTTGGCTTGATTCCTGACCCTGAAATCACATGCCCCAGGTACTCAATCTCTTTTACATCAAATTTGCACTTGTCCAATCTGAGGGTGAGACCAGAATCCTCCAACCTAGAGAGAACTTGATTCATCCTTTCATTGTGTTCTCTCAAACTCGACCCATACACAAGAACGTCATCTTGATAAATTTTGACTCCACCAACATCCCTTAACGCATTCTCCATCACCCTTTGAAACACTGATGCAGCTGATATTAGACCAAAAAGGCATTCTAAGAAATTTAAAGGTGCCAAACGGCGTGATGAAAGCCGTCAAATCTTGGCACGAGGGGTGGAGTCTGACCTGATGGTAGGCTGAAGATAGGTCTAGCGTAGAAAAGTGTGTGGCCCCATTTAACGAGGATAACATTTCAGTAATGTTTGGAAGAGGATAATGATCCACAATCACAGCTTTATTCAATTCTCTCAAATCAATACACAATCTGGCTTCTCCATTGGCCTTCCGGGCCATAACTACCGGAGAAACCCACTCTGTGGCTTCAATCTCTTGAATGACACAAACAACAAAAAAAAACTTTATTCATGCCTGCGAGTGTCCGACCCCTTTCTTCAGGATGCTTCGGGGCAGAAGCAAACGGCACGGCGCAGTGGGCAGCTGCACCGCAGACACTCTCCAAAGGCCAGGCAAATCACCGCGGCAGCAATCGTGGTCCCGATAGGACCTCCCACACGCCTCGATGACCAGCAGTGAAAGCCTCAGCAGAGGAGTGCGCGAAATGAATCCGAGGCAGCCCAAAGTCCAAAGAAAACGTTGTGAGGAGATGGCAGCGAGTTGGGGTCTCTTGACGATCCCATCCTCGTCGCCAAAATGAAGTGATGAAGATGCAGGAAACAGATGACAGGAACAAGGTAAGCTTTGTAGGTTCTTTATTGTAGGAGATATGCAAGAGACCCCATCCTTCAACTCCTAACAGCAACTGACTTTCTGTATTCAAGAGGTAACATTCTCCTTCAGATGCATTCCACACTAGAATGCATCAACCCAGCATGACATAGCCAGGTGACATATACACACTCTAGAATACCACATTGCCTCCCTCTTTTCACTTAGAACTCTACACAGTGCTATCAGGCTCTGGCTGCCACTTAGAGGTAGAGAGAGAGAGGTGTGTAGAGAGAGAGAGAGAGAGAGAGGTGTGTAGAGAGAGAGAGGTGTGTAGAGAGAGGTGTGTAGAGAGAGGTGTGAAGAGAGAGGTGGGTAGAGAGTCATGACAATTCCTTGCTGATCAACATGATCGTGATAGAACTGCCATCAACACTGATCTCGATCTGCCTCTAAACACTGGTGCTAGAATGAAATCCTCGAAATCTATAAGCTGCAAGCCTGTGTTCTTTGAACCATGATCCTTACTCAGAGAGATGTGGTGCTTGGATGCTCAGAGGATTGTTTACATCTCTAATTTAGGAAGCATCAAGATTACATTACTGCTCACTGGTAAATCATGGGGAGGTCTGCAAGTGAACGTCTGCAGTGTATGTTGGTTTACACAAACCGTAAAAGACAACATTTCAGCCGAAATGAAACTTATCCTTGGCAATTACTGCAAAATTTGCTAAGGTTACAGATAAGGTGGTTTTATTTAGCGTAATAATAGTTCATCCTCTTGTCTTTTTTGTATACAAGGAAACTCAAGCATATTTAGAAATATCATCTAGATGAACTCCGCACAAACTGAATGCTTTTTAGTAATGGTGGACGTAATGTGCGTAAGGGACCTACTCGGAGAGGCTCGGAGATGGAACCAATCTCCGCACTCTCCACATAGTTCCGTTACGCACATCCCGCCTCCCGCCTGCCTCCCGCCCGCCTCCCGCCCGCAGTATTAAATACATTAAAAAAGCAATTTTTAAATAACCTTACCTTGTCGGCGGCGTCCCCTGGCTTCCATCCTTCTCCAGCGCGTCTTCTTCTGGGAACTGCACATGCCATGTCAGTTCTCGCTCACCAGTGGTGCTGGGCTGCTCTCGCACTGTAAAACCGCTCTCAATGCATACCAGTGGAGCAGGATGGGTACGTAAACCACCTACAGAACAAGCATTGGCCGCGCAGTGATCGCGGGGGAAAAATGCTACCGCCGGCCACAGCTTGCACTGCATGTGCGTGAGTGGTGCACGCGCAGCAGTAATCACGCCATATGGTGCCTCTGCTCAAGCGCGCACCCGCGCACATGCACTGCAAGCTGTGGCCAGCGGTAGCATTTTTTGAAGCCCTTACTTAAAGTCTTGCCAGACCAGCGCAAGCGCTGGGTCAGGCGAGAACTAAAAAGGGCTGTAAAAGGATTGGATAAAGAGTGTGTTCTGTTAGTGGGACTCGGTGAAGTTTCGAAGTGGTGCCTTTTAAAAAACAAAGGGGCATATCATCAAGACCCCGAGATAAAATTATCACCGCTTTAGCGTCCGTTTTCGGGCCAAAAGCAGCGATAATTTAATTGCACTATTAGTAAGGTCACGCTATCGTGTGAATCCTTGCCGCAGCGCCCTTTCCCTTAACGCCCATCTTTGCATCTCTAATGAGATGCAAAGTGGCCGTTCCTCCCCAAAACAACGTGGGAAATGTCGCTAACCGACATTTCTCCTATCAACAATGTGAACGCTAACCTGCTGAGCGATAAGAAAAGTAGCGCTAACCGCGGTTATCGCTACTTTCCTTATGCCTGCTTTCAGGCTGACTTAGCCATTATATACAATGGAAGGTGGATATAATGGCTAAGTCTGCCCTGCCCTATCAACAACATATGGCCAATTGTTGTGCGATTATCGCTGGATTACCACTTATCCAGAAATGTGTTTGAGTCGGTCGGAAGCAAGGCTTCTGAATCAGATTCGACCGAATCAGATGCCGGTCGGAGCTTTTTTAGACGGCATCGTAATCAACCCCTAAGAATTTGTATAGCAAATGAGTCAAACCAATTCAGCAGGAGAGCAGTACAGGGAAAACAGCAATAACAACTCAGTCGTTACCACGCATTACCATTACAATGCAGCGGTTACAACGCTAGTGCCATTACCGCGCATTATCATAACCCCACATAATTTTACAACGAATATGCCTTTAACACGTGTGCCTTTAGAATGAATTTCGTTGTAAGGCATGAATGGTAAAGACATGTGTTTTAAATGTAAGTGCAAGGTAAGTATTAAGTGTGCATAGAAAGATAGATAGATAGATAGATAGATAGATAGACAGACAGACAGACAGACAGACAGACAGACAGACAGACAGATAGATAGATAGATAGATAGATAGATAGATAGATAGATAGATAGATAGATAGATAGATAGATAGATAGATAGATAGATAGATAGATAGATAGATAGATAGATAGATAGATAGATAGATAGATAGATAGATAGATAGATAGATAGATAGATAGGTAGATAGATAGGTAGATAGATAGGTAGATAGATAGGTAGATAGATAGGTAGATAGATAGATAGATAGATAGATGGATATAGATAGATATAATCAAAAGAAGAGCGTTAACTGTTGTCAGCATACACAACACACCACATTCTCAGATCAGAATTGCAATTCCATTTCTTTGAACAGTGGAATTATTCAGAAAATGCCTTGGTGCATTTTAGTCCCCCTGGACCTTGCTCACGGACAATTCTGTGATTCCATGAGCAAGGTCCGGCGGGACCAAAACGTATTGTCTGATCCATTCAAATAAATGGAATTTTAATCCTGATCTGGGAGTGTGCCTCGTGTATGCTGGCAACAGTAAACACTCTTCTTTAATACATAAAATCCGAGCAGAGCCAAACATCAACCATAAATTTACCATTAGCTTCTGATTTCGAATTATGGCTATATTTTAAGCAGTTGTCAGGGACTCTATGTGGCACTGACAGCTTTATTTTATTGACTATTCTTATCATGTGTAAACATGGACACTAATTTGTACCCATTTAAGGTTTATGAATATAATTGGAGAATGAATGAAAAGATACATTTGTCGAATTTGGAAGTATTTTTTCTGTATCCATTGTTGATCCACTATTTATGACGCAATCAACTTGGATTAAGAAAGGCTGGTTCCCAGCCGAAATGCGTCTCCAGTATTCAGTGATATTTGTGCCATTTGACATCGTGAAATGGATTCCTCTTGTGCTGCTTGACGAAATTAAATGTTTGCAAACTAACTGAACCTACGAGTGCCGGCTTCTCCTTGAACATTGGAAGAAGTGTGTGGCTATATATATATATTCATATGTATATATATATATATTCTTCCACCTGAGCCCAGCCAGTGACCAAGGGAAGTTGTCCCGGAACGCGTGTGGCGCCAGTGGCGAAAAGAATGCTGTGAGGTCCGTTATCGGTCTTGTTGCTGTCATCCAAATAAAGAAGCAAGAAATTAACGCTGCGTGTGGTCTCCTCAATAAGCGAGCAAGCTTCATTTGGAATGTTTTGTGGCCCGCTCTGGCCACGAGGAAACCCCCCTGTTGACGGTACAGGTCCGTGTGCTGTAGATCTTCAAGCACACAATGGAGCAACGTTAGCAAGTTTGGCTGACACAAGGAAAGCAGCAAGGAGGCAGCGCACAACTCAGCAACCCAACGGAGTTTGTAATGTGGTAGGAACAAATGGGCAGCGTCTACTATAGAATTTTACTTACCTGAACTGCAATTACCAGCAAGCATAGCGAAGACACGCCCCCGAAGGGGCAGTCCTACAGACTTTTAAAACATCGCAAAGACAGGAACACGCTGTCCTTCTTCCACCTGAGCCCAGCCAGTGACCAAGGGAAGTTGTCCCGGAACGCGTGTGGCGCCAGTGGCGAAAAGAATGCTGTGAGGTCCGTTATCGGTCGTGTTGCTGTCATCCAAATAAAGAAGCAAGAAATTAACGCTGCGTGTGGTCTCCTCAATAAGCGAGCAAGCTTCATTTGGAATGTTTTGTGGCCCGCTCTGGCCACGAGGAAACCCCCCTGTTGACGGTACAGGTCCGTGTGCTGTAGATCTTCAAGCACACAATGGAGCAACGTTAGCAAGTTTGGCTGACACAAGGAAAGCAGCAAGGAGGCAGCGCACAACTCAGCAACCCAACGGAGTTTGTAATGTGGTAGGAACAAATGGGCAGCGTCTACTATAGAATTTTACTTACCTGAACTGCAATTACCAGCAAGCATAGCGAAGACACGCCCCCGAAGGGGCAGTCCTACAGACTTTTAAAACATCGCAAAGACAGGAACACGCTGTCCTTCTTCCACCTGAGCCCAGCCAGTGACCAAGGGAAGTTGTCCCGGAACGCGTGTGGCGCCAGTGGCGAAAAGAATGCTGTGAGGTCCGTTATCGGTCTTGTTGCTGTCATCCAAATAAAGAAGCAAGAAATTAACGCTGCGTGTGGTCTCCTCAATAAGCGAGCAAGCTTCATTTGGAATGTTTTGTGGCCCGCTCTGGCCACGAGGAAACCCCCCCTGTTGACGGTACAGGTCCGTGTGCTGTAGATCTTCAAGCACACAATGGAGCAACGTTAGCAAGTTTGGCTGACACAAGGAAAGCAGCAAGGAGGCAGCGCACAACTCAGCAACCCAACGGAGTTTGTAATGTGGTAGGAACAAATGGGCAGCGTCTACTATAGAATTCTACTTACCTGAACTGCAATTACCAGCAAGCATAGCGAAGACACGCCCCCGAAGGGGCAGTCCTACAGACTTTTAAAACATCGCAAAGACAGGAACACGCTGTCCTTCTTCCACCTGAGCCCAGCCAGTGACCAAGGGAAGTTGTCCCGGAACGCGTGTGGCGCCAGTGGCGAAAAGAATGCTGTGAGGTCCGTTATCGGTCTTGTTGCTGTCATCCAAATAAAGAAGCAAGAAATTAACGCTGCGTGTGGTCTCCTCAATAAGCGAGCAAGCTTCATTTGGAATATATATATATATATATATATATATATATATATATATATATTACCTACTGGCGGTCGCCAGTAGGTAGTTATAGTTAGGACCCCTTTTCCATAGGAAATCCGCAACATTCTATTTTGAATAACTTTGGCGCCGGTCGACGAATCCTCGCGAATTTCTCAAAATAGGTGGGGCGCTACGCTCCGCTCCTACCCTGAAAGTCTCGGGGGGATTCGTCAAGCGGGGGCTGAGATAAAAGGGGGGTCCCAAAACGCGTTTTTCCCATGCATTTTTCCATAGGACCTTTAGACAGGGCTACAGCCCGAACGGCTGAACAGAATTACTAGAAATTTGGCAGAGAGGTAGTCCTCAGGTCAAGGAAGTGCCTTTTGTAGGTTTGGTGTAAATCTGTTCAGTAGATTCTGAGAAAATAGCCTTTAAATCAATATATATATCTGAGCCAGCTTACGGTACGCTTACCGTAAGCTTACCGTACGCGTACGGTGGCGTGCGCAATTCTGATTGGCTGTTACATCTAAGTAAACATTCGAATCGGTCGAAACCAGGAAGCGGCGGCCGCCATTTTCTCTCTCGCACTCTGAGGGGGGGGCTGTAAATAAAGGCAAAAAACATATAAAGGGGCTGTTTAGACAGCGCCCATGCACATAGCCATGTTAGTTGAGTCCTCAAAGGCCAAAAACGGTAAATTTTTATTTTTTGAAAATTTCGCCGATTACGCTTACCGTACGCGTACGGTGCGCTTACGCTAAAAATTTTAACAAAAAAAATAAAACTCTCTGTGCATTGCATATTATTGTCATCACTTACAAATTAAATTTAACAGATTACCTATCACAAGGAAGCGCATAATATGTCCTCCATGTGCGCACGGTGCGTAACGTGGGCACGCGGTGCGCGTAGCGCACTGCGTGCCCACCTTGCGTGTACGGCACTAACTGCGAAGCGCACCGCGTGCTCACCGTGCGCGCACGGTGCGCGAAGCGCACCGTGTGCGCACGGAACGAACTGCGTTAAGTGGGCGTGCACGCCACGAATGGCGTAAAGTAACTTAGCATTTAAAAAACCGTACAAATTCACTGAAAAAACCATAGGTTTCACACACGTTATAGTTAGGAATTAGCATTTAAAAAACCTTGCAAATTCACTGAAAAAACCATAGGTTTCAGACATGTTATAGTTAGCGGAAATTTTACTGATAAAAAACCAATGAAATTCCCCCGTTATAGTTAGTGCAGGCAACTATAACTCACGCGACCGCAATCTTCTGCTGATGTCATATGTGTCTTTATGAAAAAAAAATATTTCTAATATATGTATAGCTAAAAATTTATGGAAGAAGACATGGGCAAATAAGTGTCTAAATACAGTATTAGCATCAGCAGAGGATTGCGGTCGCGTGAGTTATGGTTGCCTGCACTAACTATAACGGGGGAATTTCATTGGTTTTTTATCAGTAAAATTTCCGCTAACTATAACATGTCTGAAACCTATGGTTTTTTCAGTGAATATATATATATATATATATATATATATATATATATATATATATGAATGAATCCGTAAGCTTGCTGCGAATGCCACTCCACACCGTCACAGCATAAACGGACACGGACCAAAGTTGAGTGCTGATTATTTTATTTTGTGCCTTTCTGCCGCCATAACGTTTCGGCTCCTCCGAGCCTTGATCACATGACAACATGAACCAATGAAAAGTTGGCTTTTAAAGTGACTGTGCAAACATTCAATTGATCATGTGACTGCCTACACATGAATATCGATAACAGACTTGACTGATATATTAGTGCAAAACAACGCATTTAAAAGTAGTAAGCGCACGGTAATTGAATTATAAATAATTAAAAACCTGTATTGGTATATACATCAAATAAAATAAATATAAAATATTTAAAATCGATGTAAGTGCAAATAATCAATTTTACAAAGAATAAATAATTGTATATTCTTTTACTTGTGCAAAATATCGCTGTTATAAATGCTTAGCGCAACCACCTAAATATATCATAAAGACACATTCAATTCAAAGTGCCAATGCCTGTCGACGTGTGTCAATTATTCCACAGCTATAGAGTAAGGATACGGTGCTAAACATAAGGACATCTGAAAGATCATGAGATGAAATACTTCATGAATCTACAATAATACAATTCTTATGATGAGGCCTAATGTTTAAAATGCACCTTACTTGCGATGAAAAAATCCCGTCTTGTGTGTAATCTGATTGGGAACATATTTACAGAAAACATCACAGTAGCCTTCCATCTACATATTCAAGACTATGTAAACCTATTGCGGGATGAATCCCTAAGGGTAACGCTGTAAGCAAGTCTGCGTAAATTAGAACTAATGTCATATGTACAGTCACATGTAAGATTTGTGCAAATGTGCAAAGTGAAATGTGTAACCAATGAGCCGCACCTGTGAAATAAAAAAATATAAAAAAGTAAAAATATATATTTTTTTAAAACTTTGTTTATTGAGATTTTGTGTCATGTCATTACAGTCATACAGTAACCATAATCGAGATCAAGTGGCATTGCAGGTCATAAGTCCTTAAGGCATCGCATCCATTGTAATCACAGGGGCCATGTGAGCAACCAACCACAGAATAGCATGAGTCTTAACGCTGGGATACAGGGCAGGAACAGCTGACAGAAGGACAATATACAATATATTCATTCAGTATAAACGTGGGGACCCTCAGATAGAGTCCCCCCATGCATTGCACATCACTCAAGGCGTGACCGCTTCCATATATATCGCGTGTAACGGGCACACAAACCAATCCACATGGTATAGCATATCGTTGAAAAGGGACCCGAGGGCCGCCCAGAGAGAAGGGAAAGCAAGGGGGACAAGAAACACAACATCCACCCCATAATTCTGCAGCAGTTCATCTGCCGCCTTGTGCAGGATTTGCATCAAGAGCACTGGGAGTCGGGTCGTCAGTGGCTAGAGGGGGAGCATCCTCCGTCAGGGCCCCTGGACATTGCAGTAGATAACTTTGTAATGGCCCCCAAATATTGGCAGGACGGGATCGGACAGGGAGCAGGTCGGAGTATGTCAGTATCTGCTCTTGGCAATAGACAAGGTCTTTGAGCCACTCTTTAAATTTCGGGGCCCGCCCCCATCCCCACCGGCAAGCTATACGCCGTTTCGCCAACAGTAGCGCCGTCGTGACAAATTTGCGACTCGCTCGCGGAATATGTTTGGTATGTCCCAATAACGCCTGTACCGGCTCAGGTACGAGGGACAGGTCTATCATTCGCGAAACGGCGGAGTACACTTGGGTCCAATAGGTCTGAATAGTGGGGCATTCCCAGGATAAGTGCAGGAAGTCTGCCTTAGGGGCATGACATCTCTCGCAGTTATCTGAATTCTGCAGCTGAAATTTGTACTTGGTGACCGGTGTGCAGTACAGGCGGTTCAGGAACTTAAAATGAATGATACGGTGTCTACTGCTCGCGGAAATCTGCTCTGTCTGTGTGCAACAATACGTCCACCTGTCATCACCCAGCTCCAGCCCCAACTCCCGCTCCCACTCCCCACGAGCCCGTGAAATGTCGAGTGCAGTGTCAGAGCGAACTGTATGGTACAGGATCGAGACCAAATGGGAGGGCGAGGATGCTTGCAGGATTCTATGCAACGGACCAGTGATTTCGGGCTCAGCCGGGAATGCCTGCAATATGGACCTCATTCCATGCCTCAGTCTAATGTAGGTGAAAAGCTCCAGAGGGGTAGGCGCGCGCCCGACGAAGAAATGCTCCCGGTCGCGGAAGCGCCCGGCAGAGAATAGATCTCCCCACCTCTGAATCCCCAATTTGCGAATCAAATCCTGAAACAGTCTCTCTTGTAAAAGGGGTAGTTGCGGGTGGTAGGCAATGGGGAGAAGGGGCGAGTACAGGAACGAACTTCCCACTCGCTTAGATATCTCCAGCCACGCCCTCACTGTACCCTGCAAGGCATTATAATTTGTAGTGTTATGGGGGAGTACACTATGCAGTAGGCCATGCAGGGGCAAGGGCGCCGCCAGCCAGTCCTCCGCAGCGAGTTGCGGCATAAATGCGATGAGGTGGAACCAGTAATACGCATAGTGCGCTTGAGCGCAATAATAGTATAGTTCCAGGTCCGGTACATCAAAACCACCACGCGAGTATGGAGAGGTCATCACAGCCCACTTCAGTCTAGGTCTCTTCCCACCCCACACCAGCCGAATCAATTCTGAACGCAAACGAGTGAAAAAATGCCTGCCCGGGGGAAAGGGGATGTTCATAAACAAATATAGAAGCCTGGGGAGCACTACCATCTTAATCAAGGCGGCACGCCCTGCCATCGAGAGAGGGAGCGTAATCCAACGGTCGACACAGGAGGAGACATGCATCAATGTCGTACCGTAATTTAATCGCATAAGTTCTTCCCTATCACGAGAAATCTTAATGCCGAGATATTTGACGTCGGACTCACACCATTCTATGGGATAGTCAAGCGAAAACGTCCGACAGCCATCAGTCAGATGGAGGATCTGAGACTTTGACCAATTGATTCGTACGCCCGAAATCTCCCCGTATGTTATGAATTCCCGGAGTAGCAGATTCAGGTTATTTTGTGGGTCCCGCACATACAAAGTAATGTCATCTGCATAAAGCGAAGCAATATCTGTCGCTGCTCACAGAACAGCGCTCTGTTTTGATGGCGTTGTCACAGCCGCGAGGCAAGGGGCTCAAGCGCCAGTGCAAATAAGAGTGGGGATAAAGGGCACCCCTGCCTGGTCCCACGGGCAATTCCGAAGGGCTCCGATGTCCTGCCATTGATTAAGACCCTGGCACACGGGCTGCCATATAGGACAGCTATCCAGCCCAGGAAAACCAGAGGAAAGCCCATTTGAGTTAGCACAGCCACCAGGTAATCCCACTCCAGGGAGTCGAACGCTTTCGTGGCGTCTAAAAAGACTGCCACCATCTGTAGGCCGGGAGCCACATTCTGTAAGGTTGCAAATAGCGTGCGCAAGTTGTGCGACGTCGCCCTACCGGGTATAAAGCCCGACTGATCCGGGAGTACCAGTCCCTCCATGAGGAGCGTCAAACGGTTAGCCAGAGTTTTAGAGAGAATCTTTGCGTCACAATTAAGGAGGGACAGGGGCCGGTATGAGTCCGGGGAGGTCGCCGGTTTGCCCGGCTTCAAAAGGGAGGTAATTAGGGCCTCTCTCATAGAAGGGGGAAGCTCCCCCAGCGTGTGGGCCTCCTCGAATACCACCTTTAAAATCGGGGCAAGGATATCAATGTAAGATTTATAAAACTCAATCGGAAGCCCATCTAGGCCCGGGGCCTTCCCCGAGGCCATTTGCATGATGGCCTCACGAATTTTGTCGAGCCCAAGCGGTGCCATTAGGAACTTTCTTTGTGCGTCAGAGAGCCATCCCAATGTGATCTCCCCCAAGTAGTGGCCCAGCTCCGGCGATTGAGTATGAGCAGAGGAGTACAGGTCAGTATAATGAGCAACAAACGCTTGCATTATAGACCGGGTATCTCTGTGAAGCGCCCCCGAATTTCCCTGGATTACAAGGACATGGTTGCTAAAACGGGGCGGTCGGATTGCCCAAGCCAGGAATTTACCCGGCCGCTCCCCCTCCCCGTACCTGCGAGCCTGAAAGTATTTCCCCCTAAACCGGACCTCTCTATCCGCGGTTTCTTTATAGTCGGACAATAGGTCGCGGAACTGGGCCTGTGCTCCAGCATCAGTGTGAAACGTGGGGGCGGTCTCCAAGTCCTTAAGGCCAGCCTCTAGTTTACGAAGGGTGTTACGTAGGTCCCTGAGGACTCCCACCCCTTTCGAAATGCACAGTCCCCTGATTGTGACCTTAAAGGCCTCCCAAACTACAGCAACACTATCCACCGTACCACCATTGCGTTGAAAGAAGCTCTCAATCTCCTGTGCAATTTCCGACCGTAAGACCTCATCTAGCAGGGCAGAAGACTGCAGTCTCCACGACATCGGAGAACCAGCGAGGTCAATCAATTCTACGCTCAGCAGGACCGGGGCATGATCTGAATATGTACGAGCAAGGTGTTTTACCCAGCTTATCGTGGGAGCAAGGCCCGGGGAAACTAGTAGATAGTCCAGCCTCGCCCACGTGGAGTGCGCGGCAGACCAATGCGTGCCCTCCCTGGTCGCCGGGTGCCTAGAGCGCCATGTGTCTAGCAGATGACGCTCAGTAAGGAGATCATGAACATATGCCTGCGAGCGGGGGTAGTGGTGAGGGCCAGGATTCGCCCTGTCCCTCGCGGGATCAACAGCTATATTAAAATCACCTCCCCACACTAAATAAGTTGAGCCGATGCTTAAAATCTCCCTCCAGAGCGTCTGGAGGCAAGTCGGATCATCTGTGTTGGGACCATAATAACACGCCAGAGTGAGCGTGTCCATACCCATGCGTCCCCAGACAACACAATACCTGCCTTCCCGATCGGTCCGTTCGCCCATATATACAAAGGGGGTATGTTTCCTAATGAGGATGGCAACTCCACGTGAATAGGTGGAATAGGAGGAAAAGGTACGGTGCACGGCCCAACGTGATGCAAATAGCAAAGGCCTGGAGGGGTCCAGGTGTGTCTCCTGAAGGAAGGCCACCCCTATGTCATGTCTATCCAGATATGCTAGGACATGTCTATGCTTTCTATGGTCTCCCAAGCCCCTCACATTCCAGGTCAAGAAGTTAAGCTGCCCAGTAAAGTCCCTACGTATCTGCGGATCACTCATGGAAAATAAGAAGACTCAAATACAGCAACACAATGCAAACACCGCCCCCCGAATAATGTAAGGGAGACAATGCCAACGCCACCACATACCATTCAAAACTAGCAGTCACAACAAATCTCCAACTCCTCCCCCCTCCCCCCACCCACAGCAGCATCCCAAACATGCCATCTGGACGATTCCCTTCCCCCCCACCCCAAAACAAACCCCCTCTATAGCAGGTGCCATATGGGAGCAACATTCAAACTTAAAGACAAGTGGGTAATACCCTTGGGAGGACAGTCTAGGTGGAGACACTGTATCCCCTTGAACCAGAAGAGCGCGCCCAGCCAGAGACCGAGCCCTCTCCATGGACAAAGGGCGCCCAGCGAAATGAAAAGTCCTGAGAGTCTGGCGCAAGCTAAATAGGTGCAGGACTCCGGTAGCATCCCCTTACAACTAGATCAGCCAGGCCCATGAGTCCCCATACCATGTCCTGCAGTGGCATACACTTGCAACACCTTACCAACTGACGAGCAACGATCTCGGAGTCGACAGGACGACGACCTAGCGCCATCACCCCGATGCTGGCGAGGAGGGGCAGTCCAGTTCACGCTTCTTGACTCGTTTCAAAAACTCCTCCGCTTGTTGGGGTTTAGTGCAGAAAATCTGTTTCCCTTGATGGGTGATGCGCAAACGGGCCGGGTAAAGTAGCGCATAGTCAATTTGTGCAGCTCGCAGTTTTTGCTTGACCTGGACGAATTTCTTCCGCTCCTCCTGAACCACCGGGGTGAAGTCCGGGAATATAGTGAAGGCAGTGCCGCCGTAGGATAAGGTCTTCTTCTCCCTCGCCGTCCGAAGTGCTACATCCCGGTCCCGGAAGTTCAGCAAGCGGGCGATGATAGGGCGGGGGGGGGCCCCCGGCGGCGGCCTCAGGGCCAGTGATCTGTGCGCCCTCTCGACAATGAACTGAGGAGATAGGGAGTCCGTGCCCACCACCTCTCGCAGTAGACCCTCCACATAGTCCTACATCTTGCCCATGTGGGTCGACTCTGGAATGCCAATTAAACGAATATTGTTCCTCCGACTGCGCGCCTCCAAATCCTCATTCTTGGCTGCTATTACGTGGAGGACTTTGTCCATGCGCGCCACAGTGGCAGGCAATTCTGATGTGCGATCCTCGGAGTCCGAAATACGCCTCTCCGTCTCTGAGAGGCGTTCGCCATGACTGTCCACCTTGTGTACGATCGAGTCCATGCGGGACTGCATAGAGTCCATTTTATCCACTATGGTCGCTAGACTTTGCCGCATATCCAGCAGTATGGACTTGACATCATCCCCCGGTGGGGCCTGCACTGACGCCGATCCCCCCGCAGCGGCCTCCGGCTGGGATCTGGTAGTCTTCTTTGTCTCGAAAGTGAGGCGAGGCTGACGGCTGTCCGGCTTCCCCATGGCGACACCGCCAGGCAGCCCGCGGCTGGAGCAAGGCCGCGATCGGGCGGGCCGGGCCGCAGGGTATCCCGCGGGGAAAAGAAGCAAAGGGGGAACACAGCTGTGCAGGGGAGGGGGGCAATCCTCCAGTCCGTACAGAGGCTCACGGTATCACCCACAATCGCACAATTTGGCCCCCTCCACCAGCGACGAACGACCCCGCCAGGGGCCGGCCTCCGCACCGGCGACTGGCCGCGATCACCCGAGCTCGCCTCTCACCTCCGCAGCGGGCAGCCCGACACTAGGGCATCCGGGGCGACCCCTCCTCGGGCCACCAGTCATCAAGAGCCAGGCAGGTGGGGGGCGGAGAGGCCCAAGCCGAGCCCCCCAGGCACGCACCGCCACCACGACCCACCAGCCAGGAGCCAGTCAGGGGAAGAGGCAGGCCCCGCCGTCCAGCGCCTCCGGACCAACGGCTCCCGCCGCAGTCCCGCCGCTCCCCAGTGCGGGCTCTGCAGACCAGCCACCGGCGCAGAATGTCCAGCGATCTTCACGCCAAGCAGGCAATCCCCCCGGGCCACGGACCGCAGCCGATCCGCCGATCCGCCAACTTCACCAGGTAGACAGGCAGTCAGGCCCCAGCGGGGGTCGGGAGGTCCTCACGATGCAAGGCGGGCGAGGCAACGCTGCGCCGCATCAGGGTCCAGATGAAAGCAGGGAAGGTGACCGCAGCAGCCGCGTCGTCAGCCGGAGGCCCGCCTCCTCAATGCCAGCGCCCGCTGAGCGCTCTGCCACCGCCGCGGCAGTCCTCCCGTCACTGGGCGAGGGCACCAGTCAGGACACACGAAGCTCACTGCAGCCACGTCGCGGGGCGGCCACCCGCGGCCCAGAAGCCGGAGGTGAGGCCTACCGCCCACGCGTGCAGCGCCGTCCTCACGTAGCGGCAGCCTCCCGGTCCCGGCTCCAGTGGGATGTCCGCTCCAGCTGGCGCGGTCTGCCGCGGCCTCTCAGTCCAATACCACCGGGTCACACAGGATGATTCAGAGCTCGGGCGGCAGCAGAGAGGTCGGGCTGCTCACGCGGGTCCGTGCAGGCAGAAAAGAACGACTTTCAGGCAGGATTATGTAGGATTTCGTCGCTGGGCTGCGGGAGCTTCACCCACAGGTAGCCATTCCGCTGTGCGCCACCTAGCGCCCCCCCAAAAAAGTAAAAATATATGTAAATGTGATTATAGTAGCGATGATAATCTTATAATCACATATTGGGGGGTGTACTCAAATCAAAGAACTGACTAGATCGGATAACAGGACATTGCCCAATGTATCTAATGACTGAAGTTTGAGAAGACTGTAAAAAGCATGTAAAACACATGTAAAAAACAAGTAAAAAACATGTAAAAGACAACCGGAGACCTGTAAATATGCTCAATGTTCTCTGCCTCACTGGTAAAAGTGGGTGGGTCCCAAAGGAAGGTATATCCAACAACTCACAAAATAAGAGAGGACTAAGAGATGTTTTCTCAAGGTAAAATACTATATGGTGAGAGCCCTATGGTGAGAGCATATCATGAGTAAATACTTGGGAAACTAGTGGAGAAGGGCATCGTATGTGCAATGGGTGCTAGTGTGACTTGGTATTAGAAACAGGTAAATTCGAATGGCACCCTATATAGACTGGCAGCAACGATGGGGGTATATAATATATGTATGTCAGAAAGAGGTCATGTTTTCTTCACCAAATTGTTTGGCTGTTTAAAATACATAAATAAATAAATAAATAAATATGAATGAATTTGAGGGGCCGTAGGTCACCTCTAGGTCCTGCCAAGTGGTATAAAAATCTATAGTGAACACACAGATGCCTACCTAATATTGGATGGTATTTAAGGTAGGCAGGTGTAGAGATCCTCTGTGATGTTCAATCCCCCAGGGTGTTTTGAATCAAGCTGCAAGATGTATCGTGTTTCAAGTTGGCGGAGTCTATGCTCTCTATCTCCTCCGCGTCTGCTTGCCGTCACTGCATCAATGACATAACATTTTAAGCCATTATTGTCACTATGGTGGTGCTCCTTAAAATGTCTGGCTACTGGATAAGTATTATCTTCGTTTGTTATAGCCCTGAGATGTTGTAGAATGCGTTTGTGTACGGCAAGTTTCGTGCTGCCGACATATCTGAGTTGGCATGGGCATTGTAAAACGTATATGGCAAATTCTGTTTTACATGTTAAAACCTTATCAATGGGATGTTCTCTGTCACTAAAGCCATCCTTGTAAGTTTTTGTATTAGAACCATGGATACAGGATTTACAGGTTTTACATTTAAAAAATCCGCTATTGGTCTGAAGCCATGTTTTTCTTTCAATTGTTTCGGGACTGGTATTGACCAAACGGTCCTTCATGGAGGGGGCCCTACTGTAGGTGATAGAAGCTTTGTGAGGAAGAGTAGGGCCGATGATTGGATCACTGAGGATAATGGGCCAATTCCGATTGATGATTTTATAAAGGTCTGAATGTTGTCTATTGTACCCCGTGATAATCCTAAATGGACTAGCTGTTGGTGGTAACATAGTGTTCGTTTTAACGGGTACCAGTGAATCAGAGGTTCTATAGGTATCAAGGAGTTTTTGTCTTTCTACGTGCATACTTTTCATTACGGCACTATTAATGACTCGTGCACTGTAGCCCCTCTCCAAAAATCGGATTCTACTTGCTTGTTGTGCGAGCTCTAGGTCAGATTGGCTGCTGCATATTCTCCTTAATCTAAGCATCTCACCGTATGGAATACTGTGGATAAGATGATTAGGATGTGCACTCCCTGCGTGAAGGATGGTATTGCCTGCGGTGTGTTTTCTGTATAACCTGGTTTGGATTGTGTTGTTGGAAATAAATACCTCAGTGTCCAAAAATGCTATACTTGATTGACTCATAGTTGCCGTGAATTTTAGATTAAATTGATTTACATTAATCATGGCGATGAAATTCTCTGCCTGTTCTTTGCTACCCCTCCAAACAACAAAAAGGTAATCTATGTATCTGTACCAGGCAATGACATTGGTACTGAAAATTTGCTTGTGCTGGACCTTGAGGACCAGTTCCTCCCAAGCCCCCATGTGTAAACTGGCGTAGCTTGGAGAAAAACTGGCCCCCATGGCCACACCCTGCAGTTGGCGGTACAGAAGATTGTTGTATATAAATATGTTATTGCATAAACAAAATTCCAACATCTGTAACAACATGGAGTTATGATCTTGATATTGTTCAGGTCTGCGTGTAAGGTAGTATTTCACTGCCGCTATACCATCTGTGTGTATAATACTAGTATAGAGTGCAGTCACATCAAGAGCCAACATCCAATCGTCGTTCATCCATGTGATCTGTTGTATTTTGAGTAAAAAGTCACCTGTATCCTGTATATACGACTCAAGAGTTTTTACGTGACTTTGCAAAAAATAATCAATATACTGCGAAGCCTTTTCCAACAGCCTCCCTCTTGCAGAAATGATGGGTCTGCCGGGGGGTTTCTTCTCATCTTTGTGGACTTTCGGTATAAAGTAGATCAATGGAGTAACTGGGTGATTGTTCTTGAGAAATTTCAATTCATCATCTGATATCAATTGTTTGTTTCTCCATCTGGTCAGTTTGTGATAAAACTCTTGTTGTGTTGTTTTCAAAGTTGTAACATTGATACGTTCATAACATTGTCTGTCATTGAGCTGGTTGTAGGCCTCCTTGTCATAATCAGCTCTAGTTAGCAGGACGATGTTGCCCCCTTTGTCACTTCCTCGTATTATGATATTTTTCTCTTTGCTGAGTTTGGCCACTAACGCTTCATACTGATAAGTGGTTGTGTTGAAATGTCGTTTATTGTTGATGATGCGTCTCTGGAGATTTTTCAATTGAACAATAACATTCTCGTGGAAAATGTCTATTGCATCATGTGGCATCATAGGGCTGAAGGTTGATGGCGCTTTAAAAGAGGTTTTAGGTGCTATTTGTTTAGTGGGAAGTGTTGATGTTACTGCTTGATTTGTGGTGTCAGAATATCCTGCTCCTTCAGTTTCTCAAAGTTCCAGAATGTCTTGAGAGAATCCTGGGTTTGAAGCCTCGCTTGTATCCGTAACTGTTGGGATATGGGCTGGCGTTTTTTGTAGTTATTAAGAAGGTGGAATTTGCAGAGCTTTAATTTTCTAACCGCTTTGTAAATGTCTATTCTGGTTGAAGCATAGTTCAAGTTAGTTTGAGGAGCAAAGGAAAGTCCTAATTTAAGAATATTTTGTTCTTCTTGTGTGAGGTTCATTGGGGTCAGGTTAACTATAGTCCGGTTGGAATCATTGCACGTTATTGTTTGTTGGTCTGCCATTGGCCCCTGCCCCTCTTTCTGTTGGGATAGGGTGCCCCTCTTCCTCGCGTTGTTCCTCTGCCTGCGTTTGTAGTTGATGTGCTTTCGTTGTAGTTCTTTTGTGGTCGGGGTCTTAGCGATTGCATCCTCTCGTGGCATAAAAAACCAATTTCTTCACCTGGAGAGGGTTTCACTAATCCACTCTGCATATCCGCACCACGGAGCTCTGAATCTGAGTCATTCTCTCCTGCTGAACTGGTATCAGATATAGTTAAATCAGCTTGATCTTTGTTTCTTGGCGCCTAGTGGCGGTTGCCAGTAGGTAGTTATAGTTAGAACCTAGTTTCCATAGGAAACACGTTTTTTGTTTTTCAAGTAACTTTGACGCGTTTGACGAAACTACAAAATTTTCAAAATTAGTACAACAGTCGGTTCAGCTGCTGTGTTGAAAGATTTGGGGTTCTTGATCAAGCGGGGCTGAGAAAAAGGGGGAGTCACAAACATGTTTTCCCAATGCAATTTTCCATAGGGATTTTAGACATGACTACAGCCCAAACCACTGCCCGTAATTACAACAAGTTTGGCCGAAAAGTAGCTTTTAGTCCAGAAAGTGACCTTATGTAAATTGGTGTAAATCCATTTAGTTGCTTTTAAGATATTAAAAGAAATCCACATTTGTATATGAAGGGATGCGAAGGCTCTGTGAACCCTCCAGATCTTGTGTTGTAATCTGATTGGCTGCCACTACTTCAAGCAGGAAGTGTTGGCAGCCATCTTGGGACTCGGCTTCAGCTGAGCCGCAGTAAAAAAACGTTAAAAAAAGAGAAGTGGGCAGGGTAGGAATTCCCTGATCCCTGTAGCCCTGGTCATGGGATCCCAGACGGACTCTGCTAGGGCAAAAAAGCACTTAAAAAAAAAGATTGCCACAAAATTGCGACAGTCATGATTCCGTGGGATTTTTGTTTTTAAAGTGCGGTCTCCCAAGCTTGTTGTAAAAAAAGCCCGAGGTAGGCCAGGTCCTGGGGGCATGCCCATATATTTAAAAAATGAAGGAGGTGGGCGCACGGGCCCCCTTCCTGAGGCTCGTATTAGCCCCTGAGTCCACCACCTCCCCGAGGCTCTATTGAAATAATGGAGGGTGGCACACAGGCCCCGGCTCCTGAGGATTTTTTTAGTCCCGGGGACCACCACCTCAGCGGGGATTTATTGAAATAAAGGGGGTGCAGGGCCCTCTCCCCTCCTGATGCTTACATATGCCCCTGGGGACCACCACTTTTTCAGGGCTAAATAACGGCTTATGGGGGGGCCACGTAAACCCCATGAACCACCATCTCCAATTGGCCAAATACATATTAAACAATAGGAGGGGGTCCGCATGGGCCCCCTCAGTGGTCACATACAGCCGTGGGGACCACCACCTTTCCGGGGCCAGCCCTTGAAAAGTAAAGAAGCCCCCATCATGTTTTCAACAAGGCAGCCTCTACCATCGCACCCCACCTCCGAGACATCATCAACACCTCCTTCAACACAGCAACTTTCCCGGAGAGCTGGAAGCACGCCGAACTCAGCGCTCTGCTGAAGAAACCAACAGCGGACCCGACCGACCTCAAGAACTTCCGCCCCATCTCGCTCCTTCCTTTCCCCGCCAAAGTCATCGAGAAGGTCGTCAACAAGCAACTGGCCGCCTTCCTCGAGACGAACGGATCCCTCGACCCATCACAGTCCGGATTCAGAGCCAACCACAGCACCGAGACCGCCCTCATCGCAGCCACCGACGACATCCGAGCCCTGCTCGACAACGGCGAAACAGCGGCACTCATCCTCCTAGACCTCTCCGCAGCATTTGACACTGTCTGCCACCGCACACTAGTCCAACGCCTCAACGACACCGGCATCCAAGGGAAGGCTCTGGAATGGATCATCTCATACCTCTCAGGCAGAACACAGAGAGTACGCCTCCCTCCGTTCCGCTCCGAGGCCACCGAAGTCATCTGCGGCGTCCCGCAAGGATCGTCGCTCAGCCCCACTCTCTTCAACATCTACATGAAACCCCTCGCTGCCATCGCACGCAAACACAACCTCAACATCATTTCCTACGCCGATGACACCCAGCTAATTCTCTCCCTCACCAGAGACCCCGACACCGCCAAAGCCAGCCTGCACGAAGGGATGACAGACGTCGCTGAATGGATGAACATCAGCCGCCTGAAACTGAACACGGACAAGACAGAAGTCCTCATCCTGGGACCATCACCCTCCGCATGGGACGACTCCTGGTGGCCCCCGGCACTAGGCACCGCACCTGAACCGACGGACCACGCACGCAACTTGGGCGTCATACTGGACTCCTCCCTATCGATGACCAGACAAGTCAACGCCGTCTCCTCAGCCTGCTTCCACAACCTCCGCATGCTCCGAAAGATCTTCCGATGGATCCCAACCGAGACCAGGAAGACGGTCACCCACGCTCTCGTCACCAGCAGACTAGACTACGGAAACACCCTCTACGCCGGTACTACGGCCAAGCTTCAGAAAAGACTTCAGCGAATTCAGAACGCCTCCGCCCGACTCATCCTGGACGTCCCCCGACGCAGCCACATCTCGTGCCACCTGAGAGACCTGCACTGGCTCCCGGTCAACAAGAGGATCACGTTCAGACTCCTCACCCACGCACACAAGTCCCTCCACGACCTAGGCCCAGGGTACCTCAACAGCCGCCTCACCTTCTACACGCCCACCCGCCGGCTACGTTCCGCTAACCTCGCCCTCGCCGTCGTCCCTCGCATCCAGAGAGCCACCGCTGGAGGAAGGTCATTCTCCTACCTGGCAGCTAAGACTTGGAACTCCCTACCCGTCCACCTGCGGATGACCCAGGACCACCTGGCCTTCAGGAAACAGCTCAAGACCTGGCTGTTCGAGCAGTAGCAGACCCCCTTCCCCAAGCGCCTTGAGACCCTTACGGGTGAGTAGTGCGCGATATAAGTTCCATGATTGATTGATTGAAATATGGCCCTGGGGACTGCCACTTCCCCCCACCCCCCCCCCGGTTGGCTCCTACTATGTCCTGGGGTGTCAACTCCCAGGACATAACAGTTTGCTTTCGCTTGATGGGAGCTGTCAGCCTCCTCCACATGAGAGCAATCATAATTCCACACGCAGCAAGTGGGAGCTGAAGTTTTTGTCTGTTTCTCTGTCTGCTGTCAAGCAGGCAGGGAAATAGATTAAATGATTGCTCCCCTTGTGGTCTCTAACAGTGCTGACTGGGTGCCCTGGGTGGGCTCCAGGGCACCCAGCATGTCAAGGCCGGTCCCAGGGTCAGAAGGGGCCAGGGAGGGAAACCACATGGCCCCCCCTCCCCCATTAGGTCTTGGCCGGCCCCAGAGGATGGGGAACCCAGGCCTGAAATCGCTCACACCTCACCCATTGAATTGTGGCAGGTCCCAGGGGATGGGGTCCCTGGGGCTGATATCGACCCGGGAAGGGGTTGTGCGAACCCCTCCCCCATTGAATTGAAGTCGGGATCAAGAGATAAAGACACACAAGGACCAATCACATTGACATGCACACACAAGATTTCTGGAGACATTTCCTTCTAGTGCATTACGCAGCTATAGTGTAGAATAGACACTGGGCATTTACCCAATGGGGGAGCACTTACTAAGTAACCAGTAGAAAGTACTCCACTTGGGTAGATATTTTGGGCAAACCTGTGGAGTCCTGTTGGATAAATGAGCAGGTGAGCTTCTGTTCTGACCATGATGCTCATTTCATAGAAATGAAACCTCAACAGGAAGCACTTACACATATAAACATAGTAGGTGCCCCGTTGAAGCTCGATTTCTGTAAAGGATATATGATCCTAACTCTTGGGATTCGTGAAGGCAAATCAAGTGTGTTTTCTTGGCAATTTCACATTGAAAGATGCAATATGCATGTGACTGTGACAAGTGGGTTCTTTCTCGTCCTTTTATGGTGAGAGCAGAGTCCATGGTTCTCCCTTTAAAATTATTATGAGTATGTAAAGGTCTTCCTGCCTTTTGCCATGATGATAGATAGCTTACCAAAGGGCCCCTCCAGCGCATTTCCTGCCGATTTTGGTGGTGCGCTCTTGATGCAGAGGAATATGAGGACATCTCTACCAAAGAAAAACGCATACTTACTTCATATTGTTAAGAAGAAGGACCCTTGGTTGGTGAAGATTTACCTCTTAGTACTTTTGTCATTGTCTCTATAGGATAATTCATGTAATCACAATTTTTTGGATAAAGACACACGCAGAACAATCACATTGCCAAAACACACACAAGGTCACTGGTGACATTTTCTCATGCTCAATTATGCAGCTGAATTGTAGAATACGTACTGTACATTTAACCAAGGATTTAGTAATTAGTAATCAACCAGTAGAAAGCACTCCACTTGGGTAGATATTTAATGCAAAACTGTGGACTCTTTTTGGATAAAGGGGCAGGTGTGGTTCCGTTCTGTCCCAGTCACTGACAAAGCTACTGACAAACCCACAAAGACACCCACTCGCACATTCAGGCACTAACATGCCCACTGACAGACCCACTCAGACACTGACACACCCACTCATAGACCTACTCACACACCCACTTATGGACCTACTCACAGATCTTATCAAACACTCTTATACAGACTCATAGACCCACTCAGACACTTATGCCCCCACTCACAAACTCACTCAGGCAATCATGCACAGAACCACTCACAAACGTTCACAGCCACTCATAGACCCATTCAGACATGTACATCCACTTACAGATCCACTCAGACATTCATGCACCCATTTACAGAATCACTGACACTCTCTCACACCCACTCAAAGACCTATTCAGAGACTCACAGACCCACTCACAGACCTACTCAGAGACTCACACACCCACTCACAGACCCAGTCAGTGACAAATGCAGTCACTCACAGACTGACTTACATACTCATGGAGGCCCTCACAAACCCAATCAGACATTATCACACCCACTCACAGACCCACTGAGACACTCACTGAAACACTCACACACCCACTCGCTCATCCAGTAAAACACTTTTGCAGCCACTCCCAGACCCATACAAAAACTCACGCACCCATTGAGACACTCGCACTCACTCACACACCCACTGAGACACACATGCACTTACTCTCAAAGGTTACATGTCATACATAGGAAATAAAATTTAAAAACCTTAGAAATGCACTTAACAAACCAAAGGTTACACGGACATTAGACTTAGGAAATAACATTGAAAATACCTTAGAAATTCACCAAAAAAAGAATAGTTACAGGGATGTTATAGTTAGGCCCAGATTTCACTCGTACAAAATCATAGAAATTAAACAGATATAGTTACCTGAGCTAACTATAACTTACGTCCCTACAATGCACCACTGATGAAATCACATTTTATATCACTCATGACATGGTCAGTGACATCACTCATGACATCTCAAATGGTATCACTCATGACATCATCTACAGAACCACTCACAAACAAACTCACACCCCTATACAACCTCTCATATACCAACTCAAACATCCACACAACCACTCACATACCCATTCACAGACTCATACAAGTATCACACAACCACTCACTCATCTATAGAGCTACTAAGACACCCACTCAGACACCTACTCACCCACCAGCTATTCATCCATACAGCTACAAGCACTCACACACTCACTCACACACCCACTTATTCACCTATATAGCCACTCACACACACAAACAGCCTCTCAATACAGCCACTCACTCACCCATACAAGCACTCATACACTCACTCACACACCCACACAACCACTTACATACCCATGCACACATCCATACAAGCACTCCCACATCTGTTCACTCATCCATACAGCGATTCACACAGATACTCACTCTCCAATACAGCCACTCACTTAAACAAACACCCACTCAAACAGCCACTCATTCAGCCACACAACCACTTACACATCCAGTCACTCACTCATACAACCATTCAGACACTCGCTCACTCACCTATACAGTCACTCTTACACCCACTCGCCCACCCATACAGCGGCTCACACAGCCATTCACTCACCCATACAGCCGCTGACATACTCACTCACTAATACACTCATAGAGCCACACTCACCCACACAGCTACTCATACACCCACTTATACACCCATACAGCCACTCACACACCCATACAGCCACTCAGACACCACTCACATACAAGTACACACAGTCACACACCCACTCATAACATATAAGTTAGAAGTAGTATTGTGTAGTTCCCACTAATCTGTAGCAGCGTCATGTTTGTTTGGACAATATAAACTTTTGGTGAGGTGCCTGGACTGATTCCAGGCACCCCAGCAGGATATGTTGGCCTGGAGACTGGCTAGTTCACAGTGCCACTGTAAGCCCCCCTACCCTTACCAGGGAGTGAATGATTTCTAGCAACCCCTGAACATGACAACCATGACCCCTCAAGGATCGTGGAAACAGATCCAAACATTTTGCTCAGTCACTCGTGCTAACATATGCTCAGAGAAATATACAGAACACACAGTGGGATGTTTTCAATATATTTATTGAAGCAGCGTTGTTCTTGTATATAATACATGTGCTGAGATAATCAGTAGACAGAAGCAGATAAAAGTGATTACGAGCACCCAAAAAAATAATTAGTAGGTACAGCTCTACCATGGTGCTAAAACAGTGTATATATGCAGGCATATAAACAAGGCAGTAATCAGGCATGCTCCTAGTATGCAAACCCTACTCTAAGTGCATCTAGTGTGTATGTAGATGTAGAGCAAAGAATCTCCCCAAGGCACGATCCAACACCATTACCTTGCTGGAGAGAATGAAGAACCCCGTATCGGTCAGTGTTGGAACTGGCTCATTTTGCAGGGTCATCCCCAAAAATGTTGCATTCCTCCTGTAATTTTTCTGACCTGTTTCTGTTGGTTTTATGACTCTGGGCACTTTACCACTGCTGATCAGAACTAAAGTGCATGTGTTCTCTCTTGTAACCTTGGTAAGATTGGTCTACACTTGTTTGGCATATTTAATTTCTTTTTCACAATAGAGAGTGAGAGAAAAGCAGGTCCGTTGCAATCTCCCAAATTCAATCGTATCACATATGAGCAACTGCTGCTGCCTGAATTTACGTGAGGATATCAAACCTTTCCTAGAGGAGAAGAAAAACGGAGGAAAATTGTGTTCCAAGAGAGTATGTTGGTCTCCCTCTGCTTAATATTTGAGCGATGGGGTATCCAAAGGTATTGGAGTAGACGTCTCACTCACTTATCGTGCCATGCTTCATCATAGGCGCTATCCACACCCAGGTTAGATGGTACTACCAGGGCAGACTCAACCAAAGATGTGATGGGAGTTCTTATATAAAGCAAGTACTGGTCATGCAGGGAACCAGATGAGTGATAGTAAAAATAAATAACAATATGCTTATTTGGAGGGTACCTAGGGCATGGATTAAAACGTGAAAAGTTTGGGGTTTTCTAAATATAATTGTTCAGTTGTACCCCTTTCAAAGTGCCAACATGTTTCGGCCCGCGCTAGGAGGCCATGTGGGTCTGAGACCTTCTTCAGGCCTTGTACATGATGCTCAAGGCATCGTGATAATCTTGTATGAAGCTAGATGTTTAAACAAAGTAGTTTCAGAGAAACTAAGCCAGCATTGTTGTGCACGCAAATATGTGCAAAACATCACAGCAGAAATGTTATTGGTAAAAATAGGACAATATAAGAAATGAGCAGCTTAATTACATGCGCCTAGCCCGGAAACATAATAGTAGTATTACTCATTAGTAGTACACCTAGTATACTAATTTAACTTTTGTAGTAGCTTATTGTATATGTTTAACAATCATAAACTCTTACAACATATTTACACTCTCTGGATAATATCATCAGTGATGTCATTTGAGATGTCATGAGTGATGTCACTGACCATGTCATTAGTGATGTATTACGTGAGGTCACAGGGGCGTAATATACAGTTAGCTCAGTTAACTATAACTGGTGAATTTCTATTGTTTTGTACAAGTGAAATCTAAGCATAATTATAAAGTCCCTGTAACCTTTGCTTTTTTCAGTGAAGTGCTAAGGTTTTTTAAATTCTATTTCCCAATTATAACGTCCCTGTAGCCTATTGTTTTTTTCAGTGATATATATATATATATATATTACCTACTGGCGGTCGCCAGTAGGTAGTTATAGTTAGGACCACGTTTCCATAGGAAAACCTCAACATTCTATTTTGAATAACTTTGGCGCCGGTCGACGAATCCTCGCGAATTTCTCAAAATAGGTGGGGCGCTACGCTCCGCTCCTACCCTGAAAGTCTCGGGGGGATCCGTCAAGCGGGGGCTGAGATAAAAGGGGGGTCCCAAAACGCGTTTTTCCCATGCATTTTTCCATAGGACCTTTAGAACGACCTACAGCCCGAACGGCTGAACAGAATTACTAGAAATTTGGCAGAGAGGTAGTCCCTAGGTCAAGGAAGTGCCTTTTGTAGGTTTGGTGTAAATCTGTTCAGTAGATTCTGAGAAAATAGCCTTTAAATCAATATATATATCTGAGCCAGCTTACGGTACGCTTACCGTACGCTTACGGTAAGCGTACGGTGGCGTGCGCGAGCGCGATTCTGATTGGCTCTTAGATCTTAGTAAACATTCGAATCGGCCGAAACCAGGAAGCGGCGGCCGCCATTTTGTGTATTTCACTCTGAAAAAAAAGAGTGAAAACAAAGAAAGGGGGCAATGAGGAGAGTTACAGACCCCCTAACAATTGTAAGGGGGTCAAAGAAGGACAGAAAAGTACAAAAAAAACATTTATTGATTTTAAAAAAAATCACGGGGTACGCGTACGGTAAGCTCACGGTAAGCGTACGGTAAAAAAAATAAAAATAAATAAATGAAAATCAGATTTAAGAGTTTAGAAATTAGGGAGCTCTAAAAAGAGCTGTTGTGTTTATGGAGTCATTTTTTTAGTGGTACTTACAAGTAAGTACCGATGCAGAGTCTAAGGTTCAAGAGGAAGACTCTGTTCCCTTCATCATTGAAGTGCACACCATCTCCTCTATAAATGTCTTGCATGTCGTAACGCAAGTTGTTGTGGTAAATGGCACCCATACCATAGTCACGGAGGAAAGCAGAAACAGATTTGTTGACGTGCTTTCTTGCTTTGTCAATCTGTGGACAGAAATGATTGGACCAGTTCCATTTTTGCCTTTGGCATATGTTGGAAAACACAAAGGCAGTTTTAGGGAAAAGTGTAAACAGTTGTGCAAAGGTGTCCTTCATAAGCATTTCCAGACCTACCCCAGTCAAAGTGCCTAGGTCATTGCCACCACAGTGCACTATTATGAGGTCAGGGTGTTGGATTTGCATGAAGGATTTCACCAATGGCATCAATTGGTGCCACTTTAACCCTCTCTGACCAATCCATTTAATGTCTACATTTGGCAAAGCAAGGTCTCTCACCATATCTGTTTTCTCTGCAAACTTTTCACTCCAGAAGACATAGCTGTGCCCTACAATCCACACTGTGAACATCTTCAAAGGAGAACTGGATGCACTCAGGAGGTGTCTTTCAGTAGAATGGCAATATGAAAAGAAAGACAGTTTGGAAATGGAGGCATACATATTTTTTACAAAACAAAAAGAACTGATTGGCTGTTTCATACCATTCTAGAAAAAAAACTAGGCTGTATGTGAAAATTAATAGAAGCATGTTTTGTATTGGTACAAAAAAATGTGTAACCAAAGAACAGTACTATGGATTTGCAGTTAGGATTGAAAAGTCAAGCACTCTTGCTCTGTGGAATTGAAACATTGTGTGTCGAACTTCTGACCTAACTGCACACAGCAGTGTTCCATGAGCTGTTGCTATGGTAGCAGGCAGAAGTCAAGTTGGGGGAAGGGTACTAGGCAGAAGTCAAGTTGGGGGCAGGGGACTTTTGGAAAAGGGTTGGTTTTCAACCAATAGAAATGTGTCATTACATTTGAAAAAAAGGGGGAAGCACTGAGATTTGAAACTTACATGTATATGTGTGGAAAAATAGAGGGAAAGTTTGCCATTATCTGGTTCTGCTGAGAGGAGAGAGGTGTACAGAACAGAGATCCTGGCTCTGATAATCTGCTGTTTGAGTGACACATTTCTTTCACAACTAACTAAATTTAAAGGTGAGTTTACAGTTTGAGAGGGGATGTATGTGGTAACTTAAGAAATGAATAATAGAAATGGGAATTGTTTTTGTTGTAGTTACACATGGTGGATTCATAATGTGTCAGTCTGTAAAAGAGATTTTCACTTGGCCCGAAAAAAAAAGAGCAGTAAGTGTGCTTTCAAATTGGCAAAGAAATTTCGTTTTGGGACTAATGTGAAAACATGACTCTGTGTCCATAGAAGAATTATAGGCAGAAATTTATTGCGTCTTGCTCTGGTGATTTCACAGTTGCAGTAGATGGAAAAGAGGAGCGAATTTTTGGGGGAAGAAGCAGAGGGTTAGCACACACCCATGTGCTTGCCATGTATAGTCATGCACAGTAATTAGAAGCGAGTGGGGTTTTCAGGTTTAAGTCTGTAATGCAAATACATTCAGCATCACTAAGGCTGGTTGCCCCTGCTGGAGTGTAGGCAGTCACAGAGAATACACACGGTGGTGGTCTGAAAAAAAAACAGCTTGGACATGTGCATTTAAATAAATTTAAAAAAAAGGTTTCAGAATGTGTCAGTCTGTAAAAGTGATTTCAAAGTGTAAAAAGAGATTTTTACTTGGCCCAAAAAAAAAAGAGCAGTAAGTGTGCTTTCAAATTGGCAAAGAAATTTCGTTTTGGCACTAATGTGAAAACATGACTCTGTGTCCATAGAAGAATTATAGGCAGAAATTTATTGCGTCTTGCTCTGGTGATTTCACAGTTGCAGTAGATGGAAAAGAGGAGCGAATTTTTGGGGGAAGAAGCAGAGGCTTAGCACACACCCATGTGCTTGCCATGTATAGTCATGCACAGTAATTAGAAGCGAGTGGGGTTTTCAGGTTTAAGTCTGTAATGCAAATACATTCAGCATCACTAAGGCTGGTTGCTCCTGCTGGAGTGTAGGCAGTCACAGAGAATACACACGGTGGTGGTCTGAAAAAAAAACAGCTTGGACATGTGCATTTAAATAAATTTAAAAAAAAGGTTTCAGAATGTGTCAGTCTGTAAAAGTGATTTCAAAGTGTAAAAAGAGATTTTCACTTGGCCCAAAAAAAAAAGAGCAGTAAGTGTGCTTTCAAATTGGCAAAGAAATTTCGTTTTGGCACTTATGTGAAAACATGACTCTGTGTGCATAGAAGAATTATAGGCAGAAATTTATTGCGTCTTGCTCTGGTGATTTCACAGTTGCAGTAGATGGAAAAGAGGAGCGAATTTTTGGGGGAAGAAGCAGAGGCTTAGCACACACCCATGTGCTTGCCATGTATAGTCATGCACAGTAATTAGAAGCGAGTGGGGTTTTCAGGTTTAAGTCTGTAATGCAAATACATTCAGCATCACTAAGGCTGGTTGCCCCTGCTGGAGTGTAGGCAGTCACAGAGAATACACACGGTGGTGGTCTGAAAAAAAAACAGCTTGGACATGTGCATTTAAATAAATTTAAAAAAAAGGTTTCAGAATGTGTCAGTCTGTAAAAGTGATTTCAAAGTGTAAAAAGAGATTTTCACTTGGCCCAAAAAAAAAAGAGCAGTAAGTGTGCTTTCAAATTGGCAAAGAAATTTCGTTTTGGCACTTATGTGAAAACATGACTCTGTGTGCATAGAAGAATTATAGGCAGAAATTTATTGCGTCTTGCTCTGGTGATTTCACAGTTGCAGTAGATGGAAAAGAGGAGCGAATTTTTGGGGGAAGAAGCAGAGGCTTAGCACACACCCATGTGCTTGCCATGTATAGTCATGCACAGTAATTAGAAGCGAGTGGGGTTTTCAGGTTTAAGTCTGTAATGCAAATACATTCAGCATCACTAAGGCTGGTTGCCCCTGCTGGAGTGTAGGCAGTCATAGAGAATACACACGGTGGTGGTCTGAAAAAAAAACAGCTTGGACATGTGCATTTAAATAAATTTAAAAAAAAGGTTTCAGAATGTGTCAGTCTGTAAAAGTGATTTCAAAGTGTAAAAAGAGATTTTCACTTGGCCCAAAAAAAAAAGAGCAGTAAGTGTGCTTTCAAATTGGCAAAGAAATTTCGTTTTGGCACTAATGTGAAAACATGACTCTGTGTGCATAGAAGAATTATAGGCAGAAATTTATTGCGTCTTGCTCTGGTGATTTCACAGTTGCAGTAGATGGAAAAGAGGAGCGAATTTTTGGGGGAAGAAGCAGAGGCTTAGCACACACCCATGTGCTTGCCATGTATAGTCATGCACAGTAATTAGAAGCGAGTGGGGTTTTCAGGTTTAAGTCTGTAATGCAAATACATTCAGCATCACTAAGGCTGGTTGCCCCTGCTGGAGTGTAGGCAGTCACAGAGAATACACACGGTGGTGGTCTGAAAAAAAAACAGCTTGGACATGTGCATTTAAATAAATTTAAAAAAAAGGTTTCAGAATGTGTCAGTCTGTAAAAGTGATTTCAAAGTGTAAAAAGAGATTTTCACTTGGCCCAAAAAAAAAAGAGCAGTAAGTGTGCTTTCAAATTGGCAAAGAAATTTCGTTTTGGCACTAATGTGAAAACATGACTCTGTGTGCATAGAAGAATTATAGGCAGAAATTTATTGCGTCTTGCTCTGGTGATTTCACAGTTGCAGTAGATGGAAAAGAGGAGCGAATTTTTGGGGGAAGAAGCAGAGGCTTAGCACACACCCATGTGCTTGCCATGTATAGTCATGCACAGTAATTAGAAGCGAGTGGGGTTTTCAGGTTTAAGTCTGTAATGCAAATACATTCAGCATCACTAAGGCTGGTTGCCCCTGCTGGAGTGTAGGCAGTCACAGAGAATACACACGGTGGTGGTCTGAAAAAAAAACAGCTTGGACATGTGCATTTAAATAAATTTAAAAAAAGGTTTCAGAATGTGTCAGTCTGTAAAAGTGATTTCAAAGTGTAAAAAGAGATTTTCACTTGGCCCGAAAAAAAAAGAGCAGTAAGTGTGCTTTCAAATTGGCAAAGAAATTTCGTTTTGGCACTAATGTGAAAACATGACTCTGTGTGCATAGAAGAATTATAGGCAGAAATTTATTGCGTCTTGCTCTGGTGATTTCACAGTTGCAGTAGATGGAAAAGAGGAGCGAATTTTTGGGGGAAGAAGCAGAGGCTTAGCACACACCCATGTGCTTGCCATGTATAGTCATGCACAGTAATTAGAAGCGAGTGGGGTTTTCAGGTTTAAGTCTGTAATGCAAATACATTCAGCATCACTAAGGCTTGTTGCCCCTGCTGGAGTGTAGGCAGTCACAGAGAATACACACGGTGGTGGTCTGAAAAAAAAACAGCTTGGACATGTGCATTTAAATAAATTTAAAAAAAAGGTTTCAGAATGTGTCAGTCTGTAAAAGTGATTTCAAAGTGTAAAAAGAGATTTTCACTTGGCCCAAAAAAAAAAGAGCAGTAAGTGTGCTTTCAAATTGGCAAAGAAATTTCGTTTTGGCACTAATGTGAAAACATGACTCTGTGTGCATAGAAGAATTATAGGCAGAAATTTATTGCGTCTTGCTCTGGTGATTTCACAGTTGCAGTAGATGGAAAAGAGGAGCGAATTTTTGGGGGAAGAAGCAGAGGCTTAGCACACACCCATGTGCTTGCCATGTATAGTCATGCACAGTAATTAGAAGCGAGTGGGGTTTTCAGGTTTAAGTCTGTAATGCAAATACATTCAGCATCACTAAGGCTGGTTGCCCCTGCTGGAGTGTAGGCAGTCACAGAGAATACACACGGTGGTGGTCTGAAAAAAAAACAGCTTGGACATGTGCATTTAAATAAATTTAAAAAAAAGGTTTCAGAATGTGTCAGTCTGTAAAAGTGATTTCAAAGTGTAAAAAGAGATTTTCACTTGGCCCGAAAAAAAAAGAGCAGTAAGTGTGCTTTCAAATTGGCAAAGAAATTTCGTTTTGGCACTAATGTGAAAACATGACTCTGTGTGCATAGAAGAATTATAGGCAGAAATTTATTGCGTCTTGCTCTGGTGATTTCACAGTTGCAGTAGATGGAAAAGAGGAGCGAATTTTTGGGGGAAGAAGCAGAGGCTTAGCACACACCCATGTGCTTGCCATGTATAGTCATGCACAGTAATTAGAAGCGAGTGGGGTTTTCAGGTTTAAGTCTGTAATGCAAATACATTCAGCATCACTAAGGCTGTTTGCCCCTGCTGGAGTGTAGGCAGTCACAGAGAATACACACGGTGGTGGTCTGAAAAAAAAACAGCTTGGACATGTGCATTTAAATAAATTTAAAAAAAAGGTTTCAGAATGTGTCAGTCTGTAAAAGTGATTTCAAAGTGTAAAAAGAGATTTTCACTTGGCCCAAAAAAAAAAGAGCAGTAAGTGTGCTTTCAAATTGGCAAAGAAATTTCGTTTTGGCAATAAAGTGAAAACATGACTCTGTGTGCATAGAAGAATTATAGGCAGAAATGTATTGCGTCTTGCTCTGGTGATTTCACAGTTGCAGTAGATGGAAAAGAGGAGCGAATTTTTGGGGGAAGAAGCAGAGGCTTAGCACACACCCATGTGCTTGCCATGTATAGTCATGCACAGTAATTAGAAGCGAGTGGGGTTTTCAGGTTTAAGTCTGTAATGCAAATACATTCAGCATCATTAAGGCTGGTTGCCCCTGCTGGAGTGTAGGCAGTCACAGAGAATACACACGGTGGTGGTCTGAAAAAAAAACAGCTTGGACATGTGCATTTAAATAAATTTTAAAAAAAGGTTTCAGAATGTGTCAGTCTGTAAAAGTGATTTCAAAGTGTAAAAAGAGATTTTCACTTGGCCCGAAAAAAAAAGAGCAGTAAGTGTGCTTTCAAATTGGCAAAGAAATTTCGTTTTGGCACTAATGTGAAAACATGACTCTGTGTGCATAGAAGAATTATAGGCAGAAATTTATTGCGTCTTGCTCTGGTGATTTCACAGTTGCAGTAGATGGAAAAGAGGAGCGAATTTTTGGGGGAAGAAGCAGAGGCTTAGCACACACCCATGTGCTTGCCATGTATAGTCATGCACAGTAATTAGAAGCGAGTGGGGTTTTCAGGTTTAAGTCTGTAATGCAAATATATTCAGCATCACTAAGGCTGGTTGCCCCTGCTGGAGTGTAGGCAGTCACAGAGAATACACACGGTGGTGATCTGAGAAAAAAAAAAAGCTTGGACATGTGCATTTAAATAAATTTTAAAAAAAGAGCAGTTTGTGTGCATTCAAAATGGCAAAGAAATTTCGTTTTGTGACTATTGTGAAAAGAAATGTAGTAATATATTTAAATACAATAAAGGATTTTTTTTTTAGTTTTTTTCAGGTATTGCTGAAGAACAGTGAACAAAATTTAAGATGCCTACAAAATCTCGAGTTCAAAAAACGCTAAAAAAAAAACTATATTTGAGGACAACTGGAGGACCAAAGTTAGTAGAAGATGCTGATGTTGGGAAAAAGAAAAAATCTTCTGGTAAGCAAAAAAAACAATTCCTAAACAAAATATTGAAAACAAACAAAAATGTACAAAATGTCTGTTCTCGGAAAAATGTAACAAAACCTACAGAACAGCAAAAAATTGAGGATTTAGTTAATGCAAATATACCTTCTGCAATTGAAAAGTTTAACATAAACAGAAAAACAGCATTTAAAGAGATACGTAGAAAAATGTTTCAGAGAAGAGTTATGTCCAATTTGATAAAGGATATAAAGAAATATAAGCAAAAGGCTAAATATTATAAGAGAAAAAAAGAAATTGAAGCCATTGCAGCAAAAGCATTAGAATTAAAAAGGAAACTATTCATATTAATTTTGAATAGGATGCGTACATTAGATAAAATGGTTAATGTACTGAAATCACAAAGCAAAAGCAAAAGAGTAGTGAACAGAACAAACTTTTGTAAAATGTTTTTAGGAAAGTGGATGCATAGTTCAAGTAGTGAACCTTTTTTTAATGAAGAAAGCTATTTTCAAAGTAATAGTTTGCTGCATGCAGTTGACACCAGAGGTCGTTCATACGAAGTAAAAAATGGTTGCATAATGGAGAAGGAGATAATGGTTCCAAGAGATGAGGTACAAGTGATGGCAGATGAGGCAATGGGGAGACGTCCTAAAGCCCCAGTGTACACTTGGAATTGTAGTAGTATTTGCACTGTGCGTCAGGAATCTATTGACAGATTTCGAGAGTTTCTAAGAGAATATAGTAAAAAAAGTGTAAAACAAAAGATTAAGGTGCTTCAAAGTCTGGATCCATGCAGAGTGAGAGAGAATACTGGTTTGCAGGGTCATTCTCTTGCTTGTCTATCTAGAAAAGTGTGCAATAGTGTTTTCCATCATTTTAGGATGCTGGCTGTTCATCATACTGAAATGAGAAAGTTTGTGAGACGGTTGTATTTTGCCAAAAGTCCAGCAATAAAGTTAAATGAATTGAATAGGGCTCTGTTCCGAGGAACGGTATCAGATGTAGAGAAGGTTGTTGATGAAATTCAGTTTTGTTACTTTGGTCCTGAACAAAACAGTGCAGAGAAGGACACAGTAAATGAGGCAGAAGTGGAAGAGAATGTAGAACCCTCTGTAAGTAACACATTTAATGATCACATAACAAAATTTGCAATAGTCTCTAATGAAAGACCAAATGTTACTTGTATTTGTTGCCGCAGAACTCATTATAGAAAACAAACTAGGAATGTTGATCTCTACAGAAAGAGTGAAAATGAAGATAATTATAAGTGGATGGATTTTGCCACATATATATTTCTTGAAAATTGTTTTGAATTGGGTGAAGATCAGCGTATTTGCAAATACTGCTACAACAAGTTAGAGGAAAATAGAATGCCGACCAGAGCTGTACATAATAATTTAGAATTGGATGCTATTCCTGCTGAACTTTCTGAATTAAATACATATGAGTCTATACTCATTCAATGTGTTCATCCGTTCCAGACCATAGTACGTATGGAGCCCAAAACTGGTAAATTACCTCCTTCAGATTTACTGAGAGGTTTAAAAGGTAGAGTGGTGTATTTGCCCTTGGATTTGAAAAAAAATATGGAAACTATTGATGCAGATACTTTGGAAACTGAACCATTAATTATTCTGGTTAATGGTGTCCCTACAAAGAATAAGAAGATTTGGCAGGAGCTGGTAGATGTGCGGAAAGTACAAAGAGCAAATTTGTATTTGAAAAAAAATAACAAATGGTATGAATCAATTTATATAGAAGAAGAAGAAGAAGAAGAAGATTTACAAGGAGACACAGAAACACCAACTGGACAAATTGAAAAAGTGGACAAGTCAAAGGAAGAAGAAATTTATGAACATTTTAGCATACATCCTCTCCATTCGAAAGAAGTTATGGGAGACAATATTGATCTCTTTCAGATGAAGAAAGCAAAAGGAAATCCCGTGAGTGTATGGGAGGAGAGCTTGGAAGCTCGATGTTTTCCCCAGCTGTTTCCTAAAGGAAAAGGAGGACGATACGATGAACGTCCGGAACAGATTCCAGCTTCTGAGTATCGGACTACAAGACTATATGCTGAAGATCCCAGATTTCGACAAAGTATCCCTTATTTGTTCCATCTTTTATTTGAAAGCGACTTGTCTGCACTGTCTTATGCAGTAAATCACATTTTAAAAAGTGGAGTACATTTACAAAATGTGTCTGCTAAGGATTTTATGGAGAAAGTGCAGCACCGAGATGATCATTTGGAAACACAACTGATCAATCTGATGGCTTGTCAGCGTGGGACAAATGAATATTGGTACCGACGCCATGGTGAACTAAAATGCATGTTACGCAACTTAGGAACACCAACATGGTTCCTTACCCTAAGCTGCGCCGAGTACGCTTGGGATGATTTACTGGATTTTCTACGAGAGGCCAATTCAAACATTGAAAACATCGAATACAAGACAGCAGGAGAACTGTGCTCATTGGATCCGGTTAATGTTTGCAGATATTTCAATCATAGATTTGAGGCTATGATGTCCTTCATCTGCAATAAAAAAAATCCACCCCTTGGAGAAGTAGTGGATTTCTTTTGGAGAAAAGAGTACCAGGCAAGAGGTGCTCCTCATATTCATATGCTGCTGTGGATCAAGGATGCCCCAAAGTTTGGAACAGATACTGATGAAGCAGTGTTATCTTACATTGAAGAATATGCAACATGTGCTATACCTAAAAACACAGAAGAGAACAAGTTAAAGGAGCAAGTTCTACGTTTCCAAAGTCATCGGTGTGGAAAATACTGTCGACGGAAATACAAGAGCAAAGAAAAATACTACACTAAATGTCGATTTGGATTTCCTAGACCTGTTCTTACAAATGGAAGAGTCAACAGTTTTATGTCAGCTGTGAGACATACTATCACAAGAAAATCACCTAAGAATACCTACAACCTTAAAAGAAAAGAAGAATCAAAAAATATAAATGACTACAACCCAGTCATTTTATCCATGTGGAACGCTAACATGGATATACAGTATGTTGCTGACAATTCCATTGCTGTTGCTCGATATGTAACGTCTTACATTACGAAATCAGAAAAAACAGAATTGAAGGAAATGTGGGAAGAGATTTCTCACGAGAAGACTGTCAGTAAGAAGCTGTACAGTTTTAGTTTGAAGATGTTATCGCATCGAGAAATTGGATCCTACGAATGTTCAGATAGGTTATCTTCTGCAAGTCTCTACTCGAAGTCAAGAAGAATAATTTGGGCAAGTTTAGGCCTTGCAGCAATGAGAAATCGGGTACTGAAATCTGTTGGAGAAATTGAATATTTGGCTGAGAATGACCCAGAAAGTACAGACATATTGAAAACAAACATGTTGGACACATATTATCCCAAGAGAAGTCATCATCTGGAGAACATGTGTCTCTATGAAGTGCTGCAGAACTACATTTATTCACGGAAAGCTGCAGAAGACATCAACAGTGGAAAATATAAAGTTGTTGGTGAAGAAGGATGTTTGGTGAAGCAAACCAAAGGAAGTTTGATAAATCACCGGAAGCTGAGTTGCGACACTACCGACAAGAAAGAATTTTACTACTTGGCTCTTTTACAGTTGTTTAAACCATGGCGTACAGAGGATGAACTACTGGGAGAATTCCAGAGCTATGAAGATTCTTTTAATGCTTGCAAAGACAGCATACAATGCAGTACATTCTCAACTTATCTGCAAATGTTAAATGAAGAAATTGAACAGGAAACTACAATTGCAGCAGAAATAGCTAGAGACAGTTCTCAGGACAGCCAAAGTTCAGGAACATACAGTCAAGATCCCCTAGGACAACCAATCGTTGAAAATGAAGCATCAATAGCCATGAATGAAGTGGAAACGGCTATGAATCAAGCTCAAGAAGAATTTATAGACTTAGAAAATTTGGAAAGACAACTGAATCAAGAGCAGCAACAAATTTATGAAGAGATCAAAAACAAAATTGATCACGGATTTCTACATATCAAAAAAGAGTGCTCATGCACATCATTTCATCCAATCAGGATGTATGTAAGCGGACAAGCTGGCACTGGAAAAAGTTTCCTAATTAAAGTCATCAGAAGCTACCTAAAGCAAAAAACGGATTCTACTTTGTCTTGTGTGGTTACTGCTCCAACTGGGTTAGCAGCATATAACATAAAAGGAATCACCTTACATCGTTTGCTAATGTTACCAGTGGAGCATGAGAACAAAATACAATTCAACAAGCTAACTGGAGAAGCATCCTTAGAAGTGTCAAGAGTATTGAAGAAGATGCAAGTTCTCATTATTGATGAGGTGAGCATGGTATCAAACTTAATGCTTGCCTTTGTGCATTTAAGAATGCAGCAAATTTTGAAGACAGACTATGACGTGTTATTTGGTGGAAAACACGTCATAGTTTTTGGGGATCTTTTGCAACTTACTCCAGTTAAAGGACAACCAGTGTTTAATACTGTGACACATGAAGACACGAAGAAGTCATTGGGAAGCATTGGAAATACAAATATTTGGTCCTTCTTTGAGTACAAGGAACTTACAACTAATATGAGGCAAGCAAACGATGAAGAATATGGAAGTATTCTGAAAGATATCAGAATTGGACTACTCACAGAAGTTGGCAAAAAAGCATTACAGAGTCGGCTGCTACATAACTTATTTCCAAAGGAAGAAATAGTTGCAGAGAAAATATACAAGAATATTGCAGAAAACAAAAGTGTCATCTGCTTAATGCCAACTCTACGTGAATGCTCAATATTTAATGAGGAGCTTTTGAAATTGGAAAATGAAGACATCATGAAATTGGAAGCAGTGGACAAAATTGAGGATGGAAGAATTACTGTCACAGTAACAGGCAAACTGAAAAATAAATTGGACTCACTAGAGAAGAATATCTCCAAAACAGCAGGATTAGAAAAAAATCTATATGTTTGCATGAACTGTAGAGTGTTTTTAAGGAGAAATTTGGATGTTGAAAAAGGCTTAGTGAATGGAGCGATGGGAAGAGTTGTGGGTTTTATTAATTATCAGAAAAAAGATGGAATTGAATGTTTAAAAATAAAATTTGATCAGATAGAGGAAGTTAAAGACATTTGTCGTTGTTCAGTTCGTTTCATGCTTGTGAAAGACTTATATGTACGTAGGAAGCAGTTTCCGTTTTCACTAGCATATGCTGTAACTATCCACAAGTCTCAAGGATTGACTGTAGATTGTGCATTTGTGAACATTGGTTCAACTGTGTTCAAAGAAGGTATGGCATATGTAGCTTTGTCACGAGTCAAAACATTATCAGGTTTATTCATGATTGACTTTGATGATTCAAAAGTTAGTGCTGATACAAACTGTGTAAAGGAGTATAATAGATTAAGAAGAACCTATGCTCCTCATTTAGGTCAGTATCCTGTGTTGGAGAAACGTGTAGTTTCTCGTAAAAGGAGAAATGAGAATATCTGTAATGAAGATGTAGAGAAGAGGAAAAAAAAGAGGAGTGATGTAATTGCAAGCAAAAAGAATAAGGAAAATGAAGAACAGGTTGTAGGATGTCATTTTGAAAATAGCTCTGGTGTCAACTGCTACGCTAATGTAGTGCTGAATGTTGTATTTTATCTGGAAAGTTTGCAAGAGCAGATAATAGTAAATCAGGGAAAAAGATTCTGTTCAGAGCTCAGTCTCCTTTTTCAAAAGCTGAGTAAAGATAAAACTCAAATAGAAAGTGCTACTGACATTAGAAAACTTTTAGATGTATGTTCAGGACGAACACAGTTTTCTCAAAATGTACAGCAAGACGCACAGGAATTCTTGTTGTTTTTTCTTCAGGTAGTGGAAGAAGAAGGAGTTCCCATTGACATTTTTTTTGGTCTCTCTTATAAATGGGAACATAGTTGTGAAAATTGTTATAATATATGTGGCTCTATTGTTGATAATGAAAGGTTTATTTATTTGACATTGCCAGAGAGTAAAACAGTCACTTTTGCAAAATTAGTTAAAGATGCTAATCATAGCATGAAATGTGGTGAGTGTAATTCTGACATGTTTTCAACATTAATTTTAAGGGAATACGGACAGTATGTAATTTTAATGATGCAACGATGTAGAGCTGATGGTTCAAAATTGGATACTTTAATAAAGAAGTTTACAGGACAGCAATTATCAATTTCAGGAAAACCTTTTGTAACTGTTGCAATAATTTTCCATGATGGACCTACTGTTACTTCTGGACATTACACAGTTTATCTTAAATGTGAAAAAGGCTGGACACTGTGTAATGATTCCCAATTGATTTTCAAACAACGTTTGCCTTTTGATTTAGCAAATTCCTATCTAATCTTTCTGAAACCTAAATTTTAGAGAGACTTGGCAAGATGTGGACAAAATAATTTTACCATTTTACTGGATTACCATTGCAATTTTGTAGAAAAAATATTTTTTAAAATTATCATTTGGCCTAAAGGAAAGATAACCAATTGTAATGTGGACTTTTTAAATTTTTAATGCAATTTTGAAAAACCAATAATTTAGAGATAATCGGTAACTTCTGCACATTTTAAATTTTGGAATGCTATTGGACTGCCATTGGAAATTTTTACAAAAATGATTTAAAAAATTACTATTTGGCCATGTGGAAAAGTAAGCAATTCTATTGTGGACTAAATAAATTATTCAAAAAATTTTTGTGAACCAAAATGTTACAGAGAATCGGTGAGATCTGGACAGATTAAACTTTAGAATTTTAATGGTTTTCCCTTGGAAATTTATTCCAGGGAAAAAAAAAAAATACAATTTGGCCTAAAGGAAATAAAATCAGATGTATTTTGGAGTTATTTGAGATATAATATTGTGATTATACTCCTGAAACAAAAATATCAGACGGTATTTTAAAGAAAAAAGTATTGTTTTTAGATGATATTTTTTTAGAATAATATGCATTTCTGTAATGATAAGTTTAAGTGAGAAGAGATTCTGGGCTTTTTTAATACAATCTTTGAGATTGTTATTTTTTTTTGCCCGCTGTAAAATGATGAATGCAATTGCTTTCACAATTTATAGTGAAATGCAATATATTCTGAAAACAGCAAAAATAAGGCAAAAATATTTTTTGGTAAAAAATGTAAATATGTGTACTGTATTATAAAATGGTTTAAAGATATTAATACTTTTTTCTTTTTTTTCAGATCGATATAGAAAATTTTCGTAAACTACAACCATTTTAAAAACTATTTTTAAAAAAAACAAATGAATAAATATTTTTTTCAGTGAGTATGGTAAGTCAATAGTAATAATTGTAGTCTCTCAAGGACCTTGTAATGTGAAAAATGATTTTTAGTGTTTTTTTTAAAAAATAAAAAAAAAGGTACGCTTACCGTACGCGTACGGTAAAAAAAAAAAAAAAAGTTTTTTAAAAAAAATGTAAAAAAAAGATGAAAGATAAGGTTGGCTCTTAAAAGAACCGTTGTGTTCATGCAGGGACAGAGGAAAGGAACCATGGGAAAATCATTCAAAGCTACAAATGTGCTGATCTATTTTGTTATTCACTAGGGAAACACTGGTCTCCCTATAACAAATTAGAGCTTTACAAAATGTGCAATGAATATCAACCTTCCGAAATCGAGGGTTCATTTCCAGAGGGCCAGCAAAAGGAGATTCTCCCCCCACAGATGAAGGGCTCACCTGAGCTGCAGAAGAAGGAGTAAGCTCTGCAGGTGATGGTCCAGGCTGAGCTGCTGTGGATGTACTGGCTCGTCTTTCTGAAGAGTTACCTCCAAAAAGTTGAGCATGTGTCCTTTTGTGTACATCCTTGAGGTGCCTCATCATGGTGTGATTCCCAAAGGAATACTTCCTGTCAGGATTAGGCCTGGGCGGTAAATTCCGTTCCGCTCGCGGAATTTGCGGAATTTGCGTAATTTCGCGTTCCGCGGAGAACGCGAAATTGCTCACAAGTCTGCTTTCCGCGATTTCGCGAAATTTTTGCTTGTTCGCGTTCTCAAAATGCGTGTTCGCGAGATATTTCTCCCCGAGCACGCAAACAGCAATTGTGAACAGGAAAAAAGCATCGCGAACAAGCAATTCCGCGTTTTCGCGGAATTTCTGCGTGTTCGCGGAGATTTTTTACCGTTTCGCGGAGATTTGCGTAACGCGATTCCGCAAATTCCGCCCACCCCTAGTCAGGATTACCTCTAGAAAGTACACGCTGACACAGCTTGCAAGTAACTAAGGGTGCATTCACCTTTTGCTGGCCTTCTGGAAAAGTAAAATAATCCCAAACATAAGAAGGTTTTACTTTCCTCGCTCTCTGCCTCAAGACAGTGCTGCTGGTGCTAGCCTCACTCTCAGAAGAGCTCTGCTGTTCTGCCATCGTATCCCAAAGACAAACCAGCTCCTTCTCCCAAGGGATCACAAGCAGAAATGAGGGGAATGGGTGTGGTGTAGGAGAGTTCTAGAACTGAAAGTAGTTTCAACCAATCAAAAGTTGTGTTTCAAGATCACATGACCTACCGTACGCTTACGGTACGCTTACGGTACGCTTACGGCAAAAAGTACGCGTGCGCGTAAAAAAGACACGCGCTTGCGCGCATGCGCATAACAGTCATTTCCCGGCACTTCCGCGTAACGTGCGCGTGTTGCGTAAGCGCGCACGCGTCCCACGCGCAGTACGCGCGCTACGCAAAGTACGTAACTATACGCAAGCAGCGTAGATAGATTACGGACGTTGCGTAAACCGTACGCTTACCGTGAGCTTACGGTACGCGTACTATAAAAAAAAAAAAAAAAAAAAAAAAAAATCTGGAAATAAATTTTACTTGTTTATTTTAAAAAATTTATATAAAATAAATATTTAATGATTTTAAAAAATTAAGCATAGTCTTTATAAAAGGTAAAAAATTAAATTAAAAATATGTTTGAAAAAAATGAAGAAAAAAAAAAAAAAATAGCATTTAAAAAACCTTGCAAATTCACTGAAAAAAACATGGGTTTCACACACGTTATAGTTAGGAATTAGCATTTAAAAAACCTTAGAAATTCACTGAAAAAACCATAGGTTTCACACACGTTATAGTTAGGAATTAGCATTTAAAAAACCTTAGAAATTCAGTGAAAAAACCATAGGTTTCACACACATTATAGTTAGGAATTAGCATTTAAAAAACCTTAGAAATTCAGTGAAAAAACCATAGGTTTCACACATGTTATAGTTAGCTGGACATTTTACTCGTAAAAAACCAATGAAATTGCCCCGTTATAGTTAGTTCAGCTAACTATAACTCGCGCGCCCGCAATGCACTGCTGATGACGTCACATATTACATCACTCATGACATGGTCAGTGACATCACTCATGACATCACTGATGACATCTCAAATGACATCACTGATGACATCACTGATGACATCATCCAGTGAATGTGTGTTATTCTGAAAATTAAATATGTTTTATATATGTATATCTCAAGGTCGATGGAAGAATAAATGGGTATATAAGTGTCTAAATGGATGATTTGTTTTTGAAAAATTGATTGTGTAACTGACTGATTAAGTGTATCTCTCACTTTGTGTATAAGTGGCTGCATGGGTTGGTGAGTAGCTACATGGGTGTCTATATAGGTTATTAGTTGTTTTTTTGAGTATCAGTCTGAGTGTCTGTATGGTACGGTGGGGGGTATTACGTAGTGCATAGATGCATGAATGAGTGACTCACTGTTTGTATGTGTTGAAGACAGCATGTGTGCAGGACTGTATGGGTGGATGAGTGTGTGTATGGGTGTGTTAGTGAGTGAATGACTGTCTCAATAGTGTCTTCAGGAGTAACTACATATGTTTTAAACTAGTATATGTGAGTATTGGTGTATATATGTGAGTATATATGAGAGGGAGAGATTGAAAGAGTTCCTGTATGAATAAGTATGTGTTTCTATAAGTGATTGTTTAAAAGACTAAGTATGTGTAAGTTTCCGTAGAAGTAAGTATGGTGGTGTGTGTATTACTGTATATGCAAGTAAATGTATGTTTTATTCTTTATTAGCATGAGTGACTATGTGTGTGAGTAACTCTATGGATGAGTGGCATTGTGTAACAGGATGTATAGATGTATGAGTACATATGATGAGTGAGTACATGTATGAGTGACTGTATAGGACTGTTGGTGAATGAGTGGATGTGTATGTGGATCTTAGAATTACTGAAGAGGTTGTTGTAACTGGTATTGGTATGTCCATTGTTTTGAAATTTTTAGTCTCTATTTTTGAATGTGTGTATCAAAGCTTATATTAAGGTGAGAGGAGGTCTGCCACTCTATCACAAGGATGATGTCATCAGTGATGTCATCAGTGATGTCATTTGAGATGTCATCAGTGATGTCATGAGTGATGTCACTGACCATGTCATGAGTGATGTAATATGTGACGTCATCAGCAGTGCATTGCGGGCGCGCGAGTTATAGTTAGCTGAACTAACTATAACGGGGCAATTTCATTGGTTTTTTACGAGTAAAATGTCCAGCTAACTATAACATGTGTGAAACCTATGGTTTTTTCACTGAATTTCTAAGGTTTTTTAAATGCTAATTCCTAACTATAATGTGTGTGAAACCTATGGTTTTTTCACTGAATTTCTAAGGTTTTTTAAATGCTAATTCCTAACTATAACGTGTGTGAAACCTATGGTTTTTTCAGTGAATATATATATATATATATATATATATATATATATATATATATATATATATATATATATATTTGATGTGATCAAGGCCATGGTAACGCGGCCGAAACGCGTCATGCTGAAACTGCAATAAAGCACTCACCCTTAATTTACACGTTGTTGTCCATACCTGTCTTTGTTACCAGAAGCGGTAATTCAGGACTCTGTTCCTACATATATATATTTTGGAACTTGAGCCGTTATTAAAGTCATGTTAGAAATGCAAATTTACATACAGTTTGACCAACTCATGTATGTCTTGAATTGGTATAATTTACGGGCATATTATTGGAATGTATTCATACATTGAGCAATGCTTGTTATACCTTTTCAATATGGCCGCCACGGTCATAAGTTTATTGCTCTCTCTATTTTCATGAATTGCACATGTGTACAACTTTATTAGCTATCATTATTTGTGTGTTCATTTCACGTGATCAAGACTGTCTTCAGTCGAAACGCATTGTGAATTAAACTTGCATTAACTGGTCTGTTGTCCTGCCTCTTATCCTGAGAGCGTATGATACACATAGTTTGATGCTTTTTGGAATACGATTGCCGGTGTGCTCCGCCGGCGTATACGCCACCCTCCTTGGGTCCCAGTACTTCGGAAGGAGTTACGGCGCGTTTGTGTGTATATATATATATATATATATATATATATATATATATATATATATATTACCTACTGGCGGTCGCCAGTAGGTAGTTATAGTTAGGACCCTGTTTCCATAGGAAATCCGCAACATTCTATTTTGAATAACTTTGGCGCCGGTCGACGAATCCTCGCGAATTTCTCAAAATAGGTGGGGCGCTACGCTCCGCTCCTACCCTGAAAGTCTCGGGGGGATTCGTCAAGCGGGGGCTGAGATAAAAGGGGGGTCCCAAAACGCGTTTTTCCCATGCATTTTTCCATAGGACCTTTAGACAGGGCTACAGCCCGAACGGCTGAACAGAATTACTAGAAATTTGGCAGAGAGGTAGTCCTCAGGTCAAGGAAGTACCTTTTGTAGGTTTGGTGTAAATCTGTTCAGTAGATTCTGAGAAAATAGCCTTTAAATCAATATATATATCTGAGCCAGCTTACGGTACGCTTACCGTAAGCTTACCGTACGCGTACAGTGGCGTGCGCGAGCGCGATTCTGATTGGCTGTTACATCTAAGTAAACATTCGAATCGGTCGAAACCAGGAAGCGGCGGCCGCCATTTTCTCTCTCGCACTCTGAGGGGGGGGCTGTAAACAAAGGCAAAAAACATATAAAGGGGCTGTTTAGACAGCGCCCATGCACATAGCCATGTTAGTTGAGTCCTCAAAGATCCCCCAAGGGCAAAAACGGTAAATTTTTATTTTTTGAAAATTTCGCCGATTACGCTTACCGTACGCGTACGGTGCGCTTACGCTAAAAATTTAATAAAAAAAAAAAACACTCTCTGTGCATGGCATATTATTGTCATCACTTACAAATTAAATTTAACAGATTACCTATCACAAGGAAGCGCATAATATGTCCTCCATGTGCGCATGGTGCGTAAAGTGGGCACGCGGTGCGCGTAGCGCACTGCGTGCCCACCTTGCGTGTACGGCACTAACTGCGTAAAGTGGGCGCGCGTATGCGCACCGTGCGCGCACGGAACGAACTGCGTTAAGTGGGCGTGCACGCCACGAATGGCATAAAGTAACTTAGCATTTAAAAAACCGTACAAATTCACTGAAAAAACCATAGGTTTCACACACGTTATAGTTAGGAATTAGCATTTAAAAAACCTTGCAAATTCACTGAAAAAACCATAGGTTTCAGACATGTTATAGTTAGCGGAAATTTTACTGATAAAAAACCAATGAAATTCCCCCGTTATAGTTAGTGCAGGCAACTATAACTCACGCGACCGCAATCTTCTGCTGATGACATATGTGTCTTTATGAAAAAAAAATATTTGTAAGATATGTATAGCTAAAAATTTATGGAAGAAGACATGGGCAAATAAGTGTCTAAATACAGTATTAGCATCAGCAGAGGATTGCGGTCGCGTGAGTTATAGTTGCCTGCACTAACTATAACGGGGGAATTTCATTGGTTTTTTATCAGTAAAATTTCCGCTAACTATAACATGTCTGAAACCTATGGTTTTTTCAGTGAATATAAATATATATATATATATATATATATATATATATATATATATATATATATATATATATATATATATATATATATATATATATATATATATATATATTCAAAAAAGGTTGTCCCCCTGCGAGGCTGCACTTGAAGAAACAGGCAGATCCTGCACTTTGAGGCAGTTTCCTTTATTTCTCTAAAACCGAACATCACTGTGCTCATTCAATTAAACATCCCTACGCGTTTCAGAGCTCCTGCTCCTTACTCACGGGCTCCATGCGATGTCTGTAAGCTGGAAATTAGTGGAAACCGAGTCACTTCATTGGTCTTTTTCAACATCCTTCTGGTAGGTTACGCCCTCAGGTGGGTCTCAATCAATGACAGAGTTCTGGGACTCGTAGTTTTTCCACTAAGCAATTAAAATCCTCAAGTGGATTCCGCCGACTAAAACATCAGTCTTTGCATAATTCATGCTCTCAGGTGAGCCACAAGCACAGGATTCCGGTTTGCTTTGTCAGATACCTGTTTAGTCCCGCTAGCTCAAACACAAACAATTCGTGTGAAGCAGCCCATCATTTAATTTGGTGGTAGTGCAAGCCTCCCGGCCGGGACTGGCCGGATTAAATCTTCAAAAAAGGTTGTCCCCCTGCGAGGCTGCACTTGAAGAAACAGGCAGATCCTGCACTTTGAGGCAGTTTCCTTTATTTCTCTAAAACCGAACATCACTGTGCTCATTCAATTAAACATCCCTACGCGTTTCAGAGCTCCTGCTCCTTGCTCACGGGCTCCATGCGATGTCTGTAAGCTGGAAATTAGTGGAAACCGAGTCACTTCATTGGTCTTTTTCAACATCCTTCTGGTAGGTTACGCCCTCAGGTGGGTCTCAATCAATGACAGAGTTCTGGGACTCGTAGTTTTTCCACTAAGCAATTAAAATCCTCAAGTGGATTCCGCCGACTAAAACATCAGTCTTTGCATAATTCATGCTCTCAGGTGAGCCACAAGCACAGGATTCCGGTTTGCTTTGTCAGATACCTGTTTAGTCCCGCTAGCTCAAACACAAACAATTCGTGTGAAGCAGCCCATCATTTAATTTGGTGGTAGTGCAAGCCTCCCGGCCGGGACTGGCCGGATTAAATCTTCAAAAAAGGTTGTCCCCCTGCGAGGCTGCACTTGAAGAAACAAGCAGATCCTGCACTTTGAGGCAGTTTCCTTTATTTCTCTAAAACCGAACATCACTGTGCTCATTCAATTAAACATCCCTACGCGTTTCAGAGCTCCTGCTCCTTGCTCACGGGCTCCATGCGATGTCTGTAAGCTAGAAATTAGTGGAAACCGAGTCACTTCATTGGTCTTTTTCAACATCCTTCTGGTAGGTTACGCCCTCAGGTGGGTCTCAATCAATGACAGAGTTCTGTGACTCGTAGTTTTTCCACTAAGCAATTAAAATCCTCAAGTGGATTCCGCCGACTAAAACATCAGTCTTTGCATAATTCATGCTCTCAGGTGAGCCACAAGCACAGGATTCCGGTTTGCTTTGTCAGATACCTGTTTAGTCCCGCTAGCTCAAACACAAACAATTCGTGTGAAGCAGCCCATCATTTAATTTGGTGGTAGTGCAAGCCTCCCGGCCGGGACTGGCCGGATTAAATCTTCAAAAAAGGTTGTCCCCCTGCGAGGTTGCACTTGAAGAAACAGGCAGATCCTGCACTTTGAGGCAGTTTCCTTTATTTCTCTAAAACCGAACATCACTGTGCTCATTCAATTAAACATCCCTACGCGTTTCAGAGCTCCTGCTCCTTGCTCACGGGCTCCATGCGATGTCTGTAAGCTGGAAATTAGTGGAAACCGAGTCACTTCATTGGTCTTTTTCAACATCCTTCTGGTAGGTTACGCCCTCAGGTGGGTCTCAATCAATGACAGAGTTCTGGGACTCGTAGTTTTTCCACTAAGCAATTAAAATCCTCAAGTGGATTCCGCCGACTAAAACATCAGTCTTTGCATAATTCATGCTCTCAGGTGAGCCACAAGCACAGGATTCCGGTTTGCTTTGTCAGATACCTGTTTAGTCCCGCTAGCTCAAACACAAACAATTCGTGATTGTGATTGGGTGCAATCTAAGCCCACTTGGGCATGAGCTGCAAAATGTCAATAATGCTTTATTGACAATTAGTGACGGACATTAGACTCATGATGACAAGTATATTACTGTGTCAACATATAATAAGTTGTGATAAGTTTTGCTTTTTGTAACAAGGTCTTAATATTTTATTTATGACCCGTATTATGCTGTTATATCTCTTGTATTGCGCATGAATTCCGTTTTAGTTAACAACATGCTGAGATGGGGCTTATACTTACAACATAATAACATTGTATGGATCTAGTCCTACCTTTATGTCAGCCCTTGAGGCAGTATGTAAATATGGGAAAAAGAGACTGCCGCCATACCGTGAAAAAGCTATCTAGCGAAACGCGTTGGTGAGGCGTGACACAGCCCAGTAAATCCTTTTCAAAGTATCCTGAGTGTCCTGGTATTTCTTTCGAAACTGCGAAGGTGTGCGTGTGGAATACAAGGGAAACGGAGCCCATCCGGGACCGCCACGTTAGAAGCTCCAGACTTCCGTGTCTCAGCGTTCGGATATATATATATATATATATATATATATATATATATATATATATATTACCTACTGGCGATAGCCAGTAGGTAGTTATAGTTAGGACCACGTTTCCATAGGAAAACCTCAACATTCTATTTTGAATAACTTTGGCGCCGGTCGACGAATCCTCGCGAATTTCTCAAAATAGGTGGGGCGCTACGCTCCGCTCCTACCCTGAAAGTCTCGGGGGGATTCGTCAAGCGGGGGCTGAGATAAAAGGGGGGTCCCAAAACGCGTTTTTCCCATGCATTTTTCCATAGGACCTTTAGAACGAGCTACAGCCCGAATGGCTGAACAGAATTACTCAAAATTTGGCAGAGAGGTAGTCCCTAGGTCAAGGAAGTGCCTTTTGTAGGTTTGGTGTAAATCTGTTCAGTAGATTCTGAGAAAATAGCCTTTAAATCAATATATATATCTGAGCCAGCTTACGGTACGCTTACCGTACGCTTACGGTAAGCGTACGGTGGCGTGCGCGAGCGCGATTCTGATTGGCTCTTAGATCTTAGTAAACATTCGAATCGGCCGAAACCAGGAAGCGGCGGCCGCCATTTTGTCTCTCGCACTGAGAGAGATTTTTAAAATCGGAAGCCCAAAAACATGTAAAGGGGCTGTTTTGACAACTCCCTCCCACATAGTCATGTTGAGGGAGTCCCCAAACATCCCCCAAGTGCAAAAACGGTTTTATTTTTTTTTCGGCAATTTCGCGGGGTACGCTTACCGTACGCTTACGGTAAGCGTACGGTAAAAAAATAAAAATAAAAAAAACACTATCCACACTTACCCCACCCCCTGTGCTTTTGGTGGCCGAAGGCCACCAAATGTGCTGGGCTTATTACAATGGAAAAAAACACTATCCACACTTACCCCACCCCCTGTGCTTTTGGTGGCCGTAGGCCACCAAATGTACAGGGCTTATTATAAGGGAAAAAAACTTAGCATTTAAAAAACCGTACTAATTCACTGAAAAAACCATAGGTTTCACACACGTTATAGTTAGGAATTAGCATTTAAAAAACCTTGCAAATTCACTGAAAAAACCATAGGTTTCACACATGTTATAGTTAGTGGAAATTTTACTGATAAAAAACCAATGAAATTGCCCCGTTATAGTTAGCGCAGGCAACTATAACTCACGCGACCGCAATCCTCTGCTGATGACATATGTGTCTTTATGAAAAAAAAATATTTGTAATATATGTATAGCTAAAAATGTATGGAAGAAGACATGGGCAAATAAGTGTCTAAATACAGTATTAGCATCAGCAGAGGATTGCGGTCGCGTGAGTTATAGTTGCCTGCGCTAACTATAACGGGGCAATTTCATTGGTTTTTTATCAGTAAAATTTCCACTAACTATAACATGTGTGAAACCTATGGTTTTTTCAGTGAATATATATATATATATTACCTACTGGCGGTCGCCAGTAGGTAGTTATAGTTAGGACCCTGTTTCCATAGGAAAACCGCAACATTCTATTTTGAATAACTTTGGCGCCGGTCGATGAATCCTCGCGAACTTTTCAAAACTAATGGGGCGCTACGCTCCGCTCCTACCCTGAAAGTCTCGGGGGGATTCGTCAAGCGGGGGCTGAGATAAAAGGGGGGTCCCAAAACGCGTTTTTCCCATGCATTTTTCCATAGGACCTTTAGTCGAAGGTACAGCCCGAACGGCTGAACAGAATTACTTGAAATTTGGCAAAGAGGTAGTCCTCAGGTCAGGGATGTGCCTTTTGCATATATGGAGTCAATCTGTTCAGTAGTTCCTGAGAAAATTGCAGTTAAAGTACATACATATCTATAGCCGCGAACCGTGCGCGCACCGTGCGTGCACCCTAACGTGCGCGAGCGTAATTCTGATTGGTGGTTACATGTCTGTCAACATTCGAATCGGTCGAAATCAGGAAGTGTCGGCCGCCATTTTGTTTGTTTTGAGTGCAAGAGTGAAGAAGGAAGGTGGCGAACGTGAAAAGGGGGCAGGGTAGAGAGTTCCTGACCCCCTAGCCTTTGTCAGGGGGTCCCTGAAGGACCCCGAAGGTAGAAATGTTTTGAGTTATAGTTAGCTGAACTAACTATAACGGGGGAGTTTCATTGTTTTTTTACGAGTGAAATGTCCACCTAACTATAACATGTGTGAAACCTATGGTTTTTTAAGTGAATATATATATATATGTATATTCACTGAAAAAACCATAGGTTTCACACATGTTATAGTTAGCGGAAATTTTACTGATAAAAAAACAATGAAATTCCCCCGTTATAGTTAGTGCAGGCAACTATAACTCACGCGACCACAATCCTCTGCTGATGACATATGTGTCTTTATGAAAAAAAAATATTTGTAATATATGTATAGCTAAAAATTTATGGAAGAAGACATGGGCAAATAAGTGTCTAAATACAGTATTAGCATCAGCAGAGGATTGCGGTCGCGTGAGTTATAGTTGCCTGCACTAACTATAACGGGGGAATTTCATTGGTTTTTTATCAGTAAAATTTCCGCTAACTATAACATGTGTGAAACCTATGGTTTTTTCAGTGAATTTGCAAGGTTTTTTAAATGCTAATTCCTAACTATAACGTGTGTGAAACCTATGGTTTTTTCAGTGAATTTGTACGGTTTTTTAAATGCTAAGTTACTTTACGCCATTCGTGGCGTGCGCGCCCACTTAACGCAGTTCGTTCCGTTCGCGCACCGTGCGCGCCCGCCAGTAGATAATATATATATATATATATATATATATATTTATTTTTATATATATATATAATATATATATATATATATATATATATATATACACACGTTCCACGACTGTGTGGTTGAAGACATTAAAAAATTGAATAAGCAAGTACAGTCCAAAAAATTCAAACAAAGAAAACATATTGAAAAAAAGAAAAAAGACTAAGCCCAGTTAATGAAAAAAATAAGTGAAAATAACGAAATCATCATTAAGAAATCAGATAAAGGGGGCAACCTAGTAATCTGGCCCCGAGAAGACTATATCAAGGAGGCAAAACGCCAACTGGATAACAGTGATTGTTATGAGCCATCTAACACCAAAAAATATAAAGGGGCTACAGATTCTCTCAAGAAACTGCTAATGCAACTACGTAGCGATTGCCTTATTTCTAATGATGAGTTCAAGTTTATGCACAATGAGAACCCAATTGTACCCGTGTTGTATTTAATACCGAAAGTGCATAAAGGTGTTTCTCCCATTCCTGGTAGGCCTATCATTTCCGCTATAGGAAGTGCAGCGGAACAGGTGGGCCAATATATTGACTTTTTTCTGCAAAATCATGTAAAAACACTGCCTAGTTACATCAAGGATACGGGTGATTTTCTGGGTAAAATCAAGAACATTCAATGGTCAGATGGGATGTACCTAATTTCATTAGATATTGAATCCTTGTACACCAGTATAGATCACCAGGCAGGACTATCAGCTGTAAAATTCTTTTTGGACCAAAGACCGTGCGAATTCTATCAGCACAACAAGGCCCTAGTTAGCATGATGAGTTGGTGTCTTAACAACAACTTCTTTCTATTTGGAAAGGAGCTATCCAAGCAACTAAGGGGTGTGGCCATGGGCGCTTGCTTCTCCCCCAGCTATGCGTGCTTGCACGTTGGCTGGTGGGAGGAGCAGGTGCTTAAAAGGGACTATTCTTCCATCTTTGAAGAAAACATTGTGCACTACTACAGGTTTATCGATGATATTTTCATCGTGTGGCATGGCAGTAAAGATAAAGCATTGGAATTCATTGAAAACATCAATGTCAATAATTTGAATCTCCACTTTACCCACCACATAGACAATTCCAGCTTGGAATTTCTGGATGTCAAACTGTATGTAGCGAATGGTAGAATAGAAAGTACCCTTTTCAGAAAATCCACCGCTGGCAATGTCACACTCCATGCCTCCAGTGCCCATCCTAGGCATCTGATTGCGAGCATCCCCTATGGGTAATTGCTACGCCTAAAAAGGATATGCAGCACGGATGCCGAATTTAACATTTGTGCGGCAGAATCCACACGTCGCATGAAAGCTAGAGGCTATTCAGATAAGATCTTGACATCAGCTCTAACTAAAACATCGTCCAGACTTAGAGCCAGTTTACTTCCAGCTCCCATAGCGGAAGAGTCTGTCCCGGAGGTTCTATCTGATTCACCAGCTACTCCCGAGACAACCGATAAGGCCCAATGTCCTAGACTAATCACAGCATACAGTGAGAACGAACGCAAAATTAGATCCATCATTAATAAAAACTGGGGAATAGTACTCACTGACCCCGTTCTGAGAATGAGTCTGCCATCTAGCCCCACTATAACATTCAGTAGAGCCAGAAACATGGGGGCCGTGTTAGATCCTACCAGCCCTGAAATAAGAACTAAACCCAACTGGTTAAAACCCAAAGATGGTTTCTATAAATGCTCATCTTGCCGGGCGTGCAAGTTCGGGGTGAACACAACAGAATACTGTACTCCATTCTGCCCTACACTACACAAGATAATGGGAAACTATAACTGCAAAACTGATTTTGCAGTTTATGTTCTCACTTGTACCTGTGGGCTCAACTATATCGGAAGCACAAAGCTACAGGTACATGAGAGAATCCTTCAACATCTACGTGCCATCTTGCATAGTGATCCCAATTACCCAGTGGCACGCCACTTCAAACAAGTTCATGGTAACAATTTATCTTGTTTAAAATACTATGTGGTAGCTGCTGTCCCTAAACCACGCAGAGGAGGGAACAGAGAGGCTTTGCTCAGGAGATTGGAAACCAAATTTATTCTTAACTTCGATAGCAAATGCCCAAATGGTCTGAACAACACCGAAGATATGTACACATGCTTGTAAATAGGTATTCTGTGTGTTACCCTGAGCAGTGTGCTTTATATCGTACAGATTTTTTGAGTTTGTTTTTTGACCTGGTTCTAGATGATCTATTGTTTGAGTGTGTTGGTATTGGTAAATTTCGTGGTCACGAAAAAAATGTTCAGTGATTTTGGACTAACGTTTTATAACGGTGATTAATTGTGTGTTTCACTCATTTACACTTCGGCAGAGACACTGTATTATAGGGAAAGCATATATTGGTCTTTAAAAATATGGTTAAACTTGGACGTGGTCTAAGTTTACAATATAACTTTCCAAACAAAAGCTGGTGCCGTCCCATAATATATTTCACTTTGTGTAATGTCTCAGCCGATTTCGGGTTGCAAAATGCATTTGTTATTTTGTAACCATTTTACATTCATTATCTACACTAAACACCACATCAATTTGCACATGGTATATTTGTAAAATAATTCTACAATTAGCTCTGCTATGCACTTTATCTTCTTTGCACATTCCCTTCTAAACTAAAAGTCGCAAGTCTGTTAATGATTACATGCATTTATGCAGTTATAATGAATTTTTGCACTGTTTATAACGTGTATTTGGATTTATCCAGGGATTTTTAGATTGCCAAAATGAAGTCTTTTGATTTTGGAATTATATTGTAACTTCAAAAAGTTTTATTTTGCTTTTCTCCAGCCGACAACAATATACATTTCCGTTATAATATGATGGGAAATGCGGTTGGGGTTTGGTCATTATGATTTTTTGGCACTAACGAGTAGGGACATTACATTGATTATATTCGAGTCATGTAGTCTGTTTACTATGTTCTCCATTAACTTTTGGAACATGTGACTTTGGTGGGAAGGGCATATCACTTAAAATGGCGAAATCCACTCACAGCCTTTATGTGAACAAGGGCGCCTAAGCCCGAAACGCGTCATCTGTTGACTGCTGCTAGGTTTTAAATAAACATCTTGCCTGGAAAAAAGAAGTGGTTAGTTTCTCTTTCTTCGCTGCCGAGGCTTTGGTAGAAGTGGAAGGAGTGTTGTTTGCGATATATATATATATATAAGAAGTGGCTGCGGAAGAATTGTTCTCTAAAAGACCACCCGCAAACGGAAATATAGTACCCATAGCAAGCACATCGGCAAGGGTGGATGAAAACGAAAAGACTCTGTTAAAAGAACTAGAAAAGTACAAACGCTTGGAAATTACCAAATGGTGGGAACATTGCTCATTAAGCAAATATGCAGAAGTTGGACGGGTTCCGAGGGGTCTTCGCATCCTTTTGGCCCCTAGTTACGTCAATCCCAACCCCGCTATGCTAAAGGAATGGGCACAAAATAACTTGGAAGCCTCCATGACTTCGGTTCGTATCTTGATCAAATACGCAGCAATAGATCGGGTGGATATCATCAAAAAGATAGAAAAAATCGAAGAGGAGTTAAAGAAATCCCCCAAGATCGATTTCATCAAAAGCGCAAGAAATGCCATTGAGGAAAGACTGCGTAAACATGAAGATAAAATAAAACAACGCAAAGCACACAAGTTTGCCAGGGATGAAGCAGATTACAACAATGGGCAAATCTTCACATTCGCCCGAAAATATAACAACGAAAATCGCAAAAAATTCGGGGAACAGAGAAGTAAAAACAGTATGGAGACCAATGTGCAAAGAACAACTACAACGGAAGAAGCAGCAGCGGACAGCGCTAGCTTTGATTCAATTTCAACATCAAGCGAACTAAGTACGGAAAGCGGAGAGAGACCCACACCAGCTATAGTACTGGATGCAGGAGAAGAATTGGATTTTTTAGTAGCAGAGAGACTGCGATCACTGAGACCGAGAACAGACAACAAGCAACAACAAAAAATACAAAAAGAAAAAACAGACGAAGGAAAGAACGAAGAAAAATCAGCAAACAAAAAAGGAAACAACAACAGAAGACGCAACTGGAATCGGAAGAAGTAGATTTGGACAAAACTATAATCAATTTGTCCAAGGTGTCTCTATCAAATGCTGAGAAGAAGTTGCTATCTTTGGGTCTGAATTTTTGCCCAGGCCAACCTTTCAATTACAGCTCCACGAGGATTGATGTCTTCAAATTCGTCAGAAAACTTAAATTAAAAAAACATTTTTCTTTGAAACATGTTAAGGAAAAAGACGAAGAGTTGCAACAAGGGGTTAATAACCTTGACGAAATCTTGGCATTAGGGCAGCTGATATTCCATTTTATTTAGACCTACATGATTTAAACACTGGTGAGGCAGCATGTGATGAAATTGATGATGATGCTTCAACGCAAACCAGACTTAAAAACATCAATCTGCTACAAAAGGGTGCTGGGATCAGCCCCTTTAAGAAAAAATCCAAATATATCCCCATGATGCCAAGAGACGCATTAGATACGTTCCACGACTGTGTAGTGGAAGACATAAAAAAACTGAACAAACAAGTGCAGTCCAAAAAAATCAAAAAAAGAAAACAAGTTGAAAAAAAGAAAAAAGACTATGCCCAGTTAATGAAAAAATTAAGTGAAAACAACGAAATCATCGTTAAGAAATCAGACAAAGGGGGCAATCTAGTAATCTGGCCCCGAGAAGATTACATCAAGGAGGCAAAACGCCAACTAAATAATAGAGATTGCTACGAACCATCCAACATCAAAAACTACAAAGGGGCCACAGATTCTCTTAAGAAACTGTTAGTACAACTTCGTGGTGATGGCCTCATTTCTAATGATGAATTTAAATTTATGCATAATGAGAACCCTATTGTACCTGTGTTATATTTAATACCGAAAGTGCATAAAGGTGTCTCTCCCATACCGGGCAGGCCCATTATTTCAGCTATAGGGAGTGTGGCTGAACAAGTGGGCCAATATATTGACTTTTTTCTACAAAATCATGTGAAAACACTGCCTAGTTACATCAAAGACACGGGTGATTTCTTAAGTAAGATCGAGAACATACACTGGTTAGATGGGATGTATCTAATTACATTGGATATTGAATCCTTATATACCAGTATAGATCACCAGGCAGGTCTGGCAGCTGTAAAATTCTTTTTGGACCAAAAAACGTGCGAATTCTATCAGCATAATAAGGCCCTAGTGAGTTTGATGAATTGGTGTCTCAATAACAACTTCTTTTTATTTGGAAAGGAGATGTTTAAGCAATTAAGGGGCGTGGCTATGGGTGCCTGCTTTTCCCCCAGCTATGCGTGTTTACACGTAGGCTGGTGGGAAGAGCAGGTACTTAAAAGGAACTATTCTTCTGTTTTCAATGAAAACATAGTACACTACTACAGATTCATCGATGACATTTTCATCGTGTGGCGTGGCGATAAAAATAAAGCATTGGAATTCATTAAAAACATTAATGTTAATAATTTGAATCTCCACTTTACCCACCACATAGATAATTCCAGCTTGGAATTTCTGGATGTCAAACTGTATGTAGCCAACAACAGAATAGAAAGTACCCTTTTCAGGAAACCAACTGCCGGCAATGTTACACTCCATGCCTCCAGTGCCCACCCTAAACACCTAATTGCGAGTATTCCCTATGGGGAATTATTACGCCTGAAAAGGATTTGCAGCACAGATGAAGAATTCAACGTTTGTGCTGCAGAATCCATGCACCGAATGAAAGTAAGAGGCTACTCAGATGAGATTTTGACCAAAGCTCTGACTAAAACATCAACTAGATCTAGAGCCAGCTTACTCCCGGCTCCAACAGCAGCCTTGGAGGTATCATGTGTTTCATCAGCTACTCCTGAGGTTACAGTCAAAATTCAATGTCCAAGACTTATCACAGCTTTTAGTGAGAACGAACGTAAAATCCGTTCTATTGTCAACAAAAATTGGGGAATAGTACTAACTGATCCTGTCCTAAGAATGAGTCTGCCATCCAGCCCCACTATAACTTTCAGTAGAGCTAAAAACATGGGGGCAATACTAGATATCACTAGCCCAGAAACAAGAAGCAAATCTAATTGGTTAAAACCAAAAGATGGTTTCTACAAGTGCTCAACATGCCGGGCGTGTAAGTTTGGGGTTAACACCACAGAATACCATACTCCATTCAGCCCTATACCACACAAGATAACGGGAAACTATAATTGTAAGACTGAGTTCGCAGTTTACGTTCTCACGTGTACTTGTGGACTTCATTACATCGGAAGTACGAAACTACAGGTACATGAGAGAATACTGCAACATCTGCGTGCCATTTTGCATAGTGATCCCAATTACCCAGTGGCGCGCCATTTCAAACAAGTTCATGGTAATAATCTATCTTGTCTAAAATATTATGTGGTAGCTGCTATTCCCAAACCACGCAGAGGAGGAAACAGAGAGGCTATGCTAAGAAGATTAGAAACTAAATTTATTCTTAACTTCGACAGCAAATGCCCAAATGGTCTGAATAACACCGAAGATATGTACACATGTCTATAAACAATTATTCTGTGGATAACCCAAAGTAGTATATTTATATGGGGTACAGATTTTTTGAGTTTGCTTTTTTCTGATGTAATTTTATACAATTTATTGTTTGGATTTTGTGAATATTGGTGAAATGTGGGATCACGCGAGAAGGATAGATAATACATCAAGAATGGTGGGTACATGTGTACTTACAATCTTTGCTGGCGATATATTTACACTGTGGCAGAGTTTTGATATTATCGTTCTTCTGTTTGTTTCTAAAAATATAATTAAATTCAGATATAATCTGAATTTAAAAAGATAAAGAAAATGTTCCAAATAGAAGCTGACGCCATCTTGTATTAATACATAGTATATTCAGAATGGTGCCTTAGCCAGGTGTAGATTGCTGATAAATGTATATCTGTATATAAAGTGTGTTTATATGTACATAGTATATATATTATACATTTTTTTCTATCTGTGTGGTCATTCTATGTAACCAATATTCTTTACACTTAATATCACATTAATTTACACATAAATGATTTGAAATATTAATTCTTCAATTAGTTCTGCTATGCACTTTAAAAACACGAACAAATATCACTTTTGCACATTGCCTTCCGTAGTCACAAATCTGTTAATGATAGCATGCATTTGTGCAGTTATAATGAATGAATTGTTTATATTTTTTATAAACATGAACTTGGATTTATCTAGGAATTTTTACATTGACCGCTATGTATTCATTACGTGGGGTATGTTTACGAAGTCTGTTTTCCATGTCATTCATTAAGTTTTGTATCATGTGACTATTGTGGGAAGGGCATATTATTTAAAAATGGCGAAATCAACTGCAGCCTTTATGTGAACAAGGGCGCTTGAGCCCGAAACGCGTCATCTGTCGAAAGCTGCTGGGTATGAAATAAAACATCTTGCCTGAGAAAACCAAGTGGTTCGTATCTCTTTCTTCGCTGCTGTGGTAGAGGTGGAAGGAGTAATCTTTGCAATATATATATATATATATATATATATATATATATATATATCCACCAACAATCCTTCCAGCCTGGAAGAAACTGGGACGCACTCTCCACAACTTGTATTTAACGCTTTTAATTTTCTTTGCTTAGCTTCAAAAGGGAACAGGCATGCGAAGATCTACGCGTTTCGGTATCGCAGATACCTTGCTCACGATCAACTGTTGCTTTGGGTCCACCCCCTATAAGTTCAAATGTTGTTACATCATTTCCTGGCTGTGACCCAAGCTCTCTAAGCATTGTGGAGAATGTAGTGTTTGTACATTTTCACTGTTTCTTCACATATCATGTTTGCGTTTCGAAACATTATGTGATACCCTATTTACAAAAATGAACATTTATGTCCTTTGAGAGTCTTTGGCCTGTTCCCTTTTGAAGCTAAGCAAAGAAAATTAAAAGCGTTAAATACAAGTTGTGGAGAGTGCGTCCCAGTTTCTTCCAGGCTGGAAGGATTGTTGGTGGATGTTAAGCGGCATGGTTCGGCCGCAGGGATACGCACCCACGAGGAGCGCTGCAAATACTCGGTAACCAAGAACCGTTGGAGTGGATATATATATATATATATATATCTCTCGCTCCACCTCCACTTTGACCTCGTACGAAGCACTCTCGGACGGGTGCAGTTGGCGGTAGTGGACACCGCTAGTAATCACAGCTCAATTTCCTCCTCTTCCTTACTGAAGAAAAACCGCACTCAGGGGGGACATTGAATGTTGTTATTTATTCAACGGTAACGGCAAATGGCGAACAAACGCGTTTCGGTGTAGGCCTTCTTCGGTGTTCATAACACATCCAAGGAGGCATGTTTAAGAAGCTGTCATAGTGCTTCAAAATAAAGAAAGGACCAACATTTCAAACATAATGATCGTGCCATTTTGGAGTGGTGGTTACTCGTAATGATTTCATTATTAAGCCGTGTATCGGCATAGTCCTCTGTTGCCACCGTCAATTGATAAAACTTGCAGTCAAGTAATAATATCTTGCGCAATCCTTAATTAACGCGCATTGCTCATTGTAACATCGATAATTTTAACATAATTGCAATGTTACTATTTAATTTCTATTGTTGATAGAGCCGTGAATCGGCTTAATCTGTAATACATTATAACAAGTTTTATACGCTGGTCCACGGCACTTTCACATTACACAATTCATAAATCTAGGCGTGTATCGGCTTTCGTCCCTTCTTTTAGCGCTAGTATCAACACACTCCACATTTTTTTTAATTTTTTTTTATAGATACCGACATAAACTCATTAATACCGGATTGCAAAATATATCAGAGTACATAAGTAAACATAAGAAAACAGCTCATGAATAGGTTGCCAGATGAAAATAAGCAAAGCACCGAACCGGAAAGCACGGTCAGATCAATGAACATTAGAACTAAAGTGGTATATTTTACTGACCTATGTGGACCGCTAGTTCCTCCGCACTGTTCAGTCCCCGCGGATACTTGGTCTGTAAATCTATAATAAATCTTGACTCTAGTCTTCTCAATTTGCGTATTCTGTTGCCCCCTCTTGCACTTACAGGAACATGATCTAGGCCAAAGTATTGTATTAGATTTCTGTTGCTTTGATGGCATTCTGCAAAGTGGCGCGCCACTGGATATGCAGCGCCCGCTTTATCTATGGCTCTTAGATGTTCTAGGATCCTGACTTTTAATTGATGTATAGTGCTGCCTATATAACGCAACCCACAGGGACACACTAAACAGTAAACTGCAAAAGGAGTGCTGAAGTTAAAAATGTATTTATTGGTCTTGTTATTGTGGTGTCTGGTATGTTGTAAGACAGGACTCTTCTACTAGTGGAGCAAGCTTTGCATCTTTTACATGGAAAAAATCCTTTCATTTCTTTTAGAGTATTGCTACGTTCTTGAATTTTTTCTAGATGACTTTTAACAAGCATGTCCTGTAGGGACCTGGCCTTTCTGAAGGTTACCAAGGGAGAGATTGGAATGTCTTCGCTAATGACACTATCTGTTTTTAAAATATGCCAGTTTTTCTTCAGCATACGCTTCAGATAGTTTGCTTCTGAGGAATACGGGGTAACCATCCGGAATTTGCCCTTATCTTCATTGTCATTTTGTGCAGATTTCTCCAACAGGAGTCTTTCCCTAGGGATCTTTCTAACCTTCTGTAAGGTTTTTTCCAAAATCTGAGGTTTGTATCCTCTCACAGTGAACCTATCTATACATTCTAATGCCGCCGCCTCAAAATCTTTTTCCATGGTGCTATTTCTCTTTAATTTTAGAAATTCGCCGTACGGAATACTTTGAACTAGTTTTGGTGGGTGGTTGCTGGTGGCAAACAGGGTTGAGTTACCAGCTGTCAGTTTGCGAAACAATGCTGTTTGTATCTTACCATCATCAATGAACACCCACAGGTCCAAGTAGTCCGCTGACTCACTGTACCAGAGAAGTGCAAATTTAGATGGTTGTTATTAAGGACATCTATGTACCCGTGAGCTGACTCTATTGACCCCTGCCATACAATAAATAGGTCATCGATATATCGATGCCATTCCACAACTCTACCACTGTTCAGTCCTGTGTAGGTTTTGGGCACCCGCTCCTCCCACCAGCCTACGAATAAATTTGCATAGCTGGGAGCGAAGCAAGTGCCCATCGCTGTACCTGATGTTTGTCTGTAATATTGATTTTCAAATAAAAAGATGTTATTTTTTAGACAGAACTCCAAGAATTCAATTAACATTTGATTAAGCGCCGCACGGCGAAGTTGGCGTCTCTCAAGGTAACACTGTATGGCTTTTATACCATGTTCATGCTCTATACACGTATACAGGCTGGTAATGTCCAATACCATCAGTAGGTAGGATGAGTCCCACTTCATATCAGATACTTTATTTAAAAAGTCCTTAGTGTCTTTGACATACGACTTTAGTTGGATTACAAAGGAAAACAAGAAATAGTTGATGAACATCGATAAATGTTCTGTCAGACTGTTCAGAGAGGACACAATGGGTCTGCCAGGAGGATTCACATTGTCCTTGTGTAATTTGGGAATGTGATAGAAGGTGGGTGTTGTTGGATTGTTACTACGAAGGAACATGTGTTCTTCTGTCCCTAACATGGATTTCTCATACCATTTTTTAATTAGTTCATCATACTTCTTGATGCTCTGTAGGTATGCCTCATTTGTTGTTCTTTCATAGTATTTTTGATCTGAAAGCTGTCGTAGTGCTTCTTTTCGATAGTTTTCCCTGGTCTGTAGTACTACGTTCCCACCTTTATCAGAAGGTTTAATTATAATCGACGTGTCCTTCATTAGATCTTGTAACGCCTTTTGCTATCCGATCGTTATGTTGTTTTTGTTTTGGTGTATGTTGTTACTTGATCTGAATTTCAAAAGGTCTTTTACCATAGCTTTCGAAAAGACGTCAATGGCATCAAATGGCATTTGGGGATTAAATAAAGAGATCGGTTTGAATGGGCTTTCCTCCCTTTCTTGTTCAATACCCATCTCTATAGCTCTTTCTGCCATGCTCTTCAAAATTTCTGGATTCAGTGATTCTTCTGTTCTCAAATTTTCCAGAAGTTCAATTGCTGGTAAATCTTTCCCCGTGAGTATATCCGTGATCGTGAGTCTTAATCCGATTTTTGGGTCCCTAATATTTGCTCTCAGTTTGAAGTATTTATGAAGTTTCAGCTTACGTATGAAGCTGAAGAGATCTATTCTTGTCTGGGTATATTCCAGATGGTTACTGGGACAAAAAGTCAAACCCAGGCTTAGTACTTCCTTTTCATCACTTGTCAGACGTTTGTCGGTCAAATTGACCACTGTTAAGTTTGTTGCGTCTACTGTCTTTTGCCCGATTTCTTGCTGCGGCCTCTCCATCCTTGTGGCTTGCCTCTGCCCCTTCCTGCCCCCCTGCGCTCGTCGCGTTTTTCTTCGCTTCCTTCGGGTGGCTTGTTCTTGCCACCCCGTAGCCAGGACTGGCAGATTATTTGAAATTCGTCCTGAAAAGGGGTAGGGGTAGTTGTTTTTCTCCCTTCTGTTGTTCTTCCTGTCTTTTCATCACTTGATTCATTCTCAGTTATCTCTGATTCAGAGGTCTCCACTCTCTGGGAAGTTGATTGTTTAGATCGTAGGTTTAATTCCTTTCTTGGACCGTCAAATTTACGGGCAAAAGTTAAAATTCGTCCTTGCATATAATCATTCTCGTCACGAATGAATTTTTCTTGCTTCCTGGTTTTGATTTTCTGTTCGTACTTCAACAGTCTTGCCTTCATTTGCAATTTCAATTCTTCCACTTTGTTTTTCTCACTTTCCTTGGTCAGAGCTTCTTCCAATGATTTAATTTCTTCCAACACCTTTTCTCGGTCACTCCAAGCGTATTTCACCAGGAGTTCCAGAGTTCCTTGGCAATATCGTGCTGTGTGTTCTGCCCAATCAGTGAGAAGCTGTGGATCCGGATTTTCATAGGACGGGACTGTATATACTCTTAGTCCCCTTGGTACTTGATTTTCGTCTATATAACTCTGGAGGTTAGTGGCTTCCCACCATTTTCGGGTTTCTCGCTCGTATAATCTCTCCAGTTTCCATAATGTATCATTCAATCCATCTCGTGGATTCCCGGAATCGGGTGCATGTTCATGTGCCGCCCCCCCCATGCTTTCTGAAAATGTCTTTGGCCGCTTCGCGGCGTGCTGATTCACAAAACATGTCTCCTTTCAAATTGCCTTATTTACCGTGTTTTTTGATTTACAATGTCCCCCACATACGACCTGCCGCTTTTTACTGCTGTTAGATAATATAGGAATAAGCACGTCTCACCAGTTTTCATGCGTTCCCGACATCAGTTGGAGTCCCAGTTCGATGCAGACCGCTCGGTGATGTATCTCGCGCTCAGCAGCTGCGGCGGTGCTCTCGTGAAAAATTTCTCGCTCCACCTCCACTTTGACCTCGTACGAAGCACTCTCGGACGGGTGCAGTTGGCGGTAGTGGACACCGCTAGTAATCACAGCTCAATTTCCTCCTATTCCTTACTGAAGAAAAACCGCACTCAGGGGGGACATTGAAAGTTGTTATTTATTCAACGGTAACGGCAAATGGCGAACAAACGCGTTTCGGCGTAGGCCTTCTTCGGTGTTCATAACACATCCAAGGAGGCATGTTTAAGAAGCTGTCATATTGCGCAAGATGATAATATTATTACTTGACTGCAAGTTTTATCAATTGACGGTGGAAACAGAGGACTATGCCGATACACGGCTTAATAATGAAATCATTACGAGTAACCACCACTCCAAAATGGCACGATCATTATGTTTGAAATGTTGGTCCTTTCTTTATTTTGAAGCACTATGACAGCTTCTTAAACATGCCTCCTTGGATGTGTTATGAACACCGAAGAAGGCCTACGCCGAAACGCGTTTGTTCGCCATTTGCCGTTACCGTTGAATAAATAACAACTTTCAATGTCCCCCCTGAGTGCGGTTTTTCTTCAGTAAGGAAGAGGAGGAAATTGAGCTGTTATATATATATCACAGCTGTTTACCACAATCATGGATGCTCTTGTTGGAATCCTCTGGGCTTCCTACTTTTCATCTCAGTTACTCCCCCTTACCCTTCCTCTTTCACGTTTTTTCATCACATATTACTAGGGGTGGGCGGAATTTGCGTAATCGCGTTACGCAAATCTCCGCGAAACGGTAAAAAATCTCCGCGAACATGCAGAAATTCCGCGAACACGCGGAATTGCTTGTTCGCGATACTTTTTTCCTGTTCGCGATCGCTGTTTGCGTGCTCGGGGTGAAATATCTCGCGAACACGCATATTGAGAACGCGAACAAGCAAAAATTTCGCGAAGTTGCGGAACGTAGATTTTTTTGCAATTTCGCGTTCTCCGCGGAATGCGAAATTACCCAAATTTCGCAAATTCCGCGAACGGAACGGGATTTACCGCCCAGGCCTACATATTACCCACCCACCACTCCTTTCTGTCCAGCTTTTAGCAATGGATACTTCCGTAATCTGCCAGTCACCAACTTAGATTTATATAGAGAAGCTTGATCTATTTAGAACATTATTGACTATATCAGTATCTAATGTCGGTACCCTCTGCCCGCAAAAATAGCTATTTTAGCCTACCTTGAATTGACAATTTACTTGTCAAATCGGCACAATTGTGCAGAGTAAAGTTTTTACAATGTTTGAAACAATGGGCAGCCATTACCAATGTGGAGATATCGAGTTCAACTTTATCAAGTCATGACATAAATTTTGCAATATTATGTGCATTTAACATGAGGATCGAACACCCATTCAAATAATATGCCCCCCACAATATGAATTCGTGGCTCATGCAATTGCATTCAATGTATCGTTTGATTGAGTATAACCATGAACGTGACAGTATTCGGTCCATTTGGTTTCATGTCTTCCAGTATAATTTTGTGCATTGTTACAGTATTCGTATGGCTATTTCAGCCTATATTCAATTTATTGCTCGTATTTCTAATGACGCTATTGCGCAGAGGAATTCATGAATTACTATGTATACAATTAGTCATGACTTGCTTGGGTATCAAATCCAACTTTATTGTTCCACACTATAGCGTGATCAGTTAACATGATTGATTATATACACAGCGTGTTTTTCTAAGTAAATTGTAATTTCAATTTTATTTTCATGCAACTGCATTCACCTTTCGTTCGATATATTTTAGAATGAATGTATTACAATTATTTTACATAGCATTCACGATTTAGCGTAATCTGGAAGTATTTTTTCTATGTTTATGAACCTTGCGTGTTTATTTCTATGGTTGATTGGCATATCGGAAGTTACTTGACAAAGGCAAACGCCGAAACGCGTCGTCCTTCTAAAGCTAGTGCACAATAAAGTTTGTTGTGCGGTTTCCTGGTGTGCTGTCTTCTTATTCCTGGAATTGACGGGGAATGCAAGATTCTGATCGGATTATAGTGGCTGCTGTTGCCACTAACAGCACCAACGTCGCAGGCCTGGGGGCTGCTCCTGCAGCAAGCTGACGGACCGAAACAAATTACAGCGGTTCCCGCCGTTCCCAACAGAAATCCTACGAAGCAAAACATCTGTGGGTAAGCCTGTGTGTGATTTTTAGGGGTTATTGTGGTAGTTAATAGTCCGCGTTGGAGAACGGGGATTGTCTGGCTTTACACATTTCCCTCTATGCTCAGCACAGTGCCTCTGCCCCGAAGACAATATAAAGTGTTGCAATTACAGTACAATTACACTAATCAGCTAGTAGTGATTAGCTGAGTCTCTCCTTCTGGTCTGTTGCGCCGGGATGCCCCCGGGTAAGCTGAGCGCATTATAAATGTCATATTATTTATTATTATTATTATTATTATTATTATTACAGTACGGGAACAGACGTGACTGCCGCAATTCAATTTGTGGCGTAAGGAAACCAAGGAGTTATGAGTGATTGGGACAATGAAAGAAAGGCAGAGGCTATTTCTTTATTTGATGAAGAGCAAGAAGAGTTGGGAGTGAAACCCACAACAAGCTCCGCCCCCGTGGGAAGCGATACCACGCTGAAACAAAAATTATTCTTGTTAGAGAAACTGAGCAAACGCGAAATAAATAAATGGTGGGAAGTGGCTTCTCTCACTAATTATGTAGAAGTTGGCCGCGTCCCTCGAGGTCTAAGGATCTCAATTGTACCAACATATGACAACCCTAACCCAGACCTTCTTGCAGAATGGGCTCAATTTATGGCCAAAACATGCAAAGGAATGCTAGAGATGCTTGTTAAATATGCCCAAATAGATCTAGAGGCAACTAGAAAGGAATTGATGACATTAAAAGCTGATCTAGAAAAATACAAAAACGACAATACGCTAGAAGAATTTTTGAAAATACTCCAAAAGAAACTTAAGGAGTACGAAGACTCAATCAAGCAAAAGAAACAACGAAAATTTCTCAGAGACAAACGTGACTACGCTGAGGGGCGCATTCTAACCTACGCCAAAAAATACGATTGGGCTCAAAGAAATCTTAAAATTACCACCACTGAACGTGCAACTGAGCTCCTGTCGACTGGTTCAAGTTCAGAACTCAGCACTGACTCAGAAGCCTCCAGTACAGCAGTCCCTTTAGCCACACGTCCTCTCACTTTTTTACACGAGTTCCAAATATTGAAGCAGAAAAAGGATCAAACTCAAGTAAACAAACCCCAAACGAGAGGTCAAGCAAGAGGAAGGGGGCAAAGAAGAGGAAGAGGACGAGGGACCACAAAAGAAAAAGATTGAGCAAGAGAAGACTAAAAAACTTCAACACATTGACTCCTCAAAACCAAGATCAGACAACTAACCAAACAGTCATCAACCTATCAACTAGAAGCTTAAACAAAGTGTAAATCTCAGTTCTACAATTGGGTTTATCCTTTTGCCCTAGCAACAACCTAAACTATATGGACACTAGAATTGACTTATTCCTTTATATTCGGAAACTGAAATTAATGAAAATGTTCATGACACGTTCCAAATCAAAGTCGAAGGACTCAACGACTGGATTAAGTGACCCAGGAACACGCAATTTGCAAATACAGGACATTGAACTTTTGAGAGTTATGCATGACCTAGAGATGGAAGACAATCATGGGGGCAATGATTATTCAATGTTACATCCATGAGGTGTTACCAATAAACATCAACATAGTGGTTTAAAAAGGAAATCCAAGTTTAATCCCAATGTTCCCTTTGACAACGTCGAGGCGTATAACTCAGCGATCATCATCGAATTAAAGAAATCAAGAAAAGCATTCCTAAAATCCAAATGGGACAATCTCACGAAGGACCAACGGGAATCTATTACAATTTTGGAGTCTGATTCTACAATCGTAATAAAGCCCTCTGATAAAGGAGGTAATGTTGTGGTGATGGATGTGGAGAAATATAGATTAGAAGCAATGAGACAGCTCACGGACGAAACTTGCTATGAACTCATTGATTGGGCCCAATACAAGAAAACTATCATTGACTATCATAAATTTTTGAGTGATTGGTATTTTTATGGGCTTATTGACACAGATGAGTACAACTTTTTGAGAACAGACAAACCACGCATACCATGCATTTATTTCTTACCAAAGATCCATAAGCACGCCACCTCACCACCAGGGCGTCCTATAGTCTCATCCAACGGAGGACTACTTGAAAATACATCAATTTTTCTTGACACTTTTCTATGTAAATATGTGCTCAACTTAATGTCATACTGCAAAGATAGCTCAGATTTCCTGCGCAGACTTCATGATATACAATGGGAGGAGGGGTACACTATGATTAGTCTAGATGTATGCTCTCTATATACATGCATCGATCAACAGAAAGGGGTGGCAGCATGTATGTACTTCTTAAAAAGCAGACACATAGATCTCTGGGAGCACAACGAAATGTTAGAGACGATGATGTTATTTTGTCTTCAGAATAACATCTTTCTCTTTGAAAAATCAGTGTATCGCCAGCGGTCGGGTACCGCGATGGGTACTTGTTTTGCCCCCAGCCTAGCGAACCTTTTCCTGGGTTGGTGGGAGGAACAAATAGTGTGGACAGAAGAATTAAAAATGTATACCGATCACATACTTGTATGGATCAGGTATATAGATGATCTATTCCTAATTTGGAACGGCCCACAAAATCTAGCTCATGAATTCATTGACCGGTTGGGAACCAATGACTTGAATTTGCAATTTACTCACAAGATCAGTGCAACCTACTGCGAATTCTTAGATATTGCAGTTGAAATTAAAGAGAAAAACATCACAACACGTCTATTTCGAAAACAGACCGCCGGCAACACATTGTTGCACGCTGCGAGTCATCATCCAGTCCCCCTCAAACAAAACATACCCTATGGGGAGCTACTAAGAGCACGCCGTGCTTGTAGCACAAACAGTGACTTTATGAATGAGCAACAGGATATGCTAACACGCTTTAGAATAAGAGGATACAAAGAAGAAACCCTAGAGAGAGCCCAAAATAAAGTTAAAGATTTGAAACAACTTGACATACTCTTTAAGCCCTCCAGAAGCATCACAAAGAGAACAAACAATGACATTAATCAGTCGAGCATGCCAAGAATGATAACACAATTCAGCAGGGGAGCATGGACACTGAACAGAATTATGAGTAAACACTGGAATTTACTCATAGCAGACCCCATTATTGGGGATTCCATAGGAATCAGACCACAAATAACCTACAGAAAGGCTAGATCACTCAAGGACAAATTAGTCCATAGTTACCGTGAAGAGGTTACACGACCACAGTGGCTGACAATGCCCAATGGTTTCACTACCTGTGGGATGTGCAAGGCGGATCGTAATGGCGTAAACTGCAAAGAATACAGCATAGGCACTAAACAGAAACGTCCAATAAAACAACAGATCAACTGCAACAGTGACTTTACTGTCTACATACTTGAGTGCCCTTGTGGCCTCCAGTATGTAGGCAGTACCAAATTACCACTAAAACTAAGGATTTTGCAGCACTTACGAGCCATTACCAACCGTGACCATAACTACCCAGTAGCACGTCACTATTCTGAATTCCACAACAGTGACAACAGTAGTCTACGATTCTTTGGAGCAGAGAGAATTCCCAAACACATTCGAGGAGGGGATCGAGAAAAAAATCTAAGGATACTGGAGTCCAGATTTATTATAGATCTGGATTGCAAAATACCGAAAGGACTCAACAGTGGGGAAGAACTTGCAACTCATATAGGCTTGTAGTCAATAGTAACAGTATGATTACCATATGGTCTCTACAGCAATATGAATATTCCCAATCGGCAGTTGGGATTTTATGTTATTTTCAATTATTTTCGATAATTATTTTTATACTCACTTTCAATTAAGATAGGGATACAGGTGTACTGAGGATGATATCACATTTCCCAATTGGGACCACACACAGATGTTTACCACAATCATGGATGCTCTTGTTGGAATTCCTCTGGGCTTCCTACTTTTCATCTCAGTTACTCCCCCTTACCCTTCCTCTTTCACGTATTTTCATCACATATTACCCACCCACCACTCCTTCCTGTCCAGCTTTTAGCAATGGATACTTCCGTAATCTGCCAGTCACCAACTTAGATTTATATAGAGAAGCTTGATCTATTTAGAACATTATTGACTATATCAGTATCTAATGTCGGTACCCTCTGCCCGCAAAAATAGCTATTTTAGCCTACCTTGAATTGACAATTTACTTGTCAAATCGGCACAATTGTGCAGAGTAAAGTTTTTACAATGTTTGAAACAATGGGCAGCCATTACCAATGTGGAGATATCGAGTTCAACTTTATCAAGTCACCACATCAATTTTGCAATATTATGTGCATTTAACATGAGGATCGAATACCCATTCAAATAATATGCCCCCCCACAATATGAATTTGTGGCTCATGCAATTGCATTCAATGTATCGTTTGATTGAGTATAACCATGAACGTGACAGTATTCGGTCCATTTGGTTTCATGTCTTCCAGTATAATTTTGTGCATTGTTACAGTATTCGTATGGCTATTTCAGCCTATATTCAATTAATTGCTCGTATTTCTAATGACTCTATTGCGCAGAGGAATTCATGAATTACTATGTATACAATTAGTCATGACTTGCTTGGGTATCAAATCCAACTTTATTGTTCCACACTATAGCGTGATCAGTTAACATGATTGATTATATACACAGCGTGTTTTTCTAAGTAAATTGTAATTTCAATTTTATTTTCATGCAACTGCATTCACCTTTCGTTCGATATATTTTAGAATGAATGTATTACAATTATTTTACATAGCATTCACGATTTAGCGTAATCTGGAAGTATTTTTTCTATGTTTATGAACCTTGCGTGTGTATTTCTATGGTTGATTGGCATATCGGAAGTTACTTGACAAAGGCAAACGCCGAAACGCGTCGTCCTTCTAAAGCTAGTGCACAATAAAGTTTGTTGTGCGGTTTCCTGGTGTGCTGTCTTCTTATTCCTGGAATTGACGGGGATTACAAGATTCTGATCGGATTATAGTGGCTGCTGCTGCCACTAACAGCACCAACGTCGCAGGCCTGGGGGCTGCTCCTGCAGCAAGCTGACGGACCGATATATATATATATATATATATATATATATATATATATATATTCACTGAAAAAACCATAGGTTTCACACATGTTATAGTTAGCTGGACATTTTACTGATAAAAAACCAATGAAATTCCCCCGTTATAGTTACTGTAGGCAACTATAACTCACGCGACCGCAATCCTCTGCTGATGCTAATACTGTATTTAGACACTTATTTGCCCATATCTTCTTCCATTAAATTTTAGCTATACATATATTACAAATATTTTTTTTTCATAAAGACACATATGTCATCAGCAGAGGATTACGGTCGCGTGAGTTATAGTTGCCTACAGTAACTATAACGGGGGAATTTCATTGGTTTTTTATCAGTAAAATGTCCAGCTAACTATAACATGTGTGAAACCTATGGTTTTTTCAGTGAATTAGCAAGGTTTTTTAAATGCTATTTCCTAACTATAACGTGTGTGAAACCTATGGTTTTTTCAGTGAATTTGTACGGTTTTTTAAATGCTAAGTTACTTTACGCCATTTGTGGCGTGCGCGCCCACTTAACGCAGTTCGTTCCGTGCACGGTTTTTATCAACTTTAATAAGCCCTGTACATTTGGTGGCCTTCGGCCACCAAAAGCACAGGGGGTGAGGTCAATGTGGATAGTGTTTTTTTTATTTCGATTTTATAATTTCATGTTGCCAAAATTACGTTTTTTTTCTCTATTAATAAGCCCTGCACATTTGGTGGCCTGCGGCCACCAAAAGCACAGGGGGTGGGGTAAGTGTGGATAGTGTTTTTTTTATTTTTATTTTTTTACCGTAAGCGTACGGTAAGCTTACGGTAAGCGTACGGTAAGCGTACGGTAAGCGTACCCCGCGAAATTGCCGAAAAAAAAATAAAACCGTTTTTGCTCTTTGGGGATGTTTGGGGACTCCCTCAACATGACTATGTGGGAGGGAGTTGTCAAAACAGCCCCGTAACATGTTTTTGGCCATCATGTTTGATAAACAACACTCAGTGCGAGAGACAAAATGGCGGACGCCGCTTCCTGGTTTCGGCCGATTTGAATGTTTACTAAGATCTAAGAGCCAATCAGAATCGCGCTCGCGCACGCCACCGTAAGCTTACGGTAAGCGTACGGTAAGCGTACGGTAAGCGTACCGTAAGCGGGCTCAGATATATATATTGATTTAAAGGCTATTTTCTCAGAATCTACTGAACAGATTTACACCAAACCTACAAAAGGCACTTCCTTGACCTAGGGACTACCTCTCTGCCAAATTTCTAGTAATTCTGTTCAGCCGTTCGGGCTGTAGCTCGTTCTAAAGGTCCTATGGAAAAATGCATGGGAAAAACGCGTTTTGGGACCCCCCTTTTATCTCAGCCCCCGCTTGACGAATCCCCCCGAGACTTTCAGGGTAGGAGCGGAGCGTAGCGCCCCACCTATTTTGAGAAATTCGCGAGGATTCGTCGACCGGCGCCAAAGTTATTCAAAATAGAATGTTGAGGTTTTCCTATGGAAACGTGGTCCTAACTATAACTACCTACTGGCGACCGCCAGTAGGTAATATATATATATATATATATATATTACCTACTGGTGGGGCTCCGCTCCTACCCTGAAAGTCTCGGGGGGATTCGTCAAGCGGGGGCTGAGATAAAAGGGGGGTCCCAAAACGCGTTTTTCCCATGCATTTTTCCATAGGACCTTTAGACAGGGCTACAGCCCGAACGGCTGAACAGAATTACTAGAAATTTGGCAGAGAGGTAGTCCTCAGGTCAAGGAAGTGCCTTTTGTAGGTTTGGTGTAAATCTGTTCAGTAGATTCTGAGAAAATAGCCTTTAAATCAATATATATATCTGAGCCAGCTTACGGTACGCTTACCGTAAGCTTACCGTATGCGTACGGTGGCGTGCGCGAGCGCGATTCTGATTGGCTGTTACATCTAAGTAAACATTCAAATCGGTCGAAACCAGGAAGCGGCGGCCGCCATTTTCTCTCTCGCACTCTGAGGGGGGGGCTGTAAACAAAGGCAAAAAACATATAAAGGGGCTGTTTAGACAGCGCCCATGCACATAGCCATGTTAGTTGAGTCCTCAAAGATCCCCCAAGGCCAAAAACGGTAAATTTTTATTTTTTGAAAATTTCGCCGATTACGCTTACCGTACGCGTACGGTGCGCTTACGCTAAAAATTTTAATAAAAAAAAAAAAACACTCTCCGTGCATGGCATATTATTGTCATCACTTACAAATTAAATTTAACAGATTACCTATCACAAGGAAGCGCATAATATGTCCTCCATGTGCGCACGGTGCGTAACGTGGGCACGCGGTGCACGTAGCGCACTGCGTGCCCACCTTGCGTGTACGGCACTAACTGCGTAAAGTGGGCGCGCGGTGCGCGAAGCACACCGCGTGCTCACTGTGCGCGCACGGTGCGCAAAGCGCACCGTGCGCGCACGGAACGAACTGCGTTACGTGGGCGTGCACGCCACGAATGGCGTAAAGTAACTTAGCATTTAAAAAACCGTACAAATTCACTGAAAAAACCATAGGTTTCACACACGTTATAGTTAGGAATTAGCATTTAAAAAATCTTGCTAATTCAATGAAAAAACCATAGGTTTCACACATGTTATAGTTAGCTGGAAATTTTACTGATAAAAAACCAATGAAATTCCCCCGTTATAGTTACTGTAGGCAACTATAACTCACGCGACCGCAATCCTCTGCTGATGACATATGTGTCTTTATGAAAAAAAAATATTTGTAATATATGTATAGCTAAAATTTAGTGGAAGAAGACATGGGCAAATAAGTGTCTAAATACAGTATTAGCATCAGCAGAGGATTGCGGTCGCGTGAGTTATAGTTGCCTACAGTAACTATAACGGGGGAATTTCATTGGTTTTTTATCAGTAAAATTTCCAGCTAACTATAACATGTGTGAAACCTATGGTTTTTTCATTGAATTATATATATATATATATATATATATATATATATTTATACATTTATTTATATATATTCCAAAAGAAAAGCCTTTATTGTTGCCAGCTTACACTACGAGTTGCCCTTCAAGATCAGGATTGTAATTCCATTTATTTTAACAGCGATTCAAACAATGCCTCAATGCATTTCGGTCCCCTTGGACCTTGCTCACAGGCAATCCTGTGATCCAGTGAGCAAGGCCCAGGGGGACAGAAACGCATTAAAGAGTTGTCTGAACCATTCTATTGCTCAAACAAATGGAATTATAATCCTGATTTTGGAGTGTGACTCATTGTGTACGACAGTGAGTAGTTATAGCTAGGACCTACTTTCCATAGGAAGAGCGTTTTTTGTTTTGCCAATAACTTTGGCGACATTTGATGAATCCTCACGAAATTGTTCAAACTAATTTGATGCTCACTTCAGCTGCTATCTGGAAAGTTTAGGTGTGATTTGTCAAGCAGAGGCCAAGAAAAAGAGGGGGGAGGGGTTCCAAAACATGTTTTCCCAATGTTTATTACTATAGGGACTTTAGACATGACTACAGCCCGAACCGCTGGATGGAATTACATCAAATTTGGCAGAAAGGTTGATCTTGGTCCAAAGTAGTGCCTTTTGGTAGTTTGGGGAGAGGTGTGGCGGTGCGGGCAGAGCAGCTGACTCCGGAGCACAGGGCTTTCGGTTTGATCCCCAGCGCCAGCGGCAGATCAGCTCAGCATCATGTGACTCTGGGCAATAGGTTACTTAATCTCCCGGACGGCCCCCAGCACCTTGAGACCCTTAGGGGTGACTAGTTTGCGCTTTACAAATACAAGATTGATTTAAATCTATTCAGAAGATTTAGAGATATTAATCAATAGCCAAATCTGTATATCTGGGGCGCGGATCCTCGGCTGATCCAACAGTCCCCATGCTATAATTTGATTGGCTGCCAACACTTCAATCAGGAAGTGTTGGTGGCCATCTTGAGACTCTGCTTCAGCTGAGTTCCACAAAAAACGTAAATAATATAGAAAAGGGGGTAGAGTAGGAATACCTTGCCCCCTAGATGTGGTTGTGGGGTCCCAGTGGGACCCTGCTGGGGTTAAAAAAAAAATCAATTTTACAGCAAAATCGCGGGCGGCCACGCAAATTTGCTGCAAAATTTAAAAAATAACAAGAGCGCTCTTCTGCGCTTGATTTGAAATGAGCCACTGAGTGGGCGAGGTCCTGGGGGGCATTTTTAAAAAAAGAAGGGGGCGCACAGGGTCCTCCTCCTAAGGCACTTAGAGCGCCGGGGACCACCACCTCCCTAGGGCTTTATTTACTTAAGGGAGACGGGTTGAACAGACCCCGCCTCGGCTTCCTCGGAGGCCCAGGGACCACCACCTCCCCGGGGCTTTTATTATAATTATGGAGGATGGCCACACAGAGACCCATCCGGGGTTTATTCCAAGCCCCAGGGACCACCACCTCCCTTGGGCTAATTATAAAAGGAATGAGGTGGCCGTGGGACACCCAGGCCCCGGGTACCACCACCTCCATGGGTCCAAATCACTTTAAAAACTTGGAGGGGGGCCGCGTGGAACCCCTTCTAGGCCGTATACGGCCCCCCGGACTATCACTTTCTCTAGGGCTGGCCTGTGCATATCAAAGTAGGGGGCCCCCCTCCTGAAGCCAATAATGGCCCATGCTATGTGTCGGGGTGCCCACCCCTGGGGCATAGTTGTTTGCTGTGACTTAGCAGCAAGGTCAGAAGCTAGCAGAAAGAGGCAGACTAAAGGTCATAAATGAGCAGAAAAAGGCAGATTAAATGTCTGCAAGGAGCATATCGAGGCAGAATAATGGTATGAAAAGAGAAGAAAAAGGCAGAGTAAAGGTGAGAAACAAGCAGAAAGAGGCAAAATAAATATGGGAAACTAGCAGAAAGAGGCAAAATAGAGGTAAAAAACGAGCAGAAAGAGGTAAAATAGAGAGTAGAAATGGGCAGAAAGAAGCAAAATAAAGGTGAGAAATAAGCAGCAAGAGGCAAAATAGAGATCAGAAACAAGCAGAAAGAGACAAAATAAAGGTCAGAAATGGGTAAAAGAGCAAAATGCAGGTCAGAAACTAGTAGAAAGAGCAAAAACAAATGTCAGCAATGAGCAGAAGGAGGTAAAATGAAGGTGAGAAGTGAGTAGAAAAAGGCAGAAAATGAGCGGAAAACAAGCAGGACCCACTCACTCACTCATGCACCCACTCACAGAACAACTCAGACACTCTCATAGCCACTCACAATCCCATTCACTCATGCACCTACTCACAGACGAACTCAGGCAAGTACACCCATTAGACACAGTCAAACACTCATGCAGCCACATACAGAATCACTCATACTCTCTCACCCACTCACAGATCTACTCAGAGACTTATGCACCAACTCACAGACCCTATCAGAGACTCACACACCCACCCAGGAAACATTACATTTAAAGAATACTGAAATCTGAAAACAACCATGAAAATAAAGGGTAAGCCTGGTGTCCAAAATCAAGTCAAACATCACTAAAAAAGGGACCTAGAATCTAAAACCAGGCTGGAGCTCATGAAAGTATGTTCTGGAATCCAAAACCCAAACAGAGAGCATTAAACAAATTGTAATTGCATTTATTTTGCGCCTACTACCCCTTATGAGGCATTGAAGCGCTTTTCGGCAAGTAGCACACTACTCCAGAGCCCAAAAAGGATTAGTGGTAAATTAGTATAGGGAAATATTAAATTAATTTGAGCAGTGGACATGTGAGTCTGTTAGTTGTATTAAAAATGATAGTAGAGGAATAGAAGGGGGAAGGATCTCAAAAGTGTTTTTTTGGAGATCATAACAGCAGGAGGAGGTTTGGAATGAGTAGAGGGGAGAGGGGAAGAGTCAGAGGGAAGGGTTTAGAAAGGCTTGTTTGGGAGATCTGAATAGTAAAAGAGGTCTGAGATGATCCAATGAGGGGTAGAGAAGGGATGAGTCTAGAAAGGGTTATTCTGAGCATCAAATAGTAGAATGGGGTTTGGGATGAGTCAGACAGTGGAGGTAGAGGATACATTGAAAGAGTTATAGGGTGAGAAATAAGGCAGGGCATTGGAGAGAGTAGTAGATTGAGGTTTGGGAAAAGTCAGAGAGTGGGGGGAGAGGATATATTGAAAGAGTTCCCGGGTGAGATATAGAGTAGTGCATTGAAGATGCTAAATGAAGAGTAAAGTAAAAACATAGAGATACATAAGTACATGGAAGGTATATATGTATAAGTAAGGTAATATAGCTAAATTTAAGTTGTATTTAATAAACTCAAACTTTCAAGTGCTGCTGTAATTGTATTTATTTTTATATTTTTTTTTATTCAGTAGTGAAGTGATTGTAGATGAATGGTTCTGATAAAAATGTACGTATTTATGCAGTGACCTATGTACATGTTAAACATAGAATAATAAAATCATAAGTAATATGTAGATTTATTAAGCAGAACAAATGAATATCTTTATAGTTATAAACATGATTATTATACACATTCGTACAAAGGAATATGCATACCGTGGTACACATATATAATTCAAATAACAGCTTATACACACAGGAATATGCTGTATATTTATGTTTGAGTATGAAGGCTAATAGGGGAAGAGACAACTCCTGAGAAGTCTTCTGAAGATAAGGTAGTTATCTGCTGATCTTATGTTTGTGGGTAAAGAGTACCGTAGTTTGGCTGCTTGAACAGAGAAGGATGTGCCACCTGTGTTTTTTTCTTGTATGGTGGGATTTTGAGGCAAGGTGCCAATCTAGAGTGGTGGTTCCTTTGTTGAATGTATTTGGTGATTTTATTCCTGATAAAGAGTAGCCCTGTTCCATGTATCGCTTTGTGGGTGATACAAAGCAGATTGACTATGGATCTACTGGCAACTTGTAACTAATGTAGGGCCTTCAAGGCAGGGGAAATGTGGTCTTGCGGTTTTATATGTAAGAGTAGTTGGGCAGCCGAGTTCTGAATCCGTTGTAGGTTTCTCATGGTTATTAAAAGTGATCCTTTGTAGAGGCTATTGACATAATCGAGTTTGGACAGAACAAGGGAGATGGTAGCCTGGACCTTGTGTGGAAATCCCAAATGGGGGAAGATTCATCACAGAGTTTTTATAGTAACAAAGCTTGATCTTGCTATTTTGTCCACTTGGGCATCCATTGATTACTTGGAATCCATAGTATTCTGAGGTTTCTTACTTCCTTAGATACTGTAGGTAGTGTTCCCAGATTGTCAGGCCAGGCGGTGAGTGGGTCATAATTTGTCCAATCACCACATGTGAGTATTTCTGTTTTGGAAGATGTCACCATGTCATCCACTGATCAATGGCTCTGAGGCAACTGAATCTGTGTGAGTTTCCAATGCCTTTGGGCTTTCCAGTTAAGGAGTATTTGTGTGTCATTTGCATAGCTATAGGATATGATGTGAAATTCCTTGATCAGTGCTGGTGATGACTTCATGTAGATGTTGAAAAGCATGAGTGAGATGATAGAGCCTTGAGGGACCCCTGCTTTTGTGAAGTATGAGTTTGGATGAGAAAGGGGGATATGGATGATATTAGTTCTGTTTTGAAGGTAGGATATGATCCAGTCAAGAGCAGATCCCTCTATGCTGGATTTGTAGTATCATGGTTAACTGTGTCAAAGGCAGCTAAGAGGTCCAAGAGAAGTAGAGGAGCAACCCCGTTCAACTGTGTTCTTAAGGTCATCTCAGATGTCAATGAGGGCAGATTTTGTGCCTCTTCCTGGATAGAATCCTGTTTGGAAGTCTGAAAATATGGTATTATCTTCAATCAATTGTGACATCTGAGCAAATGATGCTCCTTCTATCAGTTTGCCCAGGAAATGACCATTTGTAATTGGTCTGTAGTTGTCGGGGTTAAGCGGTTCCAGGTTTGTTTTCTTTAGAAATGGGCATATGTATGACTTTTTTTTAGGTCTTCTGGAATTATTCCCTTTGTTAAGGAATTGTTGCTGATTCTTCTTACTGGTGTGGCAGCTGAGGTAGTTAGAAGAAGGTTAGTGGTGGACATGGGACAGATGGGCTGTCGGCAGGCCTGCTTCCTTTTACCAGGTCCAAATTCGCAGTGTTATATTTGTTGGAAGTAATGCAGAGGCTGGGTTAGCCTAATCTTGTAGGGTTTTTTTTTAAAGGGTCGGGCCGGTGTTTGTCATTTTTTTTTAAATAGGAGTCCAACGTGTCTGCTTTGGCAGTTTAATGAGGTGCCAGTTTGTCTGTGAATTCTTGAGTAATTGGATGAGCTCCTTCTACGCAATTTGGTTTATGAAATTTGGTGAGAATTTGATAGAATTATTCATTTGCACATTTAGCATTTTGGATTCTTTCTGAGTAGTATCTTTTCTTAGCTTTTTTGATTGATGACTTATATAATCTGTTAAGTTTCTGTAGGTGAATTTTGTCTTGACTATTGTTTGTTTTGAGCCAGGTGTGTTGCAGCTTTCTAATTTGCTTTTTTATCTCTTTTAGCTCTGTATTTCTCCAAGGTGCATGTTTCTTCTGTTATGTTGTGTTGTTCTGAGTGGTATTAGGATATCAAAAGCTTACTGTAGCTGCTCATATAGTTTTTAAACATAATTTATTGTGTCTAGATCTGTTTTGGATGTTAGTTGTGTTTCTAAGTGTTAAAAATTGAGTTTGTTCCATGATCAATAGGTGGATGCATGTAAGGTGGTTTTAGGTGTGTTGCTTTGTGGTGTTTTATGTTAGAAAGCAAGCAAATGGTGGTCTGACCATGTGACTGGAGTAATTGTTTGAAAGGTATCTATTTCTGGATTTGCAAAAATGACATCTAGGATGTGTCCAGCGATTGGTGGGGGTTTGTGGATGATCTGATGTAGGTTCAGTGCATCTAGGGCAGTGTTTTTGGATGGGTCATGTTTTGTTTGTCAAACCAAAGGTTTAGGTCGTCAAGAATGCATAGGTTGGACTGTAGTGTTATCAAGTTTGAAACTCTGTCTAGAAGTGTGTCTGGGAATGTTGCATTGCTAGGTGGAGTTTTGTAAAGGAGTAGGAAGTTACAGAAGGAAGATGGTGCAGGGTTGCATCTGGTGAAAAGGGCCTCACAACCTTGTATGGAGACATCGTCAGCTTTAGTGATATTTAATGTTTGATTGAACACAACAGCTAGGCCACATCCTCTTTTGCCTATATACATTTGTGTGATTGTTTGATAGCCTAGAGGAATGGCTTCATGCAGCACTAGAGCCATGTCATCTCCCAACCATAATTCAGTTATGAAGAGTAATTCAGGTTGTGCGTCAGTGAGAAGGTCGTAGATGTGATGCTTGCTTTTTGACAGTGCTCAAGCATTTATTAGTAGGCAATTTAGAGAATGTCTTTTGATGATGGTATGACTTTGTTTTGAAGGAGAGCAAGCAGTAGTTTGTGGACTTAGTGCTGGTATTACCTATAAAAAGGATAGCAAGAGTGTAGTCGTTCTGTATCATATTCCTCATCCAGCAGGCTACGAAGGAATATTGATGGGTCTGAATGTGTTGGTGGTGTAGATGGTGGTTGAAAGTGAGTTGGTGAGTGGTGTTGTTTTTGTAGAGTAGTCTTGTGCAGTAGACAAGGAGTTGCGAATTTGTGATAAATGGCATTTTATTTATTTTGTTTGCGTCTATTTAGGGTGGAAGATGTATGATTTAGAGGTAGTAGTGCAGCATGTGGGTCATGTTGTACAGTTCTAAATTGTCCAATGTATGAGAGGCAGTTAAAAGAGAGTTGCTGTATTGCTTTATATGTGCTAGGTATGGGGGAAGAGAGCAAGCTTAGTAGTAGAGGTGGTTGGGGTGTGTAATATTTGTGGAGTCAGGAGGGTGGGAGTAGGTGTATGTTTCTGATTTGTGGTGGAAAGAATTATGAGGTAGTGTGTGTGAGATTTTGTTGTGCTGGTGTGTGTGTTATGTTTTGTATTTGAGGAGCAGTAAGAGGAGATGATGATGTATTTGTTTTCTGAGAAGCATTTGTATGTAAAATATTGTTGGCGAGTGGAAGCTCCAAGGTAAAGGGGGTGGTGTTGTGTTTTGGAAAGTAATGTATGTGGTGTGTGAGAGGGGAAGGACAGGAGTTAGTAGTGTTTGTGTTAGATTTGATTACTGAGAGAGGTAATATGTGTCATTGAGTGGAGTGTAAGGGTTGTGTGGCTGTGTCTTTTTGGGGTAAAAACAGAAGGAGTGTGTTGGTGGAAGAAAAGAAATAAGGTAGAGTATAGGCTTGGTGGTGACAGAAAGGGGTCTGTTAGGAGTAATTAGATTATTGAGCTGGTGCTTTGTATGAGCAGAGAGTGTGTGTCTGAATGGGGTATACATACGTATGGTGTGGATTTCGGTTGTGTTGGTGATGAGTGGATTGGTTAGTGGTACAGGATAGAGTGGTGTTCTGTGTGTGACTGAAGGTGCACTGTGTGGCAATTGGGTTGTAAGGGTGGATAGGTGTGGTTTGGAGGTTTTGTATTGGGTGTTAAGACATTGAGATGAGTGTAGGATTTGTTTGTAGTAAATGCATTTGCTGTGAGTGTGTTAATATTTTTGTGGATGTGGACGGGTTAAGGTGGGAGCTGGGGAATGGAAAAAAGGACAGCATCTCTGGCCTCAGGGCTAGACAGGCAACTGCCCTTGTCCTCTCCACCCTTAGCTTTGACACCAGAGCGGAGATGCCCTGAGCCCTAAGCCTAAATATCCCTAGTGATCAGGTGACCCCCTTCAGCCAATGGGAACCCTAGCTTTAACCTATCACAACACTAGCCCTCATCTCTAGGATGAATAGGAGACCAGGCACTTGCAGCCAACCACAGCCCTGGTCTTAGCAGACAATCAGACACCAAACCCTAAACCCTAAGTCCAATCAAAACACTAGTCTCAGGAACGAATCAGAACCCCATGCCTATCATCCAATCAGAACCCTAACCCTAAACTGAAGGAAGTGACCCGATTAGGGCCACCCGGGTCACTCGCGACCACCTCTCAGCCTTCCATACAAATGAAGATTTATTAGTATGCGCTCGAGCGAAGTCCAGTCTGACCAGCCTCCTTAGATAGCTGCCGAGGGACTGACCCCCGTCCACAAAGTAAAGTCACATATACATTTCCAACACCCCTAAGACCTGCCAAGACTGGCATTTTCCAGCCTGGGCACTGATGAACAAAGAAGGTACAGAAGGATGATCTAACATCCTGAGCTCGGGTACACACTATCTTAGCTTCAAGGTTACTCAGCCTGTGCCCGTCTCTCTGAGAGTGTGAGCAGGGCTACCTACAAGGAAAGGCATGCAAAAACAGAACGTGCTATTCATTGGTGCAGCAAAGCTCAACCTTGAATAATAAAAGGAAACAATCGAGGCTGCTTTCTGCTGAGGCAGACAGTATGAGACAGAAGCTTCATTTCGATCATGGCACAAAATGGCGCCTGAATACAAAATGGTGCTGCAAATGCTAACTTAACTCGCACAATGCTAGAAAGAGTCAGCAAGACACATTTTCAGTCCAACAAAGCTCTAACTCCAATAGAAACCCTAGTCCCAGGAACCCCAAGCCTATCAGCCAATTAGAACCCTAAACATAAGTCCAATAGAAACCACATATATAGCAACCAATCAGAGCACAGATGTAACAACCAGTAGATAATTTGTATAAGGAGCATGTGACCTCAAGTTCAGGCTGCTGGGCAGTGGGCTGGGAGCTGTTCCTCAATTCAGAATCTCTTTGTAGACAGCCAGGCTCAATCCACACTCTGGAGTTCCTCTTCAAACCTCTGCGGGTAAGGGCCATATCGAGGCCTCTAACAATACTTTTCCCACACTTAAACATCACACTATCATAGTCAAAAACAAGTGCTACATATACTTTCCAATCACAGATTAAACCCTAACAGCAGATTTCTGAACTCTCAAAGCACACTCTGCTTGGGCTCTGAGGTGTATTTTGACTTTTTTTTTATCTTGCTAATACCAAAAGGGAGCTGGGGGTGGGGTTGCTTTTACACAGGTCACAGTATAGGGAAAACTAGGAGTGAAATGTAAGCAGTCATGGGCAGGAGAAACAGCAGATTTTAAACTACAAAGCCCACAAACCAACAGGTAAATTTAGGCAGTCGGGGCAGAGGAACAGCACTTTTAAAATGTACGGTATTAAACAGCACAAAGTCTGTCTTCTTACCACCTTCTGGTGTTTTGTTTACTGGGATGTTGGGCACAGGGAAGCTGTGGCTGACAAAATGGACAACATTAAGGTGTATAAAATCGAGTAAGACAATATACAACACAAGGGTCCTTCAGGAATTCAAATCCCTATCACTAACATTAAACAAAAACAAATTTTGAAATATATAAAAACAATTGTTATCCTGCATTTCAAACCCTAACATAACAAGAACAGCCAAAAGATAGTTTGCTGATGATTGCTGGGCATGCATGGCTGAGTAAAGAGAGCTTGGTGCTTTGGCTTGCACTGGCTGCCCACTTTAAATCTACTTTAAGGCTGAACATGTCAGATTTTACACACAGGCATCACCTCCTTAACTCAGTTTATGGAGTTAAGGACTGCTGGTGATAAAAAAAGGTGCGCTGTGTTAACTGCCAAGCATAAAACACTTCCTTTCAAGAATATATATTTTATCTGAGTGTTCATTCTTTGTAACCTGTACAACAGTCCAGTAAATCCCCGCCGTGGCTGCAGGAGCAGGTCTGAAGCGTGATCACAAAAGCTTTGGCATAGCAGAAATATCCCGTGCTTCGAAGAGAGTTATGACCTGTGCTTTTTTAAGCCCACCAGGCAGACGCTGGGCGCTGCCTCCTTTCTGCTCGGCCTGGCACGGCCGTTTTAACTGGCAATACATCTTCGGCTTCCTCGCATGTCACCTGCCTTTAATGCCTCCGGTGGGTGGCTTTGTCTTGGTAAGTTTTACTTGCAGAAGGGTCTGATCCAGAGAAGAGAGATGGGGATTAGGGGAGGATGAACAAAACTGCGACTCTCAATCTTTTCCAGAATCCCTGCCCTGCCACAATCTCTACCCAGCACAGGGCGAGCTAGAGAATAGAAAGGAGGCTGTTAAAGCTACTTCCTATGAAATGAAATCAATTACTGGTTACCAGAGCACAACATTTAATATCTTTATTATTTTATTGGTTACTGATTTATAGCATTAGTATATTACAGCTTTTGGTAAGCACCAACAAGGAAATTCCCTACCCGGGAATGAAAATACACATTATTTATACTTTTATTTATTTGAAGATGTTATATAGTTATCATTGTGCTTTGCGGTAGTTGTAAAGAGTGGGCGGGCAGCCAATGAGCTAGAAGTTTTTGCTGCTCTTGTGTCACAATAGCACCTTTAGAGGTCAGTATCGCCCAGTATGCTGGTGACGCTGGGGTTAACACTTGTTGGTCTATGAATTCCAAGAGCCTATTGACTCTGGGACGTTCTGAATCAGACTCATGCGTTCGATTAGCGCTATTTATTAAAACTTTTGCCTTTAATATATAAATAAATAAAAAATAAAAAAATAATATATATATATATATATATTCACTGAAAAAACTATAGGTTTCAGGCACGTTATAGTTAGGAATTAGCATTTAAAAAACCTTAGAAATTCACTGAAAAAACCATAGGTTTCAGGGGTGTTATAGTTAGCTGGACTTTTCACTCGTACAAAACCATTGAAATTCCCCCGTTATAGTTAGTTCAGCTAACTATAACTCGCGCGCCCGCAATGCACTGCTGATGACGTCACATATTACATCACTCATGACATGGTCAGTGACATCACTGATGATATCTCAAATGACATCACTGATGACATCACTGATGACATCATCCAGTGAATGTGTGTTTTTTCGAAAATTACATATGTTTTATATATGTATATCTGAAGGTCGATGGAAGAATAAATGGGTATATATGTGTCTAAATGGATGATTTGTTTTTGAAATATTGATTGTAAAACTGACTGATTAAGTGTATCTTAGTGAATAGATGGCTTAGTGAGTAATGTTTAAATATGTAAATATCTGTATCAGTCTCTCACTTTGTGTATAAGTGGCTGCATGGGATGGTGAGTAGCTACATGAGTGTCTATATAGGTTATTAGTTGTTTTTTTGAGTATCGGTATGAGTGTCTGAGTGTCTGTATGGTTCGGTGGGGGGTATTACGTAGTGCATAGGTGCATGAATGAGTGACTCACTGTTTGTATGTGTTAAAGACAGCATGTGTGCAGGACTGTATGGGTGGATGAGTGTGTGCATGGGTGTGTTAGTGAGTGAATGACTGTCTCAATAGTGTCTTTATGAGTAACTACATATGTTTTAAACTAGTTTATGTGACTATTGGTGTATATAAGTGAGTATATGTGAGAGTGAGAGATTGAAAGCGTTCCTGTATGAATAAGTATGTGTTTCTATAAGTGATTGTTTAAAAGACTAAGTATGTGTAAGTTTCTGTAGAAGTAAGTGTGGTGGTGTGTGTATAACTGTATATGCAAATAAATGGATGTTTGATTCTTTATTAGCATGAGTGACTATGTGTGTGAGTAACTCTATTGATGAGTGACGTTGTGTAACAGGATGTATAGGTGTATGAGTACATATGATGAGTGAGTACATGTATGAGTGACTGTATAGGACTGTTGGTGAATGAGTGTTTGTGTATGTGGATCTTAGAATTACTGAATAGGTTGTTGTAACTGATTTTGATATGTCCATTGTTTTGAAAATTTTAGTTTCTATTTTTGAATGTGTGTATCAAAGGTTATATTAGGGAGAGAGGAGGTCTGCCACTCTATCACAAGGATGATGTCATCAGTGATGTCATTTGAGATGTCATCAGTGATGTCATGAGTGATGTCACTGACCATGTCATGAGTGATGTAATATGTGACGTCATCAGCAGTGCATTGCGGGCGCGCGAGTTATAGTTAGCTGAACTAACTATAACCGGGGAAATTCAATGGTTTTGTACAGGTGAAAAGTCCAGCTAACTATAACGCCCCTGAAACCTATGTTTTTTTCAGTGAATTTCTAAGGTTTTTTAAATGCTAATTCCTAACTATAACGTGCCTGAAACCTATGGTTTTTTCAGTGAATTTCAAAGGTTTTTTAAATGCTAATTTCTAACTATGCCTACAGAGATAGGACATGTGAAGAAAGAAGAAAAAATGCACAGAAAGAAAAAAAAGAAATGCAGAAAGAAGCAACAGAAGTTCTCAAACACGAAGAAAAGTGCAGGAAGAAGGATAACGTGCAGAAAGAACAAACAGAAGAGCAGAAAGAAGCCTTGTTGCAAAATCATATTGTACCCTCAACTTTTTCAGACGGATACTGGTGGTAACTGAGTCTGACTAACCAGTCCTAGAGCCAGTGCTATGTTAAAAGACACTCAGAATACAGTGAAAACACCTACATACACTAGGGAACACTATGCATTGGGGTCCCCCTGTGATCAGCATGACCTCCTCTGTAAGACCCTAGTATATAATAGGGCAGGGGATTAAAACTACCTCTTAAAACGCGCCACAGGGCGTGTTTGCACACGTCACCTCAGGCCCCGTCCCCTCACTTCCCCACTGTGTAAACACGCCCTGTGGCCGTTTTAAGTTGGGAGATTAAGTCCCCTTGAATCTTGAGGGTCCCTAGGGTCCAACTAGACCACTAGGTACCTCCAGTAAGCGCCACAGAGCTGCGCTGCAGAGAGATGTAAAAAGGGGCACGGCCTAGACCACCTCTCTGCAGCACAGTGGCGCTTACTGGAGCACCTGGTGGGCTAGTTGGGCCCCAGGGTCCCTCAGGATTGAAGGAGAATTATTTCCCCAACTTAAAATGCGCCACAGGGCTTGTTTGCACACGTTAACTCAGGCCACGTCCCCTCCCTTCACCACTGTGTAAAAACACGCCCTGTGGCCATTTTTAGTTGGGAGATTAAGTTCATTTGAATCCTGAGGGTCCCTAGGGTCCAACTAGCCCACTAGGTACCTCCAGTAAGCGCCACAGAGCTGCGTTGCAGAGAGGTGTAAAAAGTGGCACGGCCTGGACCACCTCTCTGCAACGCAGCTCAGTGGCGCTTACTGGAAGCACCTGGTGGGCTAGTTAGCCCCCGGGGGCCCTCAGGATTGAAGGGGAATTATTTCCCCAATTTACAACGCGCCATAGGGCGTGTTTGCACATGTCACCTCAGGCCCCGTCCCCTCCCTTCCCCACTGTGTAAACACGCCCTGTGGCCATTTTTTAAGTTGGGAGATTAAGTCCCCTTGAATCCTGAGGATCCCTAGGGGCAAAATAGCCCACTAGGTAAGTCCAGTAAGCGCCATTGCAGAGAGGTGTAAAAAGAGGCACAGCCTGCACCACCTCTCTGCAACACAGAGCAGTGGCGCTTACTGGAAGCACCTGGTGGGCTAGTTGGCCCCCAGGGTCCCTCAGGATTGAAAGGGAATTATTTCCCCAACTTAAAACGTGCCACAGGGCGTGTTTGCACACGTCACCTCAGGCCCCGTCCCCTCCATTCACCACTGTGTAAACGCGCCCTGTGGCCGTTCTAAGTTGAGAGATTAAGTCCCCTTGAATCCTAAGGGTCCCTAGGGTCAAACTAGCCCACTTGGTACCTCCAGTAAGCACCACAGAGCTGCGTTGCATAGAGGTGTAAAAAGGGGCGTGGCCTCAGAACACCTGTCTGCAACGCAGCTCCCTGGCGCATACTGGAGATACCTGTTGGGCTAATTGGCCCTCAGGGACCCTCAGTATTGAAGGGGAATTAATTCCCCAACTTACAACTGGCCAGGGGGCGCGTTTGCAGAGTGCTGCAAGGAAGGGGGTGGCCTCCGGCGCAATGCCGGTCTTTTATTTATTTTTTTTAAGAAGGAGGGCTGTGTGGCCCCCCTTCTTTTTCTAATTTACTGGCCCTGGGGACCCCATCCCCCAGGGCCTGCAACCTAATTTATTTTGTTGAAAAAAATTAATTTTGCCCTCCCAAGGCCTTAATCGGCCCCGGGGACCCCAACCCCTGGGTCATGGCCTTTTTTTTTTTTTATTCTTTAGGAGGGGCTGCGTTGCCCCCCTCCTCAGGCCACTTATGGCCCCGGGGACCCCATCACCCGGGCCGGCCTTTGTTTTTTATTATTTTAAAAAAATATATATTTATAGAAACATCTAGGACATGCTGGACAAACCGTACGTACCTATCACCATGACGATTTGCGTGATATTCATTAAAAGGCGACTATGCATAGAATAAACTCACATGGAATGTATTTACACCGCTAGTGAAGCTCTGACATGTCTGACGCCCTACCGTGCCTAATCCCGGCGCCCCCGCCGGTGGGTACTCTCCAAGTAGACACCCTTGTCGTTTATTTATACAAAAATGGGTAGCTATTGACTGGCACATTTAATAAACACGCACACCAAGCCATTCAAAGGGGATTCGACAAAAATTCGACCAAACTATGCAAGAAACCCACCTCAAGGTTAATAAAATACACATCCACCGCTGGATGTGTAAAACTTTTTATTTTACTCTCTGGAAAGGAGACAAATCTCACTTGAGAGTCACAGCGTGCTCCTGGCTGAGCCCAATGCTGTGTTACGCCCGCCGAGTGCCTCACACCTCTGTGTTGTATTCCACCAGCTAGTGCGTATGCTATGACACTCTCTAGCCCATGTGCACTGTAACACCACCCTGTGAATATGTCATGCCACACTTGCCTTCGCACGGGTTATATTGCCCCATCTAACGTGCCTTCCTCGATGCCTATGTTATAACGCACAGCGCTATGCCATACATATTACAATCTGGGATCCATATCTTTGTCACAGTGCATATGCAACGTTACACTCCCCAGCACATATTTTATATTACAACTTTAGAGACTAGTTAGGTTACCCAACACTGCCCTGTGCATATTATACTCCAAGGCGTATATCGCATAGCACGCCTGTGCTATCTCGCGCTCTCCAATGAATCTGTCATTGCGCACAATGTATTGCATATTATATTTCACGCCCGGTTCATCTCATATCACACTTTTTGGTGCATAGTTTATACCATATACTATATCTAGTTTTCATTTTCAATCGTGCTCTCAGGACTATGTTCTATATAACACTGCGTCCACCTACCCTTTTCACGGGCATTACATTTTACGATGGGGTGGAGGGTCAGGGGGTGTTTCTGCCAAGTGAGCCCAGAGTCACAGTCACAAATGTCCTCTTCTTCCTGAAGTAGTTCGCACAGACACACATTTTAAAAACAATAAAGTTCCTAACACCCACCTTCTCTGAACAGTTAGCTTGCTGCCCCTTCCACCTCCTCCCTATCCTCTGTTGTCTGAATCCATGGACTAGCCTCCTCCCTCCTGCCATGCATGGTCTGATGTGCTGCCACTGCCCTCCATTTAGCATGATGTACCAGTCCACTCCCCCTGCTCTCCATTGCCCAATTCTATGGCCCATCATTGACCTCCTGCTTAGCTTTCTGCCCCTATTCTCCTTCCCCCTGCCCTCCGATGTCTTTGTGCATGCCCCTGCTCCATACTTTTTGCCCACCATGTTCCATGGACCTGACACTCCTATCTACTCTGAGTGTTCTGTTGAGCTGCCACTCCCCTCCCACCTGCCTATCATTGTCAGATGACTGTAACCTGTCCCTGCCACCTCCACCCTGCCTGTCCACATGCCATGCCCCTATCCCCTTCCTCCTGACCTCTATGGTCCATTTTACTGCCACACCCTTCCGCCCTCCCTGGTATGTTGTGCTGCAACTGCTCCTCCTGCCTGCCCCTTCCCCTGAACTCTCTTGTCTGCGCCCAGGTCCTGACCCTCCCTTCTATCCTCCATGGTCCTTTGTGCATGTCCCTGCACCCTCCTTCTTGCCCATCATAGCCATTGTACTGCCACTAACCCTCCCGCTTGCCATGCATGGTCTTCTGTGCTGCCATGGCCCCTCCCACCGTCCCTGTGCTGTCAGCTAGCTGCCCCTGACCCCCTCCCACCTTCCCTCCATGGTCTGTGTGTATGCCATCATGGTCTCATTGTTGCTCTCCATGGTGTGTCTTGTTTCTAGTGCCCATCCTGCCTGACCTCCATGGTCATTTTGCTGCTCCTGCCCTGTCCCCTTGCCCCCAGCCCTCTCTTTCCATGTGCAGACCCCTATTCCCTCCCTCCTGACTTGTCTGTTCCATTGTAATGCCCCTGATCCGTCCCTCCTGCCCTTTATGGTCTGTTATGCTGCAGCTTTCTCTCCTGTCTGTCCATTATGGTCAGCTAGCTCTTTCCCCTCTGTTCTCTGTTGTCCATGTGCATGGTCCTGTCCCCTCCCTATTGCTTTCTATGGATTGTTGTATTGTTGTGCTGCACTTACGTCCCGCATGCTCTGTGTGGTGTATTGTGCTGGTGCAAACCCTGATGCCTGCCCTGTAGGGTCAGTTTGGTGCACCTCTCCATGTCCCTCCTGTCCTCTGTTATCCGAGTCCATGTCCCTACCCCAATTCCTCCTGCCTACCATGATCCAATGTACCATACTTGCGAACATTTTGAACTTGGTAAGAGGGATATTTTGAAAAAAACTGGGGTATTGATTTTCCCCTTTGAGTTACATTGAAAAAGAGGAGATTGTAGACAGGAGACAGATCAAATAAAGCCCATTTGAGCTTAAAAACATTGGACGTTTTCCTGGCTGAAACGGGTCTGTTGGCATGTATGATTGTACTACCACTGCCTCTTCCTTCTGCTCACAATTGTCTATTATATTGCCACAGCCTCTCTTGCCAGTCCTGTATTGTTGGTTTGTTGCCCCTGCCCCCCCTTCCACTGCCCTCCATAGTCTGTTGTGCTGCCACTGCCCTTCTTGCCTGCCCAGTGTGGTCAAATTGTTGCCTCTGCACTCTCCTACCTGCCTTCAATTTTCAGAGTCCGTGCCCCTGGCCTCTGCCTCTCAACAGTATCCCAATGAACAACTAGATTGCTAACATTCTATATTTATTACAAAAGTGTGGAACACCTGACGTCATCTTGATGTAATCAAAACTGTAATACCTAGAGTATTTCCTTTAGAAATTACATATATGAGAGGGTCTTATTTGTATCAAAACTATGGTTAGTGCTCTAAAAAACTAAAATGAGGACATATTTTCTGAGTTTTCAAATAGCGACAAAGAACTTTTAAATTATTTGTAATCTTTATGTTTTTTTATCCAGTTGACCACTTGATTAAATGTTGCACCTAGGGGAGAGGATGTGGTGTTACTTCCAGAGCTGCAGACTTTGCAACTGGGGAACCAGGTTGGAGTTTCTGCTTCAGCTCAACATTCTGTGATTCTGGTCAAATCACTTAATCTCCCCATGTCTACAACCAAAATGATCTTGTGTGATGTAACCAATGCTCACGTAAAGCACTCCAATACCTGACAAGTCTGCACTATATAAAACTGCAAATACACAAAAAATAAATGTTTCGCACACTTCTGTCATTGGGCTACATGTGGGCTACATCTGGGTGATATTTGTGCTGCATTTGGGCTCTTTTGTCTCTGGCTAGTTGGCCCCCAGGGACCCTCATGAGGAAAGGGGACTTCATCCCCAACCAAGAACGTGCCGGGAGGTGCGTTTGCAGAGTGGTGGAGAAAGGGGACGGGGCCTTTGTCCACCTCTCAGTAATCCCACTGTGTGGGGCTTACTGGAGGTAAGAGGTAGTCTAGTTGGACCCTAAGGATCCCCAGCAGTGAAGGGGACTTCAATCCCCTTCGATGAGCGCACCAGGAAGCGCATTGGTAGGGTGGTGGGCAAAGGGGGCGTGGCCTGTTATGAGACCTTAGCAATCCTGCTGTGTGGTACTTACTGGTGGTAATAGGAGGTGTAGTTGGCTCCCAAGAATGTCCTTGGAGGCCAAGTACCCCTCTTGTTACCTGCAGTAAGTCCCACACAGTAGCATTGCTAAGACGTCTTCGGAGGCCATGCCCCCTTTCTCCACCACTCTGCAAATGCACCTCCTGGCAGACTACAGGATGGGGGATGAAGTCCACTTTACTCCTGAGGGACTTTGGGGCCCAGAAGCCCTCCTGGGGTCTCCTGTGAGTCCTACGCAGCGAAATTCCTGAGGCCGAGCACCCTTTCTCTACCACTCTGCAAACTCGACTACTAGTTAAGGAAGCATGTTTCTGCACCTCTGGCTTAGAGGTAGTTTTAATTCCCCTGTCCTATTATGTACTAGGGCCTTACAGGGGAGGTCATGCTAATCACAGGGGTACCCCGTAGTGTAACCGAGTGTATGTAGGTGCTTTCACTGTATTCTAAGTGTCTTTTAGCATAGCAGTGGCTCTAGGCCTGGTTAGGCAGAGTCAGTTACCACCAGTAGCCATCAGCAAAAAGTTGGGGGCGCAGGATGACTTTGAAACAAGGCCCCTTTCTGCACATCTGTTGGATCTTTCTGTATTTCTCTTGCTTCTTTCTGTGCATTTCTTCCTCTTTCTGCACAAGTCCTAGTTAGAAATTAGCATTTAAAAAACCTTTGAAATTCACTGAAAAAAACATAGGTTTCAGGGACGTTTCAGGGACGTTCTAGTAAGCAATTTTTATTTAAAATACCTTTGAAACTCTGATGACATCATCCACATTATAATCTGATGCACCTTCTCACACCCTAATATAGCCTTTGATACACCCACTCTAAAATACAGACTACCATTTTCGAAACCATAGACACACCAATACCAGTTACTACATATCCACTCACTGATTCCTAGGTCTACACACACATCCACTCATTCACCCATACAGTCACTCATACATGCAGTCACTCATCAATACAGCACTATCATATGCACTCATGCACCTATACAGACACTCACACACCACCACTCATCCATAGCATTACTCACACACCTAGTCAGTCATGCAAATAATTAATCACACTCCCATTTACTCACCTATACAGTTATACACACACCACCTCACTTTTTCATACAGATACTAACACATACTTACTCTCTTATACAATCACTGATACAAGCACACACTCATGCATACAGCCACTCTCACAATCACTCACTCTCACATATAGTCATTTATATACTCCAACATTCACATATATTGCCTTTCACATATGGAGTTACTCACACATGTACCACTGAGACATCCATTCACTCACCAACACACTCATACACACACTCACCCACCCATACAGCCCAACACAGATGCACGCTTGAACCCATACAACAAGTGAATCACCCAGTCACACATCTATGCACTGAATCACACCCCCCACCCACCCACACAGACAGTCAGGCACCCATACAGATACTCGGAGAACCAATCAATAACCCATATAGACACTCATTTTGTTACTCACCAACCCATGCAACCACTTACACACCAACTGACAGACTGATACAGACATTTACACAGTTTAGTCACTAACCCATGTATTCAGTAAGAAAACGTTTAAACACTCACTTATACAGTCAGTGACTCACCTACTAAATCATCCATTCAGGCACTTATACACCCACTCATTCTTCAATAAACCTTGGCATATATATGAAACATATTTAAACTTTACAGAAACACACAGTCACTGGTGTAAAGTAGGACGACTACCTACAGTGTGAAAGTGAGCCCAGCCCAGAATCACATCTGAAGACCAACACATGTCATAGAGCTACTGATCATGCACCTCCCACACCCAAGAAGGCCACAAAACCCACTGCCACCACCCTCAGGACCTCCCCCCTGGACCACGCCCCCCCACTACCACCAAGGCAGCACACAACAGGACAGCAAACCTTTCAAAAAAGGCATAGCCCCTCAGCCACACAATAGCTGAATGTTGCAAGATGTGGCAACCAAATATGTGTGAAAGACACAAGTCACCCACCAATAATAATGCACACAATACCAAGTGTAGCAGTGGTGTGCTGGACAGACCTCACTATGCAGAGCACAAATCTCTCCATGTGTACATATACTGCTGGTGCTTGTAGTGTTGTGGACAGTGGACGCAACCATGTTACCTCAGGCAGTGGGGAAGATCTCGGTCATGTACCTGTGTCGTCATCCCCTGTAAGCGGAAGCGCAGTGGGCTGGTCCAACGTACGCCACTCCAGCGTAGAAGCGTGAATAAATAGTCCGGGGTTCTCAGCGTGGTTCACTTGTGTGAAGGCCAACGTGTCTGCCAGAACGGTGGCCCTCACCCTGCCATGTGGCTGCTGCCATGACCGCGGGCCTCCTCGACACAGCCCCCCTGCGAACACAGCGGCACAGCACCGCAAAGTTATGTTTGTACACCACTGCCTTCGATCTACACTGCGGACAGCAGGGCTCACAATTCAGATAGAGTCGCGATTGCAGATGACGCAGTCCAGTAGGCAAGACACATTGCTCCCAGTGCGGCCCGCCCGGACCATGCATCATCACAGGCTGCGTACACGCTGAGCGCCAGAGGTACCACTAACTCAGTGCACCACAAGTCAACACCACGTGGCCTTATTAAGGCAGAATTCATCAGATAAAAGACATTGCTACCAGTGTGGCCTGCCCGGACCACGCATCATCACAGGGTGTGCACACACTGAGTGCTTCAGGTGCCACTAACTCAGTGCACCACCAGTCACCGCCACGTGGCCTTACTGAGGCAGAATTCATTAGACAAAAGACATTGCTACCAGTGCGGCCCGCCCGGGCCACGCATCATCGCAGGGTGCGCACACGCTGGTTGCTACAGGTGCCACTAACTCACTGCACCATAAGTCATCGCCACATAGCCTTATTAAGGCATAATTCATTAGACAAAAGACATTGCTACCAGTGCGGCCCGCCCGGACCATGCATCATCGCAGGCTTTGCACACGCTGAATACTTCTGATGCCATTAACTGTGCAGCTCAAGCCAACACCACGTGGCTGTGGGCCCTTGCTGACCGCTGCCTCTGGCCTATACTGCGGTCAGCATGGCTCACAATTAAAACTGAGTCTTGATTAATTAATTACAGAGTCCAGTAGGCAACTAACAACAACGTCCCTGAAACCTACACAATATCCTTTTAGAATCCTTGCTTCAAGAACTTTTTTGATATTAATCATAGCTTTAGTACAATGACCAAATTCATCTTGCAAGTCCAAAGGAACAGTGAATGGCAGTCTACACTGCGGCCAGCAGATCTCACAGTTCAAATTCAGTCTTGATTAATTAATTTCAGAGTCCAGTAGGCAACTAACTATAACGTCCTCGAAACCTACACATTTCGACAATGTATTCCATACATATTTCATCTTTTGTTACCTACACTGCGGTCAGCAGAACTCACAATTTACATTGAGACATGATTTATTAATTGCAGACAGAATTGTACTCTATGTCCTCGGATTTTGTCAAGAGGAAGTGACAAAAAGCATTCCTCAATGTCTGTGCTGACTACTGCCTTCCATCTACATTGCGGACTGCAGGGCTCACAATTCAGATCGTGTTGCGATTGCAGATGATGCAGTCCAGTAGGCAACAGACATTGCTGTCAGTGCGGCCCTCCCGGACCACGCATCATCGCTAGCTGTGCACACGCGGAATGCTTCTGATGCCCCTACCTCAGTGCACCACAACTCATGGACCCTTTATGATTGAATCTCTGTGTGTAATCCGATGATTACTGTTGTACTTGTTGCCCCCACCAACCATTCCCTTGAGGGCTGGCTTACACTTACCCCACACGCAGCCAGCACAGACATCACTGGACATGTGACACTGGTAATTGAAATTGAAATTGAAAGTACATTTATAGAGCGCGAATTGCTGCCCAGGGGCGTCCAAGCGCTGAGGAATAACAGAGGAGACCTCGTAGAGTGATTAGCGGAGAGTTAATGGGGAGAGTTGAATAGGAAAGTCTTTAACTGCTTGCGGAATGAAGAGAGGTTGGGGTTGGCTCTAAGATGCAAGGGAAGTGTGTTCCAGGTTCTGGAGGCATTATAGGAGAACGTCCTGCCACCAGTCCTCGTCTTGTTTATTCTAGGAGCCTTAGCCATAAAAGTCTGGCTTGAGCGAAGGTTTCTGTTAGGTTGGTAATGGGTGACTAAGTCACGAGTAATCACAGGACCTGTGTCCCAGAAGGCCTGATGAGCAATACACATGGCCTTGAAGAGGATTCTTTGACGCACTGGCAGCCAGTGAAGGCTGACCAGGCCGGCTCTCACTGATTGCCTGCGAGGAAGTTCAAGCAGCGAGCGAGCCGCGCAGTTCTGCACTATCTGGAGTCTGCGTAAGGTGTAGTCTGGAGCGCCAAGGTAGAGCACGTTGTTAAAGTCTAGGCGAGACTGTATTAGACCCTGGATAGCTACCTGCTTAGCCTCCATGGGTAGAAGGGGGAAGATTTTTTTTAGTGTTCTGAGGAGGCCAAAACAGGTGGCTGAAAGTTTAGTAGCCTGAGTGTTGAAAGAGAGAGTCCTGTCAAGCCAAACCCCAAGGCTTTTGATGTTGTCTTTGGGTGCTGGAGGAGTGCCTAGACAGGGGGGCCACAAAGAGTTGAAGAAGCTGGGGTTGGAGGGGCCCAGGAGCATCAGCTCCGTTTTATCCCCATTTAGTTTAAGGGATGATGAAGACATCCAGTTCTTTACTTCCTCTAGGCACTCTTCATGTCCCCCTGATATTGGCGTATTGGCCTCCTGCGCCAGTGAGACCACCAGCTGGGTGTCGTCCGCGTAAGAAATAATCTTAATCCCAAAAGGACGGACAACCTCAGCCAATGGCCTCATATAGATGTTGAAAAGTGCGGGGCTTAAAGAGGAACCCTGAGGAACTCCACACCTTAGTGGTCTGCTATTGGATACAGACTCTCCATCGAATACTTGAAAGGATCTGTCCTCCAAGAAGGATTTGAACCAAAACCAGGCTTGATCCTTGATTTCGACACTAGACAGACGGTACAGCAAGGTGTCATGGCTGACCGCGTCGAATGCCGCGCTGAGGTCAAGGAGGATCACTGCCACTGATCCTCCTTGATCCAGGATTTTTCTGGATTCCTCAGTGACCATGAGGAGGGCAGACTCGGTTCCGTGTTTGGGTCTGAAGCCCGTTTGGGTAGGGTCTAACAGTTGGTGGTTTTCTAAGAAGTTCACCAATTGGAGATTGATATATCTTTCCAAGATTTTTCTCACCCAAGGGAGCAAGGAGATGGGCCGATAGTTACTGAAATCTAAGGGGTCCAGGTTGGGTTTCTTTAACAGTGCTCGGACCTTGGCCCGTTTCCAGACAGAAGGGACAGTGCCGGAGGTGATGGATACATTCAAGACATCCCTAATGGTAGGCAGCGTGATCTGGGAAGCTGACATTATGATGTCTGGCGGGGCTGGATCGTCAGGGGAGCCGGATTTTACTTTCCGAGCCACGGACTCAAGGGTTGCAAGATCCAGAGGGGAAAAGTGGTCCAAAGTCGGTGAAGGCTGAAGGGGGGGGGTTGCCATGGTAGTATTGATGTGCACTGCGGGAGTGGTAAGTATGGGGAGGAAGGATGAGTAGATTTTGCTAATTTTTTGGTGGAAAAACTCAGCTACATTATTGCAGTGAGTAGTGGATTTTGTTTCGTACAGGCTAGGTGGGGGTTTAGTAAGTTTTTTCACAATTTGAAAAATTTCTTTTGGTTTTGATTTTGCTAGGATAATTCTGTTTGAGAAGTATATAGCCTGAGCAGCTTTGACTTCAACTTTATAATCCTTGATTGACTCTCGATAGCTACTTTTATTACCTGGAGAGTAGTCTAAACGCCATCGTCTTTCGGTTTTCCGGCAGTGGCGTTTCTTTTCTCTGAGAGCCTCCGTATACCAGGGGGCAGTTTTATGGGAGCGTTTAAGCAGAGTTTTACTTTTGGGGAGGGTGTCTTCCAGAGTTTGTGTGATCCAGTCTTCATAAGCCAGGTTGGCTAGTTCAGGGTCCTCATTATAGAGGGGTTGCTTGCTAGCGAGTTTGATGGACCATTCGTCGACTGAGAGACGAGACCATGCTCTGGAGAGTCTTGTAGTGGGTCTAGTTGGTGGGGGTTTAAGTGTGGTCCAGATGAAAGGGACCAATAGGTGGTCCGTCCATGGGAGCAGAATTGGTGAGCCGGCTACCAGGTCAGCACAATTGCTGAACACTGGGTCCAGCAGGTGGCCCTTAACGTGAGTTGGGTTTTGACGTGTTGGGTTAATTGTAGAGCAGCTAAGTCATCCACAAGCGAGGTGACTGTATGGTCCAATGCAGAGTCAAAATGAAGGTTCAGATCACCTAGCAGAGTGAAATTAGAAGTGGTACTAATGCGTTCCGCCACTATCGAAGGGAGAAGGTTGTGAAATTGCTTAAGGGGACCTGGAGGATGATAGATAAGTGTTCCTGAGAAGCACTTGTTGGGGGAGAGTTCAAGACTGAAGGCAAGGCTCTCACACTCAGGAATGGTTTCAGAAGTAACTCGGCAGTGAAACTGTTCTTTATAAATGATTGCCAAACCTCCTCCTCTACCCTCCGGTCGGTCCTGCCGAGTGATTTGGAAGCCTGGAGGGAGGGCGGTTACTAGGGCAGGGTCGGAGTTTATGGTGAGCCATGTTTCCGTCAGGAATACTATGTCAGGCATTCGTTCTTCTATAAGTAGGGCAATTTCCGCTCTATGTTTCGGCAGGGATCTGCAATTTAACATAAGCATACGATAGTCGTGTGTCGGTTCTTTGGCCAACTCTGGTTTAAGAGATGATTGACAATGTGGACAGGTTTGTGGAATGCTTTCAACGTGATAGCGATGCGGTAGGCAGGTCGTAACAGGGGGCCTAAAAGTCTGGAGGGTTTCAGCACTGTAATACCTGGGCTCTTGTAGCTGAGTAGGACGTATGGCCCTGGTCCGGGACTCGGCGCGGACGAGCGCAGACGAGCTTGCCTTAAGCGCGCCTTCGGCGCGCATTCGTCGCGCCTGCTGCGCTCGTCCGCTGCGCTTCCGGTAGGTACACATGTTTATGGGACACGGAAGGGTGCGATGGGCGTGGCCTCAAGTGGGCGTGTCCCGAGGCTGGGTGTGGGAGATGGCGTCGGAGATTACTCAGGGATTTCCCTCTGCAGCGCAATTCCGCTGTTGTGGGGGTGCCTGCACCCAGGAACACGGGTGCCTGCAAGCTGGTGAGTGCTTTAAAACTAGATTCTACAATTTTAAAAGGTGAAAGAAAAGAGCCCGAACAGACTACTCCCGGCTGAGCCTCAGGAGGTTCCAATATTAAGTGCAGCGCTAGTATTCCGCGCGCTTTTGTGGTTGTTGCGATGGGCGTGGCCTCAAGTGGGCGTGTCCCGAGGCTGGGTGTGGGAGATGGCGTCGGAGATTACTCAGGGATTTCCCTTTGCAGCGCAATTCCGCTGTTGTGGGGGTGCCTGCATCCAGGAACACGGGTGCCTGCAAGCTGGTGAGTGCTTTAAAACTAGATTCTACAATTTTAAAAGGTGAAAGAAAAGAGCGCGAACAGACTACTCCCGGCTGAGCCTCAGGAGGTTCCAATATTAAGTGCAGCGCTAGTATTCCGCGCGCTTTTGTGGTTGTTGCGATGGGTAATAAAACGGGGCTGAGTGCACGTGCCCGTACCCAGTTCCACTATCCATCTAACTGTGTCCGTGTGTTCATTATGTATGCATGATGCTGCCCCTGGGACCTACCACATCACATTCTGCTGTGGACAGCGCTCGCAACCATGTTACATCTGGCAGTGAGGAAAACTTTGGTTATCTAACTTTGTCTTGGTCATTGTATAAGTACACAGGTAGAGACTGGATCATTAGAGTACTGCAAGGAGATTGTATAGTGAATGTATAAGTGCTTCGGAATTGGCGGAGTGATTGGATAAGTACATATGTTAACGGAGCCTAACCCTGAGCACAAATTTGGCTCTGAATGGCTGCCCTCCTTGTGCCAAAAATTGAAATTTGGGCTTTGCATGGCCCTGTATTGCTACAGCTGCAACACTCCACTGAATGTGCAATAAACATTCATATCCACACAGATATGTCATGTGCATGATCTTTCATGTGTGGAAATATGGATGAATGTAGGGTCAGTGATTACCCCTACCTTCCATGTTGGCCATGTTTTACGACTTGGGTCACAGGGTGACACATTGGCGCTCGCGGCCCGGGTGGCGGCAGCACTACAACAGGGACACCTGCATCAGTTGATTCCTCATACAGCCCAGGACGGAACCACGCCCAGAGCTCTGGAGTCATTGTTCACAGCCTCACGCAGGGCTGGCATACGCCAGGCCATCCCAATCCGCTTATGCATACAGGGATGGACAACAATGCTACATGGCCCAGATTTTCATTGTAGTGATCTGCTGCTCTCAGGTCTAGTTGTCAGTATCAGTTCCACTTTAAATTACTCTAACAGACCAACAGTGGTCAGTATGGGTGCACTTATAATGGGAAAGATGTGAAGAACTTATGTGAGGTGATCTCTCTTTCTTCACCAGAAGGTGATCAATGCAAAACTTCCTTTTTATTTAGTTACCCTCACACACCCTAGTGGTGTCATGCTTCATCATCGGGTCACCCCGACGCCTAAAAGTCGGGGTGGGCTCGACCACAGTGTTGGGAGCTCTTGGAAGAAGTGTATGACCTGGGGGGCTGAAAGATTAAAACACCTCAGACAGATCCCCAGTATCCTTTTTTTTTGGGTCTGTCTGGGTTAATAAAACAAAAATGTTGGGTCTTATTGGGAGTCTTATGGTCCTAAGACCCTAGTGCCAACATGTTTCAGTCCAATAGTGGCCGTAAAGGTCCAGGACTTTCTTCAGGGCAAAGTAGGCCTCCCTAGGGGACAGAAAAGGGGGGGTTACCCTATCCTGTGCGTTGTACAAGGGCAGAGTAGCTGCTCCTTGTGGTGGTGATTGATAATTTATCAATCATGTATCCTCCTTCATCTGAAAAGAGAGAAAAAAACAAACGACAAAGAAGACAAACAACATACATTTGTACGGTATCATGATAGTACTTCTATAATGCTGTATCCCATAATGCGTTCTTTGGAAAGAAACAAAAAACCACACGTGCCAAATTGTGTCTATGACATAGTGGTGTTCAATTCTCTCCAAAAGTGTGCCACTCATATCCGTATCTTCACATAATATTACTACGTGACAGACGATTTGTGTGGTGGCGTGTTTGCTCATATACTGGCAATTTATTTCTCGTCAGTAAGTCTATATATTCTCATTAAAATAGCTCTACACCCCGCTCTCACTCCTCACTCACACCGTGCTTGTGAATAAAATCATATGTTATTATTAATCATGTACGATTATCGTTATCTATCCTTAAAAAAGGTTATGCAGGAAACATCAAATAAAGACGTCCTTACCAAAGTTCTGGAGGGTTTCTGTGTCTCGAGGAACCGTGAAGCATCTAGGGGTAGCTCCATAGTCAAACCCTAATGTAATGGCCCCAAATAGGAGAGGGAAATTTTAGCAGGAAGCGTAAGGGATTTACTCTGAATCGCGTCTGTATTCCCATGTGTTCCCCGTGTGGGGAAACACAATCAAAGTAAACATCCGTACATTCATTCGTGACTTACTTCGTCAAGAGTCCTTCCCCGCCTGCAAACCTAATCGGCTTCGGTTCCCGGCTTTCGCGTTTGTATTGCGAATATCCCGGGTTTATGTACTTCCGTATTGTCCATTGCTCTGATTGGATGGCGTCAGCTAGCACGCATAGTTAGACGTAATGACGGACCTTACGTGTAGGGAATCGTGGGAATTGTAGTTACTGACATTTTCATTTAGAATTCACTGGTTGGAATTAATGACAATAAATTGTTAAATCGTCATTGTCCATGTGTCCATGTTTACAAATAAATTTAGGATTTTAAAGTGAGGTTTTGTCATTGCTACTCGCGCATGATACATAATTATGCGCTATTGTGATGATTCCTGATAACATTGCAGACACCACATTCCGGATTGAGAGGCCTTCTGTATAGGGAATCATGGGAGTTGTAGTGGCCGACATTGTCGTTAAAATCACTGATTAAGACCAGTGCCGATAAACTGCTATATTATCATTATCTATGTGTGTCCCTATTTATAAATAACCTCAGGATCTCAGAGAGGGGATTAACATTACTTCTCGCGTATGGTTTGTTTATTTATTATTACGCATTCACTGAAAAGATCCCTGATTACATCACAGACACTATATTCTAGATTGAGAGGCCTGTGTTTGTGTGTGTTTTTATGTATGTCAGTCGTAAAGGATTTTTACGTAGAAAAAACCTTTGTACATAAATTAATGTAAAGGGGCTATCCAGATTAGTTAAGTATACCCACACAAGATTATATATTTTTTGGGATATACACATCATGATTAGTTCTAAAAGGATGTTTTTATTGTGAAATTCGCATTACCCCGATAGGTGGTACACTGGGATCAAATTCAAAAGTATTCCTTGTTTATTTTGTTCAAAGGAATATATCTCATATTGAAAATATCCTAGTGCATACAAATAAAGAATGATCATATGTGACAATAAATCAGTAGTGAAATGATTATCACAATACAATCGGAGATGTATAGAGAAATTTTTTTTTTGGTTTGTATGATCATATTGTTATAATTCCAAAAGTGGAATTTGTGGAGATCACAGAGATAGATCACACCATATGTACATATGTTGTGCCTAACATTTAACACATCATTTTTTTCATCTGGTCAACTGGTTCCAGGGTATACAGTCATTTAAACCCCTTTCGTGGGTTTTTAATCGGTGAACCCACCGTTGTTCACGTTCCAGGAGTTTACGTTGTAGGTTGTTCACATTTTTAACCTTTTCTACAATGGTCCACTTGATCTCTGCATCCTTATGTTTCTTGTCATTATAGTGTGCAGTGAGTCTAGTTGCTGTTATTGCACATCGTATTGTGCTTCTATGTTCGCTAATGCGAATTTTAACTTTACGATCCCAATGTACATTAGGTCACACGGACATTTAATCATATAGATCACTGATTCGGAATTACAATTGGTATGTGATCTTTGTTCCCAAGGTGAATGTAATCCCAATTCTATTGTCTTAGTGTGTTCCGTGAAGGGGCATACTACACAGGATCCACACGGATAATGTCCAGTGACCTGAGGGTTCTCCAAAGGGTCAATTGGTTGGTGGTTTTTGGTGTGGATGTATCAGTGTGTACAAGTACATCTCTCAGGCTTGTATTCTTTCTGAAAGAGAACATTGGTTTCTCAAAGGAGATTGTGTTAGATGTTAATATGGACCACTTCCTATTTATTATCTTCTTGAGATCATTAGAAGATGAATTATACGTGGTAACACATATCAATTGTTCAGACTGTTTCTTAACATGTGTTTCCAAAAGAGCCTCTCTAGGTGTATTACGTGCTCTTTTGTTAGCTCTGTCTATAATCCTGGCAGGATACTTTTTTTGTTTTAGTTTGTTCGTGAGGATAACTGCTTCTTTTTTGTATGTCTCAAGATCAGAGCAATTTCTCATTACTCTCAAGAATTGGCCTACAGGTAGATTTTCTCTTAGGGAGCGTGGATGTGCGCTGTCAAATCTAAGTAGACTGTTTTTGTCCGTGGTTTTTGTGTTGTCAGTATGCCACAGCCACTCCCTGACAGCTAGTTTACACCCACACCACACCCATCAAGCACAGGCGTCACAGGACACGTGACTCTGCCAATAAAATGGACCGGGCGCACGTGCTCCATGCCATTTCCATTTCAGACTTGGTGCACCAGATGCACTTCGGCCAGCACAGGCACACCGCCACGGGATGGTGACTTTCGGTGCACTGAGGTAGGGGCACTGTAAGTGCTGAGCGGGTGTGCAGCCTGCGATGATGTCCCTTCCCGGTGGTCCAGACAGGTCAGGTTTTGTGTCCCCTGCTGGACCGCAGTGTAGGCCTAAGCTATTGACCAGTGGGGGCGTACCGCCACGTGGCGTGGCCTCACTGGTCACAGAGGTAGTGGAACCGCAAGGACTGAGCGGGTGTGCAACCTGCGATGATGGCGGGTGCGCTGGTATGTCCTCTGCCATGGTAAAATCAAGACGCAGCACCAAATGTGAGACCTGGTGGCCTGCGGAGTGGGGCTGCATGATGCGGAGGGTGCCCTGTCTGCGGAAAGGTGAGCAGTGAGCCCTGGGTGCGCAGGGGCGGGCAGACACCGCTGGGCTGAGGGAGTGGATGAGGTAGAGCCGCCTGGGTGTGCAGTGGCGGGCAGACACCTCTGGGCAGTGGAAGTGGATGGGGTGTAGCAGCCTGGATGCACAAAGGCGGGACAGCGATTTAGGCATGCACAGTCATATGTACTCTGCTATTACTGATTCTGTACTATGTATCAGATGAGTGAGCTTGAGGGCTCCACTATGTCCCGGCACGTGGTAGGAGACACCGGTGGCGGAAAGTTGAGCTTTGAGGGTTTTGTCCACAGTGTGGGCACTCACTGTCCCTCTCCATCTCTTCCTTTCTATCCTCACACTCTTTCTCTCTCTCACGCAGTTTATCTCTTTCTCTCTCTCTCTTCCTCTCTCTCACTCTTTCTATCTCTCTCTCTTTCACTCTCTCTCACTCTTCCTCTGTTTCTCTCTTCCTCTTTCTCACACTGTTTCTCTCTCTCTTCCTCTCTCTCACTCTTTCTCTCTTTCTCTCTCTCTCCTTTGATGGACGCATGATGCACAATCTTATCTTGCTTTTTTTCTAGCAGGCCTGCGATGATGCGTGACTATCCTGCAATCAACACCCACACTGAATTGTAAGCTCGGCTTGACCGCGTGTACGCAACGGCTGAGGAGGTTGCTTTGGCACGTGGTGGACCCTCTTACACAAACACCAATGGCAGAAGGTGAGCAGAGAGGCTTGTTTCCACAGCAGCGGGCAGTCACCTCTGGGCGGTGGGAGTGGATAGTGTGCAGCAGCCTAGGTGCACAAGAGCGGGCAGACACCTTCGAGCAGTGGGAGTGAATGGGGTGCAGCAGCCTGGGTGCACAGGAGCGGGCAGACACCTCTAGGCAGTGTGTGTGGATGGGGTGCAGCGAGTGGATGGGGTGCAGCAGTGTGAGTGCACAGGATTGGGCAGTCACCTCCGGGCACTGGGAGTGGATGGGGTGCAGCAGCCTGGGTGCACAGCAGCGGCCAGACACCTCTGGGCAGTGGGAGTGGATGGGGTACAGCATCCTGGGTGAGCAGAGGCAGGCAGATACCTCTGGGCGGCAAGAGTCGATGGGGTGCAGCACCCTGAGGGCGCAGGGCGGACAGACACCTCTGGGCGGCGAGAGTTGATGGGGTGCAGCAGCCTAGGTGTGCAGGGGCATAACAGAGAGTTACATGTGTGCAGTTGTATGTCCTCTGCCATTACTGATTCTATACTATATGTCAGATGACTAAACTTGAGGGCTGCACTATGTCCCGGCATGTGGTTGGAGACACACTGGTGGCAGAAAGGTGAGCTGTGAGTATTTTCTCCACAGTGTCAACACTCACTCTCCCTCTCCATCTCTTCCTTTCTGTCACTCACACTCTTTCTCTCTCTCACGCTCTATCTCTTCCTTTCTCTCTCACACACTCTTTCTCTGGCTCTTCCTCTCTCTCATTCTTTCTTTCTCTCTCTCTTCCTCTCTGTCTCACTCTTTCTCTCTCTCTCTTCCTCTCTCTCACCCTGTTTCTCTCTTCCTTGTATCTCACTCTTTCTCTCTTTCTCTCTCTCTTCCTCTCTCTCTCACTCTTTCTCTCTCTCTCTGTCCTCCTCTCTCTCTCACTCTTTCTTTCTTTCTCTCTCTCTTCCTCTCGCTCACTCTTTCTCTCTCTCTCCTTTGATGGACGCATGACGCACAATCTTATCTTTTTGTCTTGCAGGCTGTGATTCACAAATTGTCAAGAGATGACACGTCATGCCTGTAACTACTTTTATTTTGTTTTGCTTTTTAAATAAAATGTTTTATATGTCTTTCCATATATGACTGATATTCTTATTTGTTCAACCTCACATGCATGATATTAATTCTAATTGTGCGACATCAGAAAAATTAGTTACGTTCCAGATTTCCTAAGGTTGCTCTCACATTTGTTTGTGGGAGGTGGCGGTGAGGGGGGATGGCGGACAAGGGGCTGGTGGCGGAGCAGTGTTGGGTGTCCGAGCTGCATGATCGTTGGCTCCATTGGATCTGTTGTCATTCAGGTGAGAATTCTACAATCTACAAGAATTGGAACCCTAACTAGAGACTCTGGACCCTGTCCAAATGTCCATCACAGATGGGCTAGTAAAAGCTTGCATCTCAGTTATCCCACAGACTGCTTGTTAATCATAAAATAGAATGTCATTGATCTCCATCCAAAGGAATAGGCAGCTGGCCAGAGGCAGGCCTATGGAAGACTTCCCACATAGGTATAGAGATAAGTCAAGACTCCCACTTATGGCTTAACAGTTGTAGCTCAAGGCACTGATTGCCTTTGAGGACTTCCTCCTGTTTTAGTCATCCGTTTCTTCATGTCATTCACATTTCCGTTGTCACGCATTGAGGGGTAAGTCTACTATGAGATAAAGGATGATCAGACATTAAAGGGAGGCTGTTAGAATGCTAGGAGGCAGGCACATCCTTGTAAAGTTTACATCGTCTTACAGATTTTGACTGCTACCCTCAGACGCTTTACTTGAGCCAGTCCCAGCCCTCACAAGCATTGTTTTGTTGGGGTTGGTACTCTCCTTATTCACTCTGCTCAAGCTCAAGATCTTACAGGTTATTCACTGCAGTCCCTGTCGGCAGATGCTGGCAATTCTTGTTATTGAGGTCAATTTCACATTATTAGGATTCGTATAATCTTTTTGACCCCAGGCACACAATTAGGAATCTGTCACTTTGGTCACTGAATGTGAATGGCATTCTGAATTATATCAAAAAAAGAGGATATTTAATTATCTGATGTCTAAGAAATAGACACTGCCCTGCTACAGGAGACGTATGTATTGCAGCAGGAAGTCAACAAACGTAAACAAGGGTGGGTGACACAATGATAGCAACCTCCAGACCAGATCACGTGGACATAGCATCTGACTCTCAACTCATTGAGGGATCGTGGAATGGCCATATTGGTGGATATGAATCTCATTCAGAAAATTGGGATTGATCCAGATTGACAATGCATATTTGTAAAACTAATCATACAGACCCATATACATTGAACCCCATTAACATAGGATAATTTTTTTCTCCAATCTAAGTAGACTGTTAACAGAGGGTGCTTGAATGACTTTTAACATTGGAGGTGACTGGAACCTAGAAATTGATTCCATCATAGCTGGTCTTGGTGCCTCAATATCAGAAGCAACAATCATAGGAGTTGTGTTTAAGGTCTACTGGAGGATCACTCTTTTGTAGAACCATAAAGAGTTCTACATCCTACTGAAAGGAAATATTCATTTTTGTCTTATCCACATGGTATTGAGATGAGGATAGACTAATTTTTAACACACTCCAGCATACCCTCAAAGATTGTGTCATGTGAATTTGGAGATAGATGCAATTCAGACCACGCTCCAGTTTATTGTTCATCTGGGCATACAACTCACAAATCCCAAAGCAAGGACATGGCGAATGAACACCTTCAGAAATCAACAGACCACCTTAAGAAAATTTTTGACTTGAACGATAACATGGAAACCTCATAATAGAAACTGTGGGCAATGGGTAAATCCTATATGTGGGTACAAAAGATGTGAGATACCACATTTGTCTGCCAGAAGTCAACTGAAAGGCAGAAGTTGTAAGAGGCAGAAATATTTAGCCTGCAAAGAGCATAAAGTGACTCGTCAACAGATTTAAACATGACATACTTGGCCACAAAAATGTGTGAGTTAAACAATATATACTACATGCAGGCAAAAAAGCCTTATTTTGCATAAAAAACAGACACTATGAGCAAGAAGAAAAGGCAACTCTGAAACTGATACAACAAGAAGAAAGGTCAACTGTACCAGTGATAAATACTTCACAGAGCAAACTTCTTATCCACCCCACAGAAATAAAAATGGAATTTGTAAACTTCTACTCCCAGCAGCATATTGCCAAAGCTGATATGGATGACAACAGAGAACATGTCTTTTTCGAACCAACAGATGATTTTCAGTGAATCTGCGGAGAGCACTTGCTAATGATAGACGAAGGATGAAGAAAATGTGGAAGCAATCAACAGAATACCAACAGGGGCTCTGGAGATGATCGCTGTCCTATTTAATTTTACAAGTTAACATCTCTGTCTATTGGCTTCAGTTGGGTAAAGTCTTTAGAGAGGGATAAATGATTTATAGTTTGAATTTGTTTTTTATAAGGCATATATATGTTAATTACTAAACCAGGCACAGGTATGAACTACTGTGGAATTATCAACCCATTTTGCTAATCAACTGTCATATGAAGAGTCTCACTAAGGTCTCCGCTAATAGGCATAGGAGGGACATCCCGACACTGGTGCACCACCATCAAGTGAGCTTCATACTTGGCAATAATGTTCTTACTTTATCATATCTACAAAGGAAAACACAAAATGATGCTGATGAGAAGGAAGCCCTCTCCCTCAACTCCAAAAAGGTGTTTGATTGATTGGAGTAGGGCTACTTGTTTCACATTATGTTCAGAATGGCCCTGGGTTACAAAGTTCCTTGCAAATATGAAATGGCTCTATGGTGGTGTGGTGGTGAACTGCAATGGTTTGATGTCCACAGAGAAAAAGATCAGCAAAGGAACCAGGCAAGGGTGCCTCCAGTCTCCCCTGCTTTTTCTGCTGGCATTAGAACCTCTACCTATCACTATCTGGAGTTCAGATGACATTGGGGGTGTAGACACAGTGGCAGGCAACCTCAAACTTATGCTTTATGCCAATAATATCTTGCTGACCCTTTCTTCACTTGGTACTTCAATACAGGATCTACACAAGTGCTCACGTCTCTCAGGGTATACAATAAACTCATCCAATATCAAAGCAATGTCTACGACTAGGTGCATGACTGCACACTTTCTCAGAGGATATCCATTCCAGTGGGATTAAAGCAAAATGAAGTACCTGGGATTTTTGGTTAGTGACAACATTTAGGATATGATTTATAACACTTAAGAATCTTGAAAGGTCAGATGCAGAAAGATTTTGCAACATGGTCCGAACTACAGCTCCACCTATGAGGCACAATTCATACAATCAAAATGATGGTCACACTACGGTTCAACTATAAATTTGGTATAATATCTCTTGGAGTCCCTCGTACATCACTTCGCAAAAATAAGACCCAAATGAAGAATTATATGTGGCAAGGAGACAAACCGAGACTGTCTATGTCAAAGCTTTATGTAGCCACATACTCCAGAAGCCTAAGTTTACAGAAGCCAGAGCTATATCATGCTGCACAGAATTTATCTAAAATGGCCTACCATTGTTGCGGTAAGATAGTGACTCTGAACTGAGCAGTGATTGAAAGGGACCTGCAGGGAAGCATGACAGGTTCTTAGTCGATTTAAAAATAACTAACTGGCAAAGACGGCGCTATCAAAAACCCCATTCTAATGAACTTATGGGCCCATTACATTGTCAATGGGAATGAAACCGATGTGCCATCGGTGACAGTCCCACTGACATCTCTAACCTTGGTCAGACCACAGCATTAGGATGCAGTCGGTCGGACCGCATTGGCCCAGATACCGAACAACAGCTTGCGATGGGCTCATGGAGCCCGTCGGACGGTTTGTCTGATTGCATTCCCCATAAATGAGGCGGTGCCTTCTTAGGCACTGCTGTGGGGATTACGATCCACCTTTCTGCATGCCATTTTACGTCGGTTCTTCCAACGTGAACAGGCTGGTGGAAATGCTTTTTTGAGGCCTCTAGCAGGGCCCCTGCCCCCCTATTAGCCCTTGGGGGCACCTGTGGTGCTCCTTTAAACATCCCTGCACCCAGTGGCAGCCACCACATGGTGCCTGCTCCAGGGTGTAGGGATGTTTCCAAACATGTCTTTTAGCATTGGGGCTTGTGCTGTGGCCCATTTCCGGACCACAGCACAAGCCTCAATACAAAGAGGCATGTTTCCAACCCCCGACATGGCGGTCAGATCATAATTTGGCAGATGGGACTGGTGACTAACTGTCAGATAGTCGCGTTCCCGCAACGAGGGCGGTTGGACGTTTGTCCAACCGCCATCGGAATCAGGCCCATAGTTAAGATCTGGGCATATTATCACAGCTTTGTTAAACAAAATGGTTATATACAAGTACAGGCCCCCGTGGCATCCAATGACTAGTGCAATGGAGGACAACTCCTTAATTATCTATATGGCAAAAAAAGGATATTGACACTCACAAGCATTTACTTTCAGAACGTTTCTTTTAAAATCTTTCCAGAGTTGCATTAAGAATGTGCCCTGGACACGTCTCAGGATTTGTGATGCAATCAACTTAAACATTGTGGCGCAGATTTATGAGCCCCTTGCGCCACTTTTGCGTCACTTTTCCCATGTTAAAAGTGACGCAAAAGTGGCGCAAGAGGCTCATAAATCTGCCCCTGTGTGCTTAGTAAATCAGGCAAAGGTATGGCAGGTCTGACGAGCTCTGTCTGGCATACCTACTTACTGAGTTGAGGGGGCTATAAGAAACTTGTATCAGGTCTTTGTGAGACTCTCATAGAAGAGCCGTTTTCCAAGTCCGCCAGGCAGTTACTGTGGCATAGATAGCAAAATTACAAAATGCACTCTGGAAGACAAATGGTCTCAACTGCTATGTGAGGACAGCAGGGGTTTGAGAGAGGGCAGCTTATCTAAGACTGGCACTGGTCACCGTATAAACTACATAGGGCTAAACTGTAACCTACCTTGCAGTGCTGCAGATGTCCCCACCCAGTGGGAGACATGGCTCATATTCTATAGCTTTGCCCAATATTGAAAGTGTATCAGGTGGCTTATGGTTCCAATTAAGGCAAAAAGTGGTTTGAGTTCTGGAACTTGAGCTACTTCATGACACTGGGAATGTGGTGGGCATCAAGAATCGCTGGAAGAAGTCGCTGGGTTCCACCCTCGTTGTGACAAATGACATGCTAACATACTGGAAATCTGATTCCCCCCAACAATACATGAATGGACAGAAACCATGATGACTACTACCATGTCCTAAAGGCTAATTTACAAATTCAACAATCATGTCTGCCTCTTTGAGGAGATCTGGGACCCATACTTGAGTCTATGATACTGTCCAACGTTAAAGAAGTTTTAAGTTGATCTGAGGTTGATATCCTGTGTATTGTGAAATTTTATGATGTGGGAGGTATGGATCATACAGTAACTTCTTCCTTGAGAAAGCAGTCGATCTTAAACACAAACAACACGTTCTTTTGCCTTGGTTTCCCTTTTTCCTCTTTTTATTTTAGTCAGCGTTATTGAGGGGATCTGCTCTAGCTGCGATTTAGCTGTTTCTACATTGAGTTAAGTGTTCAAATTGTCACTCTAATTAGATACCTTTTATCGTTGTGTGCTGATGCAACAGGTGCTTTGAAGAAAGGCCTGTTCTTTCCAGTTCTCAAGATCATGACTGCCCAAAAAGCCACTCACATCAAGTTAGGGATAGGAAAAACGTCAGTGTTAATGTGTGACGCTCTGTTTTTATTAGTAATCACAAAGGAAGTCATCAAGATTTGAAAATAGTCTTGATATGTATGTCTATAAGGGTGATTCAAGACAATCATTTCCAGATTCTCTAATTATTAAAACCACACATTGGGAGGAAAGTGGATGCAAATTGGCCACACAAGATTTAAATTGTGTGAATTACCAGAATTACATGTGTAAAGAATTTTGATACTTAAGCCACCTACAATATGGATACAATGGAAAACTGGCATAGAACTGCTGATGTTGACAAATGGGCACTGAGGCTAGATCTTATATTAATATTTTACTCAAATTACTGAAAATACATTTCTACTAAGGGAAGTAGAACAGAGAATGAACTCCCACATCTCTCTGTAATTAGTAGCAGAAGCAACTATTTGCTGGACAGGTAGTGGTAGTGGAGATTCATCTTACATACAGACAAGGTAGCTCACTACCATATATCCCTTTCAAGTGTCAATTGTTGCTCCCTGGAGCCCGGTAAGCCTAAACCACACTTTTGGCTAATCTCACTCAAGTGAATTGTGAAGCTCAGGTAGATGGGCATAAACATTATATGGGTTTCAGGTTTTAAGGAAGATTCTTCCCCCTCCAATATGTGCAGTAACACTTCCACTGAGTTTTCCACAGCTTTGATGTAAAAATACAGGATAAGGTTCATGAAACTTTCATAATGGGTGTGATAATGTTCTGTTGCGTAAACTACGACTTTGGTGTAGTTCTACAAGGTTTGCTTTCCCACCCATGGGTGACACGGTTGGACTTAGTTCAGTGCACCAATGAGGAATGCGAAAGACAGATTATTGTAGCCCTACAGAACACTACTCAATGTGTTATTAAGATAGAGTTATTGTTTTTGGGTCACTAACAATTCCCCTGAAGGAATCAGGGGCATTGTGGTAACAGTAACAAACCTATTTTATTAGTTACAATTATTTATTTATTTAGAAAGTTTTGCATAGCGCAAACATGACCCTAGCGGATATCAGCACCCTTCACATTACATTAGGTGGATATATGAGAATGTTGAATAGGTAATATACATATGGTCGGTTAACGAGGTAGGCAGCAGTAGATAAGAGAACGACCCTTGACCTTCCTGGTAGGTCGCTCCCCCCCACTGCAGCTCCGCCTCCACCCCCGCTGAAGTGTCCTGATCGCCACCGAAGTCGAGGCCCTCCACCACCCGCAGGCTTCCACCTGCGCCTCATCTCTGGTGGCCAGTGGTGGCCTTGGTTTGTATTCGCTCTACTCTGCGTTCTCTGCCTGTCCGCTCCTCCTCTGTGCCCCCCTGCCCCCCGCTCGCCACTCTGTTCTGTGCCCCATTGCTTGATTCTGTGCCCCATTTTACTCTGCTGTTGCCCCCTTTTTATTCTGTGCCCCGTTTTACTCTGCTGTTGCCCCCTTTGATTCTGTGCCCTGTTTTACTCTGCTGTTGCCCCCTTTTTATTCTGTGCCCCGTTTTACTCTGCTGTTGCCCCCTTTGATTCTGTGCCCCGTTTTACTCTGCTGTTGCCCCCTTTTTATTCTGTGCCCCGTTTTACTCTGCTGTTGACCCCTTTGATTCTGTGCCCTGTTTTACTCCGCTGTTGCCCCCTTGATTCTGTCTCCTTCCCGAGATCGCCCGCTCCGCTTCCCTGCCCCCGCCACCGCTTCCCCTGCGGACCCACCCCCTAGGCGCCCATTCGCTGCCCCTGCTAAACACACCTCCCGCCTCCCAGCTGCTCGTCCCTCCCCTCCTCCCTATATATGGTGCCAGCGCCTGGACCGTGCCTAGCGCCAGAACCTTTACCCCCCGCAGCAGCCACGAAGACCGCCGCCACTACGACGCCAACACCCTCATCACTCTCAACCCAGGAAGGACCCACACCTGCTGCAAGGCCACCCCGAATCGCACCCACGGTCCCTTCGCCTGCCTGAACTGCAGCTTCACCTGCCTCGAAAGCGCCGAGACACCTGCCACGACAGAACCCAACCAGCTCAGATGCATCCTAATCAACACTCGCTCTGCACACAAACACGCCGTCGAACTCTGGGACCTACTCAACACCGCATCACCGGACGTCGCCTTCCTGTCCGAGACCTGGATGAACGAAGCCTCCTCGCCAGACATTGCCATTGCCATCCCCGACGGGTACAAGATCACCCGCAGAGACTGCACCAACAAGGCCGGAGGTGGAATCGCCATTGTCCACAAAAACACCATCAGAGTCTCAACAAACATCAACGACACCCTCAGCACCGCCGAACACAAGCACTTCAGATCCACACAGACCCCAAGACCACCATAAGAGGCACCCTCGTCTACAGACCACCAGGACCACAGCCTCAATTCTGCGACACCATCGCCGACCTCATCAGCACGCACAAGCTGACCTCCACCGACTACATCCTCCTTGGAGACCTGAACTATCATCTGGAGAACAACAATGACAACAACTCCTCCACCCTGATCGACAACCTCGGACTGAAACAGCTCGTCACGATGCCGACCCACATCGCCGGTCACATGCTTGATTGCATCTTCTCCTCAAGCCCCCACGTCACCTTCAGCCACACCTCCGAACTCACCTGGACAGACCACCACTGCATCCACTTCTCCTTCCGAAAACCCCTCACACACCACCGCACCCTACAGACCCCCCGCCGCTGCTGGGGCAAAGTCACTGAAGAACAACTACAGACAAGCCTCGCACTCAACCCTCTGACCAACCCCACCAACCCTGTTGATGGTGCACTCACCCTTGAACGCTGGATGAATGATTGCGCCAACACCGTAGCCTCGCTGAAAAAAACTCACCAACAGAGACATCAGCAAAAGAGTCAACTGGTTTACCCCAGAACTCCTCGCCTCAAAGCGCACCTGCCGGAAACTGGAGAACATATGGCACAACGATAAGATGCCAGAAAGCTGCGCCGCCCACAAAGACGCCATCCGCGACCACCTCATCAGGACCGCCAAAAGGACATCCTTCATGGACCGCCTTGACAACAACACGCACAACAGCAAGGAACTCTTCACCATCGTGAAGGAACTCTCCAACCTCTGCTCCAATGACATCCCGCCATCGCAAGCCCTATGCGACTCCCTCGCCCCCTACTTCCACCGGAAAATCACCGACATCCATGACAGTTTCAAACCCCGGATGACCCCTGCAGACCTCACCGCACCGGACTCACCGCACCCCACCGCCCACGACACCCTGACAACCTGGGCCAACGTGAGCATCGAGGACACAATCAAGACCATGGGCACAATCCACTCCAGATCCCCGTCCGACCCTCTCCAGCACCACATCTTCAACAAAGCCAGCAACTCCTCGCACCCCACCTGCACAAAATCATCAACCTCTCCTTCGAGACCGCCACCTTCCCTGAGAGCTGGAAGCACGCCGAGATCAACGCCCTACTGAAGAAACCCAAGGCGGATCCGAGCGAACTCAAGAACTTCCGACCCATCTCCCTGCTTCCTTTCCCAGCAAAGGTCATCGAGAAGATAGTCAACACCCATCTCACCCGTCACCTCGAAGACAACAACATCCTGGACCCGTCCCAATCAGGATTCCGCAGCAACCACAGCACTGAGGCCGCCCTCATCGCCGCCACAGACGACATCAGGATCCTTCTAGACAACGGCGAGACGGCGGCCCTCATCCTCCTGGATCTCTCCGCCGCCTTCGACACCGTCTGCCACCGCACACTACACACGTGACTCCAAGACGCAGGGATCCTGGAGAGGGCCTTGGACTGGACCACCTCCTTCCTCTCCGGCAGAACTCAGAGAGTCCGCCTCCCCCCATTCCGGTCCGAGGCCTTCGAGATCATCTGCGGCGTCCCCCAAGGATCTTCCCTCAGCCCGACGCTGTTCAATGTCTACATGGCACCACTCGCACGCATTGCCCGACAGCACGACCTCAACATAATCTCCTACGCTGACGACACACAGCTGATCCTCTCACTCACCAAGGACCCTCTCACCGCCATATCCAACCTCCACCAGGGAATGAAGGCAATCGCCGACTGGATGAAGGAAAGCCGACTCAAGCTGAACTCTGACAAGACGGAGATCCTTATCCTCGGGTCCAACCCCTCAGCATGGGACGACTCATGGTTGCCCGCAGCACTGGGGACCCTCCCGGCCCCCACCGACCACGCACGCAACCTGGGAATCATCCTCGACTCAAAACTCACCATGACCAAACAAGTCAACGCAGTCTCCTCCACCTGCTTCAACACCCTCCGCATGCTCCGCAAGAGCTACAGATGGATCCCGACAAACATGAGCAAAACAGTCACCCAGGCCCTAGTCAGCAGCAGACTCGACTACTTAAACGCCCTCTACGCCGGAGCCTCGTCCAAGCTCATCAACAGACTGCAGAGAATCCAGAACGCCTCTGCACGCCTGATCCTCGACATCCCATGCCGCGACCAGATCACCCCCCACCTGAGGAACCTGCACTGGCTCCCCGTTGACAGGGTAATCTCCTTCAAGCTCCTGATCCACGCGCATAATGCACTCCACAAGACCGGACCAGCCTATCTCAACAATAGACTCTCCTTCTACGTATCCAACAGGAAACTCCACTCTGCTGACCACGCCCTGGCCACGGTCCCGCGCATCCGTAGAACAACTTCCGGAGGCAGGTCCTTCTCCCACCGCGCCGCCAGGACGTGGAACACCCTCCCCCTCTACCTACGACAAACCGAAGGCCTCCCGACCTTCAGGAGACAACTCATGACCTGGCTCTTTGACCAGTAGCAGCAGCACCCCACCCCCCCAGCGCCTTGAAACCCTTACAGGTATGTAGTGCGCTTTACAAATTACATGATTGATTGATTGATTGATTGATTGAGTGTGATATCAATAAAATATGAGTCAATGTCTTAGGATGTGAACTTGTTCATTAGAAACTTTTTCACCTCTTTTTTGAAGGAGGAGGAGGAAGAGATTCTGCATACATCTGGTGGCAAGGAGTTCCATATCTTCAGTGTGATACCAGAGAAGGTTCTGAAGCACGTTCTCTTTTTGTGGAAAGTCTGTGGTTTCAATAGTAGTGAGCTTGTGCTACAAGAAGATCTGCAATCTCCCGAAAGCTCTAGCTTTTATGCTAAGTAACTGGGGGTTTTGAGATGAAGGGCTTTATGAGTCATGCAGGTGATCTCTAGTTGATTCTTGCCTCATACGGGAGCCAGTTCAAGGCTTTTAAGGTCAGAGATATGTGGTTATTTCTTTTTGTTCCGGAGACTAACCTGGCCGCAACTTTAAGAGATGCCCTCCACGGGGCCAGCTTGTACTTAGGAAGTCCGCATAGAGTGCTGCTATGGTAATCCAATCTTGGCAACACTAGAGCTTGTACCGCCATTTTTAAGTTGACCTATGGGAGGAAGGGTTTAAGTTTCCTTAGGATACTCTTATGGTGATTACCTCCTTTGGTGGAATTACTGATATGCGCCTGCATATTCAAGTGTTTGTCAAAGGTAATTCCCAAGGATTTAGCGGAGTCAATGATGTGGGGAGAGCAGTTAAAGGTTGTTAGATGCTTTTGCCAGAGGTCTATCTTGGGTGTACGATTGAGGGGGAGAGATGAGGAGGAATTCTGTTTTGGTGGTGTTGAGCATGAGGTGGTTGCCAGTGAGCCAGCTTTGAGTGCTAAGCACAATAGCGTTGAGGGAGATGAAGTCTTCTGCGGAGGACATTTTCTTATACAATTGAGTGTCATCTGCATTCATGTGATTAGTGGATTACTGGAGGGTCTGCTTGAGTGGGGGTGAGGGCCTGGATGGGTGAGAGAGTTGGAGGGCCTATGGTATGCGAATGAGACCTGGTTGAAATGTGGTTGATCATGTTGGGGGGTATAAGTTCCGAGGGAGAGAGCAATCGGTCATAGAGCAGAGTTGTTGTCATTTCATGGGGGGCCTTGCAGGCAGGTCCAACTGTAGGGAGATCGAGTGGATGAGCGGGAGAGGATTCAGAGTTGGAGGATTCTCCATTAGTCGTCAAGGATGTCAGATTGTGTATGCACAGGGTTGGCAGGTAGCTAATTGAATCCTTGTCCATGCTGGGCAATAGGGCCCTGGAGTGGTTGTGTCCAGGGGGTCAGAAGGGTAGCAATCGTTGGGGATATGGCGTGATTTGATTAAAGTTGATGGAGCCACAGACGCTTGTGGTGGACTGGGAGCACCATCATGAAAATCAGAGTGATTTGTGAGGGGAAGTGGACTCTTATTGTTCCCTGCTTTCTTTAGGATAGGGAAGATCTTGTCTATATTAGTGAGATTGTCATTTGAGGCTTGTAAAAGGATATTACCATTGTTGTTACAGGGATATGGTAATGTTCGCATTGCAGAAGTCCGAGGGGGATACCGACAATTTGAGGGCATACAGAGTTTTCCTGGAGTTGGAGATTCAAAGCATGGTGTGGAAGATATTCCTCCATTGTGCATGTTTCTGGAGTGGAAGATGAGGTCATTAGTTAGTATGCCTTTGTTGGTGCAGAAATATGGACAGGGTCGGACTGGCTACCGGGCGATTGGGTGGGCTGTGAAGCTGGGGACGATTTCACAGTGGTGGGGACTGATTCTGTGTATGGAGATGCGTATGTACTTCTAAATAAAGAAGGCAAACCAAAATGGTTTTAAAGCATACTTTAAAACCATTTGGTTTTGCATTGTTTACTTAAAAATGCCTGGTAGCCAGTCCGGACCTGAATATGGATCTGAAATAAATGTTTTTGGGTGAGTTTTGATTTTCCGGTGTTTGAATGTTTTAGCTTCATGTTTTGATACATTGGGTGGGTATTTAATGGTGAAGGAATGTAGACCTGAGGGTTCTAGGTTTGATTCCATTTTTTTTCTTACTTCAAACCTCCCTTTCTTCCTCTTTCCTGCCTTAAATATATCTTGCTTCACCTGTTCGCTTGTATGTTCTTATCTTTTATTCTTTTTCTTCCTTTCTTACATTAATTCTCTTCTTATTTTGTATTTTTAAACAGACACTAATGAAGGTTGATAACATACAAAGATGGCCGCTGCTTTTGCAGGCTTTGTGTGCTATTCCTATTTTGGTTTCATTCTGAGTAGGGTGGAGGGTCATTTTCAGTGAGAGAGCTGAGAGTGGAGATTGTGGACACAAAATGGAGGTCTGGACTTCAAAGGTATTAAGGTCAGTTTCCTTTCAATCAGAATTAGTTGATATTAACAGGGGGCTCTCATAAGGTCGCTAATAGTAAGGCAAAATGTGAGAGTAATCAGTCTCATCGTCTCTCAGGAGCGTTCTTCATGGGGCTACTTTGAGTATTTAATTAAGGACAGTACGGGCAGACCGTTGCATCCATTCTCAGTATCCCAGTGTGGTCTTTAGGTGTATGTTACCTGCGGTGGATGAGAGTGCCGAACAGAAGAACCTCCACCTTCGTGATCACCTCAAGAGGTGTCTTGATCCAATAAGAGGTGAATGGCACCTTCCCTTCTGGTGGGCGATGGGGACATGTTTCTGCCTGCCCCCAGCGAGGTCCGACCCAAGAGGCACAGTTAGGGGGACAAGGAACACATCTGAGTATGGATACACTGGCAACACCCGGCAAGGCAGACTTCTTGTTGCACAACCTCAGCGGGGGTCAAAGAAAGGATTTGGGAGGGCTGGGCACTTACCAGGATGTCCTGCTCAGGACCTTCTCGTCTCCAGGTCCGTCAGGAGCTGGACACTCTCAGGTACATCCTGCCCGGTGCCAGCCCATCTCCAGGAACATCCCTCAACCAGGTTGCAGCGTTTCCTGAGGAGTGTCGCATTGCTGTACCTCCAGTACTTGACGGCGGTTCGTTTCACGTCGTGGGCCCACAGAGGTGACAGAAGCTCCTGTATATGGTTATGAGGATAAGGGTTAAATTAAGATGGAATGCAAGGTTAAGCTAGGGATTATTACTAATAGGTGATCCCAACACCCAGGAGTTCTTGTGCAGAGCTCCCACACCGCGGCCATCTTGGCTTTAAAGCATGAGATTATATCAATAACAATAGTACACACACTCTGCACTAAGAAGAAGAAACACTTTTAAGTAAAGTATCTATTACTACTGGAACATCCTTTTTCTCAGTATGCCTAAAACAACTACACAGAATAATTTAAAAACAGCAAGAAGGCGCGTTATAAATAAAAAAGAATAAAATAAATATTTCTAACATGGTTAAAATGTCATATGGCATCTACCGCCATACCCTAGACTAAGAGAGCATGGAAGCAGAGCAACTGGCAGTCTAGAGTTTCTTAGGGAGAAGAGGTGTACTACATACCTTGTTGACAGCAAAGGCTATCTTTATTAGCAGAGGAGTGAAGACAGTGTTCCCCGCGAAGGGTAAACACAAGCTGCAGTAGCGGTCCTCTTTTGGGAATTAGCTTTATTAGTTTCAGGCAAGATATAGCATCTGCAAAGCATGCTGGCACTAGGTGAGACCATCTCTGGCAGAATGCCATGTGATAATCTGGGCAAGTGATCAAGTAGCAATCCTTATATACTAAATTTTATCAGAAATTGGTACTTCAGAAATCCGATTAAGAACGTCTGACATAGATCATGTGCATCAAGGTGTGCATCCCAGATAATTCCTTCTGAACGTTGATCCAGTGAGATCTTAAAAATCATAATACATGACACATTTATATACAAAGAACACAAAAGGTTGAAAGTACACGTTGTAAATGATAGACACAGTGATACATGAAACAAAGATAAGTTTAGTAGAAGTATCATAAAAGCATGTTTTAAAATGTGAGATGATGAAAACATACATAAGGTAAAATTAATACACATGTAAATGAAGTTGCACTAATGATTTTCCTATGCACATGTTGCTTATTAACATATATTGATCACGTTTTGAAGTGACGTGGCCCAGCGTTTTTTATGCTTTTTGCTAATGTGCACCAGTTAGAAAAGTCGGTGCAAAAATGAAGTACAAGCTTGATATTTAACAAAATAATAGTAGAGACACTGCAGTTTATGAAAACATATAAATGATATTAGAAAGACACAATTTAAAAAACGTGCATTTATATAAATAATGTGAAAATTTGTGGTAGATGGGTATTTCTAACGTTAGTTATTTCTAAGTAATTATGTTTTCTTAAAGTTTATACATTCTTTATTTGAATTGATTTAATTGCATTATATTTGAAGTACAGTCAGAGCTCATTTAATTTTAATGCGTGATGCTAACTTAAAATACCTTTTATCTAGTGTTGACCTTTCCCCTGATTTAATATAATGGGCTGTTTTACTGCAAGTGAAATGTTGCACATTCATCTCCTACATGCTTACCTAAGATAATTCTTGAATGTTTTTGTAACCTGCACCATGAAATGTTCCTGTGGGAATAGAATTGCAGTTTTTGCCTTTGACAGACAATTTTGTTTGTTTTTATTTGATACTAGGCTTGTGAGGACTCTCCAACCTTCGTTTCCCATTACTAGCATGGGAAACATGTTTGATGTTACAAGTCTATTAGTTGACACTATGTGACCATAGCCATGTGATGATTTTTCGATGGTGGTTTAATTCCACGCCACTGGATATTATCAAAGACTCTATAAAAGAAGAAACCCCAAAGGAGGACCTACGAATGAACAAAAGTCCACCATTCTGTTTGTTCCTACTCAAGATCCGGATGGTTTGCTGATCAATTTTGAACTCTTTCTAACTTTGTACTGCCTGGTCTATGCAACAGTTGGCAGCCTTCTTTGCCAAATAATTTTTCTTTTTCTTATTTCTGGTTATGCTAACGGACTTGCCCTTAATGGATTCTAAATGAAACCCTTCCCTTCCTCTTAAAATCTGAGCTTTTAGTCAATGAACTATCCTCTCACCTATATGATGGTAGGACTTTGTAACTCTGTGGCTAGTATTGATTTGAATTCCTGCTTAAATGCTTGGCACTGAGAGATGTTATATTTGTGACTGAACTTCTTGAGCAGTTGCTTGTTATGATGAACTTTGCATCTTTAATAGAATAACTAAGTTTATAATTGTCTGAGTCTATTATTGAGTACTGCTGTTTCTTCCAATTTGACTATGACTAATGATTTAAATCCTTTGTAGGGAGAATCAGCGAGCTCTGTCAGAACACCAGGGAGCTGATTACGATGTCCAGTGGAATCTCTTCCACCCGACACCGCATCGGTCATGGGACCAGCCGACACCCAGTCGGTGGTCCTGACCGGCCCATTAGGATGCGACCGAACACTGTTCAGCCACATTCCTACATTTTACAATGGGAGCAAGCATTTCAACCATAAAAGGGCGTAATGCATGCTCCCATTGTAAAAAGGGAGGTGCAATTCATCCGTGCACCCCGTGACAGGCTCCACAAGGTGCAGGGATCAACAGAGAGGCACCATAGGTGCCCCCTCTACCTCCAACAGTAGACTGGGCACCAAAGGGGACCCTGCTAGGGGCCTCCAAAGTCGAATTCCGGCAGCCTTTCTGTGTCAGAAAGGCCGGCTCGGGAAGCCTGCTGAAACCCAACATCGTAATATCAAGGGCGGAAATACCCGCCCTTGAGATTACTGTCCTCATTCTGACTGGCTGACAAGCTCTCCGAGCCTGTCAGAAGCCAGCCGGAATAACCAGTCAGATTCCTTTCCGGTCACCTACCTCTTAATGAGGTGGTCGGGAAGCAATCCAACCAGCACATTACGATGCCTTCTGACTCGAATCGTAATCGACCCCTAGGTGGTAATGCTACTGTTTTGTGTAGCAATCACAGAGCTATTGGTTTGTACACTCCTTACTCATCTTAACTTCTTCAGGAGGTTGGGATTTACTGTTGCTATTCTTTATTTCTATAGTTTGGTCTTGGGGATGGTGTATCTGAATCTGATTTCCAACCTGTGAGTTTGCTGTCAATTAATAGTCCTCATTCGACAGAAATGGGAAGCTTGGTCACTGGAGGAGCAGGATCAAGAATGATTTGCATATGGCTGGGTCTAAACTGGGGTAGCATGGTGAGCAAAACAACAATGGATTTAATCCAGATCTCTTGACTGGGGGTGAATGTTTGATTTGTTCCACATTCTGTCCATCATTTGTGTGTCTTTTGGTCTATGCCAAAAAGAGTCGGTAGCAGACGGGCTGAGCCTTGTTTGCCAAACCATTTTCTTATTTCTGGTTATGCTAATAGACTTGCCCTTAATAGACTCTAAACTGAATCCTTCACTTCCTCTTAAAATCTGAGCTGTTAGTCAATTAACATACTATCGCCTATATGGTGGTAGGACTCTAACTCTGTGGCTATTATTGATTTGAATACCTGCTTAAATGCTTGGCACTGTTATGAGAGCTGTAATATTTTTGACTGAACTTCTTAAGCAATTGCTTGTTATGATGAACTTTGAATCTTTAACCCGTTCCCTGCTCATGACGGAACCTCTCCGTCATGAGCCATGGGCGCCGTGTGCTCATGACGGAGTGGTTCCGTCATGCTGCGGCCATTGGCGGCCGCTCCGCCCATGCGGCACTGATTCCCCGCCTGTGCGGGCGATCAATGCAAGTGGGCGGAGTCATGACGGAACCACGCCATCATGAGCACAGCTCGCCCGTGACTCATGACGGCGTGGTTCCGTCATGAGCATGGCGGCGCCGCGCTGACCCCAAACCCCCCCAGCGCTGCGGCGGAATTCGTGCCGCGGCGAAGGGGTTAACAGAAAAACCACATTTAATAATTGTCTGAGTCTATTATAGAGTCCTTGTTGTTTCTTCCAATTTGACTGTGACTAATGATGTAAATGTGTTGTAGGGAGAATCCACAAGCTCTGTCAGAACACATGGGCCGTATTACAATAAGTGCCCTGGGGGCGCAACTGGCGTTTGCACCCGCTTTGTGCGCCCCAGGGTCCCTATGATACTGTAGAAGGGGGCGCAGATTTTTGTGCGTCCCCTTCTATAATACCGATAGAGCTGGTGCACTTAAAGCACCAGTGCTACCTTCACAGGGCATAACCTCATTTGCATATAGGCATGCCCTATGCAAATGCACGTGTTACTTCTCCTGTTTTGTGTAGCAATGGCCGAGCTATTGGTCTGTGTAATCCTTACTTTTCCTAAATTCTTCAGGAGGTAGGGACTTAGTATTTCTCTTTTTATCTATAGTATTGTCTTGTGGGTGGTGTATCCAAATCTGATTTCTAACCTGTGAGTTGGCTGTCAATTAATGGTCCTCATTTGACAGCTAACGTGGAGCTTGGTCACCCTAATTTCCACCCCTCCTATTGACGGAGAAAGATTCATCAGAGTATCATTGTTTCTGTGGTAAATGAAATTGATTTAGTTTGTCTAATCGTAAAGGGCCCAGTATGGTTAGAGGAGTAAATGAGATTAAGCGAATAAAATAATTTCTTACCATGCTGCATGAACATCTAAGGTAAGAGGACGCCAATTCGGGCTACACGGTTTCGAATATATGTCTGTATTTTTTTTTATTCGACTTTGACATGGTGAAGGCTAGACACGTCTCCCATATTAATGTCACATCAGGTGTTATATCTAGCTCATTAATCAAATGACTCAACACTTTCACAGTTCTTAGAAAGATGAGATCATATGACATCTGCATCCAATGGCAGACATGACAATGATACTGCATAAATCTGAAAAGAAGGCGACTTCCATTGTCTGTAATTGGGAAGATGGCACCTTCCACTACCTAAGATGGAGCCAGGGAATACATAAAATGGAGTCTGATCTGAGGAGCTTCCGGTCAGTTCAAAGATGAACTTTGACAGTGCATTTATTTTCAATTATTATTCACAACACAGAGTGAAATCCTAAACCTTTGCATGTCTGATATTCAAAATCTGTTTAGTTTCTCCTCTTTAAATTATGTGAAGGAATTCTGATGATGCAGTTGAAAAATTATACTCCTAATAGAGCACTTTATCAATGTGAATGTTTAATCATTCATTCAACCTGGTAGGTACTAAGGAGACAAAAGCTTTTGTTTTTTACAGCAGTGATATTTGGAATTGGTTTAATTGCTTTAGTCATTGTCAACAGGTTGCCATTCAACATTCGTTTTGGGCTCAAGAAACAAATAGCTCTGCCGTGTCATCATTGTTCCCGCTATGCTCGGGAGTTTGGCACATTTGCCACGTCTGAATAATTGGTATTGCTCATGTGTGCCTCGTGAGTCAGAGACGCTCTTCATGATGAGCCGTGGGAGCAGTTCTGGTGGGCTAGAGGTGCAAATTTAGCTTCTGGTGCCCCACTGCTACTTCCCACGCCGACAAAGAGAGTGGCGCTATTCCAGGGCAAGCTTCCACGTGCCTGGCACCAGAGGAGATTTGGCGCGTTGTTGGAAAGGCCTTTACTCTCGAGTGGGATGCTGCTGCAATTCCAGAATACAGTTGAGGATCATGAGGAAGAGAATATAAAAGATTGAGGGCCTCATGTACTAAAAATGCATTCGGTGAAAGTGGTTGCAATTTGCACACCGACTTTTACCACGTGCATATGTATTTTGCGAACTGACCTATGTATTAATAGGTTGGTTCACAAAATAGAGAATCGTAGTGGGTCTGCGATTCGACCTACCTCTTAAATATTAATAAGGTAGGTCGTAAATTGTGACCCATTAAAATTAGAGTCTATCCTAAAAAATGTAACTATTTGAATTCTTGAGTAGTATTTTCTATGCAGAATCATAATTTATGCCAATCTGAACTTTGCTCTCGTAGCTACTATCCAAGGATATTGAAGGGCCTCCCCCTAGTCTGAATCATTCAAATCCCCCAGGTCTAAATTTAGTGTGTGCGTGAAACGTGTGTAATTTGCTACTGCCTCCTTTCGCATAGTTACAAGAAATTTCAGAAAAATCAAGCAAGGTCACCTGAAAACGCGGAAAGCATATCCAGCATTTGGCAATTTATTTGCATGTAAAGCAACCCTGGGGCATATTCACAAGGAGTTAACTCCGATTTATCTCCACCTTAACGCAGCAAAAGTGGAGATAGATTTAACACCCCATTCACAAGCTGGTGCAAACTGCAGACAACACCAATATTCCGCGATAACTGCCCCCAAATTAATCTCCACGGTGGACACCACCAACTAACACTAATGAAATGAAGAGTAGGCGTTCCCGTGCAAAAGCACACGAGAAAACCACAACACCACATTCACAATGAACTGCCAGATCTGCGAAGCAAAAACAGGGGATAAACCGCCGTAGCACCAGGGATTTTACACCTGCCTTTTGCTGGTGCTAAGCAGGATGACTACCCACAGCATGGAAGGGAGTCCAGCCAAGAGCCACACCTGGAGACCCACAGATGCCATGGAGGCGAGGACCATGCAGCTCCGATACCCATGAGGATCACAACACCCACTGCCACCACCCCCAGCCCCCCGCCATATTTTTTTAATTACCTGCCAAGCCCTCAGCATTCACCCGTGAATGCATTTCCACCTATCACTTGTAGGTGCTGGCTGGCAGGGTCTTTCAATAGAGCGGGGGTACAGAGGTCAGGAAAGGGCCTCTGTTGACACAGCAGTCTTTCAGGCAATAATGAAGACCTAGCGCCTGTGACGATATCGGTGTTATACTGACAGGGGCCATACCTGCCTCACGTTAATAAAAACCTGCAATATTGGCTTTGACACACTTTTCAGAATATTATCAAGTAACGAAAATATTGCCAAAAATTAACATATCTCCAAACATGAACATTTCATCAGAAATGCATGTGCCACTACAAATGAATGCGTCACTGAATAATATACATTTCAACTCAATATAACACACTTCTGTGTTTACACGCGGTTGCGTAACACCCCCTCATGACCTCAGACCCAAAAAGGTCCAACAGAGCTTAAGTCTTCACAGAGGCAAGGCCCTCAAAACTTTTATAAACAGACTCAAGCTTCACCAGGGATCTCTAAATCTCCCGTCTGAGAGAACTAGACTGTGAAATATCTACCTGCAAGGAGCTATGTTGTAGCTCACCGTGTTTCCTGGTGGCCCTTTGAACACAAAACACCCCTGCGGGTGCTACATGCCCACGAGGGACCACCATTATGTACATTTCAGAACTTCTCAAAAGGACCTAGTCAGGGGGGGTCCTTTTTAGCAAGGCTGTTTTTGTTCCTGAGACTTTGATACAGCCATAGCCGAGGGAAGCATCTGTTTCCTTTTTTGGCATTTCACTTTTCTTGCCCTCATAGTAAAAAAGCATCTCCAATGCAATAGGTCTCGTATTTTCGCGAGTTTGAGATATTGGCATTGTAAATGAAAATGCCTTTTATTTACGTTTTGGTTTTTATAACATAAATAAAAGGCATAGTCATTTTTAATGCCAATAGCTTAAAGTCTCACAAATGCGAGACATATTGCATTCCAAATGCTTGAAGGCATCGCTGAGTTGCCCCCTTCTGTCTCCCATCACCTCTGAAGAGCTCCCCGTTTGCTACAAGATAAATAAACAAGCCTGTGGTCTCAACTGCGCATGCGAGTCCCTCCTGCAGTAATAGAAACTCATTAAAGAAAATAGGGGCATATTATCAAGCCAGGCGATAAAATTATCGCCGCTTTAGCGGCAGAAAACTGCCACTAAAACGGCGATAATGGCCTTGATCAGGCACGCAACACCCATTGGACTCACAGGGCTTCAGCCCCCCCGTCACGTGTGGCAGCCCGGGATGAGACAGCCTAGCGGCGCACACACAGCCGCACCCGAGCACTTCACAGGTCTTTAAAAGACCATTTGCATGTTAATGAGGCCTCGCTGTTGTTTCACCCCTTCTAAGAGCCCCTGCAGCTCCACTCTGCCAATGGCTTAAAAGATTCAGCCCCCCCACCGAAATCTTTTCTTAGCCCCCCCCCCCCCCCGAAATTTGGCTCTAGTTGCGCCTCTGGGCTTGATAATATGCTCTATGGAATTCCAATTGAAGCCCATGTTAGATGTGAAGGACATCTAAACTGAGCTTCAATTGGAATTCCATAGAGCATATTATCAAGCCCATTATTGCCGTCTTAGCGGCAGTTTTCTGCCGCTAAGGCGGCGATAATTTTATCGCCTGGCTTGATAATATGCCCCCATAGTGCTTACAGTCTACAGAAGACTACAGTGTAAAAACCAAAGTAAAAGGGCCAGTACTCATGAAAGGTTACAAATGAAGACAAGGTGGTACTACGGAGGGACTAACAAGCCTATTAACGAATCAGAAGCCAGCATTTACGAAGGACAATGACACAAGCCAATGACAAGTATGGGCAGAGAGTGGGCGGGGCTTCAAGTATATACTCCAATATAGCATTGCTAGCAGAGCAGGACTCGACCTAAAAAGGGATCCCACGTTGGTGCCTTGGCCCAAATAGGAAACTGCGCATACACACAGCGGACTGTGTAGTGGGCTCCAGGAGCTACACAGTCTTCTATTTCCTTGCCAGCCCTGCATTCCTTTTGCAGGCAGGCACAAGTAAATGCAGCAGTCTTCATTTTCTTGCTTCTGGGCGTAAAGAGTGGGGAATGCGGCAACGCTTGTTGTACTAGGAGAAACCACCGCCCACTGAAGTACTCAATAAAAATCCCAAGGGCCACACTTACCGGTGGCCCGCAATATCTTTCAATTAATAGTCAGTCTGCAACGGAGAAGGTTCAAAAGCTTTATTGGCCAAAGCAAGAAACTCTATATAGAGGAGCCTCATCGATCTTCACCCATCAGGTGCGCCGAGGAAGACTGCTGGCTCCTTGACAAAACCACACTTATATACATAACAGATTCAGCATACAAAGCCATACAAGTGGAAAAATACCAGTTAGTCCATGGGCTCCTGGATGAGCTCATACAGTGTTCAGTTTCAGGCTCACACAAAGGGTTGCTATCTTTACAGAGGAGGTCGGCAGGGTGACTCCCTTTTCGTCCCAGGGCCTGAAGGAATTTGCTTGATACTCCCTACAGCAGGGGAGGCTGGTGCATAGGGGCGAGATGGGCGTCGCCCTCCCACCCTGGAGGACAAAAAAAATGCCTGATGAAAAACACTGAGCAGCTAGGAATAAATTGTGCTGGCTGCTAGTGCTCAGTGAACAAACATGTGTAAATTTGGGGTTTTCTTTAGGGGTGTTGGTGGGTATGACCTTTGCTCTGCACATGCTTTTGGCTGGGCGAAGATTTCTTCGACCTGTAGCCAGAAAGCAGGGCAGTGACGACACACTGGTGGGTGCAGCCTGTTTCTCATTTTCAGAATAGCATTTCGAAGACCCTCCATTCATTCCAATGGCTGGGGGCGGGGCTGCCTGGCAAGCTTAGAGTTTGTGGGGGTGTGGCAGTGGCCTTTGCCTCTTTCACCAGACCCAGCAACAGTTGTTGTTGCTTTTAATTGATTGGTTTGCTGGGGTCTGGGGGAGGAGTCGAAAGCCAAAAAATCCAGTATTTTCTGGTTTTTGGCTTGCTTCGTCGTCGTGGTGGCTTGTGCGTGCGTGCTCTCATAGCTATTGCCATTGCCACGCTGTGAAGAGTGAACTGGTGCAGTGAGTCCTCTTGGTCACGGAGCCCCGGCTTAGTTACTGTCTGAGAGTGAGACACTGCCTGGACTGAACACCATCGAGGTCACGGTGGCGCCGGGTCATCTGCATCATCACCTCGGAGTCGGAACACACGGGTAAGTAAATGCCGGCCGCCACCACCCACAATAACCTCTTAATTACAGGGGCACTGACTGTTTAGGGTTTTTATCAGCGAGAGTAAAACAGGCAAGATAATAGATTAGAGTAGACAGAGGCCACGGGCGGCGTTGAGGTGAAAGTGAACACGAGCAGTGAATTGAATTCAAAGACAAGGCCCAGGACTCGGTGAGAGACACAAGAAGAGAGCAGATAAGAGAGAGCAGCAGGCGAGAGCGAGGCAAGTTACAGGCACTGGCTTCCTGAGAGGACGCCCCAGAGGGTTCTAGAATGACGGCAACGTTCCATAGAGGCCGGGGGCCGAGTGTTCCAGAGAGGGCGGTTGGAGACAGTTGGAGTGAAGGAGTCGTGGTGGACTGTGGAAGCAGAGCGTTAAACTAACTCACTCATGTAACGTAACGTTTGTTTTTGTAACATCACATGCTCACTTGTAATTAATTTTTTCCTCATGTATCATCACTATTCCTATTGTGAAGCGCTCTAGCCTCTGACACCTTCGGGTAAAGTCCGCGCTATATACGCATTAAATAAATAAATAAAAACTCCGCTAAGCCGCTTGGGGGTGGTGGGCGCTGCTCATTAATTGACAGACGCCCGTTGCGCGGACCCTTCGGCAGCCACTCCGGCTTTCGATATGTGTTCTGACATCCATTTCCTTATTTTCTTTTTCTCTAAATATGTTCCTTTTTTACTACATCTGCGTGTTTTGGGGAAACACATTGGGGCAGATTTACAAGCCCCTTGCGCCACTTTTGCGTCACTTGTCCCATGTTAAAAGTGACGCAAAATTGGCGCAAGGGGCTTGTAAATCTGCCCCATTGTGTGCACCTTTGGTTCCCAACACACTCTGTGGAATCGTGATTTTTGACAGTGGGTACAAGACCCAGCAGATGACGCTTGTTGTAGGACATATATCACTGTTGTGTTGCTCAGGAACGCAATAGTCAGAAGAAAAATGGGTCTCTCAGAGCCGTGACTGAGTCACAATGTAGTGTAAACTCACAGCAATGTTGGTTGGCGCCCCTCGCTGGTCCATGGCTTAGTAGGAAAGAGTAGTAACCGGAAGTTTGCTTCTAAACCCTGTTTAATTTGATATTATCTGTATAGTGCTTTCTACCAACAGTATTGCACTGAAGCGCTGTCTCGATCAAGGCTCCCTTTCCAGATGGTTGTATGTGGTTTTAGGGTTTCCATCCACCGCTGAGTATAGTGGCTACGCTTGAATGTGTAGGATTGGGTGTGTTTCCATATGTGTGGTTGTTTGGTTGTGTTTGTCTGTGCCTGGTTGCAAGATGGCAAACTCGATGCCACTCGATCAGTCGACTTCAGAGGGATGAAAGGCTGAGTTCTCTTGAGATCTGCAACTTAAGACCTGGACACTGACCACCAGCCCCTCCAAGGAGTAGCTGGTCCGCCTGGATATCTACGCTGAGCTGTAAACCAAAAGCTGTAAGTGCATTCTGAATGCATTTAGGGTGTTTTTGGTATGCAAATTCTATCTGTTATCAAGTGCTCTGAAGCTGCCTTCTGGCAACAAGGGGCACTAACCAGGTATAGGCTGTCAAACCAGACCTGACCTAGGCATATCCCGGGATATCTGAGCGGAGCTACCAAATATCTTTTGGCCTAGCCCACGTGCTGCACATGGCACATTAGGATCAGGGAATTGGCAATAATTTAAATAAGTTATTATAATCAGGGTTTTACACGCACGTATTTCTTATCCTCTTAATATAACTGAAGCACAAACACTTTTGCATACCTATTTAGAACTGAGGTGTGTCATTTTTTTTATAATTTCCTGAGAGCAAACCCCTGTGTGATTTGGCCATCACACGTGGAAAATATTTGCACAGTAAAGACAGAAGACTGGATTTTCAAAGTGAGAACACTTACTATCCTTTTCGGATTTATAGAGTGGGCACTTCTTAAATGCGCTGAACCCAGAATCTGGCAAGTTTAGGGGTATTTACCAACAACTTGCAGGTAGTTTTCTATCTCAAAAACATTCAGCGCTGAGAGATGGGGAGTGACACCTTCCGGGGACAGGGCACAACTCACTGAGCTGCACTGGCTCTCAGACCCCAAGACAGGGACCCTCCGAGGCCTTCTTCAGGCTGCAGCGCTATAGGAACCTGTTCGATGCGTGCACAGAGATAGTGTCCCCCCCACACCGTAGGCCTGCGCCCTATTGATGCTACGTTCCGTATCCCCTTTTCTCTCAATACATGCTGTGCTTAGTGCCATGCCATCCACTGATCCACAGACGCTTCGTTTGTGCACAGCACTCCAGTTGTGCTCTGTTTTGCACCCTCACCCCTTCCTAATTCATGGTGTGTTTGGTGCTCTGCCCCCCCCCCCAAGATACTCTGCATAGTAACCTCACACTGTTGTCAGGATGGCCTTAGTTGGATACTTTGCCCTCCAGGGGGTATGGCTTGCCTTGTACCCTTCTTGCCCATACATTTTCGATATTGAAACCTGATCTCAAGGATCTAGGTTTGGCCAGGAGCCTAACTTTGCCTTCTGCGCAACCCCCAGCAGCGCCTCGGGCACCTTGGTTTAGCACCCTGTGGCCTTGCACAGCCTCATCTCCTCCCCTGGGCTGTGCTGATTAACTCTGTCACTCTTAACTCCCTAAAGCCAGCCCAGCTGTGTGAGTGACATTTCCAAAATGTCTGATGTGGAATTCTGTTGACGCGGTATCATTGCTGACAAGGAGGTGTCGGCACCGAGCACTGTCCTCTATTTCCAGCCCCATAGGTGCCCTCCTGTGCTAAGAACTAGACCCAGGGCAGCTGGAATTATGCTACAGGGAAGGGGCAGATTGTGTGGCGGGGTTGAGTTGATTGTGCTGCGAAAGGGGGCATAATGGGAAACTTAGTGTGGTAGGTTTCATTGTTTGGTTGTGTTTGAATAAAATAAAACATTTTTTTTAGCGTGCTAATAACTAAGGCAGTCTATTGCACCCGAGCTTGGGTGGATTGTAAAAGGCAGGCACTCGTGTCCAGGATGCAGGTCACGAATAGATGGCACGAGACACGTGACAAGTTCGGAAATCTCGCTCTATTTAGAAAAGCGTCAGGTGTGAATGTTACTGGCGTTAATGTTAAACACGTCCCAGCAGGGCCGGCTTTAGGGCGGTGTGACCGGTGCCACCGCACCGGGTGCTGGCTTCCTGGGGGCGCAGTGTTTGAAAGTGTATTATGCTTTTGAAGCACCTGCTGCAGCGTTTCTTTCCCCCAGCAATTACCAGGCCTCACATAAATGTCAAGAAAAATCCTGTGATTAATTATCGTCCTGGAGAGAGATCAGTGTTTTGTAAAGTTGAGGTTTTCTTTTGACTTAGGTGAAGTTAGTGCAGAGGGTTAATATGCCTGCTGCAAAGAACGTGTACCAAGTAGTTTACAGAGTGCGTATGATGTAAACAGATCAGCAGGTTACTGATTTCAAAAGAGACATCCTTTTGTTACTTGCAATTTATAACTTAAAGTCCTAATATAGAATAGTGAGCTATTAACTTTCATCCTAGAACTGCATACACACTGCAAGGTATACATTATTAGAACATTGATTAATGTTGCAAAAAGGGTTAATTTGGCTAGAAATCGATTCTTATTTTTAAAGAAAACTCCCAACTATGCTGTTTCTTTTTCGACTCTGAGTTTGTGCTTCTCCACACCAAGCACTCTTAAACTATACATATGAGATAGAATAATGATTGAACGGGGGCTAATTGGGCATGATGACCAGACTACAAGATGGCCGCCTCCCAAACTCTCACAAGATCTTGGTGTGAGAAATCACACCCCTTTTTAGAGTGCTCCCAGTAGCGTAGTGGCAGCCAGACCCTGGCCTTGCAATAAAGACTACGCACACAGGTGCGAAGGAGTTGGTTTCAACTCTGGCCACGCCCGGGTCCCTGGGCTATTTACTATCTCACTTGGCACATACTCCAGACACTACTGTTTTACGCATGTGGGGGTGTACCAGATTTCCCTCCTGCGCAGCGCACGGCATGGTGTTGCCCAACTTCCTGCAGCACTACAGCCCCCTGCTTGTCTCATTAGACTGAACTGCTCGTATTGTGGCTCCACGCTTTGAGAAATCGTAACTGGTTGCCCAGTGCATGTGTTAATGTGTGTGATTGTATGTAAATACACTGTATTTAGTTTATCATCAGCAGGTGTGCACCCTTTCTGTATGGATCTCATTAAGGTATCTTCAGGGGTTGCAGCTGCAACCCCTGAATCGCCCCTTATGACCCCTGGCACTGTCTTTGCGACCCTGGACCTCAGAGGTGGCAAAATCAGTGCCAGGAACACAGTGTCAGCTCGTCCTTATCGATATTGGATGGGGCTCCACTCTCTTTGTTTTCTCTCAAACTGTTTATTACACTAATAGTGAATAATGTGTGTATGTGTAAGCATGTGTATGTGAGTAAAATTGAAGGTCAAAGGGCATGTGATGTCGCTTCCGCTCCCCCTGACATTTTGGTGATTTGACATGCATGCTTGTCTCGTCTCTGCATGAGGGAGCTGCAGAAGAGCCCAGCCTGATTCTCTACAGCAGGTACCACAAGGCCGGTAAAACTGCCCCGCATGGGGAAGGGGACAGAGGCGCAGGGCAATAGAGTTCTGGCAACCCCAAGAACTGCCTCGGCAGTGGGATGAGAGCACAGACTAAGGGGCGACCATTAAAGGCGACCCCCAAAGATCCAGTGAGGCTTGGACTGGGATAGCTTGAACAGGGGCAGAAGCAACCCCCACCTGTGTGATAAGAGCAGGGGTGACAGTCACTGTGCTGGGACTCAGAGCCAAATCCGATAATTTATTACTTTACTGCCTGGGGACCCGGCCGGCAGGCAGAGTGACTTTCATTCTGTGGTGGTGGCGGTGGCTTCAGAGACGCCTTGCCTTGGCGGCGCTTTAGTGTGTAACTGTGTACACATTACACACGCAGGTCGGACACCACGCATTCCATTTACGTGGCTCCGAGTCCCGGTGCAGCCCTCAGAGTCAGCCATAGCCTTCTTGTTCTGAGTCCGGTACAGACATTGATATGTTGCATTGATAGTTTGACATTTCCCCACACGTATGTTGTGGACTCATGCAAGATGACTGCAACATCTAATTTTGATATGTTTGTAATGTTTTCTTCACACTTGTGCTTTAAAATGCTATATTTGGATCCCGTTTTTGCACAAATTTACAGTAAATATGTGGTGTAAAACCCACCATTTGAATACATTTTTTGCAAAAATTTCTTGCAGGGGGGATCCCCCCCGCACCCTCCTTTTTCAGTTCGAGCTCGCTCGCTTCGCTCGCTCGCGCATTGTACAAGGCTACAAATTTTTCGCACCACCAGTTTCAAAATCCACCAGCCGCCCCTGCCCTAAAGCAGATGTGACCTTGGGCCTCGGCCGTAAATACCACTAACCTGTCTCTGGGCTGGTACGAACTAAATCATGGAGATGGTAGGCAAAGGAAAGCACGTGATCTGGCACGTGGTCTATCACAAACCACAAACCAAGATGGCTACAGCATGGTTTTTCGGCCCTTTTTGTTGTGCAGTAAGAAACAAAAGGAAATGCTTCTTCTAGAACATGTCAATAAGTGTTTATGTGATCAGAATACCGTCATAGATACATTGTGATAACTTTACATGGTGCGAATAAACAGAACGAATGATTTTTGTCCTTCAGATCGGCCCTTTTAGCATAATGTAGCTAACATACCAACTTAATCTTCAAAGATGCCTTCATCTATCTGCATCATGTCGTATATCTCCTTCTGTACTAACTGAGTCCCTATCTTAGCTGGGCGTGGTTGAGATTCGGGAAGGGCAAGAAGGAGTCGATTAGTGCAATAAGAACAGCAAGCAGGTCCACATTGTATGCAGACACAACAGGTGAAAAGGAAACCTCCTATACCCAAAAGGATCATGAGTAATTTCCATCCCCAAGTGGCAAAGAGGCCCCAGAACCAGCTAGAAAGAGACCAGGTACCGGTATCTGTATGAATTTCAGATGCTAAACGGTGCAGTTTTTGGATGGCTAAATGCACAGAGGGGGCGGAGTCAGGTATATACACACAGCAAGAACTGCCAATCACACTGCATGCTCCTCCACGATCAGCTAAGATAACGTCTAAAACCATACAATTTTGAAGCGTTACAAGCCTGGTCGCCTGAAGCTCAACAGTTATGTTAGTTAGTATTCCGGCAGTGATATTCACTACTCCCTCTACCACTCTAGATAGCCTTCTGATTTCTTTACGGGTCAAAATGGGTCCCCATATGGGCAGGACTCCTTTCATTATGTCCACAAAGTGTTGTGCAGGAGTATCGGTCTGATCAGTGGCAAACCCCCGTAATAGCTCGTTTTCCTAAACTCCGCCGGTTCAGTGAATGGGTCTTATGATAGTCAGAAGGGGCTATATAGAATGGTGGGTATAGGAAAGACAAATAACATCTACCTGACCATCCTCTGGGGAGCCATGTGTATGCATTTTCCCCACATACAAAATACACATTCGGAGGAGTAAGCATTGGTGGGCTACTGAATGTTCGTAATCTGTACGTATAATTGCATTTACTAAATCCAACTGCTAAGTGACCAGTGCCATGTACACAAAAGGAAGATGACGCATTCAATACCGGGACCGGAATAACCTTATCATCTGATACATTTCGTTCCTGAAAATATTTGAAATTGAAAGACATAAAATCCAATACTTCATCCTTTAACCAATTGTCATTTGCATATTCAGTATACTCATTCATGCAAGCAGTTGGGTCTAGTGTACCATCTGTACCATCTTCATTCGGAGTGAATGAATGAATGAATGAATGAATTAATGAATACTTTCTTATATAGCGCATGGCTACCCTAGAGCATCCCAGCGCTGTAAGACCTGGAGGATGTTAGTGGACCTTCTTGAACAAGAACGTCTTTAGTTGCTTCCTGAAAACGGTAAGATTTGATTCAAGCCTGATACTATCAGGGAGTTTATTCCAGTATTTCGCCGCTTGGACAGAGAGTAGTCGGCCGCCTATCCGGGCCAGCCTTACCCTGGGAACTAAGAGCAGATTTCGTTGATTGGATCTAAGAGATCCGACTGCTTGATGGCGAAGAAACAAAGGGTTCAAAATGGAGGGGCCCATCTTATGAGTGGACTTATGTGCCAAGCACATAGACAATCCTATCCTGAATTGGAAGCCAATGAAGGTATCGAATTGAGGCCTTTGCTGAGCATCGTTTGGGGACTTTCATGAGCACACGGGCTGCACAGTTCTGTACAGCTTGCAGAGTTTTTAAAGTAGCTGTTGATGTCCCCAGATATACGGCATTAGCATAATCCAGTCGTGAAAGAATCAACGACTGGACCAATACACGTCTAGCTTCGAAAGGAAGAAGATCAAGGACTTTTTTTAAAGATCTCATCAGACCATAACAGGTTGCAGCCACCTTGTTGGCCTGATATTGGAAGTTTAGAGTGGAATCCATCCAGACCCCTAAGCTTTTTATTTTAGTCTTAGGCTTCGGTGGAGATCCCAAACAGCTCGGCCACCAGGGGTCCAGGTTGATCGGGGCTTTATAGCCCAGCAACATGATGTCAGTTTTGGCTCCATTTAGTTTTAGGCAAGAGGAAGTCATCCATTCAAGAACATTGGTGAGACATGGGGTTAGATTGTTGAACCCATGATGTAAGTCAGCGTCCCTTGCCAAGGAGACAACCAGCTGCGTGTCATCGGCGTAGGTGACAAGCTGAATTCCCCAAGGAAGCACCACATCAGCCAATGGTCTTATATAGATGTTAAAAAGTGTAGGGCTGAGTGATGATCCCTGGGGAACGCCGTGACTCAATTGCAGCTGGTTTGATGACACCTCATCCTCAAATACGGAAAAATATCTGTCCGATAAAAAGGAGTGTAGCCATTTGAGAGCCAATCCTGATATCCTTGCGAGGCGAAGCCGATGCAGCAGGAGGGAGTGATTTACGGTATCGAAGGCCGCGCTGAGGTCCAGCAGGACCACCGCAGCGCAGCCTCCAGCATCCACAATTCTCCTGGTAGCCTCGACTACCGCCACCAACGCCGTTTCGGTTCCTTGCTTGGATCTGAATCCAGTCTGAGTAGAGTGCAAGGAGCCTGAAGACTCAACAAATGAAGAGAGAACTTGGTTAACGTGCTTTCCAGTTATTTTGCTAAGACTAGGTAGCAATGAAATAGGCCTGTAATTGGCAAGATCTTCCGGGTCCAAATTAGGTTTTTTTAATAAAGCACGCACCTTTGCTCTCTTCCAGTTAGGGGGTACCACTCCTGAGGTCAAAGATGCATTAATGACCTGCATTATTATAGGGCAAACTGTTTCCGAGACCTGTTTAAGAACTGCTGGGGGAGCGATGTCCTGATGGGAGCCCGATTTTAAGTTATTAAGGTGCTTTCCAACCGTAGCAAGATCTAATAACGGAAAAACCCTAAGATCATCAACTGAGTTAGGGGCTGCTCCCTCCGACCTTTCAATAACACTCTCCAATTTATCAGGGGTGTGAGGGGTGGGTGAGAAACTAGTGTAAATATTAGATACTTTGACTGCAAAGAAATTGGCTAATGCCTCACAATGTTTCTGAAGGTTAGATGGAGGATTGATGACCCTAGGAGTAGCCACCAGTGATTGAAAGATTTTAAAAATCTCTCTAGAGGAGTTAGCTGCTTCTGAGATTTTACTTTGATAATATTCTGCTTGAGTGGGTTTCAGTAATTTTTTATAAATTCTAAGTGATGTTTTATATTCAATTTTTGCAGCGAGAGAGAAGTCTTTTCTCCATTTCCTTTCTGCTCGTTTGCAGGACTGCTTGTGTTCCTTAAGGTTATCAGAGTACCATGGATGTTTATTGTGACCTTCACGATGGCGCATCTCTTTTTTTGGAAGGATGGTATTTAGAGTGCAGTTAAGCCAATTGTCAAAGGCTTCATTGGCAGCCACGGGGTCCTCAAGAGGAGTGGGCGGGCATCTCCTAAGGGCAGCCTCCCAGTCTCTGACAGGTAGTCTGGACCAGACTCGGCCAACTTTCTTTGAAAGGCTAACCCTGTGAGTTTGTGTTTCTGGCGACCACACAAAGGAAAGTAAAGCGTGGTCTGACCAGGGGACAAAGTGGGTCTGGTCACACACTATGTTCTTGAGATTAGTAAAACAGTGGTCTAGCAGGTGTCCTGCTACATGTGTGGGGCTTGTCACGATTTGATCCAAGTGTACTAATCCCAAGGTATTCAGCAGGCATTGAGAAGCAGCTGTGTCCACTTCATCAAGATGAATATTAAGGTCACCCAGGATGGAGAAGTTAGAAGTGCTGCTAATGGAAGGAGAGATTTTATCAATAAGATTATAACAGAAATTGTGATGGTCACCCGGAGGTCTATATGCCAGGATCCCTGAGAAGGTATTCGTGGGCGAGATGGAGATGGAAAATCCAAGGCTCTCACACTCTATGAGTTGGCTTTCATAGGTTCTGCAACTAAATAGGTTCTTATGAATAATTGCCACACCTCCTCCGCGTCCTGTCAGGCGATCCTGTCTAATGATAGAAAAATTAGGCGGGAGAGCCTAATCCCTGATGTACTTCTATATATGCTAGAATCATTTCGTAGTCTTTTTCAGAAACTCGGTGTTCATCAACAGTATAGTGCGTATATATCATCGACAGCAATTTAAACCATGCTTCACAACTGCCTAGATATGATAAGGGCATTGAAATAAAAAGGTTATGTTTGTGCATAACCGAGGGGAGGAGGCCACAGACCCAGCAATTTGTAGCATTAGTCGAGCTATGGGTCTGGTGCAGCATTTCAATAAAAGCATTCTTTACATACGTCTGACGATGTCTTTCCTTATGCGGGGCGAAAGTGTGGAAATGATGCTTGTCAGGGACAGGAGTAGAGGGTACCAGGGTGTGCACAGGGTGACGACATTCTAAATAAATGAATACACCTAAACATGTTACTAGGGATATAGTTATTATAGCTATGAATACTATCTTAATATGAATACTCCAAGTAGAAAACATAGGCATATATGGATGCAGAGGACGTGGGGCTATAGGTCGCTCCTCTTCGGGAACAAAGCGAGCAAAGGGATACATTCTTGCTAAAAGTCCGAATATAATCTAATGGGAATGAGCCTACTTGCAGTCCAACCTGCCAGAGGGTGCTTCTTTCCTGTGTCCGTTCTGAGCCTCACAGGCAGACTCCTATTGTTCATCAAAAAAAAAAAGAAAACACCAAAACAGAAAAATTGCAAAAACTTCTCGCGTTGGGGCTGCAGTTGACACAGCTCTCACTGAACAGACTCCACCTGGGCCCCACTAATCAATCAATGTCTCTATTTTCTTTCTGAACAGAGCTTTACTGAAAGTTCCGAGCTCTCAACTAGTTCAGTCCAGTGTTCTTTGATTATACCAGGTTTTTCTCAAGTCTCTCTTCTTTTTCTCTAGACTGAACCTGGTATTTTTGCTCTTTGTCGGGGCCGCAGGTTATAACGAACATGACCAGGTGTTCGGGGATCAGGGAAAAGAATAGGCACAGTAGGGTCAAATGAAGTACTGGAAGTGTGATCTTTCGGATCAGATGCAGCATTACCGGGAGCAGAGCTGGTAGTTGGGCCAGCCGCTGGCGGCGTTTTTGAACTCACAGTGCCTCCCTCTCGCCCGTTCACTTCTTCTCGGGCTTCAGAGAGAGATGAATCTTCAATGAGCTGCTCACCGTCATGCACCAACCCTTCACTCTGATCCTGCAGGTCACCCGGCAATGGGAGAGGAACTCTTTTCAAATGTGACACATGAATCCAGTGCCGCTTTCCTTCAACCTTAACAGCAGTTCTTGTGGAAAGGAGTATCTGATGGGGTGTGGTCCATCGTGGATCCAAACTCCAAATTAGGATTATTCTCAGTTTATGAGTAGTAAAGTTTGGACTCCTAACTTTAGGACTCCTAAACTGAGAAAAATCCTAATTTTAAGACTTTTGGTATTCACAAAAGGCATTTAGGAGTCCTAACTTTAGGACTCCTAACTTCTGTGAATACCGAAATGAGTAAGTGCCTTCTGTGAATACCAAAATGAGTAAGTGCCTTCTGTGAATACCAAAATGTTAGTAAGTTTAGGATTTTGTCTTAAGTTAGTTCTGTGAATTGGGCCCAATCTGTCAACATCGGGTACTCAATGTCCCTAAAGGATTTCGGTCTCGGTACACCCCAGTTATTAGCGGGCCTACCAAATATCACCTCATATGGTGATATTCCAGAGCGACAGTGGGGAGTGGTTCTCACAGACAACAAGGCTAAGGGTAAGAGGTCAGGCCATTTCAACCCTGTGGTGTCTTGTAGCTTAGCCAATTTCAACTTTAAAATCCCATTATACTTTTCTACCAACCCCGCTGATTGAGGGTGGCGGGCAGCGTGGAATTTCTGCCTAATGGATGACCCGCTACAAATGTGCTCAATAAGGTTGGCATTAAAATGTTTTCCATTGTCACTCCAAATTACACGTGGCAAACCATACCGAGGGAAAAACTCCTTTACTAAAGCTTTGGCTGTAGCTAGAGCGGTATTTTCCTTGGTGGGGTATGCCTCCACCCATTTACTAAATGCACAAACCACTACTAGAACATACTTGAGATTATTTACCCGCTCTAATTGAATAAAGTCCATTTGTAACACCTCAAACGGTAAGGTAGGGGGCGCAAAATTACCTTTCAGTACAGGGACACTACCTCCTGGATTATGCTGTAAACAGATCATACAGTTCTGGACCAAATGTGTTGCAGTCTTATTTATATTGGTGTTATACCACACAGAATCTAATACTGCACAGATACCTTTAACACCTATATGCGCAGGGCCGTGTGCCATGGATACTATCACATTCACAAATGCATTTGGCAGTAACCACCTGCATTTCTGCCCATAACCTACCAAAGTTATGCGCTACACCGAAAGCGTATTGGCTATCGGTGTAGACATTTACTCTCAAACCTTCACTTAACTCACAAGCTCGAAGCAAGGCTACTAATTCGGCAGCCTGGGCAGATTGATACGACACTTTAGCCGTTTGGACTACAGTTTGGAGAGTGGTAATCGCAAAGGCGGATGTGGTAGTGCCATTCGGTAACTTAAAACATGAGCCATCGACATATAACTCCCCTTGTGGGTCAGATAAGGGAGTGTCTGTCAGGTCTATCCGTCCCTTCGTTTCTTCTTCTGTCCGAAACATACAGTCATGTATGTCCTGATCTTGCTCTTCCGAAGGGAGGGGTAGTAACGTGGCAGGGTTCAGAGTGGCACATCTTCTGATAGTGATGTGGGGTGCGAACAGGGTCAATTCATACCCTGTAAGACGCGCACTAGTTAAGTGCTGCGTCTTGGTCCTGTTTAGTAATACATCCACAGCGTGCGGCACCATCACTGTGAGGTCAGTATTCAGGACGAGCCCTTCTGATTGTCGAATTGCCACCGCAACAGCCGCCGTGGCCCTTAGACAACTGGGAAGTGCTCTGGCGACATTATCCAATACCGCCGAAAAATATGCACTAGGTTTTTGCTTACCACCAAAACCCTGTGTTAACACAGAAAGCGAGCAACCGTCCACTTCATGCACGTAGAGTGGAAAAGGTTTCCGGTAGTCAGGAGTGCCAAGCACAGGAGCAGAACAAAGAGCAGATTTCAGAGAGACAAAAGCGTCCTGATATTCAACAGTCCAAGGTAAAGGTTCATGCACATCTTTAGTTGTCAAGTATAGTAGGGGTTTAGTCAGAAGGGAAAAGTTAGGAATCCACTGGCGACAGTAAGAGGTTATGCCAAGGAAAGCGCGGACATCACGTTGCGTGCAAGGAACAGACATGTTAGATATAGCTGTTATACGATCAGGAGTAAGACACCTACCCTCCTTCGACAGGAGATGACCTAAATAAGTCACCTCCGGTCAACAATATTGAAATTTAGACAAGGATACCTTATTATCACGGTTTGCCAGATGCTGCAACAATTGAACTGTAGCGTCCCGGCAACCCTGTTCAGTATCCGAAGCCACCAATAGATCATCTACGTACTGTAACAGTACGATACCATCGGGCAAAATTAGAGTATCCAATAGGGCTTTGAGCGCTTGACTATAAATACTATGGCTTTCTGTATAGCCCTGGGGAGCGCGACAATATCTGAAGCTGCGACCAGCTATTGAGAATCGGAAAAGATATCGGCTATCAGGATGAATGGGAATGCTGAAGAAAGCATTTTTCAGATCAATCACAGAGAAATATTGAGCTGTAGGAGGAATCATAGTTAATATGGTGGTTATATCAGGCACCACGGGATACTGAGGTACCACGATCTTGTTTATTTCTCGCAAATCAATGACAAAACGATATGTATCTACATAATCAGGATTGCAATCTACGGGGGCCCTTTTAAGAATAGGAAGAATGGAACTATTACACATATTGGAGGTTGTCTCTTCCACCAACCCAGATCAGATCAGATCCTGAATAATGGACAACAAGGCTCGTTCACCTGCAGGGGCAATTTTATATTGCGGTATTCTCGGTAACCGAGCATTTTGCTTCAAGGTAATTGAAATTGGGGGTATCCTCAACAAACCCACATCAGTGTCTCCGGTAGCCCAAAGGGTTTTTGGAATCTTTGCGAATTCAGGGGGTAAGGGGTCCGTCTTAGAGAAATACTGCACCGAAGGTGGTTGGACAGTCAAATAGACACCATCTGGGGAACAATATATACAAGCATATCATTTTTTCAATAAGTCTATGCCTAATAAATTCTCTCCACATTGCGATGTTAAAAGGAATGGTGAATCAATAGAAATAGGGCCCAGAGTAAAAGAAAGAGGTCGGGAAATGAGGCTCACCACCGGAGTTCCAGAGAAACCTACGGACACATTATCCTGGCCAGACAGAGCAGCCCCAGGGACAAGGGCATGTGAAACAGAACTGTTCATAGCTCCTGTGTCAACTAGAAACTTACCCGATGCGCCCATTAAATGTGCATTAACATAAGGTCCGTTCTGATCTATAGGAATTGACACACGTCCCCCACTCTGCCTTTGGCTGTCCTAAGCACGAGGATAGCCTGCCAATGCATCGCTGCCACATTCTTCATTGAAGTACTGCTTTCCCTGACCATGATCAAAATAGTTCTGACTATTCCCACCTTGTCCAGACTCCTCCTGTCGTGTTTGTCCACCTCAACTACCACCACCGCGTCCTCTCCCTTGGCCTCGTGTATTGTTGTTTTGCGCATATAACAACGGACACTGGGAATGCTAATGCCCTTCCTGTTTACAAAATGCGCATTGGTTTATTCCTAAATCAGTTCGTCCTCCACCCGGTACTTGGCCCGCCCCTCGTGGAGCAGAGGTCAGCCCTCCCCGACCCCTTCCACGGCCTCTCTCAACCTGCTGTAACAGGACCGCGTTTTTAAATCCTTTGCTTTCTTTTCCGTCTTTTCCTTACTTTCATTCTCTCGGTGCTCATAGTATTGAGCCATGCTTAATATAATCGAGGGAGTAAACGTCGTCCAAGTACTTTCTGCGGCCTGGAGTCGGGCCGAGATTTCAGGCAGTAAATTCATTACAAACCTATTAACAATCAAGCGTATAACACCCTGCTTGGATAAGTCCTGGCCACTGAAGTCAATGAAAACACCTTCAAATCTAGTGAAAAAATCCGACACACTCTCATCTTCCTTCTGTCGGCATGCTGTCAATTTATCCCAATCCACTTTCCTAGGCGGGATTAGCGAATGCATGTATGTAATTATTTTGTCAGGTAGCGTTAATATTTCAGCCCTGGGCTTATCTCCGGGTTTTCGATCTTTATCCCAATCTTTCAATTGATCCCATGTTCCCCCAAATTCAGTCACATGGTCTTGGTCATGTACCTAACGCCATATATCCACTGGTACTAATAGAGCAAAGAATAATTCTATATCAGCCAATGTCATTACCGCCGATGAGGCGGCTTCAGTAAGTTCTTTATAATATGCTGTAGGATTTTTCCTAGGGTCAGGCAAATGAGCTTTCAATGACAGCACTTCACTGCGTTTCCATGGGGTGTACATCCACTGCTCCTGAAAACGAGCATCTGCTCGTGGACGGGTAACCGTCCCCGTAGCATCTATTATTTCAGTAATTTCTGGATGATAAAGAGGGTGGACCTCACGCATTGGAAAATGTGGGGAACCCGCAGGACCAGCAGATTGAAGTCGGGTTCTATAACCAACCAACGTTACAACATTTTTGTACACCTCCTCCGGGGTTAATTGAAATTTATGCGCATGGTCATGAATAGTATACAATATTACCGGAGCCTTCCCCCCTGTATGAACCTGTTCCCATAATGATATCAGGCATGCAGCCATATGGTCTAACGCATGCTGTTGCATCACGGGCTCATAGTCTTTCATAGTGCTCCATATGTCGGACGAAGTGTAAATAGGCTGTTGCATCCATTGTGATGCTTGTAGCGCAACGACCTCCCTTTCCTCCAGTTTTATGGCTGACCGAGTAAACAGTTTCTTGCCTTCAAGAGGACCGGGGGGATGTACCGGAGTGGAAACAGCTGGTAAGGGAGTTGCGGTTGCCGAGGAAGAGGTCAACACATGGGGAGAATGGGCTGACCCGGGTGACAGCTGAAGATTTCCAGCTGTTGCAGATGACAACAAATTGGGCAATAGAGTCATAATCTCTGTAACAGACGAGGACAACCGGGACAAATTGGTTTGAGGCGCAAGGAGGGGAGGAGCTGAAGGTGCCGAAGCAGCAGGAGCTGCTGTCGTCACAGCTGAAACTTGCGTAGGGGTGACTGGATCTGCAGCGGCTGATACCGGGCCATCTGGTACCGCCGGGTATAACCGTTGCGGGACATATGGGGGTGGTGGACGCAAGTCCAATAAATCTCCAATCTCATCTTCGGCATCGGGCCGAGTCACGTAACTTTTATCGGCCTGTAATCTGAACTCACGATTCACACATTCAATCCCTTCTTCTGTTCGGGCTCTGTCGTAGGCAACAGCCTTATGAGTAACTGTTTGCCCTGCTTTAACTCTAGCTAGTTTCTCTTCTCTCATTCGCCTCCGCTTAGATTCCTTCTGCCAGGTGTTTAATGCATCAAGCATAGACTGCCTACTGCGTCTAGAAAATAACTGATCCTGTAAAAAGGCAATTTTCTTTTCATCCAAGGAACCCGTTTGAGGCCATTGCAATTCTTCATTACCTCTGGTACATTTATGCCACAAAGTATTATACAATAGAGGAGTTATTCCGTGTTTTATGTACATGAAATGGTTGGGACTGCCCTCCGGTGGGGCAGGATGGCTTTCGGATAGCCGAGAGCCACCAGTCCGACAACAACAGCCAAAACAATTCAATTTACTGAAGCACGGCATTGTTAGTTAACAGACAAACACCACTAACGTACAAACAAATCCTTGTATCACATATAACACATATTGATTTTCCATATGACGTTTTCTGCAGTTCAGACTCAACCTACTTATTCAAACTTGATGCATCCAAACAAACGGACCGAGCCCGTCGACTCTCGTTCGTGGAGAATTATTCAAAATACCGGACCGACAGAATCACAACGAGCAGTCTTTCCAAAAAAGACTGGCAAGAGGCAGTCAGACAGGTGCGACCACAGACTGGACTACAGACCATCCTATGACCTCCTTGGTTCACCACTGGGACCGTTCTGATGTGGTGCAAGCATCACCTCAGGTATGTCTCATGGCTACCCAATTACAGTCACAGGCTTTTCCGAATACAATCCGGCCATGTGTTACACACAAGTAACAACCAGGCATCTGAGCAGTGTCTCCAAATCACAAAAGATCCGCGGAGTCTCTACAGTCAGTCCCTACCGGACCACCCTGCAAAACCTCCGTAATTCTCCTAGGGTACTCATGACCCCCAAATCAAAATACAGTGAACTGTTCCAAATGCACTGCTCAAAAGCGTGCGTCAAACAAACAAATTACTCACCGTGTGCACCCAGGTACGGACGTTCGTTCTCCGCTGCCAACTTCTTGGGACCAACACGGTTAGCTCCTGGGTTAAGACCGTAGGACCCCGGTGAAGGGCTACTAGCAGCAGAGGACACCCTGATCGGGAGTGCGGAGTGGAAGTGTCAAAAGTCAGGGAGAAGGAAAAATATAATCCCTCTTCTCCACCCGCCCAACCAGGACGCCCTCAATCCTACCACCCGACTACGGGGGAGGAAAAGACCCTATCACGGGGTCCCACCAGAGTCGCCAACTGAAGTACTCAATAAAAATCCCAAGGGCCACACTTACCAGTGGCCCGCAATATCTTTCAATTAATAGTCAGTCGGCAACGGAGAAGGTTCAAAATCTTTATTGGCCAAAGCAAGAAACTCTATATAGAGGAGCCTCATCGATCCTCACCCATCAGGTGCGCCGAGGAAGACTGCTGGCTCCTTGACAAAACCACACTTATATACATAACAGATTCAGCATACAAAGCCATACAAGTGGAAAAATACCAGTTAGTCCATGGGCTCCTGGATGAGCTCATACAGTGTTCAGTTTCAGGCTCACACAAAGGGTTGCTATCTTTACAGAGGAGGTCGGCAGGGTGACTCCCTTTTCGTCCCAGGGCCTGAAGGAATTTGCTTGATACTCCCTAAAGCAGATGTGACCTTGGGCCTCGGCCGTAAATACCACTAACCTGTCTCTGGGCTGGTACGAACTAAATCATGGAGATGGTAGGCAAAGGAAAGCACGTGATCTGACACGTGGTCTATCACAAACCAAGATGGCTACAGCATGGTTTTTCGGCCCTTTTTGTCGTGCAGTAAGAAACGAAAGGAAATGCTTCTTCTAGAACATGTCAACAAGTGTTTATGTGATCAGAATGCCGTCATAGATCCATTGTGCTAACTTTACATGGTGCGAATAAACAGAACGAATGATTTTTATCCTTCACCACCTTTAAATGCAGGGCCACCCGGTCATGCTAGGGAGTGGCAGGCACAGGTGCCATTTTCTGGTACCCCCACACTTAATTTAGGGGTCATTACAACATAACAGCACTGCATCCAGGTCCTCCGAAGGACCAACCATCTCACTGGCTCAAGGGTTAAAGCCCACCCCTCTTGGGATTTTATTTTTCAGCGGTTGCCTCTGTCCTCACAGGCACCTGTGGAAGCTCCTATGTTATCACACAGGTGGTTTGAATTAGGAGTATCTCAGTCCCTTGAGCATGGATTTGCTCGTGTTTTTTTTGCTTTTTGCTCTTGGTGATTGCTGGTTCTAACCCACCAGCCGCCTTCCTACAGAGGTTCTCCACGGGCCCGACTCTGAGAGAAGGGGAAGTGTGAGAGCTTGTTTAAAGGGCGCAACCCTGCCATATTGCACACATATTTAATTATTTAAAACTGAAATGAAACACCGCTTTCCATTTTTGCCAGTTAAACTGAGAGGCCTTCAGACTCTTGAAACGCTCAAGACCGCATCTCACGGTGAGGAATGCTTACGGGGCTATTCTGGGTCCACACGCTAGGCCTAACATATTTTATGAAGCATTTTATTAAAACCGCAGGACATGGCCTTTGCTTTATAACTCTCAAGTACACGGCTGTGAGGCGAGGCTCCTGACCGCAAACTCTCCCTGACCTCTCATCCGCTGGTTTATGGTCCATCAGCCGCGCTGTGAATTTTAAGGCCTCCTTATGCCTGGATTCATGGATTTTCCTATGAGTGGAGCTCCTGAAAGTTCGTGGCTGTGGAATCAGAAAAACGCCCCTGCCAGCAGCCAAAGACTCATCTCATATTAGGCTCCAGCTGTGTGGACATTTACACATTTCTCACAAATTATATAGAATACAAAAGGTCGCAAAGTTCGTCGCCTTTGAGGACTTTTCAAAATGGTTTAAATTTCATATTTACCAATTTCAGCAAAATAATCTTTCTTACATTTGAAAGACTTTGATGGAAGCCTTTTTTAACGCTACTTCTGCATACACTGCCCTGGTGAACGTTCGAGTTATTCATCCAGTTTCGCAGCCTCAAGGAAAATATGCACAGAGCATATCCATTTTCACAGCAAACATGCTAAATAAAATGGCGCGCTTGGTCAATGGACATGTACCCGTTCCCTAAGTGACCTAACTGTATATGATATCTGGTATTGTGACTTTTTGTACCCTATCTCAAACGCTAAAGTATATAAAAAAGGAATACAGAAAGGTGTTGGGTGGAACGCTGGAATAATTCTCAGCCACTTTTAGGGGCATATTAACAAGCCAGGCGATAAAATTATCGCCGCTATAACGGCGATAATGGGCTTGATAATATGCTCTATGGAATTCCAATTGAAGGCCATGGTAGATGTGAAGGACATCTAACATGGGCTTCAATTGGAATTCCATAGAGTATATTATCAAGCCCATTATCGCCGTTTTAGCGGCAGTTTTCTGCCACTAAAGCGGCGATAATTTTATCGCCTGGCTTGTTAATATGCCCCCAAGTAATTTGTGGCTGCATTTCAGCCCATCCTTATTTTGCCCACCATGCCATCTTAGTTTGGACCCAGCCATATGCAAATCAGTCTTGACCTTGTTCCTTTAGGAACAGTTCACCCCAAACTGCCAGGCTAGATCCTCCCTGCATCGAAACACAAGCAAACTAGTACCAGTTTCACCCTGGTCAGATCTCATCAGCCAGGGTTACCTTGACTCCAGTGACACAATGTGATTGGTACCCATGTCCGGGATTACCCGTCCCACTAAGGGAAACACACTAAAGTATACAAAAAAATGCTGGATGGAATGCTTGAATTAATCTCATCCACTGTAATTACTCGGAGCTGCTTCTCAGTCCACTGTTATTTTTTTTGCAAAACATGCCACCTCATTGGTGTTGCTCTAATAGGAGCAGTCCAGCCAAAACTGCCAGGCCAGGTCAGACAAGAAATCTCAGCCTCTGAACACCAGTCACCAGTTCCACTTGTATGGGACTGTGTATTTTGCACACCATGCACTTCATTTTGGAACCAGCTATAGGCAAATTAATCTTGACCCTGCTGCAATGGGAACAGTCCATCCAAAATTACCTGGCCAGGTCCTCCTTGAACCAGAACACAAGCAACCTAGGATGATTCTCCCTAGGTAGGGCTCGTCCGGCAGGTATAGCTTGGGTCCAATGACACAGTGTGCACGGGTCCCACATCTGGCATCTGGGGCATACCCGTCTCACCTAGGACAACACACTAAAGTATAAAAAAAATGTACTGGATCTCAAACACTAATCCTGCAGGTGCACGAGACCTAGGTCTGCTCTGTGCCATGGAAGTCCAGAGCTTGGTTCTGAGCCTTAGACAGGCATACTTAATGTGAATTCAACAGGTCCCACCAGTGTACAGTTCCACTTGTATGGGACACGCAGACCCGTGCGCTGACACCATGCGTCTGCCGAGTGCATGTTGCGTAAAGTGTGCATCGCAGCAGGACTCCTTGTGGATATTAGTGTGAGATTGCAGAGACCAGATAGATCCTTTTGAACTACCCCTGCTTTTACATGGCACACAATGGAGGTTGTGATTCACTGCCCAGGCAGTGTATCCCTACTGAACTGAAAGGTATAATCCTAGATGTTGAATTATGAAAGCATAGAGGCCTTTAGAAATTCTCTGGAACCTTTTAGTAGGCAATTGCTGATAAGTCCTTCCCAAGCACTGACATATGGGTTAATGGTGAGAGTATGGGGGGTGAGTCAGCAGATTCAGTTATTAAGGTACTAAAGCCTCTAGGAAGGGCCTAGTCCCTTTTGTCACCCCGAGTGCTTCTTGAGGAAGACTGATGACAGCAAGGAGCTGAGGTCTCACATTTCATTGTGCTCATGTAGATGGTACTCCGACCCAGCGCACGCATCATCACTACCTGTTGTGAACCAACACATTTTACAAAGACTGCATCTACTCTGCAGCAAGAACATGAACCCTTAAAACGAATCACCCTAGATCAGTTCCTGGATATTACAGTGAAATTAAAATCCCCCAGCTGGGAAGTGTGAAGATAAGTGGGATCGAAACTACCCACTCCACAGTTGTGACAGACACGCTCTTGCTTAAACCTAACAGGTGCCTAACACCATAGGGAACACCATCACCTGAACTGAACATTGACTGTGATCTTCACTTCTGATTTATGGGAGATCCATGCTTTAATAGTAACTCCTCTCAAAGGGAATTATCTAGATAAGGAAATACTGGTGACCTATGGGCCACAGAAACCAGGGAAATTACAGCCTCAGTGATCATGCACCAGCCCTTGAATCTAGTCTATTGATGTCTGTGCATATAACCCCCTTAGTACCAGTAGTATACACACTTATGGTGATCAATATGCCTTATGTGTAGTATCTTCTTTTTTGTATGATAATATTACTTCTCTTATTACTAAATGAAAAAATGGGATGGAAAATGAATTATTGTGTCTGTTGGCTCACTGTGTTCTGAGTTTCTACCCCCACACTACCTGCTTGAGAAGCCTTTGCTTGCCTCCCTGATACCTTCAGATTCAAGTGTGGATGGGGTGTGTGTACTTGGTCCAGTTTTCAGAGCCATGATAGGGTGAACCCCTGGACACTAGAGGTAAACAGCCCTAGCCACCATAGCTGGGACCCAGTAACCCCTGCTTGCCATGTGACCCCCTGAACAGGGTCTGACACAAACACTTATGTAAAAATGTTACATTATTTCAGTCAGGTGAGCACGGGTAGTAGAAGGCACAGGGGAAAACGCAGGGACTGCAAATACAGTCGAAGGAGAGAGCACGGGTAGCAAGGGGGGAGAGGCCGAGCAACAGCAAAGGCGCAAAGTGGACATATACCTAAAGATCAAGACAAGTTGAGATTGACAACTGCTGGGGGAGCACACTGGTGGGGAGGGTAGGGACGGGGGAGGGAAGGGATAGTAGTTCTGGTGTTGTGGAATTAGGAGAAGTAGATAGTAGGGGGTGCTGAAGGACAAGAGCTTGCGGAGGGTAGGTAACGAGAGTGAGGGTAATAATGTAAACTTTTATGGTTGCACAATATGACACCTATGGGCGGGTGAAGGGGAGGGCAACTTATATCTGTGTATTGAATGCAACAAATGTGAAGAAGACGCTGTGGAGATGAGAATAGCAAATAATAAAAATGTTATTAATTTTTTTTTATTTCAGTCAGGTGAGGACAAAAAACTGCATGAACAAAATCAAAGTAAAAGTGAGATACTGCAAACTATGTGAAAACCTATAATTGGAAATTGTACAAATCTTTGCTCGTGTGATAAATACTTTGCTCGTCCTTCCCTGCATACCAGAGTCCCACACAGGTGGTCGCTGTTACTCTGGAATGTGATATCCTCGAGAGCCCTTCAATGTTCTCACACACGAACTCTGCACTGCTTCCAATACCCCCATCTCCTCTGTACTTCTGTAACCAATGCGTCACATCTAATTCCTCCTTCTGCCTCCTAATTGCAACAAATCACGACTTTTGTGGAGCAAAGACGTGGTTACTGGGTAGCTAAGGGTTTCTTGCATTAGATTCTGTTTTTGTGAGGCTGCAGCTAGGCCAGAACTGCCAAGGACAGTGGTATTGTGTGCCAGTTGTACTTAGAGATAAAGTCACTGCCATACTCACAGTCAACATGGAAACTGGATGCGCCCATTCAATGTTAAGATATTCTCTTTATGGAGAACGCATGTTGGGTAGACAGCAGGGTGTGGTTCGCTATGGTTGTGACCAGCCGCGGTCCGTGCAGGTAACAGCAGTGGGGTGGAGGGGCCGGGAGGGGGCATTACGAGTGACAATGCAGAGGGAAAATTAAATAAATAAATAATTTCCCCTTGGCATCGTCCCTCGAAATCCCCACCCACAAGGACCCACCGCCTCACCGCTGTTACCTGCACAAACTGTGGCTGGTTGTGGCTGTGAGGAAGGCGAGCAGAGTCTTGCTCCAAAATGCTTCCCATCTAAATCTTGCCTGAACAGTTTTAAGTTCAGGTGTCAAGTTAGATGCCCTCACAAGTAGACGTAGACCGTGGTAGTGCGTTTGTCTTTTCCAAAACCGAACTATCGCCAGCGCTAGAATTGACTGAGAAATTCTCCTAGTTAAAGCGGGTGCTGCAGAGAGCTGGCCTGGGAAACATGGGGGCATATTATCAAGCCAGGCGATAAAATTATCGCCGCTTTAGCGGCAGAAAACTGCAGCTAAAACGGCGATAATGGGCTTGATAATATGCTCTATGGAATTCCAATTGAAGTCCACGTTAGACGTCCTTCACATTTAACATGGGCTTCAAATGGAATTCCATAGAGGATATTATCAAGCCCATTATCGCCGTTATAGCGGCAGTTTTCTGCCGCTAAAGCGGCGATAATTTTATCACCTGGCTTGATAATATGCCCCTTGGAGAGGCAGTTACTGGTCTGTGTTTCCGATCTGTGCAGTCTGCTGCCCATGCCCACATCTGAATATTTCCCAAGTTATTTCTATGTGTGGTAGAAAGTGCATTTTCCAGGAAAACAAGTGCACAGACAGTGGCGGCTCCTTCACGATGCTGGAGGAGCGTCGCCTCACCACTGACTGGCCCAGAGCCAGCAAACGTAAAATAAAACGATGTTCTTGCATCGTTTTATCTTGCATTTGCCAGCTCTTAGCCACCGGTGTTGAGAGAGGCAAGGCTTAGTCATGGGAGGGAGGAGGAGAAGTGTATGTGCACTCCACTCCCTAAGTGCGCATATGTGTTTTGGCCAGCCGTCTCAGGCTGACCATAACACACATGCACACTTAGGTTTTCTCCAGCCCAGCTGCATTGAGCAGCTGGGCTGGAGAAACCCCACAGACTCCCTGGTCTGAGCAGGGTGTCTTTCCAGCCTACTCAGACCAATCCCCGCGCTGATTGGATGGGAGTCTGGGTCCCAGGGGCTGCTGTGATGAAGGAAGAGGAGAGGCGGCAAATGCAATGAAACACTGGAGGTGGCTGGCGCCAAAAGGTAAGTTTTTTTAAAAAGAATGACTATCCAGTGCGTGTGGACTACTAGGGATGGATACAGAAAATGGGAGGGACTCTGCGATGTATAAATTTAGATATTTGATATTTATGGCCACTTCGGTGATAAGATTATGTATAGCCTCAATGTGGCTACAGCGTTATGCACCTTCTTTTGAACTCTGGCGTGCCAGATTTCTGGCATCTGTCAATATTGAATATAGTGCATATGCGCTGAAAGGTAAGCGAAAAAAGAAACTAGGTCAGGAAATATGGGGACCAGTGATGACCTATATGAATCTGTAAATTATCAGTGTATGTGCAAAAATATTGGTGTTGCTGTGCTGTAATTAAGCATTAAGCGGGATTCTTTCTCTGTGCTTTTCCTTTAGTTTTTTTCTTTTTTGTCTTGCTCTCCTTTTTGTACGCTCATGGATTATCAATAAAATCATTTAAAAAAAAAGAATGTATTTCTAACACCCACCGCGCAACCCCTACCACGTGAGCCCTCCGGCGCAACCCTACCCAACCCACTACCTTTTGTTAATGACGGTCGCTGCTGTGAACAGACCCCAATCTGTATCTACACCTCACACTGATCATCATAATAAAGTGTCTGTTCTTTTGAAGTGTCCTTTTCATATATGCTGAACAAAGCACAGCTTCTAAAGCACGCGTATGCCGAGGCACCTAGGAGCTTGAGTCCTATAACAAAAGCATAACAGAAAAACTATTTCTTGTAGGAGGTAAAAAGCCACGTTGCTAAAGATTCCCTGAAGAAAACCAGACTCTGTTGGGATGTCATAGTGAAGGGCAAAGTATTCCGAAGTTTACCTGCTGAGTAAAAAAACTTCTATCTCCCCACTTGGTTTTCGTTATCTTTGAGATGGCCACTAATTTGACTGTTCCTGATCTAATATTGGGATGAGAAGTATGTCAAGAAAAAAGCCTCTGAAAATAGAGGGGGCCAGTATTGTACAAGGCCCTATGGGCCATGCACAAGGCCTTAAATTTGACCCTCTCACAAACTGGCACCCAATGAAGGCTAGAAATGCTCTTTGATACAGAACTGAATTTGGGTATTTTTAGAAGTGTGCAAGCTGCCGTATTTTGCAGTGATTGAAGCTTGATTCGCAAACACTTCTGAATTCCCAAATATAATGCATTGCAATAGTCAATTTTACTGAGAACCAAGGCTACAATGACCAATCTTTGCATATATGTGGAATGAAAGGAAAAACGTCTTTTAATACTCTAAGAAGGTGAAAACAAGAAGAGGTGATGGGATTAATTTAGTCGGAGAAGCAGAGCTGTATATCAAATAGAACCCCTAGGTTCTTCACTTTTCCGAACTGGAGATGGAAGTGGGCTGAGCATGGGGGGCCACCATGAAGTGTTCCCGAAAGCAGTGTTGTCGGCAAAGAGGATCACCTCCGTGTTTAACTTAAGGCAGTTATCCTGCAACTAGACTGCAATATGAACCAAACAGTTTTAAAATTTATTTGCTGAAAAGTCGACAGTAGATGAAATTGAAACAACTGTTTGCGTGTCTTCGGCATACGAAACTACAGAGAAACCGTGTGATCGAATAAGTTTCACTTGGGGGTGACGTAGATGTTGAAAAGTGTAGGGGATAAAGATGAACCCTGTGGCACCACTCAGGGAATAGGGAACAGATCTAATTAGAACTTCCCAAAAGCGACAGTCTGCTCTCTATTGGAAAAAAAAGAATCAAGGATGGTGAGGGCAGCGATTCTAACCCCGATCCTCTTTAGCCAGTTGATAAGCACCAAATCATTTAGCGTGTCAAACGTGGCAGAGAGGTCAAGCAGGATCAGAGCGGCCTTCACTCCTCCATTTACCAGTATTTGATTCTCTTTAGTAGTGGCAACTAAGGCAGGTTCTGTAGAGTGCTGCGGCCGAAAACCATATTGAGAGGAGTCCAGAAGACTATTAGCATTAAGAAAAGTAGTCAGCTCTTCATTAATTGGCCTGGGTCGAGTGATTTTTTTTTAGAATGGGATGCACCAAAGCCTTCTTCCATGCTACAGGAAATAAACCAGTGGCCAGGATGTTGTTCAGCAGTTTGGTGAGCTAATCAACGATCATACTAGAAAACAATTGCAGCACGAAAGGTGGACATGGGTCCAGCAGGGATCCTGATTGAATGTTATCCAAGAATGTATTTACTCTAATCTCAGTTAATGGAGTGAAATTCTCAAGAGTATTTTGGACACCGTTAAGATTATCGTGCGACCCTAGAAATTATATAGGGGCACATGAGAAGATGCCCAGGCTTTTAGCATTTTGAATACGGGAAAACTCATCATAAATGCTATTTACCTTTGCTTGGAAAAATTCTGCCAATTTGTTGCAGAAAACTTGATCAGGGATAAAAGGTTTAATTTGATCAAAGTTTGAAAGGGTACATACAGTTTAAAAAATTTCTCCTGCAGAGTCTTCGGCAGTATTTATTTTTCTTGTAAAATAATTAGTTCTTTTTTTTGTATGATTAGTGCTTTGTACTCACCAAGGACTACATTACATATTTTTTTTTCTCTTCAATGCTATACTCCCTCCTCCATCTCTGTTCTTGGGCCCTACATTTCTGTTTAAGCTCTCTTAGCTCAGGAGAATACCATGGGGCAGATGGACTTTTTCTGTATCTTTCTATTGTTTTTTCTGGGGCTCATGCTGAAACTGCAGAATCTATCCAATTAGTATAACAAAGGTAGCATCTTCAATATTGGTATCCAGTGCTGGGCAATGCATTTTTAGTCACCTGTCTAGCTCAGAACTATCAATTGTATGCCAGGGGCGAACTTTAATGATATTCTGAGATTTAGAAGACCAGGACTTTTTAGCTGGGACTGCAAGTTTCAAAAGCCTGCTCTGGGAGCAGAACAAGTCAGAGGGAGAACTTTATCAAAACATAAACATTAATTATTAGTAAAAATCCCATCCAATGTATGGTTGGCATTATGAGTAGGTTGGTTGACTAACTGTTTAAGGCCAAATCTGCACAGGCAGTTGATCAAAAGCTCAGTTTCAGCACTATCCCCAAATTCTAAATGAAACTGAAATCCCCCAGCAAAAGTAAAGTTGGGAAACTCCATACAGGATTCCACAAAGGACTGCACAGATGTGACAAAACTGTCTCTTGGCCCAGGTAGGCGGTACACCAGAGTGCTATTGAAAATAGTAGTGCTATCCAATTTGAAGGTAAACATCAATGCTCCCCCATCTAAATGGATGACATGATTGGCTACCACTTTAATATAATTGCGATTGATAATCCCAACCCTCCCCACCCCTGTTTACCCTGTCTGTCTACTCTATACATGTCATATCCATGTGGAATGGCAATTTTCAGGTCTGCATACAACGAATCATCGGTCCAAGTTTCAGTAACACATACTAATTCTGTGGCATAACAGTCCATGAATCTGCAAATTCAAATTTATAATTTATGTTAAACAAGGGATCAGGTAATTAGTAACACCCCAGTAATCAGTTCCGGTGAGCCTCTGAGCGCCTGAGCAGAGGGTCTATGATTTGGCAGGACTTTTTCTCTAGGATGAGCAGTAGTGTTTGATCTAAAGACATAATTACATGAAGGGCAGCACTATTTATTTGAACTAACATTACAGTTGAAGACATTGAAATCCATTTGCTTACTTTTGTTGCCTAACATCAACTGCTTGTCCCTCATATAGGCCAGGTTAGAAAAATAAACAGGGGTCCTGGTGTATTGCGCAGTCCGGCAGTGGATGGGTGCAGATGGGTTGCCTTTGGTCTGCCTCCGCTGCACACATCTGCTGTGTGGATGAGCTACTTGGTCCTCTAAAAGGGTCGGGACAGAGGGGCATGGCCGGCTTCCAAGACCTTGAAGGAGTGAAGACACACCTCAGATGTGAAAGAACAAAGGGGGCAACAGAAAAAAGGACAAACTGCAGTCCAGCTATCCCTTTTTTACCTGAAACAGGATCCCCTGCCAGGTAAAAGCTCCCCTGACAGGTACAGTGAACTTGGTTTCAACATTGCATTCCTCATCAGACAAAGTCCGAAGAGACCTTTCCATGGAAAACATTTCTGCTTCTCTGGTTCTTCAAGGAATTGTTTGAGATAGGGTATTGTATTATATATTCAGTCCTACTGAACCCTTGCAAATACTATTTGTATTCTGTATTTCTTTAAATGACTTTATCACTCCCAGTATTGTCTCCAATGACTGGGACATTAATACAGTGCATAAAATGTTAGAAGATCTAGGGTATTCCACTGTTTTCAATTCTGAGGAAATTATGATGCCACAACTAATTTTGATGAAATGTTCTGTTTTCAACATTATGGTGACCTCTTCTTCCATAAAGCAAGTACTCCACATGCAGAATTTAATTACATACAATGGTAACACTGCCCTACACCTCCAAGGAGTAGCTCACAAATATTTGCACAGAAGTTTGCATATTCCTCTAGTCACAATACAACTGACTCAATGTCTTATTGTTCCAGGCCCACAATATTACAAAGAAAAATATGCTCACTAATTCAAAGTTGATTTATTCTGAATCTTTCTTTTCATGTTGTCATCACAAGGGAGTAACCTTTGGAGAGACACTGCTAATTTAAAATCAATTTGGGGCAGGTTTAGGGGAATGGGCAATATTTAGAGCATGCCATATATCACATCAAATGATTTTCCCCGAACAAAACTGTGCAGCAGGCGTCATATCTTGGCTAAGATAAAATATTTATATACATCTAACATTCCTGCATTTGCACGTTTTGCAAACTGCCAGTTGTTCACAAACTACACGGAGGAAACATTAAACACCGTCCACCGCAATGGGTCATGCAATTCTTCAGTGACCAATCAGAGTGGATGGTTAGTGTGGCCATTAATTACTAATGGATGTCACGCATGTGTCCTGAGCAACACCAAAGGCTTATAAGATGAGCTGGCCCAACCCACGTTATGCTTAGACACAACAAATTCCCAACGACTTACAGTGTTGGGAAGTTGTGCCTTGATCGGCTATATACCTCAAATTTGTCCTAGGTGAAACAACACTTGTCCTTTCTTTCTGATGACATGGGACTACAGGACATTTTTATTAGGTCCTCAAAAACCAGGTCAAAAACGCTTCTTGTATGCAATATACAATGAAGTATGGAAGGTTTCCCAGCAGGAGGCTTCTGAAAGATTGCTCAAAATTGACAGGGCAAATTTAGAAAGGGCTCTAGCAGTAGTTGATAATGATATGACAACATGGTCCACTAGGATATACTATGCGAGTACAACAAGGACCCCCTGTTAATTCCAATTCCTAGGACAGGGTAAATGCATTTGACAAATAACAACCTAGGCAATCATAACTGATAAAACTGAATGTGTGTCACAAGGTCAAAAGGAGAAAACTGAAGACAACAATGAACATGAAAATACGTATGTATTTATTTTCTCAGTTAAAATCATTCATAGGAAACTGAATGTGAACAACAAAGTATTCTGCAGATATTTAAGTTAAAATCATGACAATCATAAAAATTGTGTTATGCATAAGAAAATAAACAATATTACAAAGTGACTAAATTATAATCGACGCGCATTTCGGCGTGAGTGACGCCTTCGTCAGGACAAAGTCACAGTTCCTGTAATCGAGAAAAAGGATATTTAAACAATAATTTAACAATTTATTCTCATGTAATACATTTAACATTGTAGTCGTGTTTTAACATGACCAACACATATTTATTATAGTTAATTTATGGTATGTCTTCATAGAGAATTACAGTGCGTATGGTGGAATTCTGCTATCAATAAGTGATATCCTGTATTAAGCGAACTTCTGTAAAGAAGAAGGGAAAAAAATATAGAAATGGTGAAGAAAGGAATGAATACATGTGAAAGTGAATACGTGAATAGGAAAGCTAGAAATAGAGGGTGATGAAGTGCATACCAAAGATTCCCATGGAAAAATGATAGACAGGTTAGAGTCCTCAGATGTGATAAAATATAGGCAGTTCTTAAGTCAATATACCTTTGTTCAAAAAGGTTGAGCTATCGAAGGATAGGAGACTAATGATGTCTTCAAGAGATAAAAGCATCTAGTCAAACAAACAGATAAGAAAAAGTAAGATTGGTGTAGTTATATTAGTACATCGAAATCAAGTGATATCTTTGAAGGTTGTAATATATACCTAAAAGGTATTCTGTATATGTGGCCATCAATGCAGCGACATATAGGTTGGTAATGATGCGTACTTAATAGATGAGGCTGGTAGGTAAGGTTAAGGACTATTAGATCTGAGGAAAAAAGGGGAAAGAAGAGCGTTACATATTTGTTTGTCTAACAGATTGCAGTGAACGCGTCCCCTATAGTGTTGATGTAATTCACAGATGAAAAGTACCTTTTAGGATGCAAGATCTATTTTTTTTGATAATTATTTGCAGTCGCTAGGGTGGCGAACTTGTTTCATTTAGTAGGATTCTACCGGGTCATTATAACCTATGAAAACGTAAGAAAAGATAAGAATAATGAAAAATAAAAAAGAGCGCGAAATAGAATAGGTACTCAAGGTGATATAAATGAGACATTTGTATAATGAGAAGAATGCGTTGTCTCCCGTGGGAGTAACGTCCTTTACTCAGCACTCCGGTATTATCAAAATTCAAATAATGGTGATCCAGGGGGTGATAGATTTTTTCACAATAATTTCTTTAATTCAAAAATATGTTTACTTCCAATTCATACTATTTCTCACATAGTATTGCGTGTTTCTTTTCAACAATTTCACAGTATTTCAGCCCTATGCATTTCGGGCGAACCCTTCTTCAGGGGACTTACATTCTGAAAGCAGAAAACATTTTATTCGGATAACAAGGTACATCACCCAATATCATACAATGTTCAAAGAATTGCATGCTGGTCAGTATATTGATAATTTGTGAAAGTCAGAGTTGGCCGTGAGCGGAAGAGTACCGGATTATCGAGGTGTCAGATTCATGCACTAGAAGATAGATTTACGCACTTAATTGATATGTCTGCTGTCTGTGCAAAAGACCGTTACAATGTGACTAGAAGTTTAACTGCGGGGGCGTAACAAAAAGATAGAAAACGATAGTTCAAGATGTGCTCATGCGAAAAATCGTGAAGAAGAAAACAACCGTGTAAAAGGTAAACCAAATTGTGATTAATTTTTTCTAACCTTTCGAGATGTGAACATCAAGATTCTAACAAACCGTCGTGGGAACCCACGACATGATGATTCATACACGAAACTTGTCTGAAACAGAATATACAGGGTATTTTTCAGTAAACTATGGATGCGGGAAGGATGCGGAGTGATAAGTTTACCGTGAAAAGACGGCAATCTGAAAGCAATCTTACCGCGTCGTGAATTCAGATGGGTTGCGGTGTGGAACCGTTCGTTTGGTGTTTGAGAAAGTTACTTCCTCTGATTACAAATCTAGAGACTCGTGCATCACGTGGTGATGAAAAGTGAAGATAGACTTCGTTGTCGTAATTACAATAATGCGAGTTTAATAACATAAGGTAAAAGTTGTACTTAATATATTGTAACTGTAAAAGTGCTTCACCAGATCAAAAATAGAACGGATGATTTTAAAGACAGACGGTCACATATGTCGGCGGAGTGTAATCGTGGCGCGTGTGTTTGTTCAATAAAGTTTCAGAGTGAGAATCAAAAAGAATCTTGTGCTGGGAGATGTAGAATACATCTGCAGCATGGAACCGATTATGAATCTAAAGGGAAAAAGGAAAGCAATTTGTTCAAATAAGTGTAAAAAGGAGGATCATAAAACAGTATATCAATGTGCTGTCCGAGTGCAACATGCGGAAAAATTACTACGCGTTGAAGTACGTGATGTAAAAAGATGATGTGTAATGAAATGACGATGTGATATAATGGGCTGGAACCCGGTGCAGTGGTGTTTAAGAAGGTGTCAAGAGAGGGGAAATAACAAAGAATTAGGGTAATATGACAGTAACATGAAAAAACTGTGATTACATTTCAAACCATTTGAGTCGATATAATGATAAACGTCACAGGTTTATAAACTTGATAGCTTGCTATTTAGCGATTTTACAAAAAACAATGTAGTTCAAATCGTTCATTTAATCCTTTCGGCTGAAGTGTACTCAAGTGGGTAATCCAAAAGATTTCTCTTCTTAATAAGTGTTGAGAATTGTCTCTTCCGGGTAGAATCGGTACTTGTTCCAATATACAGAAGCGTAATTGGCTGGGGTTATGGTGGTGATCGTTGAAATGTAAGGCAACAGTAGATTTAATGTTCTTGAGTCTGATGTTACTTTTATGTTCGATGATCCGAGTTTTTAATTTTCTCTGAGTTTTTCCCACATAGGGTAGACCACACGGGCATTTCAACATGTATACCACGTTACTGCTGTCGCATGAACCTGATACTCGTAGTTTTATTCTCGTGCCTTTTGATGGATGCAATATCTCACTGCCCTTGATTATGGCGTTACAAATGCTACACTTGTAACAAGGTATGGTTCCTCTGTGCTTAACATTAGTGGCATCTTCTTTGGGTTTGAGCAGTTCCTTTATGTTACGAGTGCGTTTGTACGCGAATCTTGGGATGTTATGAAAAATTCCTTTGAACTCTTCTTCCTGCGCGAGTAGTGGCCAATGTTTCAAAATGGTTCTCTTGATATTGAAACTTCTGGTAGAGTATTTTGAAATAAATACTGGTCTTTGTGTATCATTTTTCTGTTGTACTGTCAGTAGCTGAGTTCTATCGAATTTCCGGACTCTTTCCTGTGCTTCGTTCAAGGTGGTTTCTGGATATCCTCTCTGTCTGAATTTTTGGATGGTAACAGTTTTAGATTGATTGTAATAGTCCGAGTTGGACGAGATTCTCTTTAGGTGCAATAGTTGTGAAAATGGTAAATGTTGTTTCAATGAGGGCTGATGAAAACTTGAAAAATGTAAAAAGTTATTTCTGTCAGTTGGTTTGGTAAACACTTTGGTATCAAGATTGCCTTCGTTGTTAAGGACCAAAACATCTAGGAAAGGTATTTCACTTTTGTTGATGTTGTGCGTGAAACCGATTCTGTCATCTATTAGGTTCAGTTCTTCAATGGCTGTTGACAATGAAATTTCTGTTCCATTCCATAGTAAAAAGATATCGTCAATGTATCTTCCATACATGATGATGTGACTGTTCCAGTTTGGGTTGCTTAGAATATGTTCTTGTTCGAATTTGTACATGAAAAGGTTGGCATATGCCGGTGCGGCACAATTTCCCATGGATGTTCCTGATGTTTGGATGAAATATTGATCTCCCCATTTGAAATAGCTGTGGTACAGCGTAAAGTGTAACAATTCCATTAGAAATACTTTGAACATTTCCTCTTGGTCACTTGTGATTAAATAGTGTTCTACTGCTTGTAAGCCCAAGTCGTGGGGTATAGACGTGTACAAAGATTTAACGTCGATGGTACATAGTATCATATCTGCGGTGAATGATTGTCTATGAGATTCCAGTAGATTAAGGAAATGGGTGGTGTCTCTGATGTAGGTACTCATGTTTTGGACAAATGGTTGAAGATGTTTGTCTAGGAACTTTCCTACTGGTTCGTGAATGGAATTGATGGTGGAAACGATGGGACGAAACGGTGGTAAATTAGCATTTTTATGGACTTTAGGAATCATGTAGATGTAAGGGATGGCAGGGTTAATTTTGATCAAATATTCTTTCTCTTTGGTGCCAATGATAGGATCCCTGTCATGTCTTGTGTAGATATTGGTGTCATTAACATGTTCATTAACGTTAGTGTTGTAGAAATCTGTATCCATGATGACAAGAGCCCCTCCCTTATCAGCTTGTCGGATGGTTATTTCTTTGTTTTTGGACAATTGGTCTAAGGCTTGTCTTTCTTTTTGATCATCATGGATACAGATTTCTACAACACTAACGTCAATGAACATGTTAATGACACCAATATCTACACAAGACATGACAGGGATCCTACCAATGATTTTAAGATCATTCTGAATCAAATAATAGATACAGCCATTACCCAAGGAATCATTGGCACCAAAGAGAAAGAATATTTGATCAAAGCATGTATTATGCCACCCCAGGCTTGGCCTAACAATTTGACACAACTGGCTGATCACTCAGCTGGGGTAAGTTGGTGTAACCACCTCTTACTTAGGTGTAGTATACCTATACCTAACCTTAAATGGGACACCTGGTAACCTATAAGTCACTCCTATGGCAGGCCTTAACAATCCTGAAGGCAGAGTGCTTGGTTCCATGTGAGATGGTGCTCTGGCATGAGCTGAGCCTGTCTGCAGTGGTCGGAACAACTTCCTTCTACTGTTTCCAGATATCGTCATACCATATACTCTTAAGTGCATTATGAACCTCGCGGTTAAATGCTATCTTTGGTTTGGCTTTATCAAAACATGTCGAGTAAGGTGTCATACGAATTGGAATACTAACCCCTCGCCAATTCTGGCGACGGGGTTAGCATTCCACCCTTCTAGAGGGACACGACATGTACAGTACCTGAAACCCGGGTAAAATCAGACATAGCCTCAGCTCCACAAAATGGATGCTGCCACCACAGACACAAGTCTGCCCTCCTGCTGCTGGGAGTCCTTCCAGCTTGGGAGGTGTGGACAAAGGGTTTCCTGCCAGGGGAGGTGCATGCACCACCCCAGACAGGATTGTGTGTATTGGTCAGGTAGGGCTTGAAAGAAACCAGACATGCCTGTGGCTCACAAGGAGCCTCGGTGCATATGCCAGTTCAAACCGGTCCTGGGGCACACCAGTCCCGGGCCTGGGGCGAGCTGGACAAAGGATTGGGGGTGTAACCACCCCCCTTCCTGGTCCCACCCATAGGGAGGGACCTAGCAGGTAGTCCGGCCCCTAGAATCCGCTTAAAGGTAGGAGCTGTGTCCTAAGACTTCAGACATCCTGGAATCAACTTGAAACTAAGAAGAAGACGGGAACTTCGACGCTCTGCTGCACAGAGGACTGAAGCCAATCTCCCCTGTGGTCAGGGAGTGACCACCTTGCTAACGCAAGCACCATCCAGCGAATCAACGTCTGCTTTGCCGCCGCCTCCCGCCGGAGCCCGAGCCCAGAGACTGACAAGACCTGGACCTCCAGACCTCTCACCGCCCGATCCACAGTCCCTGAAAAGAGGAGACCCGTGGAGGCACCGAGACACGTGGAGCCAGCCATCTTGAAAAGACCACGACAAGCTGCAAGCGCAACAACCGAGGCTCCCTCCGAGTTGTGCTTTGGGATCTGAGAAGCCCAACACGCGAGCAGCATCTGCACCAAAGGTGAGCCCTCCAGCATCTCCACGATCTGCGTGGGGCCCTTCTGCATTTTGCCACTCGACGCGCCTAACCGGTTGCTGGCCCGCTGGCTAGTGGCCATCTTGGCAACGAACTACAAAAACTACACCACTGGTCTGGTTGCTCCAGACTGGCCCTTGCTCCCCTCCAAAGGAGCAATCCCTCTGACCTTGCTGGTCAGAACCATCAGCTTATTTCATCTCCTACAACAATTGCTTTTGCCAAGGCTTGTTTGCTTCGATCAAGTCGCCGACACCGCCGACAGCGAGAGCCTGCGTGGGACAGCTCGTGACTTGACTCCTGGACGTCGTCGACCTTCAGGGACCACGTGGCTGCAGAGACAAGCTACACCTTCCTTCCTGTTTGCACCCGACATCGCCTGGTACCCACCTGGTGCCACGCTGGTCACTGGCTAGTGACTGTGAACACTGTCCCCTCTGCTTACAGGTCTTCAACATCTCCGATCCACTCTTGGATCCACTGCATCTCTTCTGGACCGGCCGCCTGCAGCATCTTTGTCCACAGGCTCCATTGAACAGATAGAAGAAACCCGACGCACTTCGACGCCTATGCACCCGCTCCCTGTGGGTGAGGTAAAGCTGGCACTCCGGTGCCCAAGTGTAGAGAATCATCTCTAGTGTCTGTGTTTCCAATCTTAAGTTCCTAGTCCATCCGGAAGATCCTCTTTGCAGTAACTTTGTACTTTTTACGCACCCATTGAAAACCTTTGGGAGCTCGCGTGTGACTATTTGCTCTGCACACGCAACCCGTGGACCTCCTGGTCACTAACTGAAGTTAGCTCCTTGTAGGCCCAGCGATTCTAGAGGCCCTAGGCCTTTTCCCTTTTCTGTTCGTGGTACTTATACCACTATTTTAGTATATGGTTTGAGCGGCCACCAGGGCCTATCCATATAAAGTGCAACTTCTGTGTATTCTACTGTAATCTGGTTTGACGATTTGTGCTCCTGTGCTCATAAAGAGACTAGGGGTTACTTTGAGAAATAAAAATATATATATTTTGAATATATATCTGTGTGGTGTCCTTTCATTGGTATAAAAGGGGGTTACATTTGGTAAAACAGCCTGCTTAACACGTTTCACGAGTTTAGCCTCAAAGACTGCTTAGCCTACGCTACCACTAGGGCAGCTAGTCCGAAAAGGTTGACTTACAACCACACCATAAGGGTTGCTTGGCATGGTACAAGGTGGTCACTAGAACTAGTGAACAGCATATACCAGGCCAACTTCTCACAACCACTAAGAAGCACTTCTCGATCCCCACTCCGGCATCGAAATCTATATGGTAAATCCCAGGATTTCTTAATGTATTATTTACCCAATTTTTCATATCTGTCTGCCTACCTTTGCTCAGGGCAATAGTGAAATTGAAATTTAGTGACCGGGAGATTGATTTGGCCATGGATTAGCCACTCAGTTGATGGTAAATCAGCTACTGTAAATGGTAGTCTGTCCAGTTTTTCAATTTGCTGCATTGTATATTTAGCTCCCCTTTGTGCCATTTCAATCTGTGTATCAGTTAGATTGTATTCTGAAAACAGAGACGTACTTTTTTATAAAACGCCAAGGCACAAGGCCTGCACGCAAAGATTGCAGCGTCCAGCTTAATAACATAATAGAACGTAACTGTGATTGGCCGTGTTGTAATATGGCTAAATTCTGTTCCAGTTTGTCAATAGCAGAAGATACAATGTTGCCCAATGAATATACTCTGGAGGTCAAAGTTGTTAACCCATTATACACCACAGCAAAAGCTTTTTCTAAGTTTATACCGTCTATTTCCCGTATTTTCTCTGTGGCTTCTTGTTGGGAAATCTTCCAGATTTCATTATAGGCAACATCATTTCCTAAATATATTAAACGTTTTTGACGGTGTTTCCTAGGTCCTAGTAAAAAGTCCCTAAGATCCATTTCTTGTGAGAATAAAGATAAGTGTTGTTTCACTTCTGCAAGTGTTGAGGTTTCTAGCCATTGTAGGCACAGCTTCCCAACACTATAGGATGTCACTACCCCTGGATGTTCTCTTTGTACATAACAACGGGTCTGGCCTATGCATGATATGTGATATGCAGTAACCGTTCATGACATGTGTTTGTGTCTAAGGGCCAACCCACCCACTCCTTCCAATTTGGGTCTGATCTATTGTACTTTAGTATGTCATCAACTGTTGCCCCTTCCTTTATACAAGAATTCTGCCACACATGTGTTGGTGTAGGTAACCTTGGAGCGTTCAGGTCCTTTATCTTGGCTATTCCAAGAGTGGATGTCTGTTGCACAGTTTCATTTAAAAAGATAATCTGCTGTGGAATGAGGCATGCTCTAAATAGTGCCTCTGTACCCTGGACTTGCCAGTTCCTTGAACCCCAAATCGATTTTGTGTCAATTTCGTCTTGCCATAGGTTGAAAACCTGTTCAGACAATTGGGCGAAAAAGGAAGCAGAGTAAATCTGTTTAGTGTTTGTCAACGTAATTTTCAGTGCTGATGTTGGTACAACCTTATAATAAAATGAAGCTGGATCAGTTGTATTAAATCCTGAAAAGTATGCAAATTTCCGTGCAAACGCCTGTGAACTAGTTTTTGGTGGTGTTGGGCAATGTTCCCACTGATTGTATTCAAATACATTCCTAGGTGAAATGGATTTGTGCAGGAAATGATGACCAAAATGTTGATAACAGTACAATTTGTCATAATTTGATGAACCTTCTTACATTTCATTATTAGAAAATGCAGCAGTTTTCTCTAAATCAGATAACATGTTATTAACTGTTTCTGTGTCCCAATCATCAGAAAATGTACTCGAGATAATGATATCACTCAAAGATATTTTAAATACATGATTAATTTTTAAAAGTTCGGTCGGGCCGAAGATGTTGAAATCAACCTTGTCCCATACTATACCATCCAGTATAGGAACAGCTGTGATGTTCACTAATGATAAGTCTCTTTGTTCACGAGGTGATGATGTGTGTGGCTTCAGGAGGATGTTGACCTCTCCGGCTGTGGAATCTTGTGGAAGATAATGTCCATTAATAAGCATACTAAAAGTCAAAACTAAACCTAGCCATAAAAGAAAAAACATTATCCCAGAAATTACCCAGAGTTTAATCCAAAGTGATACCATGTATGTCTTTTGAAGAAAGAGAAGAAAGTTCTTTAATTCTTGCTTGAATGGTGTTTTGGCTGGCGTCGTTTCCGGCTCGCTTGGATCCAGTGAAAACATATCAAAGTTAATGAAATAGCCAGAAGCAGTTCGATCAATTGTTGGAATTGCATCGGGATTAGTTGAAATGTTATTTTCCTCTCGACAAGGCATTTTGATGTAGACTTCTGTATTAGGTCTAATTGCAACTTGTGAATTATTCATATTTTCTTTTTGATTGTGAATGGTTGGTTTAAGTGGAACAAGTTCCATAACATTGTTGCTTAGTCCTTCATTCCTTACAGGTGGCTCTTCAAACGTGATGAGTCTTTCTGTTTTAACTTCTTGGATTGAAGCTAGAGGAGGACGTCTGCTACATCGGAGCCCACTAGGCCTACTGTTTTGTATCGGCCACATAGTGTGGTTTGATTAAGTCAATTGAGACAAATCTTTTCTCCTTTTTTCCCGCAAGAGGAAGAAGCAGCACGGTTCTTGTTCCGTGTACTGCAAGGATTGGTGCAGGTTTTCTGTAAGAAGGTCCAAATTCCTTTTTGTCTGCAATTTTCTCTCTGACCTAATCCCCGACTTTTGGGATCCAGACAGGTCTTGCCTTGACTACCTTGACTTCTTCAGTGGCGGTCTGCTTGGATGGATGCTTTGTTTTGTCCTGGATTCTTTTAGATCCTGTAAAACAGCCAAATGATCATGGATGTCAAATTGTTTTTCATCCGCCACTGCGCCTTCACAATCAAGATCATGTACCCACATTCGTGTCCCAAAGAGGACCTCATATGGAGTGACACCCCTTAGAGAGCTTCTTGGCTGATTATTTAATGCCCGTCGTACCCCATAAAGGTGTGTGACCCAACTGCCGCCCTTGCCTAATACCCTGATTTCTTTATGTCTGGTTTTTTTCTCTCCACAACAGAATTTCCCTCAGGATGATATAGAGATGAGAACCACAATGCTACGTCCATTCCTTCCATGGCCTCTTTGTGAGCCCGAGAGCTAAAAGCAGGGCCGCGGTCAGAGTGTAACGTGCTAACTGCGTATGTACCGATAAAGACTCGCAAATCTTTTATAACAGTTTGAGCGTCAGCAGAATGCTGAGGCCAAACCCATAGGAATCTAGAGCATAAATCCACCTCAACCATGATATACCTGTAAGCCTCGTCCGTTTGTAAGGGGCCGCAGTGGTTCAAGTAATCACATGCGAGAGGTCTAACAGACTTTAGCAATGGCGCCTGTGCCGGGCGTGCAACGGTGAAGCCTTTCATCTGCTGGCAGATGTCGCATTTCAAGACATAGTCTTTAGTTTGCTTACTTAACCCTGGCCACCAATAGCATTGTTTCAGCAAAGAAATAGTCGCTGTAACGCCTGTGTGCGCAGAGCACAAACACTTGTGTGTAGGTAGTATTAAACCTTGCCTACGATCCATATTTGGTATTACTCTATCCCCCACTCCAGGAATCTGAGCATATGGAATCTTTTGTGCTTCTAACTTGTAGGAGTATTTGAGTGGACATTTTTTAGGTACTGCTGTGCTGCCTTTGCGTGAAGTTATGACAGCTACCATTATATCTCCGTCTATTCTCGACTCAGCACAGATACGGAAGCTGTGCGCACAGTCCCCTTTGCAGCTTCATCAGCCAATGAATTCCCTTCAACGTGAACTCCATCACGTTGATGACTCAGTGTATGGATCACATGAGTCCTCGGTAGCTCGGTTTTCAATTCTGCTACCCGTTCCCATAGCATTTTATGCTTAATTGTGACACCTTTTGCATCCTTAAACCCGTTTTGTTCCCAATGCTGTAAGTACTCATTGTACGACTGTACACAGTAAAAAGAATCACACACGATTAGTGTGGGAAATTCGTGATCCATATTTACAAGTGCCAGTATCAGTGCTTTTAATTCTTCCAACTGTGCTGTGCAGTCTCCTAGAGATTGTGTCTTTGTGCAGCTAGGATGGAACTTGCCATCACGCATGCAACCTTTAATGATAGCACAGGCCGAAAAATATTGCTGCTTACTTCCTATCGCAGGTTGAGCAGATCCGTCAGTGTAAATAATAAATTCATACTGGTCAAGAGGCAAGATTTCATTTGGTAGAGGATATTCTTGTTCATATTGCAGGAATGCTTGAGTTTTTAAACTTGGGTCAAATCTGTATTCAACATCTGTTGCAGTAAGAGAATTAGCCCATTGTATCCATCTTGGATGTAACGCTTTCGCATTCGGGATGCTGGCTTTTGTAACAGCTTCTAAAGCGGGTACCAGAGTTATGACAATAATGCGTTTCCCCTGAGCCAGTGCTCTTTCTTTTGCTACAGCAGTCTGAACTGCTGTCAGGATTTTTTCTGTTGAAGTGAAACACATTTCTGTATTTGTGTACAGGTGTGATTTGTATGCGATTGGTACAGTTTCCCTCTCATTAAAGGTCAAATAAGTGTACCCGCTTTGAACCGCAACTATTCGGATCACCAAGTGGCATACGTTTACACGTGTTTGTAAGTGTTTGGAATCAATCATGTCTTCCTGGAGTAAACGAAGAATATTAGTATGTTCTTGTTTGCAATCTTTGGCTGAAAAGTCAGGTTGGATTAATTCATAGAAAGGTCTTACCCTTTGTGCGTAATCTAAAATGTATGTTCTGCCGAAGTTTAGGAATGCTAGTATTGATTGTAAATTTTTCAATGATTTTGGAGGCTGGAGCAGTGCACACTTTTCTAAAAAGTTAGCTGCCAGACTTTTGCCTTCACTTGACAGCTCATATTCCAAAAATAGGACATTGAGATGGGCTATTTCTGATTTTTTAAAGTTGAATTTGTAGCCTTCTGTGGCAAATCCCGTAATAATGGTGCTTACCCTGGTCAAGTGCCTCTCTAAGTCGTCGTCAGTCAGATAAATATTATCCACATAGGACAACGCTTTTTCATAAAAATTTGGAAGTAACTCTGTCACTCTTGCAGAAAATACCCTGGGGCTTCTTTTGTTCCCTTGGGCGAGTCTACAAAATTGTCGTTGGGAACCTAACGCACTGAAGGCTGTTAGATACCTGCTTTCAGGCGCTATATTTGGCAGTAAAAATCAATTTGAGATATCAAGTGTGGTTTTGTATTTTTTGCGCACAATGTTATTCATTAATGCAGCACTATGTGTATTTTGGACAGCAAATGTCTTTGTGAGTTGAAATGTCTGTAATCTAATACTAGACGATATGTATTGTCTGGTTTAGAAACTGGAAACAAAGGATTGTTCATTGGAGAGGTACATTTTTCAATGACCCCTTGGTATTCAAGTTGATCTAAGATCTCCCTGACCTGTTTTTTAGCTTCTTGCATTATTGGGTATTGCCTCTGAGCAATAGGAGAAACTTTTAATGGAATCACGTGGTAGGTTGAGTTCTCATCCCACCGTGCGTGTTTTTTGTACATTGCAGAAGCTTGGGCCACTGCCCACTCCTGTGCATATGTATGTTTAAGGTGAACCAGAACATGGTTGGAAAATACAGGAAAAATTATACTTTCTCCCCTTGGGCACTCTATTACGAATGCAGGTGGCCAATCTTGTTCTGCTAACAGGATGTCATAACCAGATGATAAGTTCTTCCAAAAAAGACCTTTTACTTTTCTCGGCTTGTCCCCCTTCCATCCGGAGTGTTATTTCAAATAACTTATGTGGGACGCTCACCCTGGTGTCTGGTGTTTCCACTGTGATGTAATCATTCAACTCCGCTTTCACCAGAAATTCCTTCAGGTTCAGGCGAGCTATTGTTACTTCTGCTGCACTGTCTAGCATTGTCAGAGCCCATTCCTCGTTCAGAAGTTGTGTCCTCAGAATTCTGGGCATGTCTGATTTTCAGATAAGCAACTTTCTTTTTCTTAAATTGAGGTTTTGGATTTTGCTTATCTTCTTTTTTAGAAGTAAAGTCTTGAGCGTGCTGCTTGTCTCTGGACGGTGTGCGCTCCTCTCTGTGTTCTGACCGTCCTTCTCTTCTGAGCCTTTCTTCGAGCCCTGAAAGGAACGAGATGAACGTGTATCAGTATTCTGATACCTGTCAGGTTTCCTAATGTTATCCCTATTCCTAAGGTTGTACCTCTTTTCAGAGTGCTCCTGCTGAGGAGACCTACCTTCGGACTGAGATTTCTTGTCTTTAGAGTTTTCTTTTTTTATTATCCCACTTCTTCTTAGAAGAAGTAGGTGTCTTATCAAAAGTGTCCTTCTCAGGACTGCCCTGTAATTGAGGTTTTAAAGCTTTTCCCCCAAACAATCCCTGCCTAATCCTGCATACGCAGTGTCAATTATTTTTGGTAGTTTATTCTCCTGTTCTAATGGAGAGAACTCCCTTAGGCATTGGTGGATTGTCACTGATGCTGCTTCCGCTTTAATGTTAGCTAGTAACACCTGGTCATAGTTGTTTAACAACTACCGGGCAGATTTCCAATAACTGGCGCATCCCTGCATATCAGCAGGGATGCACCAGTTATTGTGCGTCACGGCTCTGCCACCATGGATGCGCCGCATTTACAATACGGCGCACCATGGGGCAAAAATGGACAGATGCGTGACGCATCTGCTGCCGTAAAGGCGGCGCATTGCTGGAGTTGCATCGCAAGCGCGACGCAGCTCCAGCAAGGCTCGGGGGTGCCCTATCTTTAAAATGCTGCATCAATCCTTACGCCTGCTTCAAGCAGGAGCAGCGTTTTGACGCAGCATGGTCTTAAAGGTGGCTGAGTGAAATCTTGTAGATTTCACTCAGCCACTTTAAGGAGGCGTTCCTGCGCCGGAACGCCCCCCACTGCGCTGGAACGCCTACATGTGGCGCAAGGCTTTACAACGTGATGCATCTCCCAGATGCGTCACGTTGTAAGTACCCCGCACCATGACGCTGGCTTTGCGCTGCGTCACAAAAGTGACGCAACAGTGGCGTAAAAGAGGTGCAAGGGGCTTGTAAATCTGCCCCTTCATCCCTAAATTCAGTGCAGGTTCCGCTCCATAGTCGTTTTGTATTTGTCTTAATACATCTGGTACTACTGCTAATGAAGGAATACCATGAGTTCTGGTATATATGGCAGCAAAGACTGTACCCCAAGAGGTGCAATCTTCTAACTGTGGTGTAATCCCCATGGACAAACAGATTGTTAACACTCTGTGTTTTTCATATGGTGTGGTATTTGGGAATACTGCTTCTAACTGGGTTATTTTCTGAGCTACCCATAAAGGAATTTCTTCATGTTTTGTGGGCACTTTGCCCATTACCGCGTGTAATGTTTGTGGAGTAATTTTCGTACCTGAGCTCTGTGTAGGAGCTGCAGTATGTGTAAATACTGTAGGTTGGACCGCTAGTGTCCTCAAGATGAAGTGTGTCATGTTTCTGTAGAGTTTTATCAACTCTTTGTGTTGAACAAGTAGCTCATCCTGTGGCATTGTGTCAATGTCTGGATGTGGTTCATAGGTCTCTAATATCGGCCATGTTGCTCCTGGAATCCCTAAAGGACCAAGCCTTGCTCTTGTTTTTATGTGGGGTAGGCGCCATTAAACCAGATAATATGTTCCTGGAAAGTACGCGGAATCTCAGTCTCCTCAAAAGGAGTGTAGACCGCTGGAATGTCATCATGTATGTAATAATTAAAAGTTTTTGTTACAGCATCGGCTGCTGGGAATATAACCCATGAGTAGAATACCTCTGTTTTGAAATCGTCGTGCACCTCTATCACGAATATTACTACACCTCCTCTGGGTTGTAACCCATGTTTGAGTAGTTTTACTGTTAAAGTTTGTCCTACTTTGGGTGCAATTTGTATTGCATCTGCATCTACTCTGATTCTAGAAGTGGTTGCTCTAGTGGGTTTAGTGTCGGAGTAGTCATTGTGTATAGAACACAGACTAACTGTCCAATGAAATTAAGAAAAGGTTTTATGCACAATTTTGGGAATATTGTCCTTTCAAGCTTGATTAACCAACAGCCAATACATAGGATATCTCACCTACTCAGCTGTGGCAGAGTTTTTTGCCCTCTTACTCAAGACGTCTCTGGGTTTTGTAAGTAGGGTCTCTGAGAATAAGCACGACTGGGCTACTCAGATTCCATTGTTGAGTAAGTGCGCCATCAATATTCCACGTTGGGCACCATGTAGTGTAGTCCTAATAGTACCCTGTCATGCAGGACCTACGCTGTTTACGGATAACATATTCTGTGGGTCTGGTGGTAGACTGACTCCGTGCACCCCGCCGCATATGTTAGCCTATGGTTTGCATTAGCTAGCTCACAGTGCCACTAGAATCTCCTGCTATCAGAGGGCTCGATTCACAGAACTAACTTAAGACAAAATCCTAAACTTACTACCATTTTGGTATTCACAGAAGGCACTTACTCTTTTTGGTATTCACAGAAGGCACTTACTCATTTCGGTATTCACAGCAGTTAGGACTCCTAACTTTAGGACTCCTAAATGCCTTCTGTGAATACCGAAAGTCTTAAAGTTAGGATTTTTCTCAGTTTAGGAGTAGAAAAGTTAGGACTCCTAACTTTAGGACTCCTAAATGCCTTCTGTAAATACCGAAAATCTTAAAGTTAGGATTTTTCTCAGTTTACGAGTAGTAAAGTTAGGACTCCTAACTTTAGGACTCCTAAATGTCTTCTGTGAACACCGAAAGTCTTAAAGTTAGGATTTTTCTCAGTTTAGGAGTAGTAGGCTACAGTCCTTATAAGGCGTGATGTCCCCATAAGGCATTCTGTCCTTATTTGGAGTTATGTCCTTATAAGGCTTGTTCATATGAAATAACGGGAGCTGATGTAGGGAAAGTGTACGATGTTCCCTGGACCTATATTAGGGCACTGATATTAAATATAACAGTGGTAGCCCACAAGGACAGCACCGAGGACCTTGAACACGCCACTTTACCACTGGGGACTCCAACGCCCAGCATTCCCAGCGCCAGGAGGTTCCAAAGCGGATTCTCAGCCCCACATGGCACATAAAAGCGGCCTCGGGCTGCTGCAACGCAGAAGCCCTCAAGGACAGCACCAAGCACCTTGCACATGCCACTTTACCTCTGGGGATTCCAACCCCCAGCATTCCCAGTGCCAGGAGGCACCAACGTGGATTCTCGGTGCCAGGTGGCGCATAAAAGCGGCCTCAGGCTCCCGCTGCGCAGGACGTGTGCGGGCCAAGGGCGGGCATGTCCACGCCTGTCGGAGCCCAGAGGAGGCTGGGCTGGACCCACTCTCTGACACCAGGACAGTGGATCCCAAGGATCATCATTCTGAGGTACAGGCATTAAATATTGACTTTTCCTTTTAATGTAAGTGTATCGTATATATAATAGTTAAGCGTAAAGGCACTAATGATCATCCAGGGGGGTGGAATAGCAGGGACTTTAGACGCCTTCCTAACGAGGGCTGAATCAGTTTTGACCCATCAAATCGAACTAACAGAGAGGCGTCTTTCTCTGGACTCTCTAGCCACTCAGAAGCACTGCTCCCATGGCAATGCATCCATGGATAGCTCTCTCATTCCTTCCTCTCCAGTGCCCATGCCTTCAGTCACAGCGCTTCCAGATCCTGTGTTGTCAGTTATACTAAATCCTGGCTCCGTCGAAGCCCCTGTGGAAGCTTCAACCAGATCTAAAACAGCTACAAGGGGCAAAGTCGCAACTGCCCCACAGTGAGCCAACAGTTTCAAAGAAGAAGGGGTGGTGCCCCTCTAAAGCATAAGCAAAAACAGAAGCCGCATGCCATCGAGCAGAAAGGATTCAAAAACACTGAACCAGGCTTAAAATTAAATTTGTGTCCTATGGCTGGTGATGTCACTTTCACTTCTCTGATCCAGGGGAGTGATGATGAATCATGGAAAAGATTTGAGACATTGGTTACTGTCCTACTGGGTCTATTATTAACCAAATTATCTAAAATTTTGGACAGGTTGTTGCATATTGAAGGGCGGGGTAGACCGACACATAATGAAGGTGTATGTTCTTGCCCATGCTCCTGTCTTGGAGCAGCAGAGGGACCAGCAGCATCCCTGGGGGGGGCACCCAAAGGAGTGTAACAATGAAGAGCAGCACGCCCGTACGGGAAGCAACCCACATAACACAGCAGTTACCCCTCGTCACAACCATCAACTGTCCCCTTCCCGCCAAACGGGGCATCCTTCATAGCTAGCTGGAGTTTCCAATCCCCAGTCGCATTCTACTATCCCCTCAGATGGGCCAGCTCCCAATGCATGATCAATCTTACAGGGGGCTGGAGGGAGGGAGCTTCTTCCCCCGGCAGAGTAGACCAAACTTGGGGAGCCCTCCTAATGCATATCAGTCTCTATACCTCCCACTGGCCTCCTCCCCTCTAGTACTTATTCTGGGCAATCTCCCGATTCTGAGGACCGATTAGTCAGAAACTACTGCCCAATTAATGGACAAATCCCTGCACTGGTCAACTCACAAAACATCTAGTAGGGGAAACAGGGGGGTTTCACTGGCCAGCCAAATCATAATGGTTAGAAGGGTGGAGTGTCTGGGACCGACCAAGAAAACAATGGAGGGTGATTATAAACTTCAACAACCATCATGTATCAAATACCCTATTAGATCATCCATGTTGGGACCCATCCAAAGGCACACAAATTAGAGCACTACTGTATGCATTCTTCTATAGGCACCCCCAAATGCTGGCTAGTGAAACAAGTGCTCTTATGGGGGGAGGGTGAAGGATGGATGAAGAAACATGCAATGTAGGCTATCCAGTGGGAACCCTCAAGAATAGATATGCCCCTCTAAGTGATCTGGGGCAGTGTGACTGACTATATTCCTCAGTTCACGGGCAAAAATGGACTAGTTAACCAATTAACTCCCCATATAGACAAAGTAAGCAAGGATGCTACCCCCTGCAAACTAATAGGCAGCATAGCTCTAGCATTTCCCCAAAATCAACTCAGATAACATACATTTCTTGGAATATTACAGGATTGCAGTCAAAATTAGAGTCTCAGGACTGGCTTGAATTAATTGAGATCCATGACATTTGCGTGTTCCAAGAAACATGGTCCCTAAATTCTTAATACCGCACAGGCTATCTTAATTTTTACAAACCGGCATCCCAAGGGCAGAGAGTTAGACCATCAGGTGGGCTGACAATTTGGGTTAAACAGGTTCTATGCTATAAAATGTGGGAAGTTCACAATGGCAGCCCTGACATTATGGCCATTTGTCTACAGATTAACCCCAACACCAAGATAATAGTCCTTAATGTTTATGCTGGAGGTCTCACTCGTGGGAGACTGTCTAATACAGTAGCCATTTGGGAGGACTTCCTGGAAAGGACGATTGGTACCCCAAACTTTGTAATCGCAGGGGACTTCAACATCACATTTGAGCCCCTAGATCTAAACGATAGCAAACTCACCGAAGAAGAAGATGCGCAATAGAGCATCCCTTGTTTAAAGGCGCCTCCGATCAAGAGATGGACCGAGGCAGCTTTAAAACTCAAAGCATTATGTATGGAGAGGGGTCTCAGGGCAGTAAATGGACAAACTCCATCAGATAAACTGGGCTCCAATATTCTTAACAATGGCGTGAGTACGAGTCGTATCGACTATATACTCATAAGTCTGGCATGCTGGGCCTCACTCACTGACATGGAGGTCCAGGAGAGAGTAGAAAGTGATTACAATCCCCTATTATTAAAAATGAAAGCTCCAGGATGTAATTTGCTCTCAACCCCAACAATACACTGTACCCCCAACAATGATGTGCTCTGCGATGACCTGAGAAGGGTAAAATGGAAGAAAATAGTGGAAAGTGAAGAAACACTCACAGCAATAAGGACAGATCTTATCCATACATTTACCGAGCTACAAACCAGCTCCATCCAGACACAGTTATTTCTGTAGTCTGAGATTGTCACTCGATTCAGGTGCTCTGCATCAGTAATCATTTCAACTAGTTTTTATAGAGGGGACGTTTTGTGTTTCCTTTAGTACTGGATCGATATGGATGTTCTGGAGTACATTGCTTCTACATTTGCTTTAAGGCTGAGAATGGGACCTGAGCTATTCAATATCAACTAGTTTTAGTTAGGATAGCATAACCTTTACATTGTCTTTTATTTAGTTTTTAGTTTTTAGCCTATTATACCCAAGTTGATGTTATTTGTCTACAAGCGATTTTTACTATTCCGGTGAGCCTCTCAACACTATCTTGTTAATTTAGAACTAACAAAATGATTTTTAAAGGGCAATATAGTTTATTTTAAACGATGTGCCTCTTTTAATAGGTTACCCACCCTCTCAGAACTGTGAGCATTACTGCTAGGAATTTAATCATAACATAAGCAGGAATCCCCATTAGCTCACTGTATTAGTGAAACACATTAGCATCGATCCTGCTATCTACTTGTTGAAATGATTCCACTTCTTTAATATTTATGTCTTATTTCAGAAGATAGATGCTTCAGTACCTAGTGAGAGTATTGAGTCACCCTAATATTTTATTGAATTTCGAAATGTTCATACATTGATGCAGTTTGAGCTGAAAGGACGATTCCTATTGAAGCTTCTCAATTTTAGAACCAATAGAGATCCCTTTCACCTGTTTGGATGTTTCATGGCAACCTGAGCAATTATATTGTTCGGACATTTTTCTGATTCAGTTTGAGTCGCAAGGACGATTCCTATTGAAGGTTCCACCTCAATCCTGATTAGAACTAGGAATCACTTTTGATCTATGGTCACCTCACTTTTATTGCGACTTCAATTAATCTCAAGAATTGTCTAAGATAATTCTGATTTGCATTTTGTCTGAAAGTGTCTTGGACAAAGTCGATGTAATATATTTCATTGTCTTGAAGAAATGTTTTTCACAGTTAACATGAATAAATGATGTACATGTATATTTATGTCAACTGTCTAGTTAAACTCAAATGAATTAAATTCTAAAATGAAAAGAAGGTATTCAGCCCTGAGGGAGCAGCGTAGTCTTCCATAAAACACGTGTTGGCTGAAAGTTGTCAAGTTGGCTGTACACAATAGAGTGATATTAGATTATCTTTATGTTGTAACCAATGTCATGGATATTTACTACTTGTTTTAATACCAGAATAAATGTATAATTTAATGAAAAGAATATATACTTTATAAATAAGAGTTCAATATTTCAAATAAAAGAAGTGTACCTTACTGATATACTTTGGATTATTCTATGCACTCAGCAAATATTGTTTCTAATGCCTAAGTAAGCCAGATAGGGCAACTGACTTTTGTTGTGCCAGCTAGCGTAGGGCCTGCTCATCTTACTTCCTCATATCTCTATTGCTGTTGCACTGTGAACAGAGTTGGATCTTTTTATGTCTGTGGAAATTCTGCCTTTTTTTGTCTGCCAAAAGACTGGTCAGATCTTGTTAACCAACGTTTGCTGTGCATGCAATCAGATATATCCCATCACAGCCACTCTTTGTGCAGAACACAGTTCAGCGACATTTCTAAGACTTTCCTGATTATTCACATTCTTGTTCCCCAGCTATGGAGTAGGATTGTTCATCTACGAAATTTGTAGAGTAACCAAGAAACTGGTAGAGGTACTTGCTCAAAAATGAATTTCCACCAAATTAATTGCATTAAAAAAACTGTTACTCTGCAAAACAGAGTTGATTTTGTCCTGACTAATAAGGAAGGCTTTTGTGCTAAAATTGTTACTTAATGCTGTTCATTTATTCCAAAATTGTCTATTGGTATACATGGACAGATAGATAAAATACCTAATAAAGGATTTACACACAATTGATAATGGCATGGGCTCTGAAATATGGAACCTCTGGTCATGAATTAAAAACATTTTTGGAGCATGAGTAATGAGAATGCTTGAAGGTTAGCCAAAGTTTGTATTCCCTCAAACTCAAGTCTCAATAGAGGCAAGGGTAGATTGCCATCATACCCTTTGAATATCCATGATGGTGATGAGGATTGCAAATTTGATGACAGAACTTCAGAATGCTATGATAGTGAAGAAGAATGTGAAGTGAAAAGATTTATGAATATTGAAGTGTCCTGAGTTGGCAAACAAAAAAGCTTAACAAGGTTGGATTCTAAAAGTGTAGAACTGGGGGGCATATTATCAAGAAACGGTGTTAAAATTATCGCCGCTTTAGCGGCAGAAAACTGCCGCTAAAGCGGCGATAATGGGCTTGATAATATGCCGCAGAGAATTCCAATAGAAGCCCATGTTCTGGTGTGAACATGGGCTTCTATTGGAATTCTCACAGTCATATTATCAAGCCCATTATCGCTGCTTTAGCGGCTATTTTCTGCCGCTACAGCGGTGATAATTTTAACGCCGTGCTTGATAATATGCCCCCAAGTTTGCTTGAATTAGGCACCAGTGCAACCATAGCTCACTCTAGCTATGTTTTCTTGCTCATGCTAACATTTAGTCCTATATTACTGTTGCCTTCTTTATCTGTAGTTTGGTTCCAAAGACTTGAAAATCAAGAGGAGGTTACTGAGCCAAAACCTTTACATATTTGCACCTAAATGAAGTTGAACTTTTTTCATTGTGATATTCTGAGACTATGCACCTACTAGCAATTATTTTAAGACATAGACATGTGACTAAACTTTGAAAAAAAAATGTATTTTAGGGCTTTCGTTTACACCCTGTCTCCTGTCTGTCAGCTTGCTTCACAAGCTATTGCTGTTGGAAAATCTGGCCTGTTGAATCTATGATTCACAGATCATTTGTTCTGTCAATAAACCTTTTCAGTCTATTTTTGGTGTGTCTGCTGATTTATTTGACATAGTTAACTAATCTTCTTTGTCCCATTTGTAGACCAGTGATAAACAGTCCCTGAAAGCATAACATGTTATTCCTTTTTGTTATTTTCAACACAAACTTTAGTTATATGCGACATATTAATTTCACATTTCAGTTGAATCATGCTATTTATTATACACAATAGAACAAAGTATTGAAATTCCTTGTCAACTAACTGAGCACTGTTAATTAGATTATGCTCATTAGTAACATGAAATTCAATCAATCTTCTTCCTCCCCCTTTCAACTAGACATTGTCACCTATTGGTTAATTTATAAATGGAAAGCTGTGCATGTGAAAAATCATAAATCACTATATGCACATTGTTAGGAGAGCTAATAGTGGGGTTTTTTTGTCCTCCTTTGCCTCTTTCACACCATTTCACTTGCTTTACCAGCCAAAATGTCTGAAACCTCATATGCTGAAGGAGGTACCAGAGGTGGATTCACTTATTATCGCCCTTGAATTGTGAATCCCACCATCTTTCTCCCAATACACACCATCTCTATGTGCCGGCCTGCCACCTTAGAGAAACGGTATCAGCCGAGGCGGAGAAGGGCTTAATCATTGGATCCCTGATCTGCAGAATGGAGGGAATTTAATGGTGATTGCTCCCACCAACTCAGAAGGGGTATCCAAAATTCATATCTTCTTTGGCCCTTAGATGCAATATCCAAATTGGCCACCTTCCTCACAGACATCAGCCAATCCTCATACCTAGGCGGAGCCTGAGACACCCACTGTTTACAGATTTCTCTACGGGCCATAAGGATAGCATAAAAGACGAGTTTTCCATTATTATTACAACTTACTGTTTGAGGGTCCAAAGCTCCAAAAATCACTAGTTAAAAGCTTACCTTGATTTGTATCTTCAAGGAATCTGACAACGCTTTACTCAAGGGCTCCCAGAATGTCTGAATCTTTGGGCAATAAAGAAACATGTGGAGATCATCTTTATTCATACTGCCACACTTTGGGCACGCAACATCGCCTCCTTTGCCGAACTTGGATAGCCTCTTGGGAGTCCAATATGACCTATGAAGGGTAAAAAGATGATTCCTTCTCAGGTATGCAGGTTTAACTATTTTATAAAGAGTAGACATAGATACTTGCCATTGATCTTCCAGCGTAGGCACCGGCAAGATCCTGCCCACTGGTCCGCCGGCAGATTGAATTTCCCAACTTCCATCACCATCATCGTCCAATTCCTCAGAGCAATTTCTTTCTTGAAGACAACCCTTAAAACTCACAATGTCCACCTATTTTGATGCCCGAGTTTTGAAACCGGCTTTGAACCTGAATGTATTTAAATCTTGAAATCTTTTGTTCCGTTTTCTGTTTGCACCATTCTCACGCAACCAACTGATCTTCGTGCAAGAGATGTTTCCACTTTCGTAACCCGGCCTCCCTCAATGGGATAGCCAATGCATCCTTGGTCCATTCTGGTGAGCCCGGAGAGTCCCAGAATGGGGCATGCTGACTAAAATATGGCAATTTTACAGTCTTCTTTATATTATACCATGTCTCTGCCATGCCACTTAATATATTCAACCTAACTTTTTTGTAGTACTTAGGGTCAGCATATTTGAACAAAAAAAAACCTTCTCCCCGGTTTTCTTTTTTAAACTGTACCTCAAATAGTTTACCTATCTCAGATTTGGTAGGAATATCAAAGACCATTCTTCCATTCTTTAACAGAAAAGACCAAGAATAAAAAAGCAAATCAGGTAATGCTAGCCCTCCTTTCTCCAACCTTCTTCTCAACTTTTTCCAGGCGATATGTGGCCCTTTAGAGGACCAAATGAAAGAGCTGATCTGACTATGAATTTTTAGTAAACCCTCTTTATGGAAAGGGAGTGGACGGGACTCAAAAAGAAACGTAAACCTTGGAAGGATTACCATCTTTATCAGATTTACCCAACCAAACAAGGTTAGGGGGAGGTGAATCCAACTCTTCAGCATAGCACACACCTCTTTCTTAACTATCTCAAAATTTTATTTTGTGAGATTGGCAATATCATGTGTGATTCTCACCCCTAAATACCTCATATCCTTTTTAGATCTTATCTCACCTACATCCAAGTTCCAGGCCAAGACCTCCATTTTTTGTTTATTGATCTCATACCCTGAAATTTTCCCAAAATCAGTGGTGACTATCAGAACACACTTCATTGCTCTCTGTAAATCCGTAGTGTATATCAGAATATCATCCGCATATAGACCAACATCTTTAGACCAACCATTATAATGGCATGGGAGAATTTCTTGGCTGTTCCTAAACCTTCTAGCCAGCGGCTCTATGTATAGATCGAAAAAAAGAGGGGACAAGGGACAACCTTGTCTCATCCCTTTTAAAATCCGGACAGGTTTTGTCAAGGCCACGTTAAGTAAGACACTGGCTACTGGAGCAGCATAGATTTCCTCGAGAAGCCTACAAACATTAGGACCGAGGTTGAGAGAATTAACCACTGCTTTTAAAAAAAAACAGTTGACGCAGTCAAATGCTTTAGCAGCATCTAGTGCCATAACTGCCAAAGGGAGATCATGGGTGGTGGCCAAATCTATTGAACCTATAAGGGTAAATGTCAGTTCTTTCAGTGTTCTGCCTCGGATAAATCCTTTTTGATCCTCATGCACCAATAATGGCATAGACCCATTCAGCCTTTCAGCTACAGTTTTAACAAAAAGCTTATAATCACAGTTTAAAAGTGAAATGGACCTATAGGAATCACACTTCTTAGGGCATTTGCCAGGTTTCGGAATTAGCGTAATGGTAGCCTCTCAGGCCTATCGAAATCACACTTCTTAGGGCATTTTCCAGGTTTCGGAATTACCGTAATGGTAGCCTCTCTCCAAGAGTCCGGAAGTCCCACTCCAGTTAAAAAATTGCATTAAAGAGTTCAATCAAAATGGGACACAATATATCTTACAAGGCCTTATACAAGGCAGGACCAGGTGACGCAACCCATCTGGTCCGGGTGCCCTCCCTTTCTTAATCTGTCCTATTGTCTTTTGTAGTTCCGCTATAATTAACATCTCGTTCAGATGTTTACTATCCTCAGCAGTAAGAGGCTCAACAGGGTCTTGGCTCAGCCATTTAAGCACCTCCTCCTCCGTGACCTCTAAATCCTCCTGGCAGACTGCACCAAAATATTTGTGAAAAGATAATTCAATAGCCTGATTATCTCCGAGTAGTAGTCCCATTTGTTCACACTTGATCTCTTTAATCGTGTTTTTCACCTGATCACTCTTAACTTTCCAGGCTCGTAACTTACTACAGCCTTCTCCATATTCGAAGTGTGCCAGGCGAATTGCCTCCCATTTTTTCCTAACCCTATCTAGTATAATAGCTGATAGAGTCGCCTTTGTTTCCATTATTTTATTCACCCTAATATCATGTTCTCCCTGAGTAGTTAAATTATTTAAGTCATTTTCAAGAGTCCGAATTTGCTCTTTTAGCACTTGAATCTTGTTCTGATAAGATCTTCTTTTCGCTGTCGCCAAAGTGGCCAGTCTACCCCTCAAATAGGCTTTATAAGAGTCCCAAACTATACCCAGAGGAGCGGATTCCCTATTGTTATCAAATAATTATTTTGTCTCTTTTTGTAAAATAAGGAGAGTCTCATCATCTAATAGGATGGTACGATCCATGATCCATCTTGGTTGAAACCTTCCTTCACCCAATTTTATCCAGAGTATTATAGGTGAGTGGTCTGAAAGATGTACACCTATATGTTTAATTTCTAACACTGAATCTTTTAACTTATTGTCAATTAAAAAGTAATCAATTCTAGAGTGATGTCTATATTTCTTGTTGTGTTATGTCAAACTTTTATGTGAACCTTCCCTTTGCCACCAGAAGTCACAAAGCCCCAATTGTCTCATCACTTGGTGTATCAACGCCGACAGTTTACGGTTAACCACTGCCCTACTATTTATGGATCTATCTAATTTATGATCCATAACGGCATTGAAATCTCCCGCCATCATGATCGGGTCAGGAAAATTCAGTAGCTCGGCAAATAAAGCTTCCAGAGGGCCTGTAACATCTTGATTTGGGCCATGATAACCCACCTGTGTATATTTATCCCCATAAATCTTTAATTTTGCTATGAGCCAGCGGCCTGCAATACTGGAAACACTACCCTTGATTGTAATATTCATCCCCTGTTTCACCAAGATTGCCACACCTCCGGTCACTAACGACTGCTTTGTAACAATTAGTTGAGAAATCCATTTTTAGCCTTAAAAAATGTCCAACTCCCAGCCTCTGTCAAATGGGTCTCCTGAATAATAATTATCTGTGCCTGCCAATCCCTTAAATACCGCAAAATGTTTTCCCGTCTAGCTCTTACCTGCAGACCGTTCACATTCCAAGATAACATTTTTATCTCATTCAGACCACTCATAACCATCACTTATGAGATCCTTCTTATAATTGATCATTGGCTGTAACTTGGAAATCAACTCAGCAAATGAGAAAACATTTTTGTGTTGGCTTTTTTCCCTTCATGCTCCCCACTCTGTCCCCCACCCATGGCAAACCCTTCCCTGACTTTCCAAGGCGAAAGCCCTATGGGTGTCTTTCGCCCGGAGTTGCATCTTATGGAAGCCCTAAAAAACTATTGCTTGAAGTAACAGGAAGAGAAAATATAGAAAAGAAAACTGATTCAATCCATCAAAGTCTAAAAATTAATGTATGAAAAGGCGAGAGTTAGACTCCTGCCTGATCCTATACTAATTTCCCGCCTGCAGATTATCGATAAATTTATCAACCTCTTCGACAAAACGAAAAGAGTGCATTTTATTGTTCAGCATTACCTTTAACAGGGCTGGAAATGTTAACTGTACTGTCACACCTAGCTTCCTTAAAGGCTCAATTCTCTTCCCTAGCTCCCACTGCCTATTAGAGGTTACGCTAATGGAGAAGTGTGGTTCAATGATTAGAGCGGCAGACCCTGATGCAGAGGTCTAGCCCGGGACCAGGGTTCAATTCCCTGCCTCGGCGGGTCTTGGGCTCAAAAATTCCACGGACCTGATAATTCTCGGTTCCTATTCCAATCATGGAGTCCCACTCTGCAACTCTGGGCAATAGCTTGCTTAATCTCCTCAACGGCCCCCACAACGCTAAGGATGCCTGGCCTCCACCTTGGGGGTGCCCAGGAGTGGACGCCTCACAGGGAAAGCCAGGATGGGTTCCACAGCGGTATTCGTACAAGCGCCTTGAGACCCTTGCGGGTGAGTAGTGTGCTATACAAATATCAATTTACATTTACGCTGGACACATCCGATCTGACCTCAAGCCTTACCCCATCAATCTCCATCATCTTCTTAGTCAGGGCCCTAGACAAGATTTTCTCCTTAAGGGTATACGTGAGAAAGTTAACTAAAATTCTCCTGGGCTAGGTCCGATTTGGATTGGGTCTGTAAGGGTCCCTATGTATCCTTTGGATATCATTACTGATCTCTTCTTCTGCCTCCTCAAGAAGTAGTTCCCTTTTGAGCAAATGGACTATAAATGCTTTGATGTCATCTCCCTCCTTGCCTTCCAGAATTTTTAAGAACTTCAAATTGTTTCTCCTCTGAAAATTTTCAAGACTTTCCACCCTCTCCTGTTGTTCTCTCTCATTCGCTTTTATAAGCTCAATATCCGCAGCATTAACTCTCACTACTTCTTTAAGATCTCTTACTTCCACTTCTAACATTACAGTTCTCAGACTTAAGTCGTCAATTTTTTTCTCCAGACTGTCACACACCGCCCTAATCTCTTTCTGATTAGTTTCTGATGTCTCAAAACGATTTTTAATTTCCAGCGTGAGGGTTGTAAGCAGAGTGCTAATAGAAATATCCTCATTATCCAGATTCTTCGAAGCAGCTCATACCTCCTTACTAATCCCTAGCTCCTCTGTAAATTTGCTGCCCCTACCTGAGTTGGGGCCTTCAGTGGTGTTTGACTTGAGATGCACGCCTTATTCTCAATGCCTTCATCCTGATCTACTTCCAGACACACCTCCCCGCCGATCTTTGCTGGGCTGCTATTGCTATTGCCGCTCTGCCTGTCTCCTCCACTCCGGCCCCGGAAGGAAATCCTGCTTGCGGTGCGTCACCCACTGCGGAGCTCCAGCGCTACTCTGAACCACGGCTGGTCTGACGCCGTCGTGCCACTTTGGTATTTGCCTCCTTCACTGCATCGGAAAAGGTTCCTCAAACGACACGAAAGTACAAAATTATGCCGCACCGCCGACCACTTGCCTCTCTCCTTCTTGAACTGACAAAGAAAATGCTTCTATCCCCCCTTCAAGTCATGTGGTAAGTTTTGATGCGCACCAAGCTCCGGGCTCACCTGCGACCTGCACGCTAGCTGGCCGCCATGTTTTCAACTCAACCACAGCTCGTTGAAATCCCTGGAAGGTCTAATAGTGTTGTGTCATACTTGGTGCTTATATAACACACAAAAAGGATAAAGGGGGTCCAAGGGAACGAATTTTAAGACCCGCGAGAAGTTTTTTCCCCAATACGTAATATGCAACACACAAATAAACTCTCGGGTCTGAGCAACTTTAGAACTAGAGCATGAAAGGAGAAATACTATATTTAAGCTGTGTCTGAAATGACAGTGACCTAATCAGGAAAGAAAGAAAGAAATCCCTTTTAGGATGAATGCCCTCACTCACCAGAAGGTGACATGCTTCATCATTTGGGCTTTCTCCTCTCAGTGGGAAAACCTAGTCCCACTGAGGGCTACAACCACCGCACTGAGAGGTGGGAGCTCAGGGATGTTTTTAGGATTTTAGGATACTCAGATCCCAAAGATGAGCACTAATGTGAGATGAGGGCGCAGCGCAAAAAAATACAGAGATGTGTAACGTGTGATCTAAAACTGGCTAGCGCTATTGAAAAAATGATTTTTATTAGCTCATTAGCCCTGCCAGAAATAAAAACAGTGCAAAGCAGTTGCTATTGAAGACTGCTTGATGACAAAGGTCAACATGTTTCAGCCAATGACCATCTCAAAAGTATGTGTGGCTTTCATCAGGACCAAAAAACAAAGCTGCTGCTAGAAAGTGTTACACACGTGCAAATAAAGTTTGAAAAAAGACCAAACCAGTTAATGCTCTTGCGGATACAATCTCGCTGGAACTTGTCAAATCTGTGGGACAAGTAGGCCCACCTCAACCTGGTTACAACTCAGGAAAGGGAGCCCCGCTCTCTCCGTCGGTACTCCGTTGATGTACAGAAATTGCAACCGGAGGTGGTTGTAGCCCTCAGTGGGACTAGGTTTTCCCACTGAGAGGAGAAAGCCCAAATGATGAAGCATGTCACCTTCTGGTGAGTGAGGGCATTCATCCTAAAAGGGATTTCTTTCTTTCTTTCCTGATTAGGTCACTGTCATTTCAGACACAGCTTAAATATAGTATTTCTCCTTTCATGCTCTAGTTCTAAAGTTGCTCAGACCCGAGAGTTTATTTGTGTGTTGCATACTTGGTGCTTAGCCAGTGTGAGTGTGGTGTGGAATGTTCGTGTGGATGATGCTGTGGAATGATGGATGAGTGAGGCTGCCAGTTGGTGTATGGGCTGAGCAGCAGGAAGGCTGCTCCTGGTGGGGCTCTCAGTACTTCTACTCCTGAACTTACCATCATAATAAAAACTATCTAAAGATACTCTGGAGTTGGATCACCGATTATTCACAACATGTTGCTTTTGTTGCTACAAATTCTGCTGAGGGGGCTGGGTCCTGCCCCTCCCAGGTTGTGTATTGCAGGCCTTGTCCAAAATAGTGAAAGTTTAGGGGTTGGGGAACTTCAGCATGGTGCCACACCAGGGTGCGTATACAGTAAGTCTGTGCTCACTGCTCTCCCTCTGCTGCATCATACTGCACTTTGAACCTTTCTAAACATATGTCCCATTCTAGCGATATAGGTTTTTTGCACAAACCTCTATACTCCTCCCGTCATATGGCCCCACTTTTGGCTGGACCCCAGTTTGCTGCATCCTCCCACCACTGAGCTACAAGTGGAATCATTGTGGACTTCCAGTGTCACATTATCAGTCACTTTGCCAACAGCAAGGGTACGTCTGTGAAAGGTGCAATCACCTTGGAGCTTTTGGGCAAGGTATATAAGCCTAAGATACAGTGTTCTGGTGTGTGCCAGTGGTTAGGGCCGGTCAACTTTGATAGTGCTGCCAATACACCCACCCAATAGATGGATAAGGGGGGACAAGCCCAAACCATGTGTGTAACATCTGAATCTAAAGCATGACACCGAGGGCACTTGAGGAAGCCGTGGGGACCATTTTATCAATTCTATGTGGTGTGAGATATGCCCTATGTAGTATGGAGGATTGGATAAATCTAAATCTCAAGTTGCGCAAGATCTTTTTGGGATACTCCAGTAAAATGTTTCATTCCCTTTCCGATATCTCTTGATGAAGTTTGCCTCTCATTTTGTTTTCAAGGAGGTGAGGGAGATCATGAGGTGTGCACAGAGTCCCGGATAGAGCCAGAGGCTTAGGTGTCTACCTTGTCCCATGTTGTACAGTGCTTGAAGTAGCTCATGTGTTTCTGGTTCCCTCCCATCTGGTGCCCAGTGCTGGCGAACATAGCAAAGGATGATGCAATGCGTGGAAAACAGTGTTTCTGGTAACCTATGGGTGTGCACAAAATCGAAATGCAACATTAATGTGTTTTCTGCAAACAGCGAACTCACCATCAGTACTCCCTCCTGCTTCCATGGGGTTAGTTATCATGCCGTCAGTTTGCCTGGAGATGTGAGACCACATAAGGGGATATTTGGTGCATAGAGTGCCTGGGAGGCAGTGTAGCGTAAAGCTGTCTTCCATAGATGATGTCTATGCGCAAATAGAGTGAAGCCGTTTAGAGTAAAGAGGCACCTTGACATACCAATTTGCGCAGCTGCCCCCAGCTTTTCCGTTGTGCTGTGTATTGTGTTTCTAGAAGGTTATGCCCAGCCAACCAATAGGATAGCCCTTGTAGTTGTCCGGCCATACAATAGGCTTTAAAGTCTGCGACACCCATGCCGCCTCTGTCCATTGGAAATTGCAGTTTGGCAAGGCTTACCCTGCGTCGGCTACTACCCCAGGTGAGTTCTATCAGCAGTGAGTTTAGCAATCGAAACACACAAGCCGGTACTATAATTGGCAGGTTCACAAAGTGGTACAACATGTGTGGTCAGCACCATTTTTGCCAGAGCTATAGGGCACGCCACTGACAGGGGCAGCGTGATCCAGAAACCCACTTAAGATTTGAGTGAGTTGATCGTTTCCATGAGGTTACCCTCCATTAAGTCCTGTGCCTCATGATAAATTTGAATGCCTAGGTAGCAGAATGTTTGTGGTGCCTTCTGTATGCTTGTGTTCCTGAACAACAGTATGGGTTGCAGGTTGGTGTTGGCAAAGGAGATAGAACATGATTTATTGGCGTTTATATAAAACTAGAAAGATCCTCCAACATGGACATTAGCTGAGCTACACCTTCTAATCCAGTGCGGAGGTCCTTCAGATTCAAAATCATATCATCTGCATATAACTATATATAGTGTATTGTGTGGCCTATAGGGAATGCCCACTCTCTGGCCTCTTGACAGATTTGCTGCACTATGGGGTCAGTTGACAAACAAAATAAGAGCTGCGAAAGTGGGTAGCCCTGCTGAGTCCCACATGATACTTGGTAGGGAGCCGACATGTAGGGCCCTGTTCTGGGCCTTGTCGTACGTAGGCTCCGAACACCACAGTTTTACCCAGCAAACATAAGCTGTGGGTATCCATTATCAAACTAACGCTGCTAACATAAAGTCCAGCCTAGGGTGTCAAAGGCTTGTCTGATATCCAGGAATAGACAGCCAGCAAATGGGTAGTGTCCCCGAACACCATCAATTATCTGAAACATACGACATCTATATAGAGAAGTATTGTGGCATGGAACAAAGTCACACTGGTCCGTGTGTAACAGGGGGAGCAACTGGCGCATGAGCACCTTCCTTAGGATTTTGTTCTCTGTGTTCAATAACGATAAGGGTCTGTACAGGGACAGTTCTGTGGGTGATATTCCGTGTTTTAGCAAGGAGGTCACCAGCACTTGTCTGGTAAGCGGAGAAGCATCCATTCCTCTAGGGGGGCATTGCACAGTTTTTTCACCTGTGAGACCAGTTGTGCTGCATATATGGAATAGAATTCTACTGGAAGCCCATCTGAGCCCGGCGTTTTATTCCAAGCAAGCTTTATAATGGCCCCACGTATTTCACCTGCGTATTTTGCCTATAGTAATTGGGGCATTGAGGGCCTCTTGATCATCCTCATGCACCCTTGGCAATGTTGTCCAGTGCACAAATTAGGCTCTGACAACAGGGTTAGAGGGTGGTGGGGCGGTGTATAAGATAGTACAAAAGTCCCATAATCCTGTGTTGATCTCCAGCTGCGTCACAACTGTTCCCTAATTTGGTGTGTTTACCAATAGGATAGGTGTGGGTGCTGGGTCTGGCTGGATTAATCGAGCTAGAAGTGTACCTGACTTGTCTGCTTCTGTGTGTGTTCTCTGCACATAGGCTCTGTTGTCAATTACTCAGAGATGTTCAAGGAGTTCGGCATAGGTGATTCTAGCATTTTGTAAAGGAGTCGCGTCATCAACATTCTACGCCGCTGCCTGTTCTAATGGGCAAAGACTGTTCTCTACTATGTGAGATCCGGGAGGACTTCTCTTCGGTACTAAACAAAGTGTATATAGATGTTCCTCGTATCACCACGTTGAATGCCTCCCAACCCCCAAATGGAGAGGAGGCTGCACTGGAGTTTTGGGAGAAGTAGGTGTTAATTGTATTGTCAAGCGTCTCTGTGAATACCACCATCCTCTAGGAACCAGGTAGGCATTGGGGCTGGCGTCCGTCCCCAAGATAATTTTATTTTTCATGGATTGTGGTCAGAAAGTGTTTTACCTAAGTATGTGGCATGAGTAATGCTAGGTTGAAGGTGGGATGGGCAGAGGAATCTATTGAGATGGGAATGAAGAGTATGTGGTGGAGAAGTGAAGGAGTATTCCCTCATAGCAATGTTACGGCTATGCCATATAACCAGGCGGTCCCAGCCCTCCACCCACTGCTGCAACACACTAGCCTGTCGCATTGGACCAGGCAAGGGGGGATGTGAGCGATCTAGGGCTATATCCAGAACTAAATTGAAGTCCCCCTCCAAAACCCACAGGTATTGTGTCCAGCTTGCCAACACAGAGGACAGGTGGGCAAGGAAAACATTTTGTTCTGGATTGAGTACATATATGCACCCAAATACAATTGGTTCCCCATCCAAGGTTCTCTTCAGCAGCACATATTGAACCTGTATATCAATCCTAGTATCTAGTACCGCGAATGGGACCCCTGCCTGTAGCTATATTGCAGCTCCTTGTGGGAAAGCAGAGTAAGATGTGTTGAAGAGTTGACCCCTCCACCTCTTACGCAGCTTCTGGGCTTCAGGAGTGGTGAGGTTAGTTTATTGTAAGTAGATCATAAGTGCCCGTCACCTGTGCAATTGTGCCATTAAACTATGTATATTGTGTGCTGAGCCCATGCCCCTCACCTTCCAAGTGCTAATGTTATAGTAGCTTATTACAGTAGACATTTCGCTTATAGACTAAACCATTGAGTGCGTTTTTCACAACACAAACCACATTGCCTCAATCATATCAGTTAGGTGACAATTAAAGATATTCCCACAATACTCAGTCCAATGATGATCCTTCATTCAACTAGGCTGTAGAACAAACAATATTATATTAACCAAAGAAAACCACATGCCTTAGATTTTGGGGTGCGTGGTTCCAAATCGACTAGGCATTATCTGACTACATGGTGGGATTATGCCAGATGTTATCAGTTGTCCGGACCCGAACCTCAGTACAAAATATTGATAATAAAAGCATGGGCAGTCAATCATATAATGTATAACCTGCATATCATCACATTATAATCTGTACATGGCATGGAATCTTCCTGTGGGCGTGTATGACTAAACATTTACATGCAGAGTATGGCACCCATCCCCGTATATTACTCACAAATGTTAACCGAGAAGGTCATTGGCTGTCTGCGGGGTAATCGAAAAGAACAATGCCATGCTGCCAATGGAGTCCAAGGCACTGCCTTGAGATGATCTGGACCTGGTGGACAATTTGGTGGTTTGCAGGGTAGTCGCTGAACAGATCGCCGCAAGTTGGCCAACCAGGGCCGGCTGTGGGGATGGTGCCTCCCTCGAGCTGTCCCGGGTGGCTGTGCCCTGCTGCTGTCATCAAGAGGTGAGGGCCTCGGAGGTCCCTGCCTCTGGTAATGCGGGAAATACTGCTCCAGCCACTCCCATGTTGTGTCTGTAGCTTCAAAAAAAGATGGTTTGTTGATCATGTTTCACCTTGTGTATGGCTGGGAACAGTAAAGCATACGTGAGGACTGCTGTGCGCAAGTGGCGTTTCACTTCGATAAAGGAGGAACATCAGCACTGGACAGCCAGGGTGCAGTCTGGAAACAGAGAGATCCTTGCATTCTCCATGATGATGGGCGCATTCTTATGAGCAGCTCGCAGGAGTGTGTCCTGGTCCTTGAAGTTAAATATCCTGGCCACATTGGGTATCTTGGGGCTCCTGGTGTGGGTTTCTTTGTGGGAACGTGGTGTGCTCTCAACCATAAACAGATCTGACCAGCCAGTCCAGGCCACAGCGGTCCAGAGCCACTCCTCTTTTAATTGAGTGGTGAGGTGACCCTCTGGCCTTCTGGTATGCCTAAAATCTGAACATTATTTCTATGTGCACTCCCTTCTGCATCATCAGCATGTTCCTGGAGCTGATCCACCTGCAGGCATAGCTGGGCAACTAGCGAAGTGTGTTCCACTTGGCATAGCAACAGGATGGAGAGTGTCATCTCATTAGTTTTGACCCTATCAGCTAATTTGCGTTGGTTGTCTTTAAGGAGGCTAATATCCATGATGAAGACCCCTAGGCGTTGTTGAATGGCCGCATGAGAGTACCATATTTCCTGGAGGATAATGTCCAATTAAGCCATGCAGGTGCCACCATGGTGGGAGGCATACAGTCCTCTGGTGTCAGGGCCGAGGAGCACTTGTAGGAGTGGACCAGGAGCAAGAGTGGGAGATTGGTTTACTGGTCTTGGTTCCAGTGCGTTCCATAGCTCTTTCTGTTTGCCCCCAATTCCATCAACCAGGGGAGGGATGGGGACCCCGTCTCTGTCTCCCCATGGCAGGGGGGCTTCCAGTTCCCCTGTGGCACACACACTTTTAGTCACCTGAGCATGTACAGGTTACACAGCCATAAGGTGTAAGAATGGTGGGCAAATGTTAGGTGGGCGGCCAGATCAGCGCTGTATTCGTGAACCTGAATCAGTTTCTGCTGGCAGTTTGTAACTGTCACAATGTGCTGCCCGGGCAGTCTCAACAAGGGTGTCCTGCAAAGCGGGGAAGAAGGGCCCAAAGTCTGTTATAGTGGATATCACTGATGGTCAGTCAACATGAAAGTGCCCCTTTTTGCATGGTTGCCATCCACATTTTGCCTAATGTTGATGTACTTTGACTAAGTGTACCCTAGAATCCTGCCAACCAGGTACCCAGAGCCTATGTTCTTTCCTTAGACTGTACTGTTGCAAAACCCAATTGGAAACTCTCTGGCCACATGTAAGTCCCTTGTAAAAGGTACCCTAGGTACCAAGAGCACTTTGACCAGGAAGGCCTCTAAGGGCTGCAGCACTTATTGTGCCACCCTTAGAGGCCCTGTACCTTTACACACACACACACACACTGCCATTGCAGGCTGCGTGTTTTGGTGCAGTACAAAGTGAAGGGTCGACATGGCCCACATCCCTGTTTGCCATGCCTACAAACCACTGCCCTGGCATAGGTAAGCCACCCCTCTAGCTGGGTGCATTATACTAGTGGTGAGAGTACAGGTGCATGAGCCCTGAACCTCTACAGTGCCAGTGTCTATTCTTAGACATTGTAAGTGCATTAATGCATGAAGAGTGTATGGTCTGGAAGTTGGTCATTATGAACTCCACAGCTGCATAATGGCTTAACTGAAAACAGGGATGTTTGGAATCAAATTTCTCAGCACATTAAACCCACACTGATGCCAGTGTGGGATTTAATGAAAAATGCAGACAGAGAGCATCTTAGAGATGCCCCCTGAAAAATGACCTAAGACTAGTGTCCTGGCTGAGTGGCTGCTTGCCAGCTGCCTTCACCAGACAGGTTTGTGGACCCCTGGGTTAATAGCATACCGCTATCCAGGTCCTGAAACAAAGCACATCCTGGGATGAGGTGCCCATTCTCCTGCCCCAGGATGGGCACGGTCCACAAAGGGGAAGCTTCAAAGACTTGCTGCCTTTGTGAGCTGCCCCGGCCATTTGCTGCTCGTAGCAACTGGCCCCCACCAGTTCTGACCCTCACTTTGGGCGGGAAAATCAGCATGCAAGCCAAGTTAGGAGGAGAGATGTGCCCACCTTTGCCAACACCACCCCTCAGGTGGTGGAGGCGAGGTGAAGCACAACTCTCAGTCTTGAAGCTGGGGGACCCAACCAACCAGAGTGTGCCTTAAGCTCCTCTCCCATTGGAGGGTGGCATAATAGAGGGTACACATACTCAAGGAAGGGGCCCATTGGTCCCAACCTGTACCTACCTGTAACGCCCCTAAATTTAGTGGCAACCCTGAACCTTGCCTTCTCAGATCAGATCCAACAAGAAAAAGGACCGAACAGCCACGCTGAGAGACAAAGAGGAGGACACCAACCGACTTGGCCCTGGCCCTACTGGCCTGTCCTGACCTCGGACTCCTCCAGAAAAACAGCAGTGTGTCCTGCAGCCAGCAGCCCTCAAGAACCAAAAGGACCTGCCCTGCCTTCACAAACCAAAGACTTTGTTTTCCGTGAGCACCGGACCTGCTCAAGACCAACCGACTCTGACTCCGCTTGATTCCGTGAGTCTCTCACCACTGAGCACCTGACACCGGAGCCCAAACCTGAGTGGGCCAACACCCCAAGGATGTCCCCCGGCGATCCTAGCCCGGGATATGGTGACCCCTGAACCCCCACAAGCTTCTAACCCTAGCCTGCAGCCATCATCTGGGAGGTCCCCTCCAACCATGACCAAAGGCGACACCCCGACTGTGTCTCTGACCGAAGCAGTCTAAGGAGCTCAAACGCAACCGCCCGACCGACTCCGTCTGCGAGCATTTGCTGCCACAAGGCTTCAACTCCCAAAGCCCCCATTCGCCGATCCGGTCGCTGTCTGCCTTCCAGGAATCCCAGACCGAATCTGCCTCTTGGACCAAGACCGAAGATCTCCACTGAGATACCCTATGATCCCCGAGGACCGCATCCTACACCCGTCAGCCTCTGTGCCGATGGCGGTGTAATTCTTGTGCTGGCCATTGGGCCCTTCGGTGTTGATCTCAATCCAGTGGCCTGCTTGCCCACAGTCAACAAACCAATGACCTTACTTAGCCCGTTGGCTAACGTGTGGTCCCTGCACTCTGCACCCAGCCGCCTCTGTGCCATTGGTAGAGCGAACCGAGTGTCCATCTGACCGAGTCCCGCTCATGGACTGTTACCTCATGTATGTTCTACCAGGACTAAGAGTGTCTCATGAGTAACCCCGCTAAACTGTAATTGAATTACCAAACTGCATTTATTTACTTTTATTCAGGAAAAGTCCCAGTGTGGCATCCAGGTGTACCACGCTGTGTAAGAAAAGTAACCTGCAAAGTAACATAACCAATGCTCGCAAAGTAATTGTAAGTTCTATGCACAGTAATTCAACAGTTGCTTTTTACAAGTGATGTATCTGTAACCAAAACCAAGTACATACAACTGCATTGAACTGTATTGTTTCTACAAATTATCATTTCACTTACCTGTACCAGGCCTGGCTTGGTTCTAAAAAATAAATACAACTTGATAATAGTTTTGTACAAAACAAATTGGTCAGAGTTCAGTCCTTGAGTCTGTGAAACCATTTCTTGCCTGGGTGTGTACAACAAATGCTTAACACTACCCTCTGAAAAGGCCTTACTGCTCGCCCACACTACCACAAATAGAGAGTAAGGTACTATCTACTTTAACCACTGCCTACCTACCTATCCACTGGACTGTGTGCACACTTTACCTCACTATGGTATAATATATACAGAGCCACCTTCCTACAGCTTGGTATGCAGTATACCAGGCTGGTGTTTGCCCCGACATGTGTGGGGTCCAACCGCAGGACCTCCCCCAGCACATCTCCTGCTTTTCCACACTCCCATACAGTAGATTGCTGGTTAAGCTGTGTGTGCTGGATAGGCCAGTGCCTACGGCAAAGCAGGGCTGGTTCCCCAATCTAGCCTGCTATGGATTTGGCCCCCGTCTCTTTTGTCTGCCATAGTTATGTTGTAGCCACTCTTTACAGGTCGTCCCTACATCCTAGGGGCCATCAGCTTGCCAAGGAGATCTTTCATGTATCACAGAGTTGGGGTGCCAAAGATGTACAGGCCAGAGGGCTTCTGTGCCCGAGCCGGCAGTGTGCTCCTCCCTCCCAATGCACCGTGAGAGTGCTGCCTGGATGTTTGTGAAAGCTGTGTTTTTTCCCACCATCCCATCCCCTTAGACAGTCTCTTATTGTGGGCCATGGAATGAGTCATGATTGGTCACAAAACAGGTGGACAACCTTGGCATCAGTTATTAAAATGCAGGAGAATTCTGAATTAGGAAGCCTTTGGCTTAAAACTGGGGCTGGGGTTGCTGTTGTGGTGTAGGGAAGGGGTTGGGACTCCCGCTACAGCGATTGTCCCAAGTCTCTCCTGGTACTCCATTACATGGCCCCAGAGAATGTCGAGGATGTCAGGGGACCAGGGTATGGCTTGGTTGCCCAGGCCCATCCCATTGGGTGCCGGGGGGATCCCTTCTTGTGTTGGCTCTGGCATGGTATGAGGGGGGTCCAGTTTTCAGTCTGGCCCACTCTCCCTTTATTTTGAGGGAGCAGGTTGATTCGCCTTAGTGGTATTCAACTTGCAGAATGGGGACCACGGACCCGATTCATTTGGAATAGTCAATGCCATAATGCCTAGGGGGTGGCCAGCCATAACTCCTTTTGAGGATCTGTTGCTGTGAGATGACATGTATTAGTTCCTCAAGTCAAAGGATTCTTGATGTAAATATTGTAAATGTCATGTGAAAGTTTGGATAATTGAATAATTCTGTTGATATAAAATGCAGAGTTAATGTTGATTGTATTAAATAGGGCCTACGAGCTGTATATTCTCTAACGCAGCGATGGTGTTGGCTTGTGTCTGTCTCCCTTAAAGGAATCCCCATTTGGGGGAGGGATGATTTGGGTAGGTCTCGGGCCGGTCCCCCACCTGTAGTGCGGGCCTGCGACTCGAGAGCATCCAGAGACATGTACAGTGCATATGATAGTTTTTGTGACTTTAGCTACTTTGTATAATATGACCCGCCACATAGTCCCTTCATCTAAGTTAAATGGACTGTCGTAGCTCTGATCTCCAAACTATTGTCACGACTTAGAAGACAAGTTTATACACATGAAGTGTCATCAGGTATTTCTTTAAAACCCGGCAAAACACAAATATTACTAAAACGTAGTTTGGGGTACCTAGGGAATATATGATTAAAGAGCAACGGCATACTGTTACAGAGAGGCCATGAGGTATCGAACATTGAAGGGAATGACTAAGTAATGAACATAGAAAGATTTTCCCGCGATCTCGGGAAAGTACGAGTATTTTGTGAGGTCGCGCCCGAGAGGTCCTTTCTCTTACATTCGAGGGCGCTTTAGAGACTCGGGTCACCCAAGCGCATCTGCGTGGAGACGCAAAATACCCAGGATGCACTGGGATCATTTATTATGACCTTTAGGTACCGCGTGTTCAGAAAGCCAATTCAGAGAACATATTCTGTTTGAGGCGGGCATTTATGGAAACTTAAAGCCGATGTTACTGAAAGGCCTGTGGGTTGAGGGCATGTTGGAAGGCACATTTTCTGGTGCTGTGACACCCTTTTTCTAGGCTTACCCTTTAGCCTACCATGACAAGCAAGGATGTTTTGATTTTGTTTGATACATGTACCTCAGCTCTCACAGTGTATAAAGCTGCTCATCCTTGACAGCATCAGATTGTCTGGGTGACAGCAGCGGCTCCTACACAATGGCAGTGAGCGTCGCCCCACTGGCTCAGAGCCAGCAGCTGAAAAATAAAATTATATTTTACTATTGTTTTATTTTTCAGCTGCTCGCTTAGCCAGCGTGTACAGGAAGGGGTGGGGCTGGGCCATGGGAAGGGGGATGCGGAGGCATGGTAAATGTGCACTTTAAAGTGAGCATGTCAGTTTATATGGCTGTTTCAGGCCGGCCAAACTGACTTGCGCACTTAGGTTTCTCCAACCTTGCTTACTTGTTGCTGGAGAAACAGCACAGACTCCCTGTGCCTGAGCGAGTGTTGATCCAGCCCACTCAGGCCAATCCCCACGCTGCTCTCATGCTTGAGAGCAGCATGGGGATTGGATGAGGAGTCCTATCATGTCCCAGGGACTGCTGGGGACCAGGAGCAGAGGAGTGTGAAGCGGCTGGCACCAACAGGTAAGTCTTGTTTTTTTTAACATTTATTATTAACCCACCCCCCACGCGGGCGCTCCCCTGCATGCTTCCCTCTAGCCCCCTCTCTCCCCTGCATCCTCTCCACCCATCCCACGGTCTTTTTCTCTCTCGGCCCCCACTACCGGGTGAGAGTGAGCAATTATTTTACCTTACTCTCAAACCACTTTCCAACCACGGATGTATGTATGTATGTATTTGTACTTATATAGGGGTCTCGTAGCGCTGTATTTATACCGCTGTGGATCCCTTCCTGGTTTTCCTGTGAGATGTCCACTCCTGGGCACCCCCAAGGTGAAGCCAGGCATCCTAGCGCTGTGGGGGCCGTTGTGGAGATTAGGCAAGCTATTGCCCAGAGTTGCACAGTGGGACCCATGATTAGAATAGGCACCGAGGCGAGAATTATCAGGTCCAGGGAAATTGAATCCAAGAGCGGCCAAGGCGGGAATTGAACCCTGGTCCCGGGCCAGACCTCTGCATCAGGGTCTGCCGCTCTAACCATTGAGCCTGCCGCTCTAACCATTGAGCCACACTTCTCCACGATAAATATGCGTACAATCTACACAAGGTGCTTTACACTCCCTGGTGGCAACACTGTCAAGTCTTTGCTGGTAGTCCTGTTTGGTCACGGTAAGTCAGCAATCTAATTGTCGAAGCCATGAGTTCTGGGGTGAAACGAGACTCAGTGCATGTCTTCTTGACCTTCCAAGAATTGCATTTTCTTATTTGCTTGGCTGAGTTGCTAATCATTGATCGTGGGTGTCAGGGTTATAATCATAGCTTCCACGTTTGTCCGAGTAATATGGCTTCATTCTGGGGAGCTCCCTGTGCTTTCAGCTTTACCTATGTAAGGATAAATGGCAGAGTGCCAAAAAGGAAGCACAGACAATCTATTACCGGAGTGATGGAAGAATGAGCTACACCAGTATATCTAGACTAAATCCGGAGTGATAATTCCTCAAGTGGCCAGGGTGGGAGTGGCCGTAAGACACACAGGGAACCCCTCTGATAGGGTGAAGATCTGTGGCTGATCTTAGTGGAGGATGGAGGGAGGGAACATCAGCTATTCAGTCTGGCAAACAGCATTAAGGAATGCACACAATTTCCTTGAAGTTCCTTTATATAATTGTCTCCCTCAAATCCTTCTTGAGACGGTCAACTATCTATCTACACTCACCCAGCACAATGCAGGGCTGATATATAGATATAGACGGCTGCTTTTAGCTCTCAGTCCACCACTGCAAGCTAGATGAGTGAGAGTGTTCCTATTGGTGGAGCTGGAGAGAGATGTGATGGTACTTCAGGTGCTAGTGAGATACAAGGGTGTGAAGAAAGAGAAGCTTTGGGCTGCAAGAGTGAGCCACAAAAGTTAAGATATGTGACCCTGTATGTTTCTGTTGATATGATTCACTCTGCCACATCGAATAGTAAGTACCCTGAGTCTTATGTTGGGTTTGACAGAGTGGACGAGTGCTATAACTTGGCAGCCCACCCACCCCTACAAACCCATGGGGACATATGTACAAGAAAATGCCAGAGCGCAGTGTTACGCCAAATTTGGCAACGCTGAGCTTCAACATTTTCAAAACGCAGGGATGCACTGTATTTACAAAAATATGGTGCACTTGTGTATTTCCCCTAGCACTGGTGCTAAAAAAACTGCCTAGCACCAGTGCAGACACCCTGCCGCCATGTTGCAAGGGGCCATACGCTGCAGGGGCGATTGTTTATGTGTAGGAAGGGACACCTTCCTGCAAATAAACAATCAATAATGGTGATTTGCTTTTTCTCTGTGTGTTGCAGAATGCAGCACATTTAAAAAGAGCAAAAACAAGGAGATAATTTCTCCTCGTATCGCCATTCTAAGACCAGGTATTCTCTGGCCTTCATTTTTGGCACTGCCCCAGCCTTGTAAATCTGGGGCAGCGTAAAAAAGCAATGGGTGTTGCGGTGGAGCCCACAGCAACTCCCATTGCACGCCCTTTTGATGCTAAGGGGCATATAAACAAGCCCGTATGGCCACCACGTCACTTACAGTGATGGCGATAGGGGCCTCACCTTATTTACTCAATATATATGCACAATGGCAATAAATTTGAAAAGGACTCTGTACTGTCAGAGGACAGAATGAAATCTCTACACAGTTGAATCAATACTGTATTTTATACACAGCAATGAATGGTATATACATTTCTTTTAAATCATAAACATACAAAATGTTTTAGCCGTAAAAAGGTTTTTTGGTGCATAGTGTCCCCAAGTGAAAATTGGAACCCAAAAGTGACTGTACAAGACAATAATGCTTTTTAGAAAAATAGGTTTCCATAAATAAGAAAAGACAGAACGACCATATCAATACAAATTCTTAAACAGTTTATGTATGCAATGATACAGGCTGAATTGTGGTCTGGTCTATGTGCTTGTCGACGGCGTTTTGACCCTCCTGTGAATGCGGGGTCTCTTCAGGACTAAGGATACTGGGACATCTACAATAAATTGATGAAAATGAGCATGAGGCCCGTGTGCCGGCACAAATGCGAGAAACTATAATGAAAAGGCTAAGCTGAGGGAAAGTACCTGAATGTAAAGGGCGCAGCTACAGTGAAGTGCTTTCGTGAGAAGTGAAATAAAAAACTCACGTGAGGACCCAGCCGGGTTCTACAGTAATAATGGAGGACAAAGGAGTTGTTAAGTATTAATAGACATGGTTGTAATCGCAGCGAAATACAGTGGTAGATTTTGAACGGTGCGATCATTGCCGGGAGAAACCAAAATGACAGTTTACCTCACGTGATGGCGGCCGGCTCTGTGGATAGGGAAGACAGGGCAACAACAGCTCCTCAGATACGTTGCTACAGCCGTAGCAATTAGATTCCCCTTATCTCTTCTTGGCGTTTAGGGATCTGGCATGAGATAGTGAATGGCTACGGAGATGTTAAGAAAAAAGGCGGGTCGGTAAAGGCTGATTGGGCGGCAAGTGAGTAAGTCAAGGCCCATTGTTAGGGAGTGCACATTTGTACTTACAATTAGAATTCAATCTCCGAGTCAATGCAGCGATCTGGATATGCTGCAGATGAATGAGCGTACAATGCGCTCTTGGTGTAGTAACGGCGAGCATTAGTCGTCCGCTTCGTTATATACAGGAGTTGTCGCCAACCCGGCTTGCCATTTGGCACGTAGCGTGCGGAACGCGAAAAAATCGTCCTATCGGGAATCGGAGTCTCGATTTGATGGAAACCGAGGAAAGACTGTGTCCCGTGATGTAGAATACCGCTACACATTACAACAGATTATGTAGTGGATAAAATAACATCTATTACTATTGTGAGAAATAAAATGAATTAACTTGAATAAGGCCAGTTAGACCTATGGGATAGACGAAATATATGTCATATAGCCCCAAATGAAGGAATGTGCTCCCATTCTTCGTGTTAGAATATGAGACCTCCCAGGTAGGATCTAGTGAAGATGGATTACAATAGAAATGATAATGGCAATGTGGTAATAGTTCTGTTAAAAAACAAGGCACTTAAGATGCTGTGAACTTAGGTGGACTATGCATTATGGACACATTGTCTGTCATACGTCCTCAATCGAGGAAATCATGCTCACATTCTCAATATTCAAATCTAGAACAACTTAGATACGATATAGGGGAGAAAAATGTTAGAAATGTTATCATAACCACAATTGAGAGCAGGAACACTCAGATACTTGGAACATATATGTGCCAGATGTGCTACGCATGACCCTATGGTGTACTGCCTTGTGGGAGTGCAGCATGCAGGTGCCATGTCCATTCTGCATGTATTGGATCGATGGTGCTTGTGTTTTTACTGTAAGGTGGTGACATAACCTCTCCATTCTTCGGCGGAATTCAGGCCTTCTGCTATCGAATTGACCCTGTCTATCCATCTACATTCTATACGTTGTAGCATGCTGGTTATATCGCCGCCTCGTTCTGGTAAGGAGGCGATATCAATCACTTACCATTTCAATTCATCGGCCGTGTGTTTTTTTTCATTGTAATGAGAAACCATAGGGGCATTTGGAACAGATCTGCGAATACGGCTTCGATGCTGGCAGATCCTGGTTTTAGAAGGGCAGTATTACCAACAGTGCTCTGGTACCAGTATGGGAGCAATTTTTGCTCCAAATTTAGCAAATATCTACATGCATCATGTTGAACACAAGTTCGCCCTCAATGACAACAATCCTTTCCACTCACAAATAAAATGTTGGAAGCGCTATATAGACGACATTTTTATTATTTGGAGCGGTACTGCTACCGTTTTCAGTAATTTTGTTACACATCTCAATACTGTTCAGACACATCTCATGTTTACTTCAACAATGGTTCCGTTGTGAGTAGGGTTCCCCTGTTGTTACAAGTCACCTTATTTACAGCACCGTGAAGCCACTTAATGTGGCTTCACACTGCCTTGTAAATAAGGCACCCTTTCACGCTGTGTTTAGAGTGAAAGGGGAGAACAATGGGTGTTGCGGTAGGCATTCCACCGCAACACCCATTGATTTTGACTCTGCCCCCTATTTACAAGGGCAGCGTAAAGAGGCGGCAACACCAAAATTAAGACCAGGGAAAGCCTGGTCTTAAATAGGCAAAACGAGGAGAAATGCTTTATATCTCCTCGTTTTTGCTGTTTGCATGTGTGCTGCCTTGTGCAGCACACATAGAAACAGCAAATTTGCCTATGTTTGTTTATGTGCAAAATGCTGTTTTGCAATTTCTATGTGTGCTGCATTAAGCAGCACACATAGAAGTTACAAAACGGGCATCTGAAGATTGTTTATGTGCAGGAAGGGTGAACTTCCTGCACATAAAAAATCTTCTCCCCCAACGCAGTCACCCTTTCACTGTGATGCAAGGGTGCCTGCATTGGCGGTAGGCGGCAGAACTCAGTGCCAGTGCTAACAGAAAGGCAGGGTTGCACCACATTCTTGTGAATATGGCACATCCCTTCATTTTCAGAATGGAGTAGCGTGGCGTTAGCACTGTTTGCCTAACACCACGCTTCTCTAGTCTTTTGCAAATATGCCCCTAAGTGGTGAGTGAAAAGGGGCCGTATTTACAAGTTGGCGTTATGCCACAAAAAGTGGCTTAACACCGCTTTTTAGGTCTCGCTGAGCCCAGCGCATGCGCTGGCTCGGAGAGAAATTTTGTATGTGGGATTTTCAAAGTGCTGCTGGCTGGCCTAACGCTTGCGTTCATGCGATCGTGCACCCGCGCAGCCGGCCGCCAGCAGCACTTTGAAAACTCGTGCGTCGTCGCGATCGCGATCACTTTCGCTTTCAGAGCAATCGCGATCACGATGACGCACGCGCACACACAACTCCCGCTTCTCCCCCTCCCCCACCACATATTGCGTCTCCGGCCGCTCGCGCGCGGCCTACGCTTGTTATGTCTGCGGCTGTCCCGGTTTTGCATTCGGAATACCTGGTTAACCGAATTATGACGCCAATCACCGCAATTGATTTCTGCACAATGTTTTCACATCCCACTACGTCAAACAATCTGAATCCCCTCGGATGAAGCCTGGCCTATACAAAACCACAAATAAATAAAAACAAAGTTCCGTTTTGTATTTGAGAAACTTAACCCTTCGATCTCTCCTAAATCGGTTGCCATCAGAAAACCTAAACACCTGCCTACAGTCTTGCCCACCTCCTTCCTCTTCAGGTCTACGGTCCAACCCACTACCAGCCTAGCAGTTTCCGCAGCACCTGTTGTCCCACCTTCTCACTCTGTCAAGCTCACCTCCTCCACAAAGCGTGTCACGTCGTACACCCGATCGTGAATGACCAGCAGGCCTCCTTAGATGTGCTGCGTTTATTAACCTCTTCAAGAGTAAAGTATTTGACCTGACAATCTGGGGACACCTCCTTTCCACTCGCCTCCTTCTCCATGTTGTTGCTGCCCAAGAAGGGCTCATCAAACCAGTACGCTCTGCTCCAGGCCCCAAACACCCCGTGCCGATTGAAAGCCACACAATTCTGAACACATTTAGCTTCCGTACTCCAGTCCTCAAAGGCTCACGACGCAAAGTGGTATCTCTAAGCAACAGCCAATCCCAGCTTTACGCTATACGTCCACAATGCTTGATGGGCCAATCCGCTGTGGACTCTCGTTACACGTGATTAAGAAGTTTCACTTGTCTAGCTTCTCAGTAGCTCATTTGTGCAAAGGATCACGGGGAATGGTCAATCCAATGCGTAGCACGATCGTAAATATAGGACTGTCACATTCTTTGTAAAGGCCGAGTAAGCACCTGTCTAAGGCAGCTAATGAACAACTTTCATAGAAACTATGAATGGTAATAATTAGCTGTTAAAATGCTTAAAAAGTACCGGAACTGGTTTCTCGAGCAGGGCTGCCAAGTTTTCTGATTGCTTGTGTGTGACATTTCAACATTTTAGGGTTTGTGTCTTTTCCAAGGCATGTGTGACATTTTGAGTGGCACCTAACTGCTAGCTGCTATTAATTTGACAACGTTTTGTTTTCATTGTAAGGGTCCAGTGCTTTAAATTGCTGTGATAACTGCTGTGATCTGTCTCTAATGTACGCCCATTAGGCTGAAAGGACTTTAGCTAGGGTGACCAGAATGTTAAAGCCAAAACCGGGACACTTCACAAACAAAGAAGAAGGACTGCAATTTTTCTTCAAGCAAGCAACCAGAATGACAGCGCTCCTCAGCAGAGAATTACAGAACAGGCGGTTAGAACATACATAAAATGCAATTTTTAAACCCAGTAGTTTGCCTGTCCATTAAATTGCTTTCTTGAAACAACTACTAACTATCCCTGCTTTGTAAAACATAAAAAAGCACCTCCCGCCGTTTTCAGTCGACCCTCTCTAACCAGCATTTGCATAGCCAATAGGTCTCGCTTTTGGGACCTTATAAGTATTTAGTTATGCAGCACAATATCCTTGGTGCAACAACATCAACTTGTGCATGGCTAAACACTTATAAGGTCCCAAAGGCGAGACCTATTGGCTATGCCGATGCTTGTTAAATATGGAGAAGGGCATATCACCATCAGAACGTCACTAAAAGTGAAGTTCTGGTGGTGATTTCCCCTTGTACATTTGACCCATGAGTTGATGAAACCCCAGGGCTGCCATCGGCAGAGCCTCTGCTGGCTCCTCCAATGGTAACAGTTAACATACTACTTTGTTTGTGATAGGACCACTGGGTAACAGTAATGGACGTCCTTCCAACCATCACTCATTTTCTAAGCCCTTCCCACCATACTAGCAGGAAAAATATTAAATTCCATTTACTTTTTGTTTGGCTAAAACATTTCAGCTTTGGAGGTTAATTTTCTCTGTACAAAAAAGTTTGTCACGCAGTAATGTAAATATAGAACTTGGTAAGCAAAGTTTACTATTATACAAAACACCACAACAAACTACCAAGGTTCATGCTTTACAAATCCCTACACACAATGCTTAATTTGAGCAGGTGGTTGCAGGTAAGGCACACTGGTGGTGCACATTTTTGAGGACCAGCACTTTTTTTCATCAGAATTTGACATAGAGCAAGGGAGAGTAAAACACAAAAGATGGAAATAAGAGTAAAGGAAAGACAGAAAAAACTGTGACAAAGGGAGAAACCATGGATCAAAAGGTGCCTGCAAAAGTGAGATAAATGGGTTAGGGAGTGTCCGGAATTCGATCAAAAAGGCATATGTGGAATCAAGATAAGCAGCTTTGGTATTTGGGACCCCAACATTCAGTCATGCCAGCTACAGACCTTCATAGCAGAACTTTGCAGACCAATACTTATTCTTTTAAATAGTAAGCACTCCGCACACATTCACAGCATAATAGATATATTAACTCCAGAGGTGATCAAAGGTATCTGGTGCTGCCCTTACTCTGTCCAACCATTTCAAAGGGCAGTCAGCAATTACTTAGGGCCAGAAGTAGCAAGCCAAATAGCGACCGCAAACGTCAAAATTCACAGAATTTTGGCCTTTGCGATCGCAATTTGACTTTGAGCAATGTTGGTAAGATTAAACCTATTCGCAAAATAAGGAATCACAAAAATTACGTTTCCTTATTTTGCAATTGCATTTAAGGAATTGCAAATTGTGATTCCTTAAATGCAATGTAAGTAGCACAAAAGAAAGTGCACTTTGGCCTTAAGGAATCGCTAATTACCACCAACTTCAAGTTGGTGATAGTTAGCGATATCCTTTAAAAAAACACTTTTATGCTTTTTTAAAAGTGCCATGTGGCACACATTCATACCCTTAGGGCATGTATGTGCGCCACATGTGCATACATGCACATTTAAAGGGTGCAACAGGGTGTCCTTTTGGAACCCTTGAACCCTTGAAATTGCGCCCGGAATTTATGAGTGCCTCTTGGTTACTCGCAAATTGCGGGTGCAAATTAATGGAATGGTATTCCTTGATTGCAAATCTCAATTTGCGATTAGGAATATTAAGGAATCACAAATATTTTTGCGATTCCTACCTACATTCAATTTAGCGAGTCCTAAATAGCGATTCGGTAAAAATCGCTATTCAGCACTCGCTAGCTTAAATTTACCTACATCTGGACCATAGTGATTAGTATCCAGGTTTGTGTGATGAAATCCTTCAACACATGCACTGTCACTTTCCGTGTTCCCCTTAAATGTTCTACAGAACAATTCCAGATGCAGGAAGCAAAAGACCACTCCAGGCCACAGCATTTGAAGTCATTTCTGGAACCAGTCACCTCTTGAAATGGTGTTTTTGTCCTCTCTAAGGGCCATATGTAGATAGCTAAATACCGGTCGGTAACGGCCGAAAATCTGTAATTTTCCCGTTACCAACCAGTATTTAGCCCTTTCTAATGTAGGAGGCAGGTGTTAAGGATTCGGTAATTTACTGAATCGGTATTTTAAGAAATCGGTAAAATACCGAATTGGTAAATTACCGAATCCTTAATTCCTATGTAGGGAGCACTCAAGTGAGTGCATTTTTGGTTTAAGGATTCGTTATTTACCACCAACTACAAGTTGATGGTAAATACCGAATACCTTTTCAAAAGCAATTTTGTGCTTTTTTAAAAGTGCCATGTGGCAGACATACATGCCCTTAGGGCATGTATGTGCGCCACATGTGCACACATGCACGATTCAGGGGTGCAACAGGGTGTCAATGTGACACCCTGCCACCCTTGAATATGCTCCCCCTATTACCGATTCGGTATTTACCGAATCTGTAATAGTGAATGGCTTCCCATTCATTCCTATGGGCCTCCAGGCCCATAGGAATGAATGGGAAGGTATGCCTTATTAGCGATTCGGTGAATACCGAATTGGTAATAACGAATATTACCGAATCGGTAAAATTTACCGATTTTTTACCTACATTCTAGTTACCGATTCTTAAATACCGAATCGGTAAAATTCGATATTTAGGAATCGGTAAATAGAAATTACCTACATATGGCCCAAAGTGACAGAGCCTTCGTTGTGGTTAGTTTTGAGCATCCTCCAGAGAGTCTTGCTCTGAGTTCAGTGAACAATGAGTCTGTTTTTGGTGGCTAGGTGGTAGCGAGGACTCATTTATGCATGAGCTCAGTGCCAATGTGTTTTCTTCAACACTTTTTATTAAAACTCTTATTTGATGCATTTTTGTAGGAGGTGGAAAGGGGGGAAACTGTCTAGAAAGGGGCAAACCAGATAGCAGACATCTAGAGAACTGATTGACCAGAGAACAGGTGCTAGGCTACTTAAGAGGTGGCCCATTAGAAGGGAGGGACTACGAGTAAAGTTCTTTGAAGGAGGGGGAAGGCTGCCGGTGGGCATTCGGAGAGCGGTAGCAAAGTTTGAGATACGGGCTTGAGGAGTAAGATTTGGGCAGATATTGGAAATAATAGTGGAGGTGTAGATTCATGGAGCTGGAGGCAAGAGGGAACGTTTCACACCTACAGCAGACTCAAATCTTGGTCATGGAGTCAGGAGTTGCCTCTATGCACCACTCAGTCAGTGTATGCAATAAATAGCTGGTATTCTAACCAAGCTGCTGTCCTCTGGAGTAAAAAATCGATGAACTCAAGGGATACAGACCACCACTACCTCGGTTACTTTTTATTCTTTCCATTCCCACATCCTAATTCCCCTGTACATTTGCTTTTTGTCTATTCCATTTTGTATGGGAAGGGGAGGGTGCACATTTGGTTCTAAGACGAAGAGACTGTAAGTAGAGGTGGAACCTTTGAGAGGGAATGGTTTCTCCCACAATACTAGGAAGAGTACACATATTGACTTTGATGTCGATATGACAGAATGGGCCCATATGTTCTGAATGTTCATGCTAGATATGAGTCCACCTTTCGTGAGTTGCCGGCCTCCTGTATGCACAGCACGCACACAGCTGAGTTGCCAAAACATAAGTGTCTGCTGTCTTGTGGCTACCCAATATTTGAGAACCTTCAAGCCAACTCCAACTCTCTCACCGGACTCCTGAGAAAAGGCCAGTACAAGGCAGCTCCTTGAGCCTGATGTTCTGTCTGTGTGTAGCCTGCTAGAAGGAGACATAGGGGCATATTTACAAGCCCCTATCACCACCACAACATCACTTTTCAGGACGTTGTGGTGGCGATAGGGGCTTTGCCTTATTTACAAGGCAGCCTTAAGCCGTGGCTTAACGCTGCCTTGTAAATAAGGCCCCCTTTCACGCTATATTTTGCGTGAGAGGGGAGGGCAATGAGTGTTGCTATGGACGTTCCACCACAACAGCCATTGATTGTGATGTTGCCCCATATTTACAAGGGCTGCGTAAATATTGGGCAGTGCCAAAATTGAGACCAGGAAAAACCTGGTCTTGTCCTGGCAAAACTAGGGGAAATCTTTAATTTCTCCTTGTTTTTGCTATTTACATGTGTGCTGCATTGTGCAGCACACATTGAAAGAGCAAATCGCCATGAATGATTGTTTATGTGCAGGAAGTTGTTCCTTCCTGCACATAAACAATCATAAAAAATGACATTTTGCAACTTCTATGTGTGCTGCATTGAGCAGCACACATAAAAGTTTCAAATCGTCATTTCAAATTGTTAATGTGCAGGAAGGAACACCTTCCTGAACATAAACAATCACAACCCTCGGGGGAGGAGCCTAGCGCGCAACCAAGATGGCCGCATAGGTGCGAGGCTCCCGAGGACCTCCGCAACCTCCTACGATTATCCTGAAATTATCCTGTCCTGGATGAGGGGACTATGTTGGTGAACCCGAGCTGAGGTGGCACCCGTTTTCCGCATCCGAATCGGACCTCGGACACCGGAGTGAGCACCGATTGAGGTTTGCGGCCTTCCCCTCGCCAGACCCCGGATTTGCACTGTGGGGTGATCCAGTGACAAAGTGAACAACAGCGGCTGGCAGGGCCTGGCGACTCGCGTACCCCGCACTTTCGCTTTCTCACCACCTTGTCGTTTCTGCGAGGTGGGGTCGCGGAGCCCTTGGTGTTGGTGTGGGGTGGCCTTGCTGGGAGATTCTGCCTGCCTGCCGGCTGTGATCCACCCCACTGCTCTGAGGGGGCCCCCCCGGAGCTCGTGGCCCTGCTTTCCTGCCCTACACGACGTGGCTGGTGCGACTGGGAGACTGGTGGCCATGGCCACGAAACAAGATGGAGACCGGGCAAAGACCAAATCGACCCGGCGTGGCGCCGTCCATCAGGCCAACAGTATGGACCGCTATACCCTCCAGAAGGGATCTCCCGATGGACCGCGCAAGTCCCCTGAGAGCCCTCCTGATGCCCCAGACCTGCCCGCAGATCTAACTCTGCGAGATGTCATGGGCGCCATTGCCGAGATGAAGGCCTCGGTGGGCCAGCGGTTTGATACACTGGCGCAGAAGATTGACTCGGTCCTTGTGGATGTTGGCCTGGTGAGGGCCGATCTTTCCAAAACCAACGACCGAGTAGATTCTTTGGCCCACACCGCATCGGGCCTAACGACAGATGTGGCGGCCTTGCAAACAGAGGTGCGCCGGCTTAGTCAGGCGAGTGCGCTGATGGATCGACGCCTGGAGGACTCCGAGAGTCGGGCACGGAGGAACAACGTCCGCATTATTGGGGTGCCCGAGGGACGCGAGGAGGCGGCGGCGGATCTCTTTGTGGAGGACCTGATTGCTACCCATCTCCAGCCGCGGGGGCTGAGCAAATTCTTCGCTGTGGAAAGGGCCCACAGGGTTCCCGGGGGAAGGCCGAAGGTCGGAGCCCCTCCGAGACCTCTCATCGCCCGGATTTTCAATTTTCGGGACAGAGACGCTATCCTGCAAGCCTCCAGACTGCATGGACCGGTCAAGCTCGACAATATGGAGGTTAATTTTTATCCTGATTTCACCCCAGCGGTCCAGAAGCAAAGACTGAGCTTTTTAGGCGTCAAACGCCGTTTTCGGGACCTAAACCTCAAATACGCCATGCTTTTCCCGGCCAAGCTGCGTGTGGAGGTGGATGGTCGCACTCACTTCTTTGATCGTCCTGAAGCGGCCGGGGACTGGCTGGATACTCTGCCTGGGGATCGTGATCGGGGGGGCGGGGGGGGGGGGGGCGGCCGGGGGAGACGGTACGCTGGATCGGGACTGAGGATCTAATATTGGGCCTCACTCTGGACGAAAATGTTGCCACTTTTGATTCTGCGTCAGTTTTTGTAAGTTCCCCTCCTATGGAGGTTGTGTTGGGTCTATTGGGGGTTCTCCCTCCTCCTCTAGGGGGTTTAGTTAGTCTAACTATATATGGGGCGACAGGCACACTGCACGTTGGGGGGGCTGTTTGGGCTCATGCAGGGGTGCAGGGAGGGGGGAGTTCTGTTGGGGTGGGTGGGTGGGGATGGGGTGTTGTTCGTTTTTATCACAAGGCAAACGTATTTTTGTGTTAGTTCTAAAGTGCTCTCCGGGGGACGAATGATGGCTTCTGTACATGATGGGGGGTAGAGAACTAACTTTGTTGTCTTGGAATGTGAATGGACTGGGGGACAGGATCAAACGGGGTGTGGTCCTGCAGTTTTTGAAGTGCATCTCGCCTGATGTGGTCTTTCTGCAGGAGACACACCTTATTGGCAACTCCTTCTGCGCCATGAATCGGCGTGGCTATCGCCTAGTGGCTCACTCGGGCTTCACATCCGGCTCAAGGGGTGTGGGCATCATGGTGAAGAACTCGCTCTCGTTGGAGCTTGATGAGGTGCTCCACGATGACAGGGGACGTTACACGGTCTTGGTGGGAAGATTGGAGGGCAAAGTGATTGTCTTTGTGTCAGTATACATCCCACCGGGGCTGCAGTCGACCACCTTTGCGGACCTTGGGCGCCTTCTCCTTGGCCTTCCGGGGGGGCTTTTAGTTGTGGGGGGGGGATTTTAATGCGGTGGTATCTGGGACTGTGGATCGTCACCCCCCTAGGGACCTCCCCCGGGCACAGGCGTGGCTACCCGGCCTCTTGGATACATTTGGATTAGTGGACTGCTGGCGTTTAAAACACCCCACGCAGCTGCAGTACACTTTCCACTCGGGAGCCCATGGTAGTCTCTCACGACTAGACTATGTCCTTGTCCCGGCGGCTTATGTTGGGAGGGTGGGAGAGGTGCGCCATTTGCCACGGGGTATTTCGGACCACTCCCCGCTCCTACTGCACTTTGATGTCTTTCCGAGGGGTGAGGGTAGGGTGGTCCCAATCAATCCGTGGTACCTGCGCGACCCCATCATTCGCGCAGAATTGATCAAATCCCTTCAGCGATATTTTGATGAGAATGTGGGGTCTGTGCCTTCGGCTGTACCGCTATGGGAGGCCTTCAAGACAGTACTCCGAGGGGAGGCCCTATCCCTTATTTCCCACGCCCGGAGGCGCGAGCGGGAGGAGGTGACCCGGATGGAGGCTGAAATAGCCGAGTTGGAGGGTAATTTAGAAGGTGGGGTGACGGATGCCGCATTGCATGTCCTCCAACTCAAACAAGCGGCTTATAGGGCCCTCGTCACAGAGGCGGCCAGGGGCCTCAGTAGAGAGCAACAGGGGCGACTGTATGATGTGGGTGATAAGGCTGGTAAACTTATAGCGTGGTTGGACAAAAAAGAGAGAGCAAATCGTCTGGTCCCGCTGATTGAGAAAACGGATGGTGTGTGTGTAACTGAGCCAGAAGAAATTGTCTCCTGCTTCGCGGATTATTTCCGTGGGGTGTATTCCCCGGTGTCTCCCTGCTCGGAAGAGGATTCCCGTGCCCTGCTCAGTGATATCGCGCTGCCGTCCCTTTCCGGGGATGACAGGGTGTCGTTGGACGCCGCTCCCACCTCCGACGAGATCGCCCTCGCCATACGCTCGGTCGCTTCCGGCAAGGCCATGGGTCCGAATGGTCTCCCTATCGAGTTGTACAAGTTGCGACCGGATACGCTGGCACCCCACCTCCGGGCTATGTTCCTGGCGGCACACTCGGTGGGCTCCCTCCCATTGGACCAGCGTCTGGCTACAATCGTGGTCATCCACAAGGAAGGGAGACCTCGGGACCGGGTTACATCCTATCGGCCCATTTCGCTACTGAACGCGGAGCCCAAGATTCTCGCCAAGGTACTGGCCAATCGGCTGGTCGGTGTGGTGGGCGATTTGGTTCATCAGGACCAATCGGGCTTTATTCCCCATCGCAACACAGCCCTTAATCTGCGGCGTTTGCACGGTGTGCTCGCACGTGCCCCGTTCATACGGGAGCCGGCCATTTTGGCGTCCTTAGACGCCACCATGGCGTTTGACACGCTTGAGTGGCCATATATCTGGGCGATGCTTGCGAAGTTTGGATTCGGCCCAGGGTTCATCAGTTGGGTCAAATTGCTGTATTCGGGCCCATTGGCGCAGGTGGTGGTGAACGGAAGAGTGTCAGCTCCGTTCGAGCTGGGCCGGGGCACGCGGCAGGGCTGCCCCTTATCGCCGCTCCTCTTTGCACTTGCCTTGGAGCCCCTGGCGGAGTGGCTGCGGTGGGAGCCTTCCATCCGTGGTCTCCGCTGGACCCCTGAGTATGAGGACCGCGTATCCCTATACGCTGATGACATCCTCTTGTACCTAGCTTCCCCACGTAAATCACTCATAGTACTGGTTGATGTTTTGCATTCATTCGGTCGTAACTCCGGTCTGGTCATCAACTGGGCTAAATCGTGTGTGTATGTTCTCTCCGGGGAGGCTCCTATCCTCCCGCGGGGCTGTCCGATCCAGGTCGCCCCGCAGGGATTTAGGTACCTGGGTGTCTTCATCACTCTGGACCCGGAGGCTCGGTATGATCGGAACTTGCTTCCCCCCCTCCAGCGTCTGAAAGAGGATGTCGCGCGCTTGCGGCGTTTGCCGCTTTCGCCGCTCGGCCGGGCGGCATTGTTTAAAATGATGTCGCTGCCGCGTTTCCTGTACGCGTTGCAGAACACTATGGACCTCGTCCCGGCGCGCTACTTCCGCGAAGTGGAGAGTTTGCAGCGCCGTCTGTTCTGGGACGGGAGGCCACGTATTGCCCCGGCTAAGCTGACGCTCCCATAGTATGATGGGGGGATAGCCCTCCCGGATATTAAACGGTATTATTGGGCCTCCCAGCTAGCTGCGATTAATCAGGGCCTATATGGGCCAGCCTTAAACCCGGCGTTTGAAATGGATAGGATGCTACTTCCAGGTGGTGACCATTATCGAGCGCTCTATTCTAGCGCACCCGACGCTCGCCTAACGGGGCCCACGCGTGTCATGGTGCGAGTGTGGCACGCGGCCAATGCAGCTATGGGGTGGAAGGACCGTCTGACCCGGGCGTCACCACTATATGCGTCTGAGCAGTTGGGCTCTTTGTGGACCTCGAAGGGCTTTGAGCAGTGGGACTTAATAGGCATTAGCAAAGTGGGGGATCTCTGGACGAGGGGAGGATTTAAAACGTTTGAAATGCTGCAGACGGAATTTCAGTTGCAGGGCAGCGAATACTTTCGGTATTTGCAGGTCCGACATGCGCTGGGCTCCGTCTTTCCGGACGTTGCCTCCATCCCGGAGTGTTCCCCCCTGGAGGATAGAGTGCTGGACGGACACGTCCCTGACAGCACGATCTCACTGATCTACAAAAAACTGATCAACGACCGCTCAGACTTGTTGATTGCCCTTCGTGAGGCTTGGGTAGCCGATGGGCTGGAGCTGGACGACGAGGACTGGATCTCCGCGGTGGCCTCCCCGAAAGAGGTGGCCATACCGGCTCGCCTTCGCTTCGTCCAGCTCAAGATACTCCACAGGGTCTACATGACGGGGCCAAAGCTCCTGCGTATGGGCTACGCTGAGGACGGTTTGTGTAAGCGCGGGTGTGGTGCGCTGGGGACTTTTCTGCATATCTTGTGGGAGTGCCCGGAGGTGGCAGGGTTCTGGCGTGGTGTGCATGAGGTGCTGCGAGTGGTCACGCATGTGGCGCTGTTGCCCGAAGTGAGGAGATGCCTGTTGAATGTGTGGGAGCCTACCGATTACTCGGTGCCGCAGACGTGGTGGGCGACTCTGGGGTATATGGTTGCCAAGCGTGATATTGCCCAGCTGTGGGGATCCCAGAGGCCCCCGACTGTCTCGGCCTGGAAGGAACATATGGATTGGTGCATGTTTCGGGAAAAGGTGGTGTATGTGGCGAGAGGTAAGCCTGCGACATGGGTGAAAGTGTGGGGCCCCTGGAACGCCTACCGCGGGGGAATCTGTGCTCCACCGTTATTGCCCGATCCGTCGCCGGCCCCGTCCCCTTAGCCAACTCATCCCCCTGGGCATTGGGTGTACTCAGCCCTAGTTCTGATCTCTCCCCCCTCGTGAGATTCCTATGGATGGCTAGGATCCCCCCCTCCAGGGGAGCACGTGCTCCTATTTCCAATTGAGGATTGCCTTGTGGGTTTGTTTGTAGTTGTTGTTCTTTAAGTTTAAAATGGAACCGTATAGTGGGGTCAGGACAGTGTGGCTCGCAACGATGTTACCTCCTGTGCATGCTCGGCCGCAGCACCATGTGTTTTATAAATGTATATCGTATGCTCCTTTCACTGCTAGCGGCCGGCCGGAAGGTTGTAGGCCCATATTTGTATATTTTTGAGTCTGGTAATAAACGGTTTAAAAAAAAAAAAAAAAAAAAAAAAATCACAACCCTCAACGAAGACACTGATGCACTATGTTGCAAGGGTGCCTGCCTTGGCGCTAGGCAGCTAAATGTAACGCTAGCGCAGGGGAAACACAGGGCTCTTCCATATTCCTGTAAATATGGTGCAGCCCTGCATTTATAAAGTGACGGAGCGTTTCGTTGGCCTTCTTAGCTTAACAACACGCTTTGCCACTTTCCTTGTAAATATGCCCCATAGTGAGTATCGCACGATAGGAGCTGGACACCGGGCCGCAGAGGGGCAGGCCATTGTGGCTACTTTTTTTCGGGAAACATCGTTTACATCGCATTCAGTACACCGCGATGCTGTTACATCGCGGTCGTTACAACGGAAGCGATGTAACCACGCGATGCCATTACAACGCAAGTCTTTACATCGACTTGTGCTAGATGGCGTGCTAACATTACAAATAGTGTAGTTTACTATCCCAACACCTTACCTACTGTTAAGTGGACTGGAGTTGGAATAGTAAATTACGCTTTTCTAATGTTAGCACGCCATCTAGCGCAAGTCGATGTAAGACTTGCGTTGTAATGACATAGCGTAGTAACATCACAGTCCTTGTAACTAATGCGATGTAACTGCACGCGTTGTAATGACTCGCGTTGTTACGTCATACATCCCTTTTTTTCTGACAGCCTGATTCCTAATCAGGGAGATGAATTTTAATATTTACTTGTCTGCGTAAAGTTTGCTCCACCTCGTTATCAGTGGTTAGGTTTTTTTGCACTTAGATTTACTGGGTGTGGAAGACCCTTACCTGATTTTTCAGGATGGAACAAAACGTCTGGAAAATAGCATGAGACTTTGGCTACAGAAGCAGACAAGACTTGTGCCACCTTTTCCCTGACAGTGAGAAGCATATAATGCTTTGCTCAGCTAAAAACAAAAAAACTAAAAACTAAAAAAAAGTTCACTATCCTTTCCCTATGCCCCAACTCAGTGCACTGCCCCTGGCATAAACCTACCCCCTGCTTAGGGCAGGTGGTAAATGTGTATGGTAAACCACACAGAATTGTGTGGTTTCACTGCTAGAAAAATGTACCCCAAATGTTAATTTCCCATGCTATGCAGATTTACTCATAATTGCAGGTAGTGGGTTGATTGTACTGCTCGGAAGCGGTAAAATCACTTGCGACTTTACCATGCAGTAAAGTTGCCCCAATACAGTGCAACTCGTAATTAGGGTCGTATCAGCAAGATTATCGCCGTTTTGCAGGGAACATCGCTGGACAACCAGCGATGTTCCCTGCAAAACGGCGATTTCCCCGCTGTCGCAGGAATTTTTATCACCTTGGAGATCCGTGTTGCTAATAACGCGATATCTCCGTGATAAAAACCTGCGATAGCGGGCGTTAGGAAAAGGAGCGCTAAGCACGCTTTGCGATAGTTATCGCAAAGCGTTGCTAATATGCCCCAGAATACTAAAGATTCGTAAAACTATCCATTACTCAACCTTTTAGGCAGATTCATATACTTAAATTCAGTTTGGAATTATTATAGCCAAAACATTAGACATTGCGTCGTGGGTGTAGATGCCTACACCTTGAATGAAAGAAAAGAGCAGCAGGCATGGCACTGGTTAAATGATTACCTTTCCTTTGCTGACAGAAATACAGAGAAAGAGTCATAATGGTGATGAACTTGGGATTAACAAGCCCAACATTTTAGAGATAGCAATCATGTTAGGGAAAAGGCATCCAGGTCGGCCTGCCACTTACAGACTTAGCCGATTCTATCAATGACTTGTCGAGCCAGGTTGACTGTTTCCCATTATTTAATCATGTTGGATCCACTATCGATTACAACCAATGCCCACCACCGATAATTAGGAAGTAAAAATGGTGGCATATAGCACTCTGTCAATAAGAGACCCCGGGTACATTTCTCTAATAATGGCCACCAGCTGCACAGAGCATTACGGTATTAATTACGAGTGCCCTTTTAACTCAGTGGAGGCATGCAGTGCGGAACTAACAAGTGCGGCCAGTATATCTCCTGGGAATGCAGGGTCAAGTTCTGCCTGTATTTCCAGGGCCGTAACAAAAGCCCCCACAGCCCCTACAAATTGGGGGGCCTGAGCTCCAGGGGCCCCCCTCGGCACTGTGCACAGGTGGAGGGAGCATGGCATGAGCGCTACTGACTGGGACCGGAGAGTGGGGCCCCCTCTAGGTACTTTGCAGGGGGCCCCCTCAAGTTTCGTTACGGTACTGTGTATTTCCCCAATCAAATCCACACGGATACCCCATGCTGGGACTGGAGTAGGGGTTAAATTGTGAAGGGCTTCTTTTCTTGGCTGTGGGGACATTTCTGGAGTCGACGAAATGGCAAAGGACCTTGTTCTTCAGCTAGCTGGGGCTTTCTCAGCTCCCTCAGACTGCTGTATGCAGGTGGGCAAACAGGGGCTGGTGCAACAGCTTCCTGCAGGCTCCGCAGACTATGGATTCCATGGGGCAGATTTACGTTTCCTGGCGCATCCCTGCAAATCAGCAGAGATGCGCCAAGAAATGTGCGACACGCAATGCCATCGTTGCGCCACCACAGATGCACCGCATTTACTATGAGGTGCGCCATGGCGCAAGGATAGGGAGATGCGTGTCGCATCTGCCGGCGTAAGGTTGGCGCAGTGTTGGAGTTGTGTCACAGGCATGATGCAACTCCAGCACTGTGCCAACCCGGCCTATCTTCCACATCTTGTAGATTTCACTCAGGCACTTTTCTGAGGCGTTCCTACGCCAGAACGCCCACCTTGCGCCGGTACGCCCACATGAAGCCTGTCGCAGGTTTCATGTGGCGCAGGGCTTTCCAACGTGACACATCTCCCTAGATGAGTCACATTGTAAATCCCCCGCAGCATGGTGCTAGCTTTACGCCGCCGCTGCGTCACAGAAGTGATGCAACCGCAGCGCAAAAGTGGCGAACGGGGCTTGTAAATCTGCCCCCTAGTCTCCAGATCTGAAATTATATGATCCAGAGTTTGAACATCTGATAATTCTGGACCTGGAGACACAGCAACATGTGTATCCATCCCCTGTTCAACACCCCCAAACACACACACAGTCTTCTGTGGTTACTGCTCCCAGCACCAAGTAATGAGATCCCACGGCCCTCCTTATGAATAGCCACTTAATTCTGAAGGAGCAGGTACCAGCCCTTCTGAAATGAAGAGATGAGCAGGAACACCACACATCTCTACTTTCACACGGAGACTTCGTTTGCTTAAAACAGCCAAAATCTTTGAATGAAAGTCCAGGCCAAACCGAGGAATTGCCAGAGGGATTGGACACAGAATGACCTATTCCCTTCCTGTGTAAATCCTCAATTCTTAGTGGACCTTCGGGGTCTGACTTGCAAATGGCTTTTTTTTCTCCACCCCAAACTTTCTCATTGGTAACTTTAGGGGCGCTGAAGTAGGACCAGCTTGCCATGCCACTCATAATGATGACCACTTTAAGCCAGCGATGCTGTAAATCTGGTGTAAGCAGGGAACCTGCCTTCAGCGTCTTTAGACCATGAGTCGGCTGCTGTCTGGCGAAAGATACATTTATTTAGTCTATGGTTGGCCATTGAGAGCTCCCATGTACAGGCAGAATCAGACTTCACCAACATTCTCCTGTTTTTAGACGTAAGTACATTAGGGCAGACTCAATCCTATATCAGGCTGTAGCTCCAAGCACACACATTTCGAGGCTCTACATGGTGTCTTGGATAGTGGTCCATTAACAGTGTCTGGTGTGTCTTTCTATGTGTTCAATGTAGGTAAAAGTGTGAATGTTGTATGTTCCGTGCTCCTGGGATGCCTTCTGGGGAAGTCAGAGGGAGACAGGAACTGAGCCAAGAAAGACCACAAGTCCTATTGTGGTTATTCATATATTACCTTGCATTTTGACATAAATTTAACATCTTAAAAAGAATATGATTTCTGCTATCTTCTTTTTACTTTCAACTCACATTGCCTCCCAGGAACCTCCTGAACTTCCTACAGGCCAGAACACTTCTGGGTGAATTGAGTTGGCAGGCAGCACAACTTTGCCAAGGTTATCCTAGTAAGACACTTAAGTACAAAATTACAGAAGCTACTGCTTTGCCAGAGTTCCTTTAATTGATACAAGCCATTCTCACACTTTACTTGTCAATTTTGGTTGATTTACCAGCGTTTGACACTGTGAAAATGTGCAATGCTGCAGTTTAAGGGAACAATGTCATATAAGGGCACAACGTGAACCATGGAGGATTTGCAGAGGTAGGACCGATGCAGATGTAGCTATGAAAGAGGCCGGCAGAGCATGAACCTCACCTCCCTTCTCCCTGCACGCCGGCGCTCCCGCGGAGGGGTTGAAGCCGCTCACCCTCCAGCCACCGACTCATCAATCGCAGGCCCTGATCTGACGGCCTCATCTCATCAGCGACCTCAGATTGATTTCTTGACTTGGAGCAATGAGGAGTGGTGAATGAAAAATGAGGCTTCACGGCCACAATAGAGCTTCTAATTACAGCTTAAATTCAAGACATTTTTTACACCGGCACGTCAGATTTACGGCGGGATCCAAGAGGTGCCGCTGCCCTACTCTAATTAAAAAAAAAAAAAAAAACTCCAATTTTAAATTGCTTTTAAATGATCTGCCCTTGCCTTGTTGTTGGCCGGTGCTATCTTATAGGTAACCACCATAACCAATTTTAAAACATGGCCAAAGTGTAATGCATAAAATAAAACTGAATTTGCAGTCTACAAGAGGACCAAAGCAGCGAAATTCAACATGATATATACAGGCACCAAGAAGTGAAGTTGGAACCCGGAAGTGAAGTTAGGCATGACATTACCGGCGCCAGGGACCCGGAAGTGAAGTTAGGCATGAAAGTTATGTTTCTGAATAATGCTTCATTTAGAGCCCAGGAGCATGACGTGTTACACATCACTCAGTGCCAGATGTACTTACAACACTTTTACGTTCGCAATCAGTCAAATATCTGTTTGCGGTGGCAAACTGTTTTTACTATGCACTAAATCCATTTTAGGAGTAGGTAAAATTTTACAGACTCCGAAAAAAGGTTTGCAGCTCCATAGCATATTCAAATAGCGTTTCGATTCGTTATAAGATGACTCAATGTTTTACAACAGTAATACAGTCTCAGAACATTAAAAAGCTACTGATTTCTGAGTTGGGGTGCTAACACACCCACAATCCCTTGGAATCCCTTCCTCTTTGCGAATTAAAAAAGGTTTGTTGGTGCCAAATCTCAAAATAACTTGTTAAAAAATCTGGGGCAGATTTATGAGCCCCTTTAGCCACTTTTGCGTCACTTTTAACATGGGAAAAGTGACGCAAAAGTGGCGCAAGGGGCTCATAAATCTGCCCCTATATGTTTTGTTTAAAAAAACAGTCTCTCTCCTTTAAGGAAAGCAAGTTGCATTTTTTTTAAAGTATACTTTATTTAAAGTTAATCTGCTGACCCTAGCAGGCCAATTTTTCTACAATGGCCACCAATCAGAGTGAGTTACGATTTGTAATCTCCCTTACAAATATTAATGATGTAGGTCGAATTGTAACTAGGCCTGGGCTAAATTTCCGTTCTGCTCGCGGAAATTGCGGTAATTTGACATTTCCGCGTTCCGCGGAGAGTGCGGAAATGTCAAAATTTCCGCATTGCGCAGCTTAGCGATAATTTGTTTCTTGCTCGCGCTGTGAAATAATAAATTCTTGCGCGCGCAATCGCCTTACCTGAATCCCCGCGTTCGCCGACAAGTTTTCCGGATCCGGTCGCGTTCTCCACGAGATGTTGGATTGTTGGTAGCCATTTGCGCTGTCTCGCGACAGTTCGCGCACGCAGTAATGTCATTGGTCGCGCGATCACGTCTTTCTTCTCGCGATCATGCACCGCGAGAAGAGTGAAAACAAGATGGCCGCGCCCGCAAGCAACCGCATGAGTAAGTTGGCGAGCCGCGACCACGCAGAAAATACCGCGAACGGGCGAGAAAAAAACTTCCGCATCTTCGCGATATTTCCGTGTGTTTGCGGAGATTTTTAACATTTTCGCGATAATTTGCGTAAGTCACTTTCGCAAATTCCGCCCACCCCTCATTGTAACCCATTGCGATTCCGAATTTCGTGAGCTGACCCATTAGTATATAATAAGTTGGTTTGCAAAATTTGATCCCATTCGCAAAAAAGTCAGTGCACAATTTGCCACAGATTTTTGAAAATTGAATCTTAGTATATCTAGCTCAATATTCCCTCCACACTTTTGAGAACTACAGTCACTGGTTTTGAGACCCTAAAATGGGTAAGGGCTATCATTAGTGCCTTAATTGCAATGGCACCAGGATCCTGAGGTATGATGGACCCGCTCAATCTGAATTATGGCATTAACCTACTCATCTAAGTGCAGACGCCCCCCTTTCCCTTGCTTGCATTAGGTTACATGGAACCCTTCATACGACACTAGCCCCAATGTCCACACTGCAACATGTTAACCTCTTTCTCTTATCTAGCAATGGGGACACCATGAGATTATACGACAGGCACCTGTAAGCCAATTGTTCTGGGTAAAACCAATTTAATATGTCATCAACTCCTCTCAGCCCGACCCCTACCAGCCTTTCAGAGGAATCAGCCTGTCCTGAAATCTTTCCTCGCAGGCAAGGTTGCCTCTTTCAGTTGAAGACTGATTACAAATGGAGCTTAAATCCAACCTACGACTTGGAAGGAAAGCCCAGGACATCTATAGACAACAGGCTGGAAAAAACGTATACAAAACGATAACTTGCGATAACCTTGTGAGTCAGCAGGAGTTGGCCATAGCAATGCATACATGAAAACCCTGCTGATTGAGGCAGAGACCACCTATTTCAAGGCTAGACTCCTGCCTCCTGATTCCTGTATGCAAAAACCCTATTCCTCTGCAGGCTTCTGGAGACATGGACTGGTCTTGTGTGACTAGGAGAATGCACTGCCAGCAACCTGCTTCTGGTGCTCAGGACAGAAAATTTTTTCCCACACTCTCTCTGCCTGCCATAGCAGTTTCTCCTTGCTCCTGCCAGGCAAGGAAAAAAACTATATTTTAATTTAGTCCCAGTACACGACAATAGACCTGATCCAGGCCTCAATAGAAGTCAAAGGGTGAATAACATTCTCTCCATTATTTAAAAAAACAAAAACCTCCCACTTGCCCCTTCTAAACTGTTGGCATGTATGCAAGGGCCTCCCCATGTTGCAGCTTGCAATCTTGGTAGACTGTTGTGCAAGGCATGTTCTTCAACCAAAGTGATTTTTTTAAGTCTGACTTTCACAGTGTATTTTCATCACTGGCAGGTTGTTCGAATCTGAGTTCAATCACTCGTATTCCCCACTGCCACTACATGTTTTCAATAAACATTCTCAAAAAACTACTTGCTGGGGTAACATAATGTGAAATATCACTTCTTGTCTATCGACCCTTAAAGGACTAAGATGTCACTTCCTGTATTATGACTGAGGTTTAAAGGGGAAGAGTTGTCACTTCTGTATCTCCCATAATTTTTGTGAAATTCGTCTCCTGGCCGACTAAATTTATCCTCAACTGCCAAAAAAAACTCTCCTCAATTCTGGATGTTTCCATTCAGAGGGTCTTGCACACTGAGGACCTTGTTTTTGAGATTTGTGGTGCAGTGCAGTGCAGCACAGCAAGTCACTTTGCTGCACTGTGTCATTGGAAAGGGCAGAAATGTGTTGTATTTAAGGCATATGTCACATTCCTGACTTCCCCCTGCACTGGTTGCAAAATGGGCTACGTAGCACCAATGCAGAACCCTTTCACCATGGTGCAAGCGTGCCTGCGTTGCATGCAGGATTCTTTTTGTGCAAGAAGGCACACCTTCCTGCACAAAAACAATCTCGAGAGACATTTTCCTCTTTCTATATGTGCTGCAAAATGCTAACCCACATAGAGGAGGAAGTAACGAGGAAGAAATAAAGATATTTCTTCTCGTTACGTCTTTTCTGGGGAGGATTTTCTTTTTGGTGCTTTCCGAGGTTTACAAGGTTGTGTAAGCCTGGGAATGCGTGAAAAACCATGGATGCTGCATGCGCACACCCACGAAATCCCCATGGACTGCCTACCCAGGGCTGAGTAATGCAATGCAGCGATTTGCACTGCTTTGCGTAACCCCAGATTTTTGGAGCAACTTCAAGCCACACAAAGTAGCTTTGTGTGTGTTCAAAAATCTGACTTAATGTTTGCGTTGCCCTTGCACCACATTGCATGCGGCGAGAGCAACGCAAACCGGGTCATAAATATGTCCGTGTATGTTTGGGCCACAGAGAGGGTCTTATGGTAGCCATGATATTTCATTATAACATTTCCATTCAATTACCACAGATGGATAAGTGCCTGGGCCCTCTGCACGATGAGGACAGCTGGCTGAAACACCATAAACTGAAATGTGGTGCGTCACTATAGTTTTACAAATAAAGGGAGGTCTGATGTCTAAGCCTCATTTAAGGAAACATAATGTAAACATTCATTGACACCATATACTTTAGTGTAAAAAAATTGTATGAGGCGTAGCAATCAATAGTGCAGCAGGTGCAGTGCTGTCAAGGCCAAAAGATCTTATTGGCCAATTGTAGCCTAATTAAGAGTGTTCTTCACTACCCACTCATTGGACATGTGGCTCATTTCCTTGCTTCCCTAGAGCCAATAGCACCCTTGATGCACTGCTGAAAATAGCCTGCTGTAGTTGTATATACAGCAGCTATTTACCCCGCCACCGGGTGAATAGTGATTTTGTTCTGTAGAAAGTATTTACTATTTGGCCTTGAAATATGCTGAGAAACTTTACTATTTACCAAGTCGCTGGCTAAATAATAGAGATTCTGCACTGTTTGGCAACGGCTTTGCTAATAGCAGAAAAACTTCACTATTTACCCAGCCACTGGATAAATAGTACAGACTCTACACTGCTTGGCCAGCAGCTGTACAAATAGCAGAACATCTTCTCTATTTACTTGACCGCTGGCTAAACAGTAGAGATTTTGAATTGTTCAGCTGACAGCCTAAAAAAAGCAGGACAACTCCACTATTTACTTGGCCACTTGTTAAATAGTGGAAAGCTTAAATATTAACCCGGCTACTGTCTAAAAAGTAGAGATTCTGCACTGTTTAGCTGGAAGTATTGCAAATAGCAGGACAACTTCAGTATTTACCTTGCAGCAGGCTACATAGTGGAGATTTTGCACTGCTTGTCCAGCAGCCATGCAAATAGCAGAAAAGTTTCACGATTTACCTGACAACTGTCTGAATAGTAGAGATTGCAGTTTTTGGAAAATCCACCCCCCTTGAAGCTGTCAACATCCTGTCTTAAGGGGACCCCTTCCCCTTTGAAAATCAGTTGACATCCCAACTGGGGGGGTCGTTAGCTCATCAATGGTTTGTGACAGCAATTGGAGTCACAAACTATCAAAATTCTTTTGCTAAATTGGAAAGGGCAGAGTGGAAATCCCTTTCATGAACCATCCTATTTGCAATTCGAAAACTATCCAAAAAGTCCTTTTGCTAGTCAAAAGAAACATCTAACTCCTAAAAACGGTTTTGTACAAAATGATAAGTACTTTTGTTGCCACAAAACCTTGTGATTTTGTGACATAAGGCCTTTAGTGCTAAAACTGGCTTGGATGCAGGCACTAACTCATAGGTGTAAAGGTCCCACATGTTTGAAAGTTTCTAAGTTATTTTGACAGACATGGCACAGAACTCCATTACACTGTGGGCCAAGACATAGGGGCTGATTTCAATGACAGACGGACCAGAGTCCGTCCAACATCGATCTGGAAGTGTGACCAACGGACCTCCTGTCAGCGGTCCAAAACCATCAATTAGGATGCGACTGAACACTGTTCGGTCACACTCCTATTCTTTCCAATGGGAGCATGCATTCCAACTGGAATGCATGCTCTCATTGTAAAGAGCTCGGGTGCAGTTTATCCCTGCACCCCGCAGCAGGTACCTCAAGGTACCTGCCGCAGGGTGCAGGGATCAACAGTGGTGTACCCTAGGCCACCGTCCGGAGGCCTTGTACCCATGGCGCCCTGCTGGGGGCCCCCAAAGTCAGATTCTCACAGCCTTCATGTGTTTGAAAGGCCGGCACAGAAAGGCTGTGGAAATCTGCCATCGTAATACCTCGGGCGGAAAGATCCACTGGTGCCTTTTCGAATGGCAGATGGGGTCTCCGAGCGAAGCCGGCAGCCATTAGGAAAGTCCGTTCGGATTCCTTTCTAACCAACCACATCATAATTGGTCGGTCGGAAATCAATCGGAACTGGACATTTCAATGCAGTCAGAATGGCTCTGCCCGACGGTCAGAGATGTTTTCGACCTCATCGAAATCGGCCGCATAGTGACTTGTGAAGCCTTTTATGGAGCTATCTCATGCTCCACAAATGCTCCTACTCCTTTACATTTACCTGCAGATGTGTCTAATGATAAAGATGATAAAAACCTATGCAAGACTTGTTAAAGCTGTTTACACTTCTAAAGCTATTTACTTGTTCTTACTCTCAAAGCCATGGGAATGTATAAGTGCCAAATATAGGTTTACCAAGGGGTTCCATGTTATGAGAACACCTATTTTCTGCAGCAAATCATCAGTGCATTCTGGAATTATTATTTCTGGTTCAGTTCGATTAGGCAAAACAGACTAAAACCCCTGAAAACAATGATTTTAAAATCAAAAAACAGAAATTTAAATGTTCTATCCTAGAGTATGAGAGCCATCTAATATTAAGAGTGATAATATCAAAATAGAAACAATTGCATAGGATGCCTTTTAAAGTGGCCAACACAGTATAATTAAGACACTTAGGAGGTCATTATGATGGCAAAAGGATCACCACCGCCGGGCCGGAGGTGGTGGTCCTTCCGCCGTCACATAGCTATTTACCCATCGCCAAATTAGGATAGCGGTGAGTACCGCGGTGGACGCAGAGTCCGTCCGCCGCTTCACCGCCAAAGGCAATCGCGCTGATTGCCTGGCAGACGGAGCAGGGCCAATAATATCGTGGCGGTGCCTAGCAGGCCCAGTCCACCACATTAGGATGTGGGTCCAAAAAGGCCTTTCCATGGTGGCGATGCCGTCATGGAAAGGCTGGTGGGGATTGGGGGCCCGCCGCTGCACTGGGGTGTACCCATGGTACCCCTCTCATTTACATTTACCATGTGGCAGGCACCACATGGTGCCTGCCATGTAGTGCAGGGAAATGCTGAGCACGCACCTTTGACATTGCATGCTGTGCTAAAGCCAACAGCACTGCCCGCAATGTCAAAATCCCAGGATGCGCTCGCAAGTATGGCAAGCGCATCCTAATTGCAGTGGTGGGACCGCCGCATGTCTGGTGGACGGTCCAAAACACCGCTTCGATGGCAGGCGGACCAAGGCCTGTGGACAACACTCTATATTGACAGGAACTGCTGTCCTGGCAGTTCCTGTCTATGCACAAAATGTTTGAAGGACATTACAGTCAGACATGGTGGCAGGTTAGCAAGCTTTTGAAAAAAGCTTGCTTTTCAAAAGCAAACTCCCATAGCTGGAGTTTGTTTTTGAAAAACAAAAATCCTAATTGTCCCACAAGCTGGGAGTTTTCCCCCAGGGTGACTGGGGTCATTCTTTTTTCCTGTCCCTTACAGCCAGGTTTTACTCTAAATAGGATAGATGGTATAAAGCCCCCCTTTATTGGCCCATACTTTGGCGTGCCGTAAGAGGAAGTATTCGTTTGAACAGCCAAAAGAGAAGGACTGGAACTTCAAGTAGTTGAACTGAATGTCATTGGAATATGAATACATTTTCCCATTACATCAGAGAAATATATACAGCAAGCAAAGACACTGAAAAAACAAAAATCTCATTTCTATTCATTGACTTTATCACAAATATTGTAAGAAATAAGACTCTGAATTAACTGAGGCATTTTCTTACCTCCATTCTTGTGACCTACGGCTCGATCATTGCACAGTTGCACTTTAATACTAATTTTCCATACAGGGGATGTGGATCCACTGTTGAGGTTTTAGAACTGATTTGGGGTGATTCTCTTTCAATTATCATTTCCTGGCTGTCGCTCAGACACAGACCTTGGGCTAGGTAATGGCTCTCACAATAGCAATAGTGCTGGCTCCAAGCAGAAGTATCCAGAACAAGGACATAATGAAGCATGAAATCTCATCACCTGGCTGTCATCAGTCTTTCTGAGCAGCCATTAGGAAAAGACAAAAGGGCAGTCCTGCTTAGAAACGTTGGCACCTTTAACAAGAGAAACCTATGCCCTATCCCTTACTCCTACCAGACCCTATGTCATCACTCAGGAAAAAGTAATCAGCAGTCCTTTGCTAAAACGACCTCACAGAAATTATTTTGGGTAGCTTTTTCTCTATCCTCCCTCACTTGAGTTCCAGGTCTCCACTCTCTGTCCACAAGGATGTAGTCAATACACTCCCACCGTCTACAGAAGCTGTATCCACTCAACATCACGTCATGCAAAATGCATTCCACTCACCCATGCACAAAGACTTTCATCACATAAGGAGTCTTAACTTAACACTGCGCACTTGGGGGCAGATTTACTAAGGGCTTGCATTGCCCTTGAGTGAAGTAAGGTGATACAGTGCAACACACACCCTTAAATGGGATTTACTAAGCCATGCAAAGCCACATTCCTTGGCTCAGTAAATCTAGAGTAACGCAAGACTGCGCAAATCAATGTCTTTTATCATCCTGTGTTGAGAACGCATTCCGTGGGTTTGAGCATGTGCATTCTCATGCATCCAGCCATGGATTTTGATGCAATTCCAGATTTAATATGATGAGCAAACCTGGGATTGAGTCAAAATGGAACGCCTTTCAGATGAGGCGTAACAAGGACATATCTGTATTACTCTTCCTTACTTCCCCTTTCTATGCAAGCTGCATTCTGCAGCCCACATACAAAGAACACAATGCCTCAAAGGATTGTTTCTATGCAGGAAGGAGCCCCTTCCTGGACACAAACAATCCTCCTCATAATACACAAGAGTACCTGTGTTGACACTAGCCAGCACACTGCACTGGAGAGAGCAGAAATATGTCATATTTTAGCAGATATGGCACATTTCTGCTCTCTGCCTATCAGGCAATGCAGCATAGAAAGTCTTCTTGCTACATTGTATTCTGTCTTCTTAGTAAATCTGCCCCTTGCTACATACCCACCTAACATGCACACATATGAAATGTCAGTGGAATGATCTGGGGGTCAAACAGAATCCCGTCTCAGGCCATCTAAGACGATCTATCTGGGATCTCCATCATCCCCTCTTCTGCTCATCAGAACCTTCTTATGATATTGAGCTTCCATTTGCTGTTTGCACTATCTCTTTGACCCCTTTGTTAGCCATTAACCATATTACCTAACTTCATCCATCTGAGTTTCTCTAACCCTTTCTGCCATCCTTCACAGACCACATTCATTTTCACCCATCCAAGTTTAATCTCCTCTGCCAAGTCTCAGTCCCTATGGCCTCAAATCCTCACTCAGACTACTGTGCCAGCACCAGACCATAACTTCTACACTCAAAAGGCTTTTTATTCACTTTGCATGCTCTGATTTTTTAGTAAACACCTACCAGTTCCGTACGTGGGCTGAAGCGATGGGGATTTCTAGGAGTAGGCAGAAAAATCATGAATAATAACCATTTACAGCAGGGGTATATTAATATGTGTGGCCTAGGGATGTATGATGATACAACGCGTACCAACACAACGCGGTATGTTACATCGCGGTTTTGAAAACGCAAGTCGTTACATTGACTTGCGTTGGAGGGCGCTGGATTTAGGAATAGTGTGAATTACTATTCCAACTCCAATCTACGTACAGTAGGGAAGGTGTTGGAATAGTAATTCACACTATTCCTTAGTCTAGAGCGCCCTCCAGTGCAAGTCGGTGTAACGACTTTCGTTGTAAAAACCACGATGTAACCATACCGCGTTGTAATGGTTGCGTGGTAAAGGATGTTTCCCGTGGCCTAGACCTACATTGGTGTCGTCTTTCATATGGTCTTCTTCCTTCACTTCCAGGTCCCCTTTTGCCTTTCGGTATTGGTCCTCCTCCTAGTCCCGTTCTAAAAACTCAATTTCTGGCTCTCTATATTATATAGGCAATGGGTGTATGGTGCTAGGGTTCACATCAAAGGGTCAGGACCCAATTGTTGTGGTTGACACAGGCCTCCCAAATGGCAATACCCAAGAGCCACTGGTTTTGAGGAAAAGATTAGGTTTGGGAGGAGATCTGTGTCTAATGATCAATAATAATGTTGCCGAAAATAATTCCCCAAATCCAAACTTCTTTTCAGATCATCATGTGCCGTTTTAATTCTTAATACAGAAATATATTTCAAAAGAAATACAGCCAACACGTGTTTCGCCCAATAGCTAACAGGCCTAACCTTTTCCATTTCTGGGTTATTTTGGCTCCTTATCCTGGCCCTGGCCTAACACGTTTTAATCACCTTGCTACTGTTTCCTGAGTCTGGAGGTCCTGGTTGTAGCCACGGTCTTTCTGGCCCTGCTCCTGGCTCATCCTTGTACTAGCCCTTCCTGGGCCTCCTGATCGAGGTACTACTGATTGTCATTCTGATGGTTTGCTGGGTTCTTATCTACCTAGTCCTGTTGTCCTGAGAGTACAGTGCTGAAGAGATCCATTTGAGAAAAGAAGGATGCACTGGAAAGATTGCTAGCTCAAGTAGCAAAGTTACACTGCGAAGCAGAGCAGTTTTGAGGAGCAAGTATGCATTTCAAGTCCATGCTCATTCAAGTAACAAGGCTACACTGCTAAACAGAGCAGTTTCCGGAAAATTATGCACTACGAAACATTACTAGCTTATTAAGAAGTCCATAGAGCTAAACATTTCATGTTAGGTAAACAAGGAATTGCAACTGCAGAGGAATCAGGAAACTATGGAAACAGTGGGTATATCAAGGAAGAATACTGCATTGTTGCACACCACTAAACAGAACATTCTTAAAAGTTAAAAGAGCTCATGTTATCAATCATCAGTCGAACAGCAGAAAGAACCAGTACCCTCTGGCGTGTCGCACGGTGCAGTTTACGCTCATTTTACAGTGCAAAAATCAGCACGAGCAGCTCGACGTGCTGAATTCCGCCTGCTCGCAGGACTCCACGGAATCTCGCTGAGTTTTTTTGTAACTCCGCGGAATTCCACAGAGTGAAAATACACGACTTCCGCCCACCCCCAGTCAGTACTCAGGAGGTCCCAAGAGACAAGATGTAGGTTGATAGTCAGTCTGCAGGACTGCTATGACAATCTCTCTGGCTGGCTTAGTAACCAAGGGTTTGCATATCAGTGGTGCATCATCACATAGCCAAACTTTTGTAATGAACATGTAGTTCACACTGTGGGATACAAAGACAGGATTATCAAGCTCTAGAATGCAAAGCATTAGAGTTAATGGGGTGTGTCTCTCAGAACCTGGGTATTAGTGATATAGAAAACAGTTGGTTCTGTTGGGTAACACCATTGCTGTGATTTATGCATTCAAAACAAAGGCAATAATGTATCTCAATTTGTTATCAATGAACCCACCAAGAGAAAGACATTTTTGCCAAAAACAGAGTTAATTTACTCTTTTGTTATTGCAAAAGGCATTGAATATAAATGTATGGCTGTCATAAACACAAGTAGATTACGGCGAGACAAAAGTGATTGTTGTGAAAAAATGACATGTGGTGACTAGTGAAGTCAAAGGTGCACTATATATATGACATACATAGGTGACATAGATAAATTTAATACAGAATTTCTGTCCTGTCCTCTGTTTTTTTAACATGAATGCAAGACCCAATAGTGATTTAAAGTTAGGTTCAAGAGAACTGTATAGACATGTATGACCACATGTCACTTTTTCACAACAGTCACTTTTGTAGCGCCGTAATTTACTTGAGTTTATGACAGCCATACATTTATATTCAATGACTTTTGAAATAACAAAAGAGTAAATTAACTCTGTTTTTGGCAAAATTCTCTTCTCTTGTGTTGCTATCAATTCACCACAAGAATTTGTCTGTCGATATTTCTGACCCACAATATTTTTAACTCGATATTTGTGTAAATCGATATTTTTGAATCGATATTCTATCCCTGCACAGGATTTTGAACCTAGGAAATAGAGCTAAATGCTTGCTTATGCTTCTCAAATAATTATGAGTAATTTTGTTTTAATTGCACTTCATTATGCTAGAGAGAATTATGCCAGTTACGCACACCCATACTATTTTATTCAAATCAAATGTTCCCTCTACCAGAAAGGTTTTGGAGGGTTCTTTTTTTGTGTACAAGTGTCATTTAACAAAATACATGCATGGTCTGTTCCCATAATGTACATAGATATAATGCACAGGGGTCTCTTTTGGTGGGATGACTTCCCTGGATACTGCACCCCATAATGCAATTCATACTAGTCACTCTCACAATAAACAGACAAAGCTGACTGGGGTGGTGTAGTGGTTACATTCTTTCTTTCTGCAATGGTTCTAGCTGAAGAGAAGTACATGAGGGATCACTCTGGACTCGAGGCACAAACACAACATGATGATTCTTGTTGAAAAGCAATATACAAGGTATTACTCTGGACTCATGGCATAACAATGCTTCACTGTGGGAAGAGAAAGAATAAAGAAAAAAAACATACTAGAGCACAGGGGGGAAATACAAATATTGTCTGTTGGGTCATGATTTCATGAGGATCTCAATTTTGTGAGAACATTGGGATGACTGAACTAGAAAGCCAGAACTGGCCAATGGCCATAGCCCAATTGTTGTGGACGCACACAATTTTACTACTCAGACTTCATACTCAACACTTTGGGCCCTATTCTGATACTGTTTGGAAAGCTTCCCAACTGAATGGGTTTAGGAATAGTTTCCAACCGAATCAGATCGAGAGAGTCCAACGATGCATCCGGATGCTTCCAGATACGATTTTGTTGGACTCCCATTGACTTCAATGGGAGTCTTTGTTCCGACCAAATGCCTAGGTTCCCATTGAAGAAAGGGGTGGCTGGGGAAAATTGGGCACCCTATGGCAGGCACCCCTAGTGCCTGCCACACTATGCGTGGCCGGTAAGGATAGACCAATGGGTACCCCCACGGGCCCGATTGTGAAGGGTCCAGGTACAGGGGGCTCACTACGGGCCCCCAAAGTCTGATTCCGACTGTCGATTCGAGTCAGACGGCACGATTCAGAAAAGCTGTCCAAATCCAGCATCGTATTCAGTTGTTTGGAAACGCGGCCCATAGAGACGTGCAATTCTGCTGTGTACGGCTTGGTCATTTCAAATGGTTTTGGATTGAGATATTCCTAACACTTAACTCACATCATACTCGGTCGGCTGGAAAACTTTCTGAGTCGGTTGGAAAGATACATCCCCGATCCAATTTGGACGGAGCAAATGCCGTTAGGAGGGCTTCCTAACCGCATCAGAATCAGGCCGTATGTGTCTCATGCTCAAACCATGTGTATTCAAAATTCAGACCTGATGCACTGTATCTTAGCATCCTTAGAACTAAGAACCTTGTGCTTTGCTCCTAGCACTTTGAACCTAGAGCTTTGAACCTTGCTCTTTAAAGCTAATACTTTAAACCTAGTGCTTTGAACCTACTGTTGTAAACCAAGAGATTTAAACCTAGTGCTTTAAACCTAGCTCTTTGAACCTGGAGGTTTGAACCTCGCACTTTGAACCTAGAGCTTTGAACCTAGCTTTTTAAACCTAGCACTTTGAACCTAGAAGTTGAACTTTAAACATATCACTTCAAGCTGAGCACTTACAACCAAGAAGCCTTATAACTTTTCCCCCTCTCTCTCATGTGTGTTCTGGCATTCTGAGCTCCCTGAAGTTTTAGAACGTGGGTGCAGAGCTTTGAACCTAGCTTTTTAAACCTAGCACTTTGAACCTAGAAGTTGAACTTTAAACATATCACTTCAAGCTGAGCACTTACAACCAAGAAGCCTTATAACTTTTCCCCCTCTCTCTCATGTGTGTTCTGGCATTCTGAGCTCCCTGAAGTTTTAGAACGTGGGTGCAGAAGCAGGCCTGCAGACACAGTTAAGTCCCTCTCAAAATGACTGACCGATGATTTTCAATAGGGTTCCTTACCTTTTCAATAAGTGTGTGCTTGTTTGGCCAGGGGAGAATCATCTGCTCTGCAGCCTTCAACATGGGAGCGCCTGGTCCCCTGAGTACGTGGCACCAAAATCTGTTGATGAAATAAATACTTTACTCATGTAATACCAGAACATACATTAATTTAGACACTCCCAGGTGCTTCATTGACTGATCAGCCAACAGACTCCGCCCAAGACTGAAAACAAAGTCAGTATATATACAGATCTCCATGGTCGGAGGTCATCTGGTTCCTCGTAAGATCAGGCCTGTGCAAATATAGGGAGTGATTACGGGCCCGCCACCGCCAGCTGTGTGGTGTTGGGCCCTCTGCCATCTGACAGCAATTCCCCCCCCCCACTTTCGGACCGCAACGGTCGCAAAAACCACCTGCCACGATTCCGCCACACGCAATCATACCGATTGCCTGGTGGAGCAGTCAGCATCTGTAAAATGGTGGCGGTGCCTAGCAGGGGCAGTCTGCCAAATTACAATGCAGACGGTGAAACGCCATGGAAAGGCTAGCAGGGATTGGATTCTGGGGTCCGTTGCGGGCCCCCCTTGTTTTGGGGGGAGGTGGTGCACTGGGTACCCCCGACATTTCCCTGCACTAAGTGGCAGGCAGAGCGGGGGTGGTGCCGTTAACTTAGCATGATGCGATCGCCACGGTGGCGGTCACATCATGATACGTGGTGCGGGACCGCCGCCTTAGAGGCGGGCGGTCCCAGGCACCGATACGATGGCGGGGGCCCGCCATCGTAATCACCCCCATAACGTTTTAGGGCTTAACAACAAGGCTTCTTGAAATAAGAAACAGTAATGCTTCATAGCTTTGCCTTGTATGGTGACATCAAAGGTCTCAAGGCAAAAGCTGATAGTTTACATTCTTCCAGGGTCAACATGGAATGAAATTGACCTGCATAATATTCTTGGTGTAGGGGAAAGGAGCACTGGTTCAGGAAGTCATCTACATACATGCATTATTTTTGCTTTCTCATTATGGACACTGTCATATTTTTCATTTATCTTCCATACAAGAAAGGAATAAAGAACTGTTAATGGTGGCAGATGGGTGCGTGAAATAGAAGGTTTGAAGGATAGGATGGCGTGCAACGTGGAACGGTTCGGGGGATGGTTAAGCGATAGAAAAATGAGCCTGATCTTCGCCTCCTTCTTTTATTTCAGACATTTTGACTACTTGTCTGGGGAGTGGGATTCCTCCCACTCCCCAGACACGTAGTTAAAATGTCTGAAATAAAAGGTGAGGGATTGGTGTGATTGGTAGAATGTGTTAGAGGATGGATTAGAAGAGAGAAAAACGATAAATGGGTGCTGAAGTTTGACATATTTGCGTAGCCAGAACTGACTTAGAGAATGTATCAATAAGAACTAGAGAGTATGAGAATTGTGGGGATGGAGTACAGAGGTTTTTGAAAGGGAGGGGAAAAGAAAAACAGTTTGACGTTTAGAGTAGGGTTGAAAAGAGAAAAAATCAGATACTGGGGTAGAAGTATTGGAGAATAAATTGGGGTTTAAGATGCAGTGAGGGTGTATTAAATAATGACAAACTAGTGGTGTGAATGTGGACAGTAGAGGTGTAGAACAATAGGATACATGGAGGAGGAGAATGAGGAAAAGAATATGAAAGCGAGAAAGGAATATAAGAAAGGGGAGGGTATGAGGACAGAGGGGTGGTAGGGAAGGCTGTAGAAATGACAAAATTAGGAAGATAAAAGGGATCAGTCAGGAAAATTGTGCTGGCGACAAGAACGGTATGTCATTTTAAATGGTAGCTTTCACAGAGCAAATTTTTGGTGAGAAAGAATCAAAAAACCTGGCGAAGCAATTAATTCAAACTGCTAAGACTAAGAAGTTTGGTCTTCACCCAGAATTGATGGCTAGGTGTATAGAAAATAATTCTGTGCAGTGTTTAGAATTCCTTTTCTATTCTATAAAATTTGAAGCAGGATCAATCTAGTGCCAAGAACAATTATATTTACTAATTATAACAAGGAGTGAGTGAAACTTGCTCTGGAGCAGCCCTGGGCAACCATAAGAAGAGGCTATAACTAAGCAAGACCAAAGTGAAACTGATCAGGTCTCCTCTGATGGGTGGCGTACACACAACCCATAGAGAATATGGCCTATCACTAGAATATGGATTCTCTAGTGAAAGGCTTGGCAGTCTGAATTCAAAGTGGTTCAGCTCTCAGTAGGGGTTGGGCAGCCCATAAGACGGTCCAAGCATGACATGGTAAAACCATGCAGCTAAAAAACACAAAGTGACTAAAACTCACGGTGGCATAACATTCTTATAAGAGCCAAGCCTTTGAATACCACCCAGGAACAGCCTTGTTTACTCCACAGAATGGTACCATGAACAATTATTAATGAAATTGGACAAAGAATGTATTCAATCTGGAGCAGTGTAAGGCTTCATCAAAAGGAGGCAAAATTTATTTGGTAAAATCCAGGTATCAAAGAGTCTATCAGCTACCACCTAGCAGCAGTGTTTGGCAAACTTAAGATGCTGCTAATTAACAGCGGCAGATGGAACAGAAAATGTGTCTACCCATGAATAAAGTTGATGTGAAACAAGGAAAAGATTTAAAATACTGTTGGAGATGGCCCTTTTTGCAGGGTTATCCCTAAACTTTCTGCTTCTTCCTCCTATTTTTCCCTGACCTGCTGTTGTTGGTTTTAGGACTCTGGGCACTTTACCACTGCTGATCAGTGCTAAAGTGCATATGCTTTCCGTGTAAAATGTGTTATGGATTGGTGTTTCCATGATTGTCCTATTTGATTTATGTGTCAGTCCCTAGTAAATTGCACTGCAAGTGCCCGGGCCCATAAATCAAATGCTGTTGGTGGGCTGCGGCACTGGACTGTGCCACCCCCGCAAACAGCCCGTAAACTGTAACTCTGGCCTGCCATTGCAGAGCCGGTGTGCAGTCTGAGACTGCCATGTCGACTTTGCAAGTGCACCCACTTGCCAGTCCCTAAACCTTCCCTTTTCTACATGTTAGCCACCCCTAAGGTAGGCCTAATGTACCCCTGTGGGCAGGGGGCATTATATGTGAAATATAGGACATGCCCTGGTGTGTGTGGCATGTCCAGATAGTGAATTACAGTAAATTTTGTTTTTCACCATTGCAAGGCTGCCTGTTCCCATAGGCCAGAATGGCCAGCTTGATTATAACATCTTATAATCCTAACTGGCCCAGGGAACATGGCAGAAAAACAAATTTAGTATGCCTGCACTACTCAGAATGATAACATACATCTTTTAGTGAAGTTAGTTTTAATTTTCTGTGTTTGAAAATACCACTTTTAGAAAGTAGGTATTTTCTTGCCTAACCATCCAGCCTTCCTCTGCTAGGTTGTGTATTGCCTGTCTGGTTTGTGAGTGACAGGGGCTGGGGTGGCTCCAGGAGACAGGGTGAGTCAGCACCGGGCTGAATAGACCTATCTGCATGTAGAGTGGTGGGAGGAGTAGCACCTGGGCCTGAATAAGGCTGTGAATGCCTTCCACAATACTGGCTCCACCTCCTGTGGTGCGTCTGATGACCCTGGCCCACTCTGACAAAGGAAGAAGGTGCACACTGGCAGGATGCACCCAGAACTGGTTTGAGCTAGGTACAGGACCCTCTACCTTCAGAGGACAAAGGATTTGTTAGTATACATTTTGGGGCCCAGACCCCAAGACTTTAGAACCCTTTGAATCAAGAAGACTGCCAAGAAGAAGAGCTGGAGAAGCTGTGAGGAGGACCTACCACTTTGCTGTTTGCTTTGCTTTGTTGGCCTGCAGTGGCTGCTTCTTTCTTGGGCAGTGAAAGGACTGGACTGAACTTTCTGCAATCTACTTTTATGAGTTTCTCCAAGGGCTTGAGGTAGAGCTTGCCCCCTGTTCAAGAAGTCTCAGGAACAGCAAAGCTTCAAGCTCTTCTGACCTCAGCACTGGGAACTGTGTGTTTTGTGCTGCAATAGAAGAAAAACAACTCATCGACGTCTACGACGCCGCTGCCGACTCCGTGTCCTGACGGCACCGCAGAGGGCACCACTGCAATGCCGCACGGCGACCCTGGTCTCACCGACGATGCCTGCTGATGCCTCCACCGAGCCACTGCTCGCACCGCGACCTGTGGGCACTGCACTCTGCACCGCCTCGCTTCACGACGACCCCTTGGTATCCCTGATGACGCCACTCCACGCCAGAATCAACGCTGCTGCTTGCACCGTGGTTCGAGGACACCACTCGTAAAGTTATATGACGCACCGCCCTCATCCCGCACCGCAGCCTTGGCCTACCGACACCGGTGCCATTGACTCCAGTTCGTCAGCCAACGACAGCGCTTCAGCAACGACGACGACGCTGCTTACACCGTGACCTGCCAGCACCTTGACGAGCACCGCCTTCATCTCACACTGTGACCCTGGTCTCACCGACGACGCCATCTGATGCCGCCACAGAGCCTCTGCTCGCACCGCTACCTGAGGGCACCGCACGCCGCACTGCTGCACTTCGCACTGCAGCACCCGACACCTGTCAACGCCAGCGCTCCTGACGTCAACAAAGAGGAGTTTGATCTGCAATGCGTGTGATTTTGAGGGCCCCGACGGCTCCTGCACCAACCTCTGGAACAGACACCTGTGGACGCCGTGTTTTTGGAAGCTCAACGAGAAGTCATTGACGCCCTGCATTTCTAAAAGGTACTGTTTGCGGTTCTTCCCGACAGCATAGCTGGCCCGCGACGCCACGGTCAGCAAGAACTGTTTGGATTTGTTTGCTCATGATGCTGTGATAGCCCCGAACGGAGCTATCAACATCATGGAACTGTTTTACAAGGTTATTTTGATAACTGAAGATTTTTAAGTATTGTATTGTGGATTTTTATCGTGTTGGTCTTGTCTTAAGTATATAAAAATATTGGATATTTTTGTCAACTGGTGTGGTGTCCTTTTGTAGTGCTTACACTGTATTACTGTTGGTTATGTGCAAATGCTTTACACACTTCCTCTAAAATAAGCCAGACTGCTCATGCCAAGCTACCAAGGGGGTGAGCAGGGGTTATTTTAGGAGTGTAACTCCCTTATTCTGAGTAGGAAGAAGGGTCTCTATTTGGACAAAGGTGCAAGCCCTTGCCAACTAGAGACCCCCATTTCTAACAAATACCTCAAAACAACCAACATCTGGAGGCCAGTAAATCTTCTCAGAAAGTCGCATACAGACCTAATTAGGAAGATGCAGGTGCCAAATCCCCAAGAAACAGGTTTGCTACTTAATGGCTTCTATGGGTGAAGAGAATACCTGGCAGAAGGGTAGATTAAAACTACCTTGTCAGATAGAATCCCAACATTTGGCCTGAAGTGAGGAGTCAACCACCAGGACCATCAAAATTAATTCAGAAATTAGATAGCTACATAAACATTGAACTTTCTCTAGAAATACAGATAGCCAGAGTCTACAGGTCCTGCTTTCTCCAAATCAAAACTTTTAAATTAATACTTTTGTTTATTCCCAGTGACTTTCAAACTCCTGGAATAAATATCCTACTGTCAGGCAGACTGGATTATATCAGTTTAATTTTACTGGGCGCCACAATTAAACTGTTAAACAGGTTATATTCAGTATAAAATGCGGTGGTACAGCTGGTGTCCAGGCTGCACTGTTGAGACCACATTAGTATATTCTATTCTTTGAGGCTTTCACTGGCTACTAGTTCACTGTTGACTGTTTATAAATCTTTGGTCATTGTGGGCAGATCCAATTATCAGGCCACTCGGGATGTTGTGGCAGCCAAATTCAGACTCCACATTCCAAAATATCTTTTATGCACTGCCTACCTTGTTGGTGATGCCTACAGTGGCACTGATCGGGGGCAAGGGGGCGGTTGGGGGTAAGGGGCTGTAAAAAAAAAGAAGAAAAACTCACCTTTTGCCTCGTCTCTCCTCCATCTTCTCTCCCAGCTGAACAGGAACCAAGGAGCACACCCAGGCTCCCCTGACCAATCACAATGCTGCAATGCAGCATTGTGATTGGTCTGAGCGCCGAACCAGAAGTGGGAGCCTGGGCATGTTCTCCACCTAGGCTGTAATGCAGACTCGGTGGAGAACATGCAAAGTGCGCATGACGGTTTAGCCGGCCCGAGAGTGCCGGCCAAACAGTCATGTGCACTAAGGAGTGGGCAAACCCCCACCCCGTGCTCCTCTGTAATTGGAGCAGCCCCGTTGCACCACACAAAGCTGCAGCAGAAGGAAACATAAAATGATAATAAACTCAAGTTATTATCATTTTATATTTCCTTTATTTCACTGCTGCAAAGCAGTGGGGTGACGCTCCTCCGCCATAGTGGAGGAGACGTCACTGGAAGCCTATGAGCAAAACAGACACATTTGATGATTCTCAGAGGCTTCAGCAGGAGTTTGGAATGCTATACCATTAGCCTTGCTCATAGAACCAATGTTGAGTAAGTATCTTGAGACCTCGCTCCTCAATCAGAGGTGTCTACCCTCCTCTCCTGTGTGGGTCTCCTCGTTCTCTCTATATTAATTTAAAAGCTGAGTTGTGTTAGGGCTTTTCATCAATAACAATGTTACCAAATAGTGCCAAGATGCTCCCTCAAATGCACTCTATAAAGATAAAGCACAACAAAACTATGAAGGATAGAATTTGCTCAGGAGGTCAAGACCCTTTCAGGCTAAGAGTGTCAGATAAGGAAATCTTCTATGGACTCGGCCCCCTTCAACTGGATGCTCAGGGTGGAGAACTTGGGACATGAGGTTAAGTAGTCTCGAAGTTATTGCAACATAAGGACTCACCGCACAAGAAAGTGCCAAACTAAAACCCAGGATGGACTGTTTATTTATTTGGTTGGAAAAAGAGGGAAGTGAAAGCCCAATTGAGGAACACAGTGAGCTTCTAAAGACAGTCACTGGCTCTCATGGACACAAAAATCACCTGTTAAGAAAAAAAATAAGGGGCAGCAACAGATATGCTGTGCAATCTACTGTGCAACAAAAATCAATTTCCAATAAAAAGGACGCAGCATGCTTCAAAAACACCAGTCCAATTCCTAATGCCTTATTTCTGCAATTAGATGACTAGGAAGTGCAAAGCAAATGGCTGGGCAGATCAGAGGACACATTCATGAGTTGGAGTCATTGCAGTCACACAGCTCCAACCTTCATATGCCAGGAGACTGCAAAATGGTCCCTTACATTCCTCACGGAAATAGAGAAACCAGCTCTAGTTGTTCAGTTGATATAAAAGCCAAAAACACTTAGGGGCATATTATCAAGAAACAGCGTTAAAATTATCGCCACTTTAGCGGCAGAAAACTGCCGCTAAAGCAGCGATAATGGGCTTGATAATATGCCCTTGAGAATTCCCATAGAAGCCCATGTTCTGGTGTCAACATGGGCTTCTATTGGAATTCTCCAGGGCATATTATCAAGCCCATTATCGCCGCTTTAGCGGCAGTTTTCTGCCGCTAAAGTGGCGATAATTTTAACGCCGTGCTTGATAATATGCCCCCTATGCCTCTTGTCGTGCCACCTCCATCCTGAAGAGCTTGGATGGCACTATTACTTTATGCTATCTCAACCCTGGTGCACTTGAGTGCACCAATTTCTTTCTCTCTTTCTACATCTTCTCTCTGGCTAGACTGCCTTCTTTCTCTACTTCACGTCTCTCGTTATACTTTTCTCTTTATTTTTCTGTCCTTCTCTGGTATCCTTCCCTGTCCCATTTCTCAGCAGGGTCACAGATAGCTGGCTAGACAAAAAAGTGCACACTTATAAAGAGGAACAGAGGGGCAAGGCAGGGAAGAGAAAATTAGAAGAAAATTATCCGATTTCAACTGATGGAATGGTGGCAATCCGCAGAACAGTGTTTTGAGCAAGAACTTAGTTGGTATATGGGGGATATATTGCAAATTGCAAATATCAAGCAACTAAAGCTATCATTTCAAGTGCTGTATGCATATGTTTTATTTTAATATTACACCCTAGTCCAGAAAAACATCTACCAAGCCACCTTTAGCAAATTTTCCTTCAGTGAGAATAACAAGCTATTCAGACACTGTATTCTATATAAAATGTGTTGTAAGTAAACAAATATCTAGAGACAAGCTTCAAAAAAGAGATAAAGCCATCATGCCCTTTCAAGCTTGTCTTTTTTAGGTGTCACCTGATAGTGCTTGTGAACTCTCTTGTATTTAATAGATCTTAAAAGGGGGCTCTTTTCAGTTACCATCACCAAATTACTGTTTTCATTTGCTTGTGTGTTGTACTTTGTTTTTTTGTTATCTTTCCCTGGCTGCATTCATATACCATACTTCTACTAAAATTGTTCACACTGTTTAACCCCATTCACTGTTGAGATAAGATCTCTTCCCACGGAAAATGCAGACAGCCTCTAACAGTATGTTGGAATGCTTCCTTTTTATTACTTAGTTGTGTAAAGCAGATGCTTTAGCCTTAGAGCGTTTGTGGCATTTTCTATTCATGCCTCAGTACCTTTCTTTGCACTTTGTAAGCATTACCGGATTAATTTTTTCAACTTAATCTATTTGGTCATTATGATCAAATTCTAAATGTTGTAATAAACATTGCACGTTAAGAATAAAGTTAATATACAAGAGCTATGCTATATTTTACTACTAAACAGGCAGCCACAAGTGCAAGTACCTTGCAGACAAAGGGTCATGATTTAAATGGTGGAGCACTTGCAGTAACACCAGGCCCAAACGTTGTCAGAACTCCTTCAAACACAATGGGCCAGATTCACAAAGATAATCTGAGACAAAAGTCTAACTTTACGACTTTTGGTATTCACAGAGGTCATTTACGAGTCGTAGCTTTATGTCCACAGTCAGGTCAAAATCTCCCACCTGGGCCGTACTCTCTGATCGGGCTGTACACTCTGGCTTGAGCTGCACTCTCCCGCTCGGGCCGGATGAAGTATAATCAATGGGCCAGAATATAGTTTTTTGCAAAAAGGAACATTAGGAACGTGTAATAAATGGTCACGAAAATCAGTTTGGGCAGGGAAAAGGGTGTGGCCAGACACTACATCATATCCCAGAAAAGTTTGCTCCTTTATGTCATGGTACATGCAGTCCTTGATTTGCGCTCCCCTCAGTGTTGATGGTAGTTTCACACTACAGTCAATGCTGAGGGGAGTGCAAATCATGGACTGCTCAGCACTGAGGGGAGCGTAAATCATGGACTCCATGTACCATGATGCAAAGGAGCAAACATTTCTGGGATATGATGTCGTGTCCAGCCACACCCTTTTCCCTGCCCAAACATATTTTCATGACCTCCTCTACCATTTATCACACGTTCCTAATGTCCCTATTTGTAAAAAATTGTATTCCAGCCCATTGATTACACTTCATCCGGCCGGAGAGTACGGCATATGCCGGAGAGTACAGCCTGGGTGAGGAGAGTACGGCCCGGGTGCAGAGATTCCGGCCCGACTGCGGACCCAAAGATACGACTCATAAATGACCTCTAGGAATACCAAAAGTCGTAAAGTTAGAATCTTGTCTCAGATTGCCTTTCTGAATCGGGCCCACAGTATTGCTATATTTGACAACTAAACAATCTGTCACAATTGCAGTTACCTTGCAGTTAAACAGGACTTGATTTGAATTTTGCAGCAGGGGCAGTGGCACCTGGGCCAGAAGCTCTAGGGACCCCATTAGACACAGATTATTGCTAAAATTGAAAACTAAACAGGCATTCACAAGTGCAGTTACCTTGCAGGCAACAGGGTCATGATTTCGATGGTGCAGCAGCTGCAGTGACACCAGGACCAAAGGCTCCAGGCACCCCACTGAACACTGATTATTGCTATAGTTTACGACTAAACAGGCAGTCACAAGTGCAGTTACCTTGCAGGCAACAGGGTCATGATTTCGATGGTGCAGCAGCTGCAGTGACACCAGGACCAAAGGCTCCAGGCACCCCACTGAACACTGATTATTGCTATAGTTTACGACTAAACAGGCAGTCACAAGTGCAGTTACCCTGCAGACAACAGGGTCATGATTTGAAAGGTGCAGCAGGTGCTGTGGCATCAGAGCCAAAAGTTGTCACAACTCCACTAAACACCAACCATTGCTATATGTTAGTACTAAACTGGCAGTCACAAGAGCATTTATCTTGCAGGCACCAGCCTCATTATTTGAATGGTGCAGTAGGTGCAGTAGCACTGGGTCCAAAAGCTATCAGAACTCCTCTAAACACCTAATATTGCTATATCTTACACTGACAGGCAGGCACAAGTACAGTTATCTAGCAAGCGCTAGGGTCATGATTTCAATAGTCGAGGTGGTGCAGGGGCACCAGGACAAAAAGCTCCAGGCACCCCACTAAACACTGATTTTTGCAATATTTTGCAACTAAACAGGTAGTCACAAGTACAGTTATCTTTCAGGTACTAGGGTTATGATTTAAATGGTGGAGCAGGTGCAGTCGCATTGGGCCAAAATGTTGTCAGAACTTCTCTAAACACCTAATTGTGCTATATTTTACTAGTAAACAGGCAGTCACCAGTGCCGATACTTTGCAAACAACAAGGTCATGATTTGAATGTTGCAGCAGTTATAGTGGCACCAGGTCTAAAAGTTGGCAGAACTCCTTTAAACACCTTATATTGCTATTAGGGGAGAGGATGTGCTCCGTCGGCTAGACTGCCGACTTTGGTGCTGGAAACCAGGGTTCGAGCCTCAGGGTCGCGTCCACATCCTGTGATTCTGGGCAAATCACTTAATCTCCCCGTGCCTGAATGTGTAATGTAAATGTGGTGCTCATGTAAAGCACTCCAATACCTTCGGGTCGGGTTCGCGCTATATAAATATGGCAAAAAATAAAATAAAATATTTCAGTACTATACAGACAGACACAACTGCAGTTATCTTGCAGTTAAATGGTGCTTGATTTGAATGGTACAGCAGGTGCACTGGCACTGGGGCAAAAAGCTCTAAGGACCACACTAAATGCAGAATATTGCTTCATTTTACTACTAACAAGGCAGCCACAAGTTCAGTTATCTAGCAGGCATTTGGACAATGATTTTAATGGTGCTGCCGGTGCGGTGGCACCCGGGCCAAAAGGCCAAAAGGTGTCAGAACTCCTCTAAACACCAAATATTGTTATATTTAACTACTAACTTAGTAGTCACAAGTGCATGTACCTTACAGGCACTTGGATCGTGGTTTCAATGGTGCAGCAGGTGCAGTGACACCGGGGCTCACAGCTCTAGGAACAACTCCAAACACGAAATATTGCAATATTTCACTACTAAACAGGCAGTCACAAGTGCAGTTACCTTACATGCAATAGGGTCACGATTTAAACGGTGCAGCAGGTGCAGTGTTGCAGGAGCCAAAAGTTGTCATAACTCCTCCAAACAGCAAATATTGTTATATTTTACTACTAAGTAGGCATTCACAAGTGCTGTTATCTTGCATGATTTGAATGGTGCAGCAGGTGCAGTGGCACCGGGCCCAAAAGTTGTCAGAACTCCTCTAAACACATAATATTGCTATTACATCATTTAATTCTATTATTTCCCTCTTTAATTTTTCAAAATTTTGCTATTACTTACCCACACTTGACCACTAGCAACAGCACAATAAATTGCCTTTTTGTACATAAACAAGCAATAACAGACATTGTTTAACTTATGTTGTACAACTACTCAGCAACCTACATCTTACAACAAATGAAAGCTTATTATTAATCACCTAGGCGAAATCAAATGCATTTACCAAAACTTGTTTTTCTATTGTGCTGGCTTACATCAGACAGCTTGAGTTCTCCGCTGTTTTTGTGTGCACGTTTTTGTGACAGTTTAACATATACATTTAATATTTGTTTCTATCACAAGGTTTGAATGAAACAAAAAAAATTATAAATTTAAAGTTGTTGCAAACAAAGGGCTCCAAAATATACCTTGTGCGGGGTCCCATAAATCCTTAAGATGCCACTTAGCCATGAAAGTCCACATTTTTAGAATAGACTTAGATAAGTACCAGTTAAATCTGGAGCACACCCAAATAGTAACAACAAAATATATGAAAGTAAAGGAAAAAATCAATATACTGGACTGTGAGATCCTGTTTTATTGACAAACCATAAAGTGAATCTGATATTGTTCTGGGTAGGTGTAAGAAATTGAAATATAGGTTGAGAGAGGTGGAAGCCCCACTCAGGTAACAACCACAATCCTTGTCAAGGTGAGCCACAAAAGTCAGTGAATTAGCCTGTGCTTTACCCTTTGGTAGCTCAGCACAAAAACGCAAAGTAGCACACAGACAGTAATAAAGTGAAAACACAACAGGAAAAAAATCCCAAGCCAATTTAGAAAAAAAGATAACTATTTAATACATAAAATGACACCAAAACAAATTAAATTCAATATGTAGAACCAGAGTTATGATGTTTTAAAGGTTTTAGTGAAACCTAGCACCTCAAAGCACCAACCATGGATATCTGGTCGGCCAAGACTGGGGCAAAGTCAAAGGTGGAGGGTGACAGAGATGGAGCATGAGTCAAATACAAGGGTTGGATTGGACTCAATCTCGGCATTCCTGTGGACTTAGGAAAATGTCTGAATGAAAGTTCTAATGAAGGTAGAGTTCAGTGGGGCAAGACGGAAGGCTGTGTCTGAGGAGGAGCCGCTTAGTGAAGTCTCGGTGAAGCTGTTGATGATGGTGAGAATAGCTCCAAGCAGGAAAAAATGGATTTCCAGGCCGAGAAGGCCGTCTTCATCGATGGGAAGTCTAACGCTGTCGAGCTCAGTGAGGGTTTCTACCTTTGAACTTAAGCAACATTTTGGAAGTTGAAGATCTCCAGCGGGATGAAGCTGCAGGCTGTAGCACAAGAGGGCTCCACTATGAGGCTGGATACTGTCGCCGGGAAAGGATTTGCTGCTGCGGAAGAGAATGTAGCGTGAGCTACCGTGAAGTCAGGCTGATAGGCGATGCACCTTGGGCATATCGGCAAGCACGTATGTCCCAGCCTTCTCTTGGTTTCCAGGAAGTTTTTATGGAATGTTTTGGAGAAGTGAATGAATACGCATTTATATAGCGAATGGCTACCCGAGGGCATCCCTGCGCTTAATGTGGCGCCTTAGGCAATAGAGTACCAACAACACCATTACCAAGGGTCCAGGAAACTGCAGGGCACCCCTTGGGGTTTTAGGATTCACCCTAGCAGAGACCAGCAGCAGGGTTCAAGGCCTCAAAAGCTTGTTAATTCCCTGTAGCTCACACAGGCAACCAGTCAATAAGCCCTTGGAGTCCCTTCTGGTGGTCCTGGGTTCAAGGAGATGGTCCATTCCTCCTTCAAGCAGCAAGTCAGTCCCTTAATTGGCAGGGCAGTCCTCGGGTAGCAGCAGGGCAGTCCTCTGATAGCAGTGGAGTCCTTCAAAAGTTTTTCACAGGTCCAGGAGTGCACTAAAGAGGTGTTCGGGGGGGGGGGGGGGGGAGGGTCCAACATTTTTATCTGGTGCTAGCCTTAGTGTGTGGGGGGAAATCTTTTTCCAACCCCCACATCTGGTTCTGTAAAGTTCTTCCCTTCCTCTGTCAAGGCACCAGGTGAAAAAAGACTGATGTCAGAGTCCTTTGTGTGTGCTGGAGGCAAGCCCTTTGAAGTGCAAGTTGGGTAAGGCACAGGTCCAACCTCAGCCATCCTGGCAGGATGGCCCATACTGCCCACATCTAATTCCCTTTGTGTCACTGTCTGGGAGGAATACACAAACCCCAACAGCAGAGCCATTCACAAGCATGTGACCCAGGACACTTACATAGGCACAAAATGGTCAGGGCAGAAAATTGCCAGTTTCTAAATGGCGTGCACCATTTTGTGGAACACGTACAAAGACCACTGACAGTTGCCGCGGCATTTCTGCCTTTCAAGTAACAGGATCATTTCAAACTGTTTGTTGCTTGACAGTGCCACTACCATTCGGAGTACAAATTCAACAACTAAACTGAGAGAACTTACTACTTTTTTCAACTTCTGACTCATGGATCAAGGGGTCTTGGATCATCACACGAAATATTCCATTCTGAAGATGGTCTCATAGATCTACTTCAGAAGTGACAGAAATGTTGATGTTCTAAACCATTTTCTTTTAGTTCCCATTAAGATTTCATTTTGGAAATGTTGTTCCTATGTTTAAGACAGTCTCCATACTGTTTACTATTTGAAATGGGTTATTGTGCATTGATAACTAATGAAATCTAACTGTGAAAATGTTTTCAGTTCTGTTATGAATGTTTTTGAAGTACTGTTCATTTTGAACCCCTAATAATACCATCATTCTTTGAGTGAAGTACAATTAATTAAGAAATATACCTGGTTGTTTTTATTGCTTCCTTTTTTTTAATAATACAGACTATCTTGATGTCATGAGTGGGCATCTCACAAATAACTAGGGAATTCAATCTAAATATACGTCAAAATACATCACTGCTAACTGACAAGCTTCTAAAAGTGGCATCTGTAGAACTGTTACTTAAAATCCGACTTTACCATTCAAGAGGATTTTAAATCACACATTCATTTTAGTCAAATAATATGACATTTCTGTCTGCTCCCAATCCAAAGTTAGAACGTTTTAAATGTAATAATGTAACCCATTGTTATGTGAATGGGAGAGATAGACATTACAGTAGTAAAGAATGACTTTAGGAGTTTTTAACAACCAGGACATGCAAAACATAAACCCACATGTTCTACCATTGAATACAATGTATTGTTCTCTATAAGCATTATGGTCCTAACTTAGGGGTAACATATCTATTAATAAGGAAGGCATAGGCCTGGCAAAAGGTTCATTTTCCCAAGTCAAAAATGCAGTTTAAACCACACTACAGGCTGTAGTGACAGATCTCAGACAAGTTTTAAAGTGCTGCTTTAGTGGGAGACACAATGAGTGCTGCAGGCCACCAGTAGCATTTAATTTACAAGCCCAAGGCAACTGTAGTACCATAAACCAGGGACTTACAAATAAATAAAATGCACAAATCAGGTGTAACCGAATTTTACCCTGCCTTAGGGAGAGGGCACAGACATGTTATATTAATTAATATTGGAGTCTATAATTTCTTATAATTTCTCTTCTGTCCGGGCGAACTGTCTCCCCTATATTGGCTGCCTTTCTGTAACCTGTTCGACGATTCGCTCCCCCTTTTACGCCTTCCGCTTGTGTACCCCGGCCTTGCTCTCCCATACCCCTCTTCTATCCTATCAGCACTAACATTTGTTCCTTTAGCTGTCTGAGGACATTCTCCGCTGTCCTTGTCCATTTGCTTCCCACCCCTCCTTTGTGTTCCCCTGCCCTCCACCTCTTCATTTTTTCTCTCCCTGTTGATACTCTTTGTCTGCTTTGAATCGTTACCTCATTATATAAAACCTTTAAAACAAACAAACGTTAGCACTGGTTATTAGTGGTAAATTCCACAAAGTACTTAAGTGAACAGAAACAAGTTCAGCAAAACTAGAGGGGAGACGGCAAGAGCTTTTGGGGGAATTAAACACCAAGGATGTGAAATCCAACATGTGCCCTCTAGCCCCAGCTGAAAATAGGGACACCTTCCCACCTCTCATCCCTAAGGTGGAACAATCTGGAAAGACCGTCACCATTGGTGTGGTCAGTTCCACAGCAATGTTTCACCTTAAAGTCCATTGGCTGTAGGGAGATGGACCTTCCTAACAGTTTGGTATTATCAAACCTCATCTGTCTGAACCCTAAGAGGCTTTCACCTCAGTCTTGGCCTTGACGGTCCCCTAGCCAAGATTGTCTGAATTTTGGCCTGGAAGGGCTACACCTTACCCACATCAAATTGGTGTCCCAAGTAGGATACAGATCCCTGCTCTATTTGATATTTACTGTCCTTGATGGTCTTCTCTAGGGCCTGAAGCACTTCCAAGAGGTAGTACAGGCAGCCCTTCCAGCTGGAGCTAAATACTGCGATGTTGTCTAGATAGTCTGCACTAAAAGCCTCCATCTCACACAGGACCCTGTTGACCAACCTCTGAGAGGTGGCTGGAGCATTCTTTAACCCGAAGGGCATCACCTTTCACTGGAAGTCGCCTTCTGAAGTGAAGAATGCAAACCTCTCCTTAGCGCTCTCAGTCAAGGCAATCTGTCAGTACCCAGTCATCAAGTAAAATGTACTTAGGAACTTGGCAGCCCTCAACTGATCTATGAACTGATCAGCTTGTGGTATGGGGTGAGCATAAGTCTTGGTGACTGAGTTGAGCCCCTTTTAACCCACAGATATCCAGAGTTTTGGTGTTGCGCCAGTTGGGTCGGCCTTGGGTACCTGAACCACTGTGTTGGGCCAAGGGCTGTTGGAGTGCTCAATCAACCCTAGCTCCAGTATTTTGGACACTTCCTCTTTGATGCTGGCTCTCACCTTGCCATGGGTACACAGATGGGTGAGCCCTCGGGTTAGTGATAAAAGAGAGGCGAACTTTGCCAGCACGTGTTGACAGTCCTTCCGCTGATCGGGCATCAAGGTATGGGAGAGGGCAACACCTTTCAATGACCCATTCTGCTCCTCTGAAAATAGGAGGTTGTGGTCGGATTCACTCTCCTCCTCCAGCCCATTACCCGTCACCAGAAAGATGGTTATCTCGGACCTCTTAAAGTGAGGCTTGAGGCGATTGACATGCAGGACCCTTAAGGGGTTCCTGGGAGTGGAGTCTTGAGATCTACTAGGTAGGTGACCTCCTCCTATTACTCCTTCCACTCATAGGCATGGGCCATCAGTCCTCCAGGGCCCAGGGTTCCAGTGACTCCATGAACCCCTCTTTTTGACCAGGCTGATACTCAGAATACAACGAAGTGAATGAGACAAGGTCACATCAAAGTGGGGACAATTTCTCAAATCACAGGAGAACTTATGTTAATTTTGAGATTCTCTACGTCACCAAAGGTTCCTAGAATGTCAATAACCCCATTACCCTGAGAGTCAATACAAAAAAATGTAAGGTAGGGCCTCACACACCCCGGTGTCATGATTCACAATAGGCTTTTCTTGCTCGCCAGAGGATATTCTGGTGGTGGGCTGGCTCAACTGTGAGTTTCCAGGGAGCGCTTATGGATGAAGGGTTGGGATCCCAAAGCAAATGAGAATAAAAATTTCATACACCCCCAATCAGGAACTACCTATCAATTTATTTAGGAGGTGAAAAGACGATTAAAAGAAAAATGATGTCTATGAGTTATGGTTACTCCTACATCTGTGGGTCGACATGTTTCAACCAATGGCCCCATCTGGGGTCCGTGGCTTACTTCAGGAACAAGGATCCTACTCTCTAATTCTTAACGCACACATTTACCATGCATCAGGCATACAAACAAAATACTCAATGGTAATTGTTCGCATATTGTGGATAAGTCAAGAGATACTTCAGCATTTCTTATTGGTGGTACTGTAGTAGCATATAAATAACAAAAACAATAAATCAAATGACAAACAGAAACTGACACAAAATAAACTCCTTAGGGACAGTGCCTCTGAAAATAGTATGATGTTCTTGGCTGGTTTGCATTCCACTATTATTACATGAAATCATTAATGTAGAAGAGTTTAGGTGAACATTACGTAATTTACTGCACAGCAGTGCTCAAAATATGTGATCACACCAAAACATGTGCGGTTTTATCACACATAGTTCATTCACTTACCCTTAGCTAAACTAGGGAACACATCATGGAGGAGTAAGATGAGGAAGGCATTGAAGGCACACAACAAAAGGGATGAAAAAGTGGTAGGAATTAGCTAAAGGAATGGTAGAAGTGTGTAGGATTTCAAGAATGATGACTCCAGAGGCAGTAAGAGTAAAGTTGAAGTAGGTTTAATCCTCAGAGATCTCACCCATGCAAACTCCATGCAGCAACTGCTATTAACATCTGAACCACAACATAGAACACAGTGACATCAAGAGTGACACAGTAACGTTCTGAAGTTATGGCCCAATGACAATAGAAGACATTTCATATGCCATGTCCATGACATACTACACACCTCCCCTCGTCACATTTACAATTACAGATCTAAAGAATTATACTACAATTAAAACACACTATGCATCTACAGAAAATAACAATTGTTACAGATCAAAAGAATCATATTACAATGAAACAAACAAACTATGCATCAACAATGAATGACACTTATTCATTTACACATAGTCTAGTAAATAAGATGGTTTCTTGCAAACCCTGTTTGACACACGACCCCTAATATTTTCTGATGAATTAGGATTAACAATAATATCCTTATCATGACACCCATCTAACCTTCCTTTTACCACTACAACCCTATTCAAATTCCAAATCCTATGATCCTGAGTCTTAATTGCATTTTTAAAAACCTTAATAACCCTCATAGGTTTCATGAACTTGGTGGTAGAATTACCCATCAAACCAGGACGTTTAATCATCACCAAATCACCCTCAGCAACCTTAGTTACCTTCACACTTTTCTTTTTATCAAAGTAAACCTTCCTTGCATTGCTTTTCCCTTCTTCTCTCATCTGAATCATGTTCTTATCACACTCCTTTTCTTGACCTTTTCCCATTTCATAATCGTTAACCCATGTTGGTTCTACATTAGTATTGGGAATTCTCCCACGAAACAACAAAAAGGGAGTTTTACCCGTAGTTGAATGAGGGGATAACCTATACTCCTCTACTTTTTTTAAAACCTCATCTTTCCAGTTTAATGACATAGATTTTGATAATGCAATGGTTTCCTTGATTACCCTATTAAATCTCTCCACTATTCCATTAGTCTCGGGATGATAGAGAGAGCACAGCTTGTGAGAAATACCCTTGGAAGCTAAAAACTTTTCCATATCATTGGACACAAATTGTACCCCATTGTCCGTCAATATTGAGTTGGGAATGCCCTCTTTGGAGAATAAATTCTTCAAACATTTAATAATGTGACTTGAATCAACACATGACAACAAGAAAACCTCTGGCCAACGAGAAAACATGTCAATCACCACCAACACAAAAGATTGGGATCCATTAAAATGAATGGGACCCAGAATGTCCATGGCAACATCCTGCCACGGATTCAATGGACGTCTCCTTACCACCATGGGCTGGACACGCGTACACTTAGACTTTTCACTCAAAGTATATGGTACACAATCTCGGATAACACGTTCCACCTCCAAGTCCATGCCCGGCCACCAATAAGACATCCTCAAGCGCTCCTTTGACTTAGTAATGCCAGCATGAGAAGAATGTACCAAATCTATAAGTTCTTTCCTAAGACTGGAAGGAGGAATCAATCTAGTTCCTCTAAACAACAGATTATTATCTGTAGATAACTCATTATGTACTGCCCAAAATTTCCTGGAGTCAAGCGACCCAATCTTGTTACTGATCCAGCCCTTCCTAACTAAATCCATGACTTCATTCAAAACACTATCCAAAGACATTTCATTACTCCATCTCTCCTCGCTAATGATACCCTGATCAACAACACACACCAATTCTTCCGAATCTTCCCAATCATCATCTTCCACAATTTTCCTAGGCGTGAGACGTGATAGTACATCAGCCACATTGTTTTCCACGCCTGGTATGTACTTTAAATCAAAACTAAATTCCTGCAAACCTATCACCCACCTCTAGTGATTCTGCTGGATATCAAATCTAGCCCCTTTTTGCTGAATATTTCCACCAGCGGCTTGTGATCAGTCCTCACTTCAAAGTTAATACCCCAAAGAAACTTCTTCAACTTCTTAACCGCCCAGTACACCGCAAGTGATTCCCGTTCTACCACGGAATACCTTGTTTCAGGGTCTTTAAGACTACGTGACAAACACATGACCGTGAACATGCCACCCTCACCCTGTTGTTGAAGAACTGCGCCTAAACCCTTCTCACTTGCATCCGTGATAAGAACAGGTTTGATCCTGGGATTAAAACTTGCAAGAGAAGGAGCAGACTTAAGTTTACTCTTCATGTCTACAAATTCCTGCTCACAGTCTTTCATCCACAGAAAATCCACACCTTTCTTAAGCAAGTACCTCATGTTCACCGTGTGACTAGCATAGTTCTTCACAAATTTCGAGTAATACTCAACTACTCCTAAGAATTTCATAAGTTCACTCTTAGTATAAGGAGAAGACATCTCTTGAATTGTGTTAATCAGGTTCTCTTTAGGTTTCACACCTTCACTCGTTATGTTATGACCTAAATAGTCAATGGAGTTAGTCTTAAACTTGCACTTTTCTGCTTTTACTGTTAAGTTGTGATCCGCTAACCTTTTCAAAGCAGACCTCAGGCATACATCATGTTGACCAGAATCCTCCCCAAAAACTAAGATATCATCTTGATAAACATAAATGCCAGGTAAACCTTTTAATAAGTTCTCCATAACCCTCTGAAAAACGGAAGAGGCCGATACCAGCCCAAATGGCATTCGTTTGAATCTAAAAGTACCAAACGGCGTTATAAAGGCAGTGTAATCCCTACACGAGTCCTCCAGTTCGATTTGGTGATACGCCGAGGTCAGGTCAATCGTGCTGAACACTTTAGCTCTCCCCAAAAGAGACATTGACTCATTGATGTTAGGTAACGGATATTTGTCAATAATCACACACTTATTGAGTTGTCTCAAGTCTATGCAGAGTCTCAAATCTCCATTAGGTTTGCGAGCTGCCACAACCGGAGCAAACCATTCAGTCCCTTCGACCTCCTCAATGATGCCACCCTTCTTTAATTTTTCAATCTCTTCATGCATATCATCCCTTACCGAAAGAGGTACATTTCTCACCTTGCAACATACGGGAATGGCATCTCTTTTGAGTAGTATTTTATGTTTGTAACCCTTGAGACACCCTAATTCTTTTCTGAATACATTGGGAAACTCTTTCTTAAGGCTGTCCACTAAATTGACATCCACATTGACATGTCCCACCCTTCCAATGGAGTTTACATCACCTCTCAATTGAATAGGAGGAACGCTATTCGGATCCAGAAAAACCCCAAGATCGCCTTGGTGTATCCAGCTTATAATGCTGTCCCCTTTTTTTGACACATAAATTTTTCCTGTAATTAATCTCCCTTTGTACTCAATTAAACCCTGAAAGTACCCATGTAATTTAATGGGCTCGCCACCGTAAGCCAATGGCTTTATATCTGGTTTTAACAGATCGACCTTATTCTTTAAGTTGTTCATAAAGAAATCACTAGAGACAATCGTGATTTTCGCCCCCGAATCAAATAAGACATTGGTTTTCTTTCCTTCAACCAAAATCTCATAAATCGGAGAATTCTTTTTTTTCTCCCCAGTTACCACTTGTACAACAATTTGACCACACTCATATTCCCCCGAATTTAGCTGATCAAAATCATCCTCCCTCAAATGAACTTCCTTTACATTTGGTACATTCCTACTGTTACACAAAGCAGTAAAATGGCCTTTCTTTTTACACTTTGAACACACAGATGCAAGAGCCGGACCCTTAGGATTGTTTGCTAAATGCCCTAACTTCCCACATCTAAAGCACTTGCTGTTGACCCATTTCTCACTCATCTTCCCTTTTGACGAAATACACTCTTTCTGACCCTTGTCCTTTTCTTTTATTTCAGACTTATTCTTACTCCTAACCTCTTGTACTTTACAATCATTAGGAGAGTCCTTCTTCAAAACTGCGACACATTTAATTGAATGTTCAATCCTCTTGGCAACGACTAAAACTTCCTCTAAAGTAGGTTCATCACTTAACCACCATTCTTCTCTTACTTTCTCAATATTGCAACCAAACATAAACTGGTCACGTATACGTTCGTCCGTCGTGCCATCAAATTTACAAGACGATGCCAGTTTTCTCAACACCGTTATATAACTCTCTACTGTCTCTTCCTCTGCCTGCATTCTTTTCGCAAAGGTATACCTTTCAAGAATGGTGCTTACTTTGGGAAGGTAATGTTTATCTAGTTTTTTTATGCATATCTCATAATCATTGAGACCATGTGCTTCTTCCGGTGTTAAATCAGGAAGATGGTCAAACACATCCTGTCCTTCTGACCCCAAGCAATGTAAAAGCAATGCAGATCTCCTCTTCACACTAAGCGAGGGACCACATACCCTAGCGTAACGTTAGAAAACTACCTTCCATTTTTTCCACTTTATGTTGGGGTCACCAGGTTCTGATAAAAAGAATGGAGCTGCCGTGACGTTCTGCATATCTCACGTGTGTGAACAGACTTTGAAATATGAAGCCAACACTATAAAGGTTTGTCTATTACCACCATTAAATATACCCTATTCCAATGTGAGTTACAACATAATGAAGGAAAGACTCATCAACTATTAGAATTCGCTAGCACTGAACTCTATAAATTGAAGCATCAAATTGAACAAAAAATATTTTAAAGAAACTTCATGCCATGAGTTGATATTCTTCGTACATAATGCAAAAAATACCAACCATCATACACAACATGAGAATTTAAAACAAATACCAATATGTGCACGCAGCATGCGTGTTTTAAGCAGCACCGCCGTGCGCATCGGCAAAACTTGTAGAATGCCAGGAACGCACTTGAATTAAAGCCGTGCGTGTCGGTGAAAGCTTCTTTATTGCTGACTGAGGATTGCGCTTCAAGTCAGGAGTCCATGACAACGGAAGCTTCCATAGCAACTAAGCACAGTCACGCTCAAGCCGTGCGTGTCAGCGAAAGCTTCAAAATGGCTTCTACGTTGACACGCGATGACGCTCCCACGTAGTGACGTTTATGCGTTGATACACGAAGACGCTCCCACGTAGTGACGTTTACCCGTTCACGCAGCCTCACTCGATTACAGGAATAACCAATGGAGTGACCGGAACGAAGAAGGAGACACTCAGCGTTCTTTGCGCGATCCCTTACTAGGCAACAAGGAAGAGCCTCACGCGAAGGTAAGCGCACTGTGATGATTTAAAACGTGAAACGGTTGCACTGCACAATCCAACGGTGATTCACAAATTCCTCCAAAATCTTCCCAAGATCGCTTAACTAGTGAAACTGATGGGTTAGCAAATCCTTCGTTTCACATCTGCGTCAAAATGCTCGAGTTTCTGCCAGAACAGTTAGTTTGTAATCCTTTTGCTTGTCACTCAGAAATCGATGACACACTTCCACAGCACGACGCTAAATCCTCATGCTCGGTTCCATAGGTAGAAAGTTCAGCTTCAAAGTTAGCAGCGACAAATTTAAAGCCAGCTTGAAGCAAATCAGGAGCTCTGCACCTCGAAATTGCATTAAAAAAAAATTGTAAAAAAAAAATTATGAGGTTGTGTTGAGATCTCTTAGCTTCTCTGCCGACTACGCCAGTGTAGGATTTCAAGAATGATGACTCCAGAGGCAGTAAGAGTAAAGTTGAAGTAGGTTTAATCCTCAGAGATCTCACCCATGCAAACTCCATGCAGCAACTGCTATTAACATCTGAACCACAACATAGAACACAGTGACATCAAGAGTGACACAGTAACGTTCTGAAGTTATGGCCCAATGACAATAGAAGACATTTCATATGCCATGTCCATGACATACTACACAGTGCCCATGATGAAGAGAGATTGATGTTTACTCATGTCATCAAAGGTTACACCGTGCTTTTGCACCTAGTCAGACATTAGCCTCCTCATCGACGATGCAGGACCAATGGAGCCTCCGGTGTAAAAAGACAGGCCAATAAGAAACACATTGGTGTGTGCCCAATCACGTGATTAACGTGACACAAGTTCGCTAGATCATGTGACACGCTGGACTCATATTGTTGCTTTCTCCTCCTTATCCGAGTAGATTGGATGGAAATTGCTCCATCATTTCACGTGGTTTGCCTGATGTGAGAGAGCACAATCACATGACATGCGGGGCTAATGGGAATTGGAGTCTGGCGTATAGTCAGCTGGTCCACCTCAATAGAGTGGATCCAGAGAGAACGCTCTTCTATTTCTTTACTTTGTAAAAAGAAGAATGACATCTAAAAATTTGACAAACTCAAAGGCAACATTCACAATCCTTGCCAAGGTGAACCACGTAAGTCACCAAACAAACGTGTTCTTATCTCCTTTGGTAGCTCGATTCACAAGCTGTCAGCCTAAACTTAGAGGTAATTTGTGAAGTATGTTATGCAGCACACAGTCAGGAATAAGTGAAAACACAACACTAGAAAAATCCCAAACCAAATCAGAAAAATAGAGGAAAGTTTAATCAAGAGAAATGACACCAAAGCAAATTAAATCCAATCTGTGGTACCGGAGTTCTGAATTTTTTAAGTTTAATGAAAGTGAATTTTAGTACATAAGAGATCAAGGCACCAACTGCAGATATCTGGTCGCTCAAGACCAGGTCAAAGTCAAAAGTTAAGGTTGACTGCGATGTAGCACAAGTAGGATACAAGGGGTGGATTGGGCCTAGTCTCTGCTCACTTTTTGGCTTAGAATGAATTCTGAAGAAAAGTTCCTGTGAAGGTAGAGTTCAGTGGGGCAAGGCAGCAGGCTGTGTCCAAGAAGGAGTTGTCGACATCAGGGAGTCACTGGATGAAGTCTAGGTGAAGCCATCGTCTATAGAGGGGAATGCCCCAAGTGAGAAAATATGTATTTCCGGGCCAAGGAGGTCGTCGTTGTCAAGCCAGATGAACATTTCTGCCTTCGAACTTAAACAACTTTTTGGAAGTTGAAAATCTCCAGAAGGATGAAACTGCAAAGAGGGCTCCGCAAGGCTGGATGCTGTTGCCTGCAGGTCCCCCTGAACAGGATTTGCTGCTGCGGCAAAAGATTTTGTGGGAGCTACCACAAAGTCAAGCTGACCGGCGATGCACACTGGGCAGATCGGTGGGCAGGTATTTCCCCATCTTTTGTCGATTCTCCAGGAAGTTTTCATGGAAAAATGGTCTTTGTCCCAACTTTTGGAGATCTATATAGGGTCCGGGACCTGAGGGCACCACTTTGAATGTTAGAACTCACCCAAGCACAGACCAACAGCATGGTTGAAGGCCTCATGAGCTTGTTATGTAACTGTAGCTTCTGGTGGCCCTGGGTTGAAGGAGATGGTCCAGTGCTCCTTCGAATAGCAAGGCAGTCCTTCAGGCAGCAGAGCGGGTCTCTGCTAGCAGCAGGGCAGTCCTATGGTGGCATGGCAGTCCTCAACAGCTCCAGGAGTGTTCAGAAGAGGTGTTCTGAGGGTTTAACATGTATACCCTATACTTCCCCCACATCTGGATCTGGAAAGTTCTTCCATACCCCTGTCAAGGCTCCAAGATATCTAGGGTGACAAAGGGCTGGTGTCAGGGTCCTTTGTGTGCTGGAGGTAAGACTTTTGAAGGACAAATGGGGCAGGGAACAGGTCCACCCCCCAACCATCCTGGCAGGATGGCCCATCCTGCCCCTAGCTAGTCCCCTTTGTGTCAATGTCTGGGAGAAATTTACAAACCCCAACAGTAGAGCCATTCACAGTCATGTTACCCAGGATACTGGCAGAGGCACACAATGCTTAGGACAGTAACATGGCAACTTTTATAAGTGGCATTTCTAGAATTATGTTTTAAAATCTGACATTACCATTAAAGAAGATTTTAAATACCATTTATTTGAATCTAAACATAACATCTCTACCTGCCCCCAATCCAACGTTAGGGCTTGATAATGAAATCAGGAAACTAGGGGGTGTTTGTAACCGGTATAATTTTCTCTAGCGTAATTATTTGTAATTAATGCACAGTTGCTCATAATTATGTGTAATTGTATGAGAAACTTAATCCAGCATTAAGTGCTATTTTCTTATTGCAAAATGTACCTCTTGTCCAAAATGGGCCTGAGAATGCATTTTGCACTAAGAAAATATTACTAAATGCTACAGAACATAAACAGCAGTAGCCAACAGCTACTCACTCTCTCTTAAATCGTTGTTCCTGTATTCCTGTGGTAGGGTTTTTGCCCCATAGTACTCTTAATTACTCAAGGTAGTGTAATAGCGTAATTATGGTAATTTTGCATCACAAGAGTAATGCGTAATTACTGAAATTACTCCTATTACTCTGGCGTAATTAAACTTTCTCCCAGTCCTAAAGGTAATCCAATGGGAGAGATAGGCCTTACTCTAGTGAAAAATACGAATGTAGGCGTTTTTCACTACCATGACATGTAGTACTTAAACCCATATATGCTAGTTTTTAACTACAATACAGCCTGCCCTACGGGCTGTATAAAGATTGAGTAAGCAAGGCAAATGGTTTATTTTGCCAGGTCGAATTGATTGCAATGGCACGCCTCAAACATGTTTTAAAGTGCTACTTAGTAATAAGCACGATGAGTGCTGCAGGCCCACAAGTAGAATTTGATTTGCAGGCCCTGGGTACCTGCAGTACCATATACTAGGCACTTACAAGTAAATTAAATGTGTCAATCAGGTGTAAGACAATTTTACCATGTCTTAGAGAGAGGGCACAAGCACCTTAAGACCGGTTAGCAAAACAGGAGGGGTGAAGTAAAAAGCTTGGGTGAATTCCATACCAAGGATGTCGGGTCTAACATAGGGTTTCCTTTCCTTACAAAAGTTGAGTTCTTGCAGTTGCAAGGTGGCAGTCTAAAGTAACACCCCCCAGTTTTTTCTGTTTCCTAAAATATGTTGTATCTGTTATAGCCGCCATGACTGAGTCAGGGCTATGTGGTTAACTATATCCATCGTTACCATTTTACAGTTGACATTTATGAAGTACTTTGACATTCTGGCCATTTTACATTTAAATATGTTTTCTGTATTAGAAAAAGTTTTAAACTTCTTATGCCCCTCCTAAAATCTGATTGCATGAAAGTATATTTTCTGTGAGACCCTACGTAGTTCTTGCTGGAAAGAGATACTTTTAAGTTCTTCAGCTAATTTATTCGACTAATGAGTGCTAAAGGCAGAAATGATTATGGCTATCATTTTCATGTTCACTTAAAAGGGTAAAAATGGGAGTTCCTTTTTGCAAATGTTAATGGATTTCTTTTTCTGTGAATGCAGTAATCTTTAAAAAAGCAAGTGTACAACTAACTATAAACACACTTCCAAAGTACTTAGGACACATAATAACTCACGCTAGAATTAAGCTAATGAGTCATACAATGCAAAGCCATTAGGGGCCCCTCTTTACATTCTGCAGGGAGGCCCCATCATTGTATCATAAGCGTGTGCTAGGGGGGGTCAGAGTGGGACAATAAATAGGCCTGGTAACCAAAGATAAAGTGTCCCCATTATTGAAGCAGACAACTAAAAAAGTAGACCGTATTTGCATATCAGGATATCAGGACAGTTTTGAACTTGTTAAAACACGCTGTATGAGTATTTTGCAAGTTATGGGAGACTGCATGCACCTGAGTTTGCGACAGGCAATGTTTGTGGTAATATCAGGGAAATCAACTGTGAAAACTGCTCTACCTGGCCATAAAACAGACCCACAGACTGCTAAAAAACCAACCCACACACGACCTGTCAGAACAGCCCTTCGGGCATGGCCTGATTACCCTATGGGCCAGTTTGGCCCTGGCTTGTGCTGAAAATAACTTGTATTTATCATTATTTTACACAATGCAGCAAGACACCTCATAATGTGTACTTTGATAGTGGTCATTTAGCCTCACAAAATATGCAATAAACGCTTTAACAGTCTCACCACTGTTAAAATAATTGTGAAAGTAGTTCATTACCTTTCGCAATAAAGAGAACCCGTGAACAAGCACCTGTACACTGGGGCAACACACGGCAAGTGTTCATTTATCACTCCAAGACAAGCATACACAGCATACCAAGATCACCACTAGGCAAGTCAGGGCTTTAAGTGGGGGGGTCTGTGGGGGTCTGAGCACCCCCAGTTTATTTGGGGGGCCTCAAAAGGGGTCTCTAGGGGGCTCTATTTTCGGGCCTCAAAGGTCAAAGGTAGGGTGACCAGACATCCCGGGTTTTGTTTGGTGTTTCAGGTGAGCATGCGCATGCACTGCTTAAGGCGTAACGTCATTGTAGCAGGAAGAAAGACACTTTCTCTCGGGATTTCCCTTCTCTTTGAACACGCAGCGCCACCTACGTCAACAACAACTGGTTAGAACCTGCACGACCGTGCTTTTACGGCCTACAGCAAGATTTCTCCAGCAACCAGTGTGACCCTGCTCTGCCTTAAAGCAAGCGAGGGACGTGGGTCTACAACAGAATCCAGCAGCAGTGAAAAGGAAACTTACCTTCGTGACGCCTCCCCACCCCTACCAGCACCATCGGGACCCTGTCTCCGCATCAGAGCTGCCTCAGCCAGGATCCTTCTGAAGCTACACAAGACTTGCCCTCCCAGCCTGCCAGCCTGCAACGTGATTTAATGGCCCTAGACAACTGGTATAAGCGGATATGAGGAGAGCGGTTGCTTTTAAATACCGACTACGAGCGATGCCCGGGCACGGTAGGGAAATGAAAGGACCCTGTAGATGTTGGCAGTGGTGTCACGTTCGGTGAAAATATCAATTGTGAAAAAGAAGCGCCCTCGACAGGGTTAGGGTGTGAGGTGCACGGCAGTAATGTATATGCAGCAGAATGTATGTGCGCACTCAAAGGACGCTGCGCCATTATAATTTGTCCTGTATTTTATTGTGGTATATGTAAGTATTTTACGTCCTTCTTGCAGCATTACCCGCACCTGTGTTCTATAATATCAGTGCATTTGTAATTGGCTACAATATTAGTAATGGCATATTAGTACATTTTATAGTGATGGTTATATTGTACGTCGCTTATATTTAACAACGAGCCATGTATACTTTGATTGAAGCTTCCTGTAAAGCTCTAGCGTTACTATTTATTTGAAAATAGCACTGGGCCCAAGGGAGTAACTACCAAACGTGCCGTGACTGCAGGAAGACCGGGGCCAGGGGTATTGATTAATGTGCCTCACTTCACCCCAATTATGACCGTTTTTCAATACCAAACCAGATATATGGGGCCATATTTCCTTCCCTGCATTAGAACCCACAACACTTGCTATCCCACTGCCTGGGCCGCCTGAAGGCGGTCTTCCCGTCCCCTTGTTAGGCGAAGGGCCCCCTCCTCACATTCTGCGGGGGGGCATTATTTTATATTATGCCACTGCTCAGTACAAACAGCTCAAGGCTGCCACATCCAACAGATGCTCGGGTTAAATTAGGATCCGCTTTTAGGTGTGTGCAGGGTGGGGCACAGTACAGGGTATACAAAGAAGTACAACAAAATTGTTGTAAACAGCTGAAAAACATCCACTGTGTACAGACCACATGTTATCGAGTACAGAAAAAGCGCTACCTTATACAGCACTAACTGCCCAAACATGCACCCTACCAGTGCAGACCTGCCCCTGTCGGACCATCATCTGTATGCCTAAAAAACCGGTCTGATTTCTCTAGATACATACCTGCCCGTCTTTTTTCTCAGTCATATGTCTATTTCTAACCAACCGACCGTCCACCCACCAGTCAGTTTATCCATCCATGGGTTGTTTCATTAACATTATATTCCCTTCTGTGTGTTAGTCCGTCCAGGTGTCTGCTTCTGTTCACTGATCGCCTAATAAATAACGTTTACAGTAACAGTAACAGTAACACAAATGTGATTACATGGAACCACACATGTCAAATCACACATAGGATGAACAATAACACATGAAATACATACCGGCGTTGGCATACACTCTAGCGCCGGTGCTTGCTTACACAACCTGTGAGCCTGTGAGCATTCAAGGACTTGTGCCAGCGCCAGAAAATACCAATAAACCACCCAGCCACTGAATATAATAACTCTAGATGCACTAGGAAGGGAGTTGAGATATATATATATATATATATATATATATATATATATATATATATATATATACTCTGGCGGTCGCAAGTAGATAATTATAGTTAGGACCTATTTTCCATAGGAAAATCGCAACATTCTATTCCCAATAACTTTGGCGCCGATTGACGAATCTTCAAGAAATTTTCAAAACTTATGGTCCGCTCCGGTCCGCTCCTATCTTGAAAGTTTCGGGATGATTCGTCAAGCGGGGGCCGAGAAAAAAGGGGGATCCCAAAGCGTGTTTTCCCCTTGCAATTTCCCATATGAAACTTTAGACACGGCTACAGCCCGAACTGCTGAACGGAATTACACCAAATTTGGCAAAAAGGTAGATCTTGGTTTAGAAAGAACCCTTTTTGTTAAATGGTGTAAATCCGTTCAGTAGTTCCTGAGAGATTCAAAATAAAAAATGTTCTCGATATCTATGGCTGCTCAAGATCCGCGCACCCTCCCGATCGCATGCTTTATGCTAATTGGCTGTCAACACTTCAAACCAGGAAGTGTTGGCAGCCATCTTGTGCCTCGGTAGAACCGAGGCACAAGAAATCAGTGAAACAAGTGCGCAAAACGTAAAAAGGGGGCAGGGTAGAAACACCCTGACCCCCTAAGCCTGCTTAGGGGGTCCCACAAGGACCACAGGGCCAAACTTTTTTAAATTTTTTTTTTAAATCGTCAAAATCCGCGCAGGGTGCACGGATCCGGCCGAGAAAATAAAAAAACCAAGCGCGGCCTCCCGCGCTTCGTTAATAATTAGCCCCCGGGTGGGCCACATCCCGGGGGCAATGTTTGAATTGTGATGGGGGCCCAAAGAGGATCCCCAGCTCCGGTTACCGCCACCCCCCGGGGCTTTTCAAAATTATGTGCGGGGGTGGCTCACAGCCCCCCCAGCCCCAGGGACTGCCAACCCCCGGGGCTTTAAAAATACATGGGTGGGGGGCTCAAAGGCCCCCCCAAGCCCAGGGGACCGCCACCCCCCAGGGCTTTAAGAAAATATTTGCAGGGGGGCTCATGGCCCCCGGCAGCCCCGGGGACCGCCACCCCACGGGGCTTTCATTTTTAATGTGGCTTTTAAAAAAAAAAAAAATGCTGTGTGGGGGGGCTTGAGCCCCCCCACACGCCCTGGGGACCACCACGTCCCCAGGGCTATGGTAATGTTGGGAGGATGGCTCCGCGGCCCCCCTCCTGGAGCCCTGTCCTGGCCCTGGGGACCGCCACCCCCCAGGGCCGGCTCCTGCAGTGTCCCGGGGTGCCCACCCCTGGGACACTGTAGCTTGCTATGGCAGGGCAGGAGTCTCGTGGCTCCCGCCCTGCCATAGCAAACTTGGTTTGGATTTGCAAACCAAATTGCTTTTCCACACAGGGAGCTGCATCTTAGCAGCTCCCCATGTGGAAAAGCAATGCCAGCTCCCGCAGGACGCGGGGAGCTGGCAGGACTGTGGGGGGATTGGGGACCCCCCCATGGGCCCCAACGGAAAGGGCCAGCCCCGGGGGATGGGGTCCCCGGGGCTACAAGTGGCCTGAGGGGGGGGCAATGCAGCCCCCCTACTAAATATTTAAAAAAATAAAATAAAAGGCCATGCTTCGGGTGATGGGGTCCCCGGGGCCGATTAAGGCCTCGGGAGGGGGGCCACGTGGCCCCCTTCCAAATTTCTTTTTTTTTTTAAATTAGGGGCAGGCCCTGGGGGATGTGAACCCAGGGCCAATAAATTAGAAAAAGAAGGGGGGCCACACAGCCCCTCTTCTTAAAAAAAATAAAAGACTGGCATTGTGCCGGAGGCCACGCCCCCTCCTTGCAGCACTCTGCAAACGCACCCCCTGGCATGTTTGCAAATGGGGAATGAATTCCCCTTGAATACTGGGGTTCCCTGGGGGCCAACTAGCCCACCAGGAACCTCCAGTATGCGCCAGGTGGCTGCGTTGCAGAGAGGTGTTCTGAGGCCACGCGCCTTTTTACACCTCTCTGCAACGCAGCTCTGTGGCTCTTAATGGAGGTAGCTGGTGGGCTAGTTGCACTCCAGGGACCCTCAGAATTCAAGGGGAGGTAATCCCCCAAAGTAAAACGTGCCATGGGGCGTGTTTGCACAGTGGTGAAGGCCTGAGGTGACATGTGTGCAAACACGCCTTGTGGCGCGTTTTAAGTTGAGGAATGAATTCCTCTTCAATCCTGAGGGTCCCTGGGGGGCAACTAGCCCACCAGGTAGCTCCAGTAAGTGCCACGGAGCTGCGTTGCAGAGTGTTGTAGAAAGGGGCATGGCCTCTGAACACCTCTCTGCAACGCAGCTCTCTGGGGCATACTGGAGGTACCTGGTGGGCTAGTTGGCCCCCAGGGACCCTCAGGATTGAGGAGGAATTCATTCTCCAGCTTAAAACGCACCACAGGGCTTGTTTGCAGACATGTCACCTGAGGCCACGCCCCTTCCTTCACCATTGTGCAAACGCGCCCCCTGGCGAGTTGTAAGTTGGGGAATTAATTTCCCTTCAGTACTGAGGGTCCCTGAGGGCCAACTAGCCCAACAGGTATCTCCAGTATGCGCCAGGGAGCTGCATTGCAGACAGGTGTTCTGAGGCCACGCCCCTTTTTACACCTCTCTGTAATGCAGCTCTGTGGCGCTTACTGGAGGTACCTAGTGGGCTAGTTTCTCCCTAGGGACCCTTAGGATTCAAGGGGACTTAATCTCTGAACTTAGAACGGCCATAGGGCGCGTTTACACAGTGGTGAAGGGAGGGGACGGGGCCTGAGGTGACGTGTGCAAACACGCCCTGCGGCGCGTTTTAAGTTGGGGAAATAATTCACCTTCAATCCTGAGGGACCCTAGGGGCCAACTAGCCCACCAGGTGCTTCCAGTAAGCGCCACTGCGCTGCGTTGCAGAGAAGTGGTCTAGGCCGTGTCCCTTTTTACATCTCTCTATAACGCAGCTCTCTGGCACTTACTGGAGGTACCTAGTGGGCAGTAGCGGTCCGTGGAGGGAGCTCGGTGGGGCAGTGAGGCGAGCGGGTGAGGGGCAGAGTGGGGAAATGTAAACACCGGAATATGGATGAACGGAGGTAAGTACACATTTAAATAAATAAAACAAATTCATTTGTGCGCGCTGCACCGCAAAATGCGATGCAGCGCGAGCAAAAAAATTCGTTTTATTTATTTAAATGTGTACGTTCATCCATATTCCGGTGTTTCCATTTCCCCACTCTGCCCCTCCCCCACCCCGCGTCACTGCCCCACCGAACTCCCTCCACGGACCGCTACTGCTAGTGGGCTAGTTGAACCCTAGAGACCCTCAGGTTTCAAGGGGACTTAGGGGCATATGTATCAAGCGAATTTTTAGTCGCAAACGCTGCGATTCGCAAAATACAGCGTTTGCGATTAAAAATTCGCAAAACGGGATGTATTAGGCAAATTCCCAACGCAAATTTAAGGAATCGCTAATTTAGCGATTTCTTAAGTTTGCGTAAGCATTTAAGAAATCGCAAATTGCGATTTCTTAAATGAAATGTAACACTCACCAAAGGATTGCGATTAATCCTTAAGAAATCGCAAATTACCACCAACTACTAGTTGGTGTTAATTTGCGATTTCTTTTAAAAATGCACGTTTTGTAATATTACAAAGTGCCACGTGACGCACATACATGCCCTTAGGGCATGTATGTGCGCCATATGACCACACATGCTAATTTCAGGGGTGTATCAGGGTGTCATCTTGACACCCTCGCACCTTTGAAATTATTCTCAAATTGCGATTAGCAAATTGCGATTCGCAATTTGAGAATTACTTCCCATACATTCCTATGGGTCTCCTGGCCCATAGGAATGAATGGGCAGGTATTCCTTAATTGCGATTTCGCAATTTGCTAATCGCAATTAAGGAATTTTAAGAAATCGCAAAAAGTTTGCAATTTTTTAAATACATCCCGTTTTGCAATTCTCAAATAGCGATTCCTTAAAAATCGCTATTTGAGAATCGCAAATGGTGATGTTGATACATATGCCCCCTAATCTCCCAACTTAACACAGCCACAGGGCATGTTTACACAGTGGGGAAGGGAGGGGACGGGGCCTGAGATAACGTGCGCAAACACGCCCTGTGGCGCTTTTTAAGTTGGGGAAATAATTCCCCTTCAATCCTGAGGGTCTCTTGGGGCCTACTAGCCCACCAGGTGCTTCCAGTAAGCGCCACTGCACTGCATTGCAGAGAGGTGGACTAGGCCGTGCCCCTTTTTACACCTCTCTGCAACGCAGCTCTGTGGTGCTTACTGGAGGTACCTAGTGGGCTAGTTGGACTCTAGGGACCCTCAGGATTCAAGGAGACTTAATCTCCCAACTTAAAACAGCCACAGAGCGTGTTTGCACAGTGGTGAAGGGAGGGGACGGGGCCTGAGGTGACGTGTGCAAGCACGCCGTGTGGCGCGTTTTAAGAGGTAGTTTTTGTTACCAACTTTGTATTTATTGAAAGGTGAGGTTAATCAAATTACACAGCTGTGTGCCTACAACCATCGTGGCCGGCAGCGGAAAAAGTCCAATTCCATCAGATAAAAGCAATAAAGCAGAGCATATCTCAAATACCTCCCATCAGAATCCCAGCCATATACTCTATGCCCAGGGTCTTCCCCCCTCCTTCTGAACCCTACGCCCCTCCATCACCCTAGTATTCACCCTCATTGAAGAACCTGTAGCCTTATCCCATCAGCCGCACCCCAGCCCAGTGCATCCCACCCAGCGTGTCCGTCACCCCAAAACCTGCCTACAGCCGTGTTCACACCAGCCGGGGGAGCAGACAGAGCAAGTGCAGCTGGTGGTGCAGTCTAGTCTCTAGCGTGGGTCCAGCGAGAGGAGGCCAGTAGGGCTCAGTTCCAAGTCCAGTGAGTATCATTACCCTGCCCAGGACAAGTATTTGTTGCTCTCTAAGCCAAGCCTATAGTAGTTTCATGTGCTATGCCCCAGACAGCTCATACAATGCATTACAATATTCCCAGCCTAAGTCGCATTCCTCAGGAGGACTGGACTGACTGGCGTAGCGCCACCGCACTGTGTCACCAAGGCACTATCACATCGCTTAACCTCTATAAGTCCTGAAGAAAGGACAAACCAAACAAACGAAGGGGGGAAAGAGGCGGGGAAGGAGAAGCGGGGCGCCAAAGGCCAGAGGAGGGAATCTGGCGGATTCAACTGGTCTCGCTTAATCTGGGCAGGCGGTCCCCTGGGGCCCCCTAATACCCTTGAGGTGATGTGTGCCTGTGCAGTGAGGAAGTAAGACCCTGGCGCACTCACCTGGAGCTAGGAGCCCTCCGACAAAAAGGGCATCAGCTCCACGGACCGCGCGAGGATCCCCGGGTACATCGGGCTAATCTCATCATCGAACAGCTTTAGGGCCCGCAGTCTCGGCGGTTGCAATCGTGCATGCTCTATCCTACCCAAATATTCTACCAAGGGATTCCAGAGGGTCCTGAACCTAGTTTCCATGAACTGAAGGCGGGCCGTGAGCAGCTCCATCGCCAAGACCTGCCAGAGGCGGGTAAACCACACGTTAATGGAAGGCGTCTCCGCCTTCTTCCAGTATACCGCCACTGTTTGTTTTGCTGCACCTAACATGTGGAGGCTCAGATGCCAGTCCCGACCCGTCGTAGCCCGCCGTGACGTTGGCCGGAGGCCCAAAATGATCGTAAGCGGGTCCTTCGGAAGGGGGTAGCCTAGTACCCGTTTGATGTGGCTGAGGACTTCCTTTCAATAGGTAGTCAAACTCGGACACGTCCACCAAACATGGATAAAGTCCCCCAACGCCTGAGTGCAGCGCCAGCATAGCGGGGACACCTTAGGGAACATCTTCTGGAGTCGGACAGGGGTGTAGTACCACTGGGTCATCACCTTGTAGGCCGATTCCTGTTGGGGGATGCTACGGAAGGTTTTGGGGATATCGCTCCAAAGCCTTGCCCACTGCGCAGAGGTAATCCCGGAGCCATAAAGGTTCTGCCATCGTACTTGGTATGGGTGGGGACATGGATGCTGAGTATGCTGGAGCACCTTATAGACGCGGGAAATGAGGCCCCTATATGTACCAAACGTACACGCCAAGTGCTCAAACGGGGTGAGAGGCCACGTGGCCGCCTGCGCCAGCGAAGAGCCCTGCACCCAGTGCCGAAGCTGTATGTATTGGAATTTGTCCTTTTCAGTCAGTCCAAATTCCCGTTGGCATTGCTGGAAGGATTTGAATTCCCCCCCCACAAAGAGATCTCGGATCGTCCTACAGCCGCTTTCCGTCCAGTTCTCAAAGTAGGGCGGGCGGCAGGCCGGTGGAAACTGCGGATTGCGAGCTAGGGGGGTGTGTGGTGAGGGGAAGGTGGTGAGGCCCCTGCGGACCGCCACCCTGTCCCAGATCTCCAAAGACCGTCTTAGTGGGGACCGCAATGTATGCACTACGGTGGCGCGCCGCCCGGGGCAGCCAAGCGTGATCCCAGATTGGGCGACATGTAACTGCCCTGTCCATGTGGAACCAGATTTTTTCACTTTCCCACGCCCCCCATTCCAAAACAAAGCGGAGGTGTGACGCCCAGTAGTAGTCCAGTAGATTGGGACAGGCAAGACCACCCCTATTTCGGGGGAGCTTTAAGATTTTGTTAGAGAATCGCGGTTTCTTACCTCCCCAAATGAAGGAGATCAGGTCCCGTTGTAGCCCTTGGATATAATGTTCCGGTATGGGAGTCGGCAGGGTCTGAAATAGATAGAGAATCTTTGGCAACACGGACATCTTAATTGCGTTGAGGCGACCAAGCCAGGAGAGCGGCAGTGCCTTCCAGGTGCGCAAGTCATCTAAGACCGAGCGCTTGCACTCCTGCCAGTTGGCCTGCGTCCAGGTAGCTAGGTCCGGTGTCAGGTTAAGGCCAAGGTATCTCACTGAGCTGCTCGCCCATTGGTATGGGGCGCAAGTCTGTAGCGCTGCAACCTCCGCCTCCGGAATCGTGAGATTAAGCACCCAGGACTTTGTGTGATTAATTTTTAGCCCGGAGGCACGCTCGTAGGCTTGAAGCAACGATTGCGCTGCTGGGAGCGAGGTTGAGGGAGCAGATAGCGTGAGAAGAAGATCGTCGGCAAAGAGCGCGATCTGGTGGTCTCGGCCCCTAAGGGAAATGCCCTTGACATCCGGCGACTGGCGAAGGAGAATAGCAAGCGGCTCCACTACTAAGGCAAAAAGCAGGGGCGACAGGGGGCAACCCTGCCGAGTACCCCTACAGATGGGGAAGGGCTGTGTAAGCTGGCCGTTCACTCACACTCTAGCGCGGGGGAGACGTAGGGAGCCATGATGCGCGCCTCCATTTTAGGCCCAAGGCCTATTTTCCGTAAGACTGCTCGGAGGAACACCCAGTCCACCCGGTCGAACGCCTTTTCAGCGTCAAGTGACAACAGGCAAGCCGGGATTCCCCAATGCCTGGCCTTACCCACAATGTGGGCTATGCGACGTACATTGTCCGCGCCTTGGTGTTGGTGTATGAACCCCACCTGGTCCGGGTCAACAAGGCGAGGGAGGTGAGCACCGAGGCGTTTGGCGAGAATTTTGGTATACAGTTTGAGATCCGTATTCAGTAGGGCTATGGGCCGATAGTAAGAGCAGAGGGTGTGGTCCTTCCCTGGCTTTGGTATGAGGGCGATCTCAGCCATCGCCATGTCTGGAGATGGCCCTCCCGATTCCGCGAATGAATTAAAGAGCCGTAGGAGGTATGGTTGTAGCTGCGGCAGGAAGGTACGGAAGAACGCCACCGGGAGCCCATCTGGCGCAGGTGTCTTGCCTAATGGGAGGTCTCTCAGGGCGCCCGCTATTTCTTCCAGTGTAATGGGCTCCTCTAAGAGCTCGGAGTGGTGCTTACTCAATGGCTCCCACTCACATTCCCCCAGAGTCTCCGAGATCTCACGTACAGAGAGGAGTAGTAGTCATGGAACGCCTGGAGCTTAGCAGCTTCAGTGGTCACCCAGGTTCCCCCTGCCCCCTGTAGCTTCGCGATGTGAGCCTTGGCCGCCCTCGTATGTAATCGCCGCGCGAGAACTGCACCCACCTTATCCCCTCCGACGTAGAAGCGCTGTCGGAGCGTGAGTAGCGCCCGTTCCGCCTTGTTCGTCCTATGTGCCCGTAGCTGCCCCCGAAGAACCGCCAGACGCCGCTTATGGGCTGCCAATGGGCGGGCCTGGTCCATCTTTTCCAGCGTCTTAATTTCGCGAGCAAGTCTGGTTTCGTACAGTTGGGCCTCCCGCGTCCGAGCGACAGCTATAGCCGTGAGGGTGCCCCGTATCGTGGCCTTGAAGGCATCCCATACGAGGGGAAGAGGGGTCTCTGGCAGAGCATTGTGCTCGAAATATTCCAGTATGGCCGTCTGTATTTCCTCCCTGTCAACCGGGGCCCGCAGGGCGTGGTCCGGGAACCGCCAGCAGCGCGAGCCGAGTGTGCGAGTAAGGCGCTCATGGAGCAACACCTCCACATGGGCATGGTCGGAGACGGAGATACTCGAGTGTGATGCCGACATAGTGTCTGTAAGCAAGAAGTGGGAGACAAAGAGCATATCGATGCGGGAGTAAGATCGGTGCGCGTGTGAGTAATAGGTGCAATCTTTCAGCCCCGGGGAGTGGTAACGCCAAACATCTACCAAGTTCAGAGCAGTAAGGGATTTTTTCACTGTGGCCGACAGGGCCCCCACCCCATGAAAGCCTCCCCCACAACGATCCAGCTCCGCGTCCCACACCAAGTTAAAGTCGCCCCCCACTATGAGGTCCGAGCTCACTGGCTCGAGGTACTCCCGGATGACCCCGCGCAGGAAGGCGTCCTGACCCTGGTTGGGGGCGTAGAGGTTGCAAAGTGTAAGCCTACGGTGTTCCCGCGTTAGCTCAACCCTCAGGACCCGGCCCGCAGTGTCCCTACGCACCTGTACGTCCCCGTGCAAGAATCCCGCCCGACAGAAGATTGCGACCCCTGCTGTCTTAGTGGCTGCAGGTGACCAAAACCTATGGGGAAAGCGCGGGTGGGCCATTCGAACCACATCAGCTTTGAGGAGGTGCGTCTCCTGTAGGAATACTATGTCAGCGCTCTGTTGTAGCAAGTATCTCCAGATCTGGTGTCGTTTGCTAGGTGAGTTGAGCCCCTTCACGTTCAGAGAGACAACCTTCCAGGAGGGTACTGTAGTCATAGACACTGGTCAACTGGTGCAGTTCTCCCCACCGCAGCCCCCAGCCCACCCACAGAGCCCCCCCGCCAGAGGGTTAGGAAGTAGAGAGGGAGAAAAGAGAGAGGGTAGGTTCGAAAAGAAGAACTGAAACCACAAAGCGGCCAACATGGCCAACAAGACCTATTCCAGTCAAGGGAGTGGCCAGGCACAGTGGCACAGGCTATCCCGGAGATGTCACTCTCCCAAGAATAGGAGTGGGGGTCCGTCGGCACTTCTGCCATTCACCAAGTACACCAGGAGGAGCCCCGGGCCGCCGCCCCACACTTGGAGCCGCAGTGGCGACCGAGGAAAGCAGGCATCCCTCCCATTCCATAGGAGGCGGCCGAGACCCTGAAGGGAGGCCACCTCACATTTCTGATGAGACAGCCAGTGAGCCCCCCCCTCCCAGGGGGCCTGTATCAAGAACTGCGTTACAAACAGGGAAGCTCACCGGGGGGCGGGCTCCTGCGACCCCCCTGGCGATGAGCCACTTCCAGGGACCGAATGTGGCGTATGATGTCCTGTTTGTCCCTTGATGATCGGCTAGCAGCAGGAGAGGGAGACCGCCCCGCGCGGCGCACCCTGGACCAGCTAGGCCTGAGCGGGACACGTGGCCCCGCGGCACTTCGCATCGGGCTGGCCGGCGGGGAGTCCGGGATCTGAAGCAGTTGCGCCGCCTCCCTGTAGGAACGCAGCACCCGGCGGCGGGATTCCCATTGGAAGATGAGGGCGAAGGGATGACCCCATTGGTAACGAATGTTGAGGTCTCGCAGCTTGTCTGTAATCGGCCGGAAAGCCCTCCGGCGCCGAAGGGTCGTGGGGGCCAGGTCCTGGAACAGTTGGATCGAGGCACCCTTGTACTTGATATTGGTTTTGTCCCGGGTCGCCTTGATAATGGCCTCTTTTTCGACAAAAAAGTGGACCCGCGTCAGGATGTCGGGGAATAGACCAGGTCTCCCAGGCGGTCCAGAGACCCTGTGGGCCCGATCTAAGGCCGGCGGTGAGGCATCGTTGTCCCCCCGGAGTTCATGAAGGAGATCCGCCACGAATGCCATAATATCCGCCCCCTCCGCTCCAATCGAGACGCCTCGAATGCGGATGTTGTTGCGGTGCCCCCTATTTTCCAAATCTTCCTGCCGGATCTGTAGTTCGACATTCTGCTCCTCTAGGTTCGTTATCCGCTGCCAGAGGCGTTCCTGGTCCTCTGTGCGAGCATCCAGAGTCATTTCCATGTCGTCCACTCTGTCCCCGAGTTCCCCCACGTCCCTCCGAAGCTCCTTGACGCAGGCCTGGACCTCCGTGCGCAGCGAACCTATTTCAGATTTGAGGTCTTGCATGAAGAGCGCCATGAAGGACTGCGTCACTGGCTCCGCCGATGTCCCGGCCCCCAACGCCTGTGAGCCCGCCGTCGCCACTCCAGGCTTATTCCAAAGGTCCTTCACCGTGGAGTCTTTAGTGGATGCCGGCGGTTCCTTCCCTGGTTTGGTGCGCGTCATTGTTCAGTCCCGCGTCGCACCCTCAAGAGGACCCCCACCGCAGATCGACCAGTCCACTCAGGGCCACCATCTGGTAGGCCACCCGGAATCCAGAGGCTCACAGGTCAGGCCGCGTCCGACTTGAGGCTGCCCCCCCCTCCGGGTCACGCACCCTGGTCGCAGCGTAGTAGGGCAAGTATTCTGGGTGCAGCGGGGGAACAGGGCGCTGGGACCCTCGCAGACACAGACCGCCCTCGGAGCAAGGGTGCCGCTATCCCCCAAGCCCACGAAGCTCCGTCCCAGGGCCTCCTCCATTCACTCAGGCAGCGAAAGTCGCAGAATCACCGGGTAAGGGGGTGCGTCGCCTCCTCAACAGCCCCTGCTCAGCGCCTCCAGAGGATCCCGGAATACCCCCACAGTATGCCAACACAGGCTAGTCGACATTCAGGGGCGAGCGCTTCGTTGTCCATGCAGGGAGAGCCCAACGGCAGGCAGATTCCACGGCAACAGTGTCCAGCAGAGGAAGCAATCCAGCGGTCGGGGGTCCACCACTCCAGTGCGACGCGCCCGATGAGGACCCCGGGTCGCCCCCAGTGCAGGGCAAAGGCACACCTCGCCAGGCAGGCCCGGAGCGCGGTCAGGGGACAGTCGCCGACTCAGCGTGCGGGCGTGCGTCCGCTACCCGGGGCAGCACCACCACTGCAAGCTACCGTACGGGGGACCAGCTGAGTCGCCCCCAATCACACGCTCCAAGGCAGGCCCCTGCACAGTTACTCCGGGCGTCACCACAGGTCCACCGTCCCCAGAGCAGGCAGCACTCTCAAGGGACCTCTCAAGGCAGGGCCCAACTCGGCCAAGGCGTCCCCCGCTACAGCAAGCCGTCCTCCCCCGCAGCAGCTCTCGTGGGCAAACACCGGGCCGATACCGCCCGCTGACCTCCTCACCTCAGTTCTGGCCCCCAAGCTGAGTCGCTGATGGCTCCGGCCCCCGGCTGCAGAGACCGTCCCCTCCTCCGCTCCGCGGCACCAGGGGCACAAAATAGCGGACTCGTCCTCGCCCTCCGGAGCAGCCCCTCCAGCGTCTCCGCCTCCAGCCAGCTCCGGGAACTCTCAACCGCTGCTCCCAGGCGACTTCAGGCCCGCCCAGGACGGTGAAGCAGCTCTGCCGGCAGGCCCGGCACCCAGTCCGTCTGTGGAAGCCCTCCGCAGCACCCAGGAGAAGGACGCTCAAAATGGCGGTCGCCTCCGCCTCGTCCGGGGCCTCTCCCCGATCCGGTCTCCGGCGCCACCAGCTGCACTCTCCGGGCTCACCAAAGCGTCCGGAAGCAGCCCGCTCCCCTCCGCCGTTGTCTCGCCCCCAAAGGAGACGTGTCACCAGTCACCAAGTCGCTGTTTGATGCTCATTTCCCCGGCGGCAGCCCGGAGCTCCGATAGTCCGCGTCTCACTCCATGAACGGCTTGGCCACGCCCCCTAAGAGGTAGTTTTAATCCCCCTGCTCTATTATATACTAGGGGCTTACAGAGGTGGTCATGCTAATCACAGGGGCACTCCAAAGCATAGTGTTCCCTAGTGTATGTTAGTGTTTTTACTGTATTCTAAGTGTCTTTTAACAAAGCACTGGCTCTAGGACTGGTTAGTCAGACTCAGTTACCACCAGTATCTGTCTGAAAAAGTTGAGGGTACAGGATGATTTTGCAACTGAAGTACCAGGTTTTTAGAACCCAGCGGTGCAGGGGAATACACCCTAAGACTTCGGATTCTTCCTGTTTCAGACCCACAGAAACACAGAGTCTTCTAGAGGAAATCAAAGATTGTATTTATTGGCTGCAGACCAATCACAGGTATCCGAGAAGTACAACACGATGTATGTTCTGAGGAGACTGCTCCTGAACCAAAAACCAGTCTTTACTTATATACACAAAATTACGCTTTGGGGGCAACACCGCCCCTGTTTTACAAGTGGTCATTCACATATTTTAGTTTCAAAGGAACAGCAGAGTCATAATGACAATCCCACATTTCAGTTCATTAAGCATGCAGTTATTGCACCCAGCGAGGCTCAGAACCCTCATCAGATAACAGCAGACCCCAATAAAACGGGCACGTCCTGCTCGTAAAACAAGCCATAAAGTAGGAAACAGAGTCAGGTGTGAAAACAGCTTAGTCAGGGATCGTGTGCGAACAGGGGCTTTATGATGGGTCGAGCCCTGATGCTAATCACATTAGGCCGCGAGAAAGGAACCGGCCGGACAGGATTGACCTCGGGCAGCGGAGTCGGCTTGCACAGGTCAGAGAGAAGTCAAAGAAGGTGTACGTGTCCTTTAGGCCTAGGCATGGCCTTAGTGTGCAGCCTATGTAAGGGCAACCACAAAATGGTTACTACTGTAAAATGGAACCCATGGATACAATATGTAGTATCGTATACACGGTGAATCCATCAGTGGAACATGACGAAAACACTCATACATATCGCGTTGCTCATTTGCGGTTCGCTGATACCAAACTTGGCATGGTGGGACCATTCCACCTACAAGGTTCTGATTTTTACAGTACCACAGACCCTCCTTTTGCCCTTACATAGGCAAGAACTATACTAATCTGAGTCCAAGTCTATGTTCATAAAGTCATGGAGATGTTGCTGTAGCATCATCCTATTGCTTAGCTCGTCCTTTGATATAGGTTTCCTTACACATGATGTAACACAGAGGCTACACATTACAGGGGCACACTGTACACAGAACAGAAAAAGGATGGCTAAAATCATTCCAATGACTATTAGAATCTTCCATCCCCAAGCTGATATCAGTCCCCAGAACCACCCCATCAGTGACCAATCTCCTTTATCTACGTGAATGGATTCGGAAATCTTATGCAGTTTGGAAATGGCCTGGTAGACTGTCGGAGCGTTATCCAGTATGAAAATACAACAGCTTGATTGGATGACCTTGCATACCCCACCACGGTCTGCAAGTATAACATCTAGAACCATACGGTTCTGTAATGTCATGAGGCGGTCCGCCTGAAGCTCAGCTGTCAAGTTACCAAGGGCACCGGCTGTTACATTAACAGTGGATTCAACTACACGGGTCAGTTGTCTCAGGTTCCGACTATTGACCATTGGTCCCCAAAACGGCAGGAAATCCAGGAAAAAGTCTCCCGCTTCCTGACCGGCAGTATCTTCCTTACTAACAACGCCTCTCACAACTCTGGTCTTGTGATAATCAGAGGCAGCAGTAAATGTTGGCGGTAGCAAATTCGCAACATAGCATGTGCCCGAGAAATCAGGGGGTAACCATGTATATGCTCGATCATTTCAGACAAAGTATGTACCCTTGGCAGCCAGAAACGCAGGGGAAAACTGTGATGGAAAAGTGTATGTTTCAGTACAGTTACTCTTTCCTAGCTGAGCTCTTGGATTCTGACCATTACCTTGTAGACAGAACCGACCTATGTGGGGTACGACCCAAATCGGAGATGAACTTTTGCGCTGTTTTTCGACCAAACTGATGCTATACCCAGTCGCGTTCTAACCTACATAAGCTCGCAACTCATCCTTGGGAATAGATGTATATGCATCGATATCTCTACTCATATCTGCAACTCCTTTCATCAAGGCTTTATTATTCGAGTTAGGTTTAATGGAACGCGGTGGTCGCTGGGAGTAGGTTTCAAGCGCAAAAAGAAACATGGTCTGGAATGCCCATGATGAACCATTATAGCTGAATGGCAGTACTAGATATGGGATGCCCTTATTAATGGTGTGCGGCATCAAACCACACACCCAGCAGTTTGTTGTATTTCATAACTAGTTGGTGCTGGTGCAGGAGTTGAATGAACGAATTGTTTACAAATTCAGCACGTCTAGCTTGTTCGTGTTCTGGCAGAGGGTGGAAAGAGTGTTGGGAAACAGTAGGAAGAGGTGTGGGCTGTACAGTGGGTGCAAATGACACTTGGAAAGACAATAATACACAACCTACAGAAAACATCATTATGCTAGAGAGCACAAACAGACATAATACTACAAAATATTTGCTATTCATTATTTTACATATTCTGCTCTTGAAATTAATTTCCTCGGTGGGCCTCTTCATCCTGAAAAACTCCATCCTCTAATCGTGCTGCTCGCGGCGGATGAGTATCTTCTGCTAAGGAGTACACCTGTCAGTTCAGGGAACGCCCTAGACCAACCAGAACCGTCGACCTAGCGTCTTAGGCTTGTACCCCAAAGTCTTGGCACCGCGACCCTGCAGCTGAACCCGGATGGTGGTTCGAAAAACAAAAAGTTTTTAAGGTGATAGAGCTGCACTTTTGAAGATATCAAAAAAAAGAATTTTTTATTTGTCCATAGTTCTTGGCCTCAAATTATACCTATTTCTGCCAGGCACTGTCTGGTCTTGAAACAAGAGTTCAGGCTCTGTGGTATCCAATCGAATTGATGGCGATATAGCTTCCTGCAGAATGTCGTCACTTTCTCGCTCTGTATTTGTCCCCTTTACACGTGCATCGCTAAAAGGCACAAAACGAGGCACAGTTTCAGCCTCGGAGTCAGCGATCCCCTCCTGGGCCCACCGGTCATATGGTAGGGGTAAAGGGATCCTCTTACAGTGTATGCCATGAATCCAATTCTTTTTCCCTTTCACTAGAACTGCTGATCTTGTCGATAGCAGGACTAGGTGGGGGCCGATCCAACGAGGCTCATCATTCTTTTTTCGTTGAAAATTCTTAATTAGCACCCACGTTCCAGGATTAATAGGGTGTCCTGGAGCTTCAGAGACCTGGGGCAGAGTATCGTGAACCTGTTGGTGTAAGACACGCAATTTAGCCGTCAATTCATACAGGTAATCAAGCAGTACTGGATATTCGATTTCACTGAACTTTGTCGGCCTTGGCACTCCCCATACATTGGCCGGACGGCCAGACACTATTTCATACGGACTAAGTCCCACTCGTGAATGCACAGTCGTTCTTGTTGATAGGAGTGGTAAGGGCAGAGCGTCAGGCCATTTAAGACCGGAGCTCGCCTGAATTTTGGCCAACCTAAGCTTCAAGCACTCTACTAATCCAGCTGATTGGGGGTGATTTGCAGCGTGAAACTTCTGCTTAATGCCTAGTCCCTCACACACATCCTTCATCACTCGGCCTACAAATTCACTCCCGTTATCACTCCATACCATCCTTGGCATTCCGAACCTAGGGAAACATTCTTTAACTTGGGCTTTAGCTGTGGATAAGGCAGTATTGTCTTTTAGGGGATATGCTTCTATCCATTTTGAAAAAGCACAAACAACAACCAGCACATATTTCAAATTGTTGCATCTTTCCATGTGGATGAAGTCTAGTTGCAGAACGTCAAAAGGATATGATGGAGGCGCAAAATGACCAGGTGGAGTTGAGGTTCCCCTACCAGGATTGTATTTCAGACATACCATGCAATTTTTGACTACATTCTCTGCACATTTAGGTATTCCAGCATTCTGCCATACTGGAGCCAACAACTTACAAATCCCTTTGACACTGATATGTGCCATTCCATGCGCCATCATAACCACTGGAAGCACATATGCATCAGGTAACAACCATCGCCGGTGTTCTGACAAATCAATCCAACAACCGTTTTCATCTAATTTACCCTTACTCTCTTTCCACATACTTAATTCTTTCTCTGTGGCTTCAGCTTGAAGGGACTTCACACTCTCTATCGTGTCTTCACACATTCCAACATCACCAACCCATCTTGCAGGGCCTGCAACATACATTCGGGATGTCACGTCTTTTGCTGTTTCTTTTGCGGTTTCGTCAGCAAATGCATTACCACGCCCAACATCATCGGTAACCTTCTTGTGTGCGCTGCATTTCACAATCGCAACTTGTAATGGTAAGGTCAGTGACTCAAGGAGATCATTCACTAACTGACCATTCTGAATCTTAGCTCCATGCGAAGTCAGGAACCCACGTTCTTTCCACAAACGCCCAAAACTATGGGCCACACCAAAAGCGTACTGACTGTCAGTATATATGTTCACTTTCATTCCCTTCGACAACACGCATGCTCTTGTGAGTGCAATTAATTCTGCTGCTTGAGCCGAATTATGTGGTATGCGTGCAGTTTCAACAATCGTGTGCAGAGTCGTGACAGCATACGCAGCAGTCGTATCACCATTCGGAAGCTTGAAGCATGAACCATCCACCCATAAGGTACCATCACATTCAACCAGGGGAGTATCTTTAAGATCCACTCTCCCTTTTGTTTCTTCTTCTGTTCTGAACAAACAATCATGCTGTTCAACCTCATCTGTGTCTGTTGAAATTGGCAACAATGTGGCTGGATTCAACGTACTGCACCTCTTTATGTGTACATGACTTGCTAGTAGTGTCAACTCGTAACTTGACAATCGAGCATTAGTTAAATGTTGTGTCTTGGTCCTGTTTAACAATGTGTCCACTGCATGAGGAACCATTACAATCAATGTGTTATTCATCACTAGTCCAGCAGACTGTCGAATAGACGCAGCTGCTGCCGCTGTAGCTCTTAAACAACTTGGCAATGCCCTCGCTACAGGGTCCAAAGTCGATGAAAAATACGCGCATGGGCGTGGTCTGTCTCCAAAAGGCTGTGTCAGTACTGACAATGCACAACCGTCCCTTTCATAAACATACAGGGTAAAAGGCTTACTATAGTCGGGGGTACCCAACACAGGAGCTGAACATAATGCCTCTCGTAATTCCACAAAACTTTTCTGACACTCTTCAGACCATGGGACAGGATTTGGTATATCTTTATATGTTAATGCTAGCAATGGTTTTGCCAATAAAGAAAAACTCGGGATCCAGTGCCTACAATATGAAGTGATGCCCAGGAAAGCACGCACTTCTCTCTTTGTCTTTGACACGCTTAATTGTGCAATGGCTTGGATTCTTTCTGGGGTCAGCTTCCTTCCCTCCTTCGAGAAGAGATGACCTAAATAGGTCACTTCTTGTCGACAATATTGCAGCTTAGAGAGAGACACTTTGTGATGGAAGGTAGACAAATGACGCAACAATGATGATGTAGCTTGTTTACAAATCTCCTCAGTATCTGCGGCGATTACTAGATCGTCAACATACTGGATAAGGGTAGCACCTTTAGGTAAAACAAGGGCATCAAACTGTGCTTTTAAACCCTGACTATATATTGATGGGCTTTCACAGTAGCCCTGTGGAGCGCGTTTAAAACGGAAGCTTCGACCTCCTAAACAAAAGCCAAAAATATCCCTGCTTTCCTCTGCAATCGGGATACTAAAGAAAGCATTCTTTAAATCAATTACTGAGAACCAAGCAGCGGAAGCTGGGATCATAGTCAACAAGGCGGTTATATCAGGGACCACTGGAAACTGTGGCACAACAACCTTATTGACCTCTCTAAGATCGATCACAAATCTGTAAACAGGTGGCTGAGAAGGGTCAGTACGTTTTAAAACAGGCAGAACCGGACTATTACAAACGTTGCCTCTTGTCTCTTCAATGACATCCTTCTCAATTAAATCATAGATAATTGCTAACAACGCTTTTTCACCTTCCTTAGAGATCTTGTACTGGGGAATGCGGGGCAATTTAACATTGGCTTTTAAAGTGACAACATACGGCGGAATTTCCAAAAGGCCCACATCATTAGGGCCAGTGGCCCAAAGGGCATCAGGAAGAGATGACAATTCAGCTGGCAGTTTATTCTTTGACAAATACATGGGAGAAATCACTTCCTTGCCCAGCGTAAGTTGTACTCCTGAGGGGGAACAATATAATGTCGCATGTAATCTCTTCAATAGGTCCAATCCTAACAAGTTTTCATTACATCCTGTCGTTAGGATGAGGGGTGCTTTCAGCTCACAAGGTCCAACAGAAAGGGCCATAGGACTTGAGATCGGGTTCCTAACCGGGGCGCCAGAAAAACCTACGGAAACATTCATTTCGCCAGACAAAGGCGCGCCAGGGAGTTTGGAGCGCATAATAGAACTCTTTGCAGCACCAGTGTCCAGCAGAAACGGCTCTGTTATACCCGCTGTAGTCACCTTAACATACGGTCCGCTCTGGTCCACTGGCACTGAAACAACTCCCTCTCTCTGTCTACGGCTGTCCTAGTAATCATTCCCTTCCGTATTATCATCTTCTGCATAGGAGTCATTATTATAGTACTGCGCTGTCTTGCCAGTCGCATTGGCTTCCTGATCAAAACTATTCATCGTATTTTGAGGTGGAAGTGGACGCGCGTTCTGGGGAACATTTCCACGCCCTCCACCTCTTGGGGCTTGTTGGCCACCTCTACCTCTTGCGCCATAAGCATTATTTGTGCGCTGCAACAATCTGAGACAATTATTTTTAAAGTGACCCTCCTCCTTGCAATATGAACATTGATTGGGACCGATAGGGACACGTGGTTGATAATACCCATACATTTGCTGATTATTCTGGAACTGTTGGGGTTGCTGATAGATACCCTGTGTTTGCCTATAATTATTCTGACCTGCACGTGGCGGATAAGCCTGCTGTAAAAGAACCTTCGTTTTCAACTCTTTCGTTTTCTTGTCTGTTCTATCCTTCTCATCTTTATCCCTATTTTCATAATACTGTGCAGTAGCCAGTATTTGCGCTGAAGAGGAAACGGCCCAAGAACTCTCAGAATCTTTTAATTTCTTACACAACTCTGGAAGCAAATTATGCACCAATTTATCAACAAATAACCGTTGGCCCCCTTCTGTACTCATGTCCTGACCACTGTGGTCGATAAATGTTTCTTCAAACCTAGTGAACAAATCGGACACTGTTTCATCTTTCTTCTGTTAGCATGCGGATAATTTATCCCAATTTACACGTATTGCGGGCATTAAAGTTTTCATATAATTAATTATTCTACCAGGGAGTTCTGCTACCACGGGCTCAGGCTTGGCACCACCAACCTGTCTATTGTCTGCATTAATGATATTAGCCCATGTGTCACCTAGGTCTGCAGCATGATCTGCATTGCGAATCAATCCCCACAAAGGCTGTCGAACAACATTCCCGAACAACATATCTATGTCAGCTAGATTCATGACACACGATTCTGCAGTTTGTGATAACTCCTTATAATATCCTGCAGGATTCTTACGGGGGTCAGGCAGTGTCTGCTTAAGGGCTAAAACTTCAGATCGTTTCCAGGGAACATGTACCCAAACACGCTGAAAATGTGCCAGAACAGGTGGATTAGCATTCGCATCACCAGGTCTCCAAACTGGAGGAACCTCACGCATTGGATATTGTTGCGCTTTTACTTGTTTCCCTTCAGGGAATTCCTGTCCAAACAATGATTGCTGACAATCCCCATTCCTGAAAGACAGCAGTGTCGCAACTGCTTTCTCAACATCAGAACCCACAATCGTACCTTTTCCAAATTCAAATCGCACTTGACACAATTCTTGCGGACTGGAGTTTACATCATTATCTTCCAATTCCTCACATAGAATTTCCCACATTTTCTCAAAAACGTACCGTTGTTGTGGCGCTTCCCACTGATGAAAAATATTAACAACAGATTCTACATCATATCTAGAAGGATAAACAATCCATCTACGTGCCATGCGGTCCAGTTCTTCTTTCTCTCTAGAACCAGGTATTTGACTACATAACTGCTTACTTGGAAGACAAACACTCACAGTGGAACCTTCACTAAGCCAGCACCTAACCCTGTATCACTCTCCCTATCAAAGCCCTATATATTTGGGAAAGACGTGTGCACACTCTGTGGCACCCACTGCAACAATGCCTATTCCCGTAGGAATCAGAGTATATAACAGAAAACCCAAAGGTGCACCACATACATAATATAAGCATAAGAAAGTCCTTTGTAAATAACAATTTTCTTCAGAGGTCACTTCTTGTAAACATTTTTAATTTTCATTTAAATAGAAATTCCAAAACATATAATCAATCCATAAGTGTGATTTAGTGAACAGTCCAGCCGACGCGTTTCGTCCTGTAACAGGACTTCTTCAGGGCATAGATTGATGATGTAATTCATAAATGGCAAAGTCCTTATGGATTAGTGTAATCCTTGTGAAGAATAAGCAAGGGTCCAGTGTTAGATTCTATCAGTTAAAGGCGTCAAAAACAGGTGAAAAGCTCCTCGTGGATATGTATCATTCCAAAGCCTCTTGTAATAGATGGAAGTGTTGTACTGACATGGCTTGAGATAATTAAAACGACCGCCACGTCAAAGTAAGCAATGTAGCTGCCAACATCTGGGGGATAATAATCTCAGGGGTTCCACAGTCAAAATTGATCTCAGGCGGACAATATGTTTATATTAAACATCATTTCAAGTTTCGTATTTGAAGAATTGCCGATAAGCAAGGTTGCAGGCATCCAACACCGGAACGGGGCAGCGTCTGATATCAGACGCTGCCCCGTTCCGGTGTTGGATGCCTGCAACCTTGCTTATCGGCAATTCTTCAAATACGAAACTTGAAATGATGTTTAATATAAACATATTGTCCGCCTGAGATCAATTTTGACTGTGGAACCCCTGAGATTATTATCCCCCAGATGTTGGCAGCTACATTGCTTACTTTGACGTGGCGGTCGTTTTAATTATCTCAAGCCATGTCAGTACAACACTTCCATCTATTACAAGAGGCTTTGGAATGATACATATCCACGAGGAGCTTTTCACCTGTTTTTGACGCCTTTAACTGATAGAATCTAACACTGGACCCTTGCTTATTCTTCACAAGGATTACACTAATCCATAAGGACTTTGCCATTTATGAATTACATCATCAATCTATGCCCTGAAGAAGTCCTGTTACAGGACGAAACGCGTCGGCTGGACTGTTCACTAAATCACACTTATGGATTGATTATATGTTTTGGAATTTCTATTTAAATGAAAATTAAAAATGTTTACAAGAAGTGACCTCTGAAGAAAATTGTTATTTACAAAGGACTTTCTTATGCTTATATTATGTATGTGGTGCACCTTTGGGTTTTCTGTTATACATAACTGCTTACGTTGTGGACCAGGGGTAGTAGTAGACGACCCAAAGAGGGGTGATATAAGGCTAGTGACTGCACTAGCTATTCGCTGTCGTGCAGAAGGAGAAGTCGAGGCAAGAACCGGGGGAAAAACAGAGGGAAGGAAAACGGGTGCAGATACAGATACAGGGGTAGCAGCAGATAGGGCACCAAGAGAGGCAGCTGATGTGGTAGGGAAAGTCGCAGGGAGTGCAAAAGAGGTAGGTAGCAAAATCGGCGTCCCCTGATAAGGCTGCGCTACCGGGATAGGAGCCGGCTGAGGAGGAGCTGGCGGCTGCGGGAAAGCTTGCTGCGCATTAGCTGGAGGCTGCACATTTACGGGCTGTGGAGGCGCTGTAGCATTTTGCGCATAAGGGGGTGGCGAACTTAGCAAATGCGACATCAGGGAATCTTTCTCTTTCTCTTTTGACTCATCTTGTTGAAGGGGTGGCAAAACTGGGTAACATTTTCAATGACTAGTTTGCGTTGCCTATGCAACTGCTCATCCATTCGGTCCTCTTCATTATCCTTAAACTGCAAAGCTGCTTGCATGATCGACATACCTCGCTCTCTTTTATTTTTCTTTGCTAATTTAATTTCTTTTTGTTTGGCTTCCTTTCGCCATAGGCGGAAGGAATCAAACATCGCCGGCCGGGCTTTCTTCTTGAACAATTTAACTTCTAAATTATCTAGGATATCTGTGTCGAAACTACCATTTTGGGGCCATTTTAAAACACCATCCTTTCTGGTGTATCGGACCCATACTTCATTATACGTAATGGGGCCCACGCCATGTTTCACATAAAGCTCATAAGTTGGAGTTCCAATTGGAGGAACCGGACACGAATCCTCCAATCGGGAGTCCCTTTTACAACCAAAACAAAACAAATTTCCAAATATACTAGAACCAGGCATCTTTGCTCACTAGTCTAGTTTCAAACTTCAAAGGATTATCGAATACGATAGTCTCGTGAATACACGAGTCCTCTGGCTTTGGCACTTGCAAGACCCAAATCAAAGCGATCCCGAAGGATACCAAAATCCCGAAGGATACCAAACAAACTGGGAGACGCTCCACTTATACTTAACTGAGGTATCGATGACTTCACCAGAAGACTCTCTCAATTGTTTCGCTCTACAAAATCGTCAAGGGTCCAAAACAGGGCGATAAATCAGGGCAGCAGTCCTTAGTAGCCGTCGGGACGCGGAGAACCTCGCAGAAAAGACTTTCGGACCACGTCGACATGCAGGGGTCGATGAAGTGGCGGCCTTCCTCCAGAATTTCCACACGAAGCTCCTCACGAACCTCTGGCTGGACCGGTACCACTGAAATCGCCCCACATTGGGCGCCAACTGAAGTACCGGGTTTTTAGAACCAAGCGGTGCAGGGGAACACACCCTAAGACTTCGGATTCTTCCTGTTTCAGACCCACAGAAACACAGAGTCTTCTAGATGAAATCAAAGATTGTATTTATTGGCTGCAGACCAATCACAGGTATCCGAGAAGTACAACACGATGTATGTTCTCAGGAGACTGCTCCTGAACCAAAAACCAGTCTTTACTTATATACACAAAATTACGCTTTTGGGGCAACACCGCCCCTGTTTTACAAGTGGTCATTCACATATTTTAGTTTCAAAGGAACAGCAGAGTCATAATGACAATCCCACATTTCAGTTCATTAAGCATGCAGTTATTGCACCCAGCGAGGCTCAGAACCCTCATCAGATAACAGCAGACCCCAATAAAACGGGCACGTCCTGCTCGTAAAACAAGCCATAAAGTAGGAAACAGAGTCAGGTGTGAAAACAGCTTAGTCAGGGATGGTGTGCGAACAGGGGCTTTATGATGGGTCGAGCCCTGATACTAATCACATTAGGCCGCGAGAAAGGAACCGGCCGGACAGGATTGACCTCGGGCAGCGGAGTCGGCTTGCACAGGTCAGAGAGAAGTCAAAGAAGGTGTACGTGTCCTTTAGTCCTAGGCATGGCCTTAGTGTGCAGCCTATGTGAGGGCAACCACAAAATGGTTACTACTGTAAAATGGAACCCATGGATACAATACGTAGTATCGTATACACGGTGAATCCATCAGTGGAACATGAGGAAAACACTCATACATATCTCGTTGCTCATTTGCGGTTCGCTGATACCAAACTTGGCATGGTGGGACCATTCCACCTACACGGTTCCGATTTTTACAGTACCACACAATAAGGCTTCTTTCTGCTCTTCTGTTTGTTCTTTCTGCACGTTTTCCTTCTTCCTGCACTTTTCTTCGTCTTTGAGGACTTCTGTTGCTTCTTTCTGCATTTCTTTTTTTTCTTTCTGTGCGTTTTTTCTTCTTTCTTCACATGTCCTATCTCTGTAGGCATAGTTAGAAATTAGCATTTAAAAAACCTTTGAAATTCACTGAAAAAAACATAGGTTTCAGGCACATTATAGTTAGGAATTCGCATTTAAAAAACCTTAGAAATTCATTGAAAAAACCATAGGTTTCAGGGGTGTTATAGTTAGCTGTACATTTCACTCATACAAAAACCTTTGAAATTCTCCCGTTATAGTTAGTTCAGCTAACTATAACTCACGCGCCCGCAATGCACTGCTGATGATGTCACATATTACATCACTCATGACATGGTCAGTGACATCACTCATGACATCACTGATGGCATCTCAAATGACATCAGTGATGACATCATCCTTGTGATAGAGTGGCAGACCTCCTCTCACCTTAATATAACCTTTGATACACACATTCAAAAAAAGAAACTAAAATGTTCAAAACAATGGACATACCAATACCAGTTACAACAACCTATTCAGTATTTCTAAGATCCACATACACATCCACTCATTCATCAACAGTCCTATACAGTCACTCATACATGTACTCACTCATCATATCTACTCATACACCTATACATCCTGTTACACACCGCCACTCATCCATAGAGTTACTCACACACATAGTCACTCATGCTAATAAAGAATCAAACATCCATTTACTTGCATATACAGTTATACACACACCACCACACTTACTTCTACAGAAACTTACACATACTTAGTCTTTTAAACAATCACTTATAGAAACACATACTTATTCATACAGGAACTCTTTCAATCTCTCACTCTCACATATACTCACTTATATACACCAAGTCACATATACTAGTGTAAAACATATGTAGTTACTCATAAAGACACTATTGAGACAGTCATTCACTCACTAACACACCCATACACACACTCATCCACCCATACAGTCCTGCACACATGCTGTCTTCAACACATACAAACAGTGAGTCACTCATTCATGAATCTATGCACTACGTAATACCCCCAACCGAACCATACAGACACTCAGACATTCATACTGATACTCAAAAAACCAACTAATAACCTATATAGACACTCATGTAGCTACTCACCAACCCATGCAGCCACTTATACACAAAGTGGGAGACTGATACAGATATTTACATATTTAAACATTACTCACTAACCCATGTATTCACCAAGATACACTTAGTCAGTCAATTATACCATCAATTTTTCATTAAAAAAATCATCCATTTAGACACTTATATACCCATTTATTCTACCATCGACCTTGAGGTATACATATATAAAACATTACATTTTCAAAAAAACACACATTCACTGGATGATGTCATCAGTGATGTCATCGGTGATGTCATTTGAGATGTCATCAGTGATGGCATGAGTGATGTCACTGACCATGTCATGAGTGATGTAATATGTGACTTCATAAGCAGTGCATTGCGGGCACGCTAGTTATAGTTAGCTGAACTATAACGGGAGAATTTCAAAGGTTTTGTATGAGTGAAATATCCAGCTAACTATAATGCACCTGAAACTTATGGTTTTTTCAGTGAATTTCTAAGGTTTTTTAAATGCTAATTCCTAACTATAATATGCCTGAAACCTATGTTTTTTTCAGTGAATTTTTAATATAGCTCTGTCTTGACCCAAACATATTGGAGCGCTTTACGTGAGCTACATGAGCACCAGTTACATTACACAAGATCATATACATTTTTGGGGGTGCTGGGGGGCACAGTGAGATTAAGACTTAATATCACTGTGCCCCCCAGTCCCTCCAAAAATGTATATGATCTTGTGTAATGCAACTTGTGGCTGCTACTGAAAATGTTCAGGCACAATTCAGCAGTAAGTAGATATCTCAAGTCAATAGTAAAGCCAACCCAGACTGACTCCTCTGAGTGTAATTTTCATCTACTTTCACATTGCTCTGCTCTCCCTATGTTTACTAACACTGATGTAATTTAGTCCTTTGTGACACTCTACACAGATGGGGAATATACAATCACACTGACTGGTACCATGTGTTAGGCTGATGTGCAACTTCGCTTCGACTCGTGATTTGACAAATCCATTACACTTGGGTTTCTCAGTGAGGGAAAAGTGATGGGTAGAATGCTTGAATTATACCATATTTTATGTTTTTGAAAAATGAAATCAAACATCTTAAAGGAAACCATTAGTGAGCATCAAGTGCCTTTGTTAACTATGCAGTCTCAGCGAAATTGCTTAGTTACTACTGGGATACCAAATAACACTTACTTGAAATTAAACAGTTTCCCTTAAGTGTGTAATAAGAGAATAATTAAAGAAAAATGGGAAGGAATGGACTGCAAATGCTTATTTAAAGCCAGCTCAGCAAACTTTGGGCAAATTTGCACCAAATGTTTGGTGTGTTATGGCTTATACTTATAAATATACCTTTTTGCCTATTTTATTATCCTTTGCTGGATGCAACTTCATGATGTTCTTAAGCACACAATGGGGCCTATTAACAAGGGCTTTATCTCCGCTTTTTTGGCTTTAAAAGCCAAAGAAGCGGAGATATAAATATCGCCCTATCAACAACAGGGTGCTAACATGCAAAATCGCATGTTAGCACCCTTTTTCACTACGCTTCCCTTTGCATCTCTAATGAGATGCACAGTGGGCGTTCCAGAGCAAAATAAAAGGAGAAATGTCATTATCAAGCTTCACGCTAACCCTGTTAGAGACAAAAAAAGCAGCGCTAACCACTGTTAACGCTGCTTTTTACGTCTGCTAATTTTCAGATTTAGCCATGTAATTCAATGGGAGGTGGATTACATGGCTAAATCCACCATGGGCTATCAACAAGGATATCCCTATCCTTGTAGTTTTATCGCTGCATTACCAGCGATAACCTCCCGAAATGCCGCTATTGCTGGATTTTTTATCACCTAGGCAGTTAGCGTTGTTAATAACGCGATAAGCAGGTGATATTATCCAGTTATAGCGGACGTTAAAAAAACTTAACGCTAAGCGCCCTTCGCGTTAATTTTGACCCTGTTCCTTGTTGATATGCACAAGAAAAACAATAGAGAGAGTGAGGGTAATGAGGATCCCGAAACCCCGGTCTGGATATGAGTATATAACAAAGGAGGGAGAAAGATTCAGTCGAAAGAGATTCAATCGAAAAGAAGGGGGAGAGATAGAGAAAGGAATAATTCAGAGCAAAAGAATTTCCTATTTGGAAAAAGACCCATCACTCACCATCCTGGTTGGTGACATGCTTCATCATCTGGGTCCCACCCTGACCGCCGAATGCCGTCAGGGTGTGCTTCGACGCCTGGAATTCCAGCGGAGCGGGTTTTTTGTGTATATGGGTGAGTGAAAACGTGAGTGAGGAAAAATAAAAGTGATATTTAAAAGTGTCAGCGGTGATCTTCTTAATAATTTAATATGAAGTCACTTGGCACAATTAAAAATTGTGAATAGATATCGTAACTAGTATTAATGGCCAGTGATATCAGTGTTGGTATGTGTGTGTGGTCAACATGTTTCAACCTTTCTAGTAATTTTTAGGTTTTCGTCAGGACCAGGAATTTATTTGAGGAACGGGGGGTCTGCACTCGCTGAGGTGCACCCACACCCTGAACCCCTGTGTACTCCACCTTTATTAGAGAGTAGTTTGTTGTGCCTTCAAGCCGTTCTTGAAGGATGATTCGGATCTGTAAAAGTAAAATCCGAAAAAGAGAAACTTTCTATTGGACTTCTTCCTATTAACTCTCCATGCTCACTTATTATGGTATGCGATATGAAATGTGAGTTGTTGAATGCAATCTATTGCAGATTATTGAGGGTATTTATTGCATGCCTCAATCCATGTATAGGGCATGCATTGTAGATCTGGTGAAATAAATAATCATTATTAATATTCTTGCGTCACGTGCATTAATTGTGCCTGTCTACTGGCAATACAAGAAAGGCATACGTGATAAAACCACTATGATATTTTTAGATGTGGAAATCCGCAATGAAAATAACAAACTTGAAACAAAAACTTATACAAAGCCAACATCCAAAAACAATTTACTACAATATGATAGTTTTCACCCAAGAGCACTGAAAGAAAATCTACGCTATGGCCAGCTCCTTCGATTAAGAAGGAACTGTAGTAAATTGACAGACTACAAAACACAGGCCTCTTTTCTCTCCAGAAAGCTCTCAGAAAGAGGCTACCCTCAGCGTATTTTGGACAAGGGCCAAAAACGAGCGAGAAACCAACTCCGAGATGCCCTGTTAGAAGAAACCAGTAGACCGATAATAAGAGCAGAAAAACAGCAGAGAAAGAGCAAGCAAACAGGGCTCAGCGTGGGTGACAGCGCTTGAAACTACTCGCCCCAGGAGCCTGAGGGGCAGCACGACCAGCGGAGGCCCCGCCCACTGTTACCGTGGATCCTATTTCAGCGCCTAGCGCCTCCCGCAACGCGGGACGCGCGTGGGCGGATGCTGGGCTAAGCCCGGGCAAAGGGCGGGCCGTTTGTGGCCGTTAGGAGCCGGTGGAGGCCGGGCAGGGCCACCCCCCCGAAAAGTGCAACAAGCTCCAAGGTACTGTGACCTGCTTTAAAAACGCTTGAATATATTACCGCCAATTAGACTGTGCATACAGAGACGTTCCCTATCTTTGGACTGCAATTGGCCTACTGCTTCTTTGGAACTTGTTTTCAGTTTCTGTGCAGGAGCTTGGGCTCTTCAGGATGGGCAAGAGGAAGAGCACAGAGGAAGGGTTGGTGGCCAGCAGCAAACGAGGGAAAAAGGCTAAAAATACTACCCACTCTGCCATGGATTGTGTATTGTCTAGAATTGAGGAAATTGTCAATGATTGTGAGGTGACGCTTGGGAGCGGGAGTTTGGATGCCAATTTGCAAGGGGGTTGCAAAGTGGCAAAGACCGTTCCTAAAAATCCTAAAAAGGTGATTCACTCAATGTTCTCTAATTCACAGCAGAATTCTAACACGCATGGCCTACCCACCTCTCCGCCAAAGACCCCTGTTGAGCCCCTAGTTACCGTAGTACAGACCATGTCAACTGAGCAGGCCACTGTTCTAGATCTACACACTCCTGAGTCCCCACATAATTCTGTTTTATGTTCCAACAGGTCTTCCGCTCTTGATCCGAACCTTGACGAACCCAGCTCACCACCTGATAGGGTGCCACCCACCCATCCAACCCCCGTCAGGTCTTCAGCTGGCTCCTTGGAAGCATTGCAGGCTAGGATTTTAAGGTTGGAAGAGTTGGTTACAGTTCTCAATAACAGAGTGACGAGCATCATATCAGATCGTGGCTCGCATCCAGCCATCCCTGCTCAAGCACCACTCGTAGGGCCTACACCCATTCCAAAGACAAGTGACCCGGCCCCCCACTCATACCCCTGTCCTTTGCCAACCAACCCCCTAGCAATGCCACAAAACAGGGCCCCAGGAGAGGGTAATACCAAGCCACTCTCCACTATTAGGTCCTTTGCTGACGTTACGCGAAATTTGGTGACTAATAGGGTGTCAAATAATAACTCCCAGGCTAGGACAGGTAGCAACGCAATCTCTTCATTCACTAGGGGTGAGCACGGCCCCTTTCCATTCTTGGCGGCCGAGGGTCCTAGGTATTACCAAGCCCCAGCAAGGCCTTTGGTTTATATGACACATGTCCCGAAAATGACCAATCCAGGTGAATTCGAAAGAAGTGAGTCATTGCATAATAAAGTCATCCATTGGTTGAGGCACACTAGAGGCTGCAGATCAATCATCAGAGATGATATATTGAGGGTGGGGCGGCTATCTAGAGTGGATTCATCATTGGATTGTGTGGAAATCGAGCTTAGAGATTTAGCCCTAGCAGAAAATCTAATATTGCTGGAATACAGGACTTCACCACCCGCACACTCCTCCATTCAAATTCGTAGCTCCTTGGTCTGGTCCCAGTATAGCGACCAGGTGGACTCAGGCCTAAGACAGGTGGACTGACTATCCAGGCCCCATGTAAATACCCTTCTATCTACTCCTGAAAGTCCTTTATTAGAGGGCACAGGACCGTTTTTGCCCCCCCCCTCTGGACCCTATTGGGGATAGCCCAGCTGTTTATGCTAGCTCAAGTGTGGCTATAGGGGGGGGGGCAAATTAGGGGGTCCACAATAAGTAGGGACGGAGCGGTTGTCTCCTCATCCATCTCGCACTCCCCAAGAGTTATCCAGTTTTTATCCTGGAATATTGCCGGCTTAAAAAGGAATCTCACCGATCCTGTGTGGAATGATTTTATCAGTAAATTCGACATTATCCTTCTCCAGGAAACCTGGTGCCTGGAACCCATTCACAGATCTGGATACACAACTTATTTTGTTCCGGCAATTAGCTCCCCCAGAGGGCGCCCATCGGGGGGGCTCCTAATTTGGGTGAATATAGAGCTGAACTGGATAGTTAAGCATAATGCCAACCTGTCCCATGATATTCTCCATCTATCAGATGGTGGGTCTGAATTCCATCCTGCCCTAGAAATCTTCAACATATATGCCAGAGGTTCGTCAGGTGCGCAAGAAAGTCCCACGCTGTCATTCCTTGAGTCCCTACTTTCAGCTCTCTCCTCCACCTTGGGTGTTGTAGTAGCTGGTGACCTCAACTGCACCTTTGAGCCTCTTGGTGATGATGACATTTTGGATACGGAGGGCGTTGATCACAAGCGAGGTATCCCTCCACTTGGTCTTTCGCTACTTAAAAAATGGACAAAAAGGGCTGTCCAAATCACTGCCCTAACCCTGGAGTTTAATCTAAGGGCGACAAATGGCAGATCCCGCTCTGACATCAGGGGAGCACCCACATTTATTAGAACTAGGGTCCCTTCGCGCATAGACTACATCTTGCTGGATGTTGAGCTGTGGCAGGATCTCATTGACTTGGAAGTCATGTCCAGGCAGAAGAGCGACCACAACCCACTAACCATGCAACTCAAGCGCGAAATGTCTACTACGTCTATTGCGCCCACTGGAGTCCAGTTATACTGGTCCAGAGAGGTCGTTCCATCTAACTGCAATAGACGACTGAAATGGTCTAGAGTTGCCAAGCGTGAGATAGATTTGGCCAGGATTAAAAACATCGTGGTGGAAAGTACTGGCTTGTTGGAGGTTGTCCTGTCCAGCCCTCCTGATGTCCTGCCATCTAGAGGCTTTGAAGAGATATATCTTGATACAATTGAAAAGGTGGGGAAGTTTTTTTAATCAAACCCAAACGGGGAACGCAAGCCACCCCGACCAAACATGGAAAACTTGTGGTTTTCGGGTGACTGTAGGGCAAGGAGGCAGGAACTTGCTAGGGTTTTAAAATCAAGGGATCAGCCCTCCATTGTTTGTGCTCGAAAATCATATTACAGTTCTATAAAAAAAGCTAAGAGACTCTGGGAAGAAGATCATTGGCAGGACTTGAAATCTACAGTACGACGTTAAGACCAGACTTTGTTTTGGGACCTTATAAACATTAGTGCGCGAGGGGTGGGGTTGATACAATTCGGAACCATATAACTGGGCGCCAGTGGTTTGATCATTTTTCCGGTCTATATTCATTTCTGGAAGATTCTCCTCTGTTGGCCGAGGGTCCATCCCGTGAGCTCGTTGTCTCCCCGGGGGGGGGGGGGCGAGCTTAGTCTCAGTGAGATCTACTCGGCAATAAAAATGATAGCTCCGGGTAAGGCAGCTGGACCTGATGGCCTCCCTGGAGACCTTCTTCTCCATGACAGAGAACCTTGGGCTGAGTTCATCCTACAAACCCTGAATAGCATCGAAATTGGTCACCCTGTACCAGATTCCTGGAAAGGGGCAGAGGTGGTGGCCATTTACAAAAAAGGAGATAGAGAGGATCCTGCCAACTACAGACCAATCAGTTTGATTGATGTGATTCAAAAAGTGGTCGGCAGGGTTCTCTTAACCAGGATCAGGGCCTGGATTGATGAAGCTGGTATCCTGTCCCATCTTCAGGCAGGTTTTAGGCAAGGGGTTGGTACAATCGACCAGGTCTTCCGATTCTGTACTATATATTGGAAATCTGTAACCATCGAAAAGGGCAGCCTCTACCTGGCTTTCATCGATCTCAAGACAGCTTTTGATTTGGTACCTAGCTCAAAGTTGTGGCAAGTTCTGGCTGACCTTGGTATCCCTTCCCTAATCCTGGACCTCCTCAAACGGCTCCACGGAGGTAATTTTGCAAGAGTAAGGTGGGACCACCAGGGACAGATGACCGAGAGAATAGCAGTAGGGAGAGGGGTCCGACAGGGCTGTGTTTTGGCGCCGACCCTGTTCTCCCTCTTTATCAATGGGGTGGCAGACTATTTGAGGGTTGACGGGGTCGATGCGCCAACCCTGAGTGGGGAAGAAACACCCTCCCTGCTGTTTGCAGACGACACGCTGCTGATCTCCAAGAGCCCTATGGGCCTCCAAAAACTTTTGACTCGCTTCACTGACTTTTGCAATACTAGGGGCCTCAAAATCAATACACCTAAGACTAAGCTAATGGCTATGTCCCCTTCCAAAAGCTTCAGGAATAATATCAGGGTGGATAACTCTAATCTGGAGCTGGTGACAGCCTTTGACTATCTTGGGGTGCGGGTTAACAACAAGCTGAATTGGGCCCCGCATCTGTCTAAAATGCTCCTGTGTCATAAACGAACAGCGGGAGCCATAGCGAGACACTAGAGGCTGTCATACAGCCGCCCAATTGCTGCAGCAATTGAGGTCTACCAGGGGAAGGCTCTATCAGCATCCCTCTACGGTGCGGAACTTTGGGGATTTGACAATGTCACAGATCTGACTAAATCGGAAAACAAGTTTTTCAGAGACATAGTCTCACTCCCCCAGTCCACTCCCCTAATTCCCCTCCGCAGCGACCTTGGTAGATACCCCATAAGTGACGTGGCAAGACTGCGCCCTTTATTATACTGGGTCAGGCTCAGAAGGTCCCCGGATCTAGGCCAGTATGCATCTGCTCTGAAGGACATACTTCAACTTGGAGCTCGTTTTAAGATCTCTTGGGTATCCAATCTATACAAACTGGTGGTAGAGCTAGGTTTGGGCGAGTACTGGGAGAACCAGAGCCCCCCTAAAGCCATCGTAAAAAAAATATATTGGTACTGGATCAATGCTGTTACCTTGAGGTCCCAGAGAGGCATCCTCAGTGAGAAATTTCTAGGCATTAAACCTAGGCCTAGATTGGAGGACTTTTTGGACCTGATCGAGTCCCCAAGCGATAGGTCTCTTTACCTCAAGCTGAGATATGGTACTCTACCAATACACGAGTTCCAGACAGGGTGGAGTGGTGAGCAGGGTGCTGTTAAGGGCTGCCCAGGTTGTGCCTCCCCTACGGAATCCATCGCCCATTTTTATTTTGCCTGTCGGGCCTACAGCCAGGTCAGATCTAGATGGCTGAAACCCGTATGCATAAATCTGGGCTGTAGGTCGTATAGGGTGGCCTTGCGCATCCTAACCTATGAGACGACAGTCCCCAGTGTCATCTGTGGGACTGCTAAGTTCTTGGGGGGGGCCTGGAGGATCAGACAAAGGCTACTTAAGAAGTGTTAGTTATTGAGCCGAGTTCCAACGTCCCTTGCCTATGCCCCAGTCCCCAGCCCTATTTAAAAGTCGTCTACTGTTGTTGCATTTGTCCTTTTTCTATACTGTACTCATTGTAGAATATCCCTTTTCTGGGGCTTACGAATTATGTTGTTCTAGACATTGTTAAAATTTCTCCTTGTATATATGGGAACCCCGCTGCTGCAGGGGTTTCTTATTTTAATCATTGTTTTTATAATGTTTTATACTTTTATGATATTTTATATCGAATAAAGTTATTGACTGACAGTAGACCGATACAGAAACCACCCCTCACCTGTGTGACAACCTATAACACTATGTCAAATCAGGTGACGAACACCATCAGAAAAAGATGGTCAATCCTAAACACTGGCAATCTGCAATGGGAGAAGCCTTTATTCTCACACAAACGAGCGAGAAGTCTAAAGGACTCACTGGTTAACACTCGACCGAAGAAAATCACTGCAGTTGATGCAGCCACAGTCCTGAGCGTTTGGGGACTACCCAAAGTTACAGGTCACTATCCCTGTGGGAACTGCTCAGTATGTCACCTCACTACACACACCAAAACACTGACACCTGGAAAACAATAAGATCTGGACACAAAGAAACCATACCAATTGTAACAGTTGCAATGTAGTCTACCTCATAACATGCCCCTGTAATCTGCGTTATGTAGGCATGACCACTCGTAAAGTTAAACAACGCATAACAGAGCATCGTAGCACTATCCGATGCAAGAAAGCGACTACTAAATTGACTGAACATTTTATCAGCAATAACCACACTCCAAATGACATGACTTGGACTGTTATTGAATCTGTTGAAAGTCAGAATACACTCTTTGAAAAGGAACAACGATGGGTGTACCGTCTGTCAACCCACATAACAGGGCTGAACGACAATATACCATGGAATTCGGTACTCAGTGGATGAATCTGATCCCTGTTATCTCGTCTTCTCAGTTCATTGTTATAACACACACCAAGGTTTCAATCAGAATCCAATGTTACTTATTTCTCTGCAATATACCTCTTTACTGCAGAACCCTTATTATTTACACGAAAAACTGAATTTTATGCTGAGCCCTATGACTCAGCTAAAATATCTGCAAGAACACCTCTTTATTGCAGAACCCTTATCACCCTCACGAAATACTGAATTTTACCTTGATCCCCATGACCCAATGAAACCACACCCCCAGTCACAAGGGCGGAAGCATTTTCTCTTAAATACCGACCGTGACAGCCACAGCTCCAGCATTCGGTAACTGTGGGACCCCGAAGTAGGTGTGTAAACGGGCGTACCGGTGAGAGAACGTAAGTGTATCCTTATCCCAACTATAGAAGGGCCTTACGAGATCAAGGTAAGACAAATCATGCTGAAAATCTCTTTTCCTTCTCCATCACAGCAATGGTTCAGAGCCCACGCTCCCCACGGGAACCATGAGGCATTATACTTAACCTTTTTAACGTGAGTCCTTGAGCTCTCCTTATTTGTCTGTTTGTCTCTGGCTGTACTTCTACCAATATACGTGCACTGCACTAGAAATGTTTAATAGCAGTGTAAATCATCACGTATGCCTTTCTTGTATTCCCAGTAGACAGGCACAATTAATGCACGTGACGCGAGAATATTAATAATGATTATTTTTTTTGCCAGATCTACAATGCATGCCCTATACATGGATTGAGGCATGCAATAAATACCCTCAATAATCTGCAATAGATTGCATGCAACGACTCACATTTCATATCGCATACCATAATAAGTGAGCATGGAGAGTTAATAGGAATAAGTCCAATAGAAAGTTTCTCTTTTTCGGATTTTACTTTTACAGATCCGAATCATCCTTCAAGAACGGCTTGAAGGCACAACAAACTACTCTCTAATAAAGGTGGAGTACACAGGGGTTCAGGGTGTGGGTGCACCTTAGCGAGTGCAGACCCCCCGTTCCTCAAATAAATTCCTGGTCCTGACGAAAACCTAAGAATTACTAGAAAGGTTAAAACATGTTGACCACACACACATACCAACACTGATATCACTGGCCAATAATACCAGTTACGATATCTATTCACAGTTTTTAATTGTGCCAAGTGACTTCATATTAAATTATTAGGATGATCACCGCTGACACTTTTAAATATCACTTTTATTTTTCCTCACTCACGTTTTCACTCACCCATATACACGAAAACCCGCTCCGCTGGAATTCCAGGCGTCGAAGCACACCCTGACGGCATTCGGCGGTCAGGTTGGGACCCAGATGATGAAGCATGTCACCAACCAGGTTGGTGAGTGATGGGTCTTTTTCCAAATAGGAAATTCTTTTTCTCTGAATTATTCCTTTCTCTATCTCTCCCCCTTCTTTTTGATTGAATCTCTTTCGACTGAATCTTTCTCCCTCCTTTGTTATATACCCTTGTTAATATGCCCCAATGCTAGTTATCTTGATTTAGACCACTACCCTACTCAGATAGGCCACACCCCTTTAAGAAATTTGTCACGCCCCTTTTAGAGCATCCCTGGTTTTTTTTCCACTTAAAGCCCTGGGACAAGTAACACACCTCTGTTACTCTTGAGGGCCCGGGATCGGCTCAACGGCAGAGCTGTAGGCTCTCAATAGCATGCACAATCTAATATAACAAAATATTCGATATTTATTTACCTAGTGTTCCCTGGACTGCATACAATGCATGGTGGGCATGGCTACGTTTTGGTGCCCCCAGTTCAGTCTTACATTTAGCTGTTGCCTATAAATTAGGATAATTTATACTTTCATACGTCTCAGTTTCTGCGCGAAAATAAATAAGGTGTGAGTCAGGGAAATACGAGTTCCTGCTCCGTTTGCGTAATATACGCGCTCCTCCCTCTTGCATCTTCTCAAGTTTCATTTGTGAGTGCAATTGGGATGTGATAGAGGAGTGATCAGGAAAGTTCTTTGCATACAAATGTGCACGCTCGCGTTTAACCTTTTGAGCATTTACAAACATGTAAGTGCATTTCAAACACTTATTTGTATAGTTAAGTAAGTTACAACTAGAATGTTCAGAGGTAGCAGCGTCAGACAGCGTGAAAAGGACACCGCAATTTTCAGGAGTATATCGGAGGGAAAAAGGACATATTAGGAAAATAATTTTTAAGTGACAGACGGAAATATGTTTTGAATTAATTTTTAAAATGTGTCAAACTTTCCAACCCTAAAGGGCAATATTTTACTCAAACCTTGAAATCTCCACACTGAGGGCTACCAGTTATAAATGTATTTTTCTTGGCGCCTCCCAAAAATGTAAGATTATTGGTTGCAGCTAGGTTTCACTTTTACATAAAGGCTCCCCCGGTTTGGAAATGGAAAGTTACTCGCAGCAACCATAACCTAACAACAGAGGTTGGTGTACTTTATGAGAGTCACATATTTTCATTAACTGGACCCTTACTTAGCTATGATAATGGTTCTGCTCTGTGTTCGGTGACCCTGCAAAGCAAGCCACAGAAGCACCAAAAATACCAAAAGGGGATTTACATGCATTTGTGTTGTAGTTACATTTACTGAATTTTTCATATCCCTAACAATCACTAAAGTGCTTATGCAGACAGATAACACGCTAATCCGTGAAAGAAGCACTCATGGAAGAGTGTGTGTCTCTCACGTGGCCTATATGGATAGTGCCATTCTTCATCCTCAGCACACGTGATAAGTAAATGACGAATTACAATCATTAGTCATACAAAATGTACACAAATGATCAATCCCAGTATTTCTTTGCTCTTTATTCGAGCTTTACTTCGTGAATAGATTCAGAGCCAACATGTGTTTTGTCGCTTCAGTATGATGGATTTAACCCAGATCTCTTGACTGGGGGAGAATGTTTGCATTGTCAGCATTCCGTCCATCAATTGTTTGTTGTAACGCTTTTCGCCCTAAGTGGGATGGGTATTCCCAGACGTGGGACCCGTGCTCACTACGCCACTGGAGTCAAGCTATCCTGGCTGATGACGGCTGATAGCCAGAAACCGGTCCTAGGATGCTTGATTCCGGTCCAGGGATGACATGGCTTGGCAGTTCGGGCTGGACTGTTCCCATGAGGCACAGGGTCAAGACTGATTTGCATATGGCCATGTCTAAACTGGGGTGGTGTAGTGGGCAAAAGAACGATGGATTTAACCCAGATCTCTTGACTGGGGGAGAATGTTTGCATTGTCAGCATTCCGTCCATCAATTGTTTGTTGTAACGCTTTTCGCCCTAAGTGGGATGGGTATTCCCAGACGTGGGACCCGTGCTCACTACGCCACTGGAGTCAAGCTATCCTGGCTGATGACGGCTGATAGCCAGAAACCGGTCCTAGGATGCTTGATTCCGGTCCAGGGATGACATGGCTTGGCAGTTCGGGCTGGACTGTTCCCATGAGGCACAGGGTCAAGACTGATTTGCATATGGCCATGTCTAAACTGGGGTGGTGTAGTGGGCAAAAGAACGATGGATTTAACCCAGATCTCTTGACTGGGGGAGAATGTTTGCATTGTCAGCATTCCGTCCATCAATTGTTTGTTGTAACGCTTTTCGCCCTAAGTGGGATGGGTATTCCCAGACGTGGGACCCGTGCTCACTACGCCACTGGAGTCAAGCTATCCTGGCTGATGACGGCTGATAGCCAGAAACCGGTCCTAGGATGCTTGATTCCGGTCCAGGGAAGACATGGCTTGGCAGTTCGGGCTGGACTGTTCCCATGAGGCACAGGGTCAAGACTGATTTGCATATGGCCATGTCTAAACTGGGGTGGTGTAGTGGGCAAAAGAACGATGGATTTAACCCAGATCTCTTGACTGGGGGAGAATGTTTGCATTGTCAGCATTCCGTCCATCAATTGTTTGTTGTAACGCTTTTCGCCCTAAGTGGGATGGGTATTCTCAGACGTGGGACCCGTGCTCACTACGCTACTGTAGTCAAGCTATCCTGGCTGATGACGGCTGATAGCCAGAAACCGGTCCTAGGATGCTTTATTCCGGTCCAGGGAAGACATGGCTTGGCAGTTCGGGCTGGACTGTTCCCATGAGGCACAGGGTCAAGACTGATTTGCATATGGCCATGTCTAAACTAGGGTGGTGTAGTGGGCAAAAGAACGATGGATTTAACCCAGATCTCTTGACTGGGGGAGAATGTTTGCATTGTCAGCATTCCGTCCATCAATTGTTTGTTGTAACGCTTCAGTATGATGGTACATGCAACTTTTTCAAGACTTCTATATTCACGTATATGGGGGCATATTAACAAGCCAGGCGATAAAATTATCGCCGCTTTAGCGGCAGAAAACTGCCGCTAAAACGGCGATAATGGGCTTGATAATATGCTCTAATGAATTCCAATTGAAGCCCATGTTAGATGTAAAGGACATCTAACATGGGCTTCAATTGGAATTCCATAGAGCATATTATCAAGCCCATTATCGCCGTTTTAGCTACAGTTTTCTGCCGCTAAAGCGGCGATAATTCTATCGCCTGGCTTGTTAATATGCCCCATGATTTTTCCAGCGTGGTGATAATTCCAACCCACACTATCCTGTGGCGTGAGGTAATTCATGTAGCAGTTCAATATGATTCTATTAGTCCTTTCCTTCAATATCGTGGATAACCAACTCGATGAGTCGCCGATATGCGTCCTCTCCCCTCACGCCTAGAATCCCTCGTACTCGGAATTATCACCACACTGGAAAAATCATATACATGAATATAGATGCCTTGAAAAAGTCGCATGTACCATCATACTGAAGCGACAAAACATGTGTTGGCTCTGAATCTATTCACGAAGTAAAGCTCGAAGAAAGAAATAAAGAGCAAAGAAACATTGGGATTGATCATTTGCGTAAATTTTGTATGACTAATGATTGTAATTCGTCATTTACTTATCACGTGTGCTGAGCATGAAGAATGACGTTGTTTGTAGCTTAGGCCACATTGTTTAGAGAGGCTGGTGGTTCTCTCTACCTTACAGCACCATTACTACTACGTGTGATAGTTCTAACAATAAGTGGAATTACCCTTGTAGGCGTCCATTCCCTATAAATAATACTACCTTTCCTATATATAATATATGGATTGTGCATTGATGTTATGTGTGGAACCTGTGTTATAGTCCTATTGTGTTTCTTCGCTGCACATAAGTATGGATTTGAAGTAAAATGGATTGAGAGAGAGGTGCATAACAATTTTACTGTTAGGCAGGGTGACACAACCTTGAGCAATAAGCAACATTTCAGAATGAAACAAAATGTTGAACAAAGTAGGAACAGCAACAAAGCTTATTGACGTATATGTACTAGAAACATGATTGAAAAAATAATTCAAACTCAGATGAACGTACTACAATCGACCTAGTATTCTATGTAGCTATGGATAAATATTGAGCCGTATTTATTTTGGAAACATAGTGACAACATGCATTTTAAAATGCAGTACATGGCAGAATGACTGATTAAAATTTGACTTAAATACCAGTCTTCAACGACTGAAGGTTATTCCTAAGGAGGTGTTTAAAAAATAATGGCAAATTGTACATTTTAAGATACATATGACCAGCAAGAAATGTGCAACATTTGGCATTCTTTGACTTTTTTAGGGCACGCCTCCCAATGGAGTTTTGGAAACTTTATTGCCACAAGGTGTTTTTTTGGGCTGTCCCCATATACACCACAGATGTGTCTACAACCCGTACCCTCTGACCCCTGCTACATCCGTAACTTCACCGTCATTTACTCATATATGGTCTCTCGACCAAGTACTGAAAAAAAATGCTCCAAGGTGTAATCATTGGACCAGCTCACTTTGCCCTTTTCTCTAGTGCTCAAATAGTACCCGTAGGTCACCATAGATCACCATAGGCCAAGATGCTTTTAAATCACATTAGATCAGTAATTTGGTAAAAATTGAAAGCAAGCAAAGTGGGTGCATGGAGGTATTGTCACCAATGTTTCTGGGGGGAAATTTCGCCACAAATGCTGATTTTAAGGTTGCATTTTGTCAATAATATATATATATATTTTTAGGTTGTTAATAATGTTATAAAAAGAATGTTTTGGATTCTCCATGCCTTTACATTTAAACTTGGTTGGATTTAAATGTCTGTACCTATTGTAATTTATACAGCACAAAATTAACTGTTAGAAAGGGTTGCAGTTAAATTTCACAAAGACATCACATCTCTCATTTTCTAATTGAATTACATGTTACATACATTTACAGTTTAGGCCCAAGGAAATTAAGTGATTTGCCTATTATCAAAGTATTTCCAGTCAAATCTGTAGCTGGGATTTGAATTTAGCATACAGAATCAGCAGGTTAGCCACAAGATCACGTGGTACAACTGGGGCAAAGCACGGACACCACAAACCAATATTTTTCTAAGAATATATCAATTACCACAAGTTAATTAATAATAACAAGTATTGGCACAGCTACCAAGTATCCCCTCTGCGACCTACTGGCTATGCCAAAGCTTTTTGGTGAAGATGAAAAGCACCTGTAAAAGAACAAAGCCGGTGCCCTGCTATTTATAATCAGGAAAAATAAGAAGGGATGAAGGGGGTGCTGTGGCCGGTCACGCCATTCTGTAGGCTCATTCATGCATGATACGCCTACAGAATGACAAGGGCATCATTTCTTTAATTTTCTTTTGACTCAACTAAGGAGGGGAGGTGCCATCTAGATCAGTGGGGAAAAAATAGGTGCTTGAAAGCGCTTTTGTAGCGGTCTGGCAACAGTTGGCTTCCTGGCCCTCCAAATAGTATGGTTGGGGTCGGCAGTGGAGGAGTGGGTGGGGGGGGAGTAATAAAGAGTGAGCATGAGGAGTTTTAGATTAAATTAAAGGGAACATGCAGCACACAAGGAAGATTACAACACGGGGCAGAGGGAGAAGCACACAACAAAGAGGGCATCACAGAGTGGCTTGGTGGCGAGAGACAGCAACATGACCTGGGGACAGAATTAAATGAGGGCAAAATGGCACAAGGGAGACAGCTAAAACACATGCATTCTAGTGAAGTGCTTAACTAAAAGAAGAATGTAGTCCCCTAAAAATCAGCAGTTGAATAATTCAAGTCATCCAAGCAGAAGAATGGTGAAGAGGCTGTGCTCCAGAGGACGGACAAACAAGATGGACAAGGAAACCCAACAAATAAGGAGCAAGAAAATGAGAGCGACAATAAAGCCAATCAATGATAAAGCAATTGACGGGCTAAAACCCACTGTAAGCTCTTGATAAGCCCACAACGGGTATTTTCTACCTATACAGGTCCTCACAAGGTCAGTAACAGATCAAAACAAGGGAGCGTTGGCAACAGGCTATAAGGTAACAAAAATAGGGTATGCCACATATGAAGTGAGTGCATCTTCAAGGTTCAAGCATAAATAACTGTTTTTTGCACAAATAGGCCAAGCACCACCCAATTTTTAGTAGCCTGGGGCCATAAACCAATCTTGGTACAACCTTCAAGGTAGAAGTTTGAATAATGCATGTGTTAGCAAAGCATAATGTACCTCGGACAGTTCCAAAATTCTAGTATGCACTCTTGCCAAACTCCCTAGTGCCCCATGTGGGGCGTAGTATTGTGCTGTATTTGCATCTGTATAGGTAGCACTTTACAACATTTCCAAAAGGCCCCTGTGAGCATATACTGCAAGTTTTCACAATCCCAAGCTAATACAAGTTACAGAATGCCAAATTTCAATAATTCTCAACTCAATGCAGTATCCAAATTTCATTTTCAAGTTTCATAAGGTGCTCCAAACACTTTGCTTTTACTTATAAAGCTGCTGGTTGGCATGCATGGACAATTTCATATTGCAGCATTTAGCAGAGTGCATGATGTTTCCCTAGCTGCAATGTGGCTCTCTGGATGTTCTACTGGACCCCACCCAGATGTTAAATCAATGAATAGTTATACAGAGAAACAGTCACATTGAGGAGTACTCTTTGAAGTTTACATACAATCAGTCAGTATAAGTGGTGCTCTTATGGCTTTATCATTAGATTTTCTTGATTTCACTCTCTAAAGCCACTGGATGTTAGAAAAATTGTGTTTTTGTCTTAAATGCTTCTTGGAAGGACGAAATCTGAATGGCTGCATATGGTCTTATATTAAACAACTGTGTGTACTTTTTAGAACTAGAGAAGTAAAATTGAGATATGGAACCACTGACAAGCAACATTTTAGGGAGCAGAAAGCCATATGTTGCTTATGAGGAACAGATAGGCAATCACTGCTTTAATGTAAAAATGGACAGAAAGTGTATGAGCATGGCACGGTCTATGTGCGAAGTGTTTTCTGTACAGCATTTTTGGCATAGGACGTTCCAACTGTGCCACATCAAACATGTAGCTACATTTACACATAGTGCTAGGAGAAATGTAAAGAAATGTCCCATTCTTATAAGCATCATGATAACTACTAATTTTTGGTCGGTTTGTGTTGTGCATATGGCTCCAAACTGAATATGGACATAGGATGTGACTTGAGCTGAAAGGAATCTATCTTCTGTGTGGTGGGGCTGTAACCTCGCATCATCTGTAGTATATCTTTTGGATTCCACAAAGAGATGCAGAGATGAACCCTTAGGAATGGGCACTATGCAACCACCCATGGTATGAACCCTGAATAATAAATTCAGGAGCAGCAAAAAAGCTGACTAGTAGAATTGGACCTTTGCAACTAGCCATATTATGTGCTCTGGTGCAAAGTATGGAGCAATAGAGGAAGGGTCAATATGTGATCTTCCATAAAATATGCCTGGTATGTCCATCCAGTTGAGGCAGGGAGCAACCCATAACATAGTCTATCAACGAGTGACAAAGGAGTAACCATTATGGAGCCAAGAAAGCATATGACCTTTGGAAACGACAAAGGAGCGGCTAGGTTGCAACAGACGGTAACTGGGTCTATATAAACAGCAATACTATTTGGTCTGAGGGGTATAGAACCTGTTTTGTGAAGACCTTTTGTGAAAATGAAGTCTTATTGTGTGACTACTTAGGGCCTCATTATGAGAAGCCTGCAATCGTGTTTGGTAAATCCACTCTAGTAGTGATGTAAAAAGATGTAAAGTTTTCAAATGATGAACCCGTGTAAGTATGAACTTGCAGTTATAAAGCCATGGTGTTTAAAACTAACAATCTTCTTTTGTTCACAGGGTGCAGTTTATGAAGGCCTTAAGGGGCCTGTCAATCAAACGCCCCAATGATAGGAGTTGATGACACAGGAAGCAAGGGCTCTAGGACTGGATTGGATTTGTCTGTGCAGCATGAGAGAATATTTAAAACCAATATGACAAAGATGTGTGTTCCATAAGGAAGTATCCCATAGGCAAGGTCACAAGCACGGCCACCCAGCGGTTGAATGGGGATTTGGCAACAATCTGTGAGAGCTGTTACAGCAGATAAGTATTCATAGTATGTATGGAACTATTTAATATCTTAAACCCCAATATGTATCTGAAGAGTACCTCTAGAGCAAGCTTTTAAAAATACCTGTCAATAAAGAACCACAATCAAACAAAGATCCAGACATGAGAAAGATCTTGCATTTTTAAATGTATTTATTTATTTTGCATTATCTCTTTCATCTTTTTTATTGCCTCATACACAGCAGCAACAAAAACAAAGAATTAGAACAATAATCAACATTCCAGAACTACAGAACATGCATATAGCCTCTGAACACGCAGCTATCTTCCTTTTTTCTAGCTGCAAATAAATTGTTAGTTCATCCCAAAATATCTTTAAATCCACCAAAAGCAACTTGTTGATATATGTGAAATTCTTCAGATTTTTTGCTGAAACTTTTCTCTTAGCTTTGTCCTGAAACACAAAATCAAGCACATCAGACAGGCTGAACACAATTCAGGGAGGGATATTAGCCTCAGTGCCTTTAAAATAATCATGATTTTCTTCCCATTAAAACAGTCGAAATCTGCATTTTATGGCAAGGCTTAGAGGCCAGTATTATGCATGTTCAAAGCTCATCCAGTACTCTTTGTACAGCATTTTCCACAGGTTTAAAATAGAAACTTTTAAACATTGGATCACTAGACCAATCTGCAGCATTCAATATACTACTTAGACTGGAACCTGATAAAAAAGCCTTATTAGCCATCGCCCCTCTGGCTGAATGTGCTCCAAAAACACCTACATCAATACCTGCCATTTTTAACACCTCCTTAACCCACCTAGTCAGTGTAGGTGCCACCAAAGCTTTAAAAGGTTGTCTAAAAATTGTTTTAAACAACTGCACACATCCTTGTATTTACTTTCATTTAATTGATAATAAATGTGAGCCTGCCATCTCTGCTTAAAAGCCTGTCTCTAATTTCCATACTGCCGGCGACTTGTGAGACCTCTGGTCACTTGGAACAAAGAAATGGCATAGCTACTCAACTGTAAAACCTTATTACAGTTGAGTGCTGACATCACGGTGGCTGCTGCCTTAGCCAGCAGCCAACAGGAAAAGTGGGACATGGATCATTATTAATTAAATCTGCAGTTTAAACAGGGAAAACAAAACCTAGGTTTTCTTTCCTCTGTTATTTTTTTCTAGCTGAACAGTGATCAACAGAAAGGAGATATTTAGAGCAACATGTTTATTTCTTGCACGCTTTAGGCAATTATAGGTAAGATGGAATTTTCTGCATATATTTACACAATCTGAGCTACAGTTTTTTTTAAACTGCCTAGTAATAATCTTAATTTAACACCTTTTTATAACAAATATCTAACTGCTTTTGTTTTACTTTTGCACTACTGATTCTACTTTTAATCTTCGTGTCTGCTACCATCCTATCTCTTTCATATGAAAGAGCAATCCACATTCTGATTTGTTCCTCTATATGGTCACGGAACTCCTCCGTGACTTGCAGTATCCATATACAGTGTAGTAGGGGGCACTTAATACCATATTTAAAGTGCAACAAAAAGACAAGCATATAAAGAAAAAAATCATTAAAATGAGACATGGCCAACAAAGTTATATACAACATAGACAAAAATCATATGACAACAAAAAGAAATTAAAAACAGTAAAAATCAATCAAAACAATAAAATAAATGTTAAAAGTGTTACATTATTCAGATCCCAAGTAGGCTCAGGCAAACTGCAACATTTGCTAGAACCTACCCTTCCATGGAGGATGTGAGCAGTGTCAGAGTTTTGGGCTGATTGGTTTATACTTTTTTCCACAAGCCACGAGGACATCTTTCAAATTAACTAATGGTAAAGTGAAACGTGAGATACTCCATAACTCTAAAAGTATTAATCATTCTTCACTGAACTTTTAACACTCTTTGGCTTTCTTATTTCTCATAAATCAAACCTTGTGTAATGTCTGGAAATGTAAAAGGTAATTGAAAGTTTTTTACCTCAACTTTAACCCTGAAAGTGCTTTGTGTGCTCTGTTAATATTAAATAAAATATTTCATTTTAATGTAAGTGAGTGACACGGAAACAAAGAATAAATCGATGTTATCACACAATTGTAACCAAAGAGTGATCTAGTGACAAGATTGTAGTAGGGAGACTTCTGGGTAGGCCAATACTTCTGGAAGGCCATTGTTGCTGTGGCAGTACCATTCACACACCAGACCCGACATGTGACTGACCCTTGACCACCCTCCCACACCTTCTGGCACAAGAGCTGCGGAGCTCTTCCCATTCCGTTGGAGTCCAGACCTGAGGCCAAATTAACGAAGGGGAAGATATACCCAAATTACAACTTTCAACACTAGAAATGTGCCTGACACTGGTTTGTGTACAAAGTTTCAACAAACCAAGCAATGACAATGACAATAGGTATGGTTTATAATTGAGAGTGCCTCTTCAGTTGCTGATGGTTTTAGAGGCTCACTAACTCATCATACATGCACTGTGTCACTTATCTTTTCGCTCATGTGTCAGATACTCTTTGACCCATCGCTGGCTCACATGTTGCTCTCAAAAGCAATCTGGAGTATTTTTTTTAGGTCTGGACTTCCACGAGACTATTGTTTAAAATGAAAATGCAAAGTATACATGTATAGAGGTACTTTTGGTTAGCAGGCTTCCTCCATTGGTCTGTTAAATTGTAATTGACATTTTGATTCCACCCACCACATTGTTCAGCAAGGGGCAATGAGTCAACCTATTTCACACATTATTTTCTTTCGATCTGATGACTGCACAATGTCTGTGCTCAATGTTCATATCCTCCTAAAAATAGTCCCTTTCTCTTAAGTGACAAATTTGGTTCGAAATGTGTTTCACTTTATTTATATTAATTACAAATACTGGCTATTTATTTTGCCTGCCTTTCAGTTGACTAATTAGAAGGTGAATTATTTTCTGTCTTCTTTTACACATTATTATTTCAAGTGGCATTTTAACACTGTAGCTGCCTATGTTTGGTAGGTGGTGATTTAGTTTTATCTCCTCCACAAATAATAATAAAATTCATGGCACACTTAAAAGAACATCTTCAATAAAACTGCCATATCAGTGAATGCTTTTTACTTTTAAAATATTTATTTCAAGGATAATGCGGTTTTGATCTATGTGGCTGTAAGTTTTCCTTCTTCTTGTGGTATATGCATTCAAAAAGTAACCATTGCATCAGCTTGCCAAGGACAAATTCGTGGACTTTGCAAGTGCTTGTTTTTTTTAGCACCTCTCTTGCCCCATAGGCTCTAATGCTGGAACTCTTTAAGTTCTGGCTCATTCTTGTATTCACCCACTCACTCATTCACAATAAAACACTCACAATTCAACAATCACATATAGGCTGAATTGCAAAAACTAAAGTAAAAAAAATGAAAGCTGAGGCTACCTAAACTTGACAGGCATATGCTTTAAACAAAAAAGGTACAAAAACATTAAACATGCCAGTTGGCACCTGTTATAACCTACTTGTTGGTTGGTGCATCCTCCCTATTATTGTTCTCTGCCTTGCTGCTCAGCCAATGGTGATGTCATTTGGAATGTTGAGTGTGTTTGTGCTTGAGGAGAATTCAGTTGGAGCGGAAGGGCTGAGCAGCAGGGAGGCTGCTCCTGGTGGGGCATTACATGGATCTTACCACCATCTTGTAACTTATATTTGATCATGTAACCTGACAAATAAACCTACAACTTGTTTTCTACACAACCTGTCTACGAGACATCTTTCATTTTAACAGCAGCCTTGTTGGAAAGGTAGTGTGCATAGTTTTAAAATTGTGACATGGCTTCCTCATTCAGAAGCAATGAGTTGACGATCTTTGAATGGTAAAACAATGATATAGTTATAATAATATCATTCAAATGGCTGTAATATAAAACTCACACGTGGTGTCAATCTAGGAATGGTATTGTCTATAGTGCATCGCTGTTGAACAGTTCCAAGTCAACATGTTGATTCTAAATGGGGCTGCCACTTTGTAATATTAAAACAGTGATACTTCATGGACAAGACTATTTAAATATGGCTTCCCAGTTTGGAAGCTGTGGTCATACAGAATATTGGGCATTGCAGAGGGAATGACCAGCAAACTAGTTGCCCAATAGGACAGTCTGGGGGCTACTAGGTGCTCCAAGATTGGCAAATATGTCTAAAATTAAAGTTAGCAAAATAATATGTATTCTCTCCAAGGTGGGTCTTACAAGCATTAAATCGCCTATGCTCAGGGGTTGTCAGAGGAAGCAGGCAACATGGTCTGGGTGCTGCGCAGTGTAAGAGGACAGGAATGTGCCGTACCTCATAGATACAGCACATTCCTGCCCTTTTCTTTTGACAGCGGCTAGCGCAGCAAAGTGACGTCCACTGCTGCCCTGCGTCAAATTGTTGTAAATGACGCATACAATTTCTTGCTGCTTTAATCTGTGAGATTCCATGTAATTATGTACCCTTCTTTAGACCGTACCAAGCCAACCTCTGTATGCTATTGTGGAAATGTGTCCAGTTCCCAGGCTTGTTCCTGGATGAAAACCTAAACCTTCAAGATCCCATTAATGCTAAGCAAAAGGGGTACAATATCAACTCAGACGGCTTAAAATGTTTAAAACCTTCAATTAGGGGAGGGATCTAAAACAGATTATTTAAGCTTTGGTGTTACCAAGGTTCGACTAGAGAAATGATATTCTGGTTGGAATCCCTAAAATTCTGCGTGCTCTCCCCACAGGGCTCTTCGTGCAGCAGCAGGCTGGCTACAGGCTCAAAAAAAATTCTTCATATATCACCAATCTTGAGCTCACTGAGTTGGCTTCCATTAGAAGGTGAGAGCATCACTAAGCTAGCCTGAAGCACTCATATAGCTCTACACACTGTCTCCCCTACAATTAAAGAACCTAAATGCCTGAGGCAGAAAGTGGCCTCTGCCATGTACAGGCTACTTCTTTCTTGAAATTGCAGCAATATAAACACTGAAGCAATCTTTCTCAAGTGCCCAATGGATCTGGAACTCCAAACATCAGAATTTTCTGCTGTCAAAGCTTCAAAGAGTAATTAAATCATCTGATTTGAAAATAATTCCTAAACTGGTTATTTGTCTGGAACCAATTAACGCTAAATCTAACGCCCTATCCTATATTTTGGTTTGTACGTGTTCTTTTTTCACCTATCCTGGTCTATTGCTTTGCTCTCTGTATATGAGTTAAACCCCTAGGGGCAGATTTATGTTTCCTGGTGCATCCCTGCAAATCAGCAGGGATGCGCCAGGAAAGATGCATCACGCAAGCTTACCCTTGCGCCACAATAGATGCGCCGCATTTACAATGCAGCGCATCGTGGCGCAAGGATAAACAGATGCGTGACGCATCTGATGGCGGAAGGGCGGCGCATTGCTGGAGTTGCGTCGCAAGCGCGACGCAGCTCCAGCAAGGCTAGGGGGAGCCCTATCATTACAATGCTGCGTCAATCTTTACGCCTGCTTCAAGCAGGCGCAGGGTTTTGACGCAGCATTGTCTCAAAAGTGACTGAGTGGAATCTTGTAGATTTCACTCAGCCACTTTTAGAAGGCGTTCCTGCGACGGAACAACCCCCCCTGCACAGGTACGCCTACTTCAGGCGCAGGGCTTTACAACGTGCCGCATCTCCCAGATGCGCCACGTTGTAAATACCCCGCAGCATGGCGCAGGATTTGCGCCGCCGCTGTGTCACAAAAGTGACGCAACGGCGGCGTAAATGAGGCGCAAAGGGCTCAGAAATCTGCCCCCTAATTCTCATACTTCCAGCCACTTTAAACAAAACTCCTTAAGATCTGGTGACAGCTGTGCCCCCAAGTCAGAACTTGGGGGCACAAAAGTGTTTTTAGTGGTATACCCCACTTTAACAAAGTAAGAGGGGTGCCTCATGCGCACTAGCTAAGTAAATTAGCTGTCTCATGTGAAAAAAGAACACCCAGAGCAGGAAGCATTGGTCCACCTGCAGTTCATGGTTCTGTGTATCCAGCTAGTCTGATTTAAGTTGATCCTGAAGGGAGAGCAATCAACTTGCTTTTGGAAGAGGGCAATGCATCCCTATGGAGGATATAATCTATGATTAAATACCGTAATGGCAGTCCATAATTTGCAATAGAATACGTGCTGTGCCCTGATGTTTTGCTCAGAAGCCTGCAGCTTTTGCCACTGAATGTCAGAGAGCTGAATACCAAGGTTTCAAATTCCTGATTCCACCTCATACCTCTTTATCCACCACTAAACGCCCTCTAATTTTTTTTAATATAAAATCATTTTTATTGGCATTTTCAACAAATAACAGTATATTAGTATCTTTTGTGAATGTAGCGTAACATCCGTTATTTATACGTCTTGTCATGGATTACAGTAACATCTAAATACATGTCACACCAGGTATTGTCATACAGGATGCCATTTTTATAGAATGGTAGGCAGGGCTAGATATGAGTCCATGCATGAGAGTCAATAGGCCGTGCCTACGGTAGGGTGATCGCTCTCAACTTCAGCCCTGTGTATTCAACGGTTCTATATGCCAGCCAATGGTTTAATTGGGATAATATAACTGGGGGTACAATCACCTCAGAAGGGTCGCCTAGTTACCACTAGACGCCCTCTCATTGGTGCTTAATTTGTAAAAGAATAAGTGCCGGGTCCCGACGTTTTGCACAGAAGCCTGCAGCCAGCACTATCAAAAGCCTGTGTGTGACTTATCAAAGCTGTGCAGTCCTGATTCCACCTCATGTCTCTTTAATCCACCACCAGACACCCCCTGCCCCTTTATCTCGCTCTTGCCGTTTTTTAAAATCCCGACTCTCTCCCTTTGTCACTGTTTTTTCCCGCCTTCCTGTTACCCCATTTTTCCCCCTCTCTGTTATAGTTCAAAGACTGCTGAAAAGAAATATGGGCCAGACCACAAACACCAGTGCTGGTTGGCCCCACCTGTAACCACTAGCTCCAATCAAGCACTGCCACTTCCCCTTCATCTCAGGTTCTTTTTCACCCCTTCTCTCTCACTTAATCACAGTTTTTTACATCTCTTTTCCCTTCTTCTTTTCCCACTTTTTAGTTTTTCTCTCATTTACCCGGGCCAAAGTATCATGACGAAAAACAAGTGCAGTTCCCCCAAAATGAGTGCCAGTGTGCCCAACCTTCAAACACCGGCTCCTATTAAGTACCGCCCAATGGGATGGAGTAGGGATGTCCCTGTCCCCTCCCAAAGCACCTGCCAGATGGTGTGTCAAATGTGTGCTTTAATGGGGACGGCGGGTGACTGATGTAACACGTCCGATTCTACCCCTTGCGCGTCCTCTCCACTCCACTGAAAGTTAGGAAACTTCAGGTGCTCGCCAGCAGCCTTGCATTGATGTTATCTCAGTGCCGGGCCAGGGAGCAGAGGATAGATGATCTCAAAAGATAGATGGATTCATGCTCCCTTTTGCTGCTTTTGATTTATTGTTCACGTCTCTCTTTTTTCAAACCCTTCCAAAGCGCTGTAAATCATCCGCATCATTTCTCTGCACCGCTAGGCAGCTCCTTTGAGACAGTCACGGCGCCGTATTGCATTTCATCAAGCAGCTTCTGGTTTCAAGCACGCCGGCCGCCACACCCGGGTCTGTTTCTCTCTTTTCTTCTTCGCAGTAGCTTCGGTTTCTCACCACGGCGGGTACTCTTCAGTCCGTCTGAAAGCCGTATCGTGTTTTATGCCTTTTCAAAGAGATTCCTTTTCCCTTGGTAAGTGCAGTTTATAGTGGGCACTCAGGCGTGGCGACGAGACAACATGTAGGATGCCGTTTTTTTGTTTCTGTAATGATGGAGATTCGAATAGAGCGCACTTACCATAGGCATTGGAGCGCTTTGGATTTTGAATCTTGTACGCGCACAGAGAGTAAGGGGCATATTTACAAGGGCGGAGATAAAACTATCACCCTATTTACAAGAGGGTGCTAACATGCATAATCGCATGTGAGCACCCTTTTACCCAACGCCTCCCTTTGCATCTCTAATGAGATGCAAAGTGGGCGTCACTGGGCGTACCCCAGATGGACAACCTTGTAAATATTGCTGATGTTCACATCGCGATATTTACAAGGCTGCCCCAGCATTTTAGCACACGTTAGTTTTTGGAGAAAATAGCTGTTTTCTCCAACAACTAACGTCTGCTAATATGCAGTCTTACCTATCCCTAACATTGGGGTGGATTATGCTGATACGACCCTGTGGGTCGTATCAGCAAGGTTATCGCCATTTTGCTGGGAGCATCGCTGGAAAACCAGCGATGTCCCCTGCAAAAGGGCAATAACCTCGCTATCTCTGGAATTGTTATCGCCCTGGAGTAACGCGTTGTTAATAACGCGCTACGAGGGCGATAAATTCCAGAGATAGCCTGTGATGATATATTTATCGCAAAGCACGGCAATCGCTGTTGTTAATATACCACTAAGTAAGTTGCCAGGAACCACAGCAAATTGAGCAGGGGCTGGGTCGAAATCCTGGTTTAAAGTTCCAAAGTCGGCAGATCTATCTGGGTTTGCCCGTTAGGCCACAACTCGTGCTATAAAAGACCTAGGAGTAGGTCTTTCAGTGGGTCGGGTCCTGCCCGTGCTCAGCACCGACAATTCTAAAAAGCAGGTGCTGAGAAGGGTCCCTATCGGGCTCTCCATTTTTGCCCTCACCCTCAGGATGAGAAAAGAGACTCGTTATAGTTTTTTCACAGGCTCATCATTTCAGAACTGGAGCATTTTCAATATTCTATTCAAGGAAGCCATGGTCGATTATTTATCTAATGCAACTAATAACCATTGGCAAAGCCAATAGTAATTTTACTTGTATTATATATCTGGATGCAATGACAGAAGCAGCAAATTACTAGTTGGGCGGCACACTATGCGCAGCACAGATTTTTAGCTTACTTTTTTTTAGCCATGTCCTAATTACATTGGCCATGCCCCTTTGAGAGACCCCCCTGTTTTTTTAATCTCACTTAAAGCTCTGCCTACCAGGACTTTTAGTTCTCCCATTATGTTATTGGCATAATTCCAGGCTAAGTGACGACGGTGTTGGGTGATGGGGGGCACTGGGAAAATGTGTGGTTTGGGGCTGGGAAGAACTTTGGGCTGGCCAATGATAAGGTACGGGACAGGGCACAGATAAGGGTCGGGCTGGTTAGAGGCAATTTAACAGGAGATTGGAACTTTTGAGGGAGTGGAGGCTAAAACCAGTGAACTCAATCCATCCACTGCCCGGAGCAGCCCATCGATACATTGCAAACATTTCTAGCTGCTGCTGAGGATTCACATAACTGCCCTTTTATTATTTTTATTTTTTATAAACAGATTTTATTGTGTCAAATATAGTGCAGGGCTCTGTAACCCAGAAGCCTTCTGCCTCAGTAAACGATACAGGAGGAATGCATTGACATTTAGAATAAACATTAAAAAAAACAAAACCAATAATAATACATGAACTGTATAACTCCCCTGTTGCACTATTGCAGCACTACATTTGAATACCACGCTAACATCCACTTCCCCAAATGAAGAGTATCACTGTCTCGTTGGTCTGTCGCTACACACTCCTGAATAGTCATCCCGGGATCAAGGTATCTACAGAGGGAATTGGCTCGAGGTAAAGACCTCGAAAAGTCGCCCATCACCTCCAGATCTTGGGATGTTTTTGCAGGCAGCCCCTAGCCTTGAATATTGGAATCTCCAGTCCCATGCAGAAATCTAGACCATTTTTCCATGCTGACAAAGAAGGTGGGCCTCTGCTTTCCATTTCCGTGCGATATCCCATTTAGACAATGTGAGCCACAATATCAATAAATGACGTTTATAGATATTTCTCCCAACACCCTCCATTATATGTAACAATACTAACTTAGGTGAAGAAGGAAGCTCCCACCCCAGCACCTCTGCAAGGCAGGCCAGAACCCCTCGCCAGAATTTTGTGAGTGTTGTGCAATGCCAAATCGTGTGGATGAGGGTTCCCTACTCCTGACCACATCATAAGCATGTTGGGGATGACACCAGGCCCGCCCTCCATAGCCTAACCCTGGTATAGTAAACCCGATGTAGGTATTTAAATTGAATTAGGTGAGGGCGCATCGCGATCGCTGCCTCCCGCGGGGAGGCCAATGCCTCCATCCAATCATCTCCATCCGGTGGGCCGAGGTCCCCCTCCCACACCTCTCTAAGTTTGTTGAGGGTGGTGGGACTATTTGTCACCAAGGACTGATATATTTTGGAGATTTTATGATCTTTTAAGTCTCCCATGAACATTTTAGCTTCAATGGGGCTGAATTCGGGAAAGGCCTCCAGTCCCGCAATACTGGGGGAGATGGCATGTCTAAATTGGAGGTATTTATAAAATTAAATTGGGTCTTCGGCATTTGATATTCCTGCTGGAGGTCCTGGTAAGACTTTAGGACTGTACTGCACATCACATCCCCTAGGACGGAGACACCTATATTGTCCCATACTCGAAATCCCGATAAAGAAGCTAGTTGTGGCAGTCGCCCATTAACCCACAGTGGCGTTTCCCCCGTCAACCTGCCCCACCACCCCATCTTACGAAGAACCTGTTTCCAAACCTGGAACACCACTCTTGTAGCCGACGGCAGAGAATTACGCAGGGGAGCCGAATACAAGATAGTATGTAGTGTGGAATCTCCCATACATCTTCTTTCAACCGCGTATGCGGGGTCTGACCTGTCTCTATACCAGCAGTCATTCAATATCAACAGGTGTGAGGCGATATAGTATGATTGGACATCCGACGTGGCCAACCCCCCACAATATGTCGATTGAAAGCAGGTCCGCAACGCCACTCTGGATGCCCCTCCCGGCCATTGAAATTGACCCAATGCTGCATTGACCTGACAAAACCACTGAGGTGAAATAGGATATGTGTGATTCTGCAGTTGGTAAAGAAGACGCGGCAGCAATACCATCTTAAAGATGGCCGACCGACCATATATGGAGAGGGGCATATGCGACCATGTCTTCAACTCTTCACGCACCCGCGCCCACATTGGAACAATATTTCTGTCCCAGGACACACTTGATGAGTTTGACAAGAAGACGCCTAGATATTTCAATCCCACCATCATAACCTGTACCGTTGATGCCCAAGATCCCAATTCCATTTTTTCCCCTAGTACCCGTAGAGTAGATTTGCGGGGATTCATAAACAGACCCGACAACTCCCCAAATACTTGCATGATACAAAGTAACCGTGGCCCGTTTTATTAACATCTGTCAAAAAGAATAAAACATCGTCAGCATATAATGCAATATGGTCTGAGAGCCCCTGCACCCATTCAGACCAGCTACCTGTGCATCTATTTGCACCCCCTCCGCCAGAGGCTCCATTGCCAAAGCAAAAAGATATGGTGATAAGGAACAACCCTGCCGAGTGCCCCATCCTATATAGAAAGTATACGAAGTGGACCCCGCAATCCGTACTGATGCCATAAGGTCTGTATATAACAATTTTAAATATGACAGAAAGCGTGGACCCATATTGAGGCGATCCAAAAGGGCAAATAAATATATCCAACTTAGGAAATCGAACGCCCAGTCCATTTCTGCTAGTAAGAGCATGGCTTGTGCACCCAAGCCCGGATGGTATCTATGGCGATGTGTGCTCGGCAAATATTGTGGCGCGTGGCTTGCTGGGGCATAAAACCGGCCTGGTCGGGCTGGATCACCGCGGCAACATGGAATTGGAGGCAGTTGGCCAGTGCTTTAGCTAAAATCTTTGCCTCTACATTTAATAAAGAAATGGGGCGTTACGAGGCATGTTGATCTCGGGGTCTGCCCGGCTTATGAAACACGACCACCTCAGCAAGTCTCCAGTCACGCGGGTGGCTACCACCATCCCTCGCTTCCTCCACCACCCTAAGGAAATGAGTCCTCAATTTAGAGAAGTATTTCTTAAAAAACTCACAAAGATAACCGTTAGGGCCTGGAGCTTTTCCAGAATTCAGATCTTCCAGAGCCATACTCAGCTCCTCCTCGGTGAGCGGAAGATCTAACTCTGCGCGCGCTGCGTCAGAGAGGGCCAGGGGTGGTAAATCATCTATAAAGAGATGTACCATTTCTTCTGGCAGAAATTCCTTAGGAGTGTATAATTCCGCAAAGTAGTTTGCAAAGCTCTCCGCAATCAGCGAGGGGTCCCCAATGATCTTTCCGTCAAGGCCTGGTACACAAGGGAGAACCTGGGGGCACAAGACCACCCGGCACAATCGATGGACTAACTTGCTAGATTTGTCACCACACTGGTAGATTCTACTTCGGGATGCCAGCCACACCAAGCGGGCCTCGTCCATCAAAAGATCGGTGTGGGTCTGTCTCGCCACAAGCAACTGGAGGCGCACCAGACTGCCCTCTTCCTCCCTGCTGTCCCTCTCAAGTTCCATAATGTGAGCCTCCGAATTCAGGAGCGACCCCTTCTGGAGTCGACGTGCCGCTGAACAATATGAGATATCTGTCCCCTGTATAGTTGATTTCATTGCCTCCCAAAGGGGTTCGGCCACCGTTACTGACCCTACGTTAAAGTCCAAATATTGCTCGAGCGCCTGCTCGATATGGTCTCTATGCTTGTCATCCTGCGGATTCCATGGAGAGAGACGCCATCTAAAGGACTGCTTTTCAGGACCCAGCTGTACCATAAGAACAACCGGAGAGTGGTCTGATAAACCTCTCGGGAGAATCTCTGCGGCCCCTACCCTACCAGCTGCACTTAATGGCACAAATAAATAATCAAGTCGGGAAATTTCATGATTCATGCACCGCCGACAGATATGTGTAAGCCTGTTCTTCCCCATGTAACCGATGCCAAGGGTCCATCAAGCCCTGTCCAGACACCAGGGAATGTAGTTTGTTGGTTTGGCGAGCAATAGGCTGTCCCCCAGGTTGCCATCTATCCCTAGTCATGTACATTATATAATTCCAGTCCTCCCCTTATGACTGGCAACCCATCAGGTATATCTGCCCACAGAGTCGTGAGACTCTCAACCAGTACCCAGGACAGCAGTGGTGGGCATAGGTACTGCCCAACACCACCTGCTCCTCATAAATGGTGCCCCTAATAAAAACATACCTCCCTTGGGTATCCACCCACGTCTTTGAATGCTTATATGGAACCCTTCGATGGATGAGAATTGTGACCCTCCCCCCGGGATCCCCTTGTAAACCCCGAGTGGAATGCTTGAATATAACCATATCGAAGAAGACATCGGGCCTTAGTACCCATAAGATGCGTCTCCTGTAGCATCAGGACATCTGCCGTATAGCGCTTGGCCTGTTGAAGTATAGCCCCCCTCTTTACTTTGTCCAGCGCTCCTCTAACATTCCAGTTCACCACCCGGAGATCCCCTGCTGGGGTTTGCAGCCTACCTAATGGGGTCGCCATCAATAAATTCCATAGCTTTATTGTGAGGGCCTACAAAGATCTTGTATGCAGGCAGTGACTCTTTAGGACAGAGATACATTGTAAACACATACCTTTAATACCCAGAACTGTGGTACAGGTGACAAGAATCATCTATTGTGATGTTAGCCAAGGGGAGAATGTATAGCCGGTGAGTGCATAGTGGCTCTGTATAACTGTGACGTAGTGCAATCCAAAAACTAAAATAACCCAATTGCCTCCCTCTCCCCACCCCCTACCTCAAAACCGCTGAAGTATCTGTCGCGGCAGGGGCAGCCTGCGGACCCCAACGGGAGCACCTGACCCTCCCCCACCAATGGATCCCCAGTAACCAACCCGTTCTCAGCAGTTGTTCCCTCTGTCATTTAGGTTCTGGCAAAGGTACTGGCCTCCTTATGTGCTTCCCCGGACTGGACAAGTAACATCCAAAGCCCCCCCTTGATCAGGGATGACCCTACATTGTCTATGAGGCTGATGTCCCTTGTCAAGGCATCGACGGGATTGAGAGCAACGTCTGGATCTTGATATTCTGTTCACTGTAGCTTTGGACCTAGGCGGTTTCCGAACCACATCGCTGGAGGATGAATCAGAGTCTCTCTTTGTTGGCGTGTGGGACCGGACTCTTACTGTCTCGTCTGTCCAAAGAAAGACTTCCTCAGGTGATTCGAAGAATAAGGTTTGTGACTGATAGATCACCCGCAATTTGGACGGGTATAGCAAGGCATATGGAAGTTTCAGAGCCCACAGACGAGCCTTGGCTGCCGATAACAACTGTCTCCATTTTTGAACCAGCCTCATGTAGTCAGTAAACACAAGAATGCGGCAGTTGTCGTCTGTCAGGGGCTCCTTAGCTCTGGCCTGCTTCAGAATTACATCTCTATCAAGGTAGTTTAATAACTTAGCTATGACAGGTCTCAGTCGGGCCCCCGGTGGTGGCTTCTGCATCAAGGCTCTATGGGCCCGTTCAATCACAAAGCAGCGGGATAGGGACTCGGGGGAAAGCACACTCTCGAGCCACTAAGTAAGAAATCGCTCCATGTCTCCTTCTTCGCATCCTCGGGGAAGCCAACAAAACGGAGGTTGTTCCATCTGGCCCTGCCTTCCGCATCTTCCACTTGCGTCACCAAGCCCCACTGGAACGCCTCCAGAGAGGCGACATTTTTCTGTAGAGTAGCAACGGAATCCTCCGCTCCAGAGATTCTGGTCTCGGCCTCTGTGATGCGCCACACCCAATTGCGTAAATCCTGCTGAAGGAGCATAACATCGGAGCCCACTGCTCCTACTTTTGCATCCAAGGCATCCCTGGACTGTGTAATGGCCGCCATGAGGGCAGTGTTGTCCGGCATGCCCCCAGTCACTCCTCCTTGCTCAGCCGCAGCCAATCCAGGGCTGGTGACTTTATCCAATGTACTTTTTTTGGCAGAGCCTCGACCCGTTTTATCCTTTGTCATGGTTGCCGCCAGTCGGTGTATTCCCCCAAGGTCACTGCTCTGGAACTGCTGTCATACTGAATATCCCACGTTTGTATAGTTTGTAGTGCGGGGGGGGTTCTTTGTCCCTCTTGGATGCTTGGCCCAATGTCATTCAAAGCAGGATTTTTCAGGGTGTCTAGGCTCGGGTGGATACCGCTCGCCTACAAGCCACACCGAGTACTGACCCAGCTGCTTCCGCAGACAGGCACGTCTCCCTCCTAATGGGCACCCCACAACACCACCGCCAGTCGCCCCCATTGGCCAGGGCAAGAATGTCTCTGGGCCTTCACCAGTATACCGCGACCAGGGTGATCGCTAAGAACAGCCCTGCACCGGGGCAGTGTTCACAAAGGAGGCCGACCAGCCACAGTTTGCAAGCCTTTTCAGGAGGGGCAATACCACTGTAGGCAACGCCGACCTCCCCCAGCCACCACCATCCACCACTATCCACAGACCCAGTTCTTACATCTGATAGGGGCCGGAACTCAGCGCTGCTTGTAGTGTGGCCTCAAGGCTCCCACCGCCCGACGATCCCCCGCATGAGCTAATGCATGGCCCTCCACTCTGGCAGAGCCTCAATTGCGTAGAATCCTCCCGTCTTGTCTCTGGGCCGTACAGCACTGGCCCATATATTCAATGGAAGTAGGCTTTGGCTCCATTTCAGGGCTCAACCATGGAAGCTCAACATTTTCACTTAAAACAAATCATGCAGAAAAGTTTTTATCATTGCCTGCCACATTACTGCCAGCCAGAAACAAGGAAGTCCGCTCAGGCCCACGCAACCCCCTCCAGGGCCTCACGCGATCGTGGGGCACTCTCCGCCACCAGCCCAGGTTCCGCCGGTGCCTCCACAGACCTAAGGCTGTCACTCATCTGCCGGTCTCCCACGCGTCACGGTCTGGCCGCTGAGCATGATGCTGCCGATGGAGGAGAGGGGGGAGGGGAGAAGATCAAGGGCCTCTCACCCGATCACCTCAGGAACCTCAGATCCCAGTTTGCACTGCTGCGCCACGTCCTTGTTGCAGGATAGTCACCAGACGCCTCCTCTGTGATGGGAAGCCGCTCCATGAGTAGCACGCTCTGTAGTGAGGATGGGGTTTTATGTACACAAATTGCTATGTTAGCATAAGCGCTTTAGATGTAAAACACCATCTTGCCACTTTGCTGCTTTTGCGCACAACACTGCAGGTAGCTGTTATTACAAGTAAAACTGCTTGCTTGCTTTTTCTTCACATGAGAACGCCTGTTGTTCACATCCCTAGACGTGCACTGCGACCTTAGTCTGAAAACTGTGTGCAGAAGCCGTCAAGGTCAAATAACAATGTATGCTGTTGAATTCAGGTTGATCGGCCCACGCTCTAGACACAACATGCACACAGCTGCAAATATCTGAAACTCGGGTGCCTTTAATATTACATTTGCATGCATGATTCAGGCACTTGGAGAAAACCTTTCCAGACACAGAGAGCAGAGCTGATCCTGTGATGTTATTCACCTAAGCTGATCTTTGAGGTATGGGGTTTCCCATTCAAGCCTAGAGACCTTCTATTAGTTTTATAAAACTAGTTTACTAGCGAAGGGAGGGCGGTTCACAAAGTAGTATAGGACTTGTTTTCCACTATCATTTGTAATATGATTTCTCCCTTCATTTTCTATGGTATTGTAACAATGCTGATGGTTTTGTTTTTAATAATTTGTCTGCTTATATTAGCCAAAGTACTGCACCTTAGAGCACATAGTTAAAAATAAACATTTTAAACTTTACCGTATCTCTGATTACTCTTGTTGTGGACTGATATGAGAATAATAACGAAAAGGTGTTTTGATTCCCACCATTACTGAGAGTACTCTAAATCGCTTGTTCTGGGTTGTCTAATCATTGGTAGCTTCGAGATGATACGGAGAATGAATGAGACACTGATGCTAGTCGGATAGGGGTTCTGGGTACTGAGGTGAGTTTTTTGGTACACCACAATTCACTGAGGTCCTGTGCATAGTTCTGTGCATGAGCCGAAGCCCCGCAACATGGCGCACCTAAAGTTTTGGTCTTATGATTGAGATGCCTTAGTAGTGCCTATATCAGTCCACAATACTCTCACTCTTGTTTCCGGTTGACGGGAGTGACGGTTTAAACCTACCTGAATAGTTAATATATAGGTTCTCTCAAGCTTGACAATTAAAAAGGTTTTGTTTTATCTTATACCCTTTTTGTGCTACTGTTTGTATAGATTGTTTTTCTTCTCTGTGTCCTTATGGCTGAAGTCGCTATTGCATTGCATAGTCGCGCACCTCTTCGGCGTCATTTGACGCAGTTCGGGGTGCCTGACAATGGGATGTCTATTATCTTTGTAGTGAGTGCCGATGCATCGCATCCCTATGAGCCATTTTACTCTTGGGTTACTTTGCCGAAGGTGAATGCGGATGATAATACGTTTCACACATACACTCCTTCGGCAGTCCCGGCTAATTATACGCCGTATAGGATGCAGGAAATTCCCTTCTGCTTGGCAGCACCGTATTTGGTTCAATGGCGCCCTCCTCCGGTTCGTTTGGGTCCCTTGTCCATTCCTGGGGCCACTTGGCCAGTCTTGGCCGGGTTTACACCACATCCACGTTATTTGCAAGCCCCAGTGGATGACTTACGTCAGCTCCATACCGTACATAGTGCTTTAGTGCAATACGTCTCTCGCACTGTCCAGGTGGGGGCACCTGGTGTTGCGGCACAAGCAGCTGGCCCGGCCGGGATTACTATTAGTCCCGTCATGGTTAATTCAATAATGGGCAAGCACCCCCAAGATAAGGACGATATGCCTTATTGGCTTGCTGAGAAATTTGACCAGCTGGAAGCAGTATTTCCAAATTCTACTCCGGTGGAAAAACACAGGATCCTTACCATTAGTTTGCAGAAAGACTTAGTCCCAGAGGTGGCTGATTGTGACAACTGGGGTAAAGTGTTTGCAGCAGTCTACTCGAAGTGCTTCGGCATGCCGTCTATGGCTGTACTGTCCTCCGTGATCAAACGTGTTTAGGATCAACTCGGTCCGGAGGCGGTGGCCGAGTTAGGAATGAGGCTTGTCGGTGTGTTCGACGTAGTGGCCATGCTCATCCTTGCTAACGTCAAGGGAGGTGCGGTTAACTTTCAAGTGTCGAATGAGCTGCGCCTCGTCGCCGACGTCGATAAACCCCGGCAGTTACCAAGGATTATTGCGGAGGCTTATAAGACCATTGGCCACAATAGTTTAGGGGTTAAGCCTTTTGTTCAAACACCAATGCAACCGCAAACTAAGATGGTGATGTCTTCAAAGGACGACCGTCCAGCTTTTCCAAAACAAAATTGGAAATCTAAAAAACACGGGAAGCAGCAACAGAAACAGGGGTCTCGTCCCGCGTCACCGGTTCAAGCGACTACAGAATGCACATATGATTTGCGCGATCGCACTACAATTAGGTTTCCTGATAGATTTCAGGTTCCTGAGCAACATTCTCCTAGTTCTTCACAGGAAACATCGGTCTCACAGTCAGGTGGAGGAGAACATGGTAAAGGTCGGGGTGCCGCCCAAGGATGTGAACAGCCCTGTTCGGCTGATGGTAAAGGTAAAGGAAAGCAGGACGAATTTGCACGACAACGACCCCCGTTTCAGAAGAAGAAAGTTGCTGCACTAACAACGAGGTATGTCACAGATAGTGAGAACTCAGCTTCAGAACCTGACATGGGCACTAACGCTGCTAGACTTCGCAGCGGAGGTTACAATAGTGCGGCAAGCACTGAGTCCATATCTGAAGGTGACAGCAACTGACACATTCATTACTGTAGAAACTGCTGATACTAGAGTGGCTCCCCCTGACAGACTGACATAGTCCTTTTAATTGAAGGTGACATACAACGTACTATAAAAGGGATTTTTTGGGAAAATCTGACCTCTACATATGACATTCTGTTAGCAGAGGCAGATTGGCCCCCAGCTTTCATTTTGGCCACTCCCAGAGGGGAGGAGGTAATCCTCACATCTTTTGCACACACTGTGCTGAAGGAGCAAGCTCAGAACTTTGCCGAAGAGTGGGCTCAGGTACTTGCTCCGTCGTTGTACGGTACTCAGGTTGGGTGGGATAAGTTGTCGCCAAGCCATGAGATTCCATTACGGTCTATGCCCCAGCCACAACCCCAATATCCTAGAGCTCACGTCGCAGAAATCCTTGAACAATTGGAATATCAAGGGGTCATTGAAACATGTGTGTCACCCATGAATAATCCTCTTTTTACTGTAACCAAACCTGATGGGTCGTACCGCCTAGTTTTGGATTATCGGCATTTGAACTCTCATTGTCGGACCTGTGCGGTACAAAACACCCACAGTTCTTCCCTCGTTGATAGTCTCGAAGGAAAAGATTTAAGACCACACTTGACATCTCAAATGGCTTTTATAGCCATAAACTGTCCTCTATTAGTAGTCAGTGGATAGCCTTTACTTTTGGCGGCAAACAAAAACAGTTAAAAAGATTAGTCATGGGCTATAAAAACTGTCCTGGCGTCTTTGCCGCACGTGTGGTCTCTCTTTTAGAGAGCATTGACCCTGATGCGTACTCGTATGTTGATGATATCTATCTCACAGACCACGAATTATGGCCACATCTGTGTCGCGTTGACCGCATCATTGTTATGTTTGCAGACTTCGGTTACAAATGTAACTTTGCAAAATCTCACATTTCAGAGTATGCAGTGTTGTTTTTGGGCTATGAACTCAACAACGAAGGTCGAGGTTTAGCACCTCAAGTCCTGGAGAAATGCGCATGTTTGCGCACTCCGACAACTCTGAAAAAGCTACAGTCTTTGCTGGGATTTTTGAACTTTGGGCGTACTTACATTCTCGATTATGCCCAGTGTGTCAAGCCTCTTTATGCCTTGGTACAACCTACATTTTCCAAATCAAGCTGGCTGCCAGAACATTCAGTTATCCTGCAATCTTTGCAGGCTGATCTTCTTGCTTCAAAATACTTACTGACGCATGATAACCACACAAGCCTGGTAAAAAGAATTTTGCCTGGCGCAGTGGGTTTTACGTACTTGACGTTCAATGAGGGCGACACAGTCCCTATTTCTTACAAATCACACCTGTACACTTCGGCTGAAATGCGCTCTTCCACAGTCGAAAAAGTTTTGACTGCGGTGCAGATGGCGATTCTGAAAGAGAGAGCGCTGTCGCAAGGGAAACGCATGTTGGTTGTGACACCGTATCCTGCCCTTGAGGCAGTGACGAAAGCCAGTGTACCAAATTCTAAGGCTTTCATCCACGTTGGATACAATGGGCCACTTCTTTGACATCTCCAGATGTCACTTACATATTTGATGCCTCATTGCAGACTCAGGAGTATTTGCAGTATGAATTTGTTCATCCAGCTCCTCTGTCCTTGCATCCGCTTGAGGATTACCATTGTATCATTTACACTGACGGTTCGGCGCAACCGGCGACAGATTCGGCGGCCTGCGCAATTGTGGCTGGTACTTTCGTGAATGGTGAATTCAAATCTGATGTTGTGCATACGCAGACTTTGGGTGATTGTACGACTCAGTTGGCAGAGCTCCGTGCTCTGGTGCTTGCACTGGAGTTTGCTGATCCTCAAGTTACTACTCTTATAGTGAGTGACTCTTTTTACTGTGTTCAGTCTTTCAACAACAATTTATTATTTTGGTCTGAAAATGAGTATCGTGATTCCAAATGTAGCACAATCAAGCATAAAATTCTTTGGGGTCAAGTCGCAGAACTTGAACAGTATCTGCCCCTCGTGAATGTAATTAATACTCTTGGGCACAAGCGAGTAGGTGTCCACGCTGTCGGAAACAGCTTAGCTGACGAAGCAGCGAAAACAGCAGTGGCAACATGTCTAGTAGCAGCGGTTACAAGATCCAAAAGTAAAATTGATGTTGACACCTTGGCAGCAATTGCTGTGACAGAGAAGGGTGATAATTACCGTCGGGGTTTTCCTTCTAAATACTCTTATCATTTAAGTCCTGATAAAGTTCCCTATCTGAGAATTAACGACGTTGGTGACAGATTGATTCCCAACGTGGACTGCAGGCTTTCCTTGATAACAGCCACTCACAAAGGTATGGCTTCTGCACATGCCGGCGTTTCTACGACTGTCACTATTTTATAACAACGTTACTGGTGGCGCGGATTGTATAAACAGACTCATGCTTATGTCCTTAATTGTGACATTTGCCAGCAGATGAAACCTTCGACTGCTGCGCGTCCGCCACAAACACCGTTGTACATATCTAATAAACCACTGGGTTGCGTTTATTTAGATCACTGCGGTCCTTTCTCCTCTGATACTGCGTATAAGTACATCTTAGTTGCAGTGGATTTGTGCACATGTCTTCTATGGGTCTGGCCACAACGGAGTGCTGATGCTCGAACTGTCGTCAGGGATTTGCGTGTCTTTGTGGGAATTTTTCCGTGTGGTACCCTCCATTCTGACCAAGGTCCAGCATTCGCCTCTAAAGCGTACAAGGATGCCATGAGATCGATGGGGGTCCAGGTCAAATTTTCGTCTCCATACCGGCCTGAGGGCAATAGCGTTGTGGAACGAATGAACCGTGACTTAAAGCAATCCCTGACAGCTAGGGTTTTAGGTACTGGCAGGAACTGGTTGGCCCATTTGTATAGCGTTCAGCGTGCACTTAATAATCTCCCTAGAAGGTCTCTGGGTGGGCGGACCCCATATGAAATGCTCTTTGGCATAAAGACGTATATCTCGGACTTTGATGGCCTAGACATGGCGTGTCGGCCGCACCCTTTGACGTAGATGATCATTCTGCTGTATTACAGAATCTACAAGAGACCAGAGACAGTCTTAAAAAAGGAACACTTGCCCTCCACAACTGATGCTGCACTTCAGATTCCGGAAGTTGGCTGGCTACCTCGAGTTGGTGACCTGGTCCGTGAGAAGGTGGAGAACAAGAAGGAGTTCGGTCCCTCTTCCAGTGCTTGGTGTGCAGGGTACAAGAACCGTAATTTTACCTCCACTTCCTGGTCACAAGGATAACAGGTACATCTCCATTGACAATGTCAAACTACAACGAGTGGCCGATTCTTCTTAGTATGACTCCAGAGGTCTCTTGTCCAGCAATGCTGAGAAATTCTGTTTTGGCTCCGGCAAATACCAACAGGCCTGACGTTGCCATCGAGATGCATACAGTTACTAATCCTTTATTGACTCCAACTGCTGGTGGTTCAGTTGAAGATACTGCGTATACTAATCCCACAGATGTGCCGTTGCCTGGTTTACAATCAAATGCAGTTGACCAGTCACGTTTTTCATTCGACACAAACTCTATAACTTCCAACGCCCCATCGAAAATGTCTATTTTTGCTGTTTGGTTTAAGACATTTTTTAATTCCCCCTTGGACTTACACTTGGCTGGTGCTCATATCTATTTTTTTGTTTATGTCGATTGGATTTGTGGTTGTATTTTTTCATCTAATAAATGGACACTATCTCACCGAAAGATCTGCAATTAGATTAATTGACGAAACTTTGGCTCCCCACTCCTCATCACACATCATGAAGAGGGACCAGACTTTTGTAAATATTACTGCTTGGCCTGTGTTGGATAGCATTGTATGGGATGCTGCTAAATTTCAAATTCATAGTCCCACAGAGGTGATAAATGTTCCAAATGTACTTCGTATTTATATGGGGGATGTTGTGAAACAAAATATACGCTCTGATGACTGGGATGTCCAAGCTGTAGAGGCTCTTTTTTCTGATTTGAAATATTATGATGCTGAAGATGCTGAAGATTTATATTTACACACAGCAAATTATGGAGAGTTGTTTTGCTACCAACACTATGGCAATCATTTCCTGCATAAAGCAAATACATGTATACATTTTGTCAGTTATACACAATGGGAACATTTTCCAGCACCAATTGAAGGAAGCTCCAAAACTCTAGTGATCAAATTTACATATTTTATTAAATTCAGTGTATCTAGCCCTGAAGCCTTTTATTTTAAATTGGACTGACCCACACTAAATTGTTGTATTCCAAGTCCTTTATGGATGAATTAGCTACAGGTGGCTATGAGCTGTGGAAAGATACCATTGATCTTAAATCAGTTTGGGGTTCCAAAGCATGGCAGATACAAGGTACGGAAGCTCTGCATCGTGCTTGCCTTATCCCAAACCACATGTTGTTTTTGAATTCTACCATTATTCAAACCACCTGCTTTGGAATGGCTACTTCTAGAAAGATGAATTCCCCCTCTATTCCTGATCTGGGCGCTTATCCGAAATGGAATAATCACACAGATCTGTCCCTTGATGCATTGCAGTCATTCATTACTAAGACATCCTTCAACATTTCCAACCTAGAACCTGAAGGGTGGTTAATGTGGCAGAAAAGTTCAGATTCCTGTCAACATCGTTTTCTTGGTCTGTACCCCGTACAGAGTCGGGTGGACCCCCGATTTGAATCTTCCCATTCAGTTACTACCTATTCAGTAGGAAAGTTATGTCAGACATGGCTGCAACATTCCACCTTGGCTTCCGTTAAACAACATTTAACCAAATTGAATGACAAAGTAGATTTGAATGGTTTTGTTAAAAGCTCTGTGGGTGGAAGGTCCAAAAGATGGGTGTATGCTGTTTACAACTAGGTTTGGAAACTGTCACAAATTAAGGCTGCTTCTAGATTAAGGGCTATTGATCAAGCAAATTTAGAAAATGTGTTAGCTATCATCGATAATAGCATTAACACCCTTTTTTCCAGAATTTACACATTAGATAATATTGTTTCATCTGTTGTGGATATTGTACAGGATGATATGTCTGTTTTATACAATGGTCAAAATCCATTGCGTTCCATAATGCAGTTTGCATGGACTTTACAAACATTGAAGGCTGGGAAAGTTCCCTGGCACTACATGAACACATCATCTTTATTCCTGCCGTTTAATCTGACTGCTAAACAACAGTTCATGTCCATGAAAGATGCAACATACTCATTATTATTGCATATTGAAAAGTTGGAACCTTTACCTTTCTCTGTGGGCAAATCGAACTCAGCTGTGTGGCTTATCCATGGATTAATCACCTTACCATTTCCATTGTTTAAGTTTGGTTCATGTATGAAACACTATGCCTTAGGCAGGTACGAACCATTGGGTACCGCTTTCCTGCAAGGAGTTTGGTCACTCCCCTTTACATACAGATGCCTGAGAGAGGGTACAGAGGTTTATTTAAAAGGAGAGGAATGCACTTCCACACCTGATCACTCAATGGTCTGTAGGAACATCCAATTGCATGGCGCATGCAATGTTCAGGCACCGAATTTAGCACGCATTCTAAAGGGAAATCCTATGCCAGTAATTACACCCACTATTACATTATTATCTAACGGTAGTTATTTGCTTTTAAATTATGAGGCATGCTGCGGGATTTTAGTGGGGATTCCGTACATTGTAACTGTCTCACAACGCGTAGGCTGTTGTACAAATGTCCTTTTCCCAACCCCGCATGTGAGACTAGATGTATCCATCTGTCCTTCCATCCCATCCTTGAAGGCAGAGTTCAACAAGATGAGCAGAAAAAGAGCTATATTGTCTCAAAAAGAAGTCGCCCTGACTTCCTCCCGTGAAACATTTGTCCTTCACGTTGCAAATACATGCACCGAGGTGAATGCGCTTTTAAAAACTGATCTCCCCCTTCATTTCGGTGCTCTGATTCATACTATATTCAATGCCTCGTCAACAACTGGCTTGGTGCATATTTTCAAAGTTGTGGGCTCAGGCCTTGTGACCTCCTTCCAAACAATATTTGGTGTGATACCGGCATTTTTTCATTCTATTTTTTCCAGCGTCTTCGGCGGGCTTCCGTTGATTCTCGCCTTGACTGCTGGTGTACTGCTGTTGGTTTGCTTGCTCCACAATGGGTGCACGATCTGTATCACACGACATCTGCCACGGCTGCTTCAACTGCGTAACCGGATGCTTGAATACTATGGAACATTACCACTGGCCACATTGAGCGTAGCCTATGGATTGTCCTTCCGGTTCTCATATTTTACTTGCATGCAACCTGTTTTCCATTGCCTAGATTGTCAATTCAAATGGGCTCTGGATTTGTGTCTGCCGAACACGGCGTATCCTGCCCCAGATTATGATCGAGTAATGAATCCCTTAGTGGCTCATGAGTTGGACTGTTCTGGTATCGGGATTATGGCCTGTGGAGCGGCGCATGGAGTCCTAGGGAACTGGAATATATATGCGCCACTTGGCGAGAAGTTATCTTGAAGAACACGCAATTGTCCTCTGATTATGCTAGAGGCTCCAGTTATCGAGGAACATGTATGTTCATTTACTTTACTTGACTGGATGGCTGACTCTTTTACTGTATATGACCACTAGAGACCTCAGGTAAAGGCCTGAGAAAGGAACGAGAGGCAGTAGGGCACTAGAAGATGGCCAGCCATCAAACTAACATGTATAACACAGTGAAGATCGCTTCTAGAGTATGACCGAGTATATGTGAAGTGAAAAGTGCTAAAGTGGGCACATTACAAAAAGTGACGGACTGGCATCACACACCACCTGGTGTCATGCTTCATCATCTGCCAGTCCTCACCCTCCAAAAACCGCGTTTGGTGGAGGGCGGGCATACACCTAAAGTTAGGGATGCACTTCTAAACTAAGTGGGGGCCCGGTGGGTAATGTGAGTTTAAATAGCCATAATAGTGCACCTGACAACTTTTTATTCTAATGTGGTGACTAGATGGAAATAAAAACGTAAGTGCGGTGACCTTAATTATCCCATCGCCGCTGTGTTAGAGGTCGACATGTTTCTGCCAGTTGTCCAAAAAGGTACGTGACATTCATCAGGACCAAATAGAACAAGCATTTGCAATGCAATAGGTCTCGCATTTATGCGAGTTTATGCTACTGACATTGTAAATGACAATGTCTTTTATTTGTTTTAAAAACTAAAACATAAATAAAAGGCATTGTAATTTTACAATGCCAATAGCTCAAACTCTTATAAATGCAAGACCTATTGCATTGCAAATGCCTGTTTTCTTTAGTACCGCCAACTGCAGTGTATGGGCACGCCCGTTAACGTCTGTGGTCACCACAGTTGATGGTTTGCACGTTTTACTTGGGTAGTTTATTCCCAGATATAATGCACCGTATGTTGCTAAGCTGCTCTGGCATTGTATTTATTATATCATGATGTTATTGGGTTGGGATCCATGGCACGTAGAACAGGTTCGATGTAAGGCGCTTTAACATTGTATGGCAGACTGTAAGATGATACATGCTACATAGTACTGTACAGTTTACATATGTGATGACATGTAATGTACCATACTGTGCGAATTCTTGATTAGAAAAACTAGTTTAAAAAAAAAACATTAACAGTGTGTGAGCGGAAGTTAGCCTTGTTTTCATAGCTATACGTTGACATTAGTCAAGTTAATACAGAAAACTGAAATGTTCTGTTTTCTAAAAGTTATAGGACTACATGCAATGGTTAGATCTACAAGGCAATCCAGCCTCGCGCAAATCAGGCTTGGAAGGAAATATGGACAGTAAATTTTGCCTGTCTTCTGGATGCTTCCATAACAGAAGCACAGTTAGTGTTAGGCGCAATGGGCAACTGTCCACTGGTTCAAAAGGGGTACATATTGGAAACATGAGACCCAGATTTAAGTCTCACTGTGACATCAAGAAAGGCTTATGTGGAAACATGAGTTCTAAACCTTTTAGGAAAAGCATTCTAACCGGTGATTTGAATAACGAAGGTTGGTCCGGGAAAGGTCGAAAGAGACAAAAGGTAACCTTTAATTGTGCTCAGAGCAGGTCCTTGTTGGGCTAAAAATACACTAACACATTCAGCAGTTTTGCTTACAACAGGTCCAACTGACAGGCACTGTACAAAGCCACAAGTATGTCCTTGCGACTAGCATTCACATATTTCTTTGCAGGACACTACGCTGCCAAGATGACAAAAACTATCTTGGGAAGAGGATTACAAGGGGATCAATATTCGCCACTCAATATCCATGCATGAAGGTGCAGGTTGTGCAGGCTCAGGTGCAGAATCCTGCCCTGCTGTTGCAACAGGAGGACCTCCAGAAGTGGCAGCCTGATCAGAGGATTGATGCTCAAACCTAGCAGTTCCAGGTACCATACTCTCCTGTCCTAAAGGAGAGCCACTAGAATGACTTGGGTCCAGTCATTTCTCATCTTCAGAAATTGAGGCAGCGGGCAGAAGCAGCGGAAAGCATGCAGCAGCCCAGTGATCTACTCTAGGCAGAATGAGTCTCCATGAGAGCCTTTTGGAAACTTGCGTGTGCAAAAGTCTAACATTGGGCATTTTTGGCAGTGGCGACGTGATCAAGCCAGGTTTCTCTCTATTGTTGGAAGCTACCCAGTGCCAACTCTAGGTGTACCTGCATTTGTGATCCACATGGTGCTCCATGCGGAACTCATCTGCCCTGGCATTTAAAGACCCTGCCAGGTGGTGTACCACCAGACAGATCCACTATTGATTCAGCCAGCTCCAGAGGTGCAGCACCACCTGTCACAGGACCCAAGACCCCACTTTTCTCCATTTGTTGCAGCACCACTTTGCAGTGCGGTTCTCAGCCAGAACATGTAAAAGCCTGCCCTTGGTGTTCGGTAGGTAGCCTACAACACCCAGTGAATCTTCTGCAGCTCCAATAGATTTATGTGGAGGCCAGACTATGCTGGAGGCCAGACTCTGCTGGAAACCAGTCCTCTAATCTCCACCTCTCTCAGATGACCTTCCCTAACCCAGTAGTGATGCGTCAGTCACCACCGTCAATTGTCAGTGGGGCAGGGTCCAATTATTGTCGAGCAGCCACCACTACAGATTTTTGAAGTCTCCTCTGATCTGGATGGAATCCAACATGTTACCCTGGTGCTGGACCCACAAAGACTTCCGATCCCATTTCAGAGCCTCCATGTGCAATTGGGCATGGTCAGCAAGCCGGAAGCAGGAGGCAAGAAGGCCAAGAAATCTCAGAGGTATCCTCACTGAGACACAGGACAGAGGCAGAAATATTACAGTCACAGCCCGAATACCATAGATTGGTTAGAAGGAAAGGCGAACCAACTAACACACACTAAGGAATAAGCAAATAAATGAGACAACGAAACCAACCAATAATAAGCAAAAAACTGGTGTGGTAAAGCCGAAAAAGTGGTGCATCAGAGTCGGGGATGCCCACGGAAGTGGGAAAACGTTAGGGGTCTGTGGGAGGCATACAGGGGACACGAAATGTATACTCGAGAGATTGACGATGTGCTTAGACAGATTTCTTTGGATTAATGAACAATGTAAAGATGTACACTTTGCATGGAACAATGCCTTGGTCATTAATTGGGATTACCAGACATTGTAAATGCGAAGTATTTTTATTTTTGTAGTTTGTAAATTACAATTATGAACCTGTCCAGGTATACTGAGCAAATGTTAAATAAAAAAAGTTATAAAAAAAAATAATTGGTGGGCTCTAAACCCACTAAGATAAAAAACAACATCTCCCAACAGAGAGGGCATTTGCTGTCTAGTAGTCAAGAACTAAAAAATGTTCAGAGCATCTCCAAAAAAAACATGGAAAATAACCTATCTGGATGATTAAATCATCTACATCAAATCATCATTGCAGCGACAACACTACATCAACACTTGCCAAAACACATACTACAAAACTACTACATGCTAGAACAAACAAAACTACATTGTAACCATTGTGTTATGTTAGGACAAAGGTGAGAATTACTGCAGAGGTACGTTTAAGAATATATTGGGGGTTAATATATGATTTAGGGTTATTGTTATGGTAAAGTTAGGAAGAATAGGTTTTGGTGGAACAAAGCTAGATGCAGGCAGGATGTACAAACAATAGCCTTGTCCAGGTAGGGGCTATTTACATAATAAAGATTGCTGGTGTATGTATTAGAGGGTCAAAATAGGAGTCTATGTAGCGGGAGGTCAATGTAGGGGCATTCATATTAACATATAGGTGAAATGGCCTGGAAGGAGACCAAGACGACAATCACAAGAGGGAGCTCCAGGCCCCAAATTCATGCATTTAAAATAATCCTGAGCCAGGCTGCCACCGCGCAACTGAATCGATGTTGGCGAATGCCTCAACTTGAAATAAACTAACCGCAGGTAGAGGGATGGCATTTTATTTCTGGCCCTCTTTCTATCCTTGTTTTAGTCACTCTATGGGCGAGAACCGCAAATTGGATGAAATGGCAGGCAAAGGGAAATGGCAAACAGCTTGACCGACAGAGTACAGGAAACGGTAGAATAGGCAACCTAGACAATACCACCGTGGAAACCAAGCATCAGAGGGGAGAAGTCATGAAGAGAGAAAGTCTGGGGCCCAAGAGGAGGGTGGGCTGATGACTCGAGTCATGACCAAGGTGCGGCAGAGGAAGATCCGGTTCAAATTCTGCATCCTGAACATCAGAAGAGAACAAAGATTGGTGCAGAAGGCTGCAACCTGACTGGTGAGAAATGAGAGGGAGCAGCCACAAGAATGAGAGATGGAGCTTCTGCACCGAAAGACTGATCGGCTCGGAAATAGGAATGGAGTACTTTGGAGGTCCCGAGGTGCATTGAAGTAGAGACGGACTTTGGGAGGTCCCGAGGTGCATTGAAGCAGCGATGCCATGGGTCCTGAGAAAAAGGTAATACAAGCGTTGGCCGCGTGCGAGCGGCCGGAGACGCAAAATGTGGTGGGGGAGGGGGAGAAGCGGAAGTTGTGTGTGCGCGTGCGTCATCGCGATCGCTCTGAAAGCGAAAGTGATTGTGATGACGCACATGAGTTTTCAAAGTGCTGCTGGCGGCCGGCTGCGCGCGTGCACGATCGCGTGAACGCAAGCATTAGGCCAGTCAGCAGCACTTTGAAAATCCCACATGCAAAATGTCTCTTCGAGCCAGCGCAAGCGCTGGGGCTCAGCGAGACCTAAAAAGGGAGGGCTCCTAGCCTGATCAAAGACTATCCACTGGGTGTGGTGACCTATGGTCACTCACAACACTAAGAGAGTACATTAACCTGTGAAGAGAGAAAAACACACAAACAAACAATAATGAAAATGTGTAGATTTTACAAAAAACATAAACTCGGTCAAAACAATCATGAGCCATATGCATACGTAAAACTGTAGTGTGTGGCTATAAGGTGAGCTATACAGTTTCAGACATCTGTGTTAATTCTGACAAAAATAGCATAATAAGACATTATCTATGGTCTTACCCTGCTCTTTAAACCTACTTGCCCCATGGGAGTTGGAATAAGGAGAGCCCCTGTAGTCAAACTCTAGGGGATACAAGAGAGTGACTAATCAGAGGCATGCTAGTAGAAAACACTGTGGGCCATCTCAGGAAGATGTCCTGGAAAGGCCTTCTTTCTTCATACACTCACACACTTACTTTGTCAAGGTGCGCTCTCCACGGAATCACCTGTAGATTATACGTCCATCCTCCCCGGCGATGGTTTAGCACTGGGAAAGAGGGGATTAAATAGTGTCTAGGTAGTGGGCGTGACCCAACAATCAACCTACTCATGCTCAGGTGAGGTGGCGCTGCATGATGACATGCAGCTTCCTGTGTCCCGAGCGGCGGTGCCAAGATGTACCTGGACTTGCCTGGAGTGGGGCGTGCCTAGGGAAGTGGTGAACACCTGTCACTCCACACTTAAACAGTGTCTAGGTAGTGGGCGTAACACAACTATCGACCTAATCATGCTCAGGTGAAGTGGCGCTGCGTGATGACATGCAGCTTCCTGTGTCCCAAGCAGCGGTGCCTAGATGTGCCTGGACTTGCCTTGAGTGGGACGTGTCTAGGGTAATGATGACCGCCTATCTCTCCACACATGGAGTAAAGAGGCGCATTAAGACTATCTGAATATGGGGAGGGCAGGGAATTGCGTGAGGAAACATGAGCCTTAAGGGGGCATGACTGGAATGCCAACAAAGCTTATGCATGGAAGCGTGAGCGAAAAGTTTGCGAAATGAATTGCACAAAATCACGTGAATGGGAGAGCGTGCCGGTATTATGCTGATTCTCAAGGCAACCACTAAAACACAAGGGCTTAGTGTGCAAAAAAAGGGGGCAAGAGGTAAAAAAGTGGGGGTTGCCGGTGAAGAGCTTGCACTCTATGCAATTTTTTCAAGTCAAAAGCAATGCACGGATATTATAGTGATTCAGGACTTCAGGGACAAAAAGGCTATTTATTCATCTGGAGCCACGGGATGTCATCATTAAGGCCATGTTTTCATGATTGTAAACGAAACACCCAGCGTTGTTCCCTAAAACGAAGGGCATGGGAAAGATCCCCTTTCCTCTTTTTCATCACTTCAAGTGCAGTCCATTTAAGATCACGGTACTGAACATTATAATGACTTCCTCTTAGAGGCAGTTGCGACTTACTGTGCCTACACGTTGATGGACTGAATTGGCAGTTGTCCATCTTCTGTACGTCCTAATCCAAATTTTTATTTTTTTATTTTTACTCCACATTGGGATGTATACCACCCCTGTGAGATGTTTTAATTTCTTCTCTTTTCCCAACAAATTTTTCGAACTTTTCCTACCAATAATATGGCTTGGCAATACATGAACTTGGTTCTGTCTCGCTCGAACTTGAACTCTGCGTTCCTACATTGCTTCCCTATTCTGTTCGTGGTCCGATTAAGGGAGGGTGTAGTGAGGACGGATTTTATGTACACACATTACTATGTTAGCATAAGCTCTTTAGATGTAAAACGCCATCTTGCCACTTTGCTGCTTTTGCTCACGACACTGCAGGTAGCTGTTATTACAAGTAAAACTGCTTGCTTGCTTTTTCTTCACATGAGAACGGCCTGTTGTTCACATCCCTAGACGTGCTTCGCGACCTTAGTCTGAACACTGTGTGCAAAAGCTGTCAAGGTCAAATAACAATGTATGCTGTTGAATTCAGGTTGATTGGCCCACGCTCTAGACACAACACGCACACAGCTGCAAATATCTGAAACTCGGGTGCCTTTAATATTACATTTGCATGCATGATTCAGGCACTTGGAGAAAACCTTTCATGACAGAGAGCAGAGCTTATCCTGTGATGTGATTCACCTAAGCTGATCTTTGAGGTATGGGGTTCCCCATTCAAGCCTAGAGACCTTCTATTAGTTTTATAAAACTAGTTTACTAGCGAAGGGAGGGTGGTTCACAAAGTATTATAGGACTTGTTTTCCACTATCATTTGTAATATGATTTCTCCCTTCATTTTCTATGGTATTGTAACAATGCTGATGGTTTTGTTTTTAATCATTTGTCTGCTTATATTAGCCAAAGTACTGCACCTTAGATCACGTAGTTAAAAATAAACATTTTAAACTTTACCGCATCTCTGATTACTCTTGTTGTGGACTGATATGAGAATAATAACGAAAAGGTGTTTCTGATTCCCACCATTCCTAAGTCGCTTGTTATGGGTTGTCTAATCATTGGTAGCTTCGAGATGATACGGAGACCGAATGAGACACTGATGCTAGTCGGATAGGGGTTCTGGGTACTGAGGTGAGTTTTTTTGGGACACCACAATTCACTGAGGTCCTGGTTTCCTGTGCATAGTTCTGTGCATGAGCAGAATCCCCGCAACAGCTCCAGTGCGTGCGTGTGCAGCCACTTCAGCCGCGGCAGGTGCCCGAGAGGCATCACCTCACCTCCACTGGCCGAGCCGTCAAGCGTGTAGGTCACTGCTGCCGTCGATGCCTCGGTGGCTATCTCTGTTATGTCGGGTGCCTCAGAATAATATCCCCACCATGCCATATACGTGGTCTATTTCTGTTGCGCCGGTAATCCGGGGAAAGCAGGATATATAAAGGATAATCTGATTAGGCTGAGCAGAGCTCACCTAGCACGCGTCCGCTATGGTGTATCGCTCGGCCACGCCCTCCACTTTTCTTTTTGTAAACGTTGCGAACTCCATAGAATGTGAATCCCCCAAAGGCGGAGAAAATACATAGTTATGGCCAGAGGCTGGCATCTTCTCAGATCCAAAACAAAAGTTCAATAAAAAAAACTTGGGCTTAACCTCTGGTAGCTATGGCACAGAGCAGACAGGCTTTACTTTTTGAAAAGTGTGTTAGATATGTAGCAGTATCAAAACAATTGAAAAGTCAATACACAACACAATAAAAAACCTACAACCAATTTCTAAAAACTGTAAAGCATTTATTAGGAAAAATGACATAAACATTACTAAAATCCAATAAAGAGAACCTGAGGTCTTGGGGCAAAAAAGTGCCACGGGAAAGTAAAGCGCCAATTGGAGGTCACTGTTCACGGCTGACTGTTACCTAGGCACTATTTCAGATGAACCAGATGGAGCAGAGGTTTGAAGCACCAAGCAGAATGTTAAATAATTTACCTTCTGATTTAGCCCCTGATTTAGAGTTCGACGGATGGGATACTCGGTCACAAACGTGACTGATATCCCATCCACTGTTTTACAAGTGCATTACGATATAATGCATTTGTGATACATCAAATGTGATATCAGTTACACTTCTGATGGAGTATCCTGTCCTACAAATTCTAAATTAGGCCCTTAGTCTTAAAATAGAAGTTGAAATCTATGAGTGGGGCTAAGTTGCGGGATGTATTTAGTGAAGCCTTTTTGAAGTTGCTTAACTGTTGGATGAGGTCCTGTTGAAGCCTTTGGTTTTCATGGGAAAAGCTCCAAGCGGGAAAATCCAATTTTCATGGCCACTGACTTCCTTTCACCGGTCACCCTTGGTCTCTTTTTTTGCAGCTCGAAATCATCCAGAGGGCCAAGCATGGATCTGTATCCTATGAAGTCCTCTCAAAATCTGGCACCTATGCTGCAGGTCCCACTGATGCCCCAGTGGTCTTGAAACACCAATCATTTTCTAAGTCATGACTTTTTAGAATTTCTGAAGTATCTCTTCCTTGTCAGTTCTAAGGCTCCCAGGCCATGAGGCAGTGCAGTTAGGGATCAGGACTCACAACAGCAGAGGCCACCCGCATGGTCCAATCCAGGTCCATTTGTAACTGGTTAATTGGCTTCTTTAGGAAAAAGGCCTCTTACTGCTTGATGTGCCACTATAGACACACGGAGGTCAGCCAACTGACCCTTGGAGTTTACTTCTCAGTCCTGGCTACAAGTTAGAGCAGATCCAGCAGTTTAAGGGGCATTTTTACAACGCCCCTCTAGCACTTTTGCACAGCTGAAGCATCACATTTGTGATGCTCTAGATGCGCAGTGTGCCGGCCTATATTTACAAGGCTGCATAAAGCACTCTGCATGGCTTTTCATGGCCTTTTAAATATGGCCCCTTTTCGTGCATTACAACGCGTGAAAGTGGAATTCCATGGTTTTTGCTGTGGGTGTCCCCACGCAACACCCAAGGAATCTGACGCATTCTCAAATTTACAAGGTTTTGTAAACATGGGAATGTGTCAGATTCTAACTCCTCCCCAGGAGAGTGCTTTAAAGTGGCGCAATGAGGAGAAATGCCTTTATTTCTCCTCATTTTTTCCTCTATTTATCCTGAATTCTGTAGCAAACATAGACGGAGGATACGTCATCAATGATTGTTTTTGTGCAGAAAGGTGTCTCTTCATACACAAAAAAATGACCATGCAACACAGGCACTCCTGAGCCATGGATCAAGGGTTCCTGCATTGGCACTAGGCAGCCATTGAGTGCCAGCACAGAGGAAAGCACAGAGATGTGTCTTATTGCTATGAATACGCCGCATAACTGCACTTTCCTAATGATGCAGCTCGGTACAGCAAGATGGCTTGCAGCACCGCACTGCATCATTTTCTAGTCAATTTGCCCCCAAGTTTCCATACAGGTCACATACAGCAGGTCCAGTGCTCCTCTGTTCTTGTGACACTTTGGTAGGGTTCACTAGCCAGATAGTGGAAGTGACTCCTGGACACTCCCTCACCGTTGAGAAAAAAGTTCCCAGGGGCAACTCTTCTCACATTTACAGCACCTCCTGTTTGCCATACTGCCATCTATCGTGCAGTGAACTATTCTGAGTAAAATCCAAAATTACACCACCTTCTGAGCTAGAAGAATTTTGGAATCCCAGCTAGGAATATGTTTAGGGAAATGAGCAGCTCCCTCTTCCTCAACCCCACCATACGGGTTCTTGGACCAGATCCTCCTTCCACTTGGTTGGTTCCAAGCTGGCTACTGTTGGGTCAGGGAGCAAAGGCTTTTCTTCTCCACATTTCCCTTTAACTTACCTATGAAAGAGCAGGCCATGCTATAGTCCCTTTCAAGTTAATAAAGTTCCTAAAAGCTCTCCATGTGCCCTTCCTGAACTTCTTGTCAAAAACTCTAAGCCAGGTGTTCCTGCAAAAAAGGGTGCAGCCTCTGTTTTCACTGTGGAAGCAGTTTTCACACCACATTAATGTGCAAAACTGACAGGGGCGAGCTGCTAGCAGGCTAATGCTAATTAGCCTAAGGGAGGTTCAGACCGACAAAATCTAACTTTTGAAAAGTTACTCTTCCAAATATTTATCAAAAAACCACCTTAACCAGTGAATTGCATTTTTAATTAATATTAAACATAGTATGTAATTCATTCATGTAGCTAATCCCAAACCTGAGATGTCAGAAATAGTATTTTATTTTGAACTTATTTTTCTCCTATGGACAGCTATAGGCCTTTACAGAGAAAATGGTTTTTGTGTGCTAGTAGCTATTGGTATGTATCAACACAAAGTTTGGCATGCATCACTTTAAACATAAGGCACCCAGTCTTGTGGGCTAAAAGGCCTACTTAGGACTGACAGTTAATATTTAAAAGTCATGTTTTTTCTATCAAAAAGGGTTACTTTTAGAAGTTCAACTGTAGGTTTAAAATGTGAAGTAATCAGGCTACTCAGGTAAGCATGAAGCCATGCTTGTGAAGGGCACCATAATGCAAGCTTGCATTTTGGCAGGTCCGCTGGAATTATGCAATTTTCCAGCTCCTGCTTTTTGTCACACAAGTATGGCCACATAATCCCTCATCTGCTGATAATCTGTAGATTGTAACCCCCCCAAAAAAATATTCTAGCTCAAAGAGCTCAAAAGTTCCAAAAAACAAGTTAAAATGAGTTCACATGCAGTAGAAGGCCATTCACAAAAGTTAACATGTCATCTTTCAGTTGCTTTTTTATGTATTTGGTTGTTAAACTGTGTCGGAACATGGCCCTCTCTGAAGGGTCACCCCAAATGTTCTGCCTTCCTCCTCCTCTTGTTGTTGGTCTTACGACTTTGAGCACTTTCCCTCTGATAATCAGTGCTAAAGTGCATGTGCGTCTTGCCTAAACATGTGTGTGATAGTTGTATACCTGATTGACATATTTAATGTACTTGTAAGTCCCTGGGAAGGTGGTATACCATATACCCAGGGCCTGTAAGTTTAATGCTACTAATGGGCTGCAGCACTGATTGTGCCACCCACAGGAGTAGCCTTTTAAACCTATCTCTGGACTTCCACTGCAGTGCCTGTGTGTACAGTTTACTGCCACATTGACTTGGCATTTAAAACTACTTGCCAAGCATGAAACTCCTCTGTTATTACATATTAGTCACCCCTAAGGTAGGCCTTGTGTAGCCCCAATGGCAGGTTGCTATGTAAGTAAAAGGTGGGACAGGCACTTTTATTTTTAGCATGTCGAGGCAGTGACAAACAGCCTATTTAGCTTTTCACTACTTTGAGGCCTACTCCTCTCATAGGATAGAAATAGGAATTTCTTAATACCCATGTAAGCTGTAATTCCTGATCAGAGAGGAGTAGCTTTCTCATGTTCCTTATGTTTGGAATGGTATCGATAAATCCTACTTACTGGCGAAGTTAGATTTAACATTACTATTTTAGAAATGGCACTTTTATAAAGTGGATATTTCTCTGCACTTACTGCTCTGTGTGCCCGACAGCCTGTCTCCCATACACATCTGGAGTGGGTGACAGCTCCACTTTCTACATTCCCTCTAGACAGCCACAGCACAGAAAGGATAGGTGTGTCTGAGAACCCATCTACATACATCTGCATTCTGATGGCCTTGATTTTGCAGAATGGAAGGGAAGAGCTACTTGAATAGGTAGTGTCCTGTCCCCACACAAAGGGCTGATTTACCCCCTCTGCCCCCCCGATAGATAGCCTGGCAGACAGGACTGGGCTGAAAGGGAAACTCTGCACTTCGGAGAGCTGCTTTGAAGTCACCCCCACATCAAAGGCACTTTTAAGTACAAGTACTGGGTCTCTGATCTCCTAAAATCGGACATTATTGGACTTGTAACTTAAGCTTAACTTAAAGTCTGCCAGAAGGGCTGCTGGCTGCAAAAAGGACTCAAATGGACTGCTTATCTGGAAGGCCTGCTTTTCTGTTTACTGTGCTGCTGCTCTCTGACTTTTCTTAACGAGAGCTAGACTCTGCATTCCTCCTAGTGATCTCCATAGGCTTGCTGGCTTCCCTCCTGTTTAAGAAGACTCAGGGACATAAAATACTTTTTTTTCACCTCCTTCCGGCTGCTGGACTCTGCCACTTGTGGGTCATCCAGCCCAGCTCCAGGCAGGTTCCACATAGGTCAATGCTTTCCTCTCCCACCTGTAGGAGAGCCTCACAAATATCAGCTCTTCTCTTTTGATCTGCACTGAGGATTACAAGGATCAGTGCCCTGTACCGATCAAAATCACAGTATCTGCTTTGAACATTGCCACAGAGCAGTGGGAAGCTTTTCCAGCACAGCTCACTGTGACATGTTGAAGTGGTTACATGGAGTTTCCCAGTGATGCTCATCAATGCCACATTAGTCGCCCACGTCTGCAGTAGCAGCTACGTGTTCTCCATCACCTGTGTCCTCTCCCCAGAGGACCAACTATGTGGGCCCTGCATATGAGGCCTGCTGACTCACCAACAGTCTCGGACTTAGCCTTCGGTGCTGTCAATGTCAGAGTTCCCCACCCGCAAAGGTATTGTGCTCAGAGTGGGCTGAGGGGTGTTTACTGCCAGCCTGCGCTCCTTCCCAAACATCCAAGAACGTGCGATCAACAATGTCCCAAGAGACGAACGTATAATTTTTCACTACAGTGCCTCTTTGAACACTCTCTTAATTACAATACTGTGTGCAAATAACTATCACCATCCCCAGATCGGAACTGTGTCATTTTACCTTGGTCTAGCCTGATCATCAGTAACCTGTGAAGCGTGTGTGCTTCATGAAGCACAATATTTTCATTGACAATTTGGAATTTAATAACTTAAGTATCGGTGATTGAATTTCGGTCATTTTGGTCTTGTTTTCTTCAGAACAAAATAACCTATTTTTCAAAACCTTTGTGAAGACTTTTTGCGGTGTATCACGGGTGAGTAGCGCGCTATACAAGTACTCTGATTGATTGATTGATTTTGTTACTGTGTGTATGTGTTGCACAAATACTTTACACATTGCCTCTTTAAGTAAGCTTGACTCTTCTCTGCCAAGCTTCCAGAGTGCGAGCAAAGGCTATCTTTTAATTTGTACTAGCTTACTCTTACCAGAGTGATGATTCCTGCCTGGCCTAGGTGCATAACTCAGCCAACCACAAATTCCATTTCTAACAAACTGGTATTAATATGGTGAAATATTTCGCAGACAGTATTATACCATGTGTAAAAATGACAAAATAATTAAGTAATACTTTTTAAAAATGTGCAGCACTGGGCTGCATATTTTGCCTTTCCTTGTTGCATAATTTGTTCAATCTTGCCACAGAAATTGGTGCCCCCGCTACATAATTCCAGTCGGCCTGGCTATAGCACACAACTGAATCACATCCTGTTAACCAGTCTTCCTCACTTCCTCTTTTGCTTACTCTCAAGAAAGGCCTCTTTAGACATGTTTGTGCTACAGCTGGAGGCCCACGGTTCATTGCAAGACACATAATACTTCCAGAAGCAAACAGTACCTTCCAGAAGCAAACAGTACCTTCCAGAAACACACAGAACCTTCCAGAGACTTTTGGAAAGTTCTAGATTGTTCCAGAATTAGGCAGACGTCTTGGACTTATGCAAAGCTTCTTTAAGGCCCCAAATTATTTCAGAACTAGATGACCATCTTGGCCCAGCAGCAAGTATAAATACCACGCCATTTGCTTCATTTCTCTTGTGTATAGTAGTCTCCATGCTTAAATTTCTTGGCAACCCCGACCCTCTCCCGAAGATTCTACAAACCCATCAACACCCACCTACTGCCTCGTCCACCAGGTGCTGCTTTTGTCAGCCGCATGCATTCCTTGAGAGCCCCCCTTGCAACCGCTCCAGGAGGAAGACAAAGAAAGGGGTGGTTATAACCAAATTTGCAAGTAAAGAGCCTGATTCAAGGTTAGTGCACTAACACTTATGTCTCTCACCCAAAGATCTTAGGGGCATATCAACAAGGGCTTTATCTCTGCTTTTTTGACTTTATAAGCCAAAAAAGCAGAGATAAAAATAGCACCCTATCAACAACGGGGTGCTAACATGCAAATTCGCATGTTAGCACCCTTTAACTCTATGCTTCCCCTTGCATCTCTAATGAGATGCAAAGGGGGCGTTCCAGAGTAAAATAATAGGAGAAATGTCGCTAAGCGATATTTCTCCTATTGTCAAGAATATTGCTAACCCTGTTAGAGACAAAAAAAGCAGCGCTAACCGCGGTTAACGCTGCTTTTTTACGTCTGGTATTTTTCTGACGTAGCCATGATATCCTATGGAAGGAGGATATCATGGCTAAGTTTGTCTGTCCCTATCAAAAAGCTAACGTGAGATTATCGCTGGGTTTCCAGCGATAATCTCACTTTAGCCACTTAGCGCCAGGATTTTTATCGTTATTGAGATAAGCGTTGCTAATAGCACGCTATCTCAGCGATAAAAATCGGCGCTAGCCGGCGATAATTATCCTAGCGCTAAGTGCGCTCAGCGATAATTATCGCCGGTTGTTGTTGATATGCCCCTTGTTGAGCCCTTCGCCTAGCATTACTTTCCGTACAGGGTGGTGGACTTTGTTCACAGACATTAGAATTGAGATCTCAAAAGCCCAAGTCAATTCAAGGACTCACAGTCTTTGAACTTTGTGACCTTTTCGAGTTGGGCATAATGTCTTCTTGATATTGGAATCAAGAAGAAGCAATGAGGAATGGTTAACCTGTGCCTCCAAGGACTCTCGCCATTTTGTCCTGGAGTGATTAACAACACCTCAGTGTCAGATCCCAAGCGTTGGGTCCAGGAAATCAGGGAAGACAATCATTGCACCTGCAGAAGTCCTAATTCCAGATGAGTAGCAAGTTCGATAGAAAGTCAAGCCATCATTTAAATTCCGCCTGGGTGATATGGAGTACTCAGACCACATAGACAAGTAAGACTTAGTGCAGGCCCTAGTTAAATTATAACCCAACATGTTAGAGATGGCTTGAGGCTTGGCAACCTTTCAAGGAAAAGTCCAGTCCCTTATTTAGTGAAACCAGGGGTTAAGGGAAGAGTTGCACAGATACAAACCAAGACACACTCCTTGGTTAGTAGACATTTGGGTAACACCTAAGATTTCATGCCTAGTCGTTCAGATAGCCAGATTTGGGGAAAATGACAAAAGGTCTCTCTACCAAAGGGATATCCCATGTGTTCATGTTATCTTAACCTCCAAGTTCGATGAGTTTATGAGTCAATGTCAATTGTAATTTTTATGTAGGTCCAGAGCATTTCCAAGCAACACTTTCAAGGTAGTGTCTATAATTTCCCATTTGGGAGAAAACACAGCTCACTAATAAAAATATGTGATTGACAGCAACAACCCTCTACTATACAACCTCCTAAGATTTATGAAAGCCATGAGGAAATTGTTTGCTTGGTATGTCTTTGTACAAGCAAGCAACAAGGAATTACTGAACCTTCGACAAGGAAACAAGGACTTAAGTTACATTACATGTTTTAATTGACTAGTTACAGAAACCCAGTGGCCAAAGGAGAAGAGAACTTCTCTGTTCTAAGGAGATTTACGAGATAAACTTAAGGGTTTGCTTTCCCACATGGTCAATCCCCAATGAATGTTCAGAATCCATTGACCTTATGGTGAAGTTGGATCATGATGGAAAAAAGGGTTAATGCCCGCCAAGTGAGACAAAATTATTTTCAACAAAGACAGACAAGATAGACAAGAAGGTAAGCATCAGGATCCTCCCAACTTAATGCAAATTGGTGGCTTACGTGGACCACTGTTCTTGAAGGAGAAAAAGGGGAGGCATACATTTAACCTATGTTTGAACTACTGGGCAAAGCCGAGTGTTTCACATGGTATTGTTTAGCCAAAACCAAACAACCAGTGTATAATAGGGCCTAAGGGAAAATAATAATATTTAACGACCTGCCACAGTTATATTCCCCAAAATCTACAATATCAAAAACTAAAAGAAACTGGGGGTCTTACAACAAATAAATGTATATATCCACAAGTGCCAAGGCTACAGGGGACAAGAGTACAGAAACAGAAGACAGAACGCAATAGACAGAATATTATAAAGAGAAAGGGACCCAGTCAGTCAGTCAAATATCTTTATTCGGTTTAGGTGCAAACCATAAAAGCATACTACAAAACACGATATATAAAAAACAGTTGTAGGTACATAATTCATTTAGCACATAGGAACCTATAAAAAACATTCAAATAAAACCAATAAAAGCAATTTCATTTTTAACACAATAAAAAGAGGATATACATGATATAATTATAAGTTCATTTCCTCAAAATTCTTATAGCTGCTGATAAAAAATTAGCTACGTTAAAAGATTCCCAAACGTCAGTCAGCATTTGGAGGTAAAGAAGGGCAGGTCTCACCTGCACAAAGCCTTTGTTTTTTAGGATAGGGAGAATAAAGCGTTTCCTAATAGCAATGAGGTGTTAACAGAAAAAAAGGAAATGTGTGATATCTTGTTGTGAGAAATTATCACAAGTACAAGGGCCAAGATCCTCTACTCTTTTCCATCCTTTCTGTTTTCCAATGAGAAGATGCAATTGATTGAATCTGAATCTAGTCAGTAAAAAGCGATGGTTATTCTTTGTAACATATCCTAGATATGGTTCCATGGATGGTGTTGTTTTACATAGCTGGTGAGCCCTTACTGTCACCTTTAACAGCTCACTCTCTTCCCTATCCATGGTGACTATACGCAAAAACGTTTCCTTACACTATTTTATGTCACCCTTCACTAGAGTTTCTGGTGAGTGATATAATTCTGGGCGGCCCAACTTTATTGCCAGCCTCTGGATATACTTAAGCCAGGGTATATACAACCCATGGTCAAGTGACATACAATCTTTCATGATGATGTGATTAAGCAATAGGTCAGGATTTAACCAAATAGCTATCTATTTCAGAAATGGTGCCACAGCAATAGCATCTTCCACAAAGCCAATTCCTAGCTCCTGATGGACATTGTAGTTGGCTGTTGTTTTTGGGACAGATAGGAGATTCTTTAAAAACCTATCTTCAACAATCTGTATATTCTTTACATTTTTTGTGCTCCATAACTCGGCCCCATACATGGCTAGAAAAATACACTTGGCTCTGTATATTTGAATGAGAGCCTTCATTGGCCTGGCTCCTAGCTTTCTGGCAAAACCCAATGCAGCCAGAGTTGCTCTAGTTAATACAATTTTTTTCGCTGTAATTTGGGTTACCCAGGATCCTTGGTTGTCAAAAAGTACGCCCAAGTATGGGAATGACGACACCCTAGTTAATATATGGCCCTCACAATAAAAGGTTTCAACCTTTGGTGATTTCTGTCCAATGGCCATTACGTGTGATTTTGAAAAATTTACGCTTAAGTCCAGTGCCTTCATGAAACCAGAAAAAGAGTCTAACAATAATTGAAGACCAACTGCCGTTCTTGCAAGGAGGGCGGCGTCATCCGCATATAAAAGTGCACGAATCAGGTGCTTCCCTGCACTGGGAATATCTTTACAGGAGGCAATTAGGCCATTATCTAAGTTATTAATATATAATGTAAAGAGCAGGGGCGCCAGAATACACCCCTGTCTAACTCCATTTGATATGGGTATATCTTCTGTACAGTTGCCCTGTTGATCATACCTGACCGTTGCAGATAAATCCCTATGCAGGTCGGCTAAGAAATAGACGATGTTTTTGTCTACTCCACAGGTTAGGAGCAAGGACCACAGCTTTGACCTGTTTACTCGATCAAAGGCCGAGGACAGGTCCATAAAAGCTACCAATAGTGCTCCATTCTTTGCCACCGTATATTTACCTATTAGTAGTTGCAAGTTCAGGCATTGGTCCGTGGTACCCATCCCTTTTCTGAATCCGTACTGGGCCATAGAGAGTGTTCCAGATTCCTCAAGCCAGCCGGTGAGTTGGCCAAGGACCACCCTACCCAATACTTTCACAGAGGAATCTATTAGGGATATCGGGCGGTAACAACTTGGGTCACCTCTATTACCCTTTTTGTATATGGGTATGATAACCGATCGTGCCCAAGTGGAGGGCAGGCCCGAATGACAAGCGTTAACAAAGACATTGAATAAAATCTTAGACCAGGTTTTTACATCTGATTTAAAAAGGTCTGCCGGGACTCCATCGGGTCCCGGAGCCTTATTACTTGTCATTTGCATAATGGCATGTGTAACTTCTGATTCTGTGAAGGTCAAAGAATATTTCTCCATGTTTAAGACTGGGCCTTCCAACATCCCATTCCCATCATAAACCTGTTTAAAATGACTGTGCCACATTTTTTCCTGGATACCACAATCAAGCTCGCTGTTACTTTTATCCTGGAAAAAAGGCTTGTTAACCACAGTCCAAAATTTAGCGCTATTCTTAATGACATCTATTGATAAAAGCTCATTCCAGGCTTCCTCCCTAATTTCGTTTTTTCGCTTTCTTTGTGCCTTTTTATAATCATTCCTAAGGGCAGAAATTTCCGCTTTGTCAGGCGGGTCAGCTTTCAATGCTACCATCAACTTCCGTTGGGCTATTGAGCAGTTGTGGTCAAACCATTTTTCCCCATTCCTAGGTTGCCCCTTAGCTGCTTTTTTAAGGTCACTATCGACCTGGGGACAGATTCTGCCGTAGGCTACTAGGACCTCATCCCCTATGATACCATCTTTCAGGCAAGTGGTCATGTAATCCCCAACCTTTCCCAGCAAATTTTCCTGGAAATCCTTCGGTACCACACGGCACCATTTCAATCGTCGAGCTTGATCGGTGGGCCTTATATCAAGGATTCCAGCAGTCAGTATGGGATTCGCTTTTTTCCTTAGGTCATCTGTCAGAGTCACCTTAACTGGGTTATGATCTCCATAGGGAGACCAGCTGACATTATACTGACTAACCCTGTTTGCTAAGTTTACACTCACAAAGATGTAATCAATAGTAGACCCCAAACCACTACCCTTATAGGTTGGGATGTCTCCTGTAAATTTAGTGGGGTAGATCAAGTCATTGCCAACGACCAAATCTTCTAAATACATTCCCTGCGGGGTGTGTTGAAAATGAATATTATCTTGGTTTGCTGGGCCTAAACTGTCCCAAACAAAACAATTACCTTTACAACAATGAACATTAAAATCTCCAAGCACAATGACCGAATAATGATTCGTACAATTAGCATTATACAATTCCAAAAAATCGTGTAGACTGACTAAATGTTCATTTGGAGTACTCTTAACAAAAGAGTTATAAAAGTTGACAATGAGCCAATTCCCAGTTGAATTAGTTTGGATTTCCACTGCAAGGCAATATGGCGTGCCAGTCTCCACTTTGGTATAAGTCCCTTCAAGTTTTAATGAAATGAAGGTTAAAAGTCCGCCCTTTGGCCTCCCCATGGGGGAAGCAACTGCAGCCGACCAAAAAGCTGCATACCCATCCAGCAAAAAGGTATTCTCCGTGTCCCAGGTTTCTTGTAACCCAATAATTTCACAGTCTGTTAAACAGTTCCTCCACTGTACATCATTTGCTTTACTGTTCAGCCCAGCGATGTTCCAACTGAGGACCCTCGTACCTAGACGTGTGGCCCTCACTACCACCAGACCATCAGTGGGGCCACCTTGGACATCCCCCATTGTATTCATAACATTTAGGGTACCACCCTAGCTAGGGCTCACTGAGTTTCCATTTAACCCACAATCCTCCTCCACAATCAGTGTGGGAGCTTCTATGGCAGGTGTAAGATGGTCCCAGCCATATTCAAGTCAATCATTTGAATCTAAGCCACTCTGGGGTTTATAACGATTTAATGTGGCAACCCCGTGGGCAATGTACCCTACAGCGCCTATTCCTCTGCCCCTGCATAAATCATTAGCGGGCTGCTGTGTTAAATGTCTGTAGAAATATCCCAATGAGCGAAGTGTGATGCCCTGATCAGTATGTGGCAGCGAGGACGCTCTTAACAAGGCATTATTAACTAGAAGTGGGTTACTGAAATTTATAATGACACAGTCCCCCCTAATATTCTTGTGTGATCGTCCTATCCATGAGACTCTCCTGGTGGTTAATAGCTGATGTGATAACCCTACTGGAAACCCACACTCTTTATTTAGCCACAAAACAGTTTTGTTCTTTAAAGAATCGTGGGATTCTAACTTGTTTGGCAAACCGCCCTCTATTAGAGGTGGAACATTAGTCAACACTGCAACAAATGGGGCACATTCAGGAGGTAAGTCTGGTTGTGCACTAACCGTGCGACCGGACTTTGCTTCTGCCGTCCCCCTCTTACTCCCTAGGGATGTTACTGAAGGTGTAGTTTTACTCGCAGTTGGCAGGGGTACAGCGGCTGCTGGTTCTACTAATCTGGGTCCTTCCCTAAGGGGCTTAGGTAGCTCGTTGTTAACTCTGGGGCCCTTTTCAGCAGTGCTAACACTTACTGTTATATCACTACAGGGTCCCAGGAGGTTTCCTAGTCTCTCAATTTCATGTCAATTTTGACCACTAGAGGTTTAACTATCTTAGTGATTTTGGCCTCCAAAATGCCAATCAGGCAGTCTATTTGTTCTGAGTCAATTTTAAATGTGGCATTGTTAGACAAAACCTCATTTATACTATCCCCACTAGTGGGTGGCGGATCTATTTTTTTATTAGAGTTTCGGCCACCCCCCCGTTTGATTTGTGTATGCTTACGAGATCTCAACACTCTCTGTGTTACCGGGGCCGAGGAACCCTCTAGTGGAGCATCATTAATATCATTTGGGTCAGCCGTATTTTCCTGAGTCTGCACTAATTCAGAGGGTAGGAGAGCTAAATCTGCCGTGTTAATCAGGTCAAGTTGTTCAATGCTATAGCTAACACCCTGAGTAGGAGGAGAAGGCAATGTAGTGGGCGAACTAGACAATGAAGAGGAACTAATACCCTGACCCAGTGATTTGCGTCTTTCACTATTGATTTTAGTTACAACTTTCACCAGATAGTTATCTAGTGTTGCAGCTGCAGGAAGTGTTTTGCCTGTTGTAGATTTCAACATTTTCAACGGTACCACAAGGTTTGTTATTAAAAATACGAACAATATATAATGCCTAAACAAACAAATAATAACAAAACAATCAAAAAAGGGGGAAGTTCAGCTCCTTGTCCTATAAGATAGCCACACAAGCTCTTTAAAGAGAAGAAACTCACTATGTCCAAAGGAACAGGGGACGGGAGCGAAAACCTGTTGCCAAGAGCCGTGGCCCAGCCCAGCCTCCTTATGCCTCTGAGGGCCTCAGAGGGCCCGCCCTTTGCCCGGGCTTAGCCCGGCACCGTCCGCGCGCGTCCGCGACGCGGAGGAAGCACCTGGTGTTTATGCGCCTCCGGGCGCGCTCAGGCAGGAAGTAGGCGGTGCAAGATGTCCCCGGGCAGGCTGGAAGCTGTAGTCTCCCCCCGCGGCGACCGTGCAAAGCAACAGGCTATGGCGGCGGGGGAGAACAAACAGCGTATGGACCCCAGCAACGATGTTCTCCACGACGGTCTCTGCCCCAGGAAGTAAGTATTACTGTCAAGATAGAAGGATAACCAAGTGATGACACTGGCCTCTCTTGGCAGTTGATGGAAATCCTATCAATTTGTGCTAATTTCCTTTGTTCTTCCTTTTCTCTCTTTTTCACCTATATCTCAGCTCTAGAGTTATTGGTTTAGAAAGGGTAGTCTACTTAGGTGTAAAGATATAGGTTCTTTGTTCTTCACAAAGGTTTCCTTGACCACCAGTTCCTTCGGTAGTTTTTTCGAATTGTATTGGGGATTGGAATTGTAGTTTGGTCGTTACACTCTTCCCTAAGACCCTCTTTCTCCCTCTCGGGAGATGTTTTGTATGTTATAAGGCCATTCTGTGGAAGGTGACTCAGCCACGGTGAAAGGTAATTGTTCCAATTTTTCAATGTGCAGCATTGTATACTTTGCATCTCTTTGTGCCATCGTTTTCTGCCTTTCTGTTAGATTATAAGCAGAAACCAGATACGTACTGTTGATATATCCCCAGGACACATGACCTGAGCGCAATTATTGTAGCGTCCAGCTTAATAATAGAATAGAGCGTAACTGTGATTATTCATTTTGAAGAATGGATAGGTACTCTTCTATCATATCTATTGCAGAGGACACAATGTTGCCCAGTGAAAAAATCCTGGATGTTAATGTGGTCATGTCATTGTTGACCACAGCCATAGTCTTTTCTAGGTTAACCCTATCAATCTCGCACAATCTCTTGGCAGCTTCTTTACCTCGTTGGAAATAGCATATAAGAAGTGTTTGTGGCGTGGTTTTCAGGGATCTAGCAAAGAATTTCTTAGATCCATGTCGTCTCAAAGTAAGGACAAGTGTAGTTTCACATGGGACAGTGTTGAGGTTCTCAGCCAATCTAGGCATAACTTCCTAACACTGTAGGATGTCACCACTCCTGGAAGTTCCAGTTGTACATAGCGTTGGTCTGGCCTACGGATACTAAACTAAACTCTTCGTTGGTACCCTTGAATATTAATTCATACCCATTTGTGTTGATATGCCAAACTAACCATCCCTTCCAATTGGGGTCTGTTGAATTGTATGAAACCTCGTGTATAATGTCATCTGGCGTAATAACATATAATAACCTTGAATATGTAAAGCGCATAGCTACCTCCGAAGTGGTTTCCTGGCGCTGGGGGCCCTCAGGAAGATTAAGTGAGCTATTGCCCAGAGTCACATGGTGCTGGGCTGACCTGCCGCCGGCGCCGGCGATCGAATTGTGAACCCCGTGGTCCAAAGTCAGGCACCCTGGCCGGCTGCACCACACCTCTTCCACAAGCGTATCCACACTATGCTCTGTATAGTTTTGCCATCCCTCAAAGTGTGTAAGTGAGGGTATTCGAGGCATGTTAAAGCCCTTGATCTTGGCTAGTCCAAGACAAAAAGTCTGTTGCACCGTGTCGTTCAGGAAGAAAATGTAGTGTGACATGAGACATGCTCTAAATACTGCCTCTGTTCCCTGAACTTGCCAATATTTAGTCCCCCAGACCTATTTTGTGTCTATGGTGTCCCTCCAAAAGTTGAAACCCTGTAAAGACAGCTGGGAGATAAAGGACGCCGAGTACTTCGGTTTTGTGTTGGTGTGCATATTTTTCTTTGCAGCTGTAGGTGCAACCTTATAATAATATGAGGTTGGGTCTGAAGTGTTAAACCCAGAAAAATAAGCAGACTTGTGTGCAAAAGTTTGTGAACCACCTTTCGGTGGTGTTGGGCAATGTTCCCATTGGTGATAAGTAAAAACATTACATGGGATACTCATTTTGTGCAAGAAATGATGACCATTATGTTGATAACAATACACTGTATCAAAAAAAAAGGATGTATCATCATACAATTCATTTTTAGAGAATGCAGCAGATTGTTCTAAACCAGACAGCATACTATTCACAGTTTTAAAGTCCCAATCATCAGAGAATGTGCTGGAGGTGATGATATCATTCAAAGACATTTTAAATACATGTAGCATTTTCAAAAGTTCAGTGGGACCATAAATCTCATGTGAAACTCTGTCCCAAACTATTCCTACAGGAATCTGAACTGCTGTAATGATCACAAAAGACATGTCCCTCCGTTCACGATGAGATGATGTATGTGGTTTTAGGACCAAGTTCAGATGTTGTACTGCGGAGCATTCTGGGCGATAATGTCCATTCAGTAGCAGGAAAAAAACAGTCACTATACCAATACAGTGGACTAGGAACAGTAGACCAATTGCAATCCAGAGCTGTAGCCAGGGAGAAACAAATTTAGTCTTTTTTAGCCAAAGGTAGATATTATATATTTTTTCTTTTCATGAAACAGAAGCTGGTGATGACTCAGGTTCACTCTGATCCAGTGAGAAGGTATTGAAGTCGATATAGTAGCCAGACGCTGTTTGATCTATCTTTGGTTGCTCAGCAGGTTTCGTTGAACTGGCAGATGACGCATTGTGAAACATATTCACATAGATGTCGGTATTAGGCCGAATTGAGATCTGTATTTTATTCGTCTTTTAGTGTTGTTCAGTTTCAATAGGCATGAGTTCCATTCCATTGTTGGAAACTCCGTTACTTCATACAGTATAATCTTCAAATGCTATTAATCTTTCACTATAAACTTCCTGTATGGTAGCGCGAGGAGATCAGCTGTTACACAGGAGCCCATGCAGCCTGCTATTCAGTATCTGCCACATATTTTGGTTTGGTCAAATCAATGGAGACAAATCTCTTTTCTTTGTTTCCAGCAAGAGGCTGAAGGAGTACTGTTCTTGCTCCTTTGACAGCCAGGAAAGGTACATGCGCTCTGTAAGACGCCCCAAATGCTTTCTTGTCCACAATATTTTCCCTGACCAGGTCCCCAATCTTTGGGACCCAGGCAGGTCTTTCCAAAAAAGCTTTTACTTCCCCAGTGGTGGTGCATTTTACCTGGACATTGCTTTGTAGTGCCTGGAATTCATTGAGTTCCTGTAAAACAGCCAAACAATCATTGATGTCAAATGCTTTTTCATCCACCACTGTGCTGCCACAATCGAGGTTGGGTACCCAAATTCTCATCCCAAACAGGCCCTGATCTGGAGTACGGCCTCCTAGGGAACTTCTTCTCATGTTATTAATTGCCCTCTGGACCAAATATAAGTGATTGTCTGAACTTCTACCCGAACCCAATACCCTCACTGTTAAGGATTGATTTAACTCCCGGTTTTTCCTTCCACAATTGAATTTCCCTCGTGATTATACGAAGAGGAGTACCGCAACGCCACACCCATACTCCCCATGGCTTCTTTGTAAGCCTGAGAGCTAAACACAGGGCCACAGTCAGAATATAATGTGCCAATTGCGTATGTCCCAATGAAGACTCCCAAATCATTTATAACAGTTTGAGTATCAGCCGAGCGCTGGGGCCAAACTCACAGGAATCTAAAGCATGAATCCACTGCCACCAAGATGCACTTGTAAGCCCCGTCAGATTGTAAGGGGCCACAGTGGTCCAAATAGACACATGCGAGAGGTCTGTCTGATATCAGTAGTGGTGTCTGTGGTGGGCGTGCTATGGTGAAACCCTTCTTTAGCTGACAGATGTCGCACTGAAGGACAAAGCCCTTAGTATATTTAGTAAGACCAGGCCACCAATAACGTTGTTTCAGTAGTGAAACCGTTGCAGTAATACCTACATGTGCTGAACTCAGACCCTTGTGTCCAGCTAGTATTAAACCTAATCTGTAATCCATGTTTGGTATTACGCTAGCCCCCACTCCTGGAATTTGAGCATACAGAATATTTTGTGCATCTAACTTGTAGGCGTACTTGAGTGGAAAACCTTTTGGCAAGGATGAGCTGCCTTTACGCGAAGCGATTACAGCAACCATTATCTGTCCATCTATCCTCGTGCTAGAACAAGTGATTGCAGCAATGGCAGCAGTTCGCACTGTACCTTTAGCAGCCCTATCAACCAATGAATTCCCTTCAACGTACACGCCAACTGTTAGACCTGTCAGCCCTTTGGGTGGTCCCTCCCCATCATTATTTATTTTGTCCCACTTTTGCCTCAAACCCTGTTTGAATTTTTCCTTTTTGGGAACCACCAGACTTTTTCGTGTTGCTACAGATTCAGGGAGCCATTTTAGCTACCCCTGAAACTTCTGTCTGAGGGCCTGGAGCACAAAATGGTGGCCACCTGTGACATCACCAGCATCCACTGGAACCTACCAGCACCTTCCAGAACATTCCAGGAGATTCCAGAACTCTGTGACAGTTGGAGACCGTTTAGAATGTTGGGAGGTTAAGACAGAGTGTTGGCAGTTGGAGCTGGCAGTTGGCACCTGACTGGTGAAGAGAGAGGAGCACAACAGTGAAGGAGGAAGGAGTGAAGCAGCAGGGGTGGAAACTTGTGCCTGGAGTGGGGTCCATAAACCCACCCTTGATACTTGTCCCTACTGATGGATCCCAGCCTATAGCCCTGTGTGGGAAGAAGACAGAAGAAACTTATCCTAAGGACCTGGACAGCAGGAACAGGCCTTAGAACCAAGAAAACAGCAAGATTCTGACCTGAGAACTGGTTTCCCTGGAGTCCGGCGTCGAGTAGCCTGAAGACCTGGAGCCCGAGGTGGAGAAGCGGCGCTGACTGAAGTAGCAGACGTCGTACCCGGAGCCGCCTGAGGTCGTGAGAGGGCGCCGACGGAGGTCGTGAGGAATACCAGAGGTCGAGGAGGAAGTGAACCGAGGTCGAGCGAGCGGCGTCATCGGAGGAGTGAAGTCCGCCCTCCGGAGTCGTCGGAGACCGAGGTAGAGGAGCACCGGAGGTCGGGAGTGAGGATCGCACTCCGGAGTCGCCCGGAGCCTGTGAGGAGGAGCACCGGAGGTCGGGGGTGAGGATCGCACCCCGGAGTCGCCGAAAGTCGACATCGAGGCCAGGCCGGCCGACGTCATCGGAGCCGAGAGCGCCATCGGACCGGAGCCGCCCGAAGTCGACATCGTGAAGAGACTGCCCGACGCCGTCGAATCGGAGGTCGAGATCGAACCGAGGCCACCGACATCGGACCGGAACCGCCTGCCGGCGTCGTCAAAGAACTGACATTGTGCCGAGGCCGCCGAGACCGAACCGGAACCGCCTCACGGCGTCGACACGACTCCAGCGGCGTCGGAACATCAGAAAAAGGGCAGTAAGTGGAGTAGAGGGCGCCTAAGGCCCTGTGGAGACCTGAGAGACTGCTCTAAGGGGCTAGGGAGGTGCTGAAACCCACCTGACTGTGCCTGGGGTGAACTGGGACTAACCTAGAGAGGTTGTGTGGAGAGAGAAAGCCAGGGCACTGGTATACCCCCCTTGGATTTACCTCAGATTAGGCCTCAGCCTTGTCCCAGCCAGGGAGTAGCCCCCCTCAAGCCTTCCACAACCCTACAAGCTGTGCCTGGGCAATATCAGCCCTTAAGAATTGAAGTGTCATCTGATTATATGAGGGTTGCTGTATACTTTTAATTATTTATTGGGGGTACTGTATTTATTGAGTTTTTACCTATTTATTGCTTCACTATATTTATAGGTCCACAGGACTTGATGGTGTACAATATTTATTGGTACAGTATTTATTGCCTCAGAATATTTAATTGCCTGTATTACCTGCACTGATATTTATGTCCCTTGTATTTATGATCACCCCTATTTATTGAATCTTCAGATAATATTTATTTGACCTGCACTAATTGAAACTTGTATATTGTGATTGACCTATTTATTTTTCCAATCAGCAACTAAGAGAAAAAGATAAAGAAAGAATATTTTCATAATTTTTACGGTGTAGAGTCGTTTTTGGAACGGATGCACGCATGGTTATTGTATGGGTATATTGTATGCTTAGCACTGCGCCTGTTTCCTGACCACTCGAGCCAAGCTACCACAGTGTGTTCGGGGAGTCCACCACCACCCTGCGGAGTGGGAGTGGGCTGTTTCCAACATAAATTGGTGTTCAGTGGTGGGATAGAGCTGTGCCTACATATACTCAACAATAACTGTGGGTAGTCCATAGGCCTACACCGGGAGTTTTCTCACAGTGGCCTTCCTAATTGTGGGTTTTTGTTTTTTCCAAATTTACTCTGGTGGTGGGAGGAGGTATTACTAAAGGTACCCCCCTACATTGCTACTGCACAAAACCTGTCCTCTAACCTGAGTGGGCAAGATGGAGTTTGTACTAGAGAATCTAGAAACGTACACTGTGGCCCAACTCAGGGAGTTTTGCCAGCGGGAGGGGGTGTACTGTCCCCCAGGAGCAAAGAAGGGTGCACTCCAAACCAGCTTAAGGGCTTGGGGGGAGGCACGCCGAGAAAGCAAGGCTGAGGAGGAAGACAGGGATGGAGAGCCTGACCCCGAGGGGGCTGAGATGTACCAACCTGAGGTGGGGAACCTGTCAGCAGGGCCCAGGACACTTTCTAGGAAGGGCAGCACTGTCTCTAGCGGGGGCTTATCCAGCGTGGAGTTAGCAGATCGGAGAGAGAAAAGACAGCTCACATGGGATTTAGCAAAGCTGGAGAAGGAGAAGGAGGAACAGAGGTTGGCTCATGAGACGGAGAAAGAGAGGATGGCTCATGAGATAAGACTGAAAGAGATAGAGCTTCAGATCCTAAGAATTGGAGCACCAACTGTTCCTAATGGTGGCAGCCAAATCCAAGAGTCCACCAGGGAACCCAAACCTTACCTGCCAAAGGACATAGTAGCTAGCTATGGGGCGGGTGACGACATCGCCAAGTGGCTAGCAGCCTATGAGGTCTCGTTGAGGGCCCATGGGGTCCCAGTGAAGTACTGGGAGGGGGATTGTATAAGTACATGCCTCCAGCTGGTAGGGATGCTTTATTGGCCCTCGAAGAGGATGAGCAGACCCACTACCCCACCATGAAACTGGCGCTCATCAGAAAGTTTGGACTAACACCTGAAAAGTACAGACAGAAGTTCAGGGGTAGTCACAAGCTGGGCACACAGAATTGGGTGGACTTCCTGGACTATGCAAAGAAGGCACTGGAAGGTTGGATTCAGGGCAGTGAAGTAAGGAACTACGAGGAGCTGTTTGACCTAGTACTGAAGGAACACCTACTCGAGAAATGTTTCCCTGAACTGCGGCAACACCTGGTGGATAGCAAGCTGACCAGTCCCCGGAAGCTTGCTGAGGAGGCGGACATTTGGGCTAGTACCCGGGTGTCCACAAGGGGGACTGGAGGGGATACTCAAAAGGCCGGACAGGGCGCCCCCCAGAAGAAAGAGGGAGGGGAAAAGAAAAAGGAGTTCTCCAAAGGCCCCCAAAATAACTTCCAAGGGAAGGGAACAGGATTCACCTCTAAGGCTAACCCACCCAGAAACCCTAATCCTGGCCAGAGTCAGCAGCCAAGGGTTGTCCATTGCTACGAGTGCGGTGGCGTTGGACACTATAAAGGAGATCCGAAGTGTCAGAAACGATCACCCCCTCCCACTGGAGGAAAGCCCCCCGGAGTAGCTAGTGTAGTGCTCGGGGAGGAGATGCCCTTAACTAAGGGAAGGGAGTGGGCGGGTGTCACTCTAGTGTCCCTGGGAGAACGGGAGATGGTTCCTAAGATCCAGGTGCCCGCAAATACCGCAAAGTATGGGCAGTGGATCATCATCAACGGCCAAAGAGGGGAGGCTCTGAGAGACACAGGAGCCAGTATGACTATGGTGCGTAGCCAGCTGGTGTCTCCAGAGCAGGTAATTCCCGATGGACTCCACCCAGCCGCGATGGCTGACGGCAGAACAGGTCACTATCCCGTGGCCGAGGTTCCCTTTGAATGGGGGGGGGTTGCAGGTTCACTTCGAGTTGCCGTAAGCCCTGCCGTGCCAGTCGATTGTCTGCTGGGGAATGACATGGAGCACAACGCTTGGAAGGAGGTGGAATACCGGACTCACACCGAGATGCTGGGTACACCTGACTGGGCCTGTATTAGTACAAGGTCCGCGACTACCCGAAGAGGGAGTTCATTTCGGCTGGAGCCTGGAACAAAGGCCCAGCCAGCTGCCAGTCAAGGGAAGAACCGAGGACAGGAGGAGCCTGCCTCGGCATCCCCACCCCGTAGGACGGATAGGCCACCGGAGGTGGTGGACCAGGAGTCTGCGGTGGGGGACGTTACCAACCTGGAGGACCTACCCATCCCGGCCGAGTGGCACGTGGAGGGAGGCCCGTCCAGGGAGGAATTCTGCCAGGGCCAGAGGGAGTGCCCTACCCTTGAGGGGCTGAGGCGACAGGCCGAAGCCCAGGCAGCAGGGAACGTTGAAGGGAACTACAGTGTTTACTGGGAGGATGGCCTCCTCTACAGTGAACCCAAGGCACCCCTACACGGATCGTCACGAGCCTTGGTAGTCCCTCAACGTTATCGAGCCTTCCTTCTGGAGTTGGCTCACGAGATACCATTGGCAGGACACCTGGGGCAAGACAAGACCTTCGCCCGTCTTGTCCCACACTTTTATTGGCCTAAGATGAAAGTGTCGTCCGATACCTACTGCCGGACATGTGTGTCTTGCCAAGCCAGTGGGAAAACAGGGGTGAAGCTGAAAGCTCCCCTGGAACCACTTCCTGTCATTAGCACCCCCTTTGAAAGGGTGGGCATCGACATTGTGGGTCCGTTAGATCCACCAACTACAGCTGGTCACAGGTTTATCCTGGTTCTGGTGGATCATGCCACACGGTACCCAGAGGCAATACCTCTGAGGACCATAACAGCACCTGTTGTGGCTAGGGCCCTGATGGGAATCTTTACCCGAGTGGGTTTTCCCAAGGAAGTTGTGTCCGACAGGGGGACCAACTTCATGTCAGCGTATATGCGGGCGATGTGGAAGGAGTGTGGAGTGACATACCGGTTCACCACTCCTTACCACCCCCAGACCAATGGTCTGGTGGAGAGGTTTAACAAAACCTTGAAGGGCATGATCAGAAGTCTGCCTGAAAGCCTGCGGAGGAAATGGGACGTCCTCCTACCCTGTTTACTTTTTTCCTACAGGGAAGTGCCACAGAAGGGAGTGGGCTTCAGCCCCTTCGAGCTTCTGTATGGGCACCCTGTGCGTGGACCTCTCAACCTGGTGAGAGACGGATGGGAAAGAACTCCCAGAAAGCTTCCCCAGGATGTGGTGAGCTACATGCTGGCCTTCCGGAGCCAAATGGCTAAGTTGTGGAAGCAAGCTTCTGACAACTTGGAAGCCAGCCAAGCAGTGATGAAGGCGTGGTATGACCACAATGCTCACCCGGTGGAGTTGGAGCCTGGCCAGAAGGTGTGGGTGATCGAACCGGGAGAGCTTAGTGCCCTCCAGGATCGCTGGTCAGGACCCTTTGAGGTGTTGGAGAAGAAGGGTAAGGCTACCTACTTGGTGGACCTGAAGACCCCTCGTCAGCCCCTGCGGGTGCTGCATGCCAACCGCCTCAAACCCCACCACGAGAGGCCCGAAGTCATCTTGATGATGGTGACTGACGGAGGAGAGGACGTGGAAAGCGAGCCTCTCCCTGATCTGTTTGCGTCTCAAGAGAAGGATGGGTCGGTGGAGGGAGTGATTCTCTCCCCATCTCTAACTCCTGAACAGCAGGAGGACTGTCGCCAGGTCCTGGGGCAGTACTCTTCGTTGTTCTCCCTTGTCCCGGGTAGGACTCACCTGTGCGTCCATGACGTGGACACAGGAGACAGCCCACCTGTGAAGTCCAAGATCTACCGGATGTCAGACAAGGTGAAGGCCAGCATTCATAGTGAAGTCACTAAGATGCTGGAGCTAGGAGTGATCGAACCTTCTAGCAGCCCCTGGTCTAGTCCGGTGGTGTTAGTACCAAAAGCTGCACCACCGGGTGCCCAACCAGAACTGAGGTTCTGTGTGGACTACCGGGGACTGAATTCAGTGACCAAAACTGATGCTCATCCGATCCCTAGGGCGGATGAATTGATTGACCGGCTGGGAGCTGCCCAATATCTAAGTACCTTTGACCTTACTTCTGGGTACTGGCAGATCTCTTTGACTGATGGAGCAAGGGAAAGGTCAGCCTTCTCCACGCCCCATGGCCTCTACCAGTTCTGTGTGATGCCCTTTGGGCTCAAGAACGCACCTGCCACGTTTCAGCGCCTGGTAAACCAGATCCTCACCGGAATGGAGAGTTTTTCTGCTGCTTATCTGGATGACATAGCCGTCTTCAGTAACAGCTGGGAGGATCACTTGCGTCACCTGCAAGCTGTTCTCCAGGCCCTGAGACAAGCTGGATTGACGATCAAGGCCAGCAAGTGCCAGATCGGGCAGGGGTCGGTAGTGTACCTTGGACACTTGGTGGGTAGGGGAGCGGTGCAACCCCTCCAGGCGAAGATCGAGGCCATCATGGCCTGGGAACCCCCCAAGACACAGACTGAGGTCCGAGCATTTTTGGGCCTCACGGGATACTACCGCCGCTTCGTGAAGGGGTACGGTACCATCGTAGCCCCCCTCACGGAGCTCACGTCCAAGAAACAACCTCGACGGGTAGTCTGGACGGAGGCTTGTCAGCAAGCCTTTGAGAAATTGAAGAAAGCCATGTGCGAGGCCCCGGTCTTAAGGGCCCCAGACTTTTCCAAGGAGTTCATTGTCCAGACAGATGCATCAGAACATGGCATTGGGGCAGTGTTATCGCAACTCAACGAAGAGGGTCTGGATCAACCCGTGGTCTTCCTATCCCGGAGACTACTTCCCAGGGAACAGAAGTGGAGTGCAATAGAGCGTGAAGCCTTTGCAGTGGTATGGGCTCTGAAGAAGTTGCGGCCATACCTGTTTGGCTCGCACTTCCTAGTTCAGACCGACCACAGACCCCTTCGTTGGCTGATGCAAATGAAGGGGGAGAATCCCAAGTTGTTGAGGTGGTCTATTTCCCTACAGGGGATGGACTTTCAGGTGGAACATCGGCCTGGAGTGGACCACGCCAATGCAGACGGTCTCTCAAGGTATTTCCGCCTTAGTGATGAGAACTCCCAAGGGGTTGGGTAGCTCTCCCCACTTTCAGCTGGGGGGGACGCGTGTTAGACCTGTCAGCCCTTTGGGTGGTCCCTCCTCATCATTATTTATTTTGTCCCACTTTTGCCTCAAACCCTGTTTGAATTTTTCCTTTTTGGGAACCACCAGACTTTTTCGTGTTGCTACAGATTCAGGGAGCCATTTTAGCTACCCCTGAAACTTCTGTCTGAGGGCCTGGAGCACAAAATGGTGGCCACCTGTGACATCACCAGCATCCACTGGAACCTACCAGCACCTTCCAGAACATTCCAGGAGATTCCAGAACTCTGTGACAGTTGGAGACCGTTTAGAATGTTGGGAGGTTAAGACAGAGTGTTGGCAGTTGGAGCTGGCAGTTGGCACCTGACTGGTGAAGAGAGAGGAGCACAACAGTGAAGGAGGAAGGAGTGAAGCAGCAGGGGTGGAAACTTGTGCCTGGAGTGGGGTCCATAAACCCACCCTTGATACTTGTCCCTACTGATGGATCCCAGCCTATAGCCCTGTGTGGGAAGAAGACAGAAGAAACTTATCCTAAGGACCTGGACAGCAGGAACAGGCCTTAGAACCAAGAAAACAGCAAGATTCTGACCTGAGAACTGGTTTCCCTGGAGTCCGGCGTCGAGTAGCCTGAAGACCTGGAGCCCGAGGTGGAGAAGCGGCGCTGACTGAAGTAGCAGACGTCGTACCCGGAGCCGCCTGAGGTTGTGAGAGGGCGCCGACGGAGGTCGTGAGGAATACCAGAGGTCGAGGAGGAAGTGAACCGAGGTCGAGCGAGCGGCGTCATCGGAGGAGTGAAGTCCGCCCTCCGGAGTCGTCGGAGACCGAGGTAGAGGAGCACCGGAGGTCGGGAGTGAGGATCGCACTCCGGAGTCGCCCGGAGCCTGTGAGGAGGAGCACCGGAGGTCGGGGGTGAGGATCGCACCCCGGAGTCGCCGGAAGTCGACATCGAGGCCAGGCCGGCCGACGTCATCGGAGCCGAGAGCGCCATCGGACCGGAGCCGCCCGAAGTCGACATCGTGAAGAGACTGCCCGACGCCGTCGAATCGGAGGTCGAGATCGAACCGAGGCCACCGACATCGGACCGGAACCGCCTGCCGGCGTCGTCAAAGAACTGACATTGTGCCGAGGCCGCCGAGACCGAACCGGAACCGCCTCACGGCGTCGACACGACTCCAGCGGCGTCGGAACATCAGAAAAAGGGCAGTAAGTGGAGTAGAGGGCGCCTAAGGCCCTGTGGAGACCTGAGAGACTGCTCTAAGGGGCTAGGGAGGTGCTGAAACCCACCTGACTGTGCCTGGGGTGAACTGGGACTAACCTAGAGAGGTTGTGTGGAGAGAGAAAGCCAGGGCACTGGTATACCCCCCTTGGATCTACCTCAGATTAGGCCTCAGCCTTGTCCCAGCCAGGGAGTAGCCCCCCTCAAGCCTTCCACAACCCTACAAGCTGTGCCTGGGCAATATCAGCCCTTAAGAATTGAAGTGTCATCTGATTATATGAGGGTTGCTGTATACTTTTAATTATTTATGGGGGTACTGTATTTATTGAGTTTTTACCTATTTATTGCTTCACTATATTTATAGGTCCACAGGACTTGATGGTGTACAATATTTATTGGTACAGTATTTATTGCCTCAGAATATTTAATTGCCTGTATTACCTGCACTGATATTTATGTCCCTTGTATTTATGATCACCCCTATTTATTGAATCTTCAGATAATATTTATTTGACCTGCACTAATTGAAACTTGTATATTGTGATTGACCTATTTATTTTTCCAATCAGCAACTAAGAGAAAAAGATAAAGAAAGAATATTTTCATAATTTTTACGGTGTAGAGTCGTTTTTGGAACGGATGCACGCATGGTTATTGTATGGGTATATTGTATGCTTAGCACTGCGCCTGTTTCCTGACCACTCGAGCCAAGCTACCACAGTGTGTTCGGGGAGTCCACCACCACCCTGCGGAGTGGGAGTGGGCTGTTTCCAACACCAACACATTGATGACTCAGTGTATGAATCACGTAAACCTGTCGCAAGCATTTTTCAGCTCTGCCACTTGTTCTCAAAGCAGTTTGTGCTTCATTGTGCAACCTTTTGAATTTTTAAATCCATTCTAGCCCCAGTAGTGAAGATATTCATTGTAAGACTGGATACAATAAAATGAATCACACACAATTAGTGTGGGGGATTTTCCATCTGTGTTTTTAACTGCTAGTATCAGGGCTTTTAGTTCTGCCAGCTGTGCCGTGCAATCTCCTAGAGACTGTGTCTGCATATTGCTAGGACAGAGCTTACCATCCCATATACATCCCTTTACAATCGCACATGCAGCGCTGCATTGCTGTTTACTTTCTACCGCAGGTTGAGCGGAACCATCAGTGTAAATAATATATTCATAATGATCTAGAGGCAGTCTTTCATTCAGAAGAGGATATTCTTGTTTGTACTGCAAGAATGCTTGTGTTTTTAATGTAGGGTCATACTTTTAGTCTACATCTGTTGTAGTGGGAGAAATGGCCCACTGTATCCATCTTGGATATAGTGCTTTGGCATTTGGAACGCATGCTTTTGTAAATGTCTCTAAGATTGGTATTGGACTCACAACTGTTATTCGTTTCCCTTGAGCTAATGCCCTTTCTCTCACTACAGCAGTTTGTACTGATGTCAGTATTTTTTCCGTGGATGCACAATGCCTTTCAGCGTTTGTGTACGGATGAGATTTTAATGCAATGGGTACAGTTTCACTTTCATTGAAGGTGTGGTAGGTGTACCCGGATTGAACCGCAATTACACGGATCACCAAATTCATGGTGTTTACACGTGTGTGTAAGTGTTAGGAAGCTATCATGCCAGCTTGTAGGGAACATAATCTTTTTGTGTGTTCTTGTGTCCAAGGTCAGACTGAAAAATCAGGTCTGATTAAGTCGTAGAATGGTTTCACTTTTTTCTGTGTAATCCAAAACATATGTTCTGCTAAAATTTAGGAATCCTAAAATGGATTGTAGATTTTACAGAATCTTTAGAGGTTGCAGCGGCACACATTTTTCTAAAAAATTAGCTGCTAGACTTTTCCCTTCATTTGAGAGCTCATACCCCAAAAATAAGACATTGAGGTGGGCAATATTTGATTTTTTAAAGTTAAGATTGAAGCCCTCAGAGGCGCAACCCAGAATTATGTTACTCACCCTCTTCAAATGATCCAATAAATCATCTTCTAACAGATAAATATCATCTACATAGGACAATGCCTCCTCATTAAAATTTTGAAGTAACTCTGATACTCTTGCTGAGAAAAAAACCTGGGGCTATTCTGATACCCTTGGGGCAGTCTACAGAATTGGCGTTGAGAGCTTAGGGCTGAAAATGCTTTCAAATATCTGCTTTCAGGCGCTATATTTTGGCAGGAGAACCCATTCTGTGCAGCAAATGATTTTATGCAAGTGTTCAAATGCCTGTAGTCTAAAACTAGACGGTATGAATTGTCAGGATTCATTACCGGAAACAAAGGATTGTTCATGGAAGAGGTGCAATTCTCTATTACACCTTGGTATTCAAGTTGATCTAATATCTCCCTGACTTTCTTTTTAGCATCATGTTTTATTGGGTACTGTCTCTGTGGAGTTAGAGTAGTTTTTACTGGGATTCCATGGTGGGGTAACCCAGCATCCCTCCCTACGTGATTGTGGTATAATGCAGGAGCTAATGCTACTGCCCACTCCCACGCGTATAAATGTTTTAAAGATTCTGTAACGAGGTCGGAAAAAGCTGGTAAAATGACTGTTTCTCCTTTTGGGCAGTCCATAACGAATTCTGGAGGAGGCCAATCTTTTTCAGCCAAAAGGATATCGTATCCAAAAGTCAGATTCTCCCAAAAGAGACCCTTCACTTTTCTGGGTATGCCCCTCTCCATATAGAGTGCTATTTCACATAACTGGCGTGGGACACTAACCTTAGTATCAGGTGTTTCCACTGTTATATGCTCATTTAACCCCGCTGCTACCAGAAATTCCATCAGGTTCTGGCGAGCTATTGTTACTTGGGGAACACCCATCGCAACGCATGCGTCGCATCGCATGCGCTTACATCGCATGCCATCACAACGCACGCGACGTTACGCCGCGTGCGTTCACTACGCACGACGTTCCATCGCGGGTGCCATTGCATCGCGGGCGCTGTTAGAACGCAGGCGCGGGTACACGGGCGGCAGGGGAGACAACGTTGGAACCAGGTAAGGTCGACGCTGTTTTAGGGTTTAGGGTAGTTTATGGGTAGTGCAGTGGAGGGGGGGGGGTTAGGTTTTAGGGCTTAGGGTTAATTGTTTTATATGGGAGTGTTTTAGGCTTAAGGGTTAGGGCTTAGGGTTAGGAGGCGTGCATGCCAGAGTTTTAGGCTTTAGGGTTAGGGCTTAGGGTTAGGGGGCGTATAGGCTAGTGTTTTAGGCTTTTGGGTTAGGGCTTAGGGTTAGGGGGCGTGTATGTACGTGTTTTAGGCTTTAGGGTTAGGGCTTAGGGTTTATGTTAGTGTACGGTACTGTTTTGCCGTGAGTGTCGGGCGGAGTGCTGGAATGCGCGGTCTTGGTGTGCGTTGTAAATGTCTTTTGCATGCGTGTGAAGGCATTGTGCGATGTTGTGGTTTGCGTGGTGAATGCATGCTATGTAACGGTGTGTGCGATGTAATGAATGCGATGTAGTGGTGTGCGTTGTGTTTGTTTGCGTTGAATCGTCATACATCCTTGTTACTTCTGCTGCACTATCTAGCATTATTAGAGCACATTCCCCGTTCAGAAGTTGAGTCCTCAGTAGCCTGGGCATTTCTTATTTCAAGACCAGCTACTTTCTTCTTTTTAAATTGAGGTTTAGATTTTTGCTTATTTTCCTTTTTGATGTTATAGTCTGAAGTGCGATTTGTATCTCTTGATTTTGCTCGCTCTTCTGATCTGTGTTCTGACCGTCCTTCCCTCTCGGAGTGTTTTGATGAACCCTGAAATGAACGAGAGGAATGTGTATCATTATCCTGATACCTGTCAGGTTTCTTATAATTGTCATGATTTCTAAGGTTATACCTCCTGCCAGGACTAACTATTACTTGTGGCTTCACAGGTTTAGCTCCCAGATTATCTCTACCTAATGAAGCATAGGTGTCTTTGATAATTTTAGGTAATTCTTGTTCCTGTTGTGCAGGAGTGCATTCCCTAAGGCTTTGGCGTATAGCCACCACTGCCTCCCCTTTTATGTTTGATAACATAATCGTAGATACCTGGGAAAAATCGCCTATTAATTTCATCCATACGTTCAGAGCAGGTTCTGCCCTGTACTGATTCTGTATTGTCTTAATACCTCTGATATCACTGCTATTGAAGGGGTGCCATGAGTCCTGAGGTAAATGGCAGTGAAAACGGTGACCCAAGTGGTACAGTCCTCTATTTGGGGAAATACTCCCATCGGCAAGCAGATTGTTAATGTTCTGTGTTTTTCTTGTGGGCTTGTGTGTGGAAACTCAGCCTTTAGCTGTGCTATTTTCTGTGCTATCCAGAATGGCATCTTCTCAAGTTTAGTGGGCATTCTTCCCATAACTGTGTTCAGTGTTTGTGGGGTGATTATAGTTGCGGTCCCATTTAATTGTCCCGCTGGAGTAACCCTTGTAGGTTGAAGTGTGAGTGCTCTGATAACAAACTGAGTCAGATTTCTGTAAAGTTTTATTATTTCTTTGTGATGTGTACGCAAGTTTGCAATTGGTAATGTGTCAATTTCTGGAAGCGGTGTGTAAGAATCTAGGACTTTGTAGTGTGTAGGAGGGCGCCTTTAAACCAATTTATATGCTCTTGGTATGTGAGCAGAACTTCTATGTTCTCGTATGGACAGAATTCTTCTGGTATTTCATCCGGAGTATAAGAATGAAAAGTATTTGGGTGTGCGCCTGCAGGTGAGACTTTAACCCATAAATAGAATACCTCTGTCCTGAATGCCTTGTGAGCCTCAATCAAAAATGTTATGGTCCCCCCTAATGTTGAGAGACCAACATTTCCTAATTTAGCAGCAAGTGCATTTCTGCAATTTTCTGAAATGTTTATAGCACCTTCCTGCTCCGCTTCCTCCCTACTAGTACTAGCACTACCATGAGCCACAGTGTTTGGTGTCTGAGACATTATGGGTGGAAGTTTATAGAAAAAGATAAGGTTTTTGCACAATATGGGCAACTATAATCCTTCAAGCTTGTATAAACCTACAGCCAATACATAGGGTATACCTACTCAGCTGCGGCGGATTGTCTGTCCCCACTCCAGACATCTTTGGGTATATGTGAGTAGGCGTCTCTGAGAAAGCACGACTGAACTACTCAGATATCACCAATAAATAGAACCAAACCAACGTTGGGCACCATGTTGGTAGTTCCTACAAATCACTATAGGATCTAAGCATTTAGACAATATAAACTACGGGATTGGTCTCCAGACTGATTCTAGACACCCCGAAGTATATTTTCGTCTTGAACCAGCTAGCTCACAGTACCACTATAAACCCCTTTCACCAAGGAGCGATTAGTTTCTGGCAACTACTGAACATGACAACTCTGATCAATTAGAGATCGTGGAAACAGTACAGTACTTTTCGCTCAGTCAATCGTGCTCACTTGCTCTCAGAGAGCTATATAGAATAAATAATGGGGACGTTTTCAATAAGCATTTATAGTATAAAATATGTGTGCTGTGGCAACCATTAGACAGAAAAAGACGTATACAGTTATAAGCACCAACAGAGTAAAGAAACTGTAGATTCTACTATAGAGCTAAAACAATAAATATAAGCAGGCATATAGATATATGACAGTAATAATGCGTACTCCCACGTTGCAACCCTAACTATATGTACCTGAGTGTACCTAGCATGTGTGTAGGTGTAGAGCCAAGAATCTCCCTTGGAAAGAGCCAAACCCATTACCTGAGATGAGAGAACGAAGGACCCTGTGTTGATCTTGAGTTGAAAACCCTGTGAGGGATGTCAGAACACTGCGTACTGGAGTGTCTGTGGGCAGGGACCTCAGCATCTCGTATCAGTGTGTCAGCATGGAAGCTTCTCCTCTGTCTTGCCCAGTGAAGGGGTAATGTTTAGGGCCTGGCAGTTCAGGCTGGACAGTTCTCATTGGGCACAGGGTCAAGACTGATTTGCATATGGTTGGGTCCAAACTGGAATGGCATTGTGAGCAAGAAAACTATGGATTTGGGCCCAGATCTCTGTACTGGGGTGAATGTATGACATTGTTCTGCATTCTGTCCATCAATAGTTCTTTTAGCATTTGTCAACCCGAGTGGGACGGATATGTTCAGACGTGGGACTTGTGCTCTCCATGCCACTGGAATCAAGCTATCCTGGCTGAAGAGGGGTGTAACCCCGAAACCGGTCCTAGGATGCTTGTTTTCAATCCAGGAAGGAACCTGCCTTAGCTGTTTGAGCTGGACTGTTCCTATTGGGTGAAGGGTCAAGACTGATTTGCATACGGCTGGGTCCAAACTGGAATGGCATGGTGAGCAAAAAAACGATGGACTTAGGCCCAGATCTCTGTACTGGGGTGAATGTATGACATTGCTCTGCATTCTTTCCATCAATAGTTCTTTTTGCATTTGTCACCCGGAGTGGGGCGAGTATGCTCAGACGTGGGTCCCGTGCTCTTCATGCCACTGGAATCAAGCTATCCTGGCTGAAGAGGGATGAAACCCCAAAACCGATCCTAGGGTGCTTGTTTTCAGTCCAGGAAGGACCTGGTCTGGCAGTTCGGGCTGGATTGTTCCCATTGGGCGCAGGGTGAAGACTGATTTGCATACGGCTGGGTCCAAACTGGAATGGCATGGTGAGCAAAAAAAACATGGATTTAGGCCTAGATCTCTGTACTGGGGTGAATGTATGACATTGTTCTGCATTCTGTCCATCAATAGTTCTTTTTGCATTTGTCAACCTGAGTGGGACGGGTATGCTCAGACGTGGGTCCCGTGCTCTCCAAACCACTGGAATCAAGCTATTCTGGCTGAAGAGGGGTGAAACTCCAAAACCGGTCCTCGGATGCTTTTTTTCAGTCCAGACAGGACCTGGCCTGGCAGTTCGGGCTGGACTGTTCCCATTGGGCGCAGGGTCAAAATTGATTTGCATACTGCTGGGCCAAACTGGAATGGCATGGTGAGCAAAAAAACGATAGATTTAGGCCCAGATCTCTGTACTGGGGTGAATGTATGACATTGTTCTGCATTCTGTCCATCAATAGTTCTTTTTGTGTGTGATGACTGATTTGCATGTCGGCCAAGGATGACGATAGTGATGACCCTTATACAGAGTTATATGTAGAAGATGGTAATCCTGCTGTGATACTAAGAATCCTCATGCATAATAAATGAGGCTAGTTTTTCGGTGGAAACCACACAACATTTATTCAGCACTTAACTAGGTAAAAGGTCAGTGCCAGAACCGTTATGCAAAGCAAGGTTGAACAAATGTACATAAAAGGTTGTGCAACTACCTAGGCCTATATTGGGGTTCATTGGTGCTCATAAAATTACACCAATATGCATTTTGCAATTGATCTCCCCACGTCAAATGATTTATCACCATTCTGCTAGTGCTTGACTGATTTTCTGAAATGGCTTATTTTTTACTGTTACAAAAAAAATCCAGCTGCTGACAATTGGGCCTATCTATTTTTCCAACATGTAGTCACACTTCACAGGCTTCCATCAGTCATTGTCTCTGACCTGGGTCTACAATTTGTTTCCAATTTTGGCATGGTCTATGGAGATATCTGGGCATTGGTGTATGTCTAACAGCGTTACCCACAGATGTCTGAGTGTACGTCCAGATTTGTCCAACCTGTGCTCATAGCAAAGCATTTCATAATCCTCTGCCAAGCTTGTAACAATCCCTCCTTGTATCACCCATGCTGTGGTATTACATCAAATTGGATTTTGTAACTGATCTCCACACATCTAATGGTTTTATCATCATTCTGCTAATGGCTGTCTAATTTTCTAAAATAGCTCATTTTATTCTGTAAAAAAATCTCACTTTGATCATTTGGCTGATCTATTGATCCAGCATATAGTCAGACTTCACAGGGTGCCATCACTCATTGTCTCTGACATGGGTCTGCAATTAGTTTCCAACTTTTGGGGTGGTCTATGCACATCTCTTGGCATTGATGTACGTCTCTCGTCTGCTTAACACCTCCAGACTGGTGGGCTGACGGAGTGTACCTTTCAATCAATGGAGCAACATTCAAGATGGATTACCTTGACAGTTACCAGTGACTGGGATAAAGGATGACGCCTAGCAGAGTTTGCATATAACAATTCTGTACATTCCACTGCTGGTCATTCACTATCTACTGTTTAACTGGAATGCACCCAAGATCCTTACCTGTATACATTCCACACACACAAGGTCTAATTCATCAGTAGCAGACCCATGCCAGATGCAATAATCCCCCATGTGCAGTGATGGTCAGTCATCACTTTGATTTTGAAGTTCACCAAATATTGAATTCTAAATGACGGCAAGGTTATTTACACTATCTCATTGATTGGAAGGATTACAGACCTGCTGACCAGCATTGGGAACCAGCTGCCCACGCCCATGCCCCCCACCTGGACCAGATTTTCTGCATCACTTGCCTGAGAAGCCACTCCCTCTTATCCTGCCTTTGTGGGGAAGGGACGGTTAAGGGTGTTACAACAAAAGCTTGCATTTTGGGTACACTGGCCCATAGCATGTGACTGAGACACATCCTGTTAACCAGTCTTCCCACTTCCCCATTCTTTTAACTCTCAAGAAAGCCATAATAAGATAAGAGATGATTGGGCTGCAGGTGGAAGCCTTCTGTTTATTGTAAGTGTCATAATACTTCCAGAAGCATCCAGAACCTCCCAGAAGCACCCAGAACATTCCAGAGACTCAAGAAGGTCCTAGATTGTTCTAGAGCTAGGCAACCATCTTGGATTTCCAAAAAGCTTCTGGGAGGCCCCCAGATTGTTCCAAAACTAGACAGCCATCTTGGCCCAGCAGCAAGTATAAATACCACGCCTTTTGCTGCTGCCTTTGCTTGGCTTCCTACCAGTTGTGTGCGGAAGTCTCTGTTGTTGAACTTCTTGCAAATCTAGCCCCCGCCTTCTCCCAAGGAATATACAAACTCATCAATACCTACCAATTGCCTTGTCTACCAGTTTCTGATGGTTCTGACTTCTTCTGATACATAAGGGGCAATTAGATCCACATATGCCAGGAAAGAGCCTGAATCAAGGTTAGTGCACAAAAGCTAGCGCCTCATGCCCAAAGATCTTGTTGAATTCTCCCTAATATTACTCCTACACAAGGTGGCGGACTTCGTTAATGGACATTAGAATTGAGACCGTAAATGCCCAAGTCAAGGACTTGCCTGCATTGAACTTTGTGGCCTTTTTGAATTGGGCAAAACATGTTCTTGAGAAGTTATCAGGAAGAAGCAACAAGTAACGGTTAACCTGTGCCACCACTGACTCTTGCCAATTTTATTTATTCATTTCTGAGAAGTTATCAGAAGGCCGAATTGTTTCAAAAAGGCTATATAAGGTTGGGAACACAGTGGAAAGAAGATATAGGTGGGGAAGGGCAATGAAAATTCTGATGTGATTACTAATCCACTGTTTCTCATTTCGGCACAAGCAACTAGACAACTGTAGGTGGTGGTCTTTCTGCAAGAGATGAAGGTGATCCTCAATCTGGTCATCCCCATTTACACAACGAATACTGGAAACATAACACTTTTACCAGAGGGACCTCTCACAAGTTCTCTCACTCTCTTATCTCAACCCCTTTTTGCCCCCCAGAGTGACTACCAACCCCTGGTGTCAGGTCCCAGGGAGGAGTTGAGACAATCATTGCACCTGTGGAAGTCAGCAGGAATTCAAGTGAGAGGCAAATGTAACAGTTTTATTTGTCAATTTTGTGTATGGCACAACATGTACTACAGTACACAGGTGACAATTAACTTTCCATGCCACTGGTGTATCTTCTAAACCTGGGTGGAGCTTGCAGAGTTTCACTCTGCGGATGTCTGTGGAATTACACAAAAAACTCAACAAGATTCCGCAGAGTTCTGCAAGTGGGTGGAGTTATTGCAGCTCTGGGTACCTTTGTTTAATGATCTGAGACTGGGTGCATGGATTTGCGCATTCTACAGCAGTACTAACAGTTCGGTTTCTCATGATCACTAGGTGGAAAGGCCAACCTCACTGCTGATAATAATGGGAAAGAGTTTACTGAGAGTTCACGTAAAATTAACTCCATCCTTTGGTGACTGTAAGGAAATGTATGTGCCAGCTTATATAAACCTCTATTCATGCACTAGTGATTTTGGTGCTTTCTCCTGTAATCTGTGTGCACTATCCGGCAAGTTTTGAAGACCCTGCGCATCCTCCCACCCACCACTCCACATGCCTCCAGGCTAATTAGTCTGCCCTGCTTTAATTAAAACACTCTTCTGTGTTACTTTTAATCAAGGACCAGAAAATGCCCTATTAGTCTTTTCTCTGCTCCTCCTTGTTCACATTTTCTCACACTCCAGAAACAAGGCAGACACAAAGATCACAATTAACATAACCATTAATCTCCCATAAAATATGCCAAAGTCCTATTTTATGTTTATACCAAGACAAACATGGGGTATTTTCTATGGTTCGTCACAGTGTGGGATGGGGTCAGCAGTCTCACTGACCCATCCCACTCTGTGACAGTGTAGAGACTGCTGCTGCTTTCTTCATTGGCTGACCTTAGCCTTGTGGAACCTCCGTGTCAGAGCTGCAGGTAAGTGTGATTTTTTATTTTTATATTTGTTTGGTGTGTGTATGTTCGAATATTTAGTAATTATTGTTGTGAATGTATGTGTGTGTGCACACGTTTGTGAATGTATGGTTTTGGGTGTGTATGTGCATCTGCCCTATCCCTCTTACAACTAACGGCCGCCACTGGTGAACACCTGAGCTTTCCAGAACATATGAAACATCGAAACCCCGAGATGAGAAGAAAGAAAGAGAGGGACTTTACAAGCAGACATTGATCTTTACCCTCGCACACAGGATGTCGTTGTCATGCACATGCCAGCAAGAAATGTGTAAATGAAATACATCACTGTCATCTAAATACCCGTCCAGTATTATCTGCCCTGGCTCTTTGCACGCCCGAGTCCTGGTCATGCTGGGGGATGAGCTGAAGTGTAGTAAGGGGTGCACACACAGGTATGTAATGAACCCACTAACTCCCCCTTCCACACTCATCTATGGTCAGAGGCAGTGACAAAAACACTATAACAAATGTCAGAGAACAGCCTGCCTTTTGCCGGGATATCTGCAGTGCATTCTTTCTCCCAGTGTGTTGTGGGACCTGTAGTTTGCATTCAGTGGGCTTCTATAGCCTCCCTTCCCTTTGGTGCCTCCCCTGATGCCACGCCCCCACTCTCATGTTGTAGCTTTTCATATTCACATGTGCAGCGCATATAGCTTGTCCATAGGTACTGATACACACAGTTAGCGGGGCTAATATCATCATGCGCTCTCTACTTCGAAATAAACAGATCAAGAATCATATATAATTAGCACCAATAATATCCATAGTTACAGGGCACAAGTCGGGGTACCATGCGGGTGGACGGCGTCCCCCCACTTATTTTACAGGGTGGACGCCGTCCACACTGCTCATCAAAAGCTGAATACTCGACCAACCAAGCTTTTCCAGGTGATTGCGGCTGAATCTGGAATTTCTTAGTCTGCCGGTCACCACACCCCTGCTCTTAACTTTCTTAGAAGGCATAAATTGACTTGCCCACCCATCTCTCTGCGCTACCTATCACAGCTCTTGCCTTGCATTTTTAACCTGCCGCAATCGCCTCGCATCCTTGCTCTTGCTGGTCGCAGGGGCATGCACGCTTTGCTCCCTCACCCCCTTCTGCCGTCATTCATTGTTCCACTGCTGCCGGCCGATCCCTCCTGCCTTTTGGTGGCCGCGCCCTGTATTATGCACTGAGATGGTGCACCAGGAGAGCTGATGGGGCTCAAAGGGCTTCAGATCCCCCGTCGTGTGTGTCAGCCCGGGCTGAGACAGCTTCCCAGGCACACACAAACAAAGACTGTTTTTGAGCTGCTTTAGGCTGGTTGGTCTGGCATCAGTCTAATTACAGCCGCACCGGAGTACTTCAGGTCTTTAAAAGACCCAGAAATTTGTCTCTAGTTGCGCCTCTGGTACCAGGTAGGGTTGCGAGCTGTGGCTGGGTTGCGAGCTGTGGCTGGGTCCCTTTCCCCCCCCCCCCCCCCCCCCCCCTCAGCAGAACAGGGCCTGCCGGCCGCCTCTAGAGCAGCAGCGGCAGGTTGACAGCTATAAAGCAATGGATGGCGCGTGTGGTTTTTATATTCTATCTGGAGTTAAATTCTGCTGGAGTCAGAATGAAACACTCAGATAATGCAGGCCTATCCTGAATTTTCCATGAGTGGCGCGTGCATGTTGTGATGTTCTGTCATGTGCTGATTTCTGTACACATACCGGAGTCCCATCCATTTTACAAAGTGAAGAGAGCAGTATCGGTGCATGAAGCAGAGAAGCACTACTGAGAATTCAGCCTGCCTGTTTTACCAAGAAGCCCCATAGACTGATTTCATGTTTGATGTTGATGCCAGGAAGCCTGCCATGTACATGCTTCCCTGGTCCACGTTGTTAGATTTGTAGTGCAGTTGCTCAATGAACATGGCTTTGAAAACGGTATGGCAGTGGCTGGTATTGTTGCCTTTCCGTAGAATCTAATATAACATATCATATTCTTGCAATAGCAGCTACTGTGAATGTAAAGGTATTTCAACAGCCATGCATGTGCCACATAGGTAGGTTATGTAGATAGTGTGTGTGTGCAATGTGTAGTGCGTGTTTTTACAGGTAACACCCAGCAAGTCTGGCCTTGCTGTTGAATTGCTGCAGGTTTAGTTGTTTAAAATGACTGAAGGGCTTCCAAGCAGGTGCCTTGGTAGCGTCTAACTCCCTCCTACTGCCATGAACTCCCAAACAAAACTTCCTAGACCTTTCCCTCTTCTATCCGCCAGTATTCCTTTTCAATCCAACTAACAGGCTAACATGTCCACTGCTCAATTTAATTTAATATTTTCCTATCTTGTGATGCCACTTCCTGTGTGTTAGAATTGGGGATCTCTGGTTGGCACAGGTAGGTACTTGTGACAAGCATGGACCCTCTCCTCTAGTCAGGGTAAGGGGTTACACTCCTAAAATAACCCCTGCTCACCCTCTAGGTAGCTTGGCGCGAGCAGACAAGGCTTATCTCAGAGCGTTATAGGTTAAGCATTTGTGACCACATACAGTAACCCAGTGAAAACACCACAAATGGACACCACACTAGATTTATATAAAAAATAATGATCTTTTATATAAAGACTTAGCACAAGACCAAATAACGACAAAAATAACATACACAGTTCAAGAATATGATTTTAGAAAGAGTTCTTAGGTTAGCGACAAAATCATTCACCTTAGCGTCCGTTTTAACCCACAGTACCTTATGATGCGATAAAAAGTTCCTAGCGGCACTTCAACGTTGAAAATCAAGGTGTAGCTTATCCGGTAGAAATTTACACGCTAAGGCACAATGCGACAAAATTCGGCCCGCTAATGAGCGGGGCGACAATTTCACCAGCGGTTATCTTGGTTGAGTCTGCGACGATTTTTTGCAGCGATAAAATTACTCACGCTAGCGGGGCGATGATCTTGGCTTGTTCTGCGACGATTTCACACAGCAGCGGCAGGCTCTGCGATGAAGTTCGCAGCGATAGAATTCTTCCCGCTAACAGGCGAAGCACGGATCTTGGGCTGGTAGTGATCAAATTCGGTCCGCTAACGAGCGGTGCGATGATTTTCCCAGCGCTGATCGGGCTCAGCGGCAGCAGGCTCTGCGACGATGCTCGCAGTGATAGAATTATGCCCGCTAACAGGCGGAGCGCGGATCTTGGGCTGGTAGCGATCAAATTCGGTCCGCTAACGAGCGGTGCGATGATTTTCCCATCGCTGATCGGGGTCAGGGGCAGCAGGCTCTGCAACGATGTCCTCAGCGATAAAATTCTGCACGCTAACGAGCGGTGCGACGGAAATTTTCTCGCTAAGCCGGCTGTGCGTGAAAAAGTGGAGATCTTTGATTTCTTTCTTCTTGGCCAGCTTCCCAACAGCAGGCACAGCTCCCAGAGGCCCCAAAACTGGTTCCAGCACTCTAGGAGGGGCAAAACTCACACAGCAGAGTTCAGGGGGAAGCTGGGGGTGAAGTCCTTTTGTTCCTGGGACTTCTTAACAGGAGGCCAGCTCTTCTCAGGCCCTTGGAGATCTTTTAAAGCACAAGTTGAAATAAAGTCTTTGTAGTCTTTCTCCTCTCCTTCAGCAAGGCAACCACTGTAGGCCAATCCCCCAGGTCAGGGACAATACTCCTCCTTACAGCTTTCCCAGTTCCTTCTCCTCAGGCAGAGGTTCTTCTAGTCCAGCAGGATCTAATTTCTTGGGGGCAGGGTCCCAATACGTATACCCCTAAATCCTATGGGGCAGATTTATGTTACCTGGCGCATCCCTGCAAATCTGCATGGATGCGCCAGGGAAGATGCGTCACACAAGTTTGCCAATGCGGTGCATCGTGGCGCAAGGACAAGCAGATGCGTGACGTATCTGCCGGCGTAAGGTTGGCGCAGTGCTGAAGTTGTGTCGCAAGCGCGACGCAACTTCAGCACTGTGCCAACCTACCCCATTCCTAACGTGGTGCGTCAAGCCTTACGCCTGCTTCAAGCAGGCGCAGGGTTTTGACGCATCAGCGTTGGGAAAGTGACTCAGTGAAATCTTATAGATTTCACTGAGTCACTTTTCAGGGGCATTCCTGCGACGGAATGCCCGCCTGCGTGGAAACGCCCACATGAAACCTGACACAGGTTTCATGTGGCGCAGGGCTTTACACCGCGACGCATCTCCATAGATGCGTCATGATGTAATTAGGGCGCAACGTGGCGCAGGGTTTACGCCGCCACTGCGTCACAAAAGTGACGCAACGGTGGCGTAAAAGTGGCGCAACTCCAACATAGATCTGCCCCTTTGTTCCTCTGGGGTAGAGGGGCCTTTGCCCAGTCCAAACCAGTTCCTGAGCACTTTGTTGACATGACTCTGACTTTCTATTCAGGGTGCAGGGCAGAGACATCAGCCGCTCCACAGGAGGTGGAGCCAGCATTGTGGAGGCAGAGCACAGCCCTATTCAGAGTTCAGGTGTACTCCTCCCACCCATCTGGATGTCAATCTCTCTATTCACCACCAGGCTACCTAGCCCTGCCCCTCTGGAATTCCCCAGCCCTGTCTATCACACAAACCAGACAGGCAGATACACATCATAGCAGAGGCGGGCTGACGTGGTTAGTCAAGCAAATACCAGCTTTCTAAAAGTGGTATTTGCAAACACAGAATATTAAAATAAACTTTACTAAAAGATGTATTTTATTATTCTGAGTTCAGGCATACTAAACGAGAATTTCCACCATGTTCTCTGGGTCTGTTAGGATCATAGAATGTAACAATTTTAACAGCCCATTCTGGCCTATGGAGAACAGGTAGCCTTACAATAGTGAAAAACGAAAATGGCTGTAATTCACTATTAGGACATGCCACACACATCAGGGCTTGTCCTACCTTATGCTTACAATGCACCCTGCCCTTGGGCCTACCATAGGGGTGACTAATATGAAGTTAAGGGAAGGTTTAGGGACTGGCAAGTGGGTGCACTTGCCCAGTCAGCATGACAGTGCCAGACTGCATGCAGGTTCTGCAATGGCAGACCTTAGACACATTTTACTAGGCCGCTTCTGTGGGTGGCACAACCAGTGCTGCAAGCCCACCAGCAGCATTTGTATTTACACGCCCTGGGCACTCCTGGTGTACTTTACTGGCGTCTGACAGTAAACCAAATAAGCCAATCATGGAATCCAACCAACATATACAGTTTAAGTTAGGGAGCACTTGCACTGTGGCACTGGTTGGCAGTGGCAAAGTGCTCTGAGCAGCTAACACCAGCAAAACACATGAGGCACAGCGACAAAAAGTGGAAGGGAGACTCACGCCAAGGTGCCAGGTCTAACACTGTGATGTCACGTGCCATGATGTCACTTGCCGTGATGTCACTTCCTGTGATACTACCTAACTTGGAGAGTCCCCCCACTTTTTTTTTTAGGACTTGTGCCCTTCATAGTTAACATCTACCTTCCAAAAAGCTCTATGAGTCCCAGCAGGTGGAGCAGCTTCAGAGAGGCACAGACAAAGGCTAAAGCCAGCACCCACAAAGCCCCTCCAGCACCTCAGCGGCAGCCTGCCATGTCATTCTGGTGTGAGAGGTGATGTTTCCTCAGGTTGCTTTTTGGGGTTTCATTTTGCTGTGTAGGTCAGTGATACATATCCGGTGTGGGGAGCCAGCATGCTGAGACTCTGGATTTCAATGACTTCCAGAGCCACAGCTAAATTGCATGCCCATAAAGATGGCAACCTTGGCGTAGCATGATGGGGTGGGGTGGGATCACTGGAAGTCACTTCCTGTTACGGCCGCAACAGAGTTAAAGGTGATGGGTGTTGGGGTACAGAAAATGGTGGAGAAGCTGCAGGCAAGGCTGACTGGTGGCGGCAAACCTAAGAAGGTAAACAATTAAACACGGGAACAGCACAAAGAAGACACATAACCCGGGGAGGGAAAAAGAAGGATCGTCGACAATTGGGAACACTGAGAAGTGGGTGGTTAACACTGGTCGCAGTTTTTAGGGCTTTATTGTTTCATTATATACTTTGGTAACTAGACAAAGCCAGAAACTGCTACATAGTGTGGTTGGTGGGTTTGATCGCAGGCCATGCTCTGCAGCTAGGCACAATGCCCCACAATATACTATGAAGATCTGGATTGTTGGTCTGGTATTTTGGTGAAGGTCTACAATGCTGCACTTTAGTCAGATTGCATCCCCGCCAATTATAGACCCGTCTCACTATTAGATGAGGTGGGAAAAATATTTGGGCGAGTACTTCTGAATACCCTGCAGGGTTGAGCTAACGCGCATATGGTGTTAACCAATTGCCTGGCAGGTTTTTGAAAAGGGATTGGTACCATAGAGCAGGCATTTCACTTCCATTTGATATGTACTAAATATGTAACCATTGAAAAAAAACATTTTACTACACTTTCATAGATTTGAGGTATGCCTTAGATCTGGTATGTAGATAAAGGCTTTGGAGTACTCTCCATCTGCTGGGTGTCGACCCAAACCTGTTGACAGCTATCAAAAGACTGCCCTCCTGTAATACAGCATGAGCCCAATTTGGTCCAGAGGAGGGAATGTACCCCCTCCATACCAAACCCTCTGGGGTTCTGCAGGGGTGCTTCATGACCCCCCTCCTGTTTAGCGATTTTGTAAAAGATGTTACTATCTGCTTGTAAGAAACTGGCATAGATTCCCCAAGCTAATAGGTGGGAAGGTGCCCTCCTGAACCTCATTGAGTGTTTGCCTTTCACTCCGAAGACTATATGTATTAAGGGGGGGGTTCTTTCATCTGTATTTTGGGAACAATATTACATACAGTGGCAGCTAACTAGAGTAGGAAATTGGACACCCAGCCTGCCCCTTGCATGTCTGCTGGTTCTAGCCTGATCCCATAACACCACCGCTGCCATGTTTTCCCACCCGGGTTTTTCCGCTCACCATTCTTCCCACCAACAGAAGTTTTCCCAACCCCAGGACCTGCTTAATGCACACCTAAGGCAAGCCCATCCGTGCCTGTCCGCACCTGGTTGCCCCTCAGCGCCACGACCCCTGGCGCTCCCGACCCATAAAGATACACCATCTCCGAGTTCTACATCCTCTTCCCTGGACGCTGCAACAAACAACAGCCAAGCTGACCCACTCTCCATGGTAGGACATCTCACCTGCATGCCCTGCCACTTCACCTGCCATAACACACACACCAGCCCACTGACCACATGTACAAAAACATCAACTCACATGCGTCCTTCTCCACACACGCTCACTATGCAAAAACAACACTGATTGGGACCTCATCTCCACCCTCATACTGTTGCGGGGATTCTGCTCATGCACAGAACTATGCGCAGGAAACCAGGACCTCAGTGAATTGTGGTGTACCAAAAAACTCACCTCAGGACCCAGAACCCCTATCCGACTAGCATCAGTGTCTCATTCGTTCTCCGTATCATCTCAAAGCTATAATGATTAGACAACCCAAAACAAGCGACTTACAGTACTCTCAGGAATGGTGGGAATTAGAAACACCTTTTCGTTTTTATTCTAATATCAGTCCACAACGTGAGTAATCAGAGACACATAAAAGTTTAAAATGTTTATTTTTACCTACGTGCTCCAAGGTGCAGTACTTTGGCTAACATAAGCAGACAAATGATTAGAAATAAAACCATCAGAATTGTTACAATACCATAAAAAACAAAGGGAGAAATCATATTACAATGATAGTGGAAACAGGTCTTATAATACCTTGTGTACCACCCTCCCCTGGCTAGTAAGCTAGTTTTATATAATAATAGAAGGTCTCTAGGTTTGAATGGGGAACCCCATACCTCGAAGATCAGCTTAGGTGAATCACATCACAGGATCAGCTCTGCTCCCTGTGTCTGGAAAGGTTTTCTCCAAGTGTCTGAATCATGCATGCAAATGCAATATTAAAGGCACCCGAGTTTTAGATATTTGTAGCTGTGTCCTTGTTGTGTCTAGAGCATGGGTCGATGAACCTGAATTCAACAGCATACATTGTTATTTGACCTTGACAGTTTCTGCACACAGTGTTCAGACTAAGGTCGCTGTGCACATCTAAGGATACGAACAACAGATCGTTTTCATGTGAAGAAAAAGCAAGCAAGCAGGTTTACTTGTAATAACAACTACCTGTAGTGTCGTGTGCAAAAGCAGCAAAGTGGCAAGATTGTGCTAACATCTAAAACGCTTATGCTAACATAGCAATGTATGCAGACAAAACACTGTCTCCACTACACCCTACCTTGATCGGACCACGAACAAAATAGGGAAGCAATGTAGGAACGCAGAGTGCAAGTTCGAGTGAGACAGAACCAAGTTCATATATTGCCAATCCGTATAATTGGTAGTGAAAGTTAAAAAATTTTATGGGAAATAGTAAAAAACAAAAACATCACTCAGGGGCGATACACAGCCCATACTGGAGTAATTTTTTTTTTTTTATTCAAGTTAGTACGTGTGGAAGATGGATAATAGCCAATCTAATCCATCAACGTGTCAGCACAGTATGTTGCAACAGCCTCCAAGAGGAAGTCATTGTAATCTTCAGTAAATGAGTCAGCCATCCAGTCTAATAAACTAAAGGAACATACATGTTCTTCGATTACCGGAGCCTCTAACACCATCAGAGGACAACTTGCGTGTTCTTCAAGATAACTTCGAACCAGGAAGTCATGAGCTGCTGAATATATATCCCAATTTCCCAGAATTGATGCGCAGCCGCACAGGCCATAATCCCGATACCAGAACAGACTAACTCATGAGCCACTAAGGGACTCATCAGCCGATCATAATCCGGGGCAGGAGACGCCGTGTTCGACAGGCACAAATCCTGAGCCCATTCAAATGAACAATCAAGGCAATGGAAAACAGGTTGCACGCAAGTAAAGTATGGAAACCGGAAGGATAATCCATAGGCTACGCTCAAAGTGGCCAGTGGTAGTGTTCCATAGTATTCAAGCATCCGGTTGCGCAGTTGAAGCAGCCGGGGCAGGCTGTCGTTTGACACAGATCGTGCAGCCATTGCAGAGAAAACAAATCAACAGCAGCACACCAGCAGTCAAAGCGAGAATTAACGGAAGCCCGCCGAAGACGCTGGAAAAAATAGAATGGAAAAATGCTTGTATCACACCAAATATTGTTTGGAACGAGGTCACACGGCAGGAGCCCACAACTTAGAAAAAAAGGGGCCAAGCCACTTGTTGACGAGGCATTGAATATAATGTTAATCAGAGCACCGAAATGAAGGGGGAGATCAGTACTTAAAATGGAATGCACCTCGGTGCGGGTGTTTGCTACGTGAAGGACAAATGTTTCACGAGAGGAAGTTAGGGCGACCTCTTTTTGAGACAATATAGCCCTTATTCTGCTCATCTTCTGCCTTCAAGGTTGGTCTGGAAATCCGGATGGATACATTGAGTCTCCCATGCGGGGTGGGAAAAGGACATTCTTACAAAAGACTACTCGTTGTGAGACAGTTACAATGTATGGAATCGCTGAAAGCATCCCGCAACACGCCTCATTATTTAAAAGCAAATAGCTACCGTTTGCTAATAACGTGAATGTTGGCGTAATTGCCAGCACAGGATTTCCCTTCAAAATGCAAGCCAAATTCGGTGTGTGAACGTTGCAAGCTCCATGCAATTGGATGTTCCTACAAACTACTGAGTGATCAAGTGTGGAAGTGCAATCTTCTCCTTTTAAATATACCTCTTTACCCTCTCTCATGCACCTATATGTAAATGGGAGTGACCAAACTTCATGGAGAAAAGCGGTACCTAGCAGTTCATATCTACCCAAGGCATAGTGTTTCATACATGAACTAAATTTAAACCATGGAAAAGGCAGTGTGATCAAACCATGGGTAAGCCACACAGCCAAGTTTGATTCGGCCACAGAGAATGGTAAAGGTTCCAACTTTTCAATATGCAATAGTGAATATGTTGCATCCTTCATGGACATGAACTGTTGTTTATCAGTCAGATTAAACGGCAGGAATAAAGATGATGTGTTCATGTAGTCCCAGGGAACTTTCCCAGCCCTCAATGTTTGTAATGTCCATGCAAACTGCATTATAGAACGCAATTGATTTTGAACATGGTATAAAACAGACATGTCATCTTATACAATATCCACAACAGAAGAAACAATATTATCTTATGTGTAAATTCTGGAAGAAAGAGTGTTAATGCTATTATCAATGACTGCAAGCACTTTTTCCAAATTTGCTTGATCAATAGCTCTTAATCTTGAAGCAGCTTCAATTTGAGATAATTTACAAACTTCGTTGTAAACAGCATACACCCATCTTTGGGACCTGCCACCCACAGGGCCCTTAACAAAATCATTCAAATCTACATTGTTATTTAATTTGGATTAATGATGTTTAACTGATGCTAAGGTGGAATGTGTAAGCCAGTTTTGACATAATTTACCTACGGAATAGGTAGTGACCGAATGGGAAGATTCAAATCTGGGGTCTACTCTAACCTGTGTACACCCAGAAAATGATGTTGACAGGAATCAGAACTTTTCTGCCATAATAACCATCCTTGAGGATCCAGTGTGGAAATATTAAAGGATGTATTAGTAATTAAGGACTGCAATTCATCTGGGGACAAATCTGTGTGATTATCCCAGGTCGGATAAGCACCCAGATCAGGAATAGTAGGGGAATTCATCTTTTTAGAAGTAGCCAATCCAAAGCAGGTGGTCTGAAAACGGTAGAATTCAAAAACAACATGTGGTTCGGAATAAGGCATGCACGATGCAAAGCCTCCGAACCTTGTACCTGCCAGGTTTTGGAACCTCAAACAGATTTAAGATCAATAGTATCTTTCCACAGCTCATAGCCCCCTATAGCTCAGCCATTCATAAAGGATTTCAAATACAACAATTTAGTGTGGGTCAGTCTAACTTTGGAAACTGGCTCAGCAGTCATTTTAAAATAAAGGCTTCAGGTTTAGATACACTGAAATCAGTAAAATATGTAAATTTTTTCACTAGAGTTTTGGAGCTGCCTTCAATGGGAGCTGGACAATGTTCCCATTGTGTAATGTTAACGATATTCCTAAATGTATTCGCTTTATGCAGGAAATGATTGCCATAGTGTTGGTAGCAAAACAATTCTCCATAATTTGCTGAATCTAAATACAAATCTTCAGCATCAAAAGCAGCATAATATTTCAAATCAGAAAAAGAGCCTCTACGGCTTGGACATCCCAATCATCAGAGCATATGTTTTGTTTCACAACATCCCCAATAGAAACATGAAGTACATTGGGGACATTAATCACCTCTGTGGGGCCATGAATTTGAAATTTTACAACACCCCATACAATCTCATCTAACACAGGCCAGGCAGTAATATTAACAAAAGTCTGGTCCCTCTTCATGATGTGTGATGAGGAGTGGGGTTCCAAAGTTCCACCAATTAATCTAATTGCAGATCTTTCAGTCATATAATGTCCATTCACTAGACGAAAAAAGACAACTACAAATCCAATCAACATGAACAAAAAAATAGATATGAGCACCAGCCAAATTTAAGTCCAAGGGGGAATTAAAAAATGTCTTTTAAACCAAACAGCAAGAATTGAAATTTTCGATGGGGCATTCGATGTTGTAGAGTTAGTGTCAAATAAAAAACACGACTAGTCAACTGCACTTGATTGCACACCAGGCAAAGACACATCTGTGGGATAGGCATACTCAGTATCTTCAAGGGGACCACCAGCCGGTGGAGTCAATAAAGGATTAGTAACTGTATGCATCTCGATGGCAATGTCAGGCCTGTTGGTATTTGCCAGATTCAAAACAGAATTTCTCAGCATTGCTGGACAAGAGACCGCTTGAGTCATACTAAGAAGAATCGGCCACTCGTTGTAGTTTGACATTGTCAATGGAGATGTACCTGTTATCCTTGCGACCAGGAAGTGGAGGTAAAATGACTGTTCTTGTACCCTGCACGCCAAGCACTGTAACTGGAGCACGATAAGAGGGGCCGAACTCCTTCTTGTTCTCCACCTTCTCATGGACCAGGTCACCAACTCGAGGTAGCCAGCCAACTATCGGAATCTGAAGTGCAGCATCAGTTGTGGAGGGCAATTGTTCCTTTGCAAGACTGTCTCTAGTCTCTTGTAGATTCTGTAATACAGCAGAATGATCATCTACGTCAAATGGTGCGGCCAACGCCGCCATTTCTAGACCATCAAGGTCCGGGACAAACATTTTTATGCCAAAGAGCATTTTGTATGGGGTCCGCCCACCCGGAGACGTTCTAGGGAGATTATTAAGTGCATGTTGAACGCTATACAAATGGGCCAACCAGTTCCTGCCAGTACCTAAAATCCTAGCTGTCAAAGTTTGCTTTAAGTCACGGTTCATTCGCTCCACAACACTATTACCCTCAGGCCGGTATGGAGACGAAAACTTGACTTGGACCCCCAAGGATCCCATGGCATCCTTGTACGCCTTAGAGGCGAACGCTGGACCCTGGTCTGAATGGAGGGTACCACATGCAAAAATTCCCACAAAGACGCAAATCCCTGATGACAGTTCGAGCATCAGCACTCCTTTGTGGCCAGACCCATAGAAAACATGGGCACGAATCCACTGCAACTAAGATGTGCTTATACGCAGTATCAGAGGAGAAAGGACCTCAGTGATCCAAATAAACACACCCAAGTGGTTTATTAGATATGTACAACTGTGTTTGAGGTGGATGCGCAGCAGTTGAAGGTTTAATATGGGGGCAAATGTCACAAGTAAGGACATAGTCACTAGTTTGTTTATACAATCCGTGCCACCAGTAACGTTGTTGTAAGGGAGGGACAGTCGCTGAAACGCCGGCATGGGCAGAGGCCATACCTTCGTGAGCGGCTGTTATCAAAGCAAGTCTGCAGTCCGCGCTGGGAATCAATCTGTCACCAACGTCGTTAATTCTCACATTGGAAACTTTATCAGGACTTAAATTATAAGATTATTTAGAAAGGAAACCTCAAGGGTAATTATCACCCTTCTCTGTTGCAGCAATGGCTGCCAAGATGTCATCATCAATTTTACTTTTGGATCTTGTAACTGCTGCTACTAGATATGTTGCCACTGCTGTTTTCGCTGCTTCGTCAGCTAAACTGTTGCCAACAGCGCGTACCCCGACGCACTGGTGACCAAGAGTGTGAATTACATTCACGAGCGGAAGACGTTGTTTAAGTTCTGCGACTCGAACCCAAAGCATTTTATGTTTGATTGTGCTACCTTTGGAATCACGATATTCATTTTGAGACCAAAAGAATAAATTGTCATTGAAAGACTGAACACAGTAAAAAGAGTCACTCACAATAAGAGTAGTCACTCGAGGATCAGCAAACTCTAGTGCAAGCACCAGAGCACGAAGCACTGCCAACTGGGCGGTACAATCACCCAATGTCTGCGTATGCACGACATCAGACTTGAATTCTCCATTCACAAAAGTACCCGCCACTATTGCACAGGCCGCTGAATATGCGTGCTTAGAACACCGTCGCCGGTTGCGCCGAACCGTCAGTGTAAATGATAGAATGGTAATCCTCAAGCGGGCGCAAGGACAGAGGAGCTGGATGAATGAATTCATACTGCAAGTACTCCTGAGTCTGCAATGAGGCATCAAAGATGAAAGTGACATCTGGAGGCATCAAAGAAGTGGCCCATTGTATCCAACGTGGATGCAAAGCTTTAGAATTCGGTACACTGGCTTTTGTCACTGCCTCAAGGGTAGGATACGGTGTGACAAACAACATGCAATTCCCTTGCAACAGCGCTCTCTCTGTCAGAATCGCCATCTGCACTGCCGTCAAAACTTTTTCGACAGTTGAAAAGCGCATTTCAGCCAAAGTGTACAAGTGTGACTTGTAAGCAATAGGTACTGTGTCTCTCTCATTAAAAGTTAAGTACGTGAAACCCACTGCGCCAGGCACAATTTTTATTACGAGGTTTTCACGCGTCAATAAGTATTTAGAAGCAAGAAGATCAGCCTGCAAAGATTGTAGGATAGCTGAATGTTCTGGCAGCCAGCTTGATTTGGAAAAAGTAGATTGTACCAAGGCATATAGTGGCTTGATACGCTGGGCATAATCGGGAATGTAAGTACGCCCAAAATTTTAAAAACCCAGAAGAGATTGGAGTTTTTTCAGAGTTGTGGGGGCGTGCAGACATGCACATTTCTCCAGGAAGTGAGGTGCTAAACCTCGACCTTCGTTGTTGAGTTCATAGCCCAAAAACAACACTGTATACTCTGCAATGTGTGATTTTGCAAAGTTACATTTGTAATCGAAGTCCGCAAACATAACAATGATGCGGTCAATGCAACACAGATGCGGCCATAATTCATCGTCTGTGAGATAGATATCATCAACATACGAGAACGCATCAGGGTCAATGCTCTCCAACAGGGAGACTACACGTGCGGCAAAGACACCAGGACTGTTTTTATAGCCCATGGCTAATCTTTTAAACTGTTTCTGTTTGCTGCCAGAAGTAAAGGCTGTCCATTGACTACTAATAGAGGACAGGTTATGGCTATAAAAGCCATTTGAGATGTCAAGTGTGGTCTTAAACCTTTTTCTCACGAGACTATCAACAAGGGCAAAACTGTGGGTGTTTTGTACCGCGCATGTTCGGCAATCAGAGTTCAAATGCCGATAATCCAAAACTAGGCGGTACGACCCATCAGGTTTAGTTACAGTGAAAAGAGGAGTATTCATGGGTGACACACATGTTTTAATTACACCTTGATATTCCAATTGTTCAAGGATTTCTGCGACGTGAGATCTAGCTTCTCGGCTCATGGGATATTGGGATTGTGGCTGGGGCATAGACCGTAACGGAATCTCATGGCTTGGTGATAATTTATCCCACCCAACCCGAGTATGGTACAATACTGGAGCAAGCACCTGTGCCCACTCTCTTGCAAAGGTCTGAGCTTGCTCCTGCGGCACTGTGTGTGCGAAAGATGGGAGGATTACCTCCTCCCCTCCAGGAGCAGAAAAAACGAAAGCTGGGGGCCAGTCTGCCTCAGCTGACAAGATGTCATATGTAGAGGTCAGATTTTCCCAAAAAATCCCTTTTATGATACGCTGTATGTCACCTTTAATTAAAAGGACTATGTCATATAGTCTGTCAGGGGGAGCCACTCCGATATGCCTTCAGATATGGACGCAGTGCTTGCCGCACTATTGTAACCTCCGCTGCGCTGTCTAGCAGCATTAATGCTCAAGTCAGGTTCCGAAGCTGTGTTCTCACTACCTGTGGAATACCTCACTGTTAGTGCAGCAACTTTCTTTTTCTGAAACGGAGGTCGTTGTCGTGCAAATTCGTCCTGCTTGCTTTTACCATCAGCCGGGCGGGGCTGCTCACGTCCTTGTGGGGCACCCCGACCTTTGCCATGTTCACCTCCACCGGACTGTGAGACCGATGTTTCCTGTGAAGAATGAGGAGAACGTTGTTCAGGGACCTGAAATCTATCAGAAGAACTAATTCTAGTGCAATCGCGCAGTTCATATGTGCGTTCAGTAGTCACTGGTATCGGTGACGCTGGACAAGACCCCTGTTTCTGTTGCTGCTTCCCCTGCTTCTTAGTTTTCCAATTGTGTTTAGGAAAAGCTGGACGGTTGTCTTTAGTAGACTTAACCATCTGAGTTTGCGGTTGCGCTGTTGTTTTAGCAAAAGGCTTAACCCCCAAACTATTGCGGCCAATGGTCTTATAAGCCTCCGCAATAATTTTTGGTAACTGCCGGGGTTTATCGACTTCATCGGCGAGGCACAGCGCATTTGACACCTGAAAGTTAACCGCATCTCCCTTGACATTAGCAAGGATGAGATCAGCAACTACATCAAACACACCGACAAGCCTCATTCCCAACTCGACCACCGCCTCCGGACCGTGCTCATCCTGAACACACTTAATCACGGAGGGCAGTACAGTCATAGACGGTGTGCCAAAGCACTTCGCGTAGACTGCTGAAAATACTTTACCCCAGTTCTCACAACCTGTTACCTCTGGGACTAAGGGCCATATGTAGGAAGCCAAATTGCGATCGCAAATGCTGAAATTCACCGAATTTCAGAGTTTGAGATCGCAATTTGGGCAGTGTGCTATGTAGCACACAAAAACCCACACGCAAAATAAGGAATCACAAAATTTGCGATTCCTTATTTTGCTAATGCATTTAAGGAATCCCAAATTGCGATTCCTTAAATGCAATGTAGGAAGCACCCAAGTTGTGCAAATTTGGCTTAAGGAATCGCAAATTACCACCAACTTCAGGTTGGTGGTAATTTGCGACTTCTTTGAAAAATGCACTTTTTTGCATTTTTCAAAGTGCCATATGGCGCACATACATGCCCTTAGCGCATGTATGTGTGCCACATGTGCACACATGTTTATTTCAGGGGTGCAAAAGGGTGTCCTATTGACACCCTTGCAACTTTGAAATTGCATTCTCAATTTGCGATTCTCTAATTGAGAATCGCAAATTGAGAATGTCTTCCTATTCATTCCTATTGGCCTTCTAGCGCATAGGAATGAATGGCAAGGTATTCCTTATTTGCGAATCTCAATTAGAGAATCGCAAATAAGGAATAGGTGGGAATCGCAAAATATTTTGCTAATCCTACCTACAGTGCGTTTTGCAATTCTCTAATTGCGATTCCCTAAACATTGCAATTAGAGAATCGCAAAACATGTTTTACCTACATATGGCCCCTTGTCTTTTTGCAAACTAATTGTAAGGATCTTGTGTTTTTCCACAGAAGTAGAATTAGGAAACACTGCTTCCAGCTGGTCAAATTTCTCTGCAAGCCAATAAGGCATATCGTCCTTATTCTGGGGGCGCTTGCCCATTACCGAATTAACCATGACGGGACTAATAGTAATCCCGGCCGGTCCAGCTGGTTGCGTCGCAACCCCAGGTGCCTCCACCTGGACATTGCGAGAGACGTATTGCACTAAAGCCCTATGCATTGCAATCAATGCGGTATGGAGTTGACGTAAGTCATCCAGCGCAGCTAGCAAAGATCGAGGATGTGGTGTGAACCCAGTCAAGACTGACCGAGTGGCCCCAGGAATAGACAAGGGACCTAACCGAACCGGAGTTACGGTGTGTGGGAGGGCACCATTGAGCCAAATATGATGCTGCCAAGCAGAAATAGGAATTTCCTGCCTCCTATACGGTGTATAATTTGCGGGGACTGTCGTAGGAGTGTATGCGTGAAACGTTTTATCATCTGCATTCACCTCTGGAAAAGTAACCCAAGAGTAAAAAAGCTCATAGGGGAACGATGCATCGGCACTCACTACTAAGATAATAAACATCCCATCGTCTGGCACCCCAAACTGCGTCAAATGACGCCGGAGAGGTGCGCGACAATGCGCTGCAATAGCAACCTCAGCCATAAGGACGCAAAGAAGAAAAACAACCTATATTAAACCGTAGCACAAAAGGATCAGTAATTCAAAATGAAACTTTTTTAATTGTCAAGCTTGAAAGAACCTATATGTCAACCATATAGGTAGGTTTAAACCGTCACTCCCGCTAACTGGAAACAAGAGTGAGGGTGTTGTGGACAAATATAAGCACTACTAAGGCGTCTCAATCATAAGACCAAAACGTGAGGTGCGCCATGTTGCTGGGATTCTGCTCATGCACAGAACTATGCACAGGAAAGCAGGACCTCAGTGAATTGTGGTGTACCAAAAAACTCACCTCAGTACCCAGAACCCCTATCCGACTAGCATCAGTGTCTCATTCGTTCTCCGTATCATCTCGAAGCTACCAATGATTAGACAACCCAGAACAAGCGAATTAGAGAACTCTCAGGAATGGTGGGAATTAGAAACCCCTTTTTTGTTTTTATTCTAATATCAGTCCACAACGTGAGTAATCAGAGACACGTAAATTTTTGAAATGTTTATTTTTAACTACGTGCTCTAAGATGCAGTACTTTGGCTAACATAAGCAGACACATGATTAGAAATAAAACCATTAGCATTGTTACAATACCATAAAAAAACAAAGGGAGAAATCATATTACAATGATGGTGGAAACAGGTCCTATAATACCTTGTGTACCACCCCCCCCCCCCGGCTAGTAAGCTAGTTTTATATAATAATAGAAGGTCTCTAGGTTTGAATGGGGAACCCCATACCTCGAAGATCAGCTTAGGTGAATCACATCACAGGATTAGCTCTGCTCTCTGTTTCTGGAAAGGTTTTCTCCAAGTGTCTGAATCATGCATGCAAATGCAATATTAAAGGCACCAGAGTTTCAGATATTTGCAGCTGTGTGCTTGTTATGTCTAGAGCGTGGGCTGATCAACCTCAATTCAACAGCATACATTGTTATTTGACCTTGACGGTTTCTGCACACAGTGTTCAGACTAAGGTCGCGGTGCACATCTAGGGATGTGAACAAGACCGTTCTCATGTGAAGAAAAAGCAGGTTTACTTGTAATAACAACTACCGGTAGTGTTGTGTGCAAAAGCAGCACAGTGGCAAGATGGCGCTAACATCTAAAACGCGTATGCTAACATAGCAATGTATGCAGACAAAACCCTGTCTCCACTACAATACCCAACATCCTCTTCCTCACTGAGACCTGGCTTAACCCCACTTCAGCACCCAACATCGCCACCGCAATACCAAAAGGATACAAGATCACTCATTGCAACTGCATTAACAAGCCTGGCAGAGGGATAGCCATCATACTCAAGGAATCCATCCCATGCAATACCACAAATGACAACATCACCCCAGCCTTGGAACATCTCCACTTCCGACTCCAAAAAAACAGCAAAACCACCATTAGGGGCACCCTTGCCTACCATCCTCCAGACTACGTCCATCCTTCTTCAACTTCATCATCCCTCTCAACATATACTCCAGCAACTACATTTTCCTCAACGACCTCAACCTCGATATCGACGACCACAATTACATCAATACTACCAGCCTCCTCAACAGTATGAACAATATCAGACTCACCCAACACGTCCACAACTCCACGCAGACCGCAGGCCACATGCTAGACCCCATCTTTGCCGTCAGCAACTGCATCAAGTACAGCCACACCACAGGACTCACTTGGACCGACCCCTCCATCATTCACTGCAACATCACCAGCTCATGGACCTCTGCACCCAGTCTCCCCACAGCCCGCAACCGCAGCTGGAGCAAAGTGTCAACGGACACATGGATCAATCCCCTTAACACCAGCTGCCCCATCTCCTTCAAAAACCTAGACCAGAATGTCAGAACCTTCAACAATTGGACCACCAATTGCACCGACAACATCGATCCCTTCAGCAATAATACCCAGAGAAGGTCCACTTATCAGGCTAGCTGGTACACTGAAGACCTCAGAACTGCTAAACAACACTGTAAACAACTGGAAAGGAGATGGCGCAACAGCAAGGCCATGACCGACAAGCCCGCTTTCAAGACAGCCCTAAACCTCTACCATAGACAGTTGGGAAAATCAAAGAAAAAGGCCTTACCCTCAAACATTAAATCAAACTCCAATAACATCAAATAACTCTTCAAAATCCTCAAAGAATTCTCCATCCCCTTAGCTGCAGAAAACAACATTACAAGAACTCTCCAACAACCTTGCAAGTTTCTTCCACAACAAGATCACCTACATCTACAGAAACTCCAAACCCCAGCTCAAGGCCACTGACTTCATCAAGCAACACAATCATCCTGCTACCACCAGAAATACCCAACTAACTGAATGGAGCTAGCTTGTCCTACAGAACATCCCCTCCATCATGAACTCTGTCCACTCTGGAGCCCCAACCAACCCATGCCATCACCACATCTTCAACCTAGGCAAAGCCAAAATCAGACATGTACTCACCACCTTGTTCAACACCTCAATTACCACAGTCACCTTCCCTGAGGACTTGAAACATGCAAAAGTCACTGTCCTACTAAAGAAACTATTGGCAGACCCCAGCGAACTCAACAACTACCGACCGATCTCCCTGCTCCTGTTCTTGGCCATAGCTTTAGAAAAAGCAATCAACCAACAACTCTCCAAACATCTAGACTGGAATCTCCTACTCAACTCCTCCACAGCACTGAGACAGTACTGATTGCAGCTATCAATGATGTACAACCTATACTTAACAGAGGAGAGACAGCGGCTCTGATTCTCTTAGACATCCTAGCCTTCGATATAGTCTCCCAGTATACACTAATTACAAGACTGAGCTCTCAGATGGATCACCTCCTTCCTCATTGGAAGAACACAAATGGTCTGCCTTGTCACCTTCACCGCTGTGGAGTAGCCCAAAGATCCTCACTCATCCCCACCCTCTTCAACACCTCTAGCCAGCATCGCCAAAACCCCCGGACACAACATCATATCCTATACCGACAACAGACAACTCATTCTTTCCCTCTCCAATGACACCGTCAAGACCAACTTCCATAACTGTATGACAGATGCGCCAACTGGAGGAAGGACAAATGCCTGAAGCTCAACATGGACAAGACAAAGGTACTGATTTTCAGAAACAAAAGTTTGCCATGGGACGGATCCTGGTGGCGCTCACAATTCAGGACTTCTCCTAACCCAACTGACCGCGCTAAGAACCTATAATTCATTCTTGACAACGAGCTAACCTTGATGATATGGGTAAACTCTGTCTCCTCCTCCTGCTTCTTCATCCTCTGTATACTTCATAAGATATTCAAATGGCTCCCACAAAGCTCAAGACACACCATCACCCAGGTCCTCATCTCCGGCTAACAGGACTACGGCAACAATCTCTACACAGGGAACGCAGCTCACCTTCCCTGGTGACTACAGACCATACACGTCCTGAATCTCCCTAGATGAACCCACATCACCCCTTACCTCAGGGATATCCACTAGCTCCCTGTACAGAAAAAAATGCAATTACAAGCTCCTGACCCATGCATACGAGGCCCTACACAACTGCGAAACGGCCTACTTCTACACCATCTGAACTTCCATCAGCCCACCAGACACCTCCGCTCTGCGACCCTTTCTATAACCCTCACCTTCTGCATCCAACGTAGCAGATGCGGATGACACTCCTTCTGTTACCTAGCATTGAAGACATGGAACGAGCTACCCTTTCATCTATGGACCTCCCCATCTCTTCCAGAGTTCCGAAAGTCCCTAAAGACCTGGCTATTCGATTAGTCAATTGGATCCTTCCAGCGCCTGGACACCCGCACGGATGACAAGTACGGCTCTTTAAATCTACTGATTGATTGATTAATGGACTTTTCCGACCGGGAAATCCTCAACAGCTCCTATGGGGTCTTTGGTACAGCCTATGTTATGACGCGGGAAACAATACCAATAAAGGGGCAGGTGCCTGAAATCGAGGTCCACGTGTACCCAGCTGAATCATCTGCGTGGCAGTAGTGTAACATAAACCACTGCAGCCCCCGCAGTGCGGGAAAGGGTGTGGGGGCCCAAACTCCAAGTGCCCCCTCAGCAAAAGTGCTAGTTGGTGAACCAGTGAGGAAGGCCCCCTCCATGCACTTTGGGGGGACCCCCAAAAGTTTTGTTACGCCACTGCTGTGCGGGTCTGTTATTTTAAATTGAGAAGCTCGATGCTCCAGATGGTATTGAATTCTCGCCCAAGTGACAGTCAAAACTACTTGGCAATCCAGGAGTAACCCAATGTCCCGGCATAACACCGGAAAATGCTAGTACCGCCCTCTGATACGGCTCAGTAACATGCCTAAGGACAAAGAAAATGGCCTGGAAACGGCCAGGTATTTTTACAGCTAATGCACATCTTCCCTTCCCCGGTCCACAGACCAGGGCAAGGAACACTTACAATGGCAGAAAACTCTTTTTTTGTGGGAAAGAATCGACGCATTGGGACTTTGTTTCACGAAACAGTATGCTGTAGGGGCCAAAAACACTCATCTGGAGACTACCAACCATCGAATGCAAAGTGAAAAACCTGATTGGATTAGTCGATCACGCGTGGAAATGTGAAACTGAGAGAGAGCTCATGTTGTATCATATTTATACAATGCCTTAAATATATGGGGGCCTGCAGGTGATCACATGAGTTCAGCTAAGTTCAAAAACAGGGCAAATTTAGGGAAAACGTTTCAGGGCAGATGGAGATCTTGTTCTATTGGTTGCGGTGTAGGGTTTTTTTTTGGCTTACTTGCTCATGTGAATGAGAAGTTCTCCCCCCCGCCTCACCTCACTCACAGTCTGGAAACGGCCTCGCCTTTGACAAGGTGTCTGAAGAAGGAATTTTGAAACCCAAAAAGATGGAGTGTGGCTGATTGTGCCTTCAAGTCCTTCCGAAGTAGAGGCGCTAGCGACATCGAGAAAGGTCACACATGAAGGTCAGTTAGAGACGGAATGTGAAAGACCATTTCTCATTCATTCCGTTTCGTTTATTTAAAGGCAAGGATGGTTTCCCGCGAACCGACTCCATAGAGGAGTGTTTCTTTCCAGGCCGCACCCGCACCCCAGTCCCCCAACATGAATGAATGATGAGGTGGTGCAGTAGTAAGTGGTGACCTCTGCTCCCGTTTAGGTAAGGAATTAATGTTTACAGGCAGAGTATAAATCAGGCGTCCCCAGGGCACGCACCGAGATATCAGCGCAGCGCACCTCCGTGCATGCCAGTGAGGCCTTCCCGGGCTGCGGCTTTGATCTCTGGCCAAGTTTATCATCACAGCCATTTGCCTCTGTGCAGAGTTACCACAGAGGGCGAGAGGTGGCCGTGCACTTGAGAATGATAAATTCCTGTCTGGCCCGGCTGAAGCATTTCCTTTCTAATTCAGGCTTGTGCGTCTGAGTAGTGAGTGTCCTATTAGCACCCAGTCCTCCATTACAGGAAGTCTGCAGTAACCACCAACTTCTCGGCAAAACAAACTAATTATGGATCTGTGCTAATGTCAAATTAGACATTAAATACACATACGCACAAATATTCCCACAACACACACTAAGAACTGCCCCATATGTCTGGCATGAGATTTGACACTGGTACAGTTTTATTTTGCTCAGACTTTGACTAGCCCTCCTGAGACCCCAGCAATCGTTAAGAGCATTTCCACTCACCCGCTTGCTTGTAGAAGGACATGGACGCCATTTTCCTTTTCCGTATTTAGAAGTCCCGGAGGAGCTGATGTCGGCGACAGGAGAAAAGCAGAAATGCGGTGGGGAGAATTCACCACTAATCGTTCCAGAGTAGCACCCTACGCGCCGGAAAGTGCTTCAACACCTTTTCAAGGGTAGCAAGGGGTATATAAATGCAAAACCCTTCCCTCTTGTATCCCTCCACTATCCTTTTCAATCCAGATAACAGAATAACATGTTCACTGCTTAAATTAATTTCATATTTGTCTATACTAATTTGCCACTAATCCTTTTTGGGTTCCGGAGTAGCGTGCTACTCGGTGAAAAAAGCGCTTTGACGCCTCATCAGGGATAGTAAGTGCTATATAAATAAAATTACAATACAATGGAGAGAACAACACAGATCTCGGGGTGGGAAAGTTTGGTGGGGAGAAGCACACTAGACAGAGAGCAAACAGCACACAAGGGGGAGAGAAACACAGGAGGTGGGAGTAGTGCAAAAGGGAGAGAGAAAAGCATAGGACTAGGTTCGGGAAGTTTGAGGGAGAAGCACACAAGAGAGAGCAACCAGCACAGAAGGAAGTTAGCAACACGGAGGGCAGGAGCAGACAAACATGAGGAAGAGAGTTGGAACACACATGCACTCTCGAGTGCTTAACCAAAAAGAATAAATTGTTTCCTAAGGGCAAACAATGGAAGGCTACAAGTCATCCAGTCCAAAGGATGTTAAAGATGCTATGTTCTAGGTTGAGTGACAAACACAAGAGAATGGCAAGCAACCAAGTAAGAAACAAGGAAATTAGAGTGATAATAAAGACAACGAATAGTAAGCGATGGGCGGGTTATAAACCCACTGTAAGTTCACTATAGGTCTTATGCAACGGGCTATAAGCCAACTGTAAGTTTACAATAGGTCTTTCACAATCAGGCAGCTTGCGCTGTCTAGTTTGCTAGACCTAAAAATGATAGTCATTTTGGACATTGCAGCAGAGAGGCCAAGAAGGTAATGGGCAGGAGAAGTAATTTAATAGCACCTGGCTCTTCATTCCAATGAGTACACACAATGTCAAATCAGTCAGAAAAAGCAGGCTCTAAAAGTGACTATGTCATCGTTGTTGTCTGCATCCAAACGAAACCTGAACTGTGCTTATCGACTTGTTTCAGGCACACCAGTTGGAAAGCGCTGCCGTTGCTGCCCTTGTTCGTTCTGTGACACAAAATTGCAACGCTGCGAAGTCTACCTTTCACATTCAGTCGCTGCCTAATGTGAGAAGGGGGCTTCCGGTGCTCGGTGCCTGCACTTAATTGTCAATACTGGCTCTTAGGACAGCTGCCCCATGGTGGCGCTGTTTGTGTAATTTAGAGATGAGCAGAACAACAGTTGTTTATTAATTCAATATACATTAAAATAACGAATAGCCGATGCCTAAGACATTGTTTATACCCATGGGGGCCGGGAACAGTCTGAAATGTCACACTTGTAGGAGTGTGTTGGTTAGTAGCTGTGTTGGTACTGCCACTGGTAGCACTGGCAGGGGAAGTTGGTGGGGCAAGCTGCAGTAGCATCCTGAGGAGGGCCCTGGAATAATTTGTTTCTACAAATCAATCTGCTTTAAGTGCGTAAATGTGTGTGTGTGGGGGGGGGCGCTTTTTCTCTGTCTTCGCATTTTTGTGTGTGTGGGTGTGTGTGTGTGAGAGAGAGGCTTGTACTGTTGCTTGTCGTTCAGTATCTGGTTTAAAGAGCAAGGCTTGCACTGGTGCAGCCTCCTACACCTGCTGTATTTGGGAGCGATCCTTATACTGCTGCTACACGTGTTGTTCTGTGTGAGGGAAGAGTACACTCGTTCTACAGAGCAATACCCATTATCTATGTGTCAGGCTGGCCTGACAATATGCAACAAGTGAACTAGGGATGTGGATAGGGGACTTTCGTTCTGCAAACTTTAAGACTTTAAGTTACATTCTAAATGTTACAAACTAAACGAAGAATGCACTAAAAAAAAAACTGGTGAATTCAAAGATCAACAGAATTCAAATGTGGTTTTGCAGCAGAGGATACCAGAAAATAACCATTTCTACTTAACGCTGACAGGAGTTCTATTTATTTTGCTAAAACAGGTGATGTTCAAAATTGTGCAAGTTCGTTAAGTTGAAAAATGTTACCCTTTATTATGCAGGAAGAATAAATACATTGACCACTAATGAAGAAAACATTAAGGGGCCTATTAGGATCACGGGCGGATCGCCACCACCAGCCTGGCGGTGGCATTCCGCCCGCCAAATGTCGCTGTGTCACCCCCGCTATATTAGTATGGCGAGAGGCACTGCGGCAGACGGAAAGACTGTCCGCCACTTTTCCGCCGGTCGGATTACCGGCCGGGCGGAAAAAGCAGACAATATGGTGGCGGTGCCATCCATATTATCGTGTGCATTTTAAAAGGCCTTTTCATGGCGGCGAAAGGCCGGGGGGAAAATGCTTTGGGGGCCGGGGTGGGGGGCTGCACTTTGGGGGTACCTATGGTACCCCCCTTCATTGGCATACACAAGGTGGCAGGCACCGCGCCGTGCCTGTCACGTTGTGCATGACAATGCACAACATGCATATTTTACATTGCGGCGGGTGCTGCTTACAGCACCGCCCGCCGCAATGTAAAATATGCGGGATGCGACTGCCAGGGTGGCGGTCGCATCCTAATGGGCCTAGCGGGACCGCCGCACCTCTGGCGGTCGGTCCCGTTTACCGTTACGGTGGCAGGTGGACTTTTGTCGCACCTCTGGGGGTCGGTCATGTTTACTGTTACGGTGGCGGGCGGACAAAGTCCACCCGCCATCGTAATGGGGCCCTAAGTTGGCTGGAGTTGCACTGAGGAATGGGTGGAATGGGAGATTCCAACCCTAAAAGTATCTTAGAAAGAGGGGTTCACAATGTTTTCAAATGTATGCACATGATTTGCTACTGTCGAGCAATATTGCTTTGGGGCGCCGTGTGGTGAAATTCATCAGATTCTTTTCAGAAATTCTTAAACATTGTGCTTCAATGTGAATCTTTTATGCACTGTTTCGAAAAATCTTTGAGAAAATCATCTAAAATATCTACTGAAGATGGCTCAAGTCATGGTCAGGGCTGGTCCTAGGCTGTGTGAAGACCTGGTCAGAAAGGGAAAGAGTGAAGGCCCTCTCAGACCATCCATTGGCACCATGAAGCCAGGGTAAAGTGATACTAGTTGAAGTTTGGCTGGGTGGCAGGTAAGATAATACATATAAGGTGGGTGTCAGTAACATTCCCTGGCATTATGCACACTCTTCCAAAGCCCTGCCTCTGCATATTTCCATTATAAATGCACAGCTGTAAGCACCAGATTGCCAGCAAAACCAGGGCTGGAACATTTATGGCCATTATTAGGTTTGGAGGTTAGGAAACTCCAGACAAACGTGGTGGATATCTGGTCTGCTGTATTACAAGTGCCATAGGCTAAAATGTACTTGTAGTATGTCTGTGACTGAGTGCAACATGCCAAATTTTAAATAAGGGCCATAGAATGTGGCAAAATGACTTTCTTCAGCGCTTTGACACCTTCGGGTATAGTGCGCATTCAAAACTTATTTCATAGTCACGTCTGACTTGGGGTAATCTGACAGCCAGTTGCAAATCTTTTTCATTTATCAGTAAAGCAACTATGCTGAAATTTTCGGGTATTATATTATTAACATATAACAATAGCAAAACACTCTTCAAATCTGTTGAACAGTTTATCAGATCCTTTTCTGCAACAATGAAATGTGTCCTGCACCTGTGGATAGTCAATAACTGTCTTCTTTAGCTTCTTCTTGGTATTATTATTATTATTGGTAATAATAATAATAAAAATATGAATACCAATAATAATAATAATAATAATAATTGAGGTAAGGCAAACATATAGGAGAGAGGGAACATGCAGAGGATGAAAAGTGAGGAAAAGGTCATTCGAAGCAGAGGCAACAATCAGAAGCTTTAAATCAATGTCAATTTTTCATCTCAGGGTTTTAGGAAAATAGAGGACGTGCTTTGAGGTATCATGCACTCTGATGTTGCAACCTGGTACAAAGAAACAATATTTAAATGTGAGATAATTCTATATTATGGTGTTTTGATAAATAATGTGAATCAGGAGAACAGTCTGTCCACTGCTTGGTTACTGCTAGAACACCCTTTCAGCAAAGATACATGGTTACAAGTGTAAATTAATAGCTGAAAGCAGATAGGGAGAAGTATTAAGAGCAGTAACCTCATGATCATTGCAATGTGAGAGAATATACTGGGTAAATAATATAAATATTGAAAAGGAGATTTTGAAAGTGATGGAGCGGCTGCCTTCTGATTTTCAACCTTAAAGTCTGGCTGACAGTATTAGTAACAAAAGAGAAGCGGCTACTTTACCGCAGGTTTAGTATGGCACATGATAAGGGTGAGGATAACTTCCCCAGACAGTGACATGCCACATGTATTCCTGTGGCTGAAGGGTGGAGACTCAGACAGTGAAGTGATTAGGTTGAAGACAGGGCTACCTTTAGAAACTCCATGAAGAATTTGTTAGCAAGCCGTTGCTGATTTGGTTGTTCCTGAGCACTACTATTTGGTGGATTGTAGGGGATAAAGGAAGTGACTACTGTTTCTGTTGTTTAACATGACTTATGTGTTGTACAAACATGTGGGTGTGAATTGCTGATTAACTCCTTACTTTGTGTAAAATCTTGTACCATGCCTGAAAATGATTAATATTCATACATACTGACTAACCTAGGTAACCAGAGATTGTCATGAGGACCAAAGTACCGGTGTAGGCAGTGGTTTCTTTGGGCCCGATTCACAAAAGTAATCTAAGACAAATTCCTAACTTTGCGACTTTCGGTGTTCACAAAGCACATTTAGGAGTAGTAAAGTTAGGATTTTGTCTCAGTTAAACTTAAGTTTTGGTCTTAAGTTTAACTTAAGACCACAACTTAGGTTTAACTGAGAAAAAGTTTTGGTCTTAAGTTTAACTTAAGACCAAAACTTAAGTTTAACTGAGACACAGTTTTGGTCTTAAGTTTAAGTTTTGGTCTTAGTTTAACTTAAGACCAAAACTTAGGTTTAATTGAGACAAAGTTCTGGTCTTAAGTTTAAGTTTTGGTCTTAAAAACCTAAGTTTAACTAGACACACGTTTTGGCCTTAGGTTTAAGTTTTGGTCTTAAGTTTAAGTTTTGGTCTTAAGTTTAACTTAAGACAAAAACTTAAGTTTGACTGAGACAAAATCCTAACTTTACTACTCCTAAATGCCCTTTGAGAATACTGAAAGTTGTAAAGTTAGGATTTTGTCTCAGATTACTTTTGTGTCTTGGGCCCATGATTCTCACAAAGGGCCATGTGTGTAGTCTCTGTTTCAGCATCATTCTACATCACTGTTGCTGAATGCTGGTTCCAGCGGCTGCTCTCCCTTCATTTGTGAGACTGGCAATGTTGCAGTCCTCCTCAGCCAATCTCGCTTCTTAATGAACTTGGCGAGTTTCCTTGCATTTGTGAAGAGATGTTCTCTTCCTTGCCATTATAATTTCAGTTTAGCTGGGTAAAACATGGCCTTGGTCCTTAGACTTCTTTTCACTTCCAAGAACTTCCACTGTGCCACCTGGAGAGCCATGTTGAAGTCCATATATGTATATATTCACTGAGATTAAAGTGTTATTAGAGTTAGGTGTTGAAATAACACGAAAAGTAATGTTTAAAGACCACTCAAATTCACCAGTTATAGCTTAGTGAACTAACTATATAGTGCGCCTACTACTACCTTTGATTTTAGGCCCAACTGTGGCAGGGGGCATGGTGACCATCTGACCACATGCATCCAGTCAAGTTGGACTGTCAAAAATTCTACCTTTGTTAGACGTCTGTTCTATGCAAATATCACTTGCAGCTCACGTGGGAGAAAACTTCTCTTAGGATTTTTTGTAGAAGACCCACTAGGCTAATGTGGTGGAGGTCTGAGGGAGAATTTGATGAAGAGAGCAAAATCATTTTGCAATGGGGAAGTGGGATGGAGAAAAGTAAGAGGGGAGATGAGTACAAGGGACTCTGGTGGAGGAAGGAAATGTGATGAAGTTGCAAAGGATGTTGATAGTGATGGAGTGAGAAAAGTTGGAGGAGGAAAGACTCTTTGGTGGATCTAAAGAAGGAAGGCAGAATAGGCCAATGGATGAGTGGGGATTGAAAAGGGAGAGGAATTGCTAAGTGGTTGCAGGATGATGAGCAGAGGAGAAACTCAGAAGGATGGGGGGGAGAGAGAGAACAAGAGAATGAGAAAGAGAGAGAGAATGTTTAATGTTAATGTCTGTCAGCTGGCTGAGGTGGAGCAGGAATATGGAATATCGGTGGCGTCATACGCCGATGACACCCAGCTAGTGGTGTCTTTCTCTAACGGTTCAGAATCTAGCAATAACCAACTACCAGCTTGTCTGGAGAAAGTGGTGAGTTGGATGTCCAAAAGCTGTTTGAAGCTGAATGGTGGGAAAACAGAGCTCATGTTGCTTGGAGATCTGGGCATCCACTCACCCCTGATTCATTGGCCCAAATGTATGGGAGACCCTCCCATTCCTAAACCTGCTATAAAAAACCTTGGAATTTGTCTGGAAGACTCCCTAACATGGGATTGTCAATTCAGAAAACTCTCAGGGACATGTTTTGCCCTGCTTAAAATGTTAAGGGAAATCATTGATGTAATCCTTGAGCACCTGAGGAAAATGGTGATACAATCCCTCCTCATCTCACGTCTGGACTATGGAAACTTGCTTTATCTGCGTTCACCTAAGTATGTCACTAGGAGGCTGCTAATTGTACAGATGCGGCTGCCAGACTCCTGTTAAAAGTCCCCAACCGCATCTCTGCAAAGGAAGCACTTAAACAGCTTCATTGGCTGCCTATCGAGGCTCGAGGTAAGTTTAAAACTCTCTGCATAGCTCGTAAAGCTATCAATAACTCTGGGCCCGAAAAACTGAGGAATCTGATATCTAGGTACACCCCATCTAGACATCTCAGATCTTCCCAGCAACAGCTCCTTAAGACTATCAGAATTAAAAGAGCCAGATGGGGACGGTAGATTTTTCGCACATCTGACACCCAAGCTGTGTAATGCCCTCCCACTGGAAATCTGAGCTGCGTCAAATGAAATTGCCTTCAGGAAAAATTTGAAAACCTGCCATTTCCCACTATAATTAGGCGTTGGCTCAGCTCTTCTCTGTCAGAGTTCTCCTTAGTGCTGGGAAGCCCTCGGGTAGCGATGCGCTCTACAAATCCAACAAATAAATAAATAAAGACTGAAAAAGTTTCTAGTAAGAGAGATCCAAGAGAGCATCAAAAATCTAGAGAAAGTGTAAGACCACAAGGAAGTTACAGAGAGGGAGGGAGAGAGAGAAAAAGAGAGAGAGAGAGAGAGAGAGAGAGAGAGAAAACATTGGGTTGAAATTCAACATACTTAAGGCTGTAGAATGTCCTCTTCTTACACTGACTATTTTTTTAGAAATTATTACTGTGTATTCCTCTACTGCTACTAAAGTTCATGTATGACATGCATGCTTGGGTGTTGGTTCTGTGTTGTCATTGACTTCAAACAATTAAAGTACCAAAGTGGCCCTGACATTTCATACCCTTTGACCATGAATGATAATACACAGTTGATCATTTGACCCACCATGAGCCTCTCAGACCTCCTTTTGATTGATCAGTGCTGAACTTTTAGAGCTATGTTTAGTTTCTGATCCAGCAACTGCCTTGAACCCCAAAAGCATCAATACCAAAGACACTACCAGGGATAGAAAATGTCCTGACAGATGTATCAGCTGACACTGCTGGATAATTCTAATCTTTGTGCTACCGATGCATCATGGATAATCATACTTTATGCACAGTTTCTGTGCTTTATCATGTGCTATTAGCACCAAGATCTTTCCAAATATGAGTTGTTTTCATGAGGCTGTGGTACTTGCCAAGCATATCAAAAGCTTGAATATACGCTGGAAGCTAGAATTCAGGGTTACTATGAAGTACTACTAAATACAGCTTCAACAATGTGTGTATTATAGTGCTGTCCAGATTATGTAGCATACCACTACAGTAAAGGGAGCCTCAACTAATCATTGTAACCTCGGTTCTAATAATGGTTATGGAACCATTGATCAAATTATTAGCCCCCCCCGAACTCGGAGTCTACTTGCACCCCTGCAGAGAACTATTACATCTCCCATGTGAACGATTCAGAGAACGTCAAGGTAAAGATACCTAAAGCAGGGGTTTCCCATCTTTTCAGAGCCTTTCATTAACTCTCTGTTTTTTCAGGAAATATGCCAACAAGGTAGAGCCCCAGTTCTGCTCCCAGTATCTGGTGGAGCGAGCCAGAGGGTGTGATGCCCTCAAGGAACTACTGTATGTCTTCCCACCTTTTCCACTGATGCCATAACTGTGGGTAGTCCCATTATGGCCAAGGAGGTACTGGTTCTTTTCCTTCAGAGAAAGGTAACATGCCAGTGTTTGAAGGTTATGGCTTATGCTGGATGTTAACAGAGCTGCTTTATTGGGACATATCAAGAAGTTTTCAGCTGTCATATCATCAATTATTTGTAACCATTGAGGCATCAAATCAAGGTACTATGGTTCCTCTTTTTTAGGAATAGTAGCTGGATTAGATCACCTTTAGCGCAAGTCTGCTCTCTAGCAAACTGCCTTCTTCTGGCTGAAAATCATGGTAGATCTGTCAGGAGTTTAGCAGCATCACAAGCAGCAATGCAGGCAGTGCATATTGCAGTGATTTGTAGATCTGTCACCTAGGCTTCTGTGAATACTTTTATGCATAATTACCCGCTGAATATTTTGTAAATTGATCGAAAGACCAGAGGCAAGCTGTTTGGTATTACCACTCTTTTTCAGTAATGCAGTTTTATCAAACGCCACAGTTAAGGCCTTATTAAAGCTAAAGCTAATTTGACATCTGAATCATTTGCCCATAAAGCAGATGTAAAAAAGCTCACTGAGAGAACCAGGCAAGACTAAGTACCAGGCTCTTCTTACGGTCTTATTATTGGCTTTGATTTTAACCATACCGGTTATTTGAGAGAACTGAAAGGGGATTATATGAAGATCTTTCCATGCTAGAGGCATGGGTACATCACATGGAACCAAATCACAATCAGTGAACAGTAGCTCCAGCAAATGGCCGTCTTGTTGAGTAGGGCCTGCAATTGTTTGGTGCAGCCCCAATGTTTCTAGATCTGCCATGAGCTGCGCCACCTCTGGGTTGGATAGATCTTCTCCATGGTAATTAAAATCACCCACTACAAGAAAAGATTTGGTGGCCAAAATTTGAGTCACTATTGCTCCTACCAGTCACTGACTAAAACCCTTTTTTGAACCTGGCGGGCAATAGATAAGTGTGCCTTTCTAGCTTTTTCAGTAGGGGAGAATTCCATTTTAAAGATGCCTAATTCCATAGTCAAGAGAATAGAAGAGTCAACCCATGTTACTTTGAGTGTATTTTTTAAAACAATAGCGTGTGCAAAATAATGATGGGCTGGGATGTTGCCTAAGTAACTAACAGTGGCTGAGATTAATTCAAGCATTCCCCCCATCTCTTTGTTGTATTCTTAATTGTGTCGCCCTAAGTGAGACAGATATTCTTGTGTAGTTCCCACTAATCTGTAGGATCTGTGCATTTGTGGACAACATAAACTTTGAGTGAGGTGCCTAGACTGATTCCATGTACTCCTTTTGTATATGTTGGCCTAGAGATCAGCTAGCTCAAAAGTGCCACCACCAACCCCCCAACCAAAACAGGGAGCAAATGGTTTCCTGCAACCACTGAACATAACAACCCTGTTCTCTCAGGGATCGTGGTAACAGATCTAGAACCCTTTCGCTCAGTCACTCGTGCACTCTTGTTTTTAGAGAAATATACAGAGCATACACAATGGGATATTCTTCAGTATATTTATTGAATCAACGTTATTCTGTATAGAGTACATGTGCTGCGATAATCAGTAGAGAGAAGCATATGAAAGTGATTACCAGCACCAAAATAGTAAACAGCAGGAATAGTTCCACCATGGTGCTAAGAACAGTGTATATATGCAAGCAAATAAAACAAGGTTGTAAACAGGCATACTCCTATTATGCAATCCTGACCCCATGTGTGTCTAGGGTGTGTGTGTTAGTATATAGCCAAGAATCGGGGGATGATCCAACCCTATTACCTGGAAGACAGAATGTAGGACCCGTTCTTGGTCATCAATTGGACACCCCTCATGGAGATGTTAGACAGCTGCTTGGTGAAGCATCAGCATGAAGGGACCTCTTGATGTCAGCAGAAGTGTCTCCTCTGGCTAACCTCCAGAAATGCATATTTATTTATTATAAAAACCATTCTTGCGATGTACATACAGATTAGCATTGTTATGGGCTTGCAGATACCCCTGTCGCCTCGTGGATTAAGAGAGAATGACATTGTACAGCTTATGCAAAGGCCATGTACTCAGTGTATGAGGCATCATGATAATGTTGTATGAAGCGAAATGTGTAAGCAAAGCCGTTTTAGAAAAATTAATCCAACATTAACATTGTTACTCACATGAATATGTGCAAAAGGTTATCGCAAAATGTTATTGTACAGAAAGAGGACAATGTAAGAAAATGTGCAGCGTTGCTACATGGGCCTAAATCAGGCCCATAAAAGTATGCCTAGGGTATGCCCAGAAGCGGGCACTGTGTACACACTGTAACTGGAACTAAACTATAGCTGGCTAATGAGCCCCTTCTAGGCTGCAACCGGTCATTGTTCTGGGAGAACCAGGCCTGGCAGTTCACGCTGGACTGTTCCCATTGGAGGCAGATCAAGACTGGTTTGCATATGGCTGGGTACAAAGTGAGTTGGCATGGGGTGCAAAATAATAATGTACTGGGATGTGGCCAGAGTAAGTACTTTTCTTAGGATGCTAGCCCCTGTTGTCCCACTTGTACCACCCCACTTCCATCATTTGCGCACCAGCTGTCCTGTTGAAAAATGCCTAAAACTAGATTTGAGCTAGTGAGTGAAGTTAGAAAGCCCACCTCCTTCAATGGGGGATTTGGAAGGAGGAGGGTGTTTAACAGTGAATACGTATAGTACATTTCACAGCCCAATTTCACTTAATTTTGCTAAAAGTGACAGACATTGAATTGGTACTCTTGAACTATTCAAGGACTTTGATGGTGCAATTAAGGCAAGGGCTAGAGTCTGCCAAGAGCTATTTCATGCTTTATCTTTAACACAAGAGTGTTGAACCTTGTCACGTTTTGCAATTATATAATCTAAAATGGTGTAAAAACATATTGTTTGACTCTGATTGATAAACAAGTAAAAAGACCAGTATATAGGGACAGTGCCCAGCAGTATAACTATGCCACCCATCGTGCCTGGCAGTATTTGTCAGTAATCCGGCCCTAAAGTTTGGTTGACAAAACAGTAGATGCACTTTCATCAATACTAATTACGGATAAATAAAAGAATGCCATAAGTAAGGAGATGAGAAATGAGAAGAGACATTAGTGCCTTGAAATACTCACCAGTAATCTGCATTCCCCTGATTCCACAATTCTTTTCTCATTGCTTACTATTTGCAGTAGTGAAGCTCCACCTCACTCCAGGAACCCTTTACAAACTCTTCCAGTTTTGATACTACCAGCGCCATCCCCTTTGATTATTGAAGGGACCTGGTGCATTTCACACATCCTGTGGTTATCAGCTTTCCAAACACTCCATCCCTAAAAGAAAGTAATATGACGAAGAATGTGGAATAAGAGTAATGAAGATTACCAGTGAGTAATCCAAGCATTATCTCCTCATCCTTTTCCACGTCCCCTTACTTACTATTTTCAGCAATACCAAAGCAATGGCAAATACTTGACTGAATACCTACAACACACACATTTAATAAAACAAAATACATGACTCTGTCCAATGTACAACAGTTAATAAGCCATTCTTTGAACCTAGAAGAGCCATTACAAATTTCAACTCAGAACCCTGGGCATTCTACCTGGTTGCTGCAGAAGAAACATCAGTAATTGAGACATAACTGATTCTGCCGATGAGGCTGCCAACCGTTTGTTGAACAAGCTTCTGCCGCTCCTGGAAGATCAAGACCAGTGCTGGAATAAAATAATTATATCACCTCCTTGATCTAGAAACTTAGGAGCCAATTACGATGTCATTAGGAAAGCCTTCTGGAGGAGTTTGTCCCGGAAATTGCACTAAGGGAGTCACACCGACCGATTGTGATGTGTCCGTATGTATACAGATTCGGTTTGGTTGGACTCCCATTGAATTCAATGGGAGCCTGTTTACCCAACGTGAACACAGGCTGCCATTGAAAAAAGGGGTAGGTGGGGAAAAGCGTGCACCCTGTGGCGGGCACCCCATGGTGCCCGCCACACTGAGCATGCATGGAAAGGGGGGATCTATGGGTACCCCCGTGACCGATCTGGAGGGCCCCGGGTGCGGCTACGGGCCCCCAAAGTCCAATTCGAACAGTCATTTTGTCTCAGCAAAACCGAGTCGGTAATGCTGTCAGAATTGATCATTGTACTCGCTTATAAAGAAACTGTCCCCATTGAGCTGCTCGATTCGGCTCTGAACTAGTTGGACTGCCTGAATCGCGTTCAGAACCAATTCGGTTAGCCTGGACAGCTTCCTCGCATCGTACTTGGTCATCCGGAAAGGTGGATGATTCGGTCAGGAACATAGGCTCCGAATCAGATTTGCCTAATCCGAATCCCGTTTTTAGTGTAGAAAGGGATGATTTCCCTCCCTATTGGCCTACCTAAAATTCCCAAAAAGAGCATCACTCTCCCTCTAGTCCCTGACCTTGAAAGGAAAATCCTAATTGCTCTTACAACATCTAAAATAACTTCCCCTTCAGAAATATAGGAAGAGGAGACCACTGAAAGAATTATTTTCTGGGATCTGTGAAAGTCCTTAGGAACAAACTGCCTAACCAATCTTAAAACAATATGGTCCTCAAAAATCTGAAGATGATAAAGACTTTCAAAGCAAATCTGTCAATCCCCCCTGATCTCATAGCAGTGACAATAGCCATTCAAACTGCCTTAAGCATTACAAATTCTCCCATAAGGGCTCAAAAGTCAAAAGATGGTTGTTGTAGAGGTACCAGTACTAAGAGCAAGTCCCACACAGGACACAAATTCCTTCCTGTAGGTGTCAGCAATTCAAACCTTTAAATACTCTTAAAAACGATTTCAATTTCAACCAAACACCAAAGAAGACCTAAAGGACTTATTAGCTTCTCATTGCAATTTGTGTGTGGCAACCGACCAACCTTTATCAAAATTGTATTTGAAAAAATTCAATATTTTTTCTGGGGCACAAAGAACTGGAGAATAACACTTATCCTCACACCGTCTTAAAAACGAGGTCCATTGATGATCATATACTTATGAGTAGAATTATTTCTTGAAGCCTAGATACACCAGACCACAGAAACAGATAGTCCTAACATCATCAGCCCTTTCTTGTCAACCTCCAAACCTCTAACCTTAACCTCTGAAGATATCCAAGAGGTACTTGAGGTGTACTCAATTTGAGGTGGAATCAAAATTTCCTTGAGTAGAGGAAACAAAACGTCTCCAAGGCCAAAATGGACACATCAGGATTACATCCACCCTCTATCTGTGAGTTTTTTTGCAATTTGCCAAGGGATCAGAGAGACAGGAGCTCCATTTCCCATTGACATGTCAATGCATCCACCCCTACTGCTAGATAATCCTTGAGCATTAAAAAAAGATGGAAAGAAGAGCATTGTAATTATCTGCAAAAAGACCCATCACTGGTTTTCCAAACCTCAAACAAATCTCATGAAACACTTGCCCTGAAAACTCGAAATTCTGGAACGAGGCCAAACACTCTACTTACTGTGTCTTCCAAAACATTACTTTTTCTCCGAATAGGTACTGCTTTGAGAGACAGGAAATTTTGGGCCTGATTACAAGCTTAGTGGATGGGATACTCTGTTACAAATGTGATAGCTATCTGGTCTGCCATATTACAAGTTCCTTTATATCCTATGGATATCCGTTGCGTTTGAGGCAGAGTATCCCATCTGCCAAGATCATAATCAGGCCCTTGGTTCTGTCCCAAGCTGCTTGTTCAAGTAAGACGTAGCCACCAAATTGTCCATTTTCGCTACAACATTTGAATGTAGGATCTCATAGTAGAACATCTGGAAAGCCTTCCCAACTGCCCTGGCTTCACTTCAGTTCAAGAAGTGGTCCTTCTTGTGGTGTAACCAAAGTCTTTGAGCAAACTTAGAGTTTGGTACCATTCCCACCCCTTCATGCTGGCATCTGTTGTCAGTACTACTAGAGCTTGAGGAGAAGGAGAGACTCCCCTCTCTAGGAAATACCAAACTAACCCTCTCTCCAATGGCAGTACAGGAATCACAGTCCTCTTCTGCATCAACATCAAGACATTTTTCAGCAGTGCTCATCTCCTCCGTAAGTTCATGGGAAGAAGAGTTAAGAGAAAGTGAATCTCTGAAGGAAAATCCTGAAACTCCAAGTAATTTCTCAGCAACACTGTCTGCAGCACTTCTTTGTCCTTGACTGGCTTTTGTCATATTTTGAAAAAAGACCAAATCTTACTCCAATGATCTTCCCCGAATCCTCCCTCTCAGCATAGTCAAGAAAGCTGTTTGTTTTTTTACGACTCATGGATTTTTTAAATCAATGCCTGCACACTAGCATTTAAACCGACTTTTGCTGGATGAAAGCTCATATATTTGTTTTTAGATAAATAAAATACAAAAATGATTTTCATACAAATAAGTATCTTTATTTAGAAATTATTCATTAACAAAAACATTAATTATTATAGAAATTTAGCTTAGTTACTTCCCACCCTATAACACCACAAAACTCACATTATGTACCTAAAAATTATTTACACTATTAATATAAATATTCAACAACAAATTAATTTTCATTAATTATATATATTCATTATTAATTCATTATAGTTAATGTACTTCCCACAATATACTCCCACAAAACACACAACGCAATTAATTATTAAATGAATAATTAGTATTCATTTAAAAAAATATATTAATTGCTTAAAATTGATTTACTTCCCAACCCATACCCCTACAAAACCCAGAACCCACATCTAAAATGTTAAAGAAACAAAAACAAATTTGCACAATTGACATAATTGATCATCACGTTACATTAATTAACTTCCCACCCTTTACCCCTATCATCCCCACAACCTGACCCTAAAATTTAACTTTAAAATCATTAATTACACAATTGAAATTAATTTTCAATTAAATTACTCCTTGCTTTTAACAACTAATTACAAATTAAGTAAAATTAATTTACTCCGCACCCTTTACCCCTAAAAACCCAAAACCCACACCCTCAAAAAATTAATTAAATAATTTACATATTATCAATTATCAATTCCAACTCTTTACCCACACCCAAAAACCTATACAATAACCATAATTAAACATTAATTAATTAATATTAATGATCAACTAATTATCAATTCAGTAATAATATATTACTTCCCACCTTTTATCCCTATAAACCACACAACCCACACATAAAATGTACCCCAAAAAATTAAAACACAATTAAATGTCAATTAAATAAATGTAATTAAATAAATAATAATCATTAATTTATTATTATTAAATTACTCTGCAAACTATTCCCCTGTAAACCCACAACCCGCTATGGTACTAAAAGTTGCAAAATTAAATTAAAAGAAATGTAATAACTACTAGAAATGTAACAAATATATGAAAAAACATAAACAATCCTTATACAAAAAATTATGACATACATTTAAAATATATACTAAAAAACAGAACACTAGTTGAAAAATCGATATTTTAAACAACTATATTTTTGAAAAAGATATTATTGACTTCTATATTTTTAAAATCGATATAACTTACCTTCAAATCGATATTCTTTTCAAAACGATATTCTTTCACTCTATATTGCCTTTCCACAATATTTCCAACTCAATATTAATTTAGTTCACATTTTTTGCCTCGATATTCTGTCTGATTACCATCCAGACTAGCTTCAGATAGGGTCTGAAATTACTTACCCAAGGAATGAGAAATGTAAACAGAATAAACTCACGTTGACATGCCAAGGTTTAAACCAGAATACTCTCTCTTTAAAGAATGTTCTATTTTCTTGTCAGGAGGGCCAATCACTACCTCAGCAGAAAGTAGCTTACATGATTATCCTGGAACATAACTAAGCCAGGGATCAATAGTTAACCTCTGAAGAAGATCTATTTCTACTTTTGCCAATGGTATAGTCTACCCATTAAGGTAGGGGCAGAGGTTGTCTCCAGATTTCTCCAATCCCTTTTCAGGAGTCACTGGACTGCAATTTACCTAAAAGATGGGAAAAACTGTTTTGTTAAACTGTGTAAAACAAACCCCATTGGTAGAAGTTTGCTCCACATCCAAAGGTAGTTGAAGATCACAGGAAATATAGGACATCAGACCCTTTTGTTCATCCTTCTGAATGTATTTCTCTTTAGGTGTCCCTGCATCCTATTTATCTGTGCATAGCTGGACGATGACCAAGAAGAGGAAACTACAGAAAGGGATGTACAGCACATTGGGAAGAGTCACTCCTGAGACAGGAATGGCAGCCTCCTTGATTTTCCTGTTGTTTGTTAAAGGCTTTAGAGATAAATCTTATCATCATCTGTAGCCACTTCTCTGAAACATTATGAACAAAAGGGTCCTGACTTTGAAGGCTTCCTCTAGAATTTGCCAAACCCCTTCCGCTAGTGGGAGAATGAGATACGTGTCTCCGCTTCTATGGACCTGATGTCCTTGGCATGGTTTTCCCCTAACTTTTTGCCTTCAATCCTCCTTTTTTGGCTCACTATGTGGTTGCTGGCCTGTGACTCTGTACATTTTATGACCACTAACCAGTACTAAAGTGCTTGTGCTCTCGCCCTAAAATATGGTAACATTAGCTTGCACCCAATTGGCACATTTAATTTACTTATAAGCTCCTATTAACAAGCTACTACATATACCCAGGGCCTGTACATTAGATCATATTTGTGGACCTGCAGCACTCATTGCTCCACTCACTTAAGTAGCCCATTAAACATGTCCAGGCCTGCCATTGCAGACTGTGTGTGCAGTTTTATACTTCCATTTGGACCTGCCAAAATAAATCCTTTTGCTAGGTCTAAACCTTCCTTTTTAATACATATAAGTCACCCCTAGGACCCAAATAGCCCAGAGGGCTGGGAGCAGTCTGTTTAAAAAGTTGGACATGTACTTTTTAAGTTTTACATGTCCTGGTAGTGAAAAGCTCTTACATTCATTTGTCACTACTGCAAGGCTTACCTATACCATAAGATAACATTGGGTTACCTTAATACCTTTAAGAAGTGGTAACTTTCAATTAGGAGCAAGTGGGAATATTGAGTTTGGTGTCTAAAGATTGGACTACAAAACCCTCTTTAATGCTAATGTCACATTTTAAGTCAAAATTCTGAACATGCCACATTTATAAAGTTGGCATTTTCTTGTCTTAACTGTTATGTGCCTGCAGCCTGTATCCTGGTTCACATGACTAGGTATATCTGGCGGTTGGTCTTTGTGTATTGCTCCCAGACACTGAGACAAAGGGGGAATTGTTATTGGCAGATTGGGCCATCTCTGATTTGATATAGGGAGGAGTTGTCACCTTCCACATTTGCACATCACAAAGCCTCTGCCTGAGCACACCAACAAAGGCTTTGACACTAGTCTTTTGTGCCACCGGACAAGCTGAGGCCAGGGGTCGAAGGCAAGAAATTCCAAACACCTCTTGGGGTGGAAAGCTCCAAAACCTTCCCCTACCTTCCCCTACTTTATAGCTGGCACCAGGTATAAATATTTGACCCCCAGACCCAACTCTTCATTACACCCCATGACCTGTGGAAGACTCAGAAAAAATGCTGTGCTACTCTGTTGCAAGAAGGACTGCTACTCTGCTGCCACTTTTTTCCCCTGCGGCCCGAGTGAAAAGGACTGGACCTGCATCTAGAACCCTGGACCACCAGAGTGACTCCAAGTGCTAGTTGATTGACCTCCTGATCAGAGCCTCAGGGACAGAAAAGGCTCCAACCACCTTGAACCCAGCACCTGGGTCATGTCTGCTGTGAGTCTTGCCCCCCAAGTGGTGCCACCCACCCCATTCCTAGTACCTTAAAAATGGGTCTGAAGGGGATTGGAAGCGCTGCTGTGAGATGTATCCCCAATGCGGGACCCTGCAGCTCTTTGGAGTCACCGCTGTGCAGCACTTCTTCAATTTAGTACCTCGCTTCACAGCCCCAGCAGCTCTCCAGAATCACCGCTTCATGAAGTATTCTTCAGACTAGGCCCAGGTGTAAAAATCCGCTCCCCTCGAAGAGTTTGCGGAATTTGGGCCCTCCTGACTGCCAAGAGGTTGGGTCCCACAGAAATATGCTGAACTCATCTCGATGTAATTTTCTGACACTGGGACACTTTCAGCAGTGTCTGCATCAGCGGCGGCTCCTCTATACGGGCGTTTGGGTGTCGCCCCACTGCTTTCTCGCAGTGCGAGAGGCAGAAACATAGAATGGTAAAAAGTACCATTTTATGTTTCTGCTTCTCGCACTGCGAGAAAACAGAAGTGCCTGGTTGGGGGTGGGATCGTAGGCGGTTGTGCTCGAGGGCAGGGGGAGTGGCTTACCCACTATTGTGGGTACTGACTGTTTGGTCGGCGCCTGGAGCCGACCAAACAGTCACTACCCACAACAGTGGGTAAGCCACTCCCCCCCTGCCCTCGAGTACGACCGCCCACTCTCCCTTTTTCTCTATGCAGGAGAAAATGGCGCGGATAGGGCGCTCTCCCCTGCGCCTCACCAATCACAACGCTGCCATTCCAGCATTGTGATTGGCAGAGGGAGGGGAGGGAGGCTGCCTTTCCAGATGACGAGGAGCTGCAGGAATTGGCGGAGGACTCGACGGCGGGAGTCGGGAGTCGTCGGACCCATCCAGAAGCTCAGTAAGTTTTATTTAATATTTTTATGTTATTAAACCCCTCCCGCCTCCCCCATACCCCCCTGATGACCCCATTTCCAACCCCCACCCGCCCGTAATGCCAGGCGCGACTGCTTCGAACCCTTGCTGTTGTGCTGGCGTCTAGCGCATAGTCATACTCTGTGGGGGTGCTTGGGTGGGCAGTGTAGGCCTCTGGTGTGGTCCTCATGCTAAGTGTTTCGATCTTGTGAGTAAACGCAGTTGTGGCTTTGTCACGTAACGTTTGTGTTGCGCACCTGTGGTGTGTAAGTAAACGTAAGGATGGAGGGATGGGCCCTTTTATGCGGATAGGGAGGCGGGTGAATGCAGTGAGGCCCACGTGAGAAGTGTTTCCCCGCCTCTTGCAGGGTTCGGCGGGGCTTTCACCCACCGAACCTGTAGTTTCTCCGGGGGATTAAACGCAGACCTGAGATGACAGCCCCTATGCCATGCACCAACCCACTCTCTCTCACCTAGTGACTGCAGCGGGCGGTGACCGTCTGCACAGAGGCGATGAATAATTTCCACGTCCTAGGCCACAAACCCCCAGCCCACCACCAGACCTGCCCACCCTCGGTCTTTACCGAAGGCAGTCGTGAAGTCTTCCGATGCATTTTCTGGGCCCCTCATTCTGGCTTGCCCCTTGGAGGTGGTGGGCTTAGTGCTTGAGAGTAAAGGTCGTCTACAGGACCCACTAAGGTGGTTAAACTTGCGTGCATTAAGGTGCAGAGGTGACCACGGGCTGCACCTGTGGCACATTTAGCCGGCCACACAAGGCTGCCACTCTAACATTTGGTGGCACGTTTCCTGAGCACTTAACTTGAAGGGCTCAAGTACGACTGTGTGAACTCCGGGTCAGCTGATTTGTAAGAGGATCTGTATTGCAGGGACCACTATTCTTTAGAAATACTATATTGCAAGTTACCTGTCCAGCGATGACTGAGGATAGAGCCATCCCTCGTTTGGAGCACCGATTTCAGAGAGATCATCATCATAGTAAATTAGTTTGAGTTCCTAATTCGTCAATTACAGAATGAACTCATGCTTTTTGATGTTTATTCTTTAACATGTCCTTGAGTCTTTAAATAACTGTAACCGATCCAGGTGATTTGGGGTAGCTAGCTTTTTTCCATAGTAAATGTAAAGTCGATGTTTTCATTGTTTTCGTGTGGCTGCATTTCCGATGCCGATCAAACTGATGTTTATTTTCGCACAGAAGTTGTTTGAATTATATGAATGATATTGTGACTAATCGTGATGAACCCACAGAGGCAGGCGCAGTCAGACACATTCAGGTGCAGTCAGGCTCGGTGAGGCACAGTCAGGAGCAGTGAGGCACAGTCAGGAGCAGTGAGGCACAGTCAGGAGCACTCTGCACTTTTACAATTGCTTTATGAATCTTCTTTCATAAATTAGCTATAAAATGCACGATTTGCCCACCCTTTTTTCACATTTTTCCTGGGGTGAGAACCCCTCCAAACTTCCCTTATGGCAGTCAGGCTCGCTCGCGGCACAACACTCACCCTAACTTTTACGCCCCACTACTGTCAAAAGTCACCAGCCACCACTGGCCTGCATGTAGTCTGCTTTTGTTCCGATCAGCAATGTCCAGGCAGGGAAGGTTTCTAGCTTCCAGATTCATATTCAGAGTCCAGCTGGGCACATAACAAAAGCCAAAGATAAGGGTCCACCAGGCCTCCTTTTTGTGTTGGAGTATCCTGGCTGGGATCTATCCAGAGCTTCATACCTAGATGCATTGGAGGGTAAACAAAGTCTCACGCCCTATCCCTTCACAGCTACTTAACAGAGAAATGCTTTTTACTTTGTTCAGTCCAGTTCAGAGATATGCAAACACTGTAAGAATGTCAGATGTGTTGGTCTCCCCAGTATTTATTGAAATAACAATTTAAATACCACTACTTTGTTTTATTTCTTTTATATCACTATAGTGCTACTCATCCCAATGCAGGGAAGAGCCCTTTACATCACACATACAGATTATACATTGACAATAAATCATATGTCTGTAAATCAATGTACAGGATGTGTTACATAAGACAGTGAGTGTTACATAGTGTATGAGCCACATGTCCTTCATACCTCACTGTGCTGTATTAGAAGGATTACAATTTATGAACTACAAGTAACAAAAGGATCTCTTTTTAAAAGCAGTAACCCACTTGTACATTTGCATAAAATTAAAATCTGTCATCTGCCTGTTACATAATGTGCTTAGCAGGAGACATGCTACTTTTGATTCAAAACTAGGACTAGGCAAAACACAGATCTCTTCAGAAAATACATTATCCTCCAGAGTTATTTTACCATTATTATTATTCCCTGTGATTTAGCTGGCACCCAATGATCGCTGCAGCAGGTGCTTTAACTCCATAAGATATTTTAAAATACAGACATTGCAACCATTTGAGCAGGACAGATTTACTGCTACATTTCTTCTTGCTGCCAATTTCTTTGTGTCAGGGTTTAAAAAAACATAAATGTATAAGATGAGGCACAGATTTTGTGTCTGGGTTGCATCAATATTTTGGCAAACCCCAACGCAAAATCCATTTTGTTAAATATTGTAATGCACTCAAATGTACTCATGATAGTCCTGCCAAATATATGTGAAGTCTTAAGATCGTATATCACTTCCTGTGAGGTCATGGGTTGTGATGTCACTTTCTGTGATGTCAAATGCAATGTCACTTCCTGTGATGTCATACGCTGTGATGTCAATTCCTGTGATGTCACTTTCTGTGATGTCACACCCATTCTGCCTAACTTGGTGAGTCCCCCTACTTCTTCATGATGTTCATCATGCATCTCTGGAAGTTGGCCTTGGTGATGGAAGTGGCTTCGGATAGTGAGAGGATGAGCTTAGTGTCATCGGCGTAGGAGATGATGTTGAGTTCATTCGATCTGACGATGTCAGCCAGAGGGGTCATGTAGGTGTTGAAGAAGGTGGGGCTAAAGGACAATCCTTGGGGGACTCTGCATATGACCTTCATTATCTCTGAGGTGAATGGTGGGAGACAGATTCTTTGGGTTATGCCAGTGAGGTCCGTCTGATGGCGTTTCCCTGGAACCCGATGTGGTGGAGTCTGTTGATCAGAATTGTGGTGGGAGACTGTGTCAAACACGGTGGACCGGTCCAAGAGGATGAGGGCTACCGTTTCTCTGTGGTCCAGGTGCTCTCTGATGTGGTCTGTGACTGTGATCAGGGCTGTCTCAGTGGAAAGGTTAGCTCAAAATCCAGATTGGAAGGGGCCCATGAGGTTGTGGTCTTCGTGGTCAAAATCTGATTATGAAAAATAAGTCATGGTGCCCCAAATTGAGTGTCAGTGGGCCCCACCTGCCACCAATAGCTCAAACTGAGTACTGATATGGCTTCACCATTACCTCTTGTCCCTGTTGCAGTACAAGTTGAAAGAAGGGACACATAATTTTGGGGGCCTTTCATAACATAAAATTATAGATTGTTAAAAAGTGAAAAATAGGAATGTTTTTCAATTAGAGTGATATCATAAAAGCTTTATCTTCACTCGTGGCTATTTAATGTTACTCAGATCCCGCATTGAAAAACATCCCTGTTATTCACTGCTTATCCTCAATAATACTAAGGGGCAGATTAACAAGAACTGGCGCATCTCTGCATATTTGCTGAGATGCGCCAGTTCATTTGCGTGATGGAAAAATAGCTGTGCGCCACCATGGATGCACCGCATTTACAATGCAGCGCACCGTGGCGCAAGGACAGACATATCTTTTGTCGGAAAGGCAACGCATTGCTGGAGTCATATCGTAAGCACGACGCAACCCCAGCAATGGTCAGGAATGCCTATTCCGGCCATGCTGCATCACTCCTTATGCCTGCTTCAAGCAGGCGCAAGGTTTTGACGCAGTGGCGTCGTGAAAGTCACTCGATTTCACTGAGTCACTTTTACGAGGCTTCCTTGCAACGGAACACCCACCCTGCATACATTATACTTGACGCAGGTATAATGTAGCGCAGGGCTTTACAACGTGAGGCATCTCCTTAGATGCGCCACGTTGTAAATATGTCGCATCGTGGCGCATTGTTTACGACGCCGCTGCGTCACAGAAGTGATGCAACGGCGGTGTAAAGTTGGCGCAAGGGCCTTGTAAATCTGCCCCTAAAGGTTTATGTTTATATACTGGAGCGCACAGACAGTGGGGACTAGTTGTGGTTTGACTGTAAGACTGTTCCCAACATTAAGGCCGCTGCCGATCTGAGTTGTACTTTATCAACCTTGGACGGATAAAAAGCTGATTAGGCCTCACTGTTATTAGAACATGTGACTGCCAGTGAGTGCTAGGCCATTTCACCAGTTTCAAGGATGAAGAATTAATTGCAGAGTTGAAGGGGGTGTCTACCACGAGCATCCCCCTCCACCCCTTGACAGAAAACTGTGCAATCATGCATGGAGTATATTAGTGAAATCAGTGAGAAATGAGTTGGCATGAGGCTGTCTGACCTTGAGAGCTGCCTGCCTACTGTATATTGAAATGAGCGGTCTGCAGGCAATCATCGCGCAGATTACCAGCACTAAGTTATTCTCTCATAAATAATTATCGGGAGAGCAGCAGCAGGCAGAGGGGGCAGGGAGAACCTTTAATCTCCCAGTCAGATTACATTTCGGGACGAGCTCATTGCAATGCAATCACCTTTTTAAACTAATCATCCTTGCCACGAGGGAGAAACGGAGTTTAGATTCCGTGCCGGTACCCTTTATCGATTTTATGAACTAATTTACACAGGAAAAAGTGGATCTTTACCTCGGGCCTCTAAGCCACGAGGAAGGGGCGCAGCTAAGAGGGGGCGCGGGCTCGGTTTGTTCACGCTCTAAATGGCTGCACAGACATTAGCCACTGAGAAACAACTCACAGAAAAAAGTCACTTATAGTTCACAAAAAATAGCCACTGAGTCATTGCGCTTGTAAAATCGATTATCACAATATATCTAGAGATAGAGATCAGACGAAAATAGCTATTGACCTACTCCTCATACAAAAATACTTACCTATTCAGAAAAAAGACACCCTGTTACAGCTCAGACAAAATAGCATTTGATTTACAGCTCTAACAAACCAAAGTAATCATAAATTAGGTACTGTGGTATTACTCGTTTTAAATAGCTCCTAAATTACAACTCACGGAAAGATTCTCGGAACACACAAGCAATTATGTTGTCAGACCCCATTCAGGGTGCCAAGGGGAGAAGGTGAGATTTTGGGCCTCAGCTGTAGGGGTTGGTGTTGTTTTCCTCTGCTGTCCATCCTACTATGCTTCTTAAAATTGGGCCAAGTACAACCTTTTCAACACTTTGCTTTTTGTTGTTAAGATGTTGAGCAGTCGCAGGCTTCTCAGGGAGGTAGAACTCAACAATCACACAGAAACATCATCACTGATTGTCCAGCACTGTGCCTTACCTTAGTACACTCATTTACCTACACCCATACTTCACAGAACAGGTACCAGAAATAAAAAACAAAGTTGGGCTTTAACTCCCTTGTCTGAAACATCTGTATGCACGATTAATGGGTGACTGTATCAGGGACCTGCAGTACAGATGCACAGTATAGTCGTCTCTTCAGGTCTTCAAAAGCTTTCTGATTCTCCTGAGTCCAAATTACCTTCTTGGATTGCTTCTTCAATGTCAAATCTATCGAACGGGCATCTATGGTGCAAGAGTGAACTACAAAGTCCCTGCGGTATACTGTGAGTCTGAGAGATGCTCTCACTTCTGTCTGGATAGTGGCCACTTCTCACTCCAATAAGTGAATCCAGGCATGCAAAGGACACATTTCCCTCCCTGTTACTCACCTGATGTCCAAACTAGACTACAGTGTATTGCCGCATCTGGCACTTGGTTGCCTTGATGGTCAGTTTTGCTCCCTGTATTCTGACCATCACCTGTTCTAAGTGTTTCAGATGATCTTCCTGTGAATTGCTAAACACCTCAGGGTCATCCATGTACGCTACACAGATGTCTTTGAGTCCTGAGAAACATAGGGGCATATTATCAAGCCAGGCGATAAAATTATCGCCGCTTTAGTGGCAGAACACTGCCGCTAAAACGGCGATAATGGGCTTGATAATATGCTCCATGGAATTCCAATTGAAGCCCATGTTAGACGTCCTTCACATCTAACATGGGCTTCAATTGGAATTCCATAGAGCATATTATCAAGCCCATTATCGCAGTTTCAGTGGCAGTTTTCTGCCGCTAAAGTGGCGATAATTTTATCGCCTGGCTTGATAATATGCCCTATAGTTCACTGAGTGAAGTGATGTGGCAGCAGCATTTTTCAACCGAAAGGACACTAACTTAAACTGAAATAACACTTCTGGAATAGAAAATGCAGTCTTCTCCTTGGCACTGGGTGTTAAGGCAATCTACCAGCAGCCACTGGTCAGATAATAGGCGATTAAGTGCTTTGCAGCATGCTGCTGGTCCACAAGCTCATCAGTTCTGGGAAACGGATGTACATTTGTCTTAGTGACTTTGTCGGGGGTCACTTAGTTCACACAAAAATACAAGTCTTTGGAAATTTGCTTAGACTTCAACACCACTGGGCTGGCCCAATGACTATGAGATCTTTCAATCGCCCCAAGTACAACATTTTGTCTATTTCTCCCTTACTGCATTTCTGGACCCGGTAAGACATGCAATAAGTCTTCCTTTTGACAGGCAAAGTATGTTCTGTGTGAAATGTAATAACACAGATTAGTCAATCGTATGTACATAGTCAAGTATCAACTCAGTCAGCAAGAAAACCTGGTGAATTCATCCCAGCATCTCTATACTATGTCTGCTGCTCAGGAATCAACTCAGGGGCAAGCTGTACCCCTGCCACAGATCCATATTTAATGTCACTGTGCAACAAGTCAGGAAGCAGTCTACTGTCTCTCAACTTTGTGTGCAATAAATATAATGCTTACAATGTCATCTCTCAGGAGGTAAGACTTTCAGCTAGTTCACATGGAATGCGCTCTTGTGGCACCTGTGATCACCAAGTAGTCTACATCAGAAAACCTTTGCCATGCCTTGCATAGATTACAAGGCTTATGCCCCCAAGTATTAGGACAAATTGACTTCTGTGCCAAAGTTTCTTGACTCACTTGGTACTCAGTCAGTGTCGTTTTCTGCTCATAATACTCCTTCATCGGTTACTAACTAGCCTGAAGGTTTGCTTGGCTTGACTGATGTATTGCACCATCAACTTCTTGATGCCAATCACATAGTCTAGCACATCCTTTTGAGGTGAGTCGAAAGTACCTACCTATCCTTGCCTGATCAAGTTAAGTGGGTCCCACTTTGAGTGCCGAAACAGAAGTTTCAAGGGGCTGAAGCCCATTCCAATCTGTACACTCTGAGTGTAAGCAAAACATAGGCAGGGGAAGAGAAGCTCCCAGCACCTCCTGAGGTTCTCTAGTAGAGTTTTCATTATGCTCCAAAAGATCTTGTTGACTCTCTTTACTAGCTCACTGGTTTGTAGATGATAGTGGAGCATTGTACATCACATAAGGTTGCTCTTACATATCTCTCATGTAAGAGGAGATAAAATTGGCTCCTAAGTTGGAAACCACAGTTTTAGGAATTCCAGCTCTATAAAAGATCCCCAGAAGAGTCCCAGTTCTACCTTTGCAGCCATGCTCCTCAGTAGTACAGTCTCTGGATACCGGATAACATTATCCATCACAACCAAGATGTGCTTGTTTCTTGATGCCGAAGGAGGACCAAATGGACCAACGATGTCTATTCCCACCAACTCAAAAGTAACACCTACAGCTGGCAGGGGTACTGTTATGTTATGTTATGTTAACGGGGTTTTTATAAAGCGCACAGCTACTCTACTGAGTGTCCCAGCGCTGGGTGAGTGTGACTGAGCTAGACCGGAAGGGATAATGTGCAGAATGCAAAGTGCTAAATTATTGCTGAAACAGCCATGTTTTTAGGGCTTTTCTGAAGGGAAGCAGATCCTGAAGTAGTCTCAGAGCAAGCGGTAGATTATTCCATAGTTTAGCCACTAACAGCCGGAAGGAGGGTCCTCCAATTCGGTAGTATTTCACCACCGGAGTACAGACTAGCACCAATGAGGCGGAAAGGAGAGAGCGTTGTGTATGATAGAATTGAACTCTCTTCCTCAGGTAAGGGGCTCCTTAACCATGTAAAACCTTGAAGGCCAGCACAAGGGCCTTAAACTGTATCCACTTGCGGATCAGGAGCCAGTGGGGAGAGTTCAGATGAGCAGACATCCGAGTCCTGGGGCCAAGAGATAGAATAGCCCTGGCCGCAGCACGTTACACTAACTGGAGACGGGTAAGCAGATACTCTGGAAGACCAAGATAAAGAAAGTTCACATAATCCAGCCTAGAACCAATCAATGCCTGGGCCACAATTTTCCTGTATGGGATCTGAAGCAGTGGCAGAAATTGTTTGAGCATTTTCAAAAAGCCAAAGTACTGACTGGCCACAGTCTGAACCTGTAGCTTCATACTCAGGGAATTGTCCAGTTTTACACCAAGGTTTTTTACGGACGATACCAAGTTAGCAGGAGGGTGCATATCCTGAGGCCACCAGCTCTGCCATGAGTTGTTAGATGGGCAGCCAAAGAAGATGATTTCTGATTTATCGGAATTACATTTGAGTTCATTCTGTTGGAGCCAGGAAAACACCTCCGACTTGCAGGCCTTAATTGCTTCCCCCTTAAACTCTGTATCCTTGTCGCATGTAAAATGTAATTGGGTGTCGTCAGCATACGACACTATTTTAGCTCCATGCGACTCAGCTCGACTAGCCAGTGGAGACATATACAGATTAAATAAAGTTGGACTAAGAACTGAGCCCTGAGGTACTCCCACCTCCAAAGGGGGGATTAAGGCTAAAAAAGGGGGAGCCCAGACAGTTTGTTGGTGCCCTGACAGAAAAGAGGCAAACCATTTGAGAGCCGTCCCTCTAAAACCAGACTCCTGGAGTCTCCTTAGGTATCAAAGGCTGCTGAAAGATCTAACAGTATCAGCATGGCCTTGCCGCCCTTGTCCAAAACGTCTTTAATGGACTCCGAGATTTCCAGGAGTGCCGTTTCGGTGCTAAAATTTGGGCAAAATCCAGATTGACATTGATGCAAAATGTTGTTTGTCTTAAGAAATGCCGAAGTGACTGAGTGAACATATTTTTCCAATACTTTGGAAAAAAAGGCAGGAGGGATATGGGCCTATAGTTAGCGGGAGTCTCTGGATCCATATTAGGCTTTTTCAGGAGGGGAAGAATGTGTGCTTCCGTCCACTTGCCGGGAACATGCCCCTGCTGCAGAGAGGTATTCAAAATCTGATTCACATAGGGATTGATGGAGGAAGCTATTAATGCAAAAATAGACGCAGGGCAAGGGTCAGAAGGGGCACCTGATTTCAGATTCTTCAGAATACCTAATGAGGTCGCCAGTGAAAGAGGAGGGAACTCCGTGAAGAGAGGACAGATCGGCTGAAGGGCAAGGTGGAAGGGGACCCTGTCCAAATTGTTAGCCCAATGGGGGCTAGGGAAAGTGTCCTGGATCTTTCTAATTTTGTCAGCACATAGTGCTGAGGGGGAAAATGTCCAGGTCAAAGCCTTGGGGGATGAGAATTCCTTTACTATTTTAAAAATCTCTTTATTTGTATTCCCGGCAGCCTCTATTCTTGAAGAGAAGAAAAAAAAATTCTCCTTGAGGATAAGTTTGTGAAGCGATTTAAGTGCTTGTTTATACACAGTTTTCTCCTTACTCTCGAAGTTTTTCCACCAAGCTCTCGCGAATCTTTTACAGGTACTCCTGCTTTTTTTTATCTTGGTCTAACCTCTTGACTTAGCCCTCATTTGGCAATGGGATAGATTTTAAAGAGCTTTGCTTTGTCTATGTGCATCCCTCATCAGTAGCGCAAAAGGTGCAACCTATCCTGGGTCTTTCTAATTTCCAAATCACCTGCTAATGGTACTTTGTGGGCCAGTGACAGTAAGAAATTCCTGTGCACTGGTGGACTCATTCGCATCTTGCTAACATTTGGCTCAGGATTCATGGGCTCACTGTAAAGCAGTCCATTCTTCCAACCTCCAATATGAATCCAACCAATCCTTGATGACATGTTCCTGGGTTTCATTCTGAAGTCCTTCCAGGGGAGGGAATGAAAGCCTCTGCTAAGGTGATCAGAGAGTCTGACACTAATGCACTCCCTTCCTGTGTTCCTATTATGGTACTCTTCCAGAATACATCACAGTTTCTTCCCTCTGCTCCTGTTTCTCTAACTGGTCTCTGATGTAGGTCACAAGGGTCTCTCTGTCCTCGTTGCTGGCAACCACCCCCCCCTTTCCAAATATAGATCCCTCAGCTGATCTAACAATAGAGTGTCAAGGTTTACCTCAACCAGCCTTGTATTGGTCATTCTAATGAGTGGATTTTAAGGTGTACAAGTTGAACTTACTGTTTTTCTTTCAAGTAGCTTTTGCAGGCTCTCAATCCTCTTGCCACCAATTGTCAGACACTGTTTGGAACGTTACAGTGCAAGCAGGGCCACTGGGCCATCACTGTAAGAGCTGGGGTCATTTACCCCTGATGTCCCAGGGTCCATCTTTCTATGATTCTGAAAAGGAGTGGCAAGTTCAATACCTACAATACTTGACTCTCAGGGTTAGGAATAGTGAACAATGACAGTCTTCTGAGAGAGGTAGTGTGGGTACTAAGGCTCAGAACTCAGTAATCAAACAGCAGTTAAATATCTAATTGTTCAAGCTAGTGCTATACTTATAGAAGAGTATGTTACACACACAAAACATGAAGCTCTACAGAACAGGTAACAGCTACAAATAACACACGTGCTTCAGATATTGAACCTTTTATCCTGCCCCCACTTCACTCCTTTTTACTGGGTGTCCCCCTACCTTTGCTAATTCTGGGCAATGTTTCCCCCTGAGGTTTTAGGACATCTCTTGGGCCTATATAAAAGTGCAGTGCTCAGTTATTTATTAAGCCTCTTTTGCAACCTAGTCTCACCACAGCATAGTTGCTAGAGTCCTTTTCCTGGTGGCCGGTGTGAGGCCAGTCACACTTCTACCCTCTCCTGCTTCTTGGGGGAGACTCACTAGCTGGAGGTATGGCCTAACTTCCAGCAAGAGACTACAGCAAACAACAGCAGATGCTGATGTCCCAGGACCTTGCAGCTGGACGGTTGTTCCAATAGTTGGAGAAGGTCTGAAGTGGAGAGTCGATCTGCTTCTGGGTCTTGGTGCCGTGTAGCAGTTTGGCTGCCAAGGGTCAAAGATCACAGCAACCTGAGAGCAGCAACAGTGGAGTTTTTGTATGCAGCAGCTGATTAACTCAGGTTTCGTTCTTGATGCCGACATCATGGTCGGCTCTGGCACAGTCTCTTGGTAATGTTACAACCCACCTCCGACGCAGTTCATAGTTGTAGTATTTCAGTCTGCCCCAGGCACAGTTCCTGAACTGCAGTGGCACATTCTGTCTCACTCACAATTCTTAGTTGCAGCTGCACACTCCTCCCTGGGCACCATTCTTGCATTCAGTTGCAATGATGCCTGTCCACAGTTTCACTGAGAACCGTGTAGCATGGACAGACTGTGCCCACACTCAGGACACACAGATCACTCTCTACAATCTTCAATCTTAATGCAGTCTCACACAGCACTCGGATCAAGTTGCCTCTTGTGCTTTCTGGTTCCTTCCCTCTCTAAGCAGGTGTGTTACTGCTAGGCATTTCAGGTAGGGGGATACATTTCCATCAATGCAACTTCAGGTGAAGTTCCATTAAATCTGGGAGGCTGGCTGTAAGATAGAGTCCAGCTCTGTTTGCACTACAATCCTCTGAACACTTTGTGAAGCACTCCCTTGGTCAAAATGACCCTGAGGCTTGAACAACAATAGGATCAGTGGTTTCCACATGAATACATCAAAAGCAGGCAGGAAATGTGGATTCACTGTCTGCAATTTCAGAACTGGTTTGGGGTGGTTCCTCTTTCAAGTTTCCTTTACAGGATGCTCTCCACATACAGCCTTTGTCCATAGTAATGCTTCTCAGAGCAAGGAAGTCCCCATTTTGGAGCATCCACAGCAGAGGCACAAAACCATGTGAGTTTTCTATGTATGGAACCCAAAGGCCTCCATAACTGTGGGACATGGATGCAGCATGTGTATATCTGTGTGTAGAGGATGCATACGCAGCATGTGTGACTCACAGGACCCTAGCCATCTGAAATCAATTTTGGGGCACTAAAATCCAAGTGGTACTTAAGATGGAGGATTGTAGAGAGCTTGCAAAGCAGATGTGAATCATAGGGTTCCTCCAGGACATTTCAGAGATCCTATAAACTGGGACAGACTGGTTGGTGGACATAAGAGGAGTCAGAATGCCAAGCTGAAGCTTAAGCAGTTTTCTCTGCCATTTGCTGGCCATTTGTTCATTGGATGAACTACCCAACCTGTGTTAACAGGTAGTTTATTGGGACAGCCTCCCTTTCTTTTGTACCCTTGTTTGAGTCTCTCCTGACTGGAGACTTCTAACCCCTCTGCCCCATCTTTCGTGCTAGCACCTTGCAACAAAGAGCCTGGCTCGGCCAGTCTGGGTGGAATAAGCAAGATGTCCTGGACTGCCGGAAACTGGTCTCAGAGCTGACTGTTAAAATACACAACTACATTCTGCAATTTTGGTATAAAGATAGAACAAGAATTTCGAGCTAGAAAATCATCATAAAAGAGGTACATATTTTCAGGACACAAATATGTACTATTCTGTATGAAATAGATAGGATAAAACAAGAATCCTTGCTCACACCGAGAAAGAAAATGTAAACACCTTCTTGATCCCAGCTAGCTAACATTGGGTATGGAATTCTGATCCAAACTACTAATGGTTTTATCTCCCTTTCCCCCTCCTCACCAAGCAACTCCCTGCAGGCTGTCCATCACCACCTTTACAGAGTGGATGCTTTCTCATTGTCTTCTTTCCTTAATTATTTTTGACTGATTGATTGGGTCAGCTAATATTTTTATTTTTGTGATGCATTAACCCTGATTATTTTTTACTCAGCATTGTGGATTTATTCTTCCTTTTTGACCATTAGTTTTAAGGAAATGAGAATGTGCTTACTAGTCATGTGGTTGCATGCATGTTTTCCATTCATTTTTTTCACATTATCAAAATGAATGATTCCCTCTTATTACTGTAAGTTTCTACTCTGAAGTTTCACTGCCCATGCCCTGATGAAGTCTTCCTCAAATGTTTCTTTAAGGGTCAAAATATCATGTCAACCTTTTAATGTATTGGACTGAATTCTTAAATAGACAAAAATATCTGGATTACATTTTGCTCGTTAACTAATGGTTATCACAGCCAAAACATTTTGCTGTGCATTATGACACATGTATTGTTTTCATTTGCATTTTTAACACACGAGCACAGCCCTGTAACCTCACTATATAACTTTACTGCCATCGCTATTTTCAATATACATTATTTTCCTATGTAATTGATATATACATTTACCTACAACCTCATCTAAAGTATTACATTTATGCTCCTATTTTTTGTAGAACATTGTTCTCCATGTGTGTCTATTAGCTGACACTAATTATTGTAAATTCTTTGATGAATTAGCCCGATTGACCCACCTTGTTATTCAATTACGCGATACTTCTCCACGGTATAGAACAATGGCGGCTCTAAGTTCTGTGTTGTATTGTTTGAATTCAGCAGGCTGTCCATTCAAAGGCATCTTGGATGCGCAGTCAAAGTTTATTTTAGAAGCGGTAGCAGTTTGGAACTCAGATACAATACCACTCAGTAATCAGGCACAATGAAAACGGTGTCCCACTAGGTCAAATGTATTACCTATTTCAAAAAGAGAGGACAGTTGAAATAAGACAATTCAAAGAAAACCAAAAGGCAAAGTCATGTTCTTAGTTATAATCCTCAAAACCTCCCTAGTTTTCACACTGGTAAATACCATAATCTGGCACATGCCTTATGTGGAATTCTACCCAAAGAGAGGACTGGGAATATTCAGATAGATGTGGATTTCTTTGGGATACCTTTTCACATAGGTTTTCCACGGTCCTGTGTCAGTGATGAGCGAGGAACCAATTAAAACTCAAACCAGACCTAATGCAGGTCAGGGTGGAAAAGGCAAGTCACAAGATGGGTTGTCACTTTGCATTTGACACCTAAGATTGTTCACCGATTTAGGATCCTGTATCTTGCTAATGGCTCTATATTGGTGGCCGATCGACCTCGGACCATTAAACTTTAGACAGTTTAGGGGACAACATAACTTGTGACCAACAGACACTTAAACTGTAAGTCATGAAAAGATGGTTCCAATATTTTGAAGTTCAGTGCACCCAAAAACATAGAATATAAAATAGGTCTGTACAAATATATTATTACACCCACAAAATGTGCACGTTTCTTATTACGGGAAGTTCCATCGATTTCAGGCTTGTGAAAATTGAACTTTAGGTACTAAGGAGACTTGGCTCCAGGACAAAATATCTCATGGGACTCATTTTCGCCTCAAACCAGTCCCATTGCTTTTATCTTGTGTCTTTCGAATGCATGTATGCCAATATTCATTTGAGACCACAAAGCAAATTTCTTGAAACTCTATGTAATTTTCATGATAATAGATGAAACTTTGTTTTTGCAATTTTGCACTGTTACTGCAAATCATTGCCTTACTGTAACTGCTGCAGCCATGTTTGCGTGGCCATGCTAATCAGGTGTAAAGGAAGTGCCCATCTCAGCTGTATAGAGCCCCTCTTTCATATCTCGGCCCCGGAGTCTTAGTTAGTTTGCTCAGTCGAAAAAGTTAACATTGCTGTTACAACTGAAGGATGTCTTCTTACTTTTGCATGATCTCAAACTCAGCTACCTGTGTACTCCCTTTGGGGCATATTATCAAGGGCTAGCGATATTTTTATTGCCGCGTTTGCGTCCGTTTTCAGACTAAATGCAACGATAAAAATATCGCTTTATTTATAAGAGCACGCTAACGCGTGTTTAATGGGATTAGCGCTGGCTTCAACATCGCATCGCCTTGCATCGCTAATGAGATGCAAGGAAGGCGTGTCCCTTGAAACAACATGGGATATTATCGCTAACCCAGCTTCTCTCTATTTACAAGTGTATCGCTAACACGCATAGCGATATTAAAATCAGCGCTAACCGGGTATTTCACCGGTTTGTAATGCCTGCTATTTTTCTTACTAAGCATATCTATAATGGGAGGTGGATTGTTATGCTGAGTCCACGTCTCCCTATCTACAAGGTTTTCCCTAACGCGGTTTTCTATCGCTGGAATTCCGGCGATTTTGACTCTTGCCGCCGCTTTTGCCTGGATTTCTATCGCCTCGGCGAGGCGCGTTGGTAATAGTGCGCTAACCGGGCGATAGATTTTGGCGATAGTTGGCGTTAAAATTTTACACGCTAATTGCGGCCAGCGATAAATATCGTTGCCGCTTGATGGTATGCCCCTTTGTTTTAAGAAGTCAGGTTATGCTCATTGCAAGCATGTACTCTGAATTCTATACCGAGTTAGCTCCAAAACGGTTTGCTGGAGGACCGCCTGTTTGTGGAGTAGAGATTTAATGACACCCAAGAGAAACTGCAAATCGAAATGAGTCCCTTGATGTACACGGTTAGGGCTAGACCTGTGCAAAAGTTTCATAATTTCCGCAAACAAAATTATATGCAAGCTTTCTGAAAAAGTAAGCAAAACGCAGTTTCAGTATTTTACGCTATGTTTTAGAGAAAAATGCGTTATTGTGTCCGTTTTGAATGCAAGGACGCATATAGCGCTACAAAATTAGAACAAAATCACATGTGGTGTGAAAAACAACTTCTGCGTTCTTTTTGTTCAGGTTGTTCCAGTGCTCCTATGATAGGAATTGTGTGCGAATGAACTCTTAATTAGATGAAGTGAGGTAAAGGCATAATTACTGGCCTTTTGCTTAACAGCCAGAATAAGAAATGCTGGAAACTATTCAAGATGTCACCCGTATAAACAAAGTTTGGGCCAGGCCTAGCTAGGCTTGTGCATCTGCTGCACTGCCTCCTCCATATATGTTTCCCTAGATCACTAGTGAGAAATAGTAGAAGAAAAGGAGGAGGGCGTACTACGGGGCAGATTTACAAGCCCCTTGCGACACTGTTGCGCCGCTGTTGCGTCACTTTTGTGATGCAGCGGCTGCGTAAACAATGCGGCCAATTTACAACCTGACACATCTAGGAAGATGCGTCACAATGTAAAAACTTGTGTCACATTATACCTGCCTCTACAAGATTTCACCGTGCCACTTTTAGGATGCCACTGCGTCAAAACCTTACGCCTGCTTGAGGCAGGCGTAAGGGGTGGCACAGTACAATAAGTATAGGCCACAATACGCATTGCTGCAGTTGCATCATGCTTGTGACTCGACTCCAGCAATGCACGACTCTTAGGCCAACAGATGCATCAGAATTTCTGACGCATCTGTCAATACTTGCGCCATGGTGCGCCCTATTGTAAATAAGGTGCATTCATGGTGGCGCAAGGGTATCGCAGGCTGGCGCGGCGAAAATGACACATCTTTACAGATGCGCCATTTTCTTGTAAAGCTGCCCCTAGATGTTCTGAATTTCCAAATACCAGCAAAAGCTGCTAGTGGTGAACCGCTCGGTGCACCTGGGAATGGGCAGTACTGGTTAATGGATCAGCAGGCGGGGCAAAGGCAAATCTCGGACAGGCAAGTGCAGTGAGCACAACAAGAGCAGCAACTGCAGCAAGCCACAACATGACTGGCGAAAGAACAAGATGAGAAGCTGACATGACCGCCCGCCTGTTACCCCAAAGCGTGCTCTTTCAGTACTGCAATGCATGAAGCAGGGCATCAGAGTGGTCATGCCTGCAGTCTGGCTATCCTCTGAGACAGTCTAAGTGTGATTGCAAGACGATTGGTAAGAGAACCTGAAAGAGCATGCCAACGCCATGGATACACTCTTGCTATAGAGGACTGTAACAACCCCAATGGCATTACCAATGCTCAACCTGATTCCCTTCTGCTCCCGTGAGAAGCCTGGAGTACAGTATCAGGGGGCATATCAACAACAACATGCGATAAACATCACAATGCGCGGTCAGAGCGATTTTTCATATCGCCAGTTATCGCTGGATTGCATCGCCTTGTTAGCGCGCTATCAATAACGATTAGCGCCTTGGCGATATGAAATCCAGCGATACCTGCGAAAACCCCCAACAGCGCTGCAAATCCAGTGTCAATTTTGTGAGATAAAGCATAAACTCGCAAATATGGCCCTATGGCCTTAACCATGCAATCCACCTCTCATTAAACAAAGTCAGAAAACTAGCAGACGTTAAATACCTGCGATAAAGGGTGCATACCGTGATTCTTCTTGACGCTTCGTGGGTCTGCTGCAGGCTTGTTGATATGGCGAAGCCGTGTTAGCGACTATTTCCATGTTGTTTTGCTCAGGAACGCCTACTTTGCATGTCATTAGCGATGGCATGCAGGGCGATAAAAAAACGGCAGCTAACTCGCGGAAATTAGCACTAACACTGGTTAGCGCGATCTTGTTGATAAGGCGATGTAAAATTACCACATTAGCGGCACGATGCCGCTAACCCGGCGATATTGGCTTTGTTGATATGCCTCCTAGTTATCATCTGTGTACCCTCATCTCCCACTGAACTGGTGAATATCAAACGTCATTTCCCTGAGTATACGTGATAATAACCCTTAAAGGTTTTGTGAAGATTTCAATCTGTGTTTGACTGTTTTAAACCTAACTGGCGTCACGTAACTCAATTATTCCATGGTAATATTCTAAGTGAAGTCAAGGATCATTCAGTATAGAAGGCTCATTGGTAACGCCAAACACCAGTGATGTAGCTGCTCTTTGCGGCTGGAGTTGCACTATTGCATACTTTTACTGAAACACAGATCACTTCAGTTACTAAAGGAGTGTGGCAACTGATCGGACCAAAGTCAATAATTGTAAATAGAGCATAGGTGAGACACCTGCTGATCATCTGCGGTGCTTGGTAGCAGTGTTTGATTGATATTCTGGTAATGCAAACACAACAGAAACCAATCAAGAAGCTTGTAGGGTGGAATTGCCTTACCAGACCTCCTCTTTTATTCATGGGCCTTTCTCTTAAAGAATGGAAAGTATCTTTTTAGCTCGCCAAATCCCTCAATTGCAGGAGGCTTGTGGTCCACATTAGCTAATTTAGAGCCAGGAGGCAAGGAGGGTTTTTTTTTTAAGTATGCTGACCCCAAGTTCTTTAAAAAGGTTAGGTTGAAGATTCTGAGGGGGCTAGCAGAGACTTGGTACAATGTGAGAAGAACTTTGAAAATCCCTTACCACAGTTTTCTAGCTCCCATCTGGGATAGCCCCGGCTCTCCAGAGTGGACAAAATATAGCTTGGCTAAACCTCTATTAGAGGGAGGCTTTAGACAATAGGACCAGTTAATATATGATGGAAGACTTATCTCTTGGGAGAGTTGTAGCCAGCTTAGAAAATTTCGACTCTCCTATCTTAAATATATGCAAATTCAGAGCTGGTTCGCTGATCCACTAACAAAAATAGGGGAACAAAATGAGCTAGAATTTAGAATGAAGCAACAATTGCGGCGAGGAAAGGAGGTGGCGATGATCTATTGGTTATTGGTGGAAACAGAAGATTGAGATTTTACGCTTCCAGTGGAGTTGTGGGGAAAATACTTGCCAGAATCATTGCTGGAAATGTACTGGCAAGTATCTAAGGCTTTGCTATTTAAAACAGTGAAGCCTGCACATCTGAGAAGAAACCATCTTTTTTCCATCCATAGAGCATATTGGTCACCTTGGAAGCTGTCAAAGTTTGGGAGGAGAGGTGAAGTTCCTTGCCCGAAGTGTGGTAAAATGAAGGCGGATGATATTCACATGTTTTTAGAATGTGTAGAATTGCAAAGATATTGGAATGAAGTGATTGGGGTGCAAGTTAAGGTAAGCATTCTATTTGTTATTTTTGGGCAGTTGGAGCCTGAAGTAAAATTAACTAAAGATCAAGCGAGACTAAGCTTCTATATTGTATTGCTTGCACGAAGAGAAATCTGTAAATTATGGGTGTCTCCTCTCTCCCCAAATCTAGAGGGTCTATTAAATTCAGTCAAGTATATAGTTACCCTAGAGGAGAAGAGTACGAGGGATGTACAATTTTGGCTCCTTTTCACTGACTGGTGCAATAATTTAAATGATAGTAGGTAGTCTTTTTCATGGTCCGATGATTACGCCTTATCAGCCTCGCTAAGCATTTGGGTTTGGGTATATGTGATTTGGTTCTGCTGGGTGAAAGTGAGAGAAAAGAACGCAGACAAAGTCACAGGATTCATCCCCCCCGTCTTATATTTTTATCTTTACCTACCCGTACTACTAAAAGCATAAAAGGGCAGTTGCTCAGGTGTCCAGCAGGATGTGCAATTGGAAAGACCGGTTGTTCGTTTTTTTTCTTCGGTGGCTTTTGTTAAAGGGATGCTGCCTACGGTGCATGTGCCTCTGTGGACGAGCTGCATAGGGTGCATAATAAAGGTCTTTCAGAATTGGTTTGCCTGCTGTGCAAGAGTGAACGAACAAATCTGCAGAGTCTTCTCTTTACAAATTCAATCTTTCCAAGGTATAGCTGAAGGGTGGACCTGGATAGGACTGGGATTGCACAATGACCAGAGAGAGCGAGGCGGACAGGGAGGAGGAGGGTCTGGACAGAATCAAAGACATGAAAGCGGGGAGTCTGCTCCACCTACTGGGTCCTTGTGTTTCATTTGTGGGCAGTTGTGACAGTAGAAATGCATTTCTCTTAACTTGCCCCAGGGTGCGCATGATAGATACCCTACCTGTAAGGACAGCAGGACCCTAGAGATCAGAAAGTGCGGTATGCATGATGTGTCACTAACTGAAAGCCCACCTCATACTCTACTGAAAAAATCAGATGTTTCCTTATTCCTCTCTCAGGCGAAATGATTGAGGGTTGGCTTGTCTTGCCTGCTTCATTGTATTACTGATCCTGTGTCTATGACTTTAGGTCATTTCACTGACTGACATGCATTTCTCCTAAGACAGATCTCTAATCCAAATCTCTAAGGAGGGATTTTTTTTGTAAGCGGAAATGTTCGGTGTATTTTACCAGTAATGGTGTCTAATTAAATGTATTGGCTGATAATGAGAAAGCTGTTTTGATGTCTTTTATGAAAAGAACGATTTGAAATTGATAATGGAAACCTGGCTTGTTGTCTGAATGTTCAAATGATGTAGGTTGTGTATTAACTAATGAACAGTGATGCACCAATCAATGTTGCGAAAGGTGTAGTAGTGCCAGGTTCCAGAAGCCTGAGGTGCCAACTGAGCCCTAATTGTTGCTCAACCAGCCACCAGGAGCCCATTTCCCTAGCTCCCAAGTGGGCCTATGGCCGTATTCGTACACAACTGCTGATGAACCTGTAGGAATCAAGATAGATTCTGTGGAAAAGCATTCTTGTGTCCTTTAATACTCATTGGATCCTTAGTTGCATGCAGGTATCTACCAACTCATTACTGCTTTGCTGAAACAAGTGGTTTCGGTACCACCTGTTTGTTAGTACTCCTCATCTGCTCCTAATAAACCTTGGTAAAAGAAACCTATTTTTTGTGCAATATATATGTGCCATAAATATTGTTGTACGAATACGTTTTCTGTTTGTACCAAACCCTTATGATACTGTGGGGCACGCCAGCGACTGCTGCATGGTTTACAGTCATAGATCTGCATTGCACTTTATTCTGTGTCACTGCTCTCAAGAAGTATTTGGACACCCTCAACCTCCAGGAAAGAGTCATTCTAGTTCAATATGTTGATGAATTGTTGGGTGCTTCTAGCTCATTGGAAGAATGTAAAGTTGCTTCCCTGTATCTCCCCATTGAGCTGGCCAAAAAAGGGCCACAAAGTCACAATTCTGACTGTCCCATGCACGATATTAATTTTACAGCATCTCAGTGGAAGAGTAACACATATCCACAGATCACACGAAGCGATCCATAAACTAGTCAAACTCTTTACTGTCTCACAGGGATGCACTCTTTTAGGCATGTCTTTTTTTATTATGTTAACATCAATAAACCATTACCAGTGTGTTTTTCTAAAAAGGCAGCCTTGAACATTTGTGTTGGTACAAGGAGGCAGAAGAAACTTTTTTATAATAATAACAAGGATTGGCTTCTGTATCTGCATTGGGATTACTTGATTATGCCAAATCTTGCACGCTGTACTGCAATGAGATTGAAGGCTTTACTTTATGTGTTCTTTGTGAGGTTCATGGTTTGCCTGTACTTCTTCTCTCTCAGTGCTGTCACAGCAGAGCTGTCTCCGTGCCCAGTAGCAGTGTCTGCAGCTGTCCATCTACTAAAAGCCTCTGAGAATATTGTGCTAAATCCACCTCTCACTGTTGCCATGCCCCATGCTGTAGCTGCATTGTTATTAACAACTAGCTCTCTTCCCATGTCAAGATTGTCAAGGTTTGGAATACTGTTGCATTTAATTCTAGTAAACCCTGCTTCTCTTTCCCCAAAGCCCTCGGTGGTGAACCCTATGATTGTGTTCTTGCCACTGGCCACTTGAAAAAATCTTGCATTGATCTTACTGGTGCACTCTTGCCAAATTGTGATCTTGTTTTAATACGTTCATAGTTTACGTCTCAGAAACAATAAGTGAACACGGGTTGCTGGCCATGCTGTCTGGATTATGTGATGATATTGGAAGTCAGTGTTTACTGAATGTGCATTTCGCCAGAACCTGATGGATTGTTAGGTGGGAGTCGCTTTGAGTGAGTACACCAAAGTGGAAACAACAGACACCAGGGTAAGCATCCCACATCGTTTATAGGAAGTCCGGCTACAGTTAGAGGGGGACATACCTAGGTTTATTAATGTCCTCTTTTAGGATGATATGATATTCTGATGCCAAAAATTAATGGCCACCTCATTTCGTAATGGATTGCCCAAACAGGGAAGCAGCGGTTTTACCAGCCTTTTCCGACCTCACTCTAGAATCAACTAAAGATTCATACGCCAAGGAGTGGGGTCTAGCACTAGAACTAGCACCTGCGTTACACCGCAACCATGTGGGGAGGGATAAAGGTTCACGTTATCATGACATTCCATTGAGGATGACCCCCCAACTTTAAAAACAATATCCAATAAAAAAAATAAGCTAAACAACAAGTTAGGGAAATCCTAGAACAACTTAAATACCAAGGTGTTTTCAAATCAGCACCTCTCAAATAAATAATCCTTTGCTTCCAGTCATGAAACCAGATCATTCGTATTGTTGAGCATTAGATTACAGACATTTAAACACAGTTAGTCGCACATTTACAGTACGAAACGCAGACAGTGCCGCACTAATGAATAATAATGTGTGGAAAAAATGCAAAACAACACAAGATGTCTCAACTTGATTTTTCTGCCAAAATATAGTTTTGGGAAGCAGATATTTGTTCAGTGTGTTAGGTTCTTAGAAACATTTCTGCTATTTACTCCAGGGGTATAAGAATAGCCCTGAGCTGTTCTCAGCCGGAGTCACAGAACTACTTCAAAACTTTGATGATGAGGCATTGTCCTATGTCGATGCAATCTATTTGACGGATGATGACCTTATGGAACACTTGACCAGAGTAGATCGCATAATCCTGCAGTTTGCTCAAATGGGTTGTTAATTTAAATTTTAAACAAGTAGATATCGCCCACCTCAATGTCCTATTTTTGGGACACGAGTTGTCAAGTGAGGGTCAACCCATTGTTTAAAAAACATTAGCCTTACTTTATCTTCCAACGACTCTAAAAATACTGCAATACATATTAGGATTCCTAAATTTTGGCAGAAAATATATTCCAGATTACGCAGAACGGGTAAAACCATTCTACGACTTGATACGCCCAGACTTTTCAAGCAAACACTGGACATAGGAACACACAGAAATATTATGTTCTGTTCAAGTTGACATGATAGCTGCCAAACACCTACACACATGTGTAAACACAACAAACCTGGTGATCCATGTAATCGTGGGTGCCTCTGGATACACGTATGTCACATTCAATGAAGTTGACACAGTACCATTAGCATATAAATCACATTTATATACCAAAGTTGAAATGTGTTTTGCACCTACTGAAAAAATACTGACAGCAGTACAGTCTACTGTAGTGAGAGACCGAGCCCTGGCTCAAGGGAAACACATTATTGTTGTGACTCCGGTACTGACCTTAGAGCAATCACCAGAGTAAGCGTTCTGAATGCTAAAGCTCTACATCCATGATGGATAAAATGGACTAACTCACTCACTGCAACAGATGTAGATTACAGATTTGATTCTACCCTACAAACACAAGCATTCCTGTGATGCGAACAAGAATATCCCCTGCCTAATGAAGTCATGCCTCTAGAACGCAATGACTACATCATTTACACTGATGCTTCAGCTCAGCCTGCTGTTGGGACAAAACACCAACATTCAGCTGCATGCATAGTTGTAAAATGGCATATGCATGATGGAGAACGCCATCCTGGTAGAACCTACACATAGTCACTAGGTTCTTGCACAGCACTGCTGGCATAACTGGCACTACAGAATATGGATGCTGGATTCCCCACATTATAGTGTGTGATTCATATTATTGTGCACAGTCATATAATGAATACCTACATTATTGGAGACAGAATGGGTTCCGAGATTTAAAACGCTGCACAGTAAAGCACAAGTTACTTTAGGAACAGGTGGCAAACCTGAAGGAATGCTTGCCATGGGCTCCTGTCATTCACAGACTGAGCCATCAATATGTTGGCATTCAGGTTGCAGGGAATTCAATGACTGATGAAGCACAAAGGCAACAGTTCCCATTGCTGTGGTTGCTGCAATCACGTGTTCTAGTATGAGGATAGACAGAGACATCATGGTTACCATCAATGTGGCTCGCACTTACATTTACCGCCGAAAGGCTTTCCACTCAATTACTCCTACAAGTTAGATGCACAAAACACACCTTATATTAAGATTTCTGGAGTGGGGGCTAGAGTAATGCCAAACAGTGATCGCAGACTGGGGTTAATTTTAGCTGTACATGAGGGTGTGGCTTCTATAAATGCAGGGGTGGCTGCTACTATTTCACTATTGCAGCACCGCTATTGGTGGCTAGGTCTTTAAAAGCAGACCAAGGACATTGTCCTCAGATGCGACATATGTCCGCAGAATAAGGGTTCCATCGTGGCATGTCTACCACAGGCACCTCTAATGATTTCAAACAGGCAGTATATTTGGACTATCGCGGCCCCCTATCATCAGACGGGGTTTACAAGTATATCTTGCTCTCAATTCCTTTGTGTCTGACTGCAGTGATCAACTGACGCCCAAACTGTTATAAAGAATCTGTTATTCTTCATAGGGACATGCACAATTGGCACATTACGTTCTGACCAGGGTCCGGCTTTAGCTCTTGGGCTCACAAAGAGGCTATGGGAAGTTTGGGTGTGACCCTCCATTTCTAGTTTCTATACCATCCCGAGGAAAACGTGGTAGAGGAGAGGAAACCCTGTGACTTAAAGCAGTCTTTAACAGCGAGGGTCCCAAGCTCTGGTCGCAGTTGGGTCCATCACCTATATGGGGTCCAGACCAGAGGGCTTTAGGTAACATGCCAAGAATGTTCCTGGGTGGTTGAACTCCCTATGACATCCTGTTTGGGGTTAAGATGTGGGTTCCAAACCTCAAAAATGCCCGAGCAATTTTGTAACTGCGAGGCCCCGAGTTGAAGGCCCCTATTGTTGGTCTAACAGCCATGGTATAATTATAGTCCTGCGAAGCCCCGTGTAGGGGGCACCTCTCTCTTGGGCCTCGCAGCCATTGTGTAGTGCTGTGATGCCCAGGGGAGTGGGGGCTCCATTAGGCCTCGCAGTGATGACGACCATGACAACAAATGAGGCACCCTTATGAGCAGGAAAGCCAGCGTGCCTACTCTGTCCTCCATCCAGCCCCTAACCTTAAGTGCAACCTGAATAATCGCCCCCCACCTCACCTGAATATCTATCTAGCCCTTTGAAGTGCTAGTTGTGAGGCTGAGCCACACCTCACTGTCAAATAGGGAATGGATAGGGAGGGACACAAGAGAAGCACACACCGTGGACTGAGATAAAAGTGAAAAGCATATTGTATGGTTTGTGGCCAACTGATGTGGGCCCCATGTGGCTAAGGTGAACGCGACGCCCTGGGCAGCTGACCACACAGCCAATTCCTAGCGCCGTCCCTGTCTGTGACTGGAGTCACAGGTCAACAGCAGGGACATATTAGGTAGAGCTTTCCTGCTCCCTATTGACCATGCCAATCACAGAAGAGAGAGGGTAAATTATGGTGTCCCCTCGTCTCCCCAACCTTATTCCCTGTGTCCCCTACTCAAAAATCTGGGGGTGATATATCCACCGCGTAACCCACCCTCCCTAGGCCCATGGAGCCAATGGTGTTAAGGGGCCAAGATCTTTTTCCTACGCATGGCATTAAGGTTTAACTTGGTTAAATCTTTATTCTTTTCTTTTAACCCCTTACACCCCTGCAAATACCCAGAATTGCTACATTTTGGCACAATGCGAAGTGTATCTCTTCGTGCCCCTTTCCCTCTTCAACCGTTCCCCCAGAAAGGCCCATCCCAACCCTCCCTCACCCGCAAACATCCATTCTCATTCCCGTCCTACTCTCCCAATTAGGACTTTGGTAACTTTGGTGTGAGTCCACACCAATACCACCCATTGTATCAGACTGCAACATGACTGAAAACAAAGCCCACTCAAACCACAGCACAAATAGCAGTAATATGCTCAGCCTGTTCTCCAAAATTCAATTGATTCAAAAGAAAATAAATAAAAATGCATAGGAAAGAGAAAAGAAAAAAAAAAACCAAAAAGAACCTGAACAAGCCATATTGCATATCAGTGCTGAAAAAAGACAGGCTTAGATTCGAAGAAAATACATCCATTTCCCCAGTCACAGCCCATAAAGGTCTAGTCACAAAGAGCAAGACAAAAAAAAAATCGTGTAAGGTTTCCTCCAGTGTGTTAACAGGTCTTGTGCTTTCCCTGGGTCCAGACAATTAATCGTTTGCCAATTAAAACATACCCTCAAATCAGCAGGATGTAATAGGAAGATGGTTGCAACATGTTTCTGAAAAGATTAAATTGTCCCCGTAGAAGCCAACTGTGTTCTGCCATCTCATGGCATTAGACTGACCTAAAACACCAAAGAACAGATTTGTGTGGACGAGCCACCTGAAATATGAGTTGCCTGAAAATTTAATTTTTCACAAAAATCAAGATAGCGCAGGTGTCCTGAGCTGCCCTACCCTAGCTTGGCTTTTTTAGAGGAAATCTATGCATACACTATACCTCACAGTCTGCATACTAATCACTGAGTTGAGGGAATCATTGCTGAAATAAATGAATGATATACCTTATACAGTCATCCACCTCATTCCCTTCTGGAATCCCCAACAACCAAAGATTGTTTCACCTCATGCGATTTTCAATGTATTCCATCTTTTGTGACATGTCCCGCAATTTACCTTGCGTTGAACAATTTGGCTTTTGATGGCTTATGTTGACTCCACAAGACTAGCAGATTGAGACTCAGTATCATTCAGGCGGCCATATAGTATGTCCATGGTCTCAAACGCTTTCAACAATGCCACCTATGATTTTAGGGGGGAAGTTTTTTAAGCTAATGAGTCCTTTTTATACTTCTCCCTGTGAAGCTGAAGCAGATGGTAAACTGAAAAAGGGAGGTGGGATCTGTTGCAGTAGACACTAACTGCCCAGGCTCAACTAGAAAGGGGTAATCCAAAGACCATTCCATATGGGGGTTGTTCTCCCTTTCAGCCAGGAGTGGCTGAGATATCATTGAACACGCCTCCAACTGGGTCTCATCGGTAGGGATTAGGTTAATTCCATCCGGATCCCCTAATAGCTCATCCTCGCTGATCTCACCAATAACTGCATTTTATCAAGGTGACTTTTGGGGTTATCAGGTTATTTCCTGCCGGAATCCACCATTTTTATAGAGCACCCAGGGGCTTTCCCTATACCCTCTCTCTCATTGCTTGTGCACCAAGTGCTTCAATTCCCTCTTCTGGATCTCACTCGGAGTCTGAGGCTGAGGTAGCTATTGCCAGTTTCAGAGAAGTCTGATAACGAGAAAAAAGCATCCAGGGCTTCCTGATTCTCACAATACTCATTTTCTCTGATAGCGTAGATCCCTTATCCAGGAACGTCATACCCTCTGCCTGGGTCTCAATCTGGGGTATATCCTTCCTTATGGAGTCTTTGTCTATTGTAACCAAAGGGGGTCACACCCCAATATGATTCACAATTGTTGCTTTAGAGTTAAGGTCAGCATTAAACCCAAGTGTAGATACAGAAGAGCTAAGAGATGGAGTAATAGGAGCATATAAGCCCGAACCGTTGAGGCCAAAAATGTCCATCATAGTCTTTTGCACTGTATTCTGTGAAGAGTCATTATGGGATATTGCTTCCGAGGGATCTATTTGGCGGCCTACCTGAAGTGTCTTTATTGCCGATAACAACACCGACCCCAAGGATCCAGCTACAGGGCCTCCATCAGCTATAGCGCCCTCCTTGTTGTCCAATGTCTCCCCAGCTTGGCTCACAAGTGTCAGGAAACTTGAGAGTTTTAGGTGTCTCAATGGGTTTGGTGGCGCCATTGGACTCCTTGTGCACCATGCTGTGCTTTTCTGGATTTTTGGGCATCATTTTGGGTGCTTTCGTTGATGCGGTCATTGAAGATGTGGTCGCCACCTCATCTAGCCCCTTGCTGGCTATCCCAGCCACTCTCACCACCTGAATACATCGTGCACGCTAATGAATGCCCCTGCCTGCAACACTGCCCCCATCGACTTCCGGTTTCTATGTCCTCGTGCTGGCCAGGACCCAGAACCAGCACTGGAGGTAGTTGATGCAGGAGCATGGATGAAACCAATAAACAGTGAGGCAGGATTAACCCACATGCCACTGCGCCTCCACCATTGGGTCGCTGGGCAATGCTCTCCAAGTCGACCAGCCAGGTAAGCAGCATGTTTACCACACAAAACTGTCAGCCGTTCTTCAAGTTCTTTCATTTGTTCTCCTTCATGGACCCCACCAGCTAGTCAGGCAGGCAGTATCCAAAGTCTTCATCGAGCCTCTCAGGGAAGGCAATGAAGCCGTATCTGCTCAGCGCCGCCATGACACTCTCCAAATGAACCTTTAAAGTAATATTTTTTAACAAGATATTTTTGTATAATTTTTTTCTAAATTAAACAAAAATATTTTTTTTCTAATTTCCCTTTTTACCTTTGAGCTGCTAGTATTACTGCCCGCTTTTATTGATTTCTTTGTGTCTCCTTTGCAGTATCTGTGAGTGTCCATGTGTGGTATGTGACTTACCCCAAGGCTTGGGTGGAACAATAAAGAGCCTGCTTTCACTGTCGTACTTCTTAATCTTGAGCTGATGTGGGTGTTACTTTGGTGAATAGCAGCTGGCCAGTAGTGCTGGAACTGGGGTACGAAGGGGCTGCTGTGCTCCCATGAAATGTGAAAGCGTTTTGATGGAAAGTGAACAGTAAAGGGTCCTTTCAAACGTTTTTCACCTGGCAGCATCTGTAGTGCTTTCACAGACAGACTGTCAAATCTCAGACAACTGTTTCAGACAATCTGCTGTTAATTATCTTAATATGAGCATCTTTGCTTTAGTTTCTTTTTTGTGGCTACAAAGTCGGGGATTTTCTCATTCGAAACACAGTTACTCAGTGTTGGAGTGTATAGAAGGACAAGGCCTACTATATGGCCAAGAACTCCCACATGAGGGATGGGAGAGGTGTGAGTGGTGATCGCTGCACTAACAGTTAGTGAAGTGAAGAACATCAAGTAATACCAGTGCTTAATTCGTAAAAACATAAGTGCCAGGGCCATCGTCAGCAGGCCACAGAAGCTTGGCAGCATGCACTGCCCTTTGCCCCTGCTATTGTTGCTAATGACAAGTGACAGTGACAGTTCAGACTATTCCAGCCCTCCCCCCCAAAAAATAAAACTATAAGAGCGGCTTTGGCTGCAGGTATTAGCCACTTTTTAAGTGTATTGAATTACTAAACAACTCTTGTTTTGCTTAACTTTAAATCAGACATGCAGCGCCAACACATGGCAGACTGTCATGAGTTTCTGTGAATTAAGTGCTGGGGCCGAGCACTGGAAACTACCGGCTTAAATTAACCACTGAGTACTACCAAGAGTTTACTGCTTTAAGTGCTCAAAATCGCTTTGGTGAACAGGCTTGTGCCCAGTGGTCTACGCACTTGTGATGGAGAAATCCAAGCATAAATGGACCAACAAAGGCATAGGTCTGCACTCTTAACTATGTGGATTGTTTTAGGAGTATGTGAACTAGCCCTTCAAAAGCACCACTTCATATACTACCCATAAACGCCTTATGTGAAACAGGTCCGTTGAATTTTACGAGATACGGTTAGTTACACAATAGTTAACCCCCTCAATTCACTCCTCGTGCTCTTCAGACGTGCCCTGCGCGCGCTGCCCACTGGGTATGGCTGTGCGCAGCCCTGTTCCGTGATTCTGTCAAGTGGACACTGGGCATGGCTCCTGAACATGCCTTGTGGACTGTGTTCATTTACGCCTGGCACAGCAACAGTTTGAAAAAGGCTAACATATTCCATTTATGTTATGTGGCAGGGATTTAAAACCGTTTCAGAAATTCAAGTCTTCTGTCTGAAATATTTAATAACAAACACAGCATCCGCAAGGCACAACGTTAGTATGAGCGTAATTCGCTCTAAATTGAGCAGTTTATTCGTTCTCTCGAAGCATTGGCGTCCGAAACACCACAAAGATTTTTGCCCACCCAGTCCATCTACCTGGCCCTCGCTCGTGCTCTCCTGGCGGCAGCCATGCGACGCGTGACGGCACCTGAGGTCTGGGGAGGCTGCAGAGCGCAGCACCGGTCAGGTGCTCCCAATTCATGAACCCCGCCAGACAACGCTGCTGAAACTCTGGGTTCCCATCAGAGAAAACGGTCAAACAGCACGGTTAATTATGTATTTATTTTGCTGATTTATGTATGACTCATAATAAACACATTTCACTGCGGAGTTGATTGCAAAGTGAAAAACCTTTGTTCTTAATTGATGCCTGTCCTTGAAGCCGAAGATGAAGTCCTTGCTGCGCAAACGCTTTTCAATACTGAGATTTTTCACAGAAAAAACAATCTCGACTGAGAGCATCAGAAAATTGCTACTGATGCCGCTATTGGTGGCCGTTGAGGCCACTGAGGCGACCGTTCCACTGGTGAAGGGAGTAGCCAGAAAATGAAAATGACACCCACTCTGAAGCAAAGCTCTTTTGGCACCAAGTAAGTGAAGTAAGTCATCGTGACACTCCCAGAAGCGCTTGCTTGTCTCTTCCATCCAAGCTACTATCCATGCATCCTTTCATCCTTCCATCTACCCACTGATATCCACCATTTCTCCTTTACATTCTGTCATCTATTCAGTCCTTCATCCAACATTCAGTCTGTCACCATTGCATTTGACTACCCATCCATCCATCCGCCCATCCCTTTCCAAACCTACACATCCATCTTCAAACCTATCCATCAAACGTATCCATCCATTCACTCAGTCATCCATAGTTACACTTATCCATCCCCCTTACATTCTTCCATCGATCCATTGACCCATCCACCCATTGATCTATAGACCCATCCATCCATCCATCCTTTCACTCATCCATCCACCCTTTTACTTATCCATCCACCTACCCATTAACTCATCCATGTACCCTTCAACCCATCCATCCACTCATTCATACATTTACCCTTTCACTCATCCATCCCTACACTCACATACTCATCCATCCATCCACCCTTTCACTCATCTGTCCATCCATTCAACCTTTCACTCATCTGTCCATCCATTCACCCTTTCACTCATCCATCCAACCAGCCTTTCATCCCGCCATCTACCCTCCCTTTCACTCATCCATTCAAGCTTTTATCCAGCCATCTATTCTCCCTTTCGCTCATCCATTTATTCTTTCACTCATGCATCCTTACACCCATGCTTTCACTTATCTATCCATCCTTCCATCCATCCATCGACCCATCCTTTCTCTCATCCACCTTTCACTCTGTTTATCCGCCCAGCATTTCACTCCCTCATTTATCCATCTACTCATCAATGCATTCATCTACCCTTTCACTCATCCATCCATACTTTCACTCACTCACCCATCCTTTTTCTCATTCTCCATCCATCCACCCTTTCACTTATCCATCTATTCACCATTTCACTCATCCATCTATCCATTCTTCCTCCCTTTCACTCATCCATCTTTTTACTCATTCATCCAAGCATCAATCCATTCACTCTTTCACTCACCTATCCATCCACCATTTCACTTGCACATCCATCCATCCATCCATCCATCTGCTCTTTCATTTATCCATCCACCCTTTCACTCAGCCACCCACCCTTTCACTCATCTGTCCATCCATTCACCCTTTTACTCATCTATCCATCCACCCTTTCACCCAGCCATCCATCTATCTCCCTTTCACTCATCCATCCATTCTTTCACTCATTCATCCTTACATCTATCATTTCATCCATCCATCCTTTCACCTGTCCATCCAACCTTTCACTACGTCCATCCAACCTTTCACTTCATCCATTATCCACTCATTGTTCCATTTATTCACCCTGTCACTCATCCATCCATCCTTTCACTCACTTACTCATTCATCCATCCAGCCTTTCTCTCATTATCCATCCATCCTTTCACTCATTCATATATTCACAATTTCATCCATCCATCCACCCATCTTTCTTCCATTTCACTAATCCATCCTTATATCCATCCATTCACTTATTTATTCATGCCTCTACCTACCCACCCTTTAGCTCACCCATCCATCTGCTATTTTACTCACACATGCATCCTTCCATCCATTTATTATATCACACACCCAACCATCCTTTCTCTCCTCCTCCATCCATCCATCCACTGTTTCACCCTTCCATCCATCCATTCACCCTTTCACTCATCCATCTGTCCACCCTTTCATCCAGCCATTCATCCAGTCTCCCTTTCATTTACCATCCATTCTTTCACTCATCTTTAATTACATCCATCCTTTCACTCATCCATCCATTAATCCTTTCACTCATCCATCCATCCTTTCAACTGGTACATCCATCCAGCCTTTTGTTCCATCAATCCACTCAGTCATCCATCCAGTTATTCTTTCACTCATCATCCATCCTTTGATTCACTCATCCATCTATCCTTTCTCTCATCATCCACCTTGTCACACATCATCCATTCATTTACCCTTTCACTGATCCATCCATCCTGCCTCCCTTTCATTAATTCGTCCTTTCACTAATTCATCCACAAATCTATCCATCCACTATTTCACTCACCCATCCATCCATCCATCCACCATTTCACTCACACACACACCCATCCATCCATCGATCCATTCATCTATTCTTCCATACATCCTTTCACTCACTCACACTTCCATCTTTCACGTTAATTATCAGCCATCATCTGCCCAGTTGCAGACATAAGATGCCCATCAAGAACCCTATCCCTGTTGAAGCTGCTAAATCAGGGGATTGACTATGCCCCTGAGTGCAAGGATGGATGAATGTGTGAAAGGGCAAATGGACAGATCGATGAGTGGATGGATAGAGGAGGGATTGAAAAGCTGGATGAATAGATGGAGTAAAAGGTGGATGGGTGGATGAGTGAAAGGATAAATGGCTGGATAGATATATTAAAGCATGGGTGTAATGATGGATGAGTAAAAAGAGTGGATGGATGAGCAAAAGGTAGGGTAGATGGCTGGATGAAAGAATGAATGGATGGATGAGAGAAAGAGAGGGTAAAGGGCGAGATAAAAGGGTGGACAGATGGATGAGTGAAAGCGTGAATGGATAGACGGATGAGTGAAAGGGGGGATGGACGGATGAGTAACTGAGTGAAGGGATGAATGAGTGAAAGGTAAATAGATGAAAGAGTGCATGGATGGGTTGAAGGGTGGATGATAAGTGAAAGGATGGATGGCTTAGTGAAAGGGTGCATGGATGAGTGAAAGGGTGGATGGATGGATGGAGTAAATAGGGTGGATGGATGAGTAAAAGGGTGGATGGATAAGTGAAAGGATGGATGATTGAATAGATGGCTGGATGGCTGAAAGGGGGATGGATAAGTAAAAGGCTGGATAGCTGAGTGAAAGGATGGATATGTTTGGTGGATAGGTTTGTAGATGGATGGATAGGTTTGGATAGGGGTGAAGGGACGATGGATGGATGTAACTTAATGGTGACAGACTGAATGTTGGAAGAAAGAGCGAATAGATGAAAGAATGTAAAGGTAAAATGATTGATATTAGTGAGTGGATGGAAGAATGAAAAAATAGATGCTTGATTGGAGGAGACAATCAAGCTCTTCTGGGGAGGGTCATGATGACCTGGTTCACTTGCTTGGCACCATAAGAGCTTTAGCTCAAATTTTCGGGCTACTCCCGGCAGAGGAATCGTAAAAGCACCACAAAATTGCTGTTAATGCCACTATTGGTAGAAGTTGTGACCACTGAGGCAACCGTTCCACTGATCAAGAGAGTGGCCAGAAAATTAAAATACTGGATAACGCCCTTTCATCCTTCCATCCACTCAAATAAATATTTTGAAAAATCCAAAAGTGAACTTTTATCTGGTTCCTAGGTACAGATAACTGTATTAACTTTTATAAAGTATTCCTATGCTTTCCTATGGAACAGCTAATTCTGCCATCATGAAAATAGCTTTCAAGCCGATTTCACTATAATGACATGTTTAACATTAAACATTTATATGCCCTACTGTTAAATATCATGCATCCAGTCTTATGGGAATTTAAGGCCTAATTAGGGATGACATTAATATTTAAAGGAGGGGTTAGGCCTGTCATAAGGGGTTATATTGGTAAGATGAATTTGTAGTTTAAACTTGTACAGCCAAGGTTCTGGTGGCAGGCCTTCAGACATGTTTTGCATTATAAATTTAGTGCTGCGCTACAGTCCACTAGTGTCATTTAACTTAAGGCCCTGGGTACAATTGGTGCAATATACTAAGTAGATTAGAGTAAGTTCAATATGCCAATAAGGAGAATAGCCAATTTCGACATGTTTTTGGGGTCAGAACGCATACACTGGGCACTGGACAGCAGTGTCCCAGTTTGCAGAGTCAAAAAATCAGCAACAAAATACAGCACAAATCGGAGGTGACGACTCAAAAAGGGGCATTTTCCTCGAGGTCATGTTTAACTGCTGGACCCACTGAACAATAGAGGTACTTCACTCAAACAATCAATAGGGGGTTGCAGAAATATTACTGTCCAATGATGAACATATGTTCTGGTATGATAATGGTATGTTTATTTCTTCCATTCCCATAGAATGTCCTTTGCAGTCCCATCCTGCGTTGAAGAGAATCTAAGGTAAAGAGAGGATCCCTCTGTTAAAGCTTGGGTTTGGGCATGGAAGGGCTAGAAACCATGTCCTTGAGATGACTCACCACAACCCTGCTAGCAAGAAGCCGGATGAACAGTTGACTTCAAGACCTGCTTGGAAAAACCTGCATCTACTGTGTCTCGTATGTTGGTATGGTAAACCCACTTAATAATGAATGATGCTGTTATGTCTGTTTTTAAACCTATGCACACTTTCTAAAATGTAACACCCTGTAACTCTGCTCCATATGTCTGATGGGCAATTTAGGAAACAGGAACGCTAAAATGACTCACTGGGTACTAAGTGGGCCATTATGATGGCGGGAGGATCACCACCGCCCAACTGGCGGTGGCGATCCGCCCGCCATAATTCCCGCCCGCCCGCCATTTACCCCCAAGCCACATTACCATGGCGGAGGGTACCGCGGCGGATGGAAAGACCATCTGCCGCTTTTCCACTGGCAGGCAATCGTCACGATTGCCTGTCGGGCAGAAAAGGCCCACAATATGGTGGTCCATATTACGATGATTGCGGTGGGAATGCCTTTCCATGGCAGAGACTCCACCATGGAAAGGCATGCAGAGAATGACATTGGGGGCCCGTTGGGGGCCCCCAGGTGTGGGGGGGTGGGTGGCTGCACTGGGGGGTACCTATGGTACACCCCTTCATTGCCATACACAAGGTGGCAGGCACCGCGCGGTGCCTGTCACGTTGTGCATTGCAATGCACAACATGCCTATTTAACATTGCGGCAGGTGCTGCTTACAGCACCGCCTGCCGCAATGTTAAATTTCAGAATGTACCCACCAGTGTGGCGAGCGCATCCTCATTGGCCTTGCGGACCCGCCGCACCTCTGGCGGTCGGTCCTGTTTTACGTTATGCCATCGTAATGGGGTCCTAAGTAACTCTGTCCATTCCTGATAACGTCTAGGTGGAACTCATAGAAGTCTTCCTCTGTATTGTGCAGCTTTTTATTTTCTAGTGAACCACTCCAGGATGCACCTCACAAATAGTTTCCTAGCTAAGAGGAGGGTGCTTGCTACGACCATTGTTAGTCACTTTGGGTGGCTCTCATAAGTGCTTTTCTTAAGTACTAATAAAATCTTCATATTATGAATTAAGCGCGTATGGGTAGCCCTGAAGACTATCTATGTTCCTTGTTTTTCCACTGAGATGGACCTTGCATCCATTACTCTTAGAAAAGAAGCAACCCCCTTTGTCCAGAATATATTATCTGGGTGGACTCGTCTTTACTTCCCTTCTTAGTAAATGAGCATCTCTCAACACTCCATGTGAGACACATTTAGCTGGACCTCACTCTACATCACAAAGAAGTGAGAAGGTCTGTGCTCCTCTAACCTCATATTAGGATACCTCAAATACCAAGGTCTGTTCAGGAATTGAGTATTCTTCTATGGTCATTGTACATCATTTCGGATTAAAATTACCAAACATTTTTCCCAAAACTTCTCCTTAAAATATCACTTCAGGATCCCGCTTTAACATATCAATTTCTTGAAACTGAACAGAACTATCACTTACGTTTACATCAGATACAAGAGGAATTCGTCCACAGGCCTTGGTCTTTCGCCTTGAGATCTAGCTGACTTGTAAAGTTGTAATTCCAGCCCCCATAATCATGATTTTGCATGACTCATTCTTTGATAAAAAAACTACCTTAATCCAACTATTATGGTGGAATTGTGCACTACTTCCATTGAGACAGAACACCGCATATTCATGCAATAGCCCAGGTATTCTCGATAGTTGAGTAAGGGCTCACAACATCATTAACCACAAAATACAACATTTATAAATCATCCAACGGATCACATTAGACCAGTAGTTGGTATTTAAAGTGCATGTAGTTCGCACAGAGGGATCCCAAAGGGGGCATGAAGCTCTGGACAAAAGGAACACTTAGAGCCTAATTATGACTGCGGCGGTCCATTGGACTGCTTAGTCACGGTTCATGGACCACCAGACTGGCTGTCCACCCGGCGCTTTTCATGAACACTAGTTAAGCAGTGGCATAGCAAAGTGCGGCGGGGTGTTGGCCCGCCCTGGGCATTACCAGTTTTGGGGGCAGCAGCCTCCCCTGCTCTTACCTGCTGTCTCGGGGACAGCAATCGCCAGCACGCCCCAACCCCCACTGTTCAGTGCGGCCATCGGAGCGCGGTAATCTGAGAAATCGCCAGCACACAGGCAACAAACGCAGGGACTGCCTAGGCGCCCATGGGTCTAGCTACACCATTGCAGGTAAGGACACATTCATTTATGGGGAGTTTCAGTGATTTGCCCCGAAACACAGGATGTTGAGCCAACGCCGAGACTCGGACCTGGTTCCCCAGCTTCGAAGTTGGCGGTAGTTGGTTCTGTTTTAGGCGGCGCTAACAGGAGAAATTGGTTGGTGCAATCTGCCACCTGGCGAGTGCCCCAGCACTTATTTTTTTTACAAATTAATCACTGCTTTAAGCATTGTAAGTACGGGTCCCAATACCCATCATGCAAAGTTGTTTTAACAAAAAAAGACTCTGCTGGCTGAAGGTGCCATGCATGACAGGTTACCAATTGTCAGCTGGATAAGATAATGTGAAACATTGAAAGACAGGTGTGTGCATCAGTTTTTGCCCTCTAAAGGTCCGACTCCTAATACATTTTGGCTCATTTGCGTATGATATATATTTCAGTTTCACATATGGAATTTATTATAAAACTATTCTTTTGAAATGGACCTCTACCTCACAATCTTACTTATAATGCTTGACTTGCTTGCTATGCTTTATACAGTATGTATTTATGTGAAACTATGAAAAGCATAAATGTATATCACTCTTGTCTGGATTAGCGAGGGTGAATGCTACTTGCCCCACTAAAATTTGTTAGCATACTTGCAATATTTAGCTTTTAATAGAATAAGTGTGAAAATATACGTTGTCATTTTAGTATGCTGGTGAAATGATTTTATGCAAAGGGGTGCAGCATGAAGACCATTACATGTGACAGAACACTACACATACATCCAACAGCACAGAAACATGTAGGATAGTTAGGCATATCCCCTCCTTTTGTGGCTACAGAGAAGGACTGTGGAAAGAAGGTTGGCCTGAGATTTGGGTAACCCTATACTGGATGTGAAAGGCTTGACTCCTAGAAATGCAGGACTTGAGCAGTGACTCAGAAGCTACAGCTAACAGGCGATGTCTCCCTTCTGTAGATCCTGATTTTGTCCACTCAAATTTCCGGCATCTTCACCTCCTATGGAAGCTGAGAGGGTGTGCAGAGGTAATACCACTCCATTAGAGACCATTTCTATTCTGGCCCTTACTTATTGCATCACTTTTTTGTGATGCTGCGGCGGCGTAATCAATGTGTCACACTGTGCCCTATTAACAAAGTTACCCATCTAGCCAGATACGTCACTTTTGAAAGGCCTGCGCTACATCATACCTGCGTCAGGTATAATGTATGCAGGGTGGGCGTTTTCCTGTAACAAAAGCCTCGTAGAAATGGCACACTGAAATTTATGAGATTTTACTACGTCACTTCTACGACTTTACTGCGTCAAAATCCTTACACCTGCTTCAAGCATGCATAAGGACTGATGCAGGTCTTTTCACATGGGGCCTGCCCATGAGTTATGACACATTGCTGGAGTTGTATCAGTTTTCCAACACACTCCAGCAATACCTTGTTTTTGCACCACCAGATACGTCAGAATTCCTGACGTATCTGGAAATCCTTGCACCATGAAGAGCCGTATTGTAAATACGGCGCATCCATGGTGTTGTTAGGACGGCGCTATGAAAAGTGACACATTGCTGTTTTTGCGCAGTGATGCGTGACTTTTCATAAATGAGGCCCTGAGTCTCCAAAGATGGTAGTACCTAAGATCTTGATGTACTCACAAAATATGAAATGTCAGCTCCAGTGATCCCCAGCCACGGTCCGTGCAGGTAACAGCGGGGCCGCATGGGGGGGGGATTTCGAGGGACGATGCCTAGGGAAAATTAAATAATTAATTTTCACTCTGCATTGTCCCTCGAAATACCCCCCCCCCCCCCATGGGGCCCCACCACTGTTACCAGCACAGACCGCGACTGGTGATCCCTAGTACATACTGCATTTCCTGATGAAAAGGTTCTTAAGAGGCTCCCAGCCTCTACCATGCAGATGCACAGAGTTATGGTGAAACCCTTTGTAAAGTTCTGGGCAGCAGTGCAAGGTATTTCCCTCCTGGCAATCGCTCTCATTTGAACCTTCTATTACCAGAAGCTAGCGTGTATTTACTTCCCCACTCATGGGATTTTTCAATGGTTCAGCAGGATTCATCAGAACTCCCAATTGGAGCCTTTAGAACCTAGTCCCTACACTGGCTATTGGACATTGTCTCTGAGTTAGTGGTCACCAACACAGTTTGCTTGCTGTTTAAGGGACCAGGTCACTTTAGAACAAACCTCCAGATCTTTCCAAACAATGCCATCCTCCATCCTTGCTTGAGTGGTGAATAGGGGGACACACACCTTGATTGATTACACAAGACTCTGGGTAATCTACCTGATTTGCACCTATGTGTTCTGCAACACAGATACACTATTTGTTGCTCATGAGGTTAATTGTAAATTTAGGAACACCACTTCTTCTTTGAACCCTTGGGTGTGAATGTGCAACAGTGAAAGTTTGGAAGCTGAGTCTCCTCCCTAAATCCAAGGATGTTCCATCGGGGCAAGAAAATGACGTTTCAGGGTGAAGAGGATATTTTGCAAGAGACGTGTAGAATGGTGTCTTCGGCTTCTTTCACACCTTTGTTCCACATCACATGCAATGTCCTTAATTTAGTTCAAAGGCCATGCAAGCTCTTCACTTGTAATTTGTTTATGTCTTTGATAATATATCACTTGGCAAATAACTTTTTGTGAACTTCCATCAGTTTATGTACCTGGCATTGAAAGTTTGGTACCTCATTACCTCCTCATGTGAGTAAGGAATGTGGTGAGGAAGATGGAAAAGGTGGGAATGTCCCAATTACAGATCAAAACCCACATTACTCCAAGTTCTTCTCTATCTCATCACTTTACTGGATCATGCTCACACACTCCTAGACCTTTATATGTTCATTTTTGGAATTAACTTGGTGAAGGTACTTGACAAGCCACTAAACAAACAGGGGTAAGGAGAGGAGCTGAAGAATAGTAGTAAGAGCATACGTGGATTAGGGAGATAAGTGTTTTCTTGTGAAAAACTTACTTTATGTGCTATAGTAAAGTGACAATGAGTGTTTTCAGACAGATAACACAGTTGGCAGATTGTTGTAATCTTGTGTGGGAAGAGTTTTGAAGTCATGTATGAGTAGCCAGGGAAGTGCTTTCATCTTGTCTTGTGGTGTGATTCCTAGCAGTGTGATGGAGGAGGAGGTGTGAGAGATAAGAATGTTAATTATAATGGCAGATACAAGTTACTCTATTGGTCCCGGGTGAAGTTTCACAGTTCCTATTATACCGGAGGCAGGGACACAGGCTGTAATCTACCTACATAGACTATGTGATACATAGTCCAACTGGGAGAGCAGACAGTGTGAGGGATTAAACCATATAGGGAGCTACACAGCAGCAGCCTAGCTAGAGTGGCAGTCGGATACTGTATGCATCTACCCCAAAAATAAGGGATGTAATTAGAGAAGGCCTAGTAATCCATATGGCAACATCAGCAAAGCAGGAATCCTGTCAAATGAATAAAATGTTGCCAAATGTACAGGAAGGACAGTTGGTGGCACGAGCAGTAGCCATGGGCCTTTTTGAAGGCAACGTCACTGCCTCTTGGTACACAAATACCACTGAAGAGCGAGTGCAGTGCTACTCCATTAGGGGGCACATGGTTGGCAGAGGGGTGTATTTGTTGTAATCTTATCTAGGAAGCATATTGGTGTCATGTTTGAGTCTTATTTTGTCTTGGAGTGCAGCACCTAACAGTGTTTAGTAAAAGAGGAGTGAGGGAGAGACATGTAAAATATAATTGTAATTAGCAGTGAATTACAATTTACTCTGCAGGTCTTGGGTGAAGTTTCATGGTTTCCATTAGACTAGAGGCAGAGGAAAGAGGCAGAGATCTCACTTTATGGTCTATTTTATGGATAGTTCAGTTGGGGGAAGCAGGGGGACTAAAACATATAGGCAGCTGTTGAAATAAATCCAGTCCTCAGCAATTGGAGAAAGAGGAGTTTATTAGACAACTCCAAGTCACTTCAATACAATGACAGAGTACAGCCTGAATATTCTAAGGTGCACTCCCGGGCATTCCAAATGAGACAAAGGCACAGGTGGGGAAAAGGGGAAGGTAAAGGTGAGGAAAGTACCAACAACGGTAACAGGATAATAAATGTTATATTGGTTGGTAAAACATAGAATAAAAATGTAGCTATTAAAATACATTATAACCGCAGCTATAGAGCACTAACCTAGACAGAAGGGCAAGTTGGAGCTGTGTGCAAGCACACAAAAAAGGCAATGTTGGGATGGAAATGCACCACTGCATGGCTTGGAAAGGCAAGCACCCCTGCCCTGAGTTATCTGTGACAAGTTCTGGTTGGATTTAGTTTTTATTTTTAGGCTGCAGCACATACTAGATTCATGCATGTTCTTGGTGGGCCTATTTATTGTGCCATGGAGCAAGAACTAGAGCTGGTACCCTCCAGACCACACCATGTGCTCCTTCCTTTTCTGAGTATGATTTCCGTCAGCTCACCAAACTGAGAAGGACTGACAGTGATGGGAGCTTGTTGTTCATAGAAGCAGGACAGACCTCTTTACCTGTCACCTGCAGTGGCGGCTGTCACCTATCTGAAGTGGTAGGGCGGCTGCGGGGCTTGGGGCGGGGTAAATAATATAATCGTCAAAAAATAAAAGACTTACCTACTGCTCCCGTTGACGGCCACCACGCTGCTCCTCTCGTTGGGCCAGAAGGGGATGGGCCCTCAGGCACCACACCCAATCCAGAAGCTGCTCTCATAGCAAGAGCACAGCGCCAGGATTGATCTGAGCAGCCTCATTTGCCACTCAGACAGTGAATCGGAGCATGTGGCTTTTCTTCAACCCAGCTGTGTAGGATGGCCGGCCAAACACACATGTGCACTTATAAGTGCACACTACTCCTCCTCCTCCCTGACACGCCCGGGCCTGCCCCGCCCTATACTTATTGTGAGGCTCAGACAGACAGCATAAATAAAATGATAATAAAATTGTGTTATTATCATTTTATTTATCATCTGCTGGCGTGGGCTGTGGGGCGACACACATCCGCTATTACGGTGGAGCTGCCTCTAGTCACCGGCACTTGAAGTGAGGAACACTGGCATCTCTTGGTTAAATTTGGTCTGCCCGTCCCCTGTGGCTGGGTCGTTCTTCACTACATTTGGAATATGAATGTTGTGTGGTTATTTAACATGCACGTGTGTGGCATACTACATCTGGCGTGTGTGTGATGTGTTTTACTGTGGCAACCAGAAATTTATTTTGAATTGTGTGGCCCAGGAGGATTTTAAAGATGGAGAATTGAGAGAGCCTGCCACACAGCACTGGAGATTGCACAGCTTCTCCAAAGCATTCCTGACGTCCTATGTAGTGGAATAAGCCCTGGTGTGTTGGAGACCAGAGATAGAATGCAGGGTGCTTTTGTAGTGCGGGGACTGCTCTTGCTCATTTCCTGCTCCATTCTTCCCTAAGAGGTGTTATCCCAGGCAGGTTAGGTGGTAGTAGAGAGCGCAAGCTTCTCCTTCCTTTGTGGCTTTGTTTTGGGTTCAACTGACAGGGAGCCCTCTGCCCATAAATTAGTTGATGACAGTATGAGGGAACAACTACCACTGGACCAGTCTGAGAGGAATAGGCAAACATCAGGATCTCCTTCAAACTAGTCCCAGAGCTGGATCACTGTAATCAACAAACTCTGTGGATTGGTTATAAATGCAAAGATGGATCTGAATGCCTCAATCAATGTGCCAGGATTTCTCATCAACAGAATACAGGGGACCTACATCAGTGGAGACCGGTAAGGCCTGTGAGTGCCAGGGTTACTGCTACTTTCTCTAGCCTGACTAGGGACCAGAAGCCGGGAAAGACTGAATCTTAGCTGGAACAGCTGCCTGCAACCATCTTCAGGGAATGAGCCTACTAAATGCTGGACAGTTGTACTGGAGGTGCCCATGCACAAAAGGAAGGATGCCTAGAAGAGGGGCCCCAGAGGAGCTGGGCAAGAAGCACAGAAGACACATTTTGATCATGGGCAGAATCTTCATCACAAGACCCTGCGGGGGGCATTTTTCACTGGTCCCTCTACATCATGCCCAGGTGTTTCACTGCTCCCATGCGACCATGGGGAGATCTGAAGTATTGCATCGGCAGTCAATAGTTTCATTGAGACGTTCCCAAAGTGCTTAGCTGACTTGGTGCCAAAAAGTTTTGCGACAGCAGTCAACAATGCATAAAGCTACATCCAAAGTGTCTTGACAAAGTAGTGCTGAAAAAGTCTTGTGACCACAGATGACAGCCACCACCACAGCACCTCCATGGGGCTCGAAGGACTACATAGCCCCTGCTTCAGCTAGTGAGGGTGGTCCAGGATCTTCAAAATAGGTATTGTGCATGACAGTTTGAACACTAGTAAAGTAGGCAAGCTGACTACTGGGATACACTGCACCTTGGACATGCCATTTACCCCAAAATTGGGTAGGTGGGAGGATCTGATTTAATGCAAAGAGAGGATCCTTCACTGTCCCGGTCCCCTAAGGCCGACTTGCCTTGCACAAACTGTCTCGCATCTTCAAGGACTGCCTAGGTTCCCCAGCACAGTGATTATTGCAGATATATAACTGTGTCCCCACTGATGTGTTTCTGGCCTTGTATGCACAGTATTGAGTTATGAGCGTAGAATTAAAGTACTTTTCTGTTTTAAGAAAAAGCTCTCTTTGAAAAAAGAGTTATTGACTGAGATTATTTGCTTTACTGAGTACTGAATGAGTACCACCATACTACCACCCTGATTAAGTCTTGGACTGCTTGAGTCGCTACCCAGAGGGCCAAGTGCTAAAGCAGTGGACTTGCAGCCAGAGTTTGACTCAATAGTAAGATGAAGCTCCAGGACCCCAGTGCTAAAAGTCTCTGATTGCTACAATTAGATCACAGTAACCCCTGAGTATTCTGGAGCTCTGGACAAAGTTACCCCAGGGGGAAATTTCAGGCAAGGCCCAATAATCCATCTGACATTATGAACAATACACACATGCTGTCAAATGAGTAAAATTATCATGAAAAAGCATGCCACCGAGACCTTGGAGATTCAGTACCCTCCTGAGATACCTGCAACCAACTGAGCAGCCACAGATACAACTGCAAGGAAGGACCTATAGGGATTGCTGGCTCACACTCATTTCCAGAAGCATGGGAGTGAAAATGCCAGCAGGAAGCTGGGTGGTCACCAGGACACGGCCCAATCAGCAGTGTTACATTTGTTTGCTACCACTGAGAATCAAATGCTGAAGGGGTTGTACTTGTCACAGTTTGCAGTGCCCTACATGGAAAGTCCCTCTGACATCATTGTTAAGCAACCACAAGCTTCACGGTTGAGGTCCAGTAGCCCCTACTTTTCCCATGGCCCCAGAACAGCATTCGCTGACTTGTAAAAGGCTCAAAATCTCCTTTCATTGATGAAAGTGAGCAAATAGCAACGACCCTGGAGACTCAGTTTTGTCACAGCTTTTGAGGGTCTCTCCACCCACTGTTGCTATATAAAACATGGCATCTACATGGGGGCTACCAGCTTAGGAAGATGTGCTGAAGGCTCAAGCAATGCCAATAGGCTACATGTCATACAACAGGAAAACCTTTCCTTAAAACTGTTTTGGCCTCGGTCAGGGATTTAGAGGGTCACATCAGGTTATACTGAATAATCCACGCCCCAGTGTCAATGAAAGCATTAACAGTGTGTGACATTATATGCCTTCGCTCCTGGGGTGTTTTAGGATAAACTTGTCTTTGTTGGACTGCTTATGAAAAAAATCTGTGCTAGGCATTCCTTACATGTCTGATCTTCTTGCACACATGTTTTAGATGCCAGATAGAATAATGAAATCTTCACGAGAAAAGGTGGTCTGCACACTCTTACAATATAGTTATGTTAAAAAAGAATCCAGTCAGGGAGGATGGAAAAGTATCCGTATTTGTTGGGTCAAGAACACAGTTCCCAGATTATTTTTGATTTTATAAACTGTATTTCCATGACAGCTCTTAGTCTCCACTGTTTGCCCCGTCAGGCATGTTCTGTTACCCGTAGAATGTGCATCTCTTTCCAATGTGTCTCTCACATCCACGGGCCCAAAGTACCAGGTAGGCCTAAATGAGTTCCTTCACTCTTGCCACCTCCAATATGCCTGAGAGACGCATTTGTATCTAATGCAAAATTGGTTTCCATAGTTTGCCAGAAAATGAAGCCAATATGAACTGGTTGGGAAAGAGCAGAAACTATGATGAATGTCTTCGACCAAGGTTGATAGATAAACCTATCAACAATTTGTGTATCTGTGTCACTCAGAGCATGCATCCTATCCAAACAAAAGTGGTCTCTCCTAGACTGTTTCTATAGCAACTTCTTTTTACAATAACAATTTGTTTTATACAGCATTTCATACCATGCTTCTGATGCACTAATGTGCTGCTAATATCCATTTTAATGCTATACAATTTACAAACGAGCAAATGTGATCAATAAATCAACCAGACACAATTCTATAGGGCATCCTTGCTTTTGCCTTGTTATGTGCAAAGTAAAATGCTGAAAGTCAAAATTCCCTTGAGTTCTGATTATAAATCGAGTATCCAACTGTATTGGCTGTGAATGGCTGCCGCATATGAATGAGAATACAAATAGATAGTGTGATATATATATATATATATATATTCACTGAAAAAACCATAGGTTTCACACATGTTATAGTTAGCGGAAATTTTACTGATAAAAAACCAATGAAATTCCCCCGTTATAGTTAGTGCAGGCAACTATAACTCACGCGACCGCAATCCTCTGCTGATGCTAATACTGTATTTAGACACTTATTTGCCCATGTCTTCTTCCATACATTTTTAGCTATACATATATTACAAATATTTTTTTTTCATAAAGACACATATGTCATCAGCAGAAGATTGCGGTCGCGTGAGTTATAGTTGCCTGCACTAACTATAACGGGGGAATTTCATTGGTTTTTTATCAGTAAAATTTCCGCTAACTATAACATGTGTGAAACCTATGGTTTTTTCAGTGAATTTGCAAGGTTTTTTAAATGCTAATTCCTAACTATAACGTGTGTGAAACCTATGGTTTTTTCAGTGAATTTGTACGGTTTTTTAAATGCTAAGTTACTTTACGCCATTCGTGGCGTGCGCGCCCACTTAACGCAGTTCGTTCCGTGCGCGCACGGTGCGCTTCGCGCACCGTGCGCGCACAGTGAGCACGCGGTGCGCTTCGCGCACCGCGCGCCCACTTTACGCAGTTAGTGCCGTGCACGCACGGTGGGCACGCGGTGCGATGACAAAGCAAGAAAGCACGTCAACAAATCTGTTTCTGCTTTCCTCCGTGACTATGGTATGGGTGCCATTTACCACAACAACTTGCGTTATGACATGCAAGACATTTATAGAGGAGATGGTGTGCACTTCAATGATGAAGGGAACAGAGTCTTCCTCTTGAACCTTAGACTCTGCATCGGTACTTACTTGTAGGTACCACTAAAAAATCATTTCATAAACACAACGGCTCTTTTTAGAGCCCCCTAATATCTAAACACTTAAATCTGATTTTCATTTTTTTTTTTTTTTTTTTCTACCGTACGCTTACCGTAAGCTTACCGTACGCGTACCCCGTGATTTTTTTTAAAATCAATAAATGTTTTCTTTGTACTTTACAGTCCTTCTTTGACCCCCTCACAAATGTAAGGGGGTCTGTAACTCTCCTCATTGCCCCCTTTTCTTGTTTTCACTCTTTTTTTTCTGAGTGAAATACACAAAATGGCGGCCGCCGCTTCCTGGTTTCGGCCGATTCGAATGTTTACTAAGATCTAAGAGCCAATCAGAATCGCGCTCGCGCACGCCACCGTACGCTTACGGTAAGCGTACGGTAAGCGTACCGTAAGCGGGCTCAGATATATATATTGATTTAAAGGCTATTTTCTCAGAATCTACTGAACAGATTTACACCAAACCTACAAAAGGCACTTCCTTGACCTAGGGACTACCTCTCTGCCAAATTTCGAGTAATTCTGTTCAGCCGTTCGGGCTGTAGCTCGTTCTAAAGGTCCTATGGAAAAATGCATGGGGAAAACGCGTTTTGGGACCCCCCTTTTATCTCAGCCCCCGCTTGATGGATCCCCCCGAGACTTTCAGGGTAGGAGCGGAGCGTAGCGCCCCACCTATTTTGAGAAATTCGCGAGGATTCGTCGACCGGCGCCAAAGTTATTCAAAATAGAATGTTGAGGTTTTCCTATGGAAACGTGGTCCTAACTATAACTACCTACTGGCGATAGGTAATATATATATATATATATATATATATATATATATATATTACCTACTGGCGGTCGCCAGTAGGTAGTTATAGTTAGGACCACGTTTCCATAGGAAAACCTCAACATTCTATTTTGAATAACTTTGGCGCCGGTCGACGAATCCTCGCGAATTTCTCAAAATAGGTGGGGCGCTACGCTCCGCTCCTACCCTGAAAGTCTCGGGGGGATCCGTCAAGCGGGGGCTGAGATAAAAGGGGGGTCCCAAAACGCGTTTTTCCCATGCATTTTTCCATAGGACCTTTAGAACGACCTACAGCCCGAACGGCTGAACAGAATTACTAGAAATTTGGCAGAGAGGTAGTCCGTAGGTCAAGGAAGTGCCTTTTGTAGGTTTGGTGTAAATCAGTTCAGTAGATTTTGAGAAAATAGCCTTTAAATCAATATATATATCTGAGCCAGCTTACGGTACGCTTACCGTACGCTTACGGTAAGCGTACGGTGGCGTGCGCGAGCGCGATTCTGATTGGCTCTTAGATCTTAGTAAACATTCGAATCGGCCGAAACCAGGAAGCGGCGGCCGCCATTTTGTGTATTTCACTCTGAAAAAAAAGAGTGAAAACAAGGAAAGGGGGCAATGAGGAGAGTTACAGACCCCCTAACAATTGTAAGGGGGTCAAAGAAGGACAGAAAAGTACAAAAAAAACATTTATTGATTTTAAAAAAAATCACGGGGTACGCGTACGGTAAGCTCACGGTAAGCGTACGGTAAAAAAAATAAAAAAAAATAAATGAAAATCAGATTTAAGAGTTTAGAAATTAGGGAGCTCTAAAAAGAGCTGTTGTGTTTATGGAGTCATTTTTTTAGTGGTACCTACAAGTAAGTACCGATGCAGAGTCTAAGGTTCAAGAGGAAGACTCTGTTCCCTTCATCATTGAAGTGCACACCATCTCCTCTATAAATGTCTTGCATGTCGTAACGCAAGTTGTTGTGGTAAATGGCACCCATACCATAGTCACGGAGGAAAGCAGAAACAGATTTGTTGACGTGCTTTCTTGCTTTGTCAATCTGTGGACAGAAATGATTGGACCAGTTCCATTTTTGCCTTTGGCATATGTTGGAAAACACAAAGGCAGTTTTAGGGAAAAGTGTAAACAGTTGTGCAAAGGTGTCCTTCATAAGCATTTCCAGACCTACCCCAGTCAAAGTGCCTAGGTCATTGCCACCACAGTGCACTATTATGAGGTCAGGGTGTTGGATTTGCATGAAGGATTTCACCAATGGCATCAATTGGTGCCACTTTAACCCTCTCTGACCAATCCATTTAATGTCTACATTTGGCAAAGCAAGGTCTCTCACCATATCTGTTTTCTCTGCAAACTTTTCACTCCAGAAGACATAGCTGTGCCCTACAATCCACACTGTGAACATCTTCAAAGGAGAACTGGATGCACTCAGGAGGTGTCTTTCAGTAGAATGGCAATATGAAAAGAAAGACAGTTTGGAAATAGAGGCATACATATTTTTTACAAAACAAAAAGAACTGATTGGCTGTTTCATACCATTCTAGAAAAAAAACTAGGCTGTATGTGAAAATTAATAGAAGCATGTTTTGTATTGGTACAAAAAAATGTGTAACCAAAGAACAGTACTATGGATTTGCAGTTAGGATTGAAAAGTCAAGCACTCTTGCTCTGTGGAATTGAAACATTGTGTGTCGAACTTCTGACCTAACTGCACACAGCAGTGTTCCATGAGCTGTTGCTATGGTAGCAGGCAGAAGTCAAGTTGGGGGAAGGGTACTAGGCAGAAGTCAAGTTGGGGGCAGGGTACTTTTGGAAAAGGGTTGGTTTTCAACCAATAGAAATGTGTCATTACATTTGAAAAAAAGGGGGAAGCACTGAGATTTGAAACTTACATGTATATGTGTGGAAAAATAGAGGGAAAGTTTGCCATTATCTGGTTCTGCTGAGAGGAGAGAGGTGTACAGAACAGAGATCCTGGCTCTGATAATCTGCTGTTTGAGTGACACATTTCTTTCACAACTAACTAATTTTAAAGGTGAGTTTACAGTTTGAGAGGGGATGTATGTGGTAACTTAAGAAATGAATAATAGAAATGGGAATTGTTTTTGTTGTAGTTACACATGGTGGATTCATAATGTGTCAGTCTGTAAAAGAGATTTTCACTTGGCCCGAAAAAAAAAGAGCAGTAAGTGTGCTTTCAAATTGGCAAAGAAATTTCGTTTTGGCACTAATGTGAAAACATGACTCTGTGTGCATAGAAGAATTATAGGCAGAAATTTATTGCGTCTTGCTCTGGTGATTTCACAGTTGCAGTAGATGGAAAAGAGGAGCGAATTTTTGGGGGAAGAAGCAGAGGGTTAGCACACACCCATGTGCTTGCCATGTATAGTCATGCACAGTAATTAGAAGCGAGTGGGGTTTTCAGGTTTAAGTCTGTAATGCAAATACATTCAGCATCACTAAGGCTGGTTGCCCCTGCTGGAGTGTAGGCAGTCACAGAGAATACACACGGTGGTGGTCTGAAAAAAAAACAGCTTGGACATGTGCATTTAAATAAATTTAAAAAAAAGGTTTCAGAATGTGTCAGTCTGTAAAAGTGATTTCAAAGTGTAAATAGAGATTTTCACTTGGCCCAAAAAAAAAAGAGCAGTAAGTGTGCTTTCAAATTGGCAAAGAAATTTCGTTTTGGCACTAATGTGAAAACATGACTCTGTGTGCATAGAAGAATTATAGGCAGAAATTTATTGCGTCTTGCTCTGGTGATTTCACAGTTGCAGTAGATGGAAAAGAGGAGCGAATTTTTGGGGGAAGAAGCAGAGGGTTAGCACACACCCATGTGCTTGCTATGTATAGTCATGCACAGTAATTAGAAGCGAGTGGGGTTTTCAGGTTTAAGTCTGTAATGCAAATACATTCAGCATCACTAAGGCTGGTTGCCCCTGCTGGAGTGTAGGCAGTCACAGAGAATACACACGGTGGTGGTCTGAAAAAAAAACAGCTTGGACATGTGCATTTAAATAAATTTAAAAAAAAGGTTTCAGAATGTGTCAGTCTGTAAAAGTGATTTCAAAGTGTAAAAAGAGATTTTCACTTGGCCCAAAAAAAAAAGAGCAGTAAGTGTGCTTTCAAATTGGCAAAGAAATTTCGTTTTGGCACTAATGTGAAAACATGACTCTGTGTGCATAGAAGAATTATAGGCAGAAATTTATTGCGTCTTGCTCTGGTGATTTCACAGTTGCAGTAGATGGAAAAGAGGAGCGAATTTTTGGGGGAAGAAGCAGAGGCTTAGCACACACCCATGTGCTTGCCATGTATAGTCATGCACAGTAATTAGAAGCGAGTGGGGTTTTCAGGTTTAAGTCTGTAATGCAAATACATTGAGCATCACTAAGGCTGGTTGCCCCTGCTGGAGTGTAGGCAGTCACAGAGAATACACACGGTGGTGGTCTGAAAAAAAAACAGCTTGGACATGTGCATTTAAATAAATTTAAAAAAAAGGTTTCAGAATGTGTCAGTCTGTAAAAGTGATTTCAAAGTGTAAAAAGAGATTTTTACTTGGCCCAAAAAAAAAAGAGCAGTAAGTGTGCTTTCAAATTGGCAAAGAAATTTCGTTTTGGCACTAATGTGAAAACATGACTCTGTGTCCATAGAAGAATTATAGGCAGAAATTTATTGCGTCTTGCTCTGGTGATTTCACAGTTGCAGTAGATGGAAAAGAGGAGCGAATTTTTGGGGGAAGAAGCAGAGGCTTAGCACACACCCATGTGCTTGCCATGTATAGTCATGCACAGTAATTAGAAGCGAGTGGGGTTTTCAGGTTTAAGTCTGTAATGCAAATACATTCAGCATCACTAAGGCTGGTTGCTCCTGCTGGAGTGTAGGCAGTCACAGAGAATACACACGGTGGTGGTCTGAAAAAAAAACAGCTTGGACATGTGCATTTAAATAAATTTAAAAAAAAGGTTTCAGAATGTGTCAGTCTGTAAAAGTGATTTCAAAGTGTAAAAAGAGATTTTCACTTGGCCCAAAAAAAAAGAGCAGTAAGTGTGCTTTCAAATCGGCAAAGAAATTTCGTTTTGGCACTAATGTGAAAACATGACTCTGTGTGCATAGAAGAATTATAGGCAGAAATTTATTGCGTCTTGCTCTGGTGATTTCACAGTTGCAGTAGATGGAAAAGAGGAGCGAATTTTTGGGGGAAGAAGCAGAGGCTTAGCACACACCCATGTGCTTGCCATGTATAGTCATGCACAGTAATTAGAAGCGAGTGGGGTTTTCAGGTTTAAGTCTGTAATGCAAATACATTCAGCATCACTAAGGCTGGTTGCCCCTGCTGGAGTGTAGGCAGTCACAGAGAATACACACGGTGGTGGTCTGAAAAAAAAACAGCTTGGACATGTGCATTTAAATAAATTTAAAAAAAAGGTTTCAGAATGTGTCAGTCTGTAAAAGTGATTTCAAAGTGTAAAAAGAGATTTTTACTTGGCCCAAAAAAAAAAGAGCAGTAAGTGTGCTTTCAAATTGGCAAAGAAATTTCGTTTTGGCACTAATGTGAAAACATGACTCTGTGTCCATAGAAGAATTATAGGCAGAAATTTATTGCGTCTTGCTCTGGTGATTTCACAGTTGCAGTAGATGGAAAAGAGGAGCGAATTTTTGGGGGAAGAAGCAGAGGCTTAGCACACACCCATGTGCTTGCCATGTATAGTCATGCACAGTAATTAGAAGCGAGTGGGGTTTTCAGGTTTAAGTCTGTAATGCAAATACATTCAGCATCACTAAGGCTGGTTGCTCCTGCTGGAGTGTAGGCAGTCACAGAGAATAAACACGGTGGTGGTCTGAAAAAAAAACAGCTTGGACATGTGCATTTAAATAAATTTAAAAAAAAGGTTTCAGAATGTGTCAGTCTGTAAAAGTGATTTCAAAGTGTAAAAAGAGATTTTCACTTGGCCCAAAAAAAAAAGAGCAGTAAGTGTGCTTTCAAATTGGCAAAGAAATTTCGTTTTGGCACTAATGTGAAAACATGACTCTGTGTGCATAGAAGAATTATAGGCAGAAATTTATTGCGTCTTGCTCTGGTGATTTCACAGTTGCAGTAGATGGAAAAGAGGAGCGAATTTTTGGGGGAAGAAGCAGAGGCTTAGCACACACCCATGTGCTTGCCATGTATAGTCATGCACAGTAATTAGAAGCGAGTGGGGTTTTCAGGTTTAAGTCTGTAATGCAAATACATTCAGCATCACTAAGGCTGGTTGCCCCTGCTGGAGTGTAGGCAGTCACAGAGAATACACACGGTGGTGGTCTGAAAAAAAAACAGCTTGGACATGTGCATTTAAATAAATTTAAAAAAAAGGTTTCAGAATGTGTCAGTCTGTAAAAGTGATTTCAAAGTGTAAAAAGAGATTTTCACTTGGCCCAAAAAAAAAAGAGCAGTAAGTGTGCTTTCAAATTGGCAAAGAAATTTCGTTTTGGCACTAATGTGAAAACATGACTCTGTGTGCATAGAAGAATTATAGGCAGAAATTTATTGCGTCTTGCTCTGGTGATTTCACAGTTGCAGTAGATGGAAAAGAGGAGCGAATTTTTGGGGGAAGAAGCAGAGGCTTAGCACACACCCATGTGCTTGCCATGTATAGTCATGCACAGTAATTAGAAGCGAGTGGGGTTTTCAGGTTTAAGTCTGTAATGCAAATACATTCAGCATCACTAAGGCTGGTTGCCCCTGCTGGAGTGTAGGCAGTCACAGAGAATACACACGGTGGTGGTCTGAAAAAAAAACAGCTTGGACATGTGCATTTAAATAAATTTAAAAAAAAGGTTTCAGAATGTGTCAGTCTGTAAAAGTGATTTCAAAGTGTAAAAAGAGATTTTCACTTGGCCCAAAAAAAAAAGAGCAGTAAGTGTGCTTTCAAATTGGCAAAGAAATTTCGTTTTGGCAATAAAGTGAAAACATGACTCTGTGTGCATAGAAGAATTATAGGCAGAAATTTATTGCGTCTTGCTCTGGTGATTTCACAGTTGCAGTAGATGGAAAAGAGGAGCGAATTTTTGGGGGAAGAAGCAGAGGCTTAGCACACACCCATGTGCTTGCCATGTATAGTCATGCACAGTAATTAGAAGCGAGTGGGGTTTTCAGGTTTAAGTCTGTAATGCAAATACATTCAGCATCACTAAGGCTGGTTGCCCCTGCTGGAGTGTAGGCAGTCACAGAGAATACACACGGTGGTGGTCTGAAAAAAAAAACAGCTTGGACATGTGCATTTAAATAAATTTAAAAAAAAGGTTTCAGAATGTGTCAGTCTGTAAAAGTGATTTCAAAGTGTAAAAAGAGATTATCACTTGGCCCAAAAAAAAAAGAGCAGTAAGTGTGCTTTCAAATTGGCAAAGAAATTTCGTTTTGGCACTAATGTGAAAACATGACTCTGTGTGCATAGAAGAATTATAGGCAGAAATTTATTGCGTTTTGCTCTGGTGATTTCACAGTTGCAGTAGATGGAAAAGAGGAGCGAATTTTTGGGGGAAGAAGCAGAGGCTTAGCACACACCCATGTGCTTGCCATGTATAGTCATGCACAGTAATTAGAAGCGAGTGGGGTTTTCAGGTTTAAGTCTGTAATGCAAATATATTCAGCATCACTAAGGCTGGTTGCCCCTGCTGGAGTGTAGGCAGTCACAGAGAATACACACGGTGGTGGAATGAAAAAAAAAAACAGGTTGGACATGTGCATTTAAATAAATTTAAAAAAAAGGTTTCAGAATGTGTCAGTCTGTAAAAGTGATTTCAAAGTGTAAAAAGAGATTTTCACTTGGCCCGAAAAAAAAAGTGCAGTAAGTGTGCTTTCAAATTGGCAAAGAAATTTCGTTTTGGCACTAATGTGATAACATGACTCTGTGTGCATAGAAGAATTATAGGCAGAAATTTATTGCGTCTTCTTCTGGTGATTTCACAGTTGCAGTAGATGGAAAAGAGGAGCGAATTTTTGGGGGAAAAAGCAGAGGCTTAGCACACACCCATGTGCTTGCCATGTATAGTCATGCACAGTAATTAGAAGCGAGTGGGGTTTTCAGGTTTAAGTCTGTAATGCAAATATATTCAGCATCACTAAGGCTGGTTGCCCCTGCTGGAGTGTAGGCAGTCACAGAGAATACACACGGTGGTGATCTGAAAAAAAAAAAAAGCTTGGACATGTGCATTTAAATAAATTTTAAAAAAAGAGCAGTTTGTGTGCATTCAAAATGGCAAAGAAATTTCGTTTTGTGACTGTTGTGAAAAGAAATGTAGTAATATATTTAAATACAATAAAGGATTTTTTTTTTAGTTTTTTTCAGGTATTGCTGAAGAACAGTGAACAAAATTTAAGATGCCTACAAAATCTCGAGTTCAAAAAACGCTAAAAAAAAAACTATATTTGAGGACAACTGGAGGACCAAAGTTAGTAGAAGATGCTGATGTTGGGAAAAAGAAAAAATCTTCTGGTAAGCAAAAAAAACAATTCCTAAACAAAATATTGAAAACAAACAAAAATGTACAAAATGTCTGTTCTCGGAAAAATGTAACAAAACCTACAGAACAGCAAAAAATTGAGGATTTAGTTAATGCAAATATACCTTCTGCAATTGAAAAGTTTAACATAAACAGAAAAACAGCATTTAAAGAGATACGTAGAAAAATGTTTCAGAGAAGAGTTATGTCCAATTTGATAAAGGATATAAAGAAATATAAGCAAAAGGCTAAATATTATAAGAGAAAAAAAGAAATTGAAGCCATTGCAGCAAAAGCATTAGAATTAAAAAGGAAACTATTCATATTAATTTTGAATAGGATGCGTACATTAGATAAAATGGTTAATGTACTGAAATCACAAAGCAAAAGCAAAAGAGTAGTGAACAGAACAAACTTTTGTAAAGTGTTTTTAGGAAAGTGGATGCATAGTTCAAGTAGTGAACCTTTTTTTAATGAAGAAAGCTATTTTCAAAGTAATAGTTTGCTGCATGCAGTTGACACCAGAGGTCGTTCATACGAAGTAAAAAATGGTTGCATAATGGAGAAGGAGATAATGGTTCCAAGAGATGAGGTACAAGTGATGGCAGATGAGGCAATGGGGAGACGTCCTAAAGCCCCAGTGTACACTTGGAATTGTAGTAGTATTTGCACTGTGCGTCAGGAATCTATTGACAGATTTCGAGAGTTTCTAAGAGAATATAGTAAAAAAAGTGTAAAACAAAAGATTAAGGTGCTTCAAAGTCTGGATCCATGCAGAGTGAGAGAGAATACTGGTTTGCAGGGTCATTCTCTTGCTTGTCTATCTAGAAAAGTGTGCAATAGTGTTTTCCATCATTTTAGGATGCTGGCTGTTCATCATACTGAAATGAGAAAGTTTGTGAGACGGTTGTATTTTGCCAAAAGTCCAGCAATAAAGTTAAATGAATTGAATAGGGCTCTGTTCCGAGGAACGGTATCAGATGTAGAGAAGGTTGTTGATGAAATTCAGTTTTGTTACTTTGGTCCTGAACAAAACAGTGCAGAGAAGGACACAGTAAATGAGGCAGAAGTGGAAGAGAATGTAGAACCCTCTGTAAGTAACACATTTAATGATCACATAACAAAATTTGCAATAGTCTCTAATGAAAGACCAAATGTTACTTGTATTTGTTGCCGCAGAACTCATTATAGAAAACAAACTAGGAATGTTGATCTCTACAGAAAGAGTGAAAATGAAGATAATTATAAGTGGATGGATTTTGCCACATATATATTTCTTGAAAATTGTTTTGAATTGGGTGAAGATCAGCGTATTTGTAAATACTGCTACAACAAGTTAGAGGAAAATAGAATGCCGACCAGAGCTGTACATAATAATTTAGAATTGGATGCTATTCCTGCTGAACTTTCTGAATTAAATACATATGAGTCTATACTCATTCAATGTGTTCATCCGTTCCAGACCATAGTACGTATGGAGCCCAAAACTGGTAAATTACCTCCTTCAGATTTACTGAGAGGTTTAAAAGGTAGAGTGGTGTATTTGCCCTTGGATTTGAAAAAAAATATGGAAACTATTGATGCAGATACTTTGGAAACTGAACCATTAATTATTCTGGTTAATGGTGTCCCTACAAAGAATAAGAAGATTTGGCAGGAGCTGGTAGATGTGCGGAAAGTACAAAGAGCAAATTTGTATTTGAAAAAAAATAACAAATGGTATGAATCAATTTATATACAAGAAGAAGAAGAAGAAGAAGAAGATTTACAAGGAGACACAGAAACACCAACTGGACAAATTGAAAAAGTGGACAAGTCAAAGGAAGAAGAAATTTATGAACATTTTAGCATACATCCTCTCCATTCGAAAGAAGTTATGGGAGACAATATTGATCTCTTTCAGATGAAGAAAGCAAAAGGAAATCCCGTGAGTGTATGGGAGGAGAGCTTGGAAGCTCGATGTTTTCCCCAGCTGTTTCCTAAAGGAAAAGGAGGACGATACGATGAACGTCCGGAACAGATTCCAGCTTCTGAGTATCGGACTACAAGACTATATGCTGAAGATCCCAGATTTCGACAAAGTATCCCTTATTTGTTCCATCTTTTATTTGAAAGCGACTTGTCTGCACTGTCTTATGCAGTAAATCACATTTTAAAAAGTGGAGTACATTTACAAAATGTGTCTGCTAAGGATTTTATGGAGAAAGTGCAGCACCGAGATGATCATTTGGAAACACAACTGATCAATCTGATGGCTTGTCAGCGTGGGACAAATGAATATTGGTACCGACGCCATGGTGAACTAAAATGCATGTTACGCAACTTAGGAACACCAACATGGTTCCTTACCCTAAGCTGCGCCGAGTACGCTTGGGATGATTTACTGGATTTTCTACGAGAGGCCAATTCAAACATTGAAAACATCGAATACAAGACAGCAGGAGAACTGTGCTCATTGGATCCGGTTAATGTTTGCAGATATTTCAATCATAGATTTGAGGCTATGATGTCCTTCATCTGCAATAAAAAAAATCCACCCCTTGGAGAAGTAGTGGATTTCTTTTGGAGAAAAGAGTACCAGGCAAGAGGTGCTCCTCATATTCATATGCTGCTGTGGATCAAGGATGCCCCAAAGTTTGGAACAGATACTGATGAAGCAGTGTTATCTTACATTGAAGAATATGCAACATGTGCTATACCTAAAAGCACAGAAGAGAACAAGTTAAAGGAGCAAGTTCTACGTTTCCAAAGTCATCGGTGTGGAAAATACTGTCGACGGAAATACAAGAGCAAAGAAAAATACTACACTAAATGTCGATTTGGATTTCCTAGACCTGTTCTTACAAATGGAAGAGTCAACAGTTTTATGTCAGCTGTGAGACATACTATCACAAGAAAATCACCTAAGAATACCTACAACCTTAAAAGAAAAGAAGAATCAAAAAATATAAATGACTACAACCCAGTCATTTTATCCATGTGGAACGCTAACATGGATATACAGTATGTTGCTGACAATTCCATTGCTGTTGCTCGATATGTTACGTCTTACATTACGAAATCAGAAAAAACAGAATTGAAGGAAATGTGGGAAGAGATTTCTCACGAGAAGACTGTCAGTAAGAAGCTGTACAGTTTCAGTTTGAAGATGTTATCGCATCGAGAAATTGGATCCTACGAATGTTCAGATAGGTTATCTTCTGCAAGTCTCTACTCGAAGTCAAGAAGAATAATTTGGGCAAGTTTAGGCCTTGCAGCAATGAGAAATCGGGTACTGAAATCTGTTGGAGAAATTGAATATTTGGCTGAGAATGACCCAGAAAGTACAGACATATTGAAAACAAACATGTTGGACACATATTATCCCAAGAGAAGTCATCATCTGGAGAACATGTGTCTCTATGAAGTGCTGCAGAACTACATTTATTCACGGAAAGCTGCAGAAGACATCAACAGTGGAAAATATAAAGTTGTTGGTGAAGAAGGATGTTTGGTGAAGCAAACCAAAGGAAGTTTGATAAATCACCGGAAGCTGAGTTGCGACACTACCGACAAGAAAGAATTTTACTACTTGGCTCTTTTACAGTTGTTTAAACCATGGCGTACAGAGGATGAACTACTGGGAGAATTCCAGAGCTATGAAGATTCTTTTAATGCTTGCAAAGACAGCATACAATGCAGTACATTCTCAACTTATCTGCAAATGTTAAATGAAGAAATTGAACAGGAAACTACAATTGCAGCAGAAATAGCTAGAGACAGTTCTCAGGACAGCCAAAGTTCAGGAACATACAGTCAAGATCCCCTAGGACAACCAATCGTTGAAAATGAAGCATCAATAGCCATGAATGAAGTGGAAACGGCTATGAATCAAGCTCAAGAAGAATTTATAGACTTAGAAAATTTGGAAAGACAACTGAATCAAGAGCAGCAACAAATTTATGAAGAGATCAAAAACAAAATTGATCACGGATTTCTACATATCAAAAAAGAGTGCTCATGCACATCATTTCATCCAATCAGGATGTATGTAAGCGGACAAGCTGGCACTGGAAAAAGTTTCCTAATTAAAGTCATCAGAAGCTACCTAAAGCAAAAAACGGATTCTACTTTGTCTTGTGTGGTTACTGCTCCAACTGGGTTAGCAGCATATAACATAAAAGGAATCACCTTACATCGTTTGCTAATGTTACCAGTGGAGCATGAGAACAAAATACAATTCAACAAGCTAACTGGAGAAGCATCCTTAGAAGTGTCAAGAGTATTGAAGAAGATGCAAGTTCTCATTATTGATGAGGTGAGCATGGTATCAAACTTAATGCTTGCCTTTGTGCATTTAAGAATGCAGCAAATTTTGAAGACAGACTATGACGTGTTATTTGGTGGAAAACACGTCATAGTTTTTGGGGATCTTTTGCAACTTACTCCAGTTAAAGGACAACCAGTGTTTAATACTGTGACACATGAAGACACGAAGAAGTCATTGGGAAGCATTGGAAATACAAATATTTGGTCCTTCTTTGAGTACAAGGAACTTACAACTAATATGAGGCAAGCAAACGATGAAGAATATGGAAGTATTCTGAAAGATATCAGAATTGGACTACTCACAGAAGTTGGCAAAAAAGCATTACAGAGTCGGCTGTTACATAACTTATTTCCAAAGGAAGAAATAGTTGCAGAGAAAATATACAAGAATATTGCAGAAAACAAAAGTGTCATCTGCTTAATGCCAACTCTACGTGAATGCTCAATATTTAATGAGGAGCTTTTGAAATTGGAAAATGAAGACATCATGAAATTGGAAGCAGTGGACAAAATTGAGGATGGAAGAATTACTGTCACAGTAACAGGCAAACTGAAAAATAAATTGGACTCACTAGAGAAGAATATCTCCAAAACAGCAGGATTAGAAAAAAATCTATATGTTTGCATGAACTGTAGAGTGTTTTTAAGGAGAAATTTGGATGTTGAAAAAGGCTTAGTGAATGGAGCGATGGGAAGAGTTGTGGGTTTTATTAATTATCAGAAAAAAGATGGAATTGAATGTTTAAAAATAAAATTTGATCAGATAGAAGAAGTTAAAGACATTTGTCGTTGTTCAGTTCGTTTCATGCTTGTGAAAGACTTATATGTACGTAGGAAGCAGTTTCCGTTTTCACTAGCATATGCTGTAACTATCCACAAGTCTCAAGGATTGACTGTAGATTGTGCATTTGTGAACATTGGTTCAACTGTGTTCAAAGAAGGTATGGCATATGTAGCTTTGTCACGAGTCAAAACATTATCAGGTTTATTCATGATTGACTTTGATGATTCAAAAGTTAGTGCTGATACAAACTGTGTAAAGGAGTATAATAGATTAAGAAGAACCTATGCTCCTCATTTAGGTCAGTATCCTGTGTTGGAGAAACGTGTAGTTTCTCGTAAAAGGAGAAATGAGAATATCTGTAATGAAGATGTAGAGAAGAGGAAAAAAAAGAGGAGTGATGTAATTGCAAGCAAAAAGAATAAGGAAAATGAAGAACAGGTTGTAGGATGTCATTTTGAAAATAGCTCTGGTGTCAACTGCTACGCTAATGTAGTGCTGAATGTTGTATTTTATCTGGAAAGTTTGCAAGAGCAGATAATAGTAAATCAGGGAAAAAGATTCTGTTCAGAGCTCAGTCTCCTTTTTCAAAAGCTGAGTAAAGATAAAACTCAAATAGAAAGTGCTACTGACATTAGAAAACTTTTAGATGTATGTTCAGGACGAACACAGTTTTCTCAAAATGTACAGCAAGACGCACAGGAATTCTTGTTGTTTTTTCTTCAGGTAGTGGAAGAAGAAGGAGTTCCCATTGACATTTTTTTTGGTCTCTCTTATAAATGGGAACATAGTTGTGAAAATTGTTATAATATATGTGGCTCTATTGTTGATAATGAAAGGTTTATTTATTTGACATTGCCAGAGAGTAAAACAGTCACTTTTGCAAAATTAGTTAAAGATGCTAATCATAGCATGAAATGTGGTGAGTGTAATTCTGACATGTTTTCAACATTAATTTTAAGGGAATACGGACAGTATGTAATTTTAATGATGCAACGATGTAGAGCTGATGGTTCAAAATTGGATACTTTAATAAAGAAGTTTACAGGACAGCAATTATCAATTTCAGGAAAAACTTTTGTAACTGTTGCAATAATTTTCCATGATGGACCTACTGTTACTTCTGGACATTACACAGTTTATCTTAAATGTGAAAAAGGCTGGACACTGTGTAATGATTCCCAATTGATTTTCAAACAACGTTTGCCTTTTGATTTAGCAAATTCCTATCTAATCTTTCTGAAACCTAAATTTTAGAGAGACTTGGCAAGATCTGGACAAAATAATTTTACCATTTTACTGGATTACCATTGCAATTTTGTAGAAAAAATATTTTTTAAAATTATCATTTGGCCTAAAGGAAAGATAACCAATTGTAATGTGGACTTTTTAAATTTTTAATGCAATTTTGAAAAACCAATAATTTAGAGATAATCGGTAACTTCTGCACATTTTAAATTTTGGAATGCTATTGGACTGCCATTGGAAATTTTTACAAAAATGATTTAAAAAATTACTATTTGGCCATGTGGAAAAGTAACCAATTCTATTGTGGACTAAATAAATTATTCAAAAAATTTTTGTGAACCAAAATGTTACAGAGAATCGGTGAGATCTGGACAGATTAAACTTTAGAATTTTAATGGTTTTCCCTTGGAAATTTATTCCAGGGGAAAAAAAAAAATACAATTTGGCCTAAAGGAAATAAAATCAGATGTATTTTGGAGTTATTTGAGATATAATATTGTGATTATACTCCTGAAACAAAAATATCAGACGGTATTTTAAAGAAAAAAGTATTGTTTTTAGATGATATTTTTTTAGAATAATATGCATTTCTGTAATGATAAGTTTAAGTGAGAAGAGATTCTGGGCTTTTTTAATACAATCTTTGAGATTGTTATTTTTTTTTGCCCGCTGTAAAATGATGAATGCAATTGCTTTCACAATTTATAGTGAAATGCAATATATTCTGAAAACAGCAAAAATAAGGCAAAAATATTTTTTGGTAAAAAATGTAAATATGTGTACTGTATTATAAAATGGTTTAAAAATATTAATACTTTTTTCTTTTTTTTCAGATCGATATAGAAAATTTTCGTAAACTACAACCATTTAAAAAACTATTTTTTAAAAAAACAAATGAATAAATATTTTTTTCAGTGAGTATGGTAAGTCAATAGTAATAATTGTAGTCTCTCAAGGACCTTGTAATGTGAAAAATGATTTTTAGTGTTTTTTTAAAAAAATAAAAAAAAAGGTACGCTTACGGTAAAAAAAAAAAAAAATAGTTTTTTAAAAAAAATGTAAAAAAAAGATGAAAGATAAGGTTGGCTCTTAAAAGAACCGTTGTGTTCATGCAGGGACAGAGGAAAGGAACCATGGGAAAATCATTCAAAGCTACAAATGTGCTGATCTATTTTGTTATTCACTAGGGAAACACTGGTCTCCCTATAACAAATTAGAGCTTTACAAAATGTGCAATGAATATCAACCTTCCGAAATCGAGGGTTCATTTCCAGAGGGCCAGCAAAAGGAGATTCTCCCCCCACAGATGAAGGGCTCACCTGAGCTGCAGAAGAAGGAGTAAGCTCTGCAGGTGATGGTCCAGGCTGAGCTGCTGTGGATGTACTGGCTCGTCTTTCTGAAGAGTTACCTCCAAAAAGTTGAGCATGTGTCCTTTTGTGTACATCCTTGAGGTGCCTCATCATGGTGTGATTCCCAAAGGAATACTTCCTGTCAGGATTACCTCTAGAAAGTACACGCTGACACAGCTTGCAAGTAACTAAGGGTGCATTCACCTTTTGCTGGCCTTCTGGAAAAGTAAAATAATCCCAAACATAAGAAGGCTTTACTTTCCTCGCTCTCTGCCTCAAGACAGTGCTGCTGGTGCTAGCCTCACTCTCAGAAGAGCTCTGCTGTTCTGCCATCGTATCCCAAAGACAAACCAGCTCCTTCTCCCAAGGGATCACAAGCAGAAATGAGGGGAATGGGTGTGGTGTAGGAGAGTTCTAGAACTGAAAGTAGTTTCAACCAATCAAAAGTTGTGTTTCATGATCACATGACCAACCGTACGCTTACGGTACGCTTACGGCAAAAAGTACGCGTGCGCGTAAAAAAGACACGCGCTTGCGCGCATGCGCATAACAGTCATTTCCCGGCACTTCCGCGTAACGTGCGCGTGTTGCGTAAGCGCGCACGCGTCCCACGCGCAGTACGCGCGCTACGCAAAGTACGTAACTATACGCAAGCAGCGTAGATAGATTACGGACGTTGCGTAAACCGTACGCTTACCGTGAGCTTACGGTACGCGTACTATAAAAAAAAAAAAAAAAAAAAAAAAAAATCTGGAAATAAATTTTACTTGTTTATTTTAAAAAATTTATATAAAAAAAATATTTAATGATTTTAAAAAATTAAGCATAGTCTTTATAAAAGGTAAAAAATTAAATTAAAAATATGTTTGAAAAAAATGAAGAAAAAAAAAAAAAATAGCATTTAAAAAACCTTGCAAATTCACTGAAAAAAACATGGGTTTCACACACGTTATAGTTAGGAATTAGCATTTAAAAAACCTTAGAAATTCACTGAAAAAACCATAGGTTTCACACACGTTATAGTTAGGAATTAGCATTTAAAAAACCTTAGAAATTCAGTGAAAAAACCATAGGTTTCACACACGTTATAGTTAGGAATTAGCATTTAAAAAACCTTAGAAATTCAGTGAAAAAACCATAGGTTTCACACATGTTATAGTTAGCTGGACATTTTACTCGTAAAAAACCAATGAAATTGCCCCGTTATAGTTAGTTCAGCTAACTATAACTCGCGCGCCCGCAATGCACTGCTGATGACGTCACATATTACATCACTCATGACATGGTCAGTGACATCACTCATGACATCACTGATGACATCTCAAATGACATCACTGATGACATCACTGATGACATCATCCTTGTGATAGAGTGGCAGACCTCCTCTCACCTTAATATAAGCTTTGATACACACATTCAAAAATAGAGACTAAAAATTTCAAAACAATGGACATACCAATACCAGTTACAACAACCTCTTCAGTAATTCAAAGATCCACATACACATCCACTCATTCACCAACAGTCCTATACAGTCACTCATACATGTACTCACTCATCATATGTACTCATACATCTATACATCCTGTTACACAATGCCACTCATCCATAGAGTTACTCACACACATAGTCACTCATGCTAAAAAAGAATAAAACATACATTTACTTGCATATACAGTAATACACACACCACCATACTTACTTCTACGGAAACTTACACATACTTAGTCTTTTAAACAATCACTTATAGAAACACATACTTATTCATACAGGAACTCTTTCAATCTCTCCCTCTCATATATACTCACATATATACACCAATACTCACATATACTAGTTTAAAACATATGTAGTTACTCCTGAAGACACTATTGAGACAGTCATTCACTCACTAACACACCCATACACACACTCATCCACCCATACAGTCCTGCACACATGCTGTCTTCAACACATACAAACAGTGAGTCACTCATTCATGCATCTATGCACTACGTAATACCCCCCACCGTACCATACAGACACTCAGACTGATACTCAAAAAAACAACTAATAACCTATATAGACACCCATGTAGCTACTCACCAACCCATGCAGCCACTTATACACAAAGTGAGAGATACACTTAATCAGTCAGTTACACAATCAATTTTTCAAAAACAAATCATCCATTTAGACACTTATATACCCATTTATTCTTCCATCGACCTTGAGATATACATATATAAAAACATATTTAATTTTCAGAAAAACACACATTCACTGGATGATGTCATCAGTGATGTCATCAGTGATGTCATTTGAGATGTCATCAGTGATGTCATGAGTGATGTCACTGACCATGTCATGAGTGATGTAATATGTGACGTCATCAGCAGTGCATTGCGGGCGCGCGAGTTATAGTTAGCTGAACTAACTATAACGGGGCAATTTCATTGGTTTTTTACGAGTAAAATGTCCAGCTAACTATAACATGTGTGAAACCTATGGTTTTTTCACTGAATTTCTAAGGTTTTTTAAATGCTAATTCCTAACTATAACGTGTGTGAAACCTATGGTTTTTTCACTGAATTTCTAAGGTTTTTTAAATGCTAATTCCTAACTATAACGTGTGTGAAACCTATGGTTTTTTCAGTGAATTTCTAAGGTTTTTTAAATGCTAATTCCTAACTATAACGTGTGTGAAACCCATGTTTTTTTCAGTGAATATATATATATATATATAAGAGAGCCCGTGAAACTCACAGAATAAACTTCAGAGGATGCGAAGTTGCTGTGGGCCTCTTCATTCGCCGCTTTCTGTTCTCCCTGTTCATTGTAAACAAGCAATGGATGACCATGAGTGATAATGCCTCCCTCTAGGGAAATGGGTATCATTCCATTCATGCTCAGCCAGTCAGGCACGTGACCCCCATTGATACTTTTCGACTGCATTTTCGGGAGAAACAGAATTGTTAACCTAAGGAGGAGATGTACAAAGCTTGCAGAAGGCCCAAACAATTGCCATTCTGTAAGAAATACTCCACCCACACTTCGTAGCCGGATTAGGCAACAAGGTACCTCTCATAGAATTGTGTTCAATGTATGTATCACAAATGATCAAAACAGCACGACAGCTAAGAAAATAAAGAATTGAAAAGTTCCAAATTGAGATGAAAGCAAATAATTTAATATTGCAGAATGACATAAAATGGAATACAATCTGAAGCAGTAATCAATTGAAAAAATGTGAGGGACAATGCTTTGGTGTCAAAGGCAGTCTTTGGAAGTACAATTAATTAAAACAATGTTCTGGTCGTATTTCCTCAAAGCGCTTGCATTTGGCACTGAAAAGAGAGAATTTATTTAAAAGAGACGTTGTTAGAATATTTTGACCTTTAAAATTGCAGTTTCACATAAGAGTATGAAGTTTACCGTTGCAGCGACCCCTCACAACTTTACCTCTATAATAGAATGTCCTGTTGAACTGGTCCCAGGAAGAAGCATCTCTCTCTGTTTCCAACGCCTTTTGCTTTCTACAGGCACTATGAGGAAAGCTAGCAGACTTCGTTCGGGCCAGGACGTTTGGCCAACTTTGCTGGCTCGGCAGCTTTCGAGGTGTAGTGATTCTGGGTAAATGTGGGGATATTCTCTCACAGCCTCTTGCCAGAAAGTAGTGAGTCTTCCAACGTGCAGGTCAAAACGTCTGCAGCTCCAAACACCTCTCTCTGATAGAACTTACTTTGTACAGTGCTTAGTTGCTACCCATCTAGGTTTCTGCAGCATACATTACAATGCTTACATGCCAGGAATAGCCAAAATACACCCAGTATGTCAAGAAAAGGATACTTTTATGCCAAGGATAGACAAACAGGCAGAGCAGGTCAGAATTACCAGAATCATCACTAAACCCGAAGATATACACACACACACAAGCAGACCGACACAACCCCGACACTAATTCATGCACACTCACTCACACATGTGCACCTACATTTGCCTACTTTGATGGCTCTCCCACGTCTCTTTCCTTGCTTTCCTATCAAGTGATGGAGAGGATCCTAGCTCACGGCTTTGTGAACATTCCCTCCTGGTTCCACATCTTCCTCAGATAAATAGTGGCAACTGGTGGTGGCATGAAGAGGAAGTTTTGGGCCAAGACCCATGAACCATGTGGCCCTTGTGATCCAGAAGGCTCAGACTCTCCTTTTGGCATCCATAGGGCTCAGACCCTTCCCTTGGCATCCAGAGGGCTCAGATTCTCCCCTTGGCATCCATAGGGCTCAGACGCTCCCCTTGGTATACAGAGGGCTCAGACTCTCGCCTTGGCATCCAGAGGGCTCAGACTCTTTTCTTGCCACCCAGAGGGCTCAGAATCTTTCCTTGGCATCCATAGGGCTCAGACTCTCCCCTTGGCATCCATGGGGCTCAGAACCTCCCCTTGCCATCCAGAGGGCTCAGACTCTTTCCTTGGCATCCAGAAGGCTCAGACTCTCCCCTCGCTATCCAGAGGGCTCAGACTCTTCCTTGCCACCCAGAAGGCTCAGACTCTTTCCTTGGCATCCATAGGGCTCAGACTCTCCCCTTGGCATCCATAGGGCTCAGACTCTCCCCTTGCAATCCAGAGGGCTTAGACTATCCTCTTGGCATTCAGAGGACTCAGACAATAGCCAGTAGCTCTCCCCCCCCCTAAGCCAAGAGGAGATCTAGCACCAGCATGGAGTGGTTGGGACATGTGGGGGGCACTGGGGCCAGCTGAAGTAGGAGGAAGCAGGCAGTAGTGGTTGCAGGGACATGCACAGACAGCACTGGTGTGCCTGAGTTCTGGACTTGACAGATACTACCTAGTCTTCTCATTAACTGACCCTCTGAAGGGCCAAAGAAAGCAGAAGGAGAGCATCCAGGAGCTGCGCTGAGCTCCCACCAGAGGTCAAGAGGAGATGATGTCCTGCCCTTAGCTCAGGAAAAATGGTCGCTTTTGGTAATGCCTGTCTGCACACAACTCTGCCTCGCAGGCACACATTGTGCATGTAAGATTGAGACCCCATAAAGGTGCCCACTCTCTCATGCTCTGTGTGTCTCTGTACAAGGCCTATCTGCACTTCTTTCTTTTTTGCAACAATTTTTATTGAGTGTCGGTTCAGTGAATAGGGGAAGAGTGCAAAACAAACCTTAGGAGGATTTGCATTAATCAATGCTAAAATGTGTATTTTACGAAACATCTCCCACGAGACAGTATCAGATCTCCACTAGATACCTTTTCCTTCAACAGCCAGAGTATGGGCTGTAGAGAGACAGAAAGAAATGTAAAAAAAAAAAGAGAGGAGTTGACAACCAGAGGAGCAGTAGGTAGAGAAAGAAAGGAAAGTAGCAATACGAATTAAAGATCTGGCCAGGAAGGAAATGAGAGAAACATGAACAAAGCGAGGGTATGTTGCACAGTGGTATTGAACTTTGTGGCAACTCTTTTTTAAGTTTTTAGTACTGCATAGAGAGCAGGTTTTGCTGTATGTTAGCATGGCCACTTTAGAAAAAACACCAGCTCGTTCACGGAAAGAGCCAATCAGTTTACGAAGACTGACAAAATATGTGCTTTAATAGTCACAATGTTCAAAGGCTCGAGTTAACTGGTCAGAGAAGGGATTTTTTGTATTCTCTGAAGCACTTTAATAAACACAGTAGGTGAAAGGTACCTATGAAGACAAATGATCTTGAAAGTTCTGCCTTAAAGGAAGGCGAGGCGATCCTGTAGCAGGGGGAATCTCTCCTATGATAAAAACAGATATATTTTTAATTATCCAGTGCAGTAAAGTAGGCAAACAGGCGCCAAAGGCATGATAACCACTCCCCAGTGCATAGATCACTGTGCACTAAAGGGGTGTAATAGATACAGATGACTGGGACATAATTAGACACATAGGGGTCGATTTATAAATGGTGGTATGGTGCTATTGCTCTTGTCCCCAGCACTGCCACACAGACAGCTCCCTGGCACTCTGCACACTCCTATGTATCAATGTACAAAGGTGTCTGTGTATACGCATGCGTGTGTGTGTGTGCTTGCATGTGTGTGTGTGTGTTGGTGTGTGTGTGTTTTCTAACACAGGGTTTGTACTGGAAGGATATCCTTCCAGTAAAACATATTATCCTATGAAAACTTTTAAACTTTATAGTGCAGCACACATCCATTGTGAAAAGGCAGGAGAAATTAAAATATTTCTTCTACTTGGCCCCTACATCAAGGAGGTGCCATTTATTGGGACAGAGTCCTGCCTAACACGTGTCAGTAGATAGGCTGTATCACCTATGACACACCTTCTTGGCACAAAGTAATGCAAAGCAGTGCAAAGTACTATTGGTTTTCCTTTAAGGGCTACTTTTTCAGAATGAAAAGGTTTTGCTCTAGAAAGTAGATACTTCATTAGCACTTAGCAGCATTTTACATGACTTTGAAGCTGCTCAAAGTGCTGATAAATCTGGCAGTTGAAGCAGTTGTTGATGGACTTGTGAAATATGCAGCGCTGACTTCTGGCCTAATGGCATGACAGGTAACAGGTATGCGGAGAAAGGTATGGACATGACTTGGAATAAAAACAAGCATTAAAAATGCAATAGGTGTCGCCTTTCATTAAGTTAAAGCCATTTGCTTTGCTAAACAATACCATTAGCAAAGCAAATGGCTTTAACTTAATTAAAGGCAAGACCTATTGCATTTTCAATGCTTGTTTTTTCAGTCTTGGCACTGTGCTGGGATTGGTGACAGTAATGTTGTCTGCTTGCCCACTTTTTTCTCGGCTCCTTTCTTGGTATCACCTTCTTGTAATCTTTAGAAAAGCAGCACTCTTCTTGCCAGCTGGGTTTGCCCTAGTCACCTCCAAGTTATGAGCACGAGGGGCAAATATAAGTGTATCCAGACCATTCAATCATTAGCCTCTCTTTAGAAACACTACCCACCCCTTCTTCGAGCAGGTAAGTAGTGCCATTTCCAGGGAATTCCAAGGTTAGGAGACAGAGGCGACTGTTGACATGACAACGTATCAGCCCCTACGCCTCACCTACTCCTGCTCTTCCTCTTTTTACCTCACCTGATTGCGCCCTCATAAGCCTTATCTGTTTGTGAGTTGCTGGGCCTCAACTTTCCGCGCTGCCAGATGTCCCTCACTGCCCCTTCCATGCCTACATGTTTGTTGTCCCTGGCCCTTCAGATTGTGGAAAGCCCTCTGCCCACACTCCTACCTACTCTCACGTGACCACCCCTCCAGTACCCCGTTTGTTCGACCAGATTTCTAGTCACGTAACAAGGCTGGCACGAACTATAGCTTAAGTTAAGAGCAATGGTCCCCAACTCACAAGACAGCAAATATTTGGAGAGTTTTATATAGCGCGAACTTGACCCGAAGGTATCAGAGCGCTTTACCAACTGCGTTACAGATGGACACACTCATTTTGTTATTTGCCCAGAATCACAGGATGTTGAGCGTCCTTGCCGAGACTCGAAGCCTGTTACTCAGCTTCAAAGTCGACTGCTGTAGCCATTAGGCCACATCCTTGAATCCATGCATATTAGGGGCATGAAACGCCCCCCGTACTCCTGGGTCCCGGTGCTACTGCAGCTGTTGTGCCAGTGATACCTATCCCTATGCATTTTTATCAAGTTTTTGCCCCATACCGTACTTGAACCCTCAGCAGAGAGCACTGTGGTGCCCACAATTCCGACCTGCCCCCGGGTACAACCCCTGATTGGACACTGGCAGGCCGATGAAGAGAGCGGACTCGCATGTATATGATCCTGTGCGCGCTGAACTTCGTTTGTCCCTTACTTTTCCGCATTGCAATGGTGTGTGCCCATTAAAAAGGAAAACCTACCGTAGGACAAAATGCCGTAAAAAGCTGGCAGTGTCCAGTGTAATAACATCACGGAACCGCGAAAAGCTCCGCAGTGTCCAACAGCACCAAAATAGTACAAAAACCATACGCTTGTGTGTGCGCTTCTTAAAAAACGTACCGATAAACAAAGCACTGTGAAAAGCTCCACAGTGCCCAGCAACACGTAAACAGTACAAAAAGCATATGCTCGTTTATGCGCGCATCTTTAAAAACCTACGCAAAAACAAAGCGCTGTGAAAAGATGAGCAGTGTAAAAAACATATGCTTGTGATAGTGCATTTAAAAGGGCAAACCTACCGGAAAAGAAAGCTTGGTGAAAAGCTTTATGCTGTCCGGTGAAATGATATTGCCGCGCACAACATTTATGACAGCTTTAAACATACGACCCCAATAGTATACCGATGCAGCTGCCCACCGAAAAACAAAGCGACGTGAAAGCTTATCAGTGTCCAGCGGCACGTATACAATTTAAACAAGCCGATCGCAGCAAAAAGACAGAAGTGGATGCCTGCTTGTGCCCCGGGGGAATTGCAGGTCAGCAAAAAGACAGAAGTGGATGCCTGCTTGTGCCCCGGGGGAACTGCAGGGTGTGCGCTGGTTCGGAGCTATGAGCGAAGCGGAATTTTCGTTGCTATAGCAACAAAATGGCGTGGGACTGTTCACAGTCCCTACGGACACGGGCATGCTGTCTGCTATGGACAGATGGCAAGAGTAGCCATGTTTGTCCATGTAGGCGCGTGCATAAAAGCCCTCGACAGAATTGATTCTAAAAGGTACTCGCAATAGCGAGGACAGTGCAAGCGCTGCTTTCGCTAGGCGAGACCTAAAAACTGATAAATCTAGGGGGGTGTGTGTGTGTGCATAGAAACACTGATTTCGGGTTTCAGGGCAGTGTTCCATAACATCATCTGCAGACAGACAAGGGATTTTATGGCAGGTTGTATCTGATTCCTAACACTCCTACCCATACAAGCATATCCGTAAATCAGGGAGGATAGAGAGTTACCTCTTCTCCAAATAAAAATTGCAGTTAACTTATAAGGGTTTTGAAATCTACTAGATATGACCTATATAATATCAGGAATACACAGCTGTAGAAAACCACAAGGGGCTCCAGCAGAAAGTTAAACGTAGTGCACAAAAACCTGATAGTATTCAAAGATGGTCAATAAACAGCTGATTTATTCATACCACAATGTGGTACACAGTCACTGTCACAATTCAACTAATACATTAGACTTAGTAGTCAATTAGAAAGATATCCATCTGATCATTTACTCTCATACTTCCTCATTCATCACGCTGCGTCCTATAACACAATAACTGCACCTCGGTGGTCCTCATGTCTGACATGAAAACACTTCCCACACAAAATTAAAACAAAGAGAACACCTTTCCAACTACACACCCTACTCAGAGTAACGTGCAACATATGTAGACAAGCACTTTAGCACCCCACATAGAGGTACGAAGCACTATATACATTTTGAAATACAATATGTAGACAACATTGTTTTCCATTCAACAGAAATGTGCAATGTTAACTTAACCCTGTTTAGCTCCATAAACTATGGAGTAAGATGCATCCTTGTTGAAAACATCTCCAGCATTTAGAGTCTGCTGCACTTCTACTGGCGCACTCAGAAGTGACAGAATTGCATGGCTTTTCCCTACTCCTGGGCTGGTAGGATTATGGCCCACACAGCTCTACTCCCACTACAGGTTTATGATACTGAATCACTGTAATCTCAGTTGCAGGTAAGTAAACTCCTGCCACAACATTTTGACAGACCTGCTCCTTACCTGCTCCCATCTTTCCCACAGTTAAAGTGGGGGCGGTGTGGCGCAGCAGCCAGAGCGGCTGACTCCGGAGCACGAGGCCCACAGTTCGATCGCCGGCGGCAGCTCCCTGATGGCCCCATCGCCTTGAAACCCTTGAGGGTGATATGTTTGCGCTTTACAAATACGAATTATTATTATCGTGCCACCCCATCATCTAAACTTCACGTGAGTACAACTGTTCCACAAGTACAGTATTCCGATCGCTAGCGGGCTCCACCCTGTCTAGCTCTTTACAACATGAGATGGACAAACAAAGAACGTGCAAACATTTCTCTACTTACACATGGCCATCAAGTTGAACTAATGTAAATATACCTTAGGTACTGCCCTTATTACATTTATTATAATTAGTTATTAGTAATCTCCAAGGGGAACTGTTTGTTTGGTGGAGTGTGGTGTGTCTCCTTTTCTGTGTTCCTGAAAGGGCTAGGTTGTACATTCTAACTCAAGGCATTTATTTCACCCATATATCATTCATGGCTCTCTCAACATCTGCTCTAGCTTCAGCAGCAGGTCGAATTGTACCACAGTAACCTGCTTTGTCACTTGCTACGTTGCCAGTGGTGTGATACAAAATGAAGGAGCCACCCTGCAGAATGTAGTAAAGTGTACTTCAGTTTTCTATATCTCACAGAGATGCATTGACCTAAGTCTGAATGGGGACCCCTGAAGGACTGGGGGCTTTTGATGAGATTGGGGGCCTCCTGCTCCACAAGGGGCTTATGATGCACTCCTGTGCAGTGGGTTCACTAACCAAACTCCAGGGGGCATATTTACAAGCCCCTAACTCCACCGGGGCATCACTTTTTCTGATACACCAATGGTGTTGCGCTATTCCCCATATTTACAATGTGGCGCAAAGTCATTTAACTTGGCTTAACTCCACCTTGAAAATATGCCTCTTTCTGCAGCAGTCCACTGTGGCAAAGGGGAGGGTCAAGGGTGTTGCTGTGGGCGTTCCACTGCACCACTCTCGGCTTTTTTTTACGCTGCCCCAGATTTCCAAGGCTGGGGCAGCATCAAAAACTAAGGCCACGTAATACCTGGTTTTAGGAAGGTGATGTGAGGAGAAATTATTAATTTCTCCTCATTTTTTGCTCTTTCTATGTGTGTTGCAATCTGCAGCACACATAGAGAGAGCAAATCCCCATTATTGATTGTTTATGTGCAGAAAGGTGTCACTTCCTGCAATAAACAATTGCCCCTGCAGCACAGGCACCCTAGCAACATGGCTGCTTTTTTAGCACCAGTGCTAGGGGAAACACAGGGGTGCACTGTATGTTTGTAAATATGGCACATCCCTGCGTTTTGAAAATAGGAGCGTGGCGTTGCCAAATTTGGCATAACACAGCACTCCAGCATTTTCTTGTAAATATTCCTCCCTGGGTTGCTTTATTTAGAGATTTCACTATTGACAATTCAGACTCCTAACCTGGTGTAGTTGGCTAGATGAGTGCTAAGAACCGAAAGATTTGATGGATCAGGACCTGACCTCAACCCGATTAGCATTGGCAGAATACCACACAAAGATAACATGCAGAACTACCACTTGTTGCCTGATTCCAAACTCTATCCCACTGTTACCCCACCCCAAGGCTTTAAGTGGGCCGGGTCTTGTCGGTGCTGAGCATCAGCAGTTTTTAAAAGCGGGCCTCGAAACGGGTCTCTATCGGGCTCGGTTTGGTGCCTTGGCACAGGCGGTCCGTGTTTTTCTGGGCTGCAGTGACAGCAGGTACATCGATGTGAGCGTGCTCACACTACTCACTTTACTAGTAGAGACGTTACGGCATGACGTCATGCCAGGTGAGCATTTCAAGGGAAGGGAAATCCTTTAAAGAGAGTAATTTTCTCTCTGGATTTCCCTTCTCTTTTTGAAACTCAGGAGCAGCAACATAGTGGTGTCACCAGGGCTTTAAGTGGATGATTTTTCAATATTATATGCAAGCCATAGTTGCTGCTTATTTATCTTATCCAACTAACAACCATTGACAAAGCTAATAGTCCTGACTTGTTGTAGGTATGATGTTACTTGTTGTATCATATATCTGAATGCAATGACAGAAACAGCAAAATACAAGTCAGGCGGCACGCTATGCAAAGCACAGATTTGTTGTTTACTTGTTTTTAAGCCGCACCCTTAATTACATTGGCCATGCCCTTTGAGAGACCCCCTAGTTTGTTCATCCCACTTAAAGCCCTTCTCATTGGTTTAGCTCGACGTCACCTGCTGCGATCGCCTCCCCTCAAATAACCGTCCCCCTCCCGCACTCACGGCCTCCTCCAATGACCTCTGTCCTTATCCACAGTTCGAAGCTGACACCGTTTAGCCCCGAATCAAATTTCATGTGTTGAGACTTTAAAAATAATCCCCCGGCATTGGCAGCCAGCTGCAGTCCACGAACCAGCAGGGATCGGCTTTCAGGTGTTTTGAACTGCGTCAAGGCGGCGTTTGGCGCGTGGAGGCCAGGCCGAGGCAGCAGCGCGCGCTGACGTGACCTAAACCGACCTGCAGCGTGCTTACACGAGAAAAATAAAAACTTACTGGTGTTACTTTTGTGACTAATATAGGATTCTGTTCAATTTCTAATCATGAATTCTGAAAAATATTCAGTCCCAAAAGTTAGCAAACAGAAAAGATGCAATTTACGTCTAACAACATAACAATCACAGTTTATCATGGAAAGGATGAAATGTTATACACCTGCCGGAACCTAGCTGTCTTCCTAAAGTAGTCTAGATTGGATTAGAGCGGACCTCTAAAACTTTTAAGCATGACCATGTTTGGAAATTAGAATTATACAGCTTGGGCAATAGGATGATGTTCTGTTTAAGTGAAACAAAGTTTAAACCCCTATTGGAATAGGTTGAAGAGGCAACTGATATGTGGGATGCACTTTTCAAATTATAATGACTCTCAAGGATTGTTTCGACTGAATAATAATAATAATAATGATAATAATAATGGTTACCAGTGTTATTGTTATTTTTATCATTATTATTAGCAAAATTATTAACATGATCGTTGTTATCATTATCATTATTATTATTATTAATACCGTTAATGACAACAATAATAATAATAACAACAATGACCATGCTAATAATAATAACAATAATAATAATAATAATAATAATAATAATAATAAAGCAGTCTAATTGCAGTAGGTACATACAACACATCCTCTTCCCTCTTGCTACATGCAGGAAGTTAAGTGGCCTCAAGGTTGGTGGAAATGGAGAAAAGACTAAGGTTTGTTTGAACGTTGAGTTTGACAAGCCTCGCTTGGTGTATACATGAGTTGCTCAGCATGAAATAGTTTCTTGTACCAGGAATGTCCAGTTTACTGGAGCCTACGGGTTTTGGCACTGCGACACAGGAAACAGTAGTGACTCAAGGTTCGTCTCACATAGAAGTACCGGGACAGAGGTCAGCATATCATGGTTGCAGCCAAGAACCTCAATCTCTTTGGCGCCCTGTATCTTGCTAATGGCTGGTGGTGATCTGGTAATAGGAGGATACACTGCACTAAAATAATGATGCACCGCAGTTTTTTTTAAAATTTTTTTTTTAAAAAGGGATTTACTTGACTTAAAAACTTGATGAGTCGGGATGTGTTAATCATAGTATGATGGTTTCAATGATTATGAGTTCAGTGTGTTTCCCCCTAGCCAATTTGACTCATAATGTGGGATCTAAGTTAAAAGGGGGATCTCTACAGTTCCTTCTGATCCCAGAAAGGGTCACTCTTGGCTCACAAAAAGTCAAAAGGTGATGCTGTGCCCTTCTTTAGACTAATTTCCGGTCTGCCTTGCGTCATGTCCACAGATAGAGGGTAGGAGAGTAGGGCAACTGAACAGATAGGAATGCAGAGGGAGCACTGCTGGCTGTCAAGCAGATGCAATACATCAGCAGAAGTGGCCCATGCAGGTAAGAGTGGTGGTGCGGGTTGGGGGGGAAGCCTACAGACGGCGGCGAGGGAAAATTAAATAAATAATGAATTTTCCCTCCTCCTCGTCTGTTGACCCCTTTTGAAGTCACCCCTTGATCAAAGACATTTTGGAGCATAAGTATAGGGGCTCTGACCCCATGTGTGGTGAACCACTTATGGTCTGGAACTGAACCTCAGTCAGAAGGATTGCTGGGCTGCTTAAAGGACTTGTCTGCTTTTCTCTTTGTTGCCCTGCTTCCTGCTAACTGCTGTGTTGCCTAAATGACTCGACTGAACTTCTTTTCTTCTTGTTGCCCTGCTGCCTGCTGCTCCCTGACTGGTCTAACCAGACATTGCATGGGACTTGTAACCAGATGTTGCTTGCTCTGCAATCTGCACATGGCCAGAGGACTGCTGAGCTGCCAGGATAACCCACCATTTTTGCTAAACTGCCTCATGTGCTGGCCTGCGGCCTGCTGCCTGCTACCTCCTTTCATGCCCTGCATCATCTTCTCCTAGGGCTTGTTGGCTTGCCCCCTGCTCTTCCCAAGGTCTTAGGATTATCAAAGACCTCGCTTTCATTACCTCTCTTATCGCCCCAGATGTGCAGAGCTTGTCCCGCAAAACAAGCACTCCATTGCCGGAGCATGTTTTGATTGACACAGCTGAAAATCACGGGCGCCATTGCCAGAGCATGTTTGGGACAAATTGATATTTCTGCGAAGTGAAAGCAGCGTTTTATCACAGCTCCCCGCACTCCTTGACCAAGAGGAACCTTCCTTGGTTGTTCCCCGATCACCGGCGAAGCTAGCGCTCCTCTTTCCCGAATGCCTTCAGGGGAGATTGAGCATGGTGCTCCACCTCCGCCCCTGCATCTTCCTCCAACAGTGAGCCATTCTTCTTGGCTGGGTGTTCCTCACGGGCCAAGGAAGTGCGTCTCCTTGGTGGTTCATGCTAGAAGAGCACTTGTGGAGAGCTCTGACCAGCATGGGTGCCCCCCTGCTTGCCCTGATAACCACCATGCACTGGGCGGACCTTGTGCAACAACTATGGGGTCGACAACAGATTGCCTCATGTCCCCCGCCGAGCCCTGCTGCAGCGCGATTCCCTGCCTAGCGGCTACGAGTATAGCTGAAGGTACTGTGGGCACAGGGACCAGGATGTTCTTCAGTGGACCCACTTTCTTCTCATACCCCAACGGGACATGGGCGGTCCCCACATCCTTTATTGAGCTTCTCATCACCACTTTTTGGATTCTGGAAACCCATTAACAGCCGGTCTCTCTACAGAGAGGAGCACGGCTAAAGGTAATACCGTAAATTCTCTAAAAGAAGCGCGCTGGACCTCCAAAGATCACAGCACAATGATCACATATTTTAAGCTTCTTTTATTAATTCAACAGTGAATATCCTATTGTGATTTATGTTCTCTACTATTGCATTACGTACCTTAAGGGGTTACTGATATATGTCATTTTGGCTTTGCATCTTCCAGTATTATCTGAAGTAATGACAATGTATGCACAGTATTTATGACATGTCATTTTGGTCTTATGTTATGTACAATATACTATCTATATTTTAATATAATCCTGTGCGGAGTCTCTTTTGTGGTGTAGTCATTGTGTTACACAAATGCCTTGCACATTGCCTCCAATGATAAGCCCGCCTGCTCTGCGCCAAGATACCAGATGGTGAGCATAGGCTATCTTTCGTGTGTAACTTACTTGCCCTGACTAGACAGGTGGGTTCTGCCTAGCTTAGGTGCCTACCCTAGCCAACCAGAAACCCCATTTCTAACATAGGTGATCAGTGGTGTTATGGGACTTGCGTTTGTGTGACACAGTAACGCATTGTTGCACTACAACTCTGCACTTAGATCATTACATGTTTCGTTTTTTCTTCTGTTCTCTCACATTGGCCATTATTATTGTTTACTCCTGTTTCATCTCCTATGCCTGGGAATATTGTTAAAGCACTTGTGTTTTGTACCTTGCCAAAATAGAATCTACTTTTGATCTTGATAACCTCTTGTATTACAATTTAGAGGAGTTGAAGGGGTTCTTCAGGGAGAGAGGGTTAGCTGTGAGTGGGGAAATCTTCCGATGGGAACTTTAGCGAACCCTTTTTTTTTTATTGTTGACCAGGCACGCAAGGAAGCAACCATAACCTGTAAAGGGGGGTGGGGGGGTGTTTGTTTTAGGGAAAGACCCTGAAGAGGATCCTGAGATAAGTGAGCAATCTGAGTAGGAGAGTTCCCAATCTGCACCACTAGAGGGCAGTGCCCTGAAGAGATTGAGAGGAGGGAGAGGATTACTGGGCAGAGACGCCAGTAGAGAGAGGACGCCATAGCTAGGGAGTCCCTCACTAGGTCCAGTGCCAGGAGCGTTACCACCTCCCACAACCTGTCACCTGAGGAGCTCAAGGACAGACAGACTGAGAAGGACCTGAGGTTACAGCTGGCCCAGTTAGCTGTAGAAGAGGGGAGGGCAGAAGCCGAAAGAGCCTTAGCTGAGGAGAAGATGGCGGAGGCTGAAAGGGACTTTACCAGAGGAAAACTTGCTCTTGAGGAAAGGAAAGTGGCCCAAGAGCGTAGTTTAAGAGTTTTGGACTTACGAGCACTGCAGGTAGAGTACGGTGGCGGCAGCAATATTGAGTCTACTGTTAAAAATACCACCCACTTAACCACAGACCTGGTGCCTAGCTGCAAGGAGGAAGATGACATACGTCATGGTTTCAGGAGTATGAGAGAGCTCTGACAGCATGCAGGATCCTTGAGTAGGACTGGTGAACTGGCCTGGGGATTTAAATTCCTGAGGAGGGGAGGGATGTCCTATTGGCCCTAGGAGAGAGTGACAGGCAGAGGTACACCCCAATGAAAGAAACCCTAATAATAAAGTATGGATTCAACCCTGAGGAGTACACTTTGAGGGTCAGGGGCAACAGGAAGCTGTTGCACCAGTCTTTTTTGAGAAATATATGGGGGAATTTGTGGAGAATTTTTGCAAAGCTCTGGGTGGATGGGTGGATGGGTGAAGGGTAGCACAGTAAACAATTTTGAAGGGCTGTACAATCTGATGGTCAGAGAACACATGTTCCATTGTTGTTTTCCAGGGCTATGCAACAAACGTTGGAGTGTAAGTTCTCTGACCCCCAAGGAACTTGCAAAAGAGGCAGAGCTCTGGGTACGTCCGAAAGGGTTTGGAAAGGTATTAAGGAGTGATCCGAAAGGGAGTGGCTCAGGTTGGCCCAACCGAGGGGGCAGGAGGAGGTTCATAGTAGCCCAGTCAGTTCCCAGGGTTGTGGGTGGGTAAAGGGTCCCATGCCACTTCTCAGACTGGGAGTAGAGGTGGGGTGGGAAAAGTCCCTAGGTGCCCTATGCCCGGTCCCAGCTCTTGTATAGTGACCCAAAGGGGCACCAGGAGGGGAATTTAGTCTGTCCTGGGAGACCATCCACTAAGAGGGAAACCCGTAGTGTCAGGAGAACATGGGTGGTGACTGATACCAGTGCCCAACCAGTTCTGGTTTCTGGCAGTACCACTCCCTAAAGGAGGGTACAAAATCCCAGTAGGAGGAATGGGTGGAGGAAGGACTAACTCCTAACCCCTTTTCAACCTAAGGGTACAGACCATGGGTTTGAAGACCAGTTGCAGGATAGAACTCCTGAACTAGTGGGAGAATTGTGCAGAGCAGGTGCCACAGGACCCTGACAGTTCTGGATTCTGGGAGTACCACTCCCAAAGGGAGGGTACAGCACCTCAGAAGGAGTGGTAGGAAGGACTCACCCTGACTCCTGTCCAGCCTAAGGGTACATACCCTGGGCTGAAGGACCAGTCTCAGGATACCACCCCTGAACTGGTGGGAGATGGAGTGGAGAAAGGATGTGATGCACCTGTTCACACTCTGAGAAACCACAGAGGACAGAGACCCCTGGAAGGCCTGGGGCCTGGCTCTTGATGATGACAGCTGTCTGTGGCCTCTGTTGGTTGCTGTCCTTGAGGACACAGTTTTTCTTGGGTTGGGGACAGAAGGCAGACCCGAGGGGTGGAATGGGCCAAATCACTTTGTTGGACATGGTGGTACTTTCTGCCTGCTAGGATGCATCTGTGAACAACTTAAAGTTAAGCGCTTCACAGATGGGGTCCGCAGGTGAGGAGAAGGATTCCCCATGGGAAGGCTAGTGGGACCTGAGAGTATAGACACAGGCAACCAACTGGGTTCAGAGAGGCGTATAACTGGCATGTGCCCCTGCAGTAGTGGGCCCAGGACCATGTTCTATCGCCCTGAGCAGGGAAACCCATCAAGATATTGATTAGCCTACCCCGGCTTTAGGCTGGAATGGGGTTGTGTGGACTTGGGCCTTTTTGCAGGGTTATCCCCAAACCTTTTGCCTTCCCCCTCCTATTTTTCTGACATTTATTTTGTTGGGTTTTGCACTTTACCACTGCTAATTTATGCTAAACTGCATGCTATGATTGGTTTACACCTGTTTGGCATATTTAATTTAATTGTAAGTCCCTTGTAAAGGGACTGTAAATTAAATGCTACTAGTGGGCCTGCAGCACTGTTTGTGCCACCCACAGATGTAGCCTTTCTAACCTGTCTCAGTCCTGCCACTGCATGGCCTGCGTGTGCAGTTTACTGCCGCTTTAACTTGGCATTCAAATCTACTTGCCTAGCCTTAAACCCCCCATTTATTCCACATAGGTAACCCCTAAGGTAGGCCCTATATAGCCCTATAGGCATGGTGCTGTGTAAGTAAAAGGTAGGACAGGTGCCTTTCTATGTGGCATTTCCTGGTAGTGACAAACAGCCAATTTTGTTTCTCACTAATGTGAGACCTACTCCTCTCATAGGCTAGCATTGGGAATTCCCTTATATATACTTAAGTGGTAATTCCTGATCAGAAAGGAGTGGTGTTGCCATATTTGTTATGTTTAGAATGGTATTGATCGTGTAGTTTGGATTTTACATTAATATTCTAGAAATGCCACTTTTAGAAATTGCAAGTATAGGTCGAGCGCTCATTTCCCGCCCTTCTGTCGCACAGCATGGTGGGGAACTTTTACCCATTAATCCGTGTATTCCTTATAAACTATATTTATCATTAGAAACCCAATGTTTTTAACCACTTCTTCTTACAAGCTTAGTGAAACACTGCAGAGACAGCGTCATGCCACTTTTTTTAATTTTATCTTCAAAGTTCCAAATGAATACTGCGTGCCCATCCAGACTTTTTACAGCAACACGTAATCCAAACAGTGGAATGTACATTAAAATAGGCTCATTACTTCATTTCCCAATGCATTTCGAGTCTACTTTGACTCTTCGTCAGGGGTCACTGCAATAGAACAAGAAACAGCTGAACCGACTATTCACAGCAGACTTAAACTGATAACACACTAAATATTAATCCCGTGTATTTTATTCTAACTTCACCATCCAACTGGTCCTACCCTGAATTGGTTGCTAACTGGATAACCCTTGCGTATTTATCCTCAACCCCACCCTGCTCACTAAACCACCCTGATCAATCGTGAAAATTAATTATACCACTCCTGTTATTTAAACTCACTCCATACAATTGTGCACTTATTCAAAAAAACCCTACAACATAAACAAACCCAAAACTTCGATTCCCCCCCAAAATATACTTCACCTCTAAACTCATGCCCCTACCTCCAACCTGACAACATCCCTTCTTCCCCCACGTCCATCAAGATTAATTACCGTGAAAAAGCCGATGTCAACGATCTAACTTCCTCATTCACCTCTCTCATTAATGTCAATGCTTTCACGCTACCATGCGTTCCCGTTTAAATGAGAACCTTGCTCCTCCATGTAACCAATCATTCTCACTCCTGATACTCCCGTGACTCAACAACCCTCACCTGTGCTTCAATAATCCATACGGTGCCCAAAAACTACAACTCCCACAATGCACTTAAAAAAATTGCTACATAATGCCACAGAACTCAATCAACACGTGATCCAACAAAAACCTAATTAACAACGTGACACCCTTGTTCTACCCCCACTACCCTGATTTTTCTGTTCATAACAACACCTGAAGAACCCTTGCTGTACCTCCCTGTGCCCGTTCCCACTGAAGACAAAGAAAACCCAAGAAAACTGCATTATGTGTACACATGCAAAAAAATAAATAAACAAAATTGTGCGATCCCAACAATGGACGAACTTTATCGTTGCCACAAAGCTAAACAGCAATAAATGAATACGAAAAATAATAAATAATGAAAAAGCATTAGTGTAAAAACGGAAACAATATATCCCTCAAAAGGTCAGCTGTTCATAAGTCAGTCACTGTTCTTTAAAACATCGTCTGTATGATTGAAAACTGCATAGAGGCCATTTCAACTTTGCGCTGTCTCTGCTGCGAAAAACTCTATTGAATAAAATACACGTGATTAATATTTAGTGTGTTATCAGTTTAAGTCTGCTGTGAATAGTCGGTTCAGCTGTTTCTTGTTCTATTGCAGTGACCCCTGATGAAGAGTCAAAGTAGACTCGAAATGCATTGGGAAATGAAGTGATGAGCCTATTTTAATGTACATTCCACTGTTTGGATTACGTGGTGCTGTGAAAAGTCTGGATGGGCACGCAGTATTCATTTGGAACTTTGAAAATAAAATTCAAAAAAGTGGCATGACGCTGTCTCTGCAGTGTTTCACTAAGCTTGTAAGAAGAAGTGGTTAAAAACATTGGGTTTCTAATGATAAATATAGTTTATAAGGAATACACGGATTAATGGGTAAAAGTTCCCCACCATGCTGTGCGACAGAAGGGCGCGAAATGAGTGCTCGACCTATACTTGCAAGTATGAGCTGTGGATTGGGACGGACCACAGGTTCTGATCGCACGCAATACAGGATGAGATACGTTTGATCAATTAATTAATATAAGAGAAGGTGTGCATCCTCCATCTCTGTATACAAGTACTTTTAGAAATTGGGCATTTCTCTGTGCTTGTGACTCTTTGTGCTTTGCAGCCTGACTCCAATACACGTCTGAGCTAGGTGACAGCTACACTTTGTGGATGCTTTCCAGACAGCCACAACACAGGAAGGGCTGGGTGTGACAGGTGTTACATCTGCATTCATCTGCATACTGATGGTCTTTTTGTGCTGGAAGAGGTAGAGGTTGTTCACATTTTACAATTGTGTAGATTGTGTCCTGCCCTCAAACAAAGGGCTGATTTACCCCCGACTGACATCTCGAGTCAGGGCTGGGTTGAAAGAGGATTGTTGTGCACTTGAAAGGATTCCTTTGAAGTCCCCCACCCCTTGATCAAAGACATTGTGGAGTATATGTACAGGGGCTTTGGCCTTTTGGCCATTTTGGCTTTGCATTTTCCAGAATGATGAGTACTATCAGAAGTAATGACGTTGTAGGCACAGTATTTATAACAGCTGTTGTCTTGGTCTTATATTATGTACAATATACCATATATATTTTATATAATCCTGTGTGGGGTTTCATCTGGTGTATTCATTGTGCTTCTTTGTGAATGTGTTGCTCAAACACATTGCCTCTGATGAAAAGCCTGCCTGTATTGCACCAAGCCACCAGAGGGTGAGCAGTGGTTATCTTTCGTCAGGAGCTGCCCTTGCAGGTAAGAGCGGGGGGTGAGGGGTGGGGTGAGGAGTACTCAACAGATGACAAGGTCGGAAAATTAAATAATTAATTTTCCCTCGTCGTTGTCTGTAGAGCCCCCCAACCCCTCAGCATCGGCCCACCGCTCTTACCTGCACAGGCCGCTCCTGTCTTTCATGTGTAACTTACTTGCCCTGGCTAGAGTGGTGGCTTCTGCCTGGCTTAGGTGTATATCCTAGCCAACTATAAAACCCATTTCCAACAATCTTTATCTTCAAACAAGATTTGTATGCCTACCAAGGAGTCATTTTCCATATTCTGGGGATTTCCTCCTACGTGTCACATATCTAAATCTGTTCAGAATGGCACTGCGGCTACTGGGAGGAGTCAACCTATGTTCAGGGAATCCTGACAGTGACGCTTCAAACCATCTACATGTCAAGTCATTGACACAGATACCCCTGGTTCCATAGGCAGTTTGCCTCCTTGATTCCTCTTGATTCCCGAGTCTTTTTACTTCTTGAGTCTCTCCTTAATGGTTTCAGTCTTCAGAACCTTCTGCTTGACCTTGCACTCTGCGAATCTCATATTTAGAGAGGAGCAGGAAGCTGACAGGTTTCGTGATAAGACTCTGCATAGGAGTCAGGAAACATAGTGCATGAAAGAGATGAAAGACAAGCCAGTGGAGATGACAGTCACAGAGGGCACTAGCTTCTAGGGTCGGTACTAAAACACGCTGCCCCATTCTCTTGAGGATTGGTAGCTGTCTTGCAGGTCAGAGAGGGGAGAGAGGGCAGAGCCCTCTAAAATACTAATAAATGCTGAAGATCTGGTAACATTGGTTGTTTTGACTCTTTCGGTTGATACTCTAATTCACTCCCTTAATTCCGTTCCCTCACTTTTGTTGTTGTTTTGCCTTTATTGGTTCCCTCAGTATCCCTCCTCTGACTTTGGTATTTAGGTTGGCTATAGTTTTTGCACCGAATCCTGATTTTTCAGTGGGTTAAGCTTTGATGGCTGCAGCTTGCTTCTTGGATATGACTTTGAATTAACCTTTTTTGGTTTGGCGACTACAATTCTACCTTTCATAAGAGAGGTACACAGCTCGTCTTTGGCAGTGCACAGCTCGTCTTTGGTTCTCCTCGAGCAAGTTTCCAAGTTTTCCTGAGCACTAGTACCATAACGTCTCATCTCACACTATGGAAGCTATGTTACAATGTGGTCATCATACTTACGTTTTATAGACCTCTTTCATTATTCAATACTCACTGTCTACTCTTTCTCCTCCTGATCATGAGTCATAGTCTGCTTCATGGCGATTTTGTGCCGCACACAACAGGCTACTACTATCTAGCCCACACCCCCTGTTTTTATGTTAAATTTGAGGAACTATGTCTTAGAAGTGGAATAATGTTTAGTAATTACTTTATCGATAAACACATTTTCAATGACAGATGTGTAGGTCTTGGTTGTGTCTCTCAATATAGCGTATTGATGATATTTGTGTAATACTTTTATGATAAACCCAGACTGTTGTTTTTTTAGAAAATATGAATTTAATGTATGAATTTTACATAATTGTATAATCAGTTTTTAATGAATGCTTTTTATTAAATACATTTCCTATAATTGCCTTTGTGGTCCTTTTAAAGACTGTTATTGAGGAGAGTTTGTGTGTGAAAAGAGCAAAGTGTAATACAATTGTATTGGTGGATTTCTCCAAGAGATTTACTTTGTTGATATACTACTGTCTAGCACACAACATCAGGGGAATACAGCCACATCCCCTCACAGCCATGTGATTAAGGATGGCTTAAGGATGCCAAAAGTACGTCCACTGATGGCCTGTGTATGTTTATGTGCCCTATTGTACCGCTGTTGAGGCAGTATGGTTAGATGTCAGAAGGGTGTGAGTAGATGCAGGAAAGAGTGCATACATTAAATCACCTGTAACAAAGACATGTCATAATATTTAAGATGCTGTACTATTCTAATTGTACTACTTTATATATACATGCATGCAGTCTCTGTTAGGGCGTCTATTGTGTTTATAGAGAGCATGAGCGATAGGTTGGAGATGCATCATCCAGATACACATGCAGTCCCAGTGTGAGATATTTTAAGTTACCTAGTAGCCACATGATATCAAAATACCTAGTAAGCAACCAACGTGAAAAGGTGCCTAACAAAATATGCAGCTTTTGAGTGTGCGTCCAGGAAAGGCAGCAGTCAGTGAGGTTGCCTCTGTCATAGCAGACAACTTGCACATTGATGAAATGCCAGTGGCCTCTGTTCCCGAAAAGATGTTTCCTGTGGTGAGTTGGCAGAAGAGCCTCATGGGCATAAATAATTGCACCTAGTACACGACGGAAGTGAACAAAGGCACAGATTTGCCTTGCCACCCTTTACCATTCTTCCAATCACTGTAATATAGCGAAAAAACAGGGCACTCTTGTGTTGATCCATTATTTTTTTTGGTTTTCAACAAGCATACACACAGCCATGATAAATTGGCGAGGAAATTAATATGCAGGACAAGTGTACACAGTGACAGTTTTAGCGACCTCCCAGGTGGGACTGTTCTCCAAAGTGCTCTGCTGAGAATCACAGAGGTGCAATACTAAGTCTCCTGCATCCCCCCACAGATAGCCCAAGGGACAGGCCTATCCGTCTCCACACATGGTCTAGGCCAACACTATGCTTCAGCATAAGGAACTCCCCAACCGCAACTCCCTCCCCCATTCTCTAAACATCCCAACAAACCCCTCCACCCACCCAAGCATGCCGCCGGTCACTAATATGGTCATAGAGGCAATCAGAGTCCCTGTACCACCTATCCGAGCTCCTACTTCACAGGTCCCAGCCTGTATCGGATCACAAACACCAGGGGGAAGCCCTTACCAGGCTCCCGTCAATCCCATCACACCCTGTGCTCCCGCAGACGGGGATGCCGCTCAGGGGGCCCCCGCACCCGCACCCGCCTCCTTGGCAAGTGCACTCTCGTCGTCCCCAATCGGATGTTTTGCCAATTCCAGAAGTGCCACCCATGCCCGAGCCATTTCAAACGACTTTTCATTCCCGCAACAACGGGCCATACCAAATCTATAATTCCCTTCACTTTCTGCCCATTTCAGCAGCTCCCTATGCCAGCACGCTAGAGTAGGACCCTGTCTCGACTTCCAGTGGGAAGTGAGTTCTCTCTTGGCCAGGACCAGCCCCAAATCAATAAACTTGCTGGTAATCTTAGTCTTGGAAGTATGTGGGAACCAGTGTAACAAGCAAACCCCTGGCGTCATGGCTACCTCCCTCTCCGTCACAGTTGCCAAGACAGCCGTCACCCCCCGCCAGTAGTACACATATATATGTCTTCTTGTTTTCCGTTCTTCATGATTTCTACATATAAATACAGAAAAAAAACAACCTATTCATGTTTGTATTTATTTTTAAATATGGAACAGTACACAAAATAGGTTTACTTTTGGTCATTTCTTACTACTGTTATTCATGCAATCTAGGTCAATAGCTTTGCAGACTGGCAGGTAGGGGACTTAAAAAAAGAAAAAAAGATTTCCTAATGAAGCTGAAATAACTGCAGTAGTAAGGCTGTTTAAGCTTTTCTACAATGCAACTGACTTTTGGCTGTATTGTTCTGTAAATAGCTAAAACAAATTGGACTTTTAAACATGACTTAACATTTGTTGGTTAAATGGGCATGGAAATATACCTATTGCTGCTTTATTTTATTTTTTACACAAAGCACAAAATATAAAAATATCGATAAATACAGATAGAAATGTCAAAAGAATAAATACCATAAACCTGGGATTCCTATATATGTAAAAGAGGGAGCATGTTTGCAAACATGAATGAAAATAGAATCGTAAGTGCAAAATTAAACACATCAAAAAAGCTTCTGAGTATTTGTTGCAAAACTATATTAAAAGGAGCTTAATACAAGTTGGTTTAAAAAAAAAAAGGCACAGTAGCTCAAAATGCGTAGAAACATACAGAAAGATTATAACTTTTCGAGAAGTGTGAAGCACAAATGTGTTGCCATAAATATCTCCTTTCTGCTTGTCACTGCACAGTTAGAAAAACAAAGCAGGAGAAAGAAAAGCAACTTTTCGTTTTATGTTCGGTAAACAGCTGCTTTAATAATGTCAGTGACCTGGCCTGCCTTTCCCCTGGCTGCTGGCTCTGATAGCAGGCATTGTGACATTAGAACTCAACTATAATAACTTATTGCCATTGAAGTGCCTGTGTCATTTCTTTATAATAGGTGACTGGGTGCACCACAAGCCCCCGATTATAAAGAAATAAGAGACAGGTTTTTAATACAGAAATTGGAGACTCCCATGTATTCTAAAACAATTAACCACTATTTTAATTAAAATAATTTACAGTATAAATATATTTTAAAAGAAAATTGGTAAAGCCTTAAAAATATTTTCCAATTATAATTCTATTTTATTCCAGTCTTTATGTGCTGCCTCAATTGATTTCTATGCAGATGTATTGCAGTACCAATGATTAACCATGAATGGTGCTGGACTTCCTCCAGGACTTAGATGGAGTACATTTGAGGCTGTTTTGTTACTATTAAAGCTGCAGTAGAATTAAAAGTATGTTTTTTGAACACTAAGGGGCCGATTCCGATGTCGGACGGACTCAGGTCCGTCCGACATCAGTCAGGAGCCGTAACTGACCGACCTGCTGTCGTCGGTTATGGCTCTGCTAGTACGACTGTTCGGTCGCAATCGTATACAACACAATGCAGGCATGCATTCCGAGAATCGGCCCTCAATTGTCTTACTTTTTTGTGGGTGTGTGCTTTGTATTAGCATGTCACTTCCAAGCCCTTATTCAATTTCCTTTAACCCAACCCACTGGATAGTAATTATTTTCCAATTTGCAATTACTCCCTCAGGCCCCTTAATCATTTACTACAAAATGTATACCTAGGTGTGTAGAAAACTCTTTACAAATGGTGGAGATCTCTGAACAGAAAAGACTGGAAAGATGGAGGTGGAGATGTCTGGCTGACGTTTGTGAATTGCATTTTGTAGTACATTAGCAGTACTACTGGAATACTCCAGAAAGCAGTTTGTGAATCACGCTCAAAGAATGTAGCCTCTTTCGAAGATTAATATACACTTTTTAATGTACTTGTGCCTAATGCCCTTGAACACCACTTCAATTAAGATTGTGCTGAATATGTTTTGAAAGGGACTTCCACCATTTGGTGCAGGTCGAATTATTAGCCACAAAGATGCATCATCTGTTGAGTACTGGAATGGAATGAAAGTGCATCACAAGGACATCAGCATAAATACCTACCACGAAGGAAACCAAAATATGGAGAACCAAGGGAAAATTTATCTTGGTAATGGTTCTTGAGGAGACTGATCTGTCGGTTACATTTCTTAACCAACGTTAACTAGATCTTTCCCAAACTGCTATTGCCGATGGCTTCTTTCAGATCTACCAAGGTTCTATTAAAGCAGCTTACATATGTCTGCTATCATTAATATATAAACATCCATAAGGGAAATTAACTCTTCAGAATTAATAGACAGGCACCTGGTCTCCTTACTCAAAAGCCTACCGTATTTGTTTTACCCTTCGAAAGTCCACCTAAATCCAAGTTTCCCCATATGTGAAGTTGGCTTGCCAAATGTTATATAAATGGACAACTAAGAGTGTACGAAGTAAACGGGCACAAACTAAAATGGCAGTGACAGAGTCCAGCTTTCATTGTAAAATGGTGTACAACAGGGTCATCTGGCAATGAAAAATCCAAATCTATATCAAAAGGCGCCAACACAAGAAGGAATCCCTCGGGCCAGGTCTTAAAAGAGGGAACCATCAGCTAACCTCAAGTGGTGACTTTCAAGTCAAAAGAGGGGGAGGACAGTTAAACAAGATATCCACACTTCTTAACTTTGTTCAACACATTCAAGCACAATGTTTAAAAGTACTTTTGTTGGTCATTAGAAGTACACCTGTCGCTATGGCACCCTAGTTATTAGAGGCACGCCTGTCAATGTCAATGCTCTGCATAATGGATGCTTCCAAAGTAATCCTGCTTAAACCTGAGTCCAGAATGTGAACATTTTTAGGATGTCCGCAATCAACTGTAGAGAATCAGCCAATACTGGATGAGTGCCAGAGTGATTTCAGAAGTACCTATCAAAATAATTAACATCATCTAAAATGCCGCTAAGGTCCGTTTCATTTTTTTTACCATGACCACCTCTAATGTGGTAAGCCTCAAGGTAAAGTGAGTTCTATTATGTTATCTGTGTGTACGCCCTGTTTTATGTCAATGATGTACCGCACACAACAAGCTACAAATATAGTGCACACCACTTTAGGGGAGTACAACAACACCCCGAATGGTCAGGCCATTTGAGTCCCGCAGTAAGGATACCACAAGTGCATTCAGTGACGGCTCGTGCATGCACGTGAGCCCTATTGCACTTCTGTTGAGATATTGGAAGCGTCTGAGGAGATGGGGAGTGAGAGCCTCCCTAGAATCGTCAGCGACACAGACATGCAATCTAGAAAATCCATGCACTCAAACGACCCTTTGGTTGATCGCTGAGATCTTAAAAGCTGGGGTGGTAAATGAAATCAACTGCTCTTAGTGTCAATCAGCAGCCCAGCAAAGGTAAAATGGTCATTATAGGCCATAAGCCATGGTCCTGATGCTCAGGCCAGTGAGTCCGTGTGCAATGTGTATGTATGTATATGGTATTTCTATAGCATAAACCAGCCGAAAGGCAAGAGATCGTTGAACATGGTCAAAGACCATGATGGTGTTTTTTCCCCAAAGGAGCAAACCAGGAGACCTGTCTCTCAATAAATGTGGCTGCCAACTAATTTGCAACGAGACAATGAATTTCTGTCACCAACCTGAAACAACAAGAAGTCAAAATTGTGAGGAAAAAGAAGAAAACTCACCTGGGGAAAAATTAATGGCAGTAGCGCAGCCTGTGGTTTTCACTAAAGAGCCTAGCAGCCAGCTCAAGCCGGCAGTAAGAACTTGAAAAGATTCCCTCATGTGTGGATAACGCGTTCCCCTTTAACCACAGCTAGACTCAAAAATCAAGTGCCTCCTCATTTGCATAATTACCAGGTTGCAGCGTTGCATGCTATTTGATTTGAGCTGCTACATAGGTGAGGAACCTGCCATGTACGGCTTGATTATGTTTAATTGTCATTAAAACAATCTTTAATCAAGACAAACTACGGGGAAAGTCTGATTAGAAATGAAACTCTTTGCAGGGTAATTAGAAAAAGAGATTGCGCTTTGGCGTTGTGCGGAAGATGGCCATGGTTACTGGCTTTGAAGGGCGGCTGAAACTGGGGAAAAGCAGGATGTATCGGCAGTGTTCATAAATAATAAACATCTAATGACTGTTTCCATTGAAATTATGCCCTGGGGTGTATTTAGTAATATTTAGTAAATCTAAAATATGAAGATATGTATACAAAATAATTAATTCTACTACTCTATGATCAGTTGAACAACCCAACCGGCACACCTCACTCACCGAGTCCAGATATGGAATTAGTTCGGAGAAAAATGTCTTCTGTAATAATATACAAATATTACTTCGTACAAAAACTCACATTTTCAGTTAGAGAAGATTTGCAGTACGTTCTCCAGGGGAAGAAGGGGCGCAAACTCGTCTCACACGGGGCTTGGAGCCACCAGAGGGCTGATAACAGTGAAAGTTCAATATTGCTAGGAGAAAAGGCACAGTATTGGTAAATGCAGTGCAAGCTTCCCTCACATAATGAGAACATATACAATATCCGTCACAGCAGTGCAAGCTTCCCTCACATGATGAGAACATGTACAATACCTGCCACTGCAATGCAAGCTTCCCTTGCACTATAAGAACGTGTACGATCTCAATAGTAGTAAAGTATGCCTTCGTCACACTATTAGAAAACTTTCAAGATAAACAGTGGAAGCTTTCCTCACACTATGGCTACACGTTCTGGAGCAAAAGAGCAAGCTTCAGTCACATTGTGACAGCCGGTACAGCATGAGAAACTTCCAAAATGTTATGAGAATAGGTATCAAATGGGATGTGGTATTACAAGCATCGCAGGCAATCTCTGCAGCTAACTCTCTGAAGTCGCAGGCTAGTGGAAGCGATTTCCCACACCCTTTGACCCTGCCGAAAAGTGAAACACTGAGCCATAGCAAGAGCCCAGGTTTGTGTGATGCCAATTTAGCAATTTCATCATACCATCATAGTGAATTAAAAAAAATTGGGGCCTCATTTATGGGGTATTGACGTTGCTGCACTTCCCAGATACAATGTGAAAGGACAGGCATGCACCTTATTTATGAAATATGGTGCATTCCTGTCCTTCCCCCGACAATGCCAGTTTGCCTTGCATGCAGGATGGTTTTTGTGCAGGAAGGAGCACCTTCCTGCACAAAAACAATCTAGAAAGGCGTTTTCCTCTTTCCATGTGTGCTACAGTTCTGCAGCACACATGGAAAGAAGAAACAATTAGGAGAAATAAAAATATTTCTCCTCGTTACGCCTGCTCTGGGAGGCATAAGGTCTTGGTGCCACTCCAGGTTTACATGATTAAGTAAATCTGGGACAGTGTCAAAATCAATGGGTGTTTCGTGGGAAAAACCCCCACAGTGCTCATGGAACGGCTCACAGGCTCAGAATGAGGCAACCCAATGACTTGCACTGCTTTGTCTTAATCCATATCTATGAGGACATTCAAATCCAGGCAAAGTGACTTTTTTATGTAGCCTCATAGATATGGTTGAGAGGGTTGTGCCGCCAGAGCATCAGTGAAAGTGACTCTCCGACGGTGCAAGACTCTCAAAAATAAGCCCCTTGATTTTTATCAAAATTAGGAAACTGTAAAATTTGCTATTTTGCAAACTGTTCGTCTGCAGTAGTCAATGATGACATCACACATCCAGGAAGTGCCCAGGAGTCAATGTTGGCAGAGCTGGAAAGCAGTGGAGAGGTTGAAGGGTCATACTGCTGGTAATATAGCACAATACAAGCCAGGGACAGCATTACAAAGGTGAATGCTAGGAAGAGAAAGGGGGGAGGTGGTCATAGATGAGCTGATAGCCCAATTGAACAGGAAAATGACACCTTATTATCCTGAATCTATAAAAAAAAATATTGGCATTGATCCAGCAGACAATAAGTGCTGTGGGTGGGATCAGTAGAACCATGGATAAAATGAGCAAATTGTGATTTGACCGGTATTCCTGGACATAAAAGTGGGTAGCCTTTGGGATACAAGAAGCTCCTTTAACAGATGGCAGAAACAGTACACAACCAACTCCTACCACCATGGATGTGCTCTTCAATCACAAATTCAGAGAAGCAATTATGCGAGTGAGCAACATTGACACATCCGCTAAAGAAGTTACATTACCTGGTAAGTGCCAACACGATGAATTTAACAACAGAGAAAGAGAAATTATCCCTAGAAAACGTGGCCTGCATAGTTTTGGTAATCATTGTGAACCCCAATGCACATACACTTACAGTGATATTCATGATACCTGGAGTCTTAAAGTACATACTCTGAAAGACAGAAAGCAAACATGTTTACATGAGATCCACACATAGTCACAGGACAGTACCACAGTTCACCGACTTACAATGAGCATAATGTGTCATCCAAGTAACCACTGTGTGCCAGTAGAGCCACAAATGAGGTATGCATTATGATATGTGTAAACATGCTGAGATCAGGTGCGGCTGGCACTGGTAAGATCGGTGTGGCAGGGCAGGGTGGGGGTGGGAAGTCGACACATGATGGGACAGGTAAAATTAAATTTTAAAAAAGTAAATCCACTTACCTTGCGCTCTCCGCAACGGCGAATCGGCAAAGCGGCAAGCTCAAAATAAGTGGTTTCATTATTTTTTTTTTATTCCATTTTACCTATCCCATCGAATGTCAACCCCCCCATACCCTGTACCGCCCACTCTCCGACTCACCGCTCCTGCCTGTGCCGCCCACGCCTGGCCGAGAGTTGAAATGGAATGTAAATATCATTGTTCTGCGACCTGCTCCTTACTACATTCCCCCTACCGATCCAATTGGCCAACCAGGATATGAAGGAAACATGCACATAAAAGTTGATGACACCTAAACTGTAGGGCTAAGTGGAAGTGGCAGAATACCAGCTCCTTATCTGTTTACATTTGTGACACAGACATCAATACCAGTCCAGCAAACGGTGCAGTATGAACTACCTCAGCAACCCCTGGCAATAGAGCCATCGCCAGTTCCCCAAACCTCTGCAGCAGAATCAGCTGTTCAACCTTCCCCAGCCCTGGAAGCAGAACCAGCTATTCTGCCTCCCCCTTGCCCCTCTCCCCAACAGTAGAGTCAGGAGAGCCACCTGCCCACCGAGAGAAGTCAGAAGAATTAGGCCTAACATGGGTGGACAACAACCATTGGCAACTGATATTGTTGGTGGTTCCTTAAGAGCTGGGCAGATTAAAGGGTTAGGGAGAGGTATATTCAGAATACAAAACACTTTACTTGTTGCAACCTTGTAGGCATGTATAGAAGCCCCTTCTTTCTTGGTGAGATTAGGGGCCAATTTCCCTCCACTATTGTCAGTTGCATACTCTTATCATCTGGGCATTCTTTCCACGAAAATTCACCACATTGATACTTTTTTTTTTAAAGAGTTTTATATAGCGCTAGCTAGACCCGAGACATCGGGAACCAGAGCGATTTACACGAGCACCAGTTTCATTACAGATGAACACAATAATGTTTTTTTTGTTAGGCACGGGGAGATTAAGTGATTTGCCCAAAATCTCAGCAGGTTGAGCGTTGTTGCTGAGACTCGAACCTGGTTCCCCAGGTCCGAGGTCGACCGCTCTAGCCATAAGGCTACATCCTCTCCCCAATTAGTAAAAGATTTAGGGACAAATGTGTTAAAGGTTTTGCATTGCAAATGAGAATGGTGCCTTGCGTGGCCTTGGAGGCATGGTAAATCTAGAGTAGCGCAAGGTAGTGCAAATAGTTGCCTTGCGTTACCCGGCCGTAGGGAGGCATGCCGTGGGTGGAGCATGGGTGTTCCCATGTATCCACCTATGGAGTCTGACACATTCCTAGATCTCCCAACACTGGCAGACCTGGGAATGTGTCAGAATTGCACATCTCCCCACCAGAGGCGCAACAAGGAGAAAAGTCTTTATTTCCCCTTGTTGTTTCCTCTTTCTAAGTGTGCTGCATTGTGGAGCACACATAGAAAGCGGAAAATGGCTCTGAGGATTGTTTTAATGCAGGAAGGTGTCTCTTCCTACAATGCAGGCACCCTTGCACAATGGTGCAAGGGTGCCTGTGTTGGTGCTAGTCAGCACATTGTGCATCAGAGCAGACAGAGAGCGGGAACGCACCGTATATTGGTAAATACAGCAAATTCCTGCTCTCTCCCTTTTATGTAGCACAGTGCAGCAAGGTGGCTTGAGTTCTGTGTGAAAGTTAGATAAATCTACCCTTTTATACTTTTGGCTTAATTAAGATTTTGGCATACGGGTACTGGAGGTAACAGGAGGGGTATGGCCCCCAAGGGCGTTCTTGGGGGGCAACTACCCCACCTATTATCTCCAGTATCCCCACAGAAAAGGATTGTTGAGAGGTTGTCGGGCCATGCTCCTTTCTCCACCACTCTGCAAACGTGCCTCCTGGCGCACTACTATTAAGGGGATGAAGACCGCTTGGCTCCAGAGGGTCCTTGCGGGCCAACTACCCCTCCTGTTACCTCCAGTAAGTTCCACACAGCTGGATTGCTGAGAAGTCGTCAGAGGCCACGCCCCCTTTCTCCACCATTCTGCAAACACGCCTCCTGGTGCACTACTGGTTGAGGGGTGAAGTCCACTTTAGTCCTGAGGCCTTCAGGAGTAAAGTGGAATTAATTCCCTAATGAGAAGCGTGCCAGGAGGCTCATTTGCAGAGTGGTGGAGAAAGGGGGCGTGGCTTCCAAGTCCTCTCAGCAATCCAGCTGTCTGGTACTTACTAGAGATGACACGAGTGCTTGTTGGCCCCCTAAAAACCCTCGTATTGAAGACCTTCATTTCCCTATCACCAATGTGCCAGAAGGTGCATTTGCAGAGTGGTGGTAAAGGGGGTGTGGCCTCTGTTGACTTGCCAGAGGGTGATTTCGGCCACGGGGACCCCATCCCTCGGGGCTAGTCTTTTATGAAATGGGGAGGGGGCTGGGTGGCCCCCCAACCTCATCTGTCGGGGCCCGGTGTTTCTTTAAAAATAAAGTATTAATTTTTTTTAATGAAAGGAAGGGGGTCTGCATGGTCCCTTTTCCCTGGGCCGATTTTGGCCCAAGTGACCCTATCCACTGGGGCCTGCCCTTTTAATTTTTATTTATTTATTATCACACAAGGAAGGGGGCCATGCGGTCCCCGCTCCCGTGGCCGATTTCGGCCTTGCTGACCCCCATCCCCCTGGCCACGCCTTTTCTCTTTTTTTTTATATATATTTTCTTTCAAGGGAGAAGGGCCTAGTGGTTCCCCTCCTGGGGCATTTTTGGCCCTGGGTACCCTATCCCCCAGGGCCAGGCCACCTTGCTGGGGATGGCGGGGGAAGCCTGAAGGCCCCTGCGAACCCGGCCACCACCCTGCCTCATGTAGGAGGCAAATGCAAAAATAACAGTTGATGGACAGAATGCAGAACAATGTCATACACTCACCCAAGTACAGAGATCTGGGCCTAAATCCATCATTTTTCTGCTCACCATGCCATTCCAGTTTGAACCCAGCCATATGCAAATCAGTCTTGACCCTGTGCCTCATGGGAACAGTCCAGCCCGAACTGCCAAGCCAGGTCCTCCCTGGACTGGAACCAAGCATCCTAGGACCGGTTTCGGGGTTTCACCCCTCTTCAGCCAGGATAGCTTGATTCCAGTCGCATGGAAAGCACGGGACTCACGTCTGAGCATACCCGTCCCACTCGGGGTGACAAATGCAAAAATAACAGTTGATGGACAGAATGCAGAACATTGGCAGTTCGGGCTGGACTGTTCCCATGAGGCACAGGGTCAGACTGATCTGCATATGGCCATGTCTGAACTGGGGTGGCAGAGTGGGCTAAAGAACGGTGATGGATTAAACCCAGATCTGTTGACTGGGTGTGAGTGTTTGATTGGTTCTGATGCTTCGTCCATCACCACCCCCTTTTGTACCGCTTTGTTCGCCATAAGTTGGCAGGGCATGCTCAGACGTGAGTCCCTTGCTCACTTTGCCACTGGATTCAAGCAAGCCTGGCTGAAGACGGCTGAAATGCCAGAAACCGGTCCTAGGAAGCTTGTTTCCGGTCCAGGGAAGGCATGGCTTGGCAGTTCGGGCTGGACTGTTCCCATGAGGCACAGGGTCAGACTGATTTGCATATGGCCATGTCTGAACTGGGGTGGCAGAGTGGGCTAAAGAACGGTGATGGATTAAACCCAGATCTGTTGACTGGGTGTGAGTGTTTGATTGGTTCTGATGCTCCGTCCATCACCACCCCCTTTTGTACCACTTTGTTCGCCATAAGTTGGCAGGGTATGCTCAGACGTGAGTCCCTTGCTCACTTTGCCACTGGATTCAAGCAAGCCTGGCTGAAGACGGCTGAAATGCCAGAAACCGGTCCTAGGAAGCTTGTTTCCGGTCCAGGGAAGGCATGGCTTGGCAGTTCGGGCTGGACTGTTCCCATGAGGCACAGGGTCAGACTGATTTGCATATGGCCATGTCTGAACTGGGGTGGCAGAGTGGGCTAAAGAACGGTGATGGATTAAACCCAGATCTGTTGACTGGGTGTGAGTGTTTGATTGGTTCTGATGCTCCGTCCATCACCACCCCCTTTTGTACCGCTTTGTTCGCCATAAGTTGGCAGGGTATCCTCAGACGTGAGTCCCTTGCTCACTTTGCCACTGGATTCAAGCAAGCCTGGCTGAAGACGGCTGAAATGCCAGAAACCGGTCCTAGGAAGCTTGTTTCCGGTCCAGGGAAGGCATGGCTTGGCAGTTCGGGCTGGACTGTTCCCATGAGGCACAGGGTCAGACTGATTTGCATATGGCCATGTCTGAACTGGGGTGGCAGAGTGGGCTAAAGAACGGTGATGGATTAAACCCAGATCTGTTGACTGGGTGTGAGTGTTTGATTGGTTCTGATGCTCCGTCCATCACCACCCCCTTTTGTACCGCTTTGTTCGCCATAAGTTGGCAGGGTATCCTCAGACGTGAGTCCCTTGCTCACTTTGCCACTGGATTCAAGCAAGCCTGGCTGAAGACGGCTGAAATGCCAGAAACCGGTCCTAGGAAGCTTGTTTCCGGTCCAGGGAAGGCATGGCTTGGCAGTTCGGGCTGGACTGTTCCCATGAGGCACAGGGTCAGACTGATTTGCATATGGCCATGTCTGAACTGGGGTGGCAGAGTGGGCTAAAGAACGGTGATGGATTAAACCCAGATCTGTTGACTGGGTGTGAGTGTTTGATTGGTTCTGATGCTCCGTCCATCACCACCCCCTTTTGTACCGCCTCATGTAGGAGGCGGCATTGCTTTTACATGCAGGGAGCTGCTGACATGCAGCTTCCTGTGTGTAAAGCAAAGTGCTCCACTTTGAGCAACCAAGAGCAAAATGCTCTAGCTTGCTCACAGTGGAGCACACTGTTTTCTATGGCATGGCGGAAGCATAGGCCCCTGGGGCTATTATAAGCTCCCGGACGAGGGACCGTGTGCTCCCTCCTTTTTCATATCCCAATGCCCCTGGGACCTGGCCCACCCGGGAGCCAAGTAAACTGAAAGCAGGAGACCATGTTTTATTTTTTTTATCTCAATAAAATTTGCAAATCTGCCCTCTGGTTTTTCGGAGGTTTTTTTAAAAAAAATGCTTTTTAGCTGTGAGGGGACTATGGGAGACCCCTGCACCACGGCCAGGGGCTCATAGTGTCCCTACCCTGGCCCCTTTTCTTTTTTAAAATCTTTTATTGTGGGAGTCGGCTTCAAGCCGAGTCCCAAGATGACTGCCACAAACATGGGAGGCATAAAAAACCAACCACTGGACTCGGGAGCAGCCCTTACCTGCTGCAAATAAGTAGTCAATTTGACCTGGTCTGCATCCAATTTCCTTCGGTAGCACTGACCGGCTGAACATCAATATGTTTTGATGTCTTTAAAGGATGAGAACCTCACCACATTTTGGACACCATCCTCACAGAAACCCCTTCTGAAAGGGTCTCCCAATCTCACACTGAAGAGAAGAGCTGCACCTGCTGGAATTGCTAGAACTTCCTCCTCGGGTACATAGGAAAGAACGGCCATGTGACCATGCTGTCACCCCTGCCAGGTAAGTATAATTATGGACTCATCAGCGAGGTGTAGCTTGATTCCAGTGGCACAGTGAGCACATGATCCACATCTAGGCACTTAGGACAGCAACTGCAAAACCACTGTGGTGATGGGTGGAATGCTTGAATTAATCTCAGCCACTTGCAATCGCACGGGCCATATTCCAATCCATCATTTTTCGACCACCATGCCTCCTCAGTTTGCACTGAGACATATGCAAAAATGCCTTGACCCTGCTCCGATTGGAAAAGTCAGCTCAAACTGACAGTCCAGGTGATCCCAGTACCAGAAAACAAGCAACCTAGGACAGGTTTCACTCTCATTATGGACTCATCAGGCAGGTATAGGGTGATTCCAGTGGCACAGTGAGCACCGAACCCACATCTGGGCATACCCATCACACTTATGGCAGCACATTCAACAACAACAAGGTGATAGATGTAATGCTTGAATTAATCTGAGGCACTGGCAATCGATCTGGACTGCATCTGAATCCATAATTTTTCATCCAATGCCACATAAGTTTGGATCCAGCATATGCAAATCAGCCTTGGTTGGCATCAATATACAAAGTCTCTGGTAAAAGCAGCAACCCCAGTATATGTGGTGGACTCATATCGCACAGGTATCAAAAATAGTTCCTGCCCAGGTGTAATCAGCGTCCCGTGTCACACATCTATAGCTCACCAAAATGGTGTGTGCCACTATCTGCATTTTTTTTACATATGCTATGTGACAAGTTGCATGCTTTAGTGTTCTCTTCCACTTTAAAGGGCAAACCCTAATTCTTGTATACATGTCTGTCTCTAATACCCTTACAACAGTGGAGCTGAGACATCTTTAATCGCCCGCAGTGACGTCATGCGTCGCGCGATCACGTCTTTCTTCTCGCGATCATGCACCGCGAGACAACTCAAAACAAGATGGCCGCGCCCGCAAGCAACCACATGGGTAAGTTGGCGACCTGCAACCATGCAGAAAATCACGCGAACATGCGGGAAAAAAACTTCTCCATTTTCGCGAAATTTCCGCTTGTTTCCGATAATTTTAAACATTTTCGCGATAATTTGCGAAAGTTAATTTCGCAAACTCCGCCCTCCCCTACTGGGAACTACAACCGTAGAAATGGACTGGAATGTAGGGGATGAAGTTTACACCCCGAATCAATACCCCTGTTTGTAAGTATGTACTCCGGGGAGCTGGGGAGGGGTAGAGACACACGCACGAAAAAAACACACCCTCTCATCCACAGTTAGATCGCATATATGTCATGTGGGGGAGGTCTTGCATGGCCGTCCTTTGACCTTCACGCTGTCAGATTGCGGTACTCTGCTGTATACTGGCCTGCTGGCGCACAACCAGGAACTACCTGGACAACCGGACACATACCTCATAAGATAGTCCCTGAAGTCCTTGCTCTTCATATAGTCAATACCCTTGCGGGCCAGTACTCCGGCCATTGTGGCGGCCGCAGTTAGGTTCTTACAGCGGCAACAACCAAAGCAAGCGCGATCAGCCGGTGTTGGCAGAGGGACTAGCTAAGACTCTGTGCCCACTCCACCAGCTCATCAAATCACGCCCACCCCTTGCATCATCACTTTATGGCACCCTTCGCACAGGGCCCCTAGAGCTACGTCACCGTTACTTGCAGTAAGACACACAAAACAATACGAGGACTACCAGGTGTAGAAGACCCGCCTCCCACGTTCACGTGCGGGAGCGGAACCAGCTTTTCTAACGTTGATAAATTAAGTATGAGTACACTTAAAGAAAAAAAATTACCAGTTCCGAATCAGCAAACACCATTTGAAACAAACATTGGCTAACTGGTGCCCTGTTCCTTTTTTTAATGCGTAATTTATTGGCAGCACGTGACGAATAAAGAAAAAGAGAAAATTCTTCCAAACTGAGCATGACAATCAATGACTTGTCCGGGGCAGGGGGGGTTCGGTCAGGCAGGTATATTAGAACGATGGGGGCGTCGAGTGGGTGCACAGTAAGATTTGATCTTTTACTCCCGAAAATTACACAATGCCTTTATCTTGTGGCTCAGCATGCTACAGAAACAAGGGTTCACGCGCCCCTTCCCTGCTGCTAAACACGAGTGGAAGAAGATAGGGCTGAGCCACAAGATAAAGGCACCATGTAATTTCCGCGAGTAAAAGATCAAATCCCGTTGGGCGGGGCCAAAAGGAGACAGGGTGGCAACCCTCAGTGTAATGATTGCCTCTGGTGCAATCATTACACTGTGTTTTGCCTAATCTATGATGCAAAATGACGCGCACCAATGAAAATTGGACGCAGAGCCGCGAGACGACTTCTGGAATCGTATCGATTCCAAGAAGCCTCGTAAGACGAGAGCAGCGCATTCGCTGCTTACATCAGGTCGAGACCTAAAAATGACATAAAATGTCACTGGTATGTTATTGCAGTTGAGTTCTATGTAGCAAAGCCTGCTGCCAAAGCCCGTAGCGGAGTCAGAGTGAAAGGCAGGTCATAGAGCAGAAATTGCAGTTTAAACAAGCATAATAGGAACTGCCTTTTCCTCCTTCTCATATTGCTTCTAAGAAGGAACCGTAATCAGCTGCAAGGAGATGTTTTTAGACTTTGGCGAAGGTTCAGTTGCGCAGCAGTAATCTAGCGTAATTTCAGTAATTTCTAATTACCCCTGTTTCGCAAAATTCCTGAAATTCTGATATTAGGTTACTCCAAGCAATTATGCGCTGTTTGTCGCCCAAAAATGAGTGCAAGCGTATTGGAGCAACGCAAACAACCAGAACTCGACTGCTGCTGTTTGTGGTTTTTGTACTGTTGTTTAGAGGAAAATGTGTGTTTGCCTTAAAAATTGATGCAAGGCTGCATGTGTGCCTCAATATAGCATGGAATGCCGATTTTGCAATACGCTTATGTAGTATCTTTTTCTAAAATATGCAATGTGAAATGTCGTGTGAAAATTATTTTGGAAATTTGAGGAGTTTAATGATGCATAGAGTTGGAACCTATTAATTAATGATGTTGCACTTGAAATGAGTTTACTGAGCCCTTTTGAAACGTAATTGGACTTTTGTGTTCGGAAGTGTGTATTGTGAATCAAGCTTCCATTGTCTACCTAAAGTATTATATTCAAGGACTTCCATTGGAAGTTCCATTGAGGATGTGCCAATTGTATGAGTCATTGAGAAATGTCTAATTTTGTGCTCTGGAGTAAAGTTGCTGAGAGAGAAGGTAGAAGATTTCTCTTACCTTTAAAAATAGGTTAGTGTTAAGGATTTGAGATATTATTTAGCTTTTTCTAATTTTCCAATGCGACCCTAACCATGATCACACCATGCTGAATTTGCAACATCTATTAATAGAATATGTGATTTGTGTACAAAAGTTCTTGGGCTTTAGTATTGTGGGCTTGCTCATTTATGTTTGCTGCTGTTAGGATGTCTTTTCATTTTTCTCTTCAGACTTTGTCCTAGATCTTTCCGTATATTCCTTATAGGAATTTTGTCAGTACTCTTTATGGGTTTAACTTAAGGGGTTTTACCTAGGTCTATTTAATTAAGGTTAAGATTTATGATTCTGTATTTCTGTAGTTGAGCCTTATGGAATTATCATGCATGGTTTTCTCTGTACCGAATTAACTACAAGTTCTGCAATAAATCTATTTTTGCCTCATTTTTGGTCTAGAACTCAATTATTAGTATTTCCTCATTCATTCTACTTTACATTGCTAAAATGTATATTTTTGGAAGAGGAGTGTAGTCTCTAATCACAAGATATATTGGAGATTCTAGAGCCAAAATATTTGAGTAAGAATTTGGGGTGTTCAAAATATTAGGGTTCACATGATTATTGGTGCTCGGCTCCCACACTTAATTATGTGTAAATTCGCATAAGTTTTCCAAATGTTTGCGTAACTAATGACACAAAAGCAAATTACTTAAATTTCGCACACCCCACAATGCTTTATTTTTTCCAAACAACAGATAGTATCCTAGCAAGATTTCAACAATCTGAGTCATGGCATTTTTTGAATATGACTTTAAAATAACAATTAACTGCTTGTAATATATTCCTGCAAATATTTCTAACTGCATTTTGATGTATTTAATTACAAAGTACAGATTCTAATTTTAATCTTCTAATATGCAATGAACACAAAAGAGTAAGGCGCCAAGGATTTTTACTGGTTTTTAGTAAAGGTGATGGTGTGACCATGTATCGTAAGGAATAAAATACCCTCTGCTGTCCTTTTAGTGGGTGGCAGAGGACAAATTCCCTCGGAGTGCCATGACCTTATAAAAATCTCCTCAGTGACCTGCAATAGCACTATAAAGTACAGCAGGGTGTACTCTATCCAAAATATTTGACCTCATTTTTCTCTTTATGATCATGAAACTCATCGGTGGTTTACAACATCCTTATAATTAGGGTGAGCCGAATTCCGTGGAGTTACATAAAAACTATGCGAGATTCCACCGAGTTTCATGAGTGTGCAGAATTTGGCACGTTGCACTGCTTGTGCTGATTTTTAGTCCCGAACGTTTTCTGCGTTGTAAAATCAGTGCAAATGGCACCAGACGGCGCTGCTTCTTTCTTTCAATCTAGTAGATTTTCTACTCGAGTGGCAGCTTTCTAAATGTGAACGATTGCGCTCTGCTGCGACCGCCCATGTCGTGGCGTTCTAGCATCTGAAAATCGTGCTAGAGGATGCAAAGTCCCACTCAGGCACGCCAATTTAGGGTTGGCAAGCCGCATGCAAGAAAAAGATCCGCCACGTGGCGGCTGGCTGAATTTTGCTGGAACTTTGTGTTATAAGTGTGAACACCGCCGGCAGAGCGGAATTTACTGCCACCCCTACTTATAATTTACAGCAGGAGGCTCTTTATTCCTCATACTTTACTTTTTAAAATGAGAGAGATCACCAAAATGCTGTGTGTACAATAGAGTATGTTTAGCAATGTCCACAGTGGCAGGTGGCATTTGAGTGAATCATGGAGGTTGACATGGATTGCTGACTGCACCATGGTAAGTTCAATTTTTGAAAGCAAATGTTTTACATCAGTCTGTCACATTAACTAGCGTTGCTCCTAGTACTAGAGAGTTTTTATAATGATGCCAACCACAAAGTTTGTGTAATAATGCAAATAGTGGTGGGTACCATATTTGAGAACCATAGAGTAGGATATGGGAAGCCAACCGCACGTACGTAGGTGCAATTTATTTTCTTCCAGAGCTATTTATCAGGCTATCACATTTGCTAGGGTTACTGATCATTAGATGGGGATATGAAGTACATTTGGAGTACCCTCTGAGGCATGAGTTTAAAAGCTAAAATAAACGCTATAATGATTTTATACATGTTTTCAAGAATGATGAGATTTTAATAATAGCCATCGAAAATTAATTATCAAGTCAGTCCTGATTAAGCCATTTTTCACAAAACACGTGTTGCTAGTGTTTAGAATGGTGAGGCATTGATTGGAATTGAAAATCTTTTACTTATGTAAAATTAAGAAACAAATTAGGTATCCCATTTTTATATATTAAAATATCAGTGTGTTAAACGTGCTTCCAAATTCTGCCCGATTGTTATGAATATGTACGATCCAAGTACAGTAGGTGTGGTTGAGAACAATGCAGCTATTATGTGGCAAGGTGAGTGATATCAGCAACAGTGGCAACGTTGTGTTTCAGGCTGCACCATAGCTGTATGGGACAGTGCAGGCAAAATCACAGTCAATGAGTCAACAACAACAGCACAACGTGTATCTGCTACAGGGTTTTGGTCATTCTGTACACACACTTGCCTCTTCCTTCTCTAAACTGTGCAGACAAACAGATAAACAGTCAATTTTCAGATGGAATTAGGGCGCCATTTTAGCCAGGGGATGTTGTCCCAAGGTCACAGGTGCACTGGAGGAGCTGCAGACGGCTATGGCTGCAATCCAGCAAAGTGAAAGGAGGATCTAGGTTTAAGTAACATATCTGGGTTAGAGGATGGAACAGGATGGGACATAAGAAGTCGTGGTGGTATTTAATTCTTCACTGATGAGCCACAAATGAGAGGCCTACGGTAGTCTGAAGGAGAAGGAAAGGGATTGCTTTGTCGTTCTCAGACTTCTCATACATCCATTGATATTTATAATTCAGAGTTCACTGATGTGTTTCAATTATGCTTTTCGTGGGTATTCCCAGCCATAGACATCATAGAATCATGGTCACAAATGGCCTATTGCTATTAATTTTGCCCCCCATTTATAAACAATGAAATAAAAATGGCATTTTAAAATAGTTGTTTCGTCTGCTCTGTTTGTTAATGCACTCCTGGGAGCCTTACGCACTGCAGCTTTTACTTTCACCACATTCTGTCCTGTATGGGTGGGGGCATTAGTCATCATCAGAGTTGTCCGCATTCATTTCATGAGCAGAACTTCTCTGGTTTGGGTGTTGTACAATGTTGAACATGTCGCTATGATATTGCATGAAGCGTCTTGGTCAAACTCTATACCCCCGTTTCTCTGTTGACAACAAAATCACTTTTTGAAATAGTCTAATGTGCTATATCGCTGATTTGGTTTGTTTGCTTGCTGCATTGTATTTGCAGTCTATCTTTATCTATGGATTTTGGGCAGTATCTTTAGTCATCCATTGTCTGACAGCATAGACCAAGTCACTACAAATTATATTCAACTGGGTGGTGTTGTGTGGACTCACCTAATAACCAGCCATCCCTGGCACGCATGCCCATGTTAATGAGCTACTAGGTTTTAATCAAGTACCTTGCATTGCACTACACTTGGATCTTGGCTCTTCCTCCTCCTGTATGCATGCTCAGTGTTGTGATGTTGTACACATTGAGGTATCCAGAAATAATATTGAAAATATGGTGTAACATAAATATTGTGTCAAGAATATCCAAACACATAAATATCGCTGTTTTTATTATCGATGACAAAAATATAGTTTTAGATGTTGCATTTAATATCAATGTATTTAATATCAATGTACTTTATATTGTTGTTAATAATATTATTTCTTAGTGGTAAATAGTTTGTAATATGTTGCCATTTTTCTTTTATATGTTTTTTTATTTACAGTAATTGTTTATAATTTTTTCCACACTTTTTTTATAAGAATGTTTTTTTTTAATGTAATTTGTGTATTTTTTTTTATTGAGGACCATTACATTTTTTAGGACCGTGATGCTGGGTTTATAGGGGATAAGGGTGGAAGTATTTTATAAAATTAAATATTATCACACATTTGTTGTTTGTTTAGGAAAAAAATCAAAACAAAATTGGAATTGGGGTGTTTGGTTTACTGGGTAGAAGGGTCGAGATGTATTTGAAAAAGTATCATTGTTTATTTTTGGTGTGTATTTATTCATTATTAAAAAAAAAGAGTTTATTTGTTTCAGAGTAGGGTGTTGGATTTATAGTAGATAAGAGTGTGGACATTTTCAAATATTATTTTTAGTATTTGAATTATTTTTAAAAAACGTGAAAAACAATTGGAATATTTATGATTTCATTTTCATATTTAAAAAGTGGAAAACAATCAAATTATTATTGTTAATTGTCAAGAACAAGTGCTCTTCTCAATGCACAGGAGCAGAATGTCGTAAGTTCCCACTGCCACTCCTAGATTTCTCAGCGACGCGCAATTTGCAGCGAGTACGCCAATGAAACCCGGGGGGGAAGGGGATGGGACAGAGAAGAGACAGTCACTCTGCGTCTAATTCTTTCTTCAGCTTTAAACGCCCTTCTAATTTTCTTCTTATCTTCTCCTTGGCTGGACAGGTGAGTATTGTACTGTAAGAAAAGTTTCACATTAATATATATATCAAACCTTCTATCTATTCTATATTTGAGTGTTTTCCTTCCTGTTCACCTACCCTGTCTGTAGTGACCAATGCTTCTCTTCTTTCTAGTTAATCTTTTCTTTTTTGATGTCTTCTGGGTGCTGGGAACTAGAGCCTTGTTAGCCTTCTTTTCTTTCCTCAGCGTCTGTTCTAATTTCTTTTGTTTTATTTTTACAGATTTCTCATCTCAAAATGTTCTGGAAAATGCTTTAAACTGGATTCTGGTTGGGTAAGTAGATCTTCCCTAAATAACTACACTTGCTTCCACTTAAAAGGATTTATCTTCACTTTTGTAATCTACTATGTGAGTTACTGCCCTCTGTTATTTACTTGAAGTTACTTCACTCATTACTGCAGTTCTAAAATGAAAACTCTAATTAACTTCTAACTGTACACAACCTTTTTTTCAATATTTTTCCTTCGTGGTGATTCTCTAACTAGTGCTAACTTTGAATATTATATATATGAGTACTCGCGCGTCTACTAAAAATAGCTTGTGCTGACTCTGAATTCTCTGCTAGTTCTTGCACGTTAACTGGAAGGTTGCTTCGCTACTGTTATGGAAACCACATGCGCATGCCTGAAAACAAGACTTTTCCTCATTTGAAGCGCATGCTCCGTCTAACAAAACATTACATCTGAACAGTCTTACTTATATTACAGTCCTCCGCAATTCCGTTTTTTCAACATGAATACTTTGATGTGCGCGACGAAGCTTTTCCCTCACTAACTTCGCAACGCTGATTCGAAACGACCTTCTCTCCTCAGAACTTCGGTGAACTGCGCCACTACACAGACCCGACACCTGGATCCTGGTAATTGCTGCTGAACACTAGAGCGCCGACCTGCTGCTCACACGTTCCAATCCTGGCGGCCATTTTTGACACTGTTCTAGTTTTAGATTGGCTCTGCCTATAGCGCTTCTTCTTTTGATTGCTTGATTTAAGGACATTAACACTTACAGTGAGTCTTTTATTTGAATGAGGTCTGACAGTCCTGACAGTACCCCCTCACAGTTCTTCCTCCCTGCTTGGGCTTATTTGGAAATCTTCTATGAAATTCCCTAATTAATCTAGAGGCATGCACGTTTGAAGACAGCTCCCAAGATCTCTCCTCAGGTCCATAGCCCTTCCAGGCCAAATAGTACAGTCATCCTTTTCGTATCTTAGCATCTAATACTTGCTGCACCTCAAACTCTTCTCCTTTCTCTGTTTGGATTGGTTTTGGGGGGTTTTTGATTCGTAAATCATTTGACACCTTCTTTAATAAGGAGACATGAAACACCGGATGAACTCGTAAACCCTTAGGCAACAAATCTTGGCTGTAATTTTCTGACTCCCTTAAGCCTAAGATTCTTTGTGTTCAACCAAACCTTATCTCCTCCTTGTAATTCTGGTTCTCGTCTTCTTTTCCTGTCTGCATAAAATTTGTAACTCTCCTTTGCCTTGGTTAAGTTTTCTGTGGCTAAGCTATGCACTTGCGTCATGTGTCCAACTAAATCTGTTACCGCTGGAACATCCACCTCCTGAAAACTTAAAGATTGATGGCGGCTATCTTCCTGTGTTTAGATAAAAGAGAGAGTAACCTGTAGACATATTCTTCGCATTGTTATGCGCAAATTCAGCTGCCCACAGGTAATCTGGCCAATCACCCTCCTGCTCTAACAAATACAATCTTAGGTACTGCTCTAATTCCTGATTTGTTCGTTCTGTTTGGACATCAGTCTCTGGGTGATAACTAGTTGTGTACCTAGTGTCAATACTCAATTTCTTTGTAAAGGCCTTCTAGAAATGAGATAAGAATTGGGAACCCCTATCTGATATCAAAACCTTAGGTATTGCATGGGCTTGAACTATGTTTTGACTAAAGGTATGTGCCAAAGTTGCTGCCGTGGGAACCCCCTTTAAAGGTATAAAATGGGCCACGTCTACACATACCAATATTGTATCAAACCCTTTACTAGCTGGTAGGTCGACTATTAGAGATCTAAGGTTATGGTATGCCATGGGTAAGGTGGATTTGGCAGGGGTTGCAGTAGCCCCTTGGGAGCTTGCCGATCCGGCTTTCCCCGAGCGCAGATCTCACATGTGGTTACATATTGACGTACATCTTTAATCATACTTGGCCACCAAAAACGCCGTCTCACTAAATCTTCAGTCTTTGTAATTCCATTATGACCTGCCAATATGTCATCGCGACTTTCCTTCAAGGCCTTTTGCTGCATTTCTAGCGTAGGCAGGTAGAGAGCTCCATGATGGTACAGTAACCCTTCTCGAATTTCTCGCCCAGAATCTTCTTTCACCCAATTCTCCATTTCTTCTAATGACATCAAATTCTGATTTATTTCTTCCTGCGACTCTCGCAAAACTGCTCCAATCACCTTGTTCTGCAGGTATGATTGTCTGATCCTTGACCTCTTCCAAAACTCCTTCACTACCCATTCTAGACAAGGCGTCTGCCTTACCGTTTTTTGAACTAGGGCGATAAGTAATGACGAAGTCATAGTCAGCGAAGTATTATGACCAACGTAATTGTCTCGGAGTTAATGTTCTGGCCGACTTCAAAAATTTCAAATTTCTATGATCAGTATAAACTGTTACCACATGTCTTGCACCCATCAAATAGTGTCTCCACTCCTTAAATGCATCTTTGATGGCTAATAACTCTTTCTCAGTGATTGTGTAGTTGACTTCCGCTGCAGTTAATTTCCTTGAACGAAAAGCCACCGGGTGCAGTTGTTCTGTAGTCTTATGTCTTTGGGATAGCACTCCTCCCAAAGCCAAATTGGAGGCGTCTGTTTCCACGAAAAATGGCTCCGATGGATCGGGATGAAGTAAAATTGGCGCTGTGGTGAAATCCTTCTTTAATTGATTAAATGACTCTTCTGCTTGCTTTGTCCACTCAAGCCTCACACTCTTCTTAAGTAATTTAGTCATTGGAATCTACTTCTGGGAGAAATTTTGAATAAATCTCCTATAGAAATTAGCAAATCCAATGAAACTTGGAATTTCTTTCACTGATTTAGGAGATTCCCATTCAATCACTGCCTTGATCTTATTTTTCATCCATGGTCACTCCACTTGGAGCTAGCACAAAACCCAAAAACTCCACAGAGGAAACACTAAATGCACATTTCTCTAGTTTTACAAATAAACTGTTCACTCGCAGTCTCTGCAGTGTCTTCTTAATGTGTTCTTCATGTTCTTCTACAGTATTTGAGTAAATTAGAATGTCATCTATGTATAATATTGCATTCCGATCAATTAATTCTTTCAACACATCGTTGATAAAATGTTGAAAAGCGGCTGGGGCGTTGCATAAACCATAAGGCATTTCTTGATATTCAGAGAGCCCATGCTTGGTTCTAAATGCCGTCTTCCATTCATCTCCTTCAAGAATTCGGACTAGATGGTATGCCCCTCTCAAATCCAATTTGGTATAAATTTTTGCTCCTTTCACCTGATCCAGTAAAACTGATATTAAGGGCAAGGGGTATCGATTTGTTACGGTTATCTGATTTATTGCCCTATAGTCGATGCAGGATCTTAACTCTCCATTTTCTTCTGGATAAAAAAAAGTGGAGAAGAGACTGGGGATTTAGACGGCCTTATGAATCCGTTCTCTAGATACTTTCGTATATACTCCTTCAGATGTTCATCTTCTCGTTCTGTCAAAGCATAAATTCTGCTACATGGAAGATTGGACCCTGGTTCCAAACCGATCTTACAGTCAAAGTCTCTATGTGGAGGAAGTCTTTCAGCTTCCACTTCACTAAATACATCCTGAAACTCGGTGTACTCTTCAGGCAGTTCTGTCGTATTTATCACACAAATAGTAGTTTCTCTTTCACTTAGATGAAATGCCGGAGTCTTCTCTTACATTCCTTATAACAATTCTCCTCACAATAGTCTGAGTTCAGGGTTACGGATCGAGCTCCCCAATCTATTGTAGGATTATGTTCCGTGAGCAATGGCAGTCCCAATATCAATTGAAACTGTGGGGCATCTATTAAGTTGAATTGCAAGATTTCACGATGTCCCTCTTCCGATTCCAACTCCACTGGTTCTGTATGACTCACTATGGGTCCTGATGAAAGATTAGTTCCATCGACAGCTCGGACAGCTTCGCTTCTTTCTTCTTGATTGCCCTCAGACCAATCTTCTCCGCAAACTCCAAATCGCAAAAATTGCCCGTAGCTCCTGAATCTATCATGACAGTTGCCTGTTTTAATATTTTTTCCCTAAACCGTAGAGTCATCATCATAACCAAATGCGGAGCTGCAGACTGCAAGGTATTTGCCAAAGTATGTACATCTGGAGCTGTTTTAGATTCTGCAACCACCAGTCCAACTCCACTTACTGGTGGTGCAAAGCATTTTCCGACAGTGTCTGCTTAGGTTTCTTGGGACAATTCCGGACGAAGTGTCCTGTACCTCCACAATAAAGGCATTGCTTGTTCACCCTTTGTCTTTTTTTCTCTTCTTTAGAAAGCAGCCCCCGGATCGTTCCGATTTGCATGGGTTCTCCCCCACGGGTCGAGTCATTTTCTTTGCTGCCTTCTATTCTTACTCGATCAAATCTGGAAACACTTGGACGATAATCTCGCTTTCTCTCTCCTCTTCTTTCACTTTGGCGAAAATCGATTTCTAAAACTAGATCTATTGATGCTGAAATCTCTGTGGGTCTATTGGGCACTTGCGCCAATGCATCCTTTAATTCGTCTTTTAGTCCTCGATAGAACACTGCAGCTCTTTTTTTTCTCTGGCCATTCTGTTTCTACAACCAACTTATTAAACTGGGCCAAATAAGCAACCAAATCTCGACTGCCCTGTTTAATTTCCAATAACTCATTGTCAGTTGCTTGCGAGACTCTTCTCCTGTCAAAGATCCGAAGAAATTATTTTTAAAATTCATCCAAATCATATAAAATCGGAGCATTGCTGGTCACCAAAGGCATAGACCAAGACGCAGTGTCCCCACTTAAATATGACAGGATAAATGCCACTCGAGACTGCGCATCGGGGGAAAGTGCCGGGCGACACATAAAGTGTAATGAACATTGTGTCAGAAACACTTGAGCCTTTTGGGTATCTCCATTGAAAAACGTTCAGGGGGTGCCAAAGGAATTACAAGTGACAAGGAATGAATTACTTGTCTGGTAACCTTAGGTTGGGGAACAGATGCGTCACTAGGATTCCCTTCTGGATATGCCGAATATCTTAAACTAGGACTAGACACTAGATTACTCACTTTTATGGTTAAATCTGTGGTTTCTTTTCTCAACTCCCTATTCTCCTCTCTGACTGAAATCAATTCCCTTTGGATTCCTTCGAGGATTTCTCCTAACTTTTTTAAGTCCATACCTTCCGCCATTCTGCTCAGGTGCTAAATAATACGTGGGCACTTCACTCTGTCAAGATCAAGTGCTCTTCTCAATGCACAGGAGTAGAATGTCGTAAGTTCTCACTGCCACTCCTAGATTTCTCAGCGATACGCAATTTGCAGCGTGTACGAAACCCGGGGGGGGGGGGAAAGGGGATGGGACAGAGATGAGACAGTCACTCTGCGTCTAATTCTTTCTTCAGCTTTAAACGCCCTTCTAATTTTCTTCTTATCTTCTCCTTGGCTGGACAGGTGAGCATTGTACTGTATGAAAATGTTCACATTAATATATATATCAAACCTTCTATCTATTCTATATTTGTGTGTTTTCCTTCCTGTTCACCTACCCTGTCTGTAGTGACCAATGCTTCTCTTCATTCTAGTTAATCTTTTCTTTTCTGATGTCTTCTGGGTGCTGGGGACTAAAGATATTAAATGTGTTAGCCTTCTTTTCTTTCCTCAGCGTCTGTTCTAATTTCTTTTGTTTTATTTTTATAGATTTATCACCTAAAAATGTTCTGGAAAATGCTTTTAACTGGATTCTGGTTGGGTAAGTAGATCTTCCCTAAATAACTACACTTGCTTCCACTTAAAAGGATTTATCTTCACTTTTGTCATCTACTATGTGAGTTTCTGCCCTCTGTTATTTACTTGAAGTTACTTCACTCCTTACTGCAGTTCTAAAATGAAAACTCTAATTAACTTCTAACTGTACACAACCCTTTTTTGAAAATATTTTTCCTTCGTGGTGATTCTCTAACTAGTGCTAACTTTGAATATTATATATATGAGTACTCACGCGTCTACTAAAAATAGCTGGTGAATTCTCAGCTAGTTCTTGCGCGTTACCTGCAAGGTTGCTTCGCTACTGTTATGGAAACCACATGCGCATGCCTGAAAACAAGACTTTTCCTCATTTAAAGCGCATGCTCCGTCTAACAAAGCATTAAATCTGAACAGTCTTACTTATATTACATTCCTCCGCAATTCCGTTTTTTCAACATGAATACTTTGATGTGCACGACTAAGTTTTTCCCCCACTAACTTCGCGACGCTGATTCTAAACGACCTTCTCTCCTCAGAACTTCGGTGAAGTGTGCCACTACACAGATCTGACACCTGGACCCTGGTAATTGCTGCTGAACACTAGAGCGCCAACCTGCTGCTCACACGTTCCAATCCTGGCGGCCATTTTTGACACTGTTCTAGTTTTAGATTGGCTCTGCCTATAGCGCTTCTTCTTTTGATTGCTTGATATAAGGACATTAACACTTACAGTGAGTCTTTTATTTGAATGAGGTCTGACAGTCCTGACATTAATTTAAAAAATATATTAAAATATGTTTATATTAACTATTGTTATGTAATATTTCATGTACAAATATGAATGTTCATTTTTTAATAATGTATATGTTTTTAAATAAAAATAAAAAAAATGCTATCAAATATTTCTAAAATGTCAAAATTTTTGAATGTTATGAAAATGTAAAACAATATTTAAAAATTGTATGTCCAAAAAATGGAAAATGCTTTTATTGCCGAACAAGCACACAAATATTTAGAACATTTTTTTTTTTTAAATAGGCAACATTAAAGTAGAAATAATAATACATTCTTATGTTTAAAAAAATCGTACTTTTTTGAAATAATATGAAGTGGTATGTTATATATTTTACAACAATTTTTAAACTTTATTATTATTAATCCTTATAAATATAATTTTACACACATTTTGTTTTAAAATATTGTAGTGTGTTAAACATATTTGCATATGAAATGTTATCCAATATGATATGAAATATATTGTAAAAGTTATATTGAAATTAAAAAGTTAAAATTGTGATGTTTGATTTTATTTGGAAAAAATATTTTTTTTAATAGAACTTTACAGAGATATTTTAGATAGTAATAGTAAATGCAATTGCAGTAGTGAGGGTTTTGTGATTTTTTATCTATTTAGTGTCCAAAATCGTCATTTATGTCAGTTATAGTGAAGTGGAAATGGTTATTGTTGCATCTTTAGTGCCCAGCACCTTTCCTGTGTTAAGTTAGATTGGAGTGGAAATAGTAAATATTGCCTCTTTAGTGTCTAAAACCTTCCCTGGCTTACTTTAAGTAGGAGTGGGAATAGTAAATGGAACCCTTTTAGTGTCCAAAGCCTTCCCTGGGATGTTTATTAAAGTCAGAATGGTCAATGTTTTTTTTAGTGTCCATTACGTTCCCTGAGTTAAGTTAGACTGGAGTGGGAATAGTAAATGTTGCCCCTTTAGTGTCAAATAACTTCCATGAGTTACTTTATATTGGAGTGGGAATAGTAAATGTAATTCCTTTAGTGTCCAAATCATTCCCCGAGCTAAGTTGTATTGAAGTCGGAATGGTTAATGTTGCATCTTTAGTGTCCAGCAACTTCCCTGAGTTAAGTTAGATTGGAGTGGGAATAGTAAATGTTGCCCATTGAGTGTCCAAAACCTTCCCTGACTTACTTTTTATTAAAATGGGAATACTAAATTTAACCCTTTTAGTGTTCGAAACCTTACCTGAGATAAGAATATTGTAGTGGGAAAGGTTAATGTTGCCTCTGTAGTGTCCAGCACAATGTTCCCTCAGTTAAGTTAGATTGGAGTGGGAACATTGAATGTTGCATGCTTAGTGTCCACTGAGTTACTTTAAATTGGAGTGGGAATAGTAAATGTAATTCTTTTAGTGTCCAAACCCTTCCGGGTGATACATTTAATTGAAGTGGGAGTGGTCAATATTGCCTCTTTAGTGTCCAGCACTTTCCCTGAGTTAAGTCAGATTGGAGCGGGAATAGTAAATATTGCCCCTTTAGTGTTCAAAACCTTTTCTGACTTACTTTATATTGGAGTGGGAATAGTAAATGTAACCCTTTTAGTGTCCAAATCCTTTCCTGAGGTAAGATCTGTTGAAGTGGAAATAGTTAATATTGTTTCTTTAGTGTCCAGCAATTGCCCTGAGTTAAGTTAGATTGGAGTGTACCAATCAGGATTGGGGATGTTCATACGGCTATATGAAATCTTTTGCGGTGTGGATTCTGAGTACCTATCTTGCAAGTGTTTGTACCTCAATGTTTTAAGACAACTTCAGATGCTCCATGTGATACATAGCTGTACAGCTTTTATTAGAACTTTCAGGTAGTGCACATATGAAATAATTTGGAGCCCAAAGTCTCATCAGTATGCAATGATAATTTGCATGTGACATGATGTCTGCAACAACACTAATTGATGGTATGTTGGTGTTTAACCTGACCTTCATGACATCCTGATTTGTGTCAGAGTGCCATTCAATACATTAAAACTTCACAGGAGCAGAATGAAGCCTTTTCCCAGTGCCTCTCTGGAATCCCCTCCACACCCCTCCTACTTGAACAAGGGATGAGAAGAGTCTCCCAGGGTAAAGGGGATGGGGATTAAGAAGAGACAGCCTCGCCTTCTTATTTGGTGTTCTCCACGCCTTCAGCTACTTTTATACTTCTAGCGTTGGTATCTTGAACACTGTAAGCAAAAAATACACATTACTGCACTCTAGAATAACCTCAACAACCTCTATACTTCGGTATTCTTTACTCTTCTATGAACATACCCTCTATGTGTTAGGCTATTGCTCCTCTTCTGATATTTCATTTTATTGTATAGCAAATGTATATTTCTCTTAAGTAATTTATAATAATCTCCCATAGTTTTCTAGAGCTCGTGAGAAAAAAGCCTTTCTGGTTACTGGTATTTTAATACGAAGAAACAGGGAAGTAGAATTTCCCTAAATTGCTCATTCATATTCATATTGATACATTTTCTCCTAAACTAGAATAAAGAATAATGTCCTGAATAACTTCCTTATTAATGATAGTTTATTTCTTCCTTATAAGGTACTTGCGTGAACTGGTACTGGATTTCTCTGGTATAATGAGGTAAGTGAAGTTCTTCTGACTGGAACTCTCTGGTAACTCAACTTTGTTTATTATTCTTTTCTTTCTGTAGACTCCTTCTTGAGCCTAGCAAAAGATGCAAAGATCTGAGAGGCAACAAGAGCAATTTATAATTAAATAAAGGCAAAATTGCCAAGCATAAACAGATGAAGCGAGAGGTTACATTTATAAGTTAGATCCTTTATTTCATGTTCTTTGATGAACTATTAATACAGCCACCGTGTTTTGCCCATATCTGGGCTTCTTCAGGGCATCCATGAAGTAAAACTCCTCGGTTCATTTTGGTGTAGTAAATCATTAAAAAGACCCAGAAGCTATGAAATTAGATTTCCTTCTGCATATAGGCATTCCAGAAACATGGACGCTGAGAGTCTTCAGTGAAGAGCTGTGCAAAAAGGGTATTTCGTATACACACTAGTGATGCAGACCCGCAATCAGCATCGTAAGGTTAAAACCATGTCTGGTTCCAGCGCTGAGGCAATGTGGGATTCGTTTAGCGGAGGTGTTGGGTGATGTGGTTCTGAAGGGGATGTCTAGGATCAGTTTGTCTGTGGTTTTCTGGACGGTCTGAAGTTTGCGAAGTAGTTTCTTGTTGATTCTAGCATAGGGGGCGTTGCCGTAGTCCAGTCTGCTACTGATGAGGGCATGCATGACTGTTTTTCTGGATTCTACTGTAATCCATCTGAACCTTTTTTGGAGTATGCAGAGGGTGTTTAAGCAGGTTGAGAATATGGCGTTGTTCTGGTGGTTCATCATGAGCGATGAGTCAAGTATGGTGCTGAGGTTTTGTGTGTGGTCCGTTGGGGTGGGGGGAGGGTTCAGAGGGCAGGGGACCACCAGGTGTCGTCCCACGCAGAGTTGGTGGTGCCAAGGATGAGGACTTCTGTTTTCTTGGAGTTGAGTTTCAGGCAGCTCATCTTCATCCAGTTGGTGACGGCTTTCAACACTTTTTGGAAGTTGTATCTGGTGATTCTGTGTTTTTTGGTGAGGGAGAGGATGAGCTGGGTGTCGTCAGCATAGGAGACAATGTTGAGCGGGTGGTTTCTGATGATGGATGTGAGGGGGGCCATGTAGATAATGAAGAGGGTGGGGCTGAGGGAGGATCCCTGGAGCACTCCACATCTGGTCTCTGTTAGTTTCGAGAGGCAAGGTTGGGAGTCTCACTCGCTGAGTCCTGCATGTGCGAAATTAGCATAACCAGTCAAAGGCCTTTCCACGGATGCCGACATTGTGGAGTCTGATGGCTAGTGTGCAGCGGGAGACTGTGTTGAAGGCAGCTGAGAGGTCCAGGAGGACGAGGGCTCTCGTTTGGCCCTGGTCGAGGAGGGGAGGGAGCGGGTGTCATCAGTGGCGGTGAGTAGGGTGATCTCGTGCTGTCATTCCTGCGGAATTCAGATTGGGAGATGTCCAGGAAGTTGTTGGCTTCAGTGAAGTTTGCTAGCTGGGTGTTGACGGCCTTTTCGATGACCTTAGCTGCAAATGGAGGTAGGGAGATGGGCCTGAAGTTCTTTAGTTCTGTCAGGTCCGAAGAGGGTTTCTTCAGGAGGGGGTTGACTTCGGCATGTTTCCAGTCATCGGGGAATGTGGCGGTTTCGAGGGAGCAGTTGATCATCCAGCATAGTTCAGATGTGATGGCCATGGCTGCTCTGTGGAAGATGTGGGGTGGGCAGGGGTCTGAGGGTGCTCTGGAGTGGATGCTCTTCATGGTCTTTAGGGTGTCGTCTGTCGTGAGCGGGGTCCAAGTGAGCTGGGTCTGTTGAGTGGCATCGCTGGGGGTGGGAGCTGGAGCGGTACGGAGGTCTTGGTTGTTGAAGTTGTCATAGATCATCTTAATCTCCAGGTAAAAAAGGTGGTGAATCTGTTGCAGAGGTCTTGGGATGGTGGAAGGTCTGTTGTTTCACTTTGGGTTTGGAAAATTCCTTGATGATGGAGAAGATTCTTTGGTATTGTGGGCATTGGTGAAGATTCTGTCTTGGAGGAATTTCTTCTTTGTGGAATTGATGAGTTGGTGGTGTGCTGTGGTGGCTGCTCTGTAGGCAGTGCATGTTTCTGGGGTTCTGTTATATTCTCCCACGCCTTTTCAAGTCATCAGCAGGAGCGCTTGGAGTCATGGAGTTCTGGGGTGAACCAGCTTCCTTTCTTGATATGTGGTCCTGTGGCTTTCTTGAGGGGGGGGCGCATGTGTGGGTGCAGTTCGTGATCCAGCAGTGGAGGTTGCGTCTTGTAGTGTTAACGTCTGGCTTCGCTGGTGGTGGGATGCTGATGAGAGTGGAGGTGAGCTTGTTCCAACTTCGGGGGAAGGCGGTGGGCATGCTTGTGTACGGTGGGTTCTTTGTGGGATGAAATCCAAATGGAGTAGACATAGCATTGGATGACATGTTATAATGTAAGTATTTCAGCTCGGCGTGGCGACTCTCAACATCATTTAGGTTGCACTTATCCCTATGATGTAGGTTGGATATGTGTTTGATGTGTTCAAGTTTGATATTTGTTTATCCACACATGGAGGGTGTTAAATTGACATACATTTGTGAGGTTTTGTATGGACATGTGTTAATTTCCCTGTGTGTACCTTACACCTACTTTATCTAGATGTATGACTAATGCTTTTAGTGCTGTGTTTGTTTTCATGACTTGCGCGTACACTTTACCTACACAGGCATGCTACTTGGTTATGCTAGTGGTTGCCCCTAATAAACTTCACTACCCAGATCCTGTGCACATTGAGCTTTTCTGGCATGTGTGAAATGTACTGTGCCCCAGAGCCCAACCTTTCAGGGTTCTCTCTGATAGAGGCATGCCTATTCTGGAGAGAGGGCTTCCATTGTGCCCTTACAATGCTTCTCACACTGCGTCTTTGTAATCCATTTACTGACATTGCCTTTTCATGTGGGTGATGGGTGAGAGTCCAACACATAGTTGTAGCAGAGAAGGTGTGTTTCACTTTAATGACACATCCATACAGATGTATCTTTGGCATCAAAACAAAACCCAGGATGTGTGCAAAGTGAGTGTGTCACATAGATTAATAGGTGTGATATTGACGAGAAGGTGCTGTTGTGTGACACAATTTAAAGCCCACATCACTATCACTGATTATGAGTTGTAAACACATGACCATTTGAATTCAGTGTGCCTGTGCATTATCAGTGATTTGGCCTAGGAGGGCATCATACAGATGTATTTGTGATATACATGTAAAACAATCCAAAACAGGGTCCCAGAAAATATGTTTGAACAAGGGACCCCAACACACATGCCTGGCCCATGGCGGGGCATCGTTTTGCTGAGAGAGTCTATGCAAACGGGTAGTAGTATGACTTACTGTCAGTTTTGTCCATGACAGTGGGTTTTGGACATGATCAAGCAGCTACAGCAATGGCAGGACATATACGATCAGCTCCCTGGTGGCACAGGACATGTAGAGGTGAGAAGATCTGTCTGCTCAGATGTGGTGGTTGGCAACTCAGAATTTGAGAGACTCCAGCACTCTTATTGGCCTATTCTGATGCCGCTATGGTCTGATTTTTCTGGCGGGTGGCAGGACAGGGGTGGTCTTTCATCTATGTAACCTCATGGCTTCTAATACGGGAGTTGGACTGCCAGTGGCATGGTGGTTGATCCGACGCCACTGCTGTTTTGGGACCGCCAAACTCGTAATCAAGCCCTTAGTGCAGATTTGTGTAGGTGCCACCATATACTTTGATTAAAATGGTAGTAACATTCCTGTATGGCTGTGTGGGGATATATTTTTAGGACAGATTTGATCATAGCTTGCTCAAAGTTAATTATAATATTTTGGGGAGAGTAGTTGTTTGTCTGTTGCTTAATGTGATTTAGCAGTTCCACAGACCACTGCCTACTATTTAAAAATTAAAAGGTAGCTTTTTATTTTTATTTTCGAAATGTATCAGTTTTCCAATAAGGAAAATGGACTGCATTACAAAAACAAATTGTTTTATTGAAAAAGCATACACAGACCTGGTGGTCTGCTGACCCCAGCAGGCCACCATCCTTGTGATTGTGGCCATTCGCAATGGATCGCAAATTGCGACCTGCTTCATGAATATTGATGAGGCAGGTCCATTTGAGAGCCACTGCGAATCGCTAATATTGCCAAGCACACTGTTTTACATCGCAGTTTGCGATTTCCTAATAGCGAATCACTAAAATTCACTATCATTATTAGGAAATCGCAAACACGCGATTTCGTACATCTGGCACATGGTATATAGTTGCTGGAAGGTTTTGGGACACATTTTAAATGTGCCATCCATCATCCATGGTTGGCATTGGACTAGTTTGAGTAAGTTGTTGGGGTAGCAACGATTAGTATACGTTTGTTGTCACTTTTATTATCACATCATAGGAATAGTTTTTCACTATGAGTCGTTGTAAGCTGTGGTGAGATGTCTATATTCCTGTATGTTTTAAGAGCAGGTAGGGTGTCACTGTGGCCCTTTAAGTTTGTATCATGAGGCATTTTAAGATGGGTATTGATGGTAACTGAACTGTTATGTGTTCTAGTAGATGGGGTAGTATAACTTTTAGTATTCGTGCTGTGGGTTTTTGGGTACTAGTGCTTGCCTCTCTTATATTTTCTAAAACTTCTCCCACTTCTATTGCTGTTACAGTGGGAGAGTGGTTATGTTATTTTCAGTTTATTAAGTAGTTGCCCTACCATAACATGCATTAGAGTAGTATTTTGCACATTTTCTATTAACACGTTCAGTAGAAGCATTTTCATAACTGTATGTGTATCCCATGTAACACAGTAATAGTTTCCCCTTCTGTGATCTTATAAATGTTGCTCCTTCTGTCATTATGTCTTTATTTACTGTAATAATACAAATATAGAAAAATAGTTATTTGCTAAATGTTTGTTAATTTACAGTTAAATATACATTTTCTTTTTTCCAAAACTTACTTGCATGTTGTTCAGAGAAGTTTTGTGTTGTGCTTCTTCGTGAAACAGGTGTTTTTTTCTGTTGGAAGAGAAAAAGTAGATTTATTTATTGCATGTTTCGTATGTTTGATGTTTAACAATGTTTAGGTTATTCAGTCTTTTAACTGTTGCAGTACGTTTCAAGCGTTGTATTTTTAGGTATTTAGATATACTTACTTTTTTGTGGTCTTGATGAGTAGTTGTAGATGGAGTTTAGTTGAAAGTTGGATGATCTGTTGAAAAGGATAAATGTTAAAAAGCGTGTTAGTAGTTGCTTATTAATAATTGTTTTTACAAGTTAAAATTACTTATTGTGTGCTTTGATGCCTGCCCTCTGTTGTCCTTGTACTTCCTTGGCTGCCCCCTCTGCCATGTCTATGTGCTTCCCCATCCCCACCCATCCACCCTTGTTTGATGTTTTCCCATCGCCACCCTTCTACTCTCTATTTTCTCTGTGCTCCCCTGACCACCTACCCTCCTCTGTCCGTGTGCTTTCTCGCCTGCCCTCCATTGTCCATGTGCTTCTCGATTGTGTCTCTCATTTGACCTTGTCTCCCCCACTTGCATCCTTCTCTCAGTGCTCTACCTCAGTTATGCCTCATTCCTGAACCTGCTTCCCTGTATTTTTTAAGTGCATTAGTGCTAAAAAAGAGTGCCCTAGTCTGTATCAAAAAAGTGCATTTTGTGCAATTTTTTATTTACTAATCCATCTCGGATTGGTAAATAAAGAGAAAAAAATGATTGCCTCATTTTGAATGCTCACGCATCTGTGTTGACGCCCACCTACAAAATGACACAATGGCCGCTTCATAACGCTTTTTTAATGTTATTTTCAGCAACGGTGTACTGCAGCTGCACTACTGTACAGCATGATTAAAAATTATTTCCAAAGCCAATAAGTCTCATAAATGAGACATATTGGCCTTGCCAAAACTTGTTGAATGTGTTTCCCTCATTTTGCGACTATTCACACTTTGTGAATTCTTTCTACATATATTTTGTGTATCACTATTTGGAAATCTGTAATTGTAAAGCATATCTATGGGCATTTAGTCCCATAAACTTGCAACATGTTACAAACTATCTACAAATACAGGACCAATGAAGACTGAAAAAAAGAAGGAATTCACCATCTGGAAATCATTGAACCTGCAACAGAGTGAAATTGGGTTTCTGGGGTGAAATGTCCTCAGATATGATGTTATTCAGTGCTAAGTGCTAGATCACTATACCTATTGTCAGAACCCCTTTCAGAGGGCCACACAGGGGTTACTTGGCCCAAACATGGGGGCTGAGGCTTTTTTCGCCTGTTGTCCAGAGACCTGACCTACTATAAATTCTCAGCAACTGGGCCCAGTACCCCTTCTCGGGGGAAGTGGGACTACAGCTTAGCGAACACAACTCATAGCCCAAAGAGCGCACATCAATGTCAATAAATCAATGTCAAGTCAAATACTTATTTTTCTAATAAAAATAAGTCATTTTTTTCTAGCCTTACGCTTTCAAATCAATGTTATAACATATATAAAGCAATAACGTATTTTCCCTTTAGGTCAGGGCTCTAGTGTTCCACTGACAAATCCCTATCCCACACGCTCTTCATAATGGGGTAAAGGTTACTCCCAAATCAGTGGTGGCCGCATCCAAGGAATGCTCACTAATGGGCCTTAACTCAAGAGGCCACTCCGACTCTTAGCAAAGTAGTCAAAAGTGTCTTGGTGCTGCAATACCCTTAGCAGTGAGTCCCCTGGAGCCTGATAGGCCCTTAACCTGTCTTACCACCCAAGCAGCATGGAATCGTGCAGCGTCTCATCGGTGCCCTGTTCTGCAGGCCCTTGCAAGGCTCCGGTCCTGTTTGGAGTGCCAAATGCATGTGGGAGGCAAAGCAGGACCTGGCAGCCACAGGCTGTCCTTTGAGCTTACACAGTGGGCTCTAGCAGCGATCAGAGATGCTCTTGGGCTCTTCCTGCACAATAAGTTCTGCACTCCCCAACAGGAGAGAGCGGCTTGGATTACAATGCTTCTAATCGGTGTTCCAGTGATGTGAAGACGCACCCTCGGTGTCCTCCTCTGTTCACAGGGGCAGGTTGGGTGCAATCCTCAATGCTTCTTTGTGAGTTCCTCTGGGCCAGTAGGCCCGTCACTAGTCTTATCCACTCCAGCAGTGAGAAGGCTTGCAGTGTCTCAGCGGGTCATCTGTCCACAGGCACTCACATTGCTCTGGTGCTGTTCAACGAGTCATCTGCATGCAGGCTATCTCCTGAGCTTATGTGGCCAGCAATACCAATGATCGGAGGTGCTCTGGCGCTCCTCGTGCCTGGTAAGCCTTGCACTCCCCAACAGGTGGGGCTGGTGGTGTTAGATTCCAATGCTCCCAGTGGAGGTCTCAGTGATGTGGTGAGGCTCAACCACCATTCTCCTCAGTTGACGGATGCAGCTCATACACAATCCTTGATGCTTGGTGGTGACCCACGGGTCACGCAGTTCACAGTTCTCGGGCAACGGCTTATCCTCTGCAACTTTGGTACTTTGGTATCGGCAGCCACCCCTGGTATACGGGGTCACTGCTAGGCTCCGCACAGCTTTGGCCATTTTAAACCATCAATACCTTTCATGGTAGGCCTTCCTGGCATATGGGGGTCATCTCAACCAGCACTTCACATGCTAAACTTGCCCCGCATGGCACTCTTCTCACTGCTATCTTCACGGCAGTCGTCTCCTGGCATTTGGGGCATCACCAACTGGAAACTGCACATGGGCAATAACCCCATTGATGCAGCAGCTGTCTGCTTACACCTTACACCGGGAGTCAACTCAGTTAGGCTCCCAACTGCACCTCACTCCCTCCAACACTCTCTTCTTCCTCACAAGACACACTGGTCCTAGTAAGAAGGCAGGCGCTGGTGCTCTAGGCCACAGAGCTGGTGGTTTTGGTATCCCAGCAGGGAGACTAGCAAACCTTGGCCCCCAGTCCTAATCGCAGGCAGAAGTCTTGCAGAGCTTCCCTTCCTCACACAGCCTGTCTGGCTGCTTGGCAGATGACAATTTTTAGGGGCTCAACCTTTCATTCTTATAGTCTATTTCTAGACACCAAATGTGATTCAGGGTCTGTGAAGTTTTATGTTGGGGTCCTGAATCTTTTGAAGAACACATTTCTATTCTCCCTCTTCCTCTTGAACGCGCTGTCTGTCACAGCAAGAGACACTCTGAAGCTGATAGTCCCACAACACAGGCCATGTAAGTGACTAGAGTCACACCTGGATGTCAGACACAGTGATATGTGCATCAAAGGTGTAATCCTGGGCTCCAAGCCCTACTCTTTATGATTCACTTAACAGCCCCATCTGCTCCCTGAGATATATTCAGGCTGCTTCTTTGTGATCTTTCACTGAATCAAAGAGCACCCTTTGAAGTGTACAGAGGGAATCTCTCTCCCTTCTCCAGCGTGTCCCATCCAGCTCACAGGAATGTAGCACTACACATATCTGTCTGGGGGATTCCTCTGCTCTTCATGTCTTCAACAGGCTCGTCTGGGCTGCCCATAATAGAACCCTGAGTCCTCCATTACAGGCACACTTGCTTTCAGTGTATGCACACAGCATATACACTAACCAGTACTGTTACCTCCATGCATTGTGGCACCCTAGGCACACATACATTCATCACACACATTCTTCTTCGCACACTGCATAGTATTGAAGACTTTCTGTATTGTCATGGTGTGCCTTTTGCGAGCACACAAACTGCTCACACACATTCACAATGTGCACACTGCCTCCTAATATTTCATGCTTTCTTCACCTTTTGATCTTAATATACACTAGCCTACTTTCTATCTATCTTTTTGTAAGGGACTTGTCCCAGATGTACAAAGTGTAAGCGATCCAGAAATCCGTCAACAGCTGATTTGCAGATGAAAGAACAGCATGCTGCTACAGGAAAAGGCAAGTTCCCAAAATTAGCACATGGCTGTGTAAACATTAGAAAACTGTAAATTGTGAAAGAAAAATACGATTCACAATTAAAGATTCACGTCGTGATAGCTGGCAGCAATTCCCATACTCAACATAATTTTTCACCACAGCCTCAGAAAACAAAAGTATACTGGTAGTAGTGGCTCATGCTACCAGGTATCCTGAAGCAATTCCCCTTCTGACTACTACAGCCCCTAGAGTAGCCAAGGCCCTCATTGGTGTCTTCATCAGGGTAGGGTTTCCTAAGGAGGTGGTGTCAGACAGAGGTACCAACTTCATGTCTGCATATCTGAAACACATGTGGGATGAGTGTGAAGTACCCTACAAATTCACTACACCTTACCACCCACAAAACAATGGTCTTGTTGAGAAATTCAACAAGACATTGAAGGTATGATCGTGGGGCTCCCTGAAAAACTCAAAATGAGATGAGATGTCCTCTTGCCACAACTACTTTTTGCTTACAGAGAAGTGCCACAGAAGGGAGTAGGGTTTTTCCCCTTTGAAATTCTGCTTGGCCATCCTGTGAGGGGACCGATTGCACTTGTAAAAGAAGGTGGGGAGAGGCCTCTCCATGAACCTAAACAAGATGTGGTGGACTATGTATTAGGCCTACGTTCCAGAATGGCAGAGTGCATGGAAAAGGCATCCAAAAATCTTGAGGACAGCCAACAGCTCCAGAAGCTGTGGTATTACCAAACAGCTGCACTGGTGGAACTCCAACAGGGCAACAGGTGTTGGTTTTGGAGCCTGTGATACCAAGAGCCATCGAAGGCAGATGAAATGGCCTTTACCCCATCCTGGAAAAGAAAAGTTAGGTCACCTACTTAATAGACCTGGGCATTGGCAGGCACCCCAAGAGAGTGATCCATGTGAACAGCCTGAAGCTTTCCTGTGACAGGGTTGATGTGTCCATGCTGTTGGTCACTGATGAGGACCAGGAGACAGAGAGTGAACTTCTTCCTGGCCTCCTCTCTCGCAGTCCAAAAGATGGGTCAGCTGATGGAGTTATCTACTCAGAACCCCTCACTGCCTAACAGCAGGCTGACTGTACGCATGTCCTGCAGCAGTATGCTGGGCTCTTCTCCTTAACCTCTGGCCAGACACACTGATATATACCCATGATGGGGACAGGTTGCCTGTGTAAACAAAGATCTATCAGCAGTCTGACCAAGTTAAAGAGAGCATCAAAGCAGAAGTAAGCAAAATGCTGGAGTAAGGGTGGGTTATTGAGCCCTCTGAAAGTGGTCTTAGGCCCCAAACCTCACCCCAAGGGTGAAAAAGAGAGATAAGGTTCTGAGTGAACTATAGAGATCTCAAAGCTGTCATTAAGACAGATGCTCACCCCATACCCTGGGCTGATGAGCTGATAGATAAGCTAGGGGCAGTAAAAATTATCAGCACCTTTGACTTAACTGCAGGGTACTGGCAGATTGGAATGGCCAAGGAGAAAACAGCATTCTCCACACCTGATGGGCATTATCAGTTTACTGTTATGCCCTTTGGTTTAAAGAATGTCCCTGCCACCTGCCAAAGATTGGCGAATCAAGTCCTTGCAGGGTTGGAGATCTCTAGTGCAGCATAGTAAGATGATATTGCTGTCTTTAAATCCTCCTGGCATGATGACATGGTCCACCGGGAACAGGTTTTAAAGGCCTAACTATGAAGGCAACCAAGTGCCAGATAGGGCAGGGAACTGTTGTATACTTGGGCCACCTTGTAGATGGAGGCCAAGAGCAACATTTACAGCCTCAGATCCAGACATTTCTGGACTGGGAAGCTCCAACAGCTCAGACCCAAGTCAGGGCATTCCTCTGCTTGACTGGGTTTACAGGTTTTTTTAAAGGGATATTGGTCCATGGTGATCCCCCTCACAGAACTGACCTTCAAGAAGATGCCAAAGGAGGTACACTGGACAGTTAGCTGTCAAAAGGCTTTTGACCGCTTGAAAGAGGCAATGTGCTCAGCACCTATTCTGAAAGCTCCGGACTACTCCAAGCAGTTTATTGTTCAGACTGATGCCTCTGAGCTATGGATAGGAGTGGTCCTATCCCAAACCAATGATGATGGCCAAGACCAACCTGTTGCTTTTATTAGCAGGAGGCTACTCCCCAGGGAACAGCGTTGGAGCGCCATTGAGAGGGAGTCATTTGTTGTGGTTTGGTCCCTGTAGAAGTTGAGACCCTACCTGTTTGGGACCCACTTCCTAATCCAAGTTGACCACAGCCTTCTCAGATGGCTAATGTAAATGAAGGATAAAAATCCCAAACTGTTTAGGTGGTCCATCTCTCTACAGGGAATGGACTTTACAGTGGAATACAGACCAGGGACTGCTCATGCCAATGCAGATGGACTTTCCTGGTACTTCCACTTAGACAATGAAGACTCTCTTGGGAAAGGTTAGTCTCATCCTCTTTCGTTTTGGGGAGGGGGGGGGTAGTAAAGAACCCTTTTTTTGTATGATTACCCCATAACTTTCTGCCAGATATCTGATGCCAAGTTGACTTAGTATGCCCTGGATCCCTGCCAATTAGTTTCCCAGGGCCTGTGTTCTTTCCCAAAACTGTACCTTTGTCTCCACAATTGGCACACCTCTGGGCCACATGTAAGTCCCTTGTAAAAGGTACCCCTAGTACCAAGGGCCTTGTCACCAGACAGGGCTTCTGAGGGCTGCAGCATGTATTATGCCACCCTCAGAGACCCCTCACCTGAACATCCACACACTGTCATTGCAGGCTGCATGTTTTGGTGTAGACTAAACTGAAAAGCTAGGATGACATCCATCCCTGGGTTCCATGCCCACTGATACTGCCCGTGGCATGTGTAAGTCACCCCTTAGCAGGCCGTACAGTACTAAAGGCAGGGCGTGCCATACAAGCGGTCAGGGCATAGCTGCACTAGCAATATGCCCCTACAGTGTCTATGCCATTCACAGGCACTGTCATTGCAGTGAAGCCATTTTGAGTATAGGTGAGGCGAGTTTGTAATTACGAACACCACAGCCCCAGGACGTCTCCACTGAAAAATGGGAAGTTTGGTGCCAAACTTTCCCAACACATTAAAACCACACTGATGCCAGTGTGAGATTTAATGTAAAATGCATTCAGAGGGCATCTTAGAGATGCCCCCTGAAAAACGACCAGCCCTGGTGTGGTTCCTGACTGGCAACCAGCTATCTGCCACCACCAGAAAGGTTTCTGGACCCCTGGGTAAAGAGCCTCCGCTCTCTGGATGCTGAAACAAAGCCCATCCTTGGAAGAGGTGTCACGCCTCCTCCCCCAGGATGGGCAGGATTCACGAAGAGGAACCTTTGAAGGACTACCACCTTTGTTAGCTACCCCTTGCCTTTTGCTGCCATCAGCAATTTGCCCCCCACCAGTTCTGACCCCTACTCTGAGGAGTCGAATCAGCGGAAAATCTAGCCAGGAAGGGAGGTGTGCCCACCTTTGCCAACCACAGGTGGGGGAGGTGACGTGAAGCACACATCTCAGTCCCCTCCATCTTGAAGGTGAGGGACTCACCCATTCAGGAAGAGGTCTATGCCCCCCTAAAACTGGAGGGTGGCATTATGGGAGGTGTAGACACCCCAGGGAAGGGACACATTGGTCCCTACCTGCACACCTGTGTAAGCCCCTAAATCTAGTATTTAGGGGCACCCTTGAACCCTGCCTCTTCAGATTCGACGGACCAATGAAGAAAACAGAAGAAGACCATTGCCGGACCAGGAACTGAACTGCTGCAGACAAAGCCCTCGAAAAACCCTGCCACCTATAGCCAGTTCGACAATTGGACCTGCTGTCATTCTAGGAACACTGCAAGGCCTCCAAGAAACCCTGAAGACCTTTCAGCCTTTAAACCAATCTCCAAGAAACTCCAGGACCTAGAGGGATCATAGTGACCCAAGGAAACAAGCTGACCACAGCTTTGTTCCCGGGAGTCTGTACACTCCTCCAAGTGGCATACTCCTGCCCCGCATGCTCAACTACGGCCTCTCAGAGATGACCCAACATCGGCAGAACTCTTTCATCTCCTGCACATCTCCATCTACTTGACTGCGACCGCTGGGCCGCGGGGCCTCCCTTTGAGCTACAGTGACCCGCTGACGATGACCGCAAAGGTTCCGGCATTGTCGATCCACTTCCTCCCATTCACCCCCATTGTTCACCGTTGGCCAAGAGAGCAAACATCATTGCCGGTATTGACCGCCATGGTGTAGATACTGAACCCTGCACCCAGCCACCCCAGTGCCGCAGGTGGTGCAGTGCCCAGCTCAAACTAACCCTTGCCTAGGGTCGGACTAATCCTCAAGGACTGGCAATGTAAGTCGTGTACTTACCTGCTGATACATAACCCTGTTTTCCTTCCTTAGGATTACATTGCATTCTATCTATTATCTAAGACTGTCTAGCCTTTTAAAGTGTTAAATGTTATTGTTTTGGATTGACAATACCAATGTATTTCCAAGACCATTTTTGCTGCCTTTCTGAAATTATTACTTGCCTGTAACTGAGTTCACCTTGGTTTCTAAGAATAAAAGTAACTAAAGTAATATTTTTGCAAAACATTGTTCCGGAGTAAGTCATTGAGTGTGTGTTTGTATCTTGTATGAGTGTGTACAAAAATGGATTCAAACTACCCTCTGATAAGCCTAACTGCTCAGCCCAGCTAAAACTACATTGAAAGGAAGGTATTATCTACTTTAAACTCTGCCATACCATTGGGGACTCACTGGACTCTGTGCACTCTATACCCTTTTTGGCAAGACCCGGAAGTATCAGAGCGCTTTCCATAAGGTTCCACAGAAATTACAAAATTACATCAGTTACACGTTACATTAGTTACTAGAAAAACATTTCAAGAGAGTAGAAGACGAAATAAATGGAGCTTAGAAGGGTAAGGGGGTGGGGAAAAGGGGTAGGCGGTAGATAGGATGGAGAGACGGAGAGTCTGCCCAAAGTCCGGCTGGGTAGGTGACGGCCGAAGGGGAAGTCAACAGCCCATCTCCTCTTTAGCTATTGGGTACCTCCACCGGACATCAGCCAAACAGCTAGGTACTTACAGGGGCTTTCAGTCAGCTCTCTTCACTCATTGGTCTGTTGTTTAGTCAGTCACATTTTTCCTCCGCCCACTACAACATACATCAGGGGTAAGTGAGGCAGCCCAATTCAGCCAGCTTCACTGTGAGTTACTGCAGTCTGTACTTCCAGAAAGAGCATTTCCACACTTAAAATAGTTTCCCTTAATGCCAATCACTATACTATGGCATTATATACATTTTGACACAAAAAAAAGATTTGTGCTTTCGGCTGTTGCGTTTTTTTACATTGATGAGGACCAAGCAGCTTTCCCAATAATAACATTTTGCAAGAACCATAACAATACAAGCTTGACAAACCCAAAAGGCAGGCGTCCACTGACATACCTATTGGACTTGCCAATTCTTGTTATTCCGGTGTAAGTGCACCAAAGCACCATTTGGACATGATAATTGATACCAGCTTTCATTATTAATCAGTGACTCACACCAGTCCCTCTCCACATTTGCATCAACCAAATGAATGCAGTGGGGCTGAACTTCTTTCTAAAATCTGCCCCCATTGGTCATGAATTATTTACTTCTCACATATGGTGGGTGGCTATTATGCCAAATGATGTGACTGTGCTAAATAGAATGAGTAGCCTTACAAATCTGAAATTCTGGTATTATAAAAGTCAGCCTATTGTTACTGATCACATTATGGCTGAGGGCTTGCTATCTGTGATAGAATCTCAATACATCATCAGGCTTTGGAACTAATTGCTTTTTCTTAATTAAAACAAGAGGAAGTTATTTGAATTCTCCCTGCAGACTGTAGTTTGAGGAATTACACAAATCAACTCTTTGCACGCCTCTAGTTCACGTTTCAAAGACGAAGTGCACTGTGCACATCCATAGTGTGGCATTGCCTAATGTACACTGGAGCCAGAAATGTGCAGGCCCGGAAGTTCGTAAGTGGCCATGTGATATATGGGACACCTATAGCCAATCCAAAGCGTTATCCTATAGTCTTTTGCATGCTGGAATTTTGAAGCCCATACTTGTAACGGTGGTACCAAAATTTAAAGTCCGAAAATGCGAACTGCTGTTAGTCACAAATCAGGACTTGTATGAGGCAGTTGCGTTGCTTGGAGGGGGTGGGGGGGTCCGCCCCGGGCATCACTTTTTTTCTATATTCTCCCTCGTCGGCGTCGCTAAACGCCCCCCCCCCCCACATACCCCCGCTCCTTTTCGTCTGTCACCCGCCCCCCCCCCCCCTACCCCCACTCGTCGTGGTCTTTCGCCAGCACCCCATTCGCCCCCACTCTTACCGGCACTGGGAGGCAATCTAAGGGAACGCCACTGGTTCGATGTTTCATAAAAGGAGGGCCACTGGAATATGGCGATTTTGCAGCCGCTGTACTCTTCCCACATAATTATGCATTTGCCGTTTATTCTGTCATCCGCTGCATATTTTGCAGATGGTAACGAAAAATAGATCACTGCACAGTGGAAGGTCGTTCACAAAGGATAACTGGACAACTTTCTGTTATATATTGTTGTATTTGCGTGTCAAAAATTGTGATAATCAGGTGGCACCTTTCCCCAGACAGTGTTAACATGTGTAACAAGCATCACCATTACGTTTGCCCTTGGCTATCAGCATTTTGGGGCAGATATACGAGGACTGGCTCATCCCTGCATATCAGCAGGGATGTGCCAGGTAAGATGCGTCACGCAAGTTTACCATTGCGCCACCACAGGTGCGCCGCATTTACAATGCGGCGCATCGTGGCGCAAGGATAAACAGATGCGTGAGGCATCAGATGGAGTAAGGGCGGCGCATTGCTGGAGTCGTGTCGCAGGCGCGACGCAACTCCAGCAATGCTCAGGGGCTGCCCATACCTAACATGCTGCGTCACGTCTTACGCCTGCTTCAAGCTGGCGCAGGGTTTTGATGCAGCGGCGTCGGAAGAGTGACTCAGTGAAATCTTGTAGATTTCACTGCGTCACTTTTCCGAGGCCTATTCCGACGGAACGCCCACCCTGCATACATTAAACCTGACGCAGGTTTAATGTGGCGCAGGGCTTTACAACGTGACGCATCTCCCTAGATGCGTCACGTTGTAAATAAGGCGCGACATGGCGCATGGTTTACGCCACCGCTGTGTCACAGAAGTGACGCGACGGTGGCGTAAATGTGTCGAAAGGGGCGTGTAAATATTCCCCTTTGTCTTTATCATGATTGATTCGATTTGTCATGGCGTTTGCAATACTTTATTGTTGCGGGAGCAGCCAGACACTTGCCAATGTATATAGGAAATTACCTAAAAACACAAATATTGTTTCAGTCTCAAAAAGCACACATTAAGACTTCAGAGTAAAAAGTGTAAACAAATAAAATAAAAAAGCAAGGCACTTTTCTATCTATACGCCCAAGATTTTGAACAACATCTCCATATATTTCAGGACTGCATCAACGCTGCTTCAATATAGGACAGAGTTGAAGGCTCCCATCTTTAAAGAGCACTACATCCCAATGCATTAACCGTCCACAACCCAGCTACCTCTCCTCACACTAATTGACGTTATGCACTATGCTGCCTTTTTGCTACATCTGTGCTATAGACATAGCATGTACGTACCTATGTACATGCAGACATACATTGCCAAAGAAGCTGCTGGCACTGAGGAGAACTACCTTGTGTACTTATGTGCTCTTGTGAAGGAGCGCAGTGCCGCCAAAGTTAGCCAATGGCTGTTGGAGCCAGACCTGCTGCTGCTTGCTGTGTGCCTCTGTAGGCTATTATATTATATATGTAATTTTAGTAAAATCAAAAGGTCTTAGCTTCCAGTAGACTTCAAAAGACATTATACTGAAGTAATACTATCACATTAAGGGGCATAATTTGCCTTTTCCTGCCAAATAATTCAGGCAACCATGCTGCATAACTTGGTCCTCCCGTTCCACATTATTCCAGTAGCCAGTAGCCAAGGCATGGAGATAGTAGGTAGGTATGAGTATCCCTAGCTTCACATGCATAGCCACTATCTGGTTGGTGGGAAGGGGTAGATGACTATAAAGAAGTAGCACAATATGAATATACATGCGAGGATTGAATTAACCAGGCTGCTTTGCGGTTCCAATATAATGGCACCCACTGTTCTCGAGAACACGGGAACCAAGCATCATCCAGCCACAAACAGGCGCAGGAACACTTGCTGAACAGAAGTTCTCTTATCAGCTGACTGGTTCCTTCCAAAGTTAGTCATTTTAAGTGCACCACTGTTGGCCTTACTCTATCTAACCTCTTCCAAAATCCAACCTTCAGTGACTTTGCAGTTAGGAGGCGGTGTAAGAAAAAACTTTCGCTGTCAAAAGGGAATTTTCATAGAATTCCTCAGATTCTCCTGATATTATCTCAGAATATCGCCCTATAGTGTCCATAATGTTCAAGTAGTTCCATTTTATGTAGAAGACCCCAGTGTGGCTGGCTGGTCACTTTTAGGGTGAGCCATGCACCAGAACCAAATCCACTAGAATTATGCTATCCATGACCACAACCTTCCATCCTCTGAAGTCACCTTTGGGCAATAAAAATATAACATGAGTTCCATGTGCATTTCTTCAGGACAACACATCACTTTGGAAAAATTCGCAGATGATTAATCTTTGAGGGATTGTTCTCAAGGACGTATGCTTGTCACTGATTTTTCATTACTCTCAAGTCTCCTTTATGTCACATAAAGGTTAAACTCAGTTTTTCTTTCATTATATTTACAGGTAGTGTATCCTCATTTCCTTAAGGTATCCTTAAACCCTACCATTAAACCTTAATTCTTCCCTTACTCTTTTCCTATAAGACACCCATAGCCAAGCAGGAACCCATTACTCCACATAAAACTTTAACTACTAAATTATTCCCAAGCAGGGCCGGCTTTAGGGTAGTGTGATCAGTGCGGCCGCACTGGGCGCTGACCTTTGGAGGGGGGCGCTGACCTCAGGGGGGGCTGTGTATAGTAATAGTTTCTGACTGACAAGATGAGGGGCACTTTTGCTTGGTGGTAGTGAGAGAATCCAAAGAGGCGGTCATGGTGTGTGGGGGCGCCAAAAATTATTGTTGCAGGGGCGTGGCTAGCAGCCCGAGAAAATGGCCGCAGCCTAAGGAGTCTCCGCTGCCCGAAGAACTTCCCTGCAGATCCACACACTGATCCAGAGGCTGTACCCGCACCCATGCATAATTAGTGATGTTGGAAGAACCCGCGCCCGCACTGCTGGTGGTTCGAGCATGGATAAAGGCTCCCAGAGACAGCGATGTCGGACGGACGAATGTGGCCTACCTCAGTGAGATCAGCCGGGGACTAAAGTTGGTGAGGTGCCGGTCGTGGCACACACAAAGGTCCGGAGCCCATCGAGAGCGGGGCACAGTCTCGGGGCTAGACGGAGAAGACCCGGCACGGATCTAACACGGATCTACCACCTCGACAAATTGGGGTAATTAGCAGCCACATAGACAGCATCCGTGACCACGGAGGATTCCGACAGCGACGCCAACAACATATCAGAGCCTCTGTGCAGTCTGAAACAGAAAGGGGCAGCCTAGCTACAGCGCGAGCCCCGAGATACACACTGCACAGCAACGGCCCGAGGGGACACCCTGCTGAGCGCTTCCAGCTTACAGACGACCAGAGCACTAACCCTCGGCGTAGTTCGCGAAGTAGCACTTCGCGATGCTATGCAAAGTGCAGTTCGCACTACGCGAGCTACGCGTAGCACTTCGCGAACTGCGTAGTACCTTGTTCGCACTGTGCCAGATGTCGTTTTCAATGATTGCACAGTGCGGACAAGCAACCGGCACTGTGCAATCATTGAAAATGGCATCTTGCACAGTGCGAGCTGTAGTTTTCTGCTGCTCGAGTAGATTTTTACTCGAGCGGCAGCTTTCTCAACGCGAACTGGTAGTTCCTCATCGCGAGCATACGCGACCACTCGCAATGAGAAACCTGACCTCCTCGCGTTGGGAATCTCGCCGGGAGGTTTATTTTCCATGCTCGCGATCGCCAACTTGATGTTGCTGATCGCGAACAAGGAAAAAGTCTCGCCGGGATGTCATTTTGCTTGCTCACGGTCGCCAACTTGACGTTGAGGACCGCGAGCAAGCAAAAAATGACCCAGCACTACGCAACACTACGCTACGCGTGTTCGCACTGTGCTACGTGCAATTCGCGTAGTGCGAAGTAGCGCGAACTTTGCAAACTACGTGAGCGTAGCGTAGTGCTTTGCCCAGGCTTACAGAGCACCAGAGGTAGGAAGTAAGCCCCCCCCCCAGGCCCCACCAATAACAACTGCATCCACTGCACAGTATTGACGCAGGCGGCCCATTCACAACCCTGAGGGGGGTATCTGAATCCGGCAGTCTGCTACCACCCAGGCAAGGGGTGCCACCGCACTTTAACAACAGACCGCATAGCGGCCCCTGTACCCACAGATCCTGAAGGCATAAACTCCACAGTGGTACCCTACGGAGTGCGGTGCAGTGCTGGTGGTGAGAAACCCGAAAGGCCGCGTGTGTTAGGGCAGCGCACTGGCAGGCAGCGAGGAATACCGCCCGACACTGGAACGTCGCAGTCCGCCGTTCCCACTGCCAAAATGAGTGGCAAATCCCAGAAGGGCATGCATCAAGCAAAACTGGAGAAATTTGCCTACGCCAAACCGCTGATTGAGCATGCAGGTCAGGACACCACGTCTGCATCTAGCTCAAAGGACACTGAGAAACATGAAATTACACTGCAGGACATTATGACCACACTAAATAGTGTCCACGCATCCCTAGATTCCCGTATTGGGTCCCTCTCAGTGGAAATGTCCCTAATCCGAGCTGATCCCAACAAAATGTCCGCCAGAGTCTCAGTGGTGGAAACCACGGCAACGGCCCTCGTGAGCGATACGTCCACCCTCAAGAAACAGGTTCACCAACTCGAGGCGGACAACAAACTGCTGGCTGCCAAGCTCGAAGATCGGGAAGGCCGGTCGTGGTGGAATAACATTCGCCTCATAGGTGTACTGGAACGGGCAGGTGGCCAGGCGCTTGACCTCTTTGTTGAGGACCTCATCACAAACCACCTCCAGCCACGGGGCCTCTCCAACTATTTCTCAGTTGAAAGGGCTCACCGAGTACTGGGTGGGAAACCCAAACCGGGGCCGCCCCCAAGGCCCATTCTTGCCAGTAGTTTCAACTACCGGGATCGTGACGTGATATTGCAAACTGCTCGTATTGCCCCTCCACTGCGACTTGAAAACTATACTATCACAATTTTCCCGGACGATACGGCAGCAGTCACGAAACAACGCTGTGGATTCATTGCAGTTAAAAAGACACTCAGAGACCGTGGATTTAAATATTCCATGCTGTTCCCCGCTAAACTAAGGGTAGAAGCTGAGGGCAAAGTATGTTTTTTCCTAAGACACGAAGACGCTCAGGAATGGCTGGAGGGTTGGCGCAGGGTCACAGGATCGACTAGAACGGGCGGTGGTAGCGGACGACGTGGAAGAAATGGTACGCTGGAAGACCAAGAACGGACGGATGCAACGGACGGACTGCCGTAACCCAGTGGAAAGGTAGACCATACCTAAGGCATGGAAGAACACTGGCATAAATGGACAATCAGAACTTAATTGCTTATTGACTGATTAAGCCACCAACTGGCCGATATCTGCAAGTGGACAAAGTGCTGCGGTACAATCCTATAAAGATAGCAGTGGGGACTTAAAAACTTTTTGTAGGGACCCATTTGACACCTAGAACGTATCCTTTATGGCAATCATGGTTGGAACGGGTACAGCCATTAAAGTACATGATGTAATTGGGGAGGTATAAGGGCACTGCGGATGATCTCACCCCCCGTTATAGTATTGGGAAAGGGTACGGAGCACTCTGCACAGATGGGGAGGCGGGTAGTTTTAAGTCCGTCATGCAGGGAGGCAGGGAGGAGGGAGGGTGCCGGGTGGATTATTAATTGTTATTTATGTTTTTTTGTTTGCAGGTTCTAAATGGGTGGCGGTTAGCTACTTTTACCCAAATACTGCGCATCTGACACATTACCAACCCATTTCCATCGTTATACACTTGGACCATGACAGACATAGAAGCGAGGACTCAGCAGAGTGTTGATCCAGCGCCACCTCCCCTGACGCTGACTGCTCCCTTGTCACTACTCACGTGGAACGTACACGGGCTCGGGGAGAAGATAAAAAGAGGATTAGTTTTGCAATACTAAAACGACAGGCCCCTGCAGTGGCACTAATTCAGGAAACACACTTGGTGGGTCTATCACGTAGGGCACTGGACCAATGGGGTTTCCAAATGGTGGTGCATTCTGAATTCACCTCAGGGTCACGAGGGTTAGGTATCCTAGTACAAAAGCAATTCCCACTGATAATTATACGGACATAGACAGATGACCAGTGCCGATTTGCAGCCATCATATGCCAGTGGGAGGGACAGGCCTTTAATATAGTGACAGTATATATTCCTCTGGCGCTTCACACGATAGCCCTCACAGCCCTTAGTGAATTTTTACTCACCCTTCCAGAGGGGGAACTACTAATTGGAGGGGATTTTAATGCTACAATTTACGGTACTCTGGACCGACAACCCCACAAAGACCAGAGTGGCAGGACCTCCCGTCTATTGGGATTTCTCGAGGCGCTCGGTCTCATGGATGCCTGGCACTTCTACCATCCACTGACTCAGCAATTCACATTTCATTCCGGGGTACACAATAGCCACTCACGAATAGACTACTTCTTAACGTCAGCGGATGGTCTATTTAATATAGTAGAAATTAATACCTTGCCCAGGGGTATCTCTGATCACTCACCACTGCTATTAACATATACCCATAAACGTATGACTAGACGTCGCATTTTCCCCATATATCCCGGATACCTACATAACCCCAAAATTCTAAAAGATAACACCAACACAACACTATTTCCAAGAGAATGCCCAATCTGTTTCCTCTCTGGCCACCCTTTGGGAGGCCTATAAAACTGTCATTCGCGGCCAGGCCATTGCCTTTATTACAGGTCACAAGTCCGAAAAGAAGAAGGAGGTAGACACCATGGAGCTAGACTTACACCAAGCCGAGGTGCTCCATGTACTAAACCCAACGAGAGTGTCGGCCCACTCGCTACATCTTAAGCAACAAGAATATAGGGAGCACCTAAAAGAAGTGGTTAGGGCCAGATTGCAGGGTACGCAGCATAAAATTTATGAACTGATAGATAAGGCGGGAAAGCTTTTGGCCTGGCTTGATAAGAAGGAACGCGCTAAACGGTGGTTCGCGCAAATACGTGCAGAAGATAATGGGATTGATGCAAGGGAATTCAAGAAGGACAAGATGTCGTCTACAGGTAAGCGTGTGGATTTATTCAAGAGCACAGGAGACAGCAACCGCTTCCCAGCTGACCAGACACGTAACTGCCAATACTAGAATTCAGCTGGGTAAAGGAACACGCTAAGAACCCCATAGAGTGAACTCCTGAGGCGGAAAGCTGGGAGCAACGAGCACTTTTTAAAATTGTTTCTTTGTGTCTTTTAACCTACCCATCTGGCAACACCCTCGCTACTACTACCCCCGCACAGCCGATCTAAACGCTGTCGCGGGCCGCCACACTTTGCGACGTCATTCTGGGGAAGCCTGGTCAGGCCACGCCCCCTTTACAACAGGCCACGCCCCCTCCACCTTAAAACGCGCCAAATCCAAAGCGCTGGCAGATAGAGAGAACTCCTGAGGCGGAAAGCCGGGAGCAACGAGCACTTTTTAAAATTGTTTCTTTGTGTCTTTTAACCTACCCATCTGGCAACACCCTCGCTACCACTACCCCCGCACAGCCGATCTAAACGCTGTCGCGGGCCGCCACACTTTGCGATGTCATTCTGGGGAAGCCTGGTCAGGCCACACCCCCTTCACAACAGGCCACCCCCCTTCCTGTTTTTCTCCTACTTAAACCATGTGCCTCCCACGTCCGCGCAGCGGGCGCGCCTTTGGCGCGCCGAAGGCGCGCCAAAGGCAAGCCCATCTGCGCCCGTCCGCGCCAGGACGGGCCTGAGGGCATGCCACGCTGCCCACTCCATCAGTTACTCACCTCAAGCACTCAGAGATCTTGAGAACACTGCCATTGTACCATCTCCTACGGCTCTGCATTGCATCTCCTCTGCTGGCCTCATGCGCCCCGACCTACCCCCCATCGACGGTCGTCTACCCCCAGTCATGCCGACTAGGAACACCACGTCCATCCGGATATCATATTTGAATACCCGCTCGCTAGTAAAACATTCTGAGGACATTCTCATCTTGCTATCCACTTCTAGTCCCGACATGCTTTTACTTACAGAGACGTGGCTCACTTCAGAATCCCTGCCAGATATTCTGGCGGCACTCCCCCCCGATTACTACATTCTCCACGCCGACCGCCCTGGCGACCGGCCTGGGGGCGGGGTAGCGGCCATCATCTCCAAACGCCTGAACTCCATCTCTTCCTACTCTCTCCCCCTTTCTGAGGTGGAGAATCTACTCATCAATGTGCAAACGGACACCGGTCCCCTCACTCTCCTCCTGTTATATCGTCCTCCACACTCCATGCCGTCTTTCTCTACCATCATGAGTGAACAACTGTCCTCCCTTCTTACACTGCACTCCCACCTCGCTATTTTTGGTGACCTAAATTATTGGTTCGGCGATACCAACGCCGGCCCCCATGCCACTGAGTTCTTCGAGACTCTTAAAAATCTGAATCTCGTCCAACATGTCTCTCAACCCACCCACATTAAGGGACATGTTTTGGACCAGATCTGGACCTGCAACCTGAAGTTGTCCCCACCAGACATACTCCCGTGTGCCTGGTCTGACCACCACCTGGTGGACACCACCATCACGGTCGCCGGTCAGACCCCTCTTTCCCTGATGGCCGGTGGCCTTTCCCGTAAATGGAGCTCTTACGATTCCCAGGGCTTCCTCACTACCCTGGCCGACTCCTGCCCAGTCATCCTCGACCCCACCGACATCGACGGGTTAGAACAAGATATGACCTCTTGGCTTGAGTCGGCTAGCGACCGGTTTGCCCCCCTAGTTAATTTCCCCTGTACCAGACACCGGAACTCTCATAGGTGGTTCTCCGATGATCTTAAAGCCCGGAAACTAAAAACACGCCAGTTAGAACGCACCTGGAGACATGACTACTCCAAATCAGCCAAACAATCCTATTTGGCCACTCGCAAAGACTTTAAAACAGCCATCCGTTCAGCCAAAATTGAACGCTTTTCCAACAGGATCTCCTCGGCAGTCGATAAATCTAAGGAGGTGTTCAGCGTCCTGAACGAACTAACTACTGACGACAGAACCCTCCCAGCCCAGACCCCCACCCAGGAAGCCTGCGATACCCTGAACACCTTCTTCTTAGAAAAAATCTCTACAATCAAAAAATCCATTCCTCCACTCCCCCAATTGCCATCACCGGACAATTCCCTTAACAACCCCTCGACCTTCACCTCCTTTCCTATTCTAGATCCCATCTCCTTGGAGGAACTAGCCACTCGCGTAAAATCTGGCTCCCCAAAAGACTGCTGTCCGCCGTTCATCCTGCGGAGCATATGTCTCAAATTACCCGATAGCATCTTATACCTACTCAATAGCTCTCTCAGCAGCGGCATCTGCCCCACCTCCTTTAAGGAGGCCATCCTGGTACCCCTCTTAAAAAAACCTGGTGCTGATGTGGCGGAGCCGTCGAACTATCGCCCCATTTCCCTCCTTCCCTATTTCTCTAAACTCATGGAGGCCCATGTCACCCGCTGCCTGTCAAGCTTTATAGAATCTTCCTGCTATCTTGAGCCGACTCAGGCCGGCTTCAGACCTGCCCACTCCACAGAAGCCGTTATCTTGGCAGTTCTGGACACACTCAGGAGTAACGCGGACGCGGGTACCCCCCAAGCCCTCGTCCTACTGGATTTGTCTGCCGCGTTCGACACGGTGGATCATAACATCCTTCTCCACCGTGTCGAGCAGGCGGGCATCCAGGGCGTTGCTCTTGAGTGGGTCAAATCCTTCCTCACGGGAAGAACACAGGCGGTTCGCCTAGGTCCTTACACTGCAAAAAAGACCCTCACTTCTTGTGGTGTCCCCCAGGGCTCTTCTCTCTCCCCGCTCCTCTTTAATCTTTATCTTCGTCCACTTATCCAGTCACTTCTGAAATGGGATATCGTCACCTATAACTATGCTGACGATCTACAAATTATCTTCTCTCTCAACTCACCACACGCCATCAAAACCTTTCACGGAGCCATGACTCACATCCAACTCTGGATGAACCAGAACCAACTGAAGCTGAACCCCGGTAAAACCGAGCTCCTTCTCCCCGTACTCAGTCACATCTACTGGGGTCCACAGTTCTGGCCTCCAGAGTTCGGCTCCCCCTCTACCCCAGCAAAAACAGTAAAGAGTCTCAGCGTCATTATTGACACCGAGCTCTCTCTCAGGGCTCAAGTTGGAGCGGTGGTCTCCTCTTGCATGTATCAACTCCGAAGGATCTGTAAAGTCCGTCACTTTCTGCCCCCGGCGGCATTTACTCAAACTATCATCTCGCTGGTACTCTCCCGTCTGGATTTTTCCAACGCCATCTACCACGGTCTGCCACAATTTCTGATTCAACGCCTCCAAGTTGTCCAGAATCAGGCGGCCCGCCTGATTCATGGAACTCCCAGATGGCAATCAGCCAAGCCTCTGCTCACGAGCTCCCACTGGCTCCCAATCGATCGAAGGGCCGCCTTTAAGGTGGCATGCCTCACTTTCAAAGCACTTCATTGCCCTAGCCCTGCCTTCTTAAAATCCCTCATCCGCCCTCACTGTCCCACACGCAATCTTCGATCTGCCCACCGCGATTTACTGACCACCCCCAGGAGTAAAACCAAGAGATTCGGCGGCCGTCGTTTCTCCTACCTAGCTCCTTTGCTTTGGAACCTCCTCCCTCTCCCAATCAAATCCTGTTCTTCCCTTCTGAATTTCAGAAAAATGCTAAAAACCCATCTCTTCCCCATCCTTATTTAGAATTCGTCATCTATGCTCCCCCCTCATCTGTTCTGTTTATCAGCGCCAGGAAGCTTCGGTGTCAGTGCGCTATATAAATCTCATTTAACATAACATAACATAACATTAAGTTCTAGAGTAATAATAGGGGAAGGACACAAAGGAAGGGCTAACAGAATACATAATAATAAACATTTACAACAGGGATCATAACAGACCCTCAGGACATAGTCAATGCATTAGCTAAACATTTTAAACAAGTATATACACCAATGTCCACGACGACGATAGAGGAGGTACGGACCTTCCTTAAAAATATTAAAATGCCTAAACTCACTCCAGAAGCGGTCTCCACACTTGAAGCAGACATCACAACAGACGAACTACAATTGGCAAGTCAGAGAAGGCGGTGGGGCCAAATGGCATACCAGTCGAACTCTACAAAAAGACAGCTAACACCATAGCTTCACATCTTTTAAGCATGTTTCTCAAGAGTTTGAAGGCAAAGGAGCTCCTGCGAGATCAACTCACTGCCACAATAGTGGCGATACCTCAACTGGGTAAGCCCCCCGACGACTGTACCTCCTATCACCCTATATCGCTGATCAATGCTGAAGCGAAAATTCTCGCTATGCTCCTAGCAACTAGATTAACCCCTCATCTCACTGCTCTAATACATCCAGACCAATCGGGCTTCATGCCTGGTAGGAATACGGCCCTCAATCTGAGACGCCTACATGGGGTAATGGCGCACATGCCCTTCATCCAAGAGTTGGCTGGTATTCTCTCCTTAGACGCCCGAATGGCGTTTGATATGGTGGAATGGCCCTTTCTTTTTGCGGTCCTGCCCCATCTCGGTTTTGGCTCCAAATGATGTGCATGGGTACACTTGCTGTACTCCAAACCTCTAGCTCATGTCACAGCAAACGGCCATATGTCAGGGGATTTTCCGCGGGGCGCGGAACACATCAGGGGTGCCCCCTCTTCACCGTTATTATTCGCCCTGGTCCTGGAGCCGCTGGCGGCGTGGATCAGATGGGAACCGATGATCCGGGGTCTCCATTGGGTGGCTGGCTGGGAGGACTACATCTCCTTGTATGCCAATGATGTGTTATTTATTTGGCATCTCCCAGACGGTCTATTCTTGTGAAATTAAACATATGCATATGTCTCCGGCTACACCATAAACTGGTCCAAGTCGATTATATATGTACTTCAGGGCCCCCCGCCGCACCTACCACAGGGGTGTAACTTGCAAATAGTGGGAGGAAGTTTTAAATATCTAGGTATCCATGTCACGCCAAGCGCCAACAAATTTGTTAAGAGAAACCTTATACCACCCCTGGAACGTCTTAGACGTGATTCGGTACACTGGCAAGCCCTACCGTTAACGCTGCTCGGGAAAGCGGCACTTTTTAAGATGATGGCGCTTCCCAGGTTCCTCTACGCCCTGAAGAATACCCAATTTCCGGTGCTACCAAGTTATTTTAAAGCAATAGCGGCAGAAGTCTCTAGTTTACTCTGACAAAATAAACCGGCACGCATTGCTATGGACAAATTGGTCCGAGGCTGGTATGATGGGGGCATAGTGCTCCCGAACATACAATTATATTACTGGGCATCACACTTGAAAGTAATTAATCAATGGATACATGCCCTGCAGACAGACCCTGCATACAAAGCAGACCAATATGGATTGGGAGAAGGGGACGTCATGAGAGCTTTATATACAACAAAGCGAACTATCCCATTAATCGGACCCGCGGCATATACGGTTCGGGTTTGGTACACTGCCCAAAAAAAACTAGGCTGGAATGGAGTGGTAACTCGGCTCACTCCGCTCTGGGAGGCACAGTGCCTGGGTAGACTTCCGAATAGTAAGGGCTTCCACAGGTGGGATTCTATAGGTATCTCTATGGTGGGTGACTTATTGGATAAAGGGAAGATGGTTACATTTGAACATCTACAGGAACACTATGAGCGGCATCCTCCGAAAAATTTAGATACATGCAGATCAGACACGCACTTATGGTGATAATGCCACCTGACACCACACTTCCTGAGGCCTCCCCCCCTGGAGGATAGGTTGCTGACCGAATACATGGACAAGAAGGCTACCTCTCTCACTTATCGTAAACTGGTCAACAATCTACCTGATCCGACGCTATCCTTACGCACAAAATGGTCTGATGATCTGGGGGACCTAGACGACACAGACTGGCAGGAGGCGCTTTCATCTCCTCGTGAAGTGGCAATACCATCCCGACTTGAACTGGTGCAGCTAAAGCTATTACACTGCACATACTATACCAGAATGACCTTGCACAGAATAGGGAGTACCGTAGATCCGCTTTGCCTGAGGGGATGCGGGGAGGCGGGAATGTTCTACCACACAATATGCCAATGTACACAAATAGGACCCTACTGGGTAGCGGTAATGCGAACCATTTCTCAAGTAAGTGGAGTCTCGGTTACACCAGAACCAAAACGGTGTTTATTAAATATTTGGGAACCCACCGATCATAATCATGCATCACAGGATTGGGTGACCCTTGGGATGATGTTCGCTTAAATGCAATATTGCCCGTTTGTGGGGATCACGACTCTCCCCCACACTTCATGACTGGTGCAAGGACATGGATGGGGCCATGGTGGCGGAGAAGGTGACATATGTACATCGTGGCCGCCCCCGAAAATGGGAGAGAACATGGGGAGCGTGGAATAAATATAGGGGATGTATTTGTACTCCACCGTTGACAGCATCAGATGAAGGTTCTGAGTGAGGGGGTGGTGTGGGGGATGGGCGGCTTGCAATACTCCACTTTACTTATAAGGTACTAACTGGCTTGTTGATATGTCTATGGCAATTGAGAATGTGTAAAGAAAATATTATTAATCTACCAATTTGTAACTGCCTCTTACTATGCCCTGTTATCAATAAACAGAATTTAAAAAATAAAAAATTATTGTTGCACCGGGCGCCACCAACGCTAAAGCCGGCCCTGATCTCAAGTCTCACTCTTACCCTCACTTGCTATTCCTAAAGCTTCCCTTATTTGAACCCAAAACATAACTTTCCCTTGTGCATAAAATAACCCTTTACACAATAGTTACCTATTTATTTCTCGGGTTTCTTCCCTTTATTGAGATTATTATGTCCCAGGGCTGAACTGACCCAATACCGATAAAAAATTAATCAATTCATCTTTGGAGTGAATATAACTTAAAACAGAGAAAGAATATCTAAAATGTGTCTACCAATTGGAGTATTTGTGCTCTCCGGCAACTATGTGGAAATCAACAAAAAAAAGTTGCCAAAGTTTCAGTTTCACCTAGGCACCTCAGGGCCTTCTTCAAGACATGTAAGCAACCATATTGTGTTATATGGACTTGCAGTCATTAAGGTTCTTAGTACTTCAGGTCGTGCAAATGAAACCCCGCAAAGCCAACCATAGTTAGTCACTAAGGAATAGATGAATCTATTGCTGAGAGATGTGAGGTATTCAAACCTATATGTTATATTCTAGAAGCTTCAGCATTGTGAGTTGTCTATTCAAAGATCTAGCACTTTACTAATAATTTATTGCACCATCTAATAATATATATTCATCCATATATACACACATAAATGTATCCATAGATAAACAGACAGAGACAGACAGACAGAGACAGACAGACAGAGAGACAGACAGACAGACAGACAGACAGACAGACAGACAGACAGACAGACAGATAGATAGATAGATAGATAGATAGATAGATAGATAGATAGATAGATAGATAGATAGATAGATAGATAGATAGATAGATAGATAGATAGATAGATAGATAGATAGATAGATAGACCATTTACATGTTATTTGCTAATAAAGGTTAGTGTCACCTTGACACCAAACTATAATAATCACTGTCAATGCCAATGGATCTGGCTTATGAATGAAAGTACCTTTTGGGTCCTTGACGGGCTTAGGAACTCAATAAGTCATCATACAATTACTCTGCGACTCATCTTTGCATTCATACATCCGCAGACCTGCCAACCTGTAAATACATTTCACTGTGTGAGGGGGGGCGGCACTTTCGAGAGGAAGCTGCCTCATGCAGATCGCTGCCTATGAGACACGTGGCCCTCCACCAAGCCCACCACCCCGTCCCCACGAAAAAAAAACATCAAAGAGTTCCTGAGGCTTTTGCTGATGTCCTGTGGTGTTTTCACACCTCTTAATGAACATTGGCTGCTTACACCCTCAAAACACAAGTTGGAAATTCACTCTTTGTAGTGGTTTCCAGCTCACATTGCCAGCCACCATGTGATTTCAGCTCCGCACTGGGTGACCATGTGAAGGGAGCCGAAATCATGTGACATACGGTGGCACCATGTGAGTTGACAGGTCTGCATCTAGTCATCCATCAAAGGAATCATATTTACATTCAGCCTCTGACACAACCACAATAAAACACACACAATTTCAACAAAATATGCAAGATTAATTAAAAGAATACATTTAGAAAAAAAGAAAACATGCTTCCATCTTGGCACAGCAGGCATATGCTTCCAATAATAAAACTAAACCTTGCAGGGTGTTTTAAAGTTCCACGGCCAACTAAATTCCATAATGGTCTCCTGGTTTATAAAAAGTGGTCACGTGGGATGTGGCGCACTGAAGATGAAATGAGCGGTAAGCATGCCATTGTTAGCACTGCCTAGAGAACTGTAGCGACCTCTTAAGAAAAACTTTAATAAAAAGAATAGAAGTAACAAAACTATGCTAATGGGAACTATAAAAGGAGAAAATTGAAAGCTAAAGACTGGCCAATCAATCCTGACATCAAAGAGCTCTAATTTTCAGGTGGATGTACACATTTGATCAGAAAATACTGTCATTCACAGGGGAAGAAAACCAATGACAGGTGTGGACTGAACCTGATGTAACCACATGCATTCATGTATGGAGGCAGAGTAAAAATGACACTCAGAAAGATCAGTGGCAGAACAAAGATGACCCAAAGGCCCACTATGTATCTATATGAATATATTTATATATATATATATATATGGGTGAATGTATTACTTAATGATTTATATACAGCTAAGAAGAGATTCTAGCAAGAATTGCAGTGCACATCATCTTCTCTTCCTAGAGTTTGTCAGAGGTGGTAACCAACACCAACATCCTTCCTTACAAAGGCAATCTGTGACATTTCAGGCAACAAAATACCTATGTGAAGACATTAATACTGAGAAATAACAATCCACCCTTAAATGCCTATTGACTTTAACACCGGCTTTTCACAGTCAACAGAACAGGTGTTCTGTGCTTATCATAACTTTTCATAACAAAAGGACCAATGGCATCAGAAATACATTTCCCTGGTGACCCAATCACGCCTCTATCTGTTATTGGTTTGTCACCATATCCAACTGAGGCCTCCTGTACTGAGCTTAAGCTTTTCAACAAGGCAACCAGCGGGCATACAATCATAAAATTACTTAGTATGCGAAATTATAGTTGACAAAGCAAAGTACTCTTTCTACTAAGAGGGCCTAAGAAGAATTCTGGCAGGGTAAACAGCACCAAAATTCTTGCCCACTTTGGTAATCTGGGAGAGTCCACATAACAAGAACCAAAATATTATATATATATATATATATATATATATATATATATATATATATATATATATATATATATATGTATATATATATATATTTCTCCAAACGTTCTCCCGTCAAAGACACAAAACGCGGCGCACACTCTCGACAATCTTGCAAATTTCTTTTTATTCCGCTCCAAGGGCAGACAAACGCGTTTCGGCCATGCTGGCCTTTGTCAATGTCAATGCACACAATGTTTGCACAGTATAAATAATCATTGTTCAACCTACGTCATTCCAGGTAAAAATAGAAAGAGGACTATCACAATCAAAGAACTCTTCAAAAGGCAGATCAAATTGGCAGCCATTTTGAACTAGTAAGGAAATATTCATATTCCTATAACTAAGGTTCTAAAGGTAAATCAATACATACATATATATATAGCAAATATTATAATCTTATGACAGGGTAATTCCAGAATTTATCGGAATATCTTTTCTTCATGGTTTTACGCCCTGAATGGGCAAAAGTACATATTTGCAAAAACAGACATCCTAAAGTATTTCATTCATGTAGGATCTAGCCCTGAATGGGCAATTGTCTTTTACCAAGTCACACTTTCTATCAATCATTTTGTGGGTTTGAACATATTTACAGTTAAAATCAATCTAAATCCTTACAAAATATAAATTTCTTTTAGGAGAAAAGAGCTTTCTACGGCCTTTATGCAGATATATCAAGTTTTTTTCAACACTATTTCCATAGTTCATTGGGGCCCTCTCATTTCACCACATCAAGTACCATTGTACCTCTTTTCAAATGATAGTACCATCTTTTCTCACTTTTTCACAATATGTTTTTTTTGACTTATTAATATTCAGTTTTCCTCATCAGACATTCTATACAGTTATTTATAGCAGTTTATGAAAAGATTTCCCCTTTTGGCTAGTATTTTAACCAACATGTATCCACATTTCTTCCTCACAGTTTAATCCATTTGGTGCCAGAGTGCGAAGTTCTAGGATGTATTTTGATTCCAACTGTCTAAGTGTTCTTATCCTGTCACCACCTCTTCTCAGAGGTGGGACTCGATCTAGGCAGAAGAATTTTAGAAGATTGCTATTGCTTTTATGTCTTTCGGCAAAATGTCTGGCCACAGGATAATTGGTATCAATTTTAGTTATTGCACGCATGTGCTCTAAAATTCTTTTCTTTGTTTGGTGTATCGTGCTCCCCACATATTGAAGGTTGCACGGACACACCAAACAGTACACTGTGAAGTCTGAATTGCAGTTCAATAGTTTACTGATGTTTTTCGGTTGGTCATTGCCGGGGGTCTGATAAGTTTTTGTAACTGTACTGTTTTTACATGCCTTACATTTTAGGCAAGGGTAGTAGCCTTTGATGTTATGATGGCCTGTATCCTTCTTAGAAAAATAACTATGCACTAGCATGTCCTTTAAGGAAACATTTTTCCTATAGGTTATGCTAGGTTGTTTTGTTATTTTTTGGCCGATGGTTATATCTGCCTGGAGCATACCCCAATGCTTCTTGAGAATTTTATAGATTTCTCCAGAATCTGAGGAGAAGGTAAAAATGAGTCTGGTGGTGCCATCGTTGGTTGCCTTTGGGGACTTATGTAAAAGATCTTCTCGTTTTTGTGTTTCTGCCCTGTTTGTTGCTACCTTGAGAATATGCTGGGGGTACCCCCTCTGTTTGAAGCGTTCCATTGCTTCTCTAGTGGCTATTTTATAGTTTTCTTTAGTGGTGTTATTCCTTTTTAGACGAAGACATTCACCATATGGTATACTATTCACCAGACAGCGTGGATGCTGGCTGGTGAAATGCAGAGTTGCATTTCCTGCAGTTGGTTTGCGGAATAATCTTGTCTTGATTGTACCATTGTCAGCATATACCAGAAGATCTAAATAAGGTACTTCCCTTTCACTGATGGTTCCTGTGAATTGAAGGTTAATATCATTTTTATTCAGACTTTCAAGGTATTCTTCTAATTCTTGTCTGTTACCCGTCCATGTGAAAAATATATCGTCAATGAAGCGTGTCCAGATGCCTATTTTCTGTGCCCACGCCTCATTGGTTCCTGCCCAGGCCACGTGCTTCTCCCACCAGCCCACGAAAAGATTCGCGTAGCTGGGGGCGAAGCACGTGCCCATCGCAGTACCTTGTTTTTGAATAAATAGTTGTTCACCAAAGGTAAAGATGTTATTATTCAGACAAAATGACAGAAACTGCAAGATCATTTCACTGTGTCAGTGTACTTCAGTGGTCTTGTTTCTAGAAAAGATTTTATAGCTATTTCTCCCTGGCCATGGTGGATACTTGTGTACAGACTAGTAATGTCCAATGTGACAAGAAGAAAAGATTCTTCCCAATTTGTATCATCAATTATCCTAATGAAGTCTGTACTATCTTTTATATAGATACCAGATCAAATACAATGGGCACAATATATTGTTTACCAGGATTGAGGTGTTTTCCAGAAGGCTACCCATGGACGAGACTATTGGTCTCCCTGGGGGCCTCTTGTCATCTTTGTGTAGTTTTGGAATGTGATAAAATGTGGGGGTGACTGGATGTTCCGTTTTGATGAAATCATATTCATCTTGACCAAGAATCCCCTTGTTTTTCCAAAAATCTATCATTCCATAAAATTCCAAGATACTTTGGTTATAGTCTTTAGTTGTAATTTTCTCATAGCAGACATTGTCATTTAATTGTCTTAAGGCTTCACGTTCATACAATACACTATCTTGAACAACAATGTTCCCGCCTTTGTCTGACGGTTTTATCACAATTGTCAGATCTTCCTGTAAGGATTTTATAGCTTGCCGTTGTTCCAATGAGATATTTTGGTTTTTCTTCCCTATCCCTCTCGGATTAGTTCTTAGTTTGTCCAAGTCTTTGATTACCAGTTCATGAAAACTGTCAATCATATCATGCGCCGTTCTTGGTATGAATCTAGATTTCTTTTTTAGGTTAGAGATCATTCCTGTTTGTGTTATCTCATTTAATTCCAAAAATTCTGTGTCACTGAGCGGTTGTATCCCGTCATCTCCTTCGATTTCTTCTCGTAGGCTATGAAGGGCTCTTAAAGCTGGTAGTTCACTTCCAGTTAATAGATCTATCGGGTCAATTATCCGGTCTGGATCTCTCACAGGTTTTGGGATTTTTTCATGAAACATTTTGTTCAATTTTAGTTTTCGTATGAAAAGATAAAGGTCAATCCGTGTTTGGACATATATATATATATATATATATATTCACTGAAAAAACCATAGGTTTCACACATGTTATAGTTAGCTGGACATTTTACTGATAAAAAACCAATGAAATTCCCCCGTTATAGTTACTGTAGGCAACTATAACTCACGCGACCGCAATCCTCTGCTGATGCTAATACTGTTTTTAGACACTTATTTGCCCATGTCTTCTTCCATTAAATTTTAGCTATACATATATTACAAATATTTTTTTTTCATAAAGACACATATGTCATCAGCAGAGGATTACGGTCGCGTGAGTTATAGTTGCCTACAGTAACTATAACGGGGGAATTTCATTGGTTTTTTATCAGTAAAATGTCCAGCTAACTATAACATGTGTGAAACCTATGGTTTTTTCAGTGAATTTGTACGGTTTTTTAAATGCTAAGTTACTTTACGCCATTTGTGGCGTGCGCGCCCACTTAACGCATTTCGTTCCATGCGCGCACGGTGCGCTTCGCGCACCGTGCGTGCACAGTGAGCACGCGGTGCGCTTCGCGCACCGCGTGCCCACATTACGCTAGATGGGCCATGAACGCACGATGCGCTTCGCGCACCGTGCGCACATGGAGGACATATGAAGAGCAAACTCTTAAATCTGCTTTTCATTTTTTTTTTTTTATTTTTTTTACCGTACGCTTACCGTAAGCTTACGGTACGCGTACCCCGTGATTTTTTTTAAAATCAATAAATGTTTTTTTTGTACTTTTCTGTCCTTCTTTGACCCCCTTACAAATGTTAGGGGGTCTGTAACTCTCCTCATTGCCCCCTTTCCTTGTTTTCTCTGTTTTTTTTCTGAGTGAAACACACAAAATGGCGGCCGCCGCTTCCTGGTTTCGGCCGATTCGAATGTTTACTAAGATCTATGGGCCAATCAGAATCTCCTTCGCGCACGCCATGTTTCTTCCGTACGCTTACCGTAAGCTTACCGTACGCGTACCCCGTGATTTTTTTTAAAAATCAATAAATGTTTGTTTTGTACTTTACAGTCCTTCTTTGACCCCCTCACCAATGTAAGGGGGTCTGTAACTCTCCTCATTGCCCCCTTTTCTTGTTTTCACTCTTTTTTTTTCAGAGTGAAACACAGAAAATGGCGGCCGCCGCTTCCTGGTTTCGGCCGATTCGAATGTTTACTAAGATCTAAGAGCCAATCAGAATCGCGCTCGCGCACGCCACCGTACGCTTACCGTAAGCGTACGGTAAGCGTACCGTAAGCGGGCTCAGATATATATATTGATTTAAAGGCTATTTTCTCAGAATCTACTGAACAGATTTACACCAAACCTACAAAAGGCACTTCCTTGACCTAGGGACTACCTCTCTGCCAAATTTTGAGTAATTCTGTTCAGCCGTTCGGGCTGTAGCTCGTTCTAAAGGTCCTATGGAAAAATGCATGGGAAAAACGCGTTTTGGGACCCCCCTTTTATCTCAGCCCCCGCTTGACGGATCCCCCCGAGACTTTCAGGGTAGGAGCGGAGCGTAGCGCCCCACCTATTTTGAGAAATTCGCGAGGATTCGTCGACCGGCGCCAAAGTTATTCAAAATAGAATGTTGAGGTTTTCCTATGGAAACGTGGTCCTAACTATAACTACCTACTGGCGACCGCCAGTAGGTAATATCTATATATATATATATATATCTCCTGGTCGCCAGTAGGTAGTTATAGTTAGGACCTATTTTCCATAGGAAATCCGCAACATTCTACTCCCAATAAGTCTGGTGCCGGTTGACGAATATTCGCGAAATTTTCCAAACTTTTGGCCAGCTCCTATCCTGAAAGTTTTGTGGTGATTCATCAAGCGGGGGCCGAGAAAAAAGGGGGTCCCAAAACACATTTTCCCCATGCAATTTCCCATAGGACCTGTTGACGCAGCTACAGCCCGAACTGCTGAATGGAATTACACCAAATTTGGCAGAAAGGTAGACCTTGGTTCAGAGTCATGCCTTTTGCTTAAATGGTGTAAATCCGTTCAGTAGTTCCAGAGAAAATCAAAAGTACAATCACATATATATCTGGGCGGAGCCTAACCACACATCTCATCGTGAGATCTGATTGGCTGTCAGCACTTCATCCACTTGGGAACTTGGGACCAATATACATGATAGCACCTCATTAAAAAGCATTGCAGTTAATAGAAGGTTTTAACACTTTAGTTACATTATAAATCATTGGTGATGGTACCATACTCATTTTAGGAATTGTGGTATGTTCTAAGGTGATTTTACCATGTGAAAAAGCCTTCTGCTGGGATATCATGAATCATGTTTGAGAGAAAACTATTTTCACATGCTTTTCCCACAGAGGTTTGGAAGGTGATCTATAAGCTAAACAGTGAGCATATTTTCTGTAAATTCTCATTTCTTAGTCATGTGAGAATGAAGTCTGACATTCTCAGTAAAACATGTACCTCCAACAAGGGCAGAGACTGTCAGTTGATTCCTTTGTGCTCTACTGCAGCTTCCCAGAGTGTTCCAAAGAACAACTAGAGCGCTAACACTCCTACTTATGATAAACGTATGGCACACCTGAAGCCATCTTGATTGGAATAAAGTGGTAACACTTAAAACATTTAATTTGCAAAGGAACAAAATGAGGGGGTTCATTTTGCCATAGAAATTATGATTAGTGCTGCAGAAAGAAAAATTAGGGCACATTTTGACTTCTCAAATCCTCTTCTATTTCATTAAAAAGTTCTGATATGCAGACTGAAACATGCACTTTGAATACCAGCAGCAGACTTCCCTGGTGAGCAGTAGCTTTACTACAGTGATCTAATGAGGAACTAGAGTGCTACCATTCAGAATGTATGGCAAATGTGTGACACATCTGAATGCGAGAGAGAGTAGCAGAGAGTGAGTAGGAGAGAGTGAGTAGTAGAGAGTAGTAGAGAGTGTGAAGTAGAGAGTAGTAGAGTGTAGTAAAGAGTGAGTAGTAGAGGGAGTAGTAGAGAGTAGTAGAGAGTGAGTAGTAGAGAGTGAGTATTAGAGAGTGAGTAGTAGAGAGTGAGTAGTGGAGACTGAGTAGCAGAGAGAGAGTAGTAGAGAATGAGTAGTAGAGAATGAGTAGTAGAGTGAGTAGTAGAGAGTAGTAGAGAGAAAGTAGTAGATAGTGAGTAGTAGAGAGTAGTAGAGAGTCAGTAGTAGAGAGAGAGTAGTAGAGTGAGTAGTAGAGAGTAGTAGAGAGTGAGTAGTAGAGAGTGAGTAGTAGAGAGAGAGTAGTAGAGAGTGAGTAGTAGAGAGTAGTAGAGAGTGAGTATTAGAGAGTAGTATAGAGTGAGTAGTAGAGAGTGATTAGTAGAGAGTAGTGGAGTAGTAGAGAGTGAGTAGTAGAGAGTAGTAGAGAGTGAGTAGTAGAGTGAGTAGTAGGGAGTAGTAGAGAGCAAGTAGTAGAGAGTGTGTAGAAGAGAGAGAGTAGTAGAGAGTAGTAGAGAGTGAGTAGTAGAGAGAGTAGTAGAGAGTAGTAGAGTAGTAGAGAGTGAGTAGTAGAGAGTGAGTAGTAGAGAGTAGTGGAGAGTGAGTAGCAGAGAGAGTAGTAGAGAGTAGTAGTAGAGAGTGAGTAGTGGAGAGTGAGTAGTAGAGTAGTAGAGAGTGAGTAGTAGAGAGAGAGTAGTAGAGAGTAGTAGAGTGAGTAGTAGAGAGTGAGTAGTAGAGAGAGAGAAGTAGAGAGTAGTGGAGAGTGAGTAGTAGAGTAGTAGAGAGTGAGTGGTAGAGAGTAGTAGAGTGAGTAGTAGAGAGTAGTAGAGTGAGTAGTAGAGAGAGTAGTAGAGAGTGAGTAGTTGAGAGTGAGTAGTAGAGAGTGAGTAGTAGAGAGTAGTAGAGTAGTAGAGAGTGAGTAGTAGAGAGTGAGTAGTAGGGAGTAGAAGAGTGAGTAGTAGAGAGGGAGTAGTAGAGAGTGAGTAGTAGAGTAGTAGAGAGTGAGTGGTAGAGAGTAGTAGAGAGCAGTAGAGTGAGTAGTAGAGAGTGAGTAGTCGAGAGTGAGTAGTAGAGAGTGAGTAGTAGAGTAGTAGAGAGTAGTAGTAGAGAGTAGTAGAGAGTGAGTAGTAGAAAGTAGTAGCGAGTGAGTAGTAGAGAGTGAGTAGTTTAATTTAAAAGGAACCAAATGAGGAGGTTCATTTTGCCATAGAAGTTATGATTAGTGCGGAAAAAAGAAAATTAGGGCACATTTTGAGTGACTTCTCAAATCCTTTTCTATTTCATTAAAAAATTCTGACATGCAGACTGAAACATGCACTTTCAATACCAGCAGCAGACTACCCTGGTGAGCAGTACCTTTACTACAGTGATCTAATAAGCAACTAGAGTGCTAACATTCCGAATTTATGGCAAATGTGTGACACATCTGAATGCCTTCTTGATGGAATGAAAGTAAAAAACCTGAAAGTATTTCCTACTGAGGAGACTGTTGTAAATGAGGAAATTAGGAAACTTCAAAACAAATAAGTCTCCCAAGATGGCCACCAGAGACAAAAGAGCCCAAATGTAGCACACATATAACCGAGATGTAGCCCAAGTATAGCCCAATGACAGAATGTCCCAGAGTGTTTTAAAGAACAACTAGAGCGCTAACAGTCTTACTTATGACAAAAGTATGGCACACCTGATGCCATCTTGATTGGAATAAAGTGGTAACACTTAAAACATTTAATTTGCAAAGGAACAAAATGAGGGGGTTCATTTTGCCATAGACATTATGATTAGTGCTGCAGAAAGAAAGATTATGACACATTTTGACTTCTCAAATCCTCTTCCATTTCATTTAAAAATTCTGGCATGCAGACTGAAACATGCACTTTGAATACCAGCAGCAGACTTCCCTGGTGAGCAGTAGCTTTACTACAGTGATCTAATGAGCAACTAGAGTGCTACCATTCAGAATTTATGAAAAATGTGTGACACATCTGAATGCCTTCTTGATAGAATCAAAGTAAACAAGCATTGAAAATGCAATAGGTCTCGCCCTCGTTTAAGTTAAAGCAATTCTGTTTGTAATTAGGTGGCTTTTTAGCTTTGCTTGTATTAGAGTTTTTCAAACTTTCATGTACATACCATGCATATGTATGCATATATGTATATGTATATGTTTGCATGCATTTATATTTATATAAATATGCAGATTATATGTATATGTTTATATATGTATATTACCTACTGGCGGTCGCCAGTAGGTAGTTATAGTTAGGACCACGTTTCCATAGGAAATCCGCAACATTCTATTTTGAATAACTTTGGCGCCGGTCGACGAATCCTCGCGAATTTTTCAAAATAGGTGGGGCGCTACGCTCCGCTCCTACCCTGAAAGTCTCGGGGGGATTCGTCAAGCGGGGGCTGAGATAAAAGGGGGGTCCCAAAACGCGTTTTTCCCATGCATTTTTCCATAGGACCTTTAGACACAGCTACAGCCCGAACGGCTGAACAGAATTACTTGAAATTTGGCAGAGAGGTAGTCCTCAGGTCAAGGAAGTGCCTTTTGTAGGTTTGGTGTAAATCTGTTCAGTAGATTCAGAGAAAATAGCCTTTAAATCAATATATATATCTGAGCCAGCTTACGGTGCGCTTACGGTGCGCTTACCGTACGCGTACGGTGGCGTGCGCGAGCGCGATTTTGATTGGCTGTTAGATCTTAGTAAACATTTGAATCGGTCGAAACCAGGAAGCCGCGGCCGCCATTTTCTCTCTCGCTCTCTGAGTTGGGCAGCAAAAACGATGCCAAAAAATGTCTAAAGAGGCAGTTTCTTGAGATCCTAACCACCCAGCATTGATATAGGGGTCCCCAAACAACCCCAAAGCCCAAAAAAAAAAATTTTTTTTTTTCGGAAAATCGCCGATTACGCTTACCGTAAGTGTACGGTAAAAAATGTTTTTCAAAAAAAATATCCACACCCTCCCCACCCCGTGTGCAAATGGTGCCCGAAGGGCACCATTTGTGCATGGCTTATTACATGTAAGAAATAAACAAAGAATAAATTTCACAAAGATGCGCATAATATGTCCCCCATGTGCGCACGGTGCGCGAAGCGCATCGTGCGTACATGGCCCATCCCGCATAACGTGGGCACGCGGTGCGCGCAGCGCACCGCATGACCACCGTGCGTGCACGGCACTAACTGCGTAAAGTGGGCGCGCACGGTGCGCGAAGCGCACCGTGCGCGCACGGAACGAACTGCGTTAACTGGGCGCGCACGCCTACGAATGGCGTAAAGTAACTTAGCATTTAAAAAAACGTACAAATTCACTGAAAAAACCATAGGTTTCACACACGTTATAGTTAGGAATTAGCATTTAAAAAACCTTGCAAATTCACTGAAAAAACCATAGGTTTCACACATGTTATAGTTAGCTGGACATTTTATTGATAAAAAACAAATGAAATTCCCCCGTTATAGTTAGTGCAGGCAACTATAACTCACGCGACCGCAATCTTCTGCTGATGACATATGTGTCTTTATGAAAAAAAAATATTTGTAATATATTTATAGCTAAAATTTAATGGAAGAAGACATGGGCAAATAAGTGTCTAAATACAGTATTCGCATCAGCAGAAGATTGCGGTCGCGTGAGTTATAGTTGCCTGCACTAACTATAACGGGGGAATTTCATTTGTTTTTTATCAATAAAATGTCCAGCTAACTATAACATGTGTGAAACCTATGGTTTTTTCAGTGAATATATATATATATGTATATATACACATACATATATATAAATGCATATGCATATATATGCATTTACATATGTGCATATGTGTGCATGTGGAGAGAGGTAAAGAGGTAGATGTGTATAGGTAGATGTGCAGAGGTAGAGAGTAGTAGAGAGAGAGGTAGAGAGAAGTACAGAGGTAGGGAGTAGAGAGCGAGTAATAGAGAGAGTAGAGAGTGAACAGTAGAGAGTAGTAGAGAGTAGTAGAGAAAGTATCAGAGAGTGAGTAGTAGAGAGTGAGTAGTAGAGAGTGAGTATTAGAGAGTGAGTAGTAGAGAGTAGTAGAGAGTGAGTAGTAAAGTGTGTAGTAGAGTAGTAGAGAGTGAGTAGTACAGAGTAGTAGAGAGTGAGTAGTAGAGAGTGAGTAGCAGAGAGAGTATTAGAGACTAGTAGAGAGTGAGTAGCAGAGTGAATACTAGAGAGTGAATAGTAGAGAGAGAGTAGTAGAGAGTGAGTAGTAGAGAGTGAGTAGTAGAGAGTGGTAGAGAGTAGTAGAGAGTGAGTAGTAGAGAGTGAGTAGTAGAGAGAGAGTAGTAGAGCGTAGTAGAGTAGTAGAGAGTGAGTAGTAGAGAGTGAGTAGTAGAGAGTAGTGGAGTAGTAGAGAGTGAGTAGTAGAGAGTGAGTAGTAGAGAGTGAGTAATAGAGAGTAGTAGAGAGCGAGTAGTAGAGAGCAAGTAGTAGAGAGTGTGTAGTAGAGAGTGAGTAGTAGAGAGTGAGCAGTAGAGAGAGAGTAGTAGAGAGTGAGAAGTAGAGAGTAGTTGAGAGCGAGTAGTAGAGAATGAGTAGTGGAGAGTGAGCAGTAGAGAGTAGTAGAGAGTGAGTAGTACAGAGTGAGTAGTACAGAGTGAGTAGTAGAGTGAGTAGTAGAGAGTAGTAGAGTGAGTAGTAGAGAGAGTAGTAGAGAGTGAGTAGTTGAGAGTGAGTAGTAGAGAGTGAGTAGTAGAGAGTAGTAGAGTAGTAGAGAGTGAGTAGTATAGAGTGAGTAGTAGGGAGTAGAAGAGTGAGTAGTAGAGAGGGAGTAGTAGAGAGTGAGTAGTAGAGTAGTAGAGAGTGAGTGGTAGAGAGTAGTAGAGAGCAGTAGAGTGAGTAGTAGAGAGTGAGTAGTCGAGAGTGAGTAGTAGAGAGTGAGTAGTAGAGTAGTAGAGAGTAGTAGTAGAGAGTAGTAGAGAGTGAGTAGTAGAAAGTAGTAGCGAGTGAGTAGTAGAGAGTGAGTAGTTTAATTTAAAAGGAACAAAATGAGGAGGTTCATTTTGCCATAGAAGTTATGATTAGTGCGGAAAAAAGAAAATTAGGGCACATTTTGAGTGACTTCTCAAATCCTCTTCTATTTCATTAAAAAATTCTGACATGCAGGCTGAAACATGCACTTTCAATACCAGCAGCAGACTACCCTGGTGAGCAGTACCTTTACTACAGTGATCTAATAAGCAACTAGAGTGCTAACATTCCGAATTTATGGCAAATGTGTGACACATCTGAATGCCTTCTTGATGGAATGAAAGTAAAAAACCTGAAAGTATTTCCTACTGAGGAGACTGTTGTAAATGAGGAAATTAGGAAACTTCAAAACAAATAAGTCTCCCAAGATGGCCACCAGAGACAAAAGAGCCCAAATGTAGCACACATATAACCGAGATGTAGCCCAAGTATAGCCCAATGACAGAATGTCCCAGAGTGTTTTAAAGAACAACTAGAGCGCTAACAGTCTTACTTATGACAAAAGTATGGCACACCTGATGCCATCTTGATTGGAATAAAGTGGTAACACTTAAAACATTTAATTTGCAAAGGAACAAAATGAGGGGGTTCATTTTGCCATAGATATTATGATTAGTGCTGCAGAAAGAAAGCTTATGGCACATTTTGACTTCTCAAATCCTCTTCCATTTCATTTAAAAATTCTGGCATGCAGACTGAAACATGCACTTTGAATACCAGCAGCAGACTTCCCTGGTGAGCAGTAGCTTTACTACAGTGATCTAATGAGCAACTAGAGTGCTACCATTCAGAATTTATGGAAAATGTGTGACACATCTGAATGCCTTCTTGATAGAATCAAAGTAAACAAGCATTGAAAATGCAATAGGTCTCGCTCTCGTTTAAGTTAAAGCAATTCTGTTTGTAATTAGATGGCTTTTTAGCTTTGCTTGTATTAGAGTTTTTCAAACTTTCATGTACATACCATGCATATGTATGCATATATGTATATGTATATGTTTGCATGCATTTATATTTATATAAATATGCAGATTATATTTATATGTTTATATATGTATATATATATATATACACATACATATATATAAATGCATATGCATATATATGCATTTACATATGTGCATATGTGTGCATGTGGAGAGAGGTAGAGAGGTAGATGTGTATAGGTAGATGTGCAGAGGTAGAGAGGTAGAGAGTAGTAGAGAGAGAGGTAGAGAGAAGTACAGAGGTAGAGAGTAGAGAGCGAGTAATAGAGAGAGTAGAGAGTGAACAGTGGAGAGTAGTAGAGAGTAGTAGAGAAAGTATCAGAGAGTGAGTAGTAGAGAGTGAGTAGTAGAGAGTGAGTATTAGAGAGTGAGTAGTAGAGAGTAGTAGAGAGTGAGTAGTAGAGTGTGTAGTAGAGAGTAGTAGAGAGTGAGTAGTACAGAGTAGTAGAGATTGAGTAGTAGAGAGTAGTAGAGAGTGAGTAGCAGAGAGAGTATTAGAGACTAGTAGAGAGTGAGTAGCAGAGTGAATAGTAGAGAGAGAGTAGTAGAGAGTGAGTAGTAGAGAGTGGTAGAGAGTGAGTAGTAGAGAGTAGTAGAGAGTGAGTAGTAGAGAGTCAGTAGTAGAGAGAGAGTAGTAGAGCATAGTAGAGTAGTAGAGAGTGAGTAGTAGAGAGTAGTGGAGTAGTAGAGAGTGAGTAGTAGAGAGTGAGTAGTAGAGAGTGAGTAGCGGAGAGCAAGTAGTAGAGAGTGTTTAGTAGAGAGTGAGTAGTAGAGAGTAGTAGAGAGTGAGCAGTAGAGAGAGAGTAGTAGAGAGTGAGAAGTAGAGAGTAGTTGATTAGTAGAGAGTGAGTAGTAGAGAGTAGTTGAGAGCGAGTAGTAGAGAATGAGTAGTGGAGAGTGAGCAGTAGAGAGTAGTAGAGAGTGAGTAGTACAGAGTGAGTAGTACAGAGTGAGTAGTAGAGAGTAGTAGAGAGTGAGTAGTCGAGAGTAGTAGAGTGAGTAGTAGAGAGAGAGTAGTAGAGAGAGAGTAGTAGAGAGTGAGTAGTAGAGAGTGAGTAGTAGAGTAGTAGAGAGTGAGTGGTAGAGAGTAGGAGAGAGTAGTAGAGTGAGTAGTAGAGAATAGTAGAGAGTGAGTAGTAGAGCGAGTAGTAGAGAGTAGTAGAGTCGTAGAGTGAGTAGCAGAGAGAGTAGTAGAGAGTGAGTAGTAGAGAGTGAGTAGTAGAGAGTGAGTAGTAGAGAGTGGTAGAGAGCGAGTAGTAGAGAGTGAGTAGTGGAGAGTGAGTGGTAGAGAGCAAGTAGTAGAGAGTGAGTAGTAGAGAGTCAATAGTAGAGAGTGAGTAGGGGAGAGACAGTAGTAGTGAGTAGTAGAGTGAGTAGTAGAGAGTGAGTAGTAGAGAGTAGTAGAGAGAGAGTAGAAGAGAATGAGTAGTAGAGAGAGAGAGTAGTAAAGAAAATTAGGGCAAATTTTGAGCGACTTCTCAAATCCTCTTCTATTTCATTAAAAAATTCTGACATGCAGACTGAAACATGCACTTTCAATACCAGCAGCAGACTTCCCTGGTGAGCAGTACGTTTACTACAGTGATCTAATAAGCAATAAGAGTGCCAACATTCCAAATTTATGGCAAATGTGTGACACATATGAATGCCTTCTTGATGGAATGAAAGTAAAAAACCTGAAAGTATTTCCTACTGAGGAGACTGTTGTAAATGAGGAAATTAGGAAACTTCAAAACAAATAAGTCTCCCAAGATGGCCACCGGAGACAAAAGAGCCCAAATGTAGCACAAATATAACCGAGATATAGCCCAAGTATAGCCCAATGACAGAATGTCCCAGAGTGTTTTAAAGAACAACTAGAGCGCTAACAGTCTTACTTATGACAAAAGTATGGCACACCTGATGCCATCTTGATTGGAATAAAGTGGTAACACTTAAAACATTTAATTTGCAAAGAAACAAAATGAGGGGGTTCATTTTGCCATAGAAATTATGATTAGTGCTGCAGAAAGAAAGATTAGGGCACATTTTGACTTCTCAAATCCTCTTCCATTTCATTTAAAAATTCTGACATGCAGACTGAAACATGCACTTTGAATACCAGCAGCAGACTTCCCTGGTGAGCAGTAGCTTTACTACAGTGATCTAATGAGCAACTAGAGTGCTACCATTCAGAATTTATGGAAAATGTGTGACACATCTGAATGCCTTCTTGATGGAATCAAAGTAAACAAGCATTGAAAATGCAATAGGTCTCGCCCTCGTTTAAGTTAAAGCAATTCTGTTTGTAATTAGGTGGCTTTTTAGCTTTGCTTGTATTAGAGTTTTTCAAACTTTCATGTACATACCATGCATATGTATGCATATATGTATATGTATATGTTTGCATACATTTATATTTATAATAAATATGCAGATTATATTTATATGTTTATATATGTATATATATATATATCTACACATACATATATATAAATGCATATGCATATATATGCATATACATATGTGCATATGTGTGCATGTGGAGAGAGGTAGATGTGTATAGGTAGATGTGCAGAGGTAGAGAGGTAGAGAGTAGTAGAGAGAGAGGTAGAGAGAGGTACAGAGGTAGAGAGTAGAGAGCGAGTAATAGAGAGAGTAGAGAGTGAACAGTAGAGAGTAGTAGAGAGTAGTAGAGAAAGTATCAGAGAGTGAGAAGTAGAGAGTAGTAGAGAGTGAGTAGTAGAGAGTGAGTAGTAGAGAGTGAGTATTAGAGAGTGAGTAGTAGAGAGTAGTAGAGAGTGAGTAGTAGAGAGCAAGTAGTAGAGAGTGTGTAGTAGAGAGTGAGTAGTAGGGAGTGAGCAGTAGAGAGAGAGTAGTAGAGAGTGAGAAGTAGAGAGTAGTTGAGAGCGAGTAGTAGAGAATGAGTAGTGGAGAGTGAGCAGTAGAGAGTAGTAGAGAGTGAGTAGTACAGAGTGAGTAGTACAGAGTGAGTAGTAGAGAGTAGTAGAGTGAGTAGTAGAGAGTAGTAGACTGAGTAGTAGAGAGAGTAGTAGAGAGTGAGTAGTTGAGAGTGAGTAGTAGAGAGTGAGTAGTAGAGAGTAGTAGAGTAGTAGAGAGTGAGTAGTAGAGAGTGAGTAGTAGGGAGTAGAAGAGTGAGTAGTAGAGAGGGAGTAGTAGAGAGTGAGTAGTAGAGAGTGAGTGGTAGAGAGTAGTAGAGAGCAGTAGAGTGAGTAGTAGAGAGTGAGTAGTCGAGAGTGAGTAGTAGAGAGTGAGTAGTAGAGTAGTAGAGAGTAATAGTAGAGAGTAGTAGAGAGTGAGTAGTAGAAAGTAGTAGCGAGTGAGTAGTAGAGAGTGAGTAGTTTAATTTAAAAGGAACAAAATGAGGAGGTTCATTTTGCCATAGAAGTTATGATTAGTGCGGAAAAAAGAAAATTAGGGCACATTTTGAGTGACTTCTCAAATCCTCTTCTATTTCATTAAAAAATTCTGACATGCAGGCTGAAACATGCACTTTCAATACCAGCAGCAGACTACCCTGGTGAGCAGTACCTTTACTACAGTGATCTAATAAGCAACTAGAGTGCTAACATTCCGAATTTATGGCAAATGTGTGACACATCTGAATGCCTTCTTGATGGAATGAAAGTAAAAAACCTGAAAGTATTTCCTACTGAGGAGACTGTTGTAAATGAGGAAATTAGGAAACTTCAAAACAAATAAGTCTCCCAAGATGGCCACCAGAGACAAAAGAGCCCAAATGTAGCACACATATAACCGAGATGTAGCCCAAGTATAGCCCAATGACAGAAGGTCCCAGAGTGTTTTAAAGAACAACTAGAGCGCTAACAGTCTTACTTATGACAAAAGTATGGCACACCTGATGCCATCTTGATTGGAATAAAGTGGTAACACTTAAAACATTTAATTTGCAAAGGAACAAAATGAGGGGGTTCATTTTGCCATAGATATTATGATTAGTGCTGCAGAAAGAAAGCTTATGGCACATTTTGACTTCTCAAATCCTCTTCCATTTCATTTAAAAATGCTGGCATGCAGACTGAAACATGCACTTTGAATACCAGCAGCAGACTTCCCTGGTGAGCAGTAGCTTTACTACAGTGATCTAATGAGCAACTAGAGTGCTACCATTCAGAATTTATGGAAAATGTGTGACACATCTGAATGCCTTCTTGATAGAATCAAAGTAAACAAGCATTGAAAATGCAATAGGTCTCGCCCTCGTTTAAGTTAAAGCAATTCTGTTTGTAATTAGATGGCTTTTTAGCTTTGCTTGTATTAGAGTTTTTCAAACTTTCATGTACATACCATGCATATGTATGCATATATGTATATGTATATGTTTGCATGCATTTATATTTATATAAATATGCAGATTATATTTATATGTTTATATATGTATATATATACACATACATATATATAAATGCATATGCATATATATGCATTTACATATGTGTGCATGTGGAGAGAGGTAGAGAGGTAGATGTGTATAGGTAGATGTGCAGAGGTAGAGAGGTAGAGAGTAGTAGAGAGAGAGGTAGAGAGAAGTACAGAGGTAGAGAGTAGAGAGCGAGTAATAGAGAGAGTAGAGAGTGAACAGTAGAGAGTAGTAGAGAGTAGTAGAGAAAGTATCAGAGAGTGAGTAGTAGAGAGTGAGTAGTAGAGAGTGAGTATTAGAGAGTGAGTAGTAGAGAGTAGTAGAGAGTGAGTAGTAGAGTGTGTAGTAGAGAGTAGTAGAGAGTGAGTAGTACAGAGTAGTAGAGATTGAGTAGTAGAGAGTAGTAGAGAGTGAGTAGCAGAGAGAGTATTAGAGACTAGTAGAGAGTGAGTAGCAGAGTGAATAGTAGAGAGAGAGTAGTAGAGAGTGAGTAGTAGAGAGTGGTAGAGAGTGAGTAGTAGAGAGTAGTAGAGAGTGAGTAGTAGAGAGTCAGTAGTAGAGAGAGAGTAGTAGAGCATAGTAGAGTAGTAGAGAGTGAGTAGTAGAGAGTGAGTAGTAGAGAGTAGTGGAGTAGTAGAGAGTGAGTAGTAGAGAGTGAGTAGTAGAGAGTGAGTAATAGAGAGTAGTAGAGAGTGAGTAGCGGAGAGCAAGTAGTAGAGAGTGTTTAGTAGAGAGTGAGTAGTAGAGAGTAGTAGAGAGTGAGCAGTAGAGAGAGAGTAGTAGAGAGTGAGAAGTAGAGAGTAGTTGATTAGTAGAGAGTGAGTAGTAGAGAGTAGTTGAGAGCGAGTAGTAGAGAATGAGTAGTGGAGAGTGAGCAGTAGAGAGTAGTAGAGAGTGAGTAGTACAGAGTGAGTAGTACAGAGTGAGTAGTAGAGAGTAGTAGAGAGTGAGTAGTCGAGAGTAGTAGAGTGAGTAGTAGAGAGAGAGTAGTAGAGAGAGAGTAGTAGAGAGTGAGTAGTAGAGAGTGAGTAGTAGAGTAGTAGAGAGTGAGTGGTAGAGAGTAGGAGAGAGTAGTAGAGTGAGTAGTAGAGAATAGTAGAGAGTGAGTAGTAGAGCGAGTAGTAGAGAGTAGTAGAGTCGTAGAGTGAGTAGCAGAGAGAGTAGTAGAGAGTGAGTAGTAGAGAGTGAGTAGTAGAGAGTGAGTAGTAGAGAGTGGTAGAGAGCGAGTAGTAGAGAGTGAGTAGTGGAGAGTGAGTGGTAGAGAGCAAGTAGTAGAGAGTGAGTAGTAGAGAGTCAATAGTAGAGAGTGAGTAGGGGAGAGACAGTAGTAGTGAGTAGTAGAGTGAGTAGTAGAGAGTGAGTAGTAGAGAGTAGTAGAGAGAGAGTAGAAGAGAATGAGTAGTAGAGAGAGAGAGTAGTAAAGAAAATTAGGGCAAATTTTGAGTGACTTCTCAAATCCTCTTCTATTTCATTAAAAAATTCTGACATGCAGACTGAAACATGCACTTTCAATACCAGCAGCAGACTTCCCTGGTGAGCAGTACGTTTACTACAGTGATCTAATAAGCAATAAGAGTGCCAACATTCCAAATTTATGGCAAATGTGTGACACATATGAATGCCTTCTTGATGGAATGAAAGTAAAAAACCTGAAAGTATTTCCTACTGAGGAGACTGTTGTAAATGAGGAAATTAGGAAACTTCAAAACAAATAAGTCTCCCAAGATGGCCACCGGAGACAAAAGAGCCCAAATGTAGCACAAATATAACCGAGATATAGCCCAAGTATAGCCCAATGACAGAATGTCCCAGAGTGTTTTAAAGAACAACTAGAGCGCTAACAGTCTTACTTATGACAAAAGTATGGCACACCTGATGCCATCTTGATTGGAATAAAGTGGTAACACTTAAAACATTTAATTTGCAAAGAAACAAAATGAGGGGGTTCATTTTGCCATAGAAATTATGATTAGTGCTGCAGAAAGAAAGATTAGGGCACATTTTGACTTCTCAAATCCTCTTCCATTTCATTTAAAAATTCTGACATGCAGACTGAAACATGCACTTTGAATACCAGCAGCAGACTTCCCTGGTGAGCAGTAGCTTTACTACAGTGATCTAATGAGCAACTAGAGTGCTACCATTCAGAATTTATGGAAAATGTGTGACACATCTGAATGCCTTCTTGATGGAATGAAAGTAAAAAACCTGAAAGTATTTCCTACTGAGGAGACTGTTGTAAATGAGGAAATTAGGAAACTTCAAAACAAATAAGTCTCCCAAGATGGCCACCGGAGACAAAAGAGCCCAAATGTAGCACAAATATAACCGAGATATAGCCCAAGTATAGCCCAATGACAGAATGTCCCAGAGTGTTTTAACCCCTTCGATGCTGCGCAGATTCCGCCGCTGTGCTGACGGAATCTTGCGCGGGCGTGGTCATGACGGAATGGTTCCGTCATGAGCACAGCTCAACCGTGGGTCATGACGGAACCATTCCGTCATGAGCACCGAAGGGGTTAAAGAACAACTAGAGCGCTAACAGTCTTACTTATGACAAAAGTATGGCACACCTGATGCCATCTTGATTGGAATAAAGTGGTAACACTTAAAACATTTAATTTGCAAAGGAACAAAATGAGGGGGTTCATTTTGCCATAGAAATTATGATTAGTGCTGCAGAAAGAAAGATTAGGGCACATTTTGACTTCTCAAATCCTCTTCCATTTCATTTAAAAATTCTGACATGCAGACTGAAACATGCACTTTGAATACCAGCAGCAGACTTCCCTGGTGAGCAGTAGCTTTACTACAGTGATCTAATGAGCAACTAGAGTGCTACCATTCAGAATTTATGGAAAATGTGTGACACATCTGAATGCCTTCTTGATGGAATCAAAGTAAACAAGCATTGAAAATGCAATAGGTCTCGCCCTCGTTTAAGTTAAAGCAATTCTGTTTGTAATTAGGTGGCTTTTTAGCTTTGCTTGTATTAGAGTTTTTCAAACTTTCATGTACATACCATGCATATGTATGCATATATGTATATGTATATGTTTGCATACATTTATATTTATAATAAATATGCAGATTATATTTATATGTTTATATATGTATATATATATATATCTACACATACATATATATAAATGCATATGCATATATATGCATATACATATGTGCATATGTGTGCATGTGGAGAGAGGTAGAGAGGTAGATGTGTATAGGTAGATGTGCAGAGGTAGAGAGGTAGAGAGTAGTAGAGAGAGAGGTAGAGAGAGGTACAGAGGTAGAGAGTAGAGAGCGAGTAATAGAGAGAGTAGAGAGTGAACAGTAGAGAGTAGTAGAGAGTAGTAGAGAAAGTATCAGAGAGTGAGAAGTAGAGAGTAGTAGAGAGTGAGTAGTAGAGAGTGAGTAGTAGAGAGTGAGTATTAGAGAGTGAGTAGTAGAGAGTAGTAGAGAGTGAGTAGTAGAGTGTGTAGTAGAGAGTAGTAGAGAGTGAGTAGTACAGAGTAGTAGAGAGTGAGTAGTAGAGAGTAGTAGAGAGTGAGTAGCAGAGAGAGTATTAGAGACTAGTAGAGAGTGAGTAGCAGAGTGAGTAGTAGAGAGAGAGTAGTAGAGAGTAGTAGTAGAGAGTGAGTAGTAGAAAGTAGTAGCGAGTGAGTAGTAGAGAGTGAGTAGTTTAATTTAAAAGGAACAAAATGAGGAGGTTCATTTTGCCATAGAAGTTATGATTAGTGTGGAAAAAAGAAAATTAGGGCACATTTTGAGTGACTTCTCAAATGCTCTTCTATTTCATTAAAAAATTCTGACATGCAGACTGAAACATGCACTTTCAATACCAGCAGCAGACTTCCCTGGTGAGCAGTACCTTTACTACAGTGATCTAATAAGCAACTAGAGTGCTAACATTCCGAATTTATGGCAAATGTGTGACACATCTGAATGCCTTCTTGATGGAATGAAAGTAAAAAACCTGAAAGTATTTCCTACTGAGGAGACTGTTGTAAATGAGGAAATTAGGAAACTTCAAAACAAATAAGTCTCCCAAGATGGCCACCAGAGACAAAAGAGCCCAAATGTAGCACACATATAACCGAGATGTAGCCCAAGTATAGCCCAATGACAGAATGTCCCAGAGTGTTTTAAAGAACAACTAGAGCGCTAACAGTCTTACTTATGACAAAAGTATGGCACACCTGATGCCATCTTGATTGGAATAAAGTGGTAACACTTAAAACATTTAATTTGCAAAGGAACAAAATGAGGGTGTTCATTTTGCCATAGACATTATGATTAGTGCTGCAGAAAGAAAGATTAGGGCACATTTTAACTTCTCAAATCCTCTTCCATTTCATTTAAAAATTCTGGCATGCAGACTGAAACATGCACTTTGAATACCAGCAGCAGACTTCCCTGGTGAGCAGTAGCTTTACTACAGTGATCTAATGAGCAACTAGAGTGCTACCATTCAGAATTTATGGAAAATATGTGACACATCTGAATGCCTTCTTGATAGAATCAAAGTAAACAAGCATTGAAAATGCAATAGGTCTCGCCCTCGTTTAAGTTAAAGCAATTCTGTTTGTAATTAGGTGGCTTTTTAGCTTTGCTTGTATTACAGTTTTTCAAACTTTCATGTACATACCATGCATGTGTATGCATATATGTATATGTATATGTTTGCATGCATTTATATTTATATAAATATGCAGATTATGTTTATATGTTTATATATGAATATATATATATATATATATATACACATACATATATATAAATGCATATATATGCATATACATATGTGCATATGTGTGCATGTGGAGAGAGGTAGAGAGGTAGATGTGTATAGGTAGATGTGCAGAGGTAGAGAGGTAGAGAGTAGTAGAGAGAGAGGTAGAGAGAGGTACAGAGGTAGAGAGTAGAGAGCGAGTAATAGAGAGAGTAGAGAGTGAACAGTAGAGAGTAGTAGAGAGTAGTAGAGAAAGTATCAGAGAGTGAGTAGTAGAGAGTAGTAGAGAGTGAGTAGTAGAGAGTGAGTAGTAGAGAGTGAGTAGTAGAGAGTGAGTAGTAGAGAGTAGTAGAGAGTGAGTAGTAAAGTGTGTAGTAGAGAGTAGTAGAGAGTGAGTAGTACAGAGTAGTAGAGAGTGAGTAGTAGAGAGTAGTAGAGAGTGAGTAGCAGAGAGAGTATTAGAGACTAGTGGAGAGTGAGTAGCAGAGTGAGTAGTAGAGAGAGAGTAGTAGAGAGGGAGTAGTAGAGAGTGGTAGAGAGTGAGTAGTAGAGAGTAGTAGAGAGTGAGTAGTAGAGAGTGAGTAGTAGAGAGTAGTGGAGTAGTAGAGAGTGAGTAGTAGAGAGTGAGTAGTAGAGAGTGAGTAATAGAGAGTAGTAGAGAGCGAGTAGCAAAGAGCAAGTAGTAGAGAGTGTGTAGTAGAGAGTGAGTAGTAGAGAGTAGTAGAGAGTGAGCAGTAGAGAGAGGGTAGTAGAGAGTGAGAAGTAGAGAGTAGTTGATTAGTAGAGAGTGAGTAGTACAGAGTAGTTGAGAGCGAGTAGTAGAGAATGAGTAGTGGAGAGTGAGCAGTAGAGAGTAGTAGAGAGTGAGTAGTACAGAGTGAGTAGTACAAAGTGAGTAGTAGAGAGTAGTAGAGAGTGAGTAGTCGAGAGTAGTAGAGTGAGTAGTAGAGAGTGAGTAGTAGAGAGAGAGTAGTAGATAGTGAGTAGTAGAGTAGTAGAGAGTGAGTGGTAGAGAGTAGGAGAGAGTAGTAGAGTGAGTAGTAGAGAATAGTAGAGAGTGAGTAGTAGAGCGAGTAGTAGAGAGTAGTAGAGTCGTAGAGTGAGTAGCAGAGAGAGTAGTAGAGAGTGAGTAGTAGAGAGTGAGTAGTAGAGAGTGAGTAGTAGAGAGTGGTAGAGAGCGAGTAGTAGAGCGTGAGTAGTGGAGAGTGAGTAGTAGAGAGCGAGTAGTAGAGAGTGAGTAGTAGAGAGTCAATATTAGAGAGTGAGTAGTGGAGAGAGAGTAGTAGAGAGTAGTAGAGTGAGTAGTAGAGAGTGAGTAGTAGAGAGTAGTAGAGAGAGAGTAGAAGAGAGTGAGTAGTAGAGAGAGAGAGTAGTAAAGAAAATTAGGGCAAATTTTGAGTGACTTCTCAAATCCTCTTCTATTTCATTAAAAAATTCTGGCATGCAGACTGAAACATGCACTTTCAATACCAGCAGCAGACTTCCCTGGTGAGCAGTACGTTTACTACAGTGATCTAATAAGCAATTAGAGTGCTAACATTCCAAATTTATGGCAAATGTGTGACACATATGAATGCCTTCTTGATGGAATGAAAGTAAAAAACCTGAAAGTATTCCTACTGAGGAGACTGTTGTAAATGAGGAAATTAGGAAACTTCAAAACAAATAAGTCTCCCAAGATGGCCACCAGAGACAAAAGAGCCCAAATGTAGCACACATATAACCGAGATGTAGCCCAAGTATAGCCCAATGACAGAATGTCCCAGAGTGTTTTAAAGAACAACTAGAGCGCTAACAGTCTTACTTATGACAAAAGTATGGCACACCTGATGCCATCCTGATTGGAATAAAGTGGTAACACTTAAAACATTTAATTTGCAAAGGAACAAAATGAGGGTGTTCATTTTGCCATAGACATTATGATTAGTGCTGCAGAAAGAAAGATTAGGGCACATTTTAACTTCTCAAATCCTCTTCCATTTCATTTAAAAATTCTGGCATGCAGACTGAAACATGCACTTTGAATACCAGCAGCAGACTTCCCTGGTGAGCAGTAGCTTTACTACAGTGATCTAATGAGCAACTAGAGTGCTACCATTCAGAATTTATGGAAAATATGTGACACATCTGAATGCCTTCTTGATAGAATCAAAGTAAACAAGCATTGAAAATGCAATAGGTCTCGCCCTCGTTTAAGTTAAAGCAATTCTGTTTGTAATTAGGTGGCTTTTTAGCTTTGCTTGTATTACAGTTTTTCAAACTTTCATGTACATACCATGCATGTGTATGCATATATGTATATGTATATGTTTGCATGCATTTATATTTAGATAAATATGCAGATTATGTTTATATGTTTATATATGAATATATATATATATATATATATACACATACATATATATAAATGCATATATATGCATATACATATGTGCATATGTGTGCATGTGGAGAGAGGTAGAGAGGTAGATGTGTATAGGTAGATGTGCAGAGGTAGAGAGGTAGAGAGTAGTAGAGAGAGAGGTAGAGAGAGGTACAGAGGTAGAGAGTAGAGAGCGAGTAATAGAGAGAGTAGAGAGTGAACAGTAGAGAGTAGTAGAGAGTAGTAGAGAAAGTATCAGAGAGTGAGTAGTAGAGAGTAGTAGAGAGTGAGTAGTAGAGAGTGAGTAGTAGAGAGTGAGTAGTAGAGAGTGAGTAGTAGAGAGTAGTAGAGAGTGAGTAGTAAAGTGTGTAGTAGAGAGTAGTAGAGAGTAGTAGAGAGTGAGTAGTACAGAGTAGTAGAGAGTGAGTAGTAGAGAGTAGTAGAGAGTGAGTAGCAGAGAGAGTATTAGAGACTAGTGGAGAGTGAGTAGCAGAGTGAGTAGTAGAGAGAGAGTAGTAGAGAGGGAGTAGTAGAGAGTGGTAGAGAGTGAGTAGTAGAGAGTAGTAGAGAGTGAGTAGTAGAGAGTGAGTAGTAGAGAGTAGTGGAGTAGTAGAGAGTGAGTAGTAGAGAGTGAGTAGTAGAGAGTGAGTAATAGAGAGTAGTAGAGAGCGAGTAGCAGAGAGCAAGTAGTAGAGAGTGTGTAGTAGAGAGTGAGTAGTAGAGAGTAGTAGAGAGTGAGCAGTAGAGAGAGGGTAGTAGAGAGTGAGAAGTAGAGAGTAGTTGATTAGTAGAGAGTGAGTAGTACAGAGTAGTTGAGAGCGAGTAGTAGAGAATGAGTAGTGGAGAGTGAGCAGTAGAGAGTAGTAGAGAGTGAGTAGTACAGAGTGAGTAGTACAAAGTGAGTGGTAGAGAGTAGTAGAGAGTGAGTAGTCGAGAGTAGTAGAGTGAGTAGTAGAGAGTGAGTAGTAGAGAGAGAGTAGTAGATAGTGAGTAGTAGAGTAGTAGAGAGTGAGTGGTAGAGAGTAGGAGAGAGTAGTAGAGTGAGTAGTAGAGAATAGTAGAGAGTGAGTAGTAGAGCGAGTAGTAGAGAGTAGTAGAGTCGTAGAGTGAGTAGCAGAGAGAGTAGTAGAGAGTGAGTAGTAGAGAGTGAGTAGTAGAGAGTGAGTAGTAGAGAGTGGTAGAGAGCGAGTAGTAGAGCGTGAGTAGTGGAGAGTGAGTAGTAGAGAGCGAGTAGTAGAGAGTGAGTAGTAGAGAGTCAATATTAGAGAGTGAGTAGTGGAGAGAGAGTAGTAGAGAGTAGTAGAGTGAGTAGTAGAGAGTGAGTAGTAGAGAGTAGTAGAGAGAGAGTAGAAGAGAGTGAGTAGTAGAGAGAGAGAGTAGTAAAGAAAATTAGGGCAAATTTTGAGTGACTTCTCAAATCCTCTTCTATTTCATTAAAAAATTCTGGCATGCAGACTGAAACATGCACTTTCAATACCAGCAGCAGACTTCCCTGGTGAGCAGTACGTTTACTACAGTGATCTAATAAGCAATTAGAGTGCTAACATTCCAAATTTATGGCAAATGTGTGACACATATGAATGCCTTCTTGATGGAATGAAAGTAAAAAACCTGAAAGTATTCCTACTGAGGAGACTGTTGTAAATGAGGAAATTAGGAAACTTCAAAACAAATAAGTCTCCCAAGATGGCCACCGGAGACAAAAGAGCCCAAATGTAGCACAAATATAACCGAGATATAGCCCAAGTATATCCCAATGACAGAATGTCCCAGAGTGTTTTAAAGAACAACTAGAGCGCTAACAGTCTTACTTATGACAAAAGTATGGCACACCTGATGCCATCTTGATTGGAATAAAGTGGTAACACTTAAAACATTTAATTTGCAAAGGAACAAAATGAGGGGGTTCATATTGCCATAGAAATTATGATTAGTGCTGCAGAAAGAAAGATTAGGGCACATTTTGACTTCTCAAATCCTCTTCCATTTCATTTAAAAATTCTGACATGCAGACTGAAACATGCACTTTGAATACCAGCAGCAGACTTCCCTGGTGAGCAGTAGCTTTACTACAGTGATCTAATGAGCAACTAGAGTGCTACCATTCAGAATTTATGGAAAATGTGTGACACATCTGAATGGCTTCTTGATGGAATCAAAGTAAACAAGGATTGAAAATGCAATAGGTCTCGCCCTCGTTTAAGTTAAAGCAATTCTGTTTGTAATTAGGTGGCTTTTTAGCTTTGCTTGTATTAGAGTTTTTCAAACTTTCATGTACATACTATGCATATGTATGCATATATGTATATGTATATGTTTGCATACATTTATATTTATATAAATATGCAGATTATATTTATATGTTTATATATGTATATATATATACACATACATATATATAAATGCATATGCATATATATATGCATATACATATGTGCATATGTGTGCATGTGGAGAGAGGTAGAGAGGTAGATGTGTATAGGTAGATGTGTAGAGGTAGAGAGGTAGAGAGAGAGGTAGAGAGAGGTAGAGAGTAGAGAGCGAGTAATAGAGAGAGTAGAGAGTGAATAGTATAGAGTAGTAGAGAGTAGTAGAGAAAGTATCAGAGAGTGAGTAGTAGAGAGTAGTAGAGAGTGAGTAGTAGAGAGTAGTAGAGAGTGAGTAGAAGAGTGAGTAGTAGAGAGTAGTAGAGAGTAGTAGAGAGTGAGTAGTACAGAGTAGTAGAGAGTGAGTAGTAGAGAGTGAGCAGTAGAGAGTGAGTAGCAGAGAGAGTATTAGAGACTAGTAGAGAGTGAGTAGCAGAGTGAGTAGTAGAGAGTAGTAGAGAGAGAGTAGTAGAGAGTGAGTAGTAGAGAGTAGTAGAGAGTGAGTAGTAGAGAGTAGTAGAGAGTGAGTAGTAGAGAGTCAGTAGTAGAGAGAGAGTAGTAGAGAGAAGTAGAGTAGTAGAGAGTGAGTAGTAGAGAGTAGTGGAGTAGTAGAGAGTGAGTAGTAGAGAGTGAGTAGTAGAGTGAGTACTAGAGAGTAGCAGAGAGCAAGTAGTGGAGAGTGTGTAGTGGAGAGTGAGTAGTAGAGAGTAGTAGAGAGTGAGTAGTAGAGAGGGAGTAGTAGAGAGTGAGAAGTAGAGAGAGTAGTTGATTAGTAGAGAGTGAGTAGTAGAGTGAGTAGTAGAGAGTAGTTGAGAGCGAGTAGTAGAGAATGAGTAGTGGAGAGTGAGCAGTAGATAGTAGTAGAGAGTGAGTAGTACAGAGTGAGTTGTACAGAGTGAGTAGTACAGAGTCGTAGAGAGTGAGTAGTCGAGAGTAGTAGAGTGAGTAGTAGAGTGAGTAGTAGAGAGTGAGTAGTAGAGAGAGAGTAGTAGAGAGTGAGTAGTACAGTAGTAGAGAGTGAGTGGTAGAGAGTAGTACAGTGAGTAGTAGAGAATAGTAGAGAGTGAGTAGTAGAGCGAGTAGTAGAGAGTAGTAGAGTAGTAGAGCGAGTAGCAGAGAGAGTAGTAGAGAGTAGTAGAGAGTGAGTAGTAGAGAGTGAGTAGTAGAGAGTAGTAGAGAGTGAGTAGTAGAGAGTGAGTAGTGGAGAGTAAGTAGTAGAGATCGAGTAGTAGAGAGTGAGTATTAGAGAGTCAATAGTAGAGAGAGAGTAGTAGAGAGTGAATAGTAGAGAGTAGTAGTAGAGAGTAGTAGAGAGAGAGAGTAGTAGAGAGTGTAGTAGAGAGTGGGTAGTAGAGAGTGAATAGTAGAGAGTAGTAGAGAGTGAGTAGTAGAGTAGTAGTAGACAGTGAGTAGTAGAGAGTAGTAGAGCGTGAGTAGTAGAGAGTGAGTAGTAGAGAGTGAGTAGTAGAGAGTAGTAGCGAGTGAGAAGTAGAGTAGTAGAGAGTGAGTAGTTGAGAGTGAGTAGTAGAGTGAGTAGTAGAGAGTAGTAGAGAGTGAGTAGTAGAGAGTGAGTAGTGGAGAGTAAGTAGTAGAGATCGAGTAGTAGAGAGTGAGTATTAGAGAGTCAATAGTAGAGAGAGAGTAGTAGAGAGTGAATAGTAGAGAGTAGTAGTAGAGAGTAGTAGAGAGAGAGAGTAGTAGAGAGTGTAGTAGAGAGTGGGTAGTAGAGAGTGAATAGTAGAGAGTAGTAGAGAGTGAGTAGTAGAGTAGTAGTAGACAGTGAGTAGTAGAGAGTAGTAGAGCGTGAGTAGTAGAGAGTGAGTAGTAGAGAGTGAGTAGTAGAGAGTAGTAGCGAGTGAGAAGTAGAGTAGTAGAGAGTGAGTAGTTGAGAGTGAGTAGTAGAGTGAGTAGTAGAGAGTAGTAGAGAGTGAGTAGTAGAGTGAGTAGTAGGGAGTAGTAGAGAGCAAGTAGTAGAGAGTGTGTAGAAGAGAGAGAGTAGTAGAGAGTAGTAGAGAGTGAGTAGTAGAGAGAGTAGTAGAGTAGTAGAGAGTGAGTAGTAGAGAGTGAGTAGTAGAGAGTAGTGGAGAGTGAGTAGCAGAGAGAGTAGTAGAGAGTAGTAGTAGAGAGTGAGTAGTGGAGAGTGAGTAGTAGAGTAGTAGAGAGTGAGTAGTAGAGAGAGAGTAGTAGAGAGTAGTAGAGTGAGTAGTAGAGAGTGAGTAGTAGAGAGAGAGTAGTAGAGAGTAGCAGAGAGTGAGTAGTAGAGTAGTAGAGAGTGAGTGGTAGAGAGTAGTAGAGTGAGTAGTAGAGAGTAGTAGAGTGAGTAGTAGAGAGAGTAGTAGAGAGTGAGTAGTTGAGAGGGAGTAGTAGAGAGTGAGTAGTAGAGAGTAGTAGAGTAGTAGAGAGTGAGTAGTAGAGAGTGAGTAGTAGGGAGTAGAAGAGTGAGTAGTAGAGAGGGAGTAGTAGAGAGTGAGTAGTAGAGTAGTAGAGAGTGAGTGGTAGAGAGTAGTAGAGAGCAGTAGAGTGAGTAGTAGAGAGTGAGTAGTCGAGAGTGAGTAGTAGAGAGTGAGTAGTAGAGTAGTAGAGAGTAGTAGTAGAGAGTAGTAGAGAGTGAGTAGTAGAAAGTAGTAGCGAGTGAGTAGTAGAGAGTGAGTAGTTTAATTTAAAAGGAACCAAATGAGGAGGTTCATTTTGCCATAGAAGTTATGATTAGTGCGGAAAAAAGAAAATTAGGGCACATTTTGAGTGACTTCTCAAATCCTCTTCTATTTCATTAAAAAATTCTGACATGCAGACTGAAACATGCACTTTCAATACCAGCAGCAGACTACCCTGGTGAGCAGTACCTTTACTACAGTGATCTAATAAGCAACTAGAGTGCTAACATTCCGAATTTATGGCAAATGTGTGACACATCTGAATGCCTTCTTGATGGAATGAAAGTAAAAAACCTGAAAGTATTTCCTACTGAGGAGACTGTTGTAAATGAGGAAATTAGGAAACTTCAAAACAAATAAGTCTCCCAAGATGGCCACCAGAGACAAAAGAGCCCAAATGTAGCACACATATAACCGAGATGTAGCCCAAGTATAGCCCAATGACAGAATGTCCCAGAGTGTTTTAAAGAACAACTAGAGCGCTAACAGTCTTACTTATGACAAAAGTATGGCACACCTGATGCCATCTTGATTGGAATAAAGTGGTAACACTTAAAACATTTAATTTGCAAAGGAACAAAATGAGGGGGTTCATTTTGCCATAGACATTATGATTAGTGCTGCAGAAAGAAAGATTATGACACATTTTGACTTCTCAAATCCTCTTCCATTTCATTTAAAAATTCTGGCATGCAGACTGAAACATGCACTTTGAATACCAGCAGCAGACTTCCCTGGTGAGCAGTAGCTTTACTACAGTGATCTAATGAGCAACTAGAGTGCTACCATTCAGAATTTATGGAAAATGTGTGACACATCTGAATGCCTTCTTGATAGAATCAAAGTAAACAAGCATTGAAAATGCAATAGGTCTCGCCCTCGTTTAAGTTAAAGCAATTCTGTTTGTAATTAGGTGGCTTTTTAGCTTTGCTTGTATTAGAGTTTTTCAAACTTTCATGTACATACCATGCATATGTATGCATATATGTATATGTATATGTTTGCATGCATTTATATTTATATAAATATGCAGATTATATGTATATGTTTATATATGTATATATATATCACTGAAAAAACCATAGGTTTCACACATGTTATAGTTAGCGGAAATTTTACTGATAAAAAACCAGTGAAATTCCCCCGTTATAGTTAGTGCAGGCAACTATAACTCACGCGACCGCAATCCTCTGCTGATGCTAATACTGTATTTAGACACTTATATGCCCATGTCTTCTTCCATACATTTTTAGCTATACATATATTACAAATATTTTTTTTTCATAAAGACACATATGTCATCAGCAGAAGATTGCGGTCGCGTGAGTTATAGTTGCCTGCACTAACTATAACGGGGGAATTTCACTGGTTTTTTATCAGTAAAATTTCCGCTAACTATAACATGTGTGAAACCTATGGTTTTTTCAGTGAATTTGCAAGGTTTTTTAAATGCTAATTCCTAACTATAACGTGTGTGAAACCTATGGTTTTTTCAGTGAATTTGTACGGTTTTTTAAATGCTAAGTTACTTTACGCCATTCGAGGCGTGCGCGCCCACTTAACGCAGTTCGTTCCGTGCACGGTTTTTATCAACTTTAATAAGCCCTGTACATTTGGTGGCCTTCGGCCACCAAAAGCACAGGGGGTGGGGTCAATGTGGATAGTGTTTTTTTTATTTCAATTTTATAATTTCATGTTGCCAAAATTTAGTTTTTTTTACCTATTAGTAAGCCCTGTACATTTGGTGGCCTTCGGCCACCAAAAGCACAGGGGGTGGGGTAAGTGTGGATGGTGTTTTTTTTATTTTTATTTTTTTACCCTACGCTTACGGTAAGCGTACGGTAAGCGTACCCCGTGAAATTGCCGAAAAAAAAATAAAACCGTTTTTGCTCTTGGGGGATATTTGTGGACTCCCTCAACATGACTATGTGGGAGGGAGTTGTCATAACAGCCCCGTAACATGTTTTTGGCCATCATGTTTGATAAACAACACTCAGTGCGAGAGACAAAATGGCGGCCGCCGCTTCCTGGTTTCGGCCGATTCGAATGTTTACTAAGATGTAAGAGCCAATCAGAATCGCGCTCGCGCACGCCACCGTACGCTTACCGTAAGCGTACGGTAAGCGTACCGTAAGCGGGCTCAGATATATATATTGATTTAAAGGCTATTTTCTCAGAATCTACTGAACAGATTTACACCAAACCTACAAAAGGCACTTCCTTGACCTAGGGACTACCTCTCTGCCAAATTTTGAGTAATTCTGTTCAGCCGTTCGGGCTGTAGCTCGTTCTAAATGTCCTATTGAAAAATGCATGGGAAAAACGCGTTTTGGGACCCCCCTTTTATCTCAGCCCCCGCTTGACGGATCCCCCCGAGACTTTCAGGGTAGGAGCGGAGCGTAGCGCCCCACCTATTTTGAGAAATTCGCGAGGATTCGTCGACCGGCGCCAAAGTTATTCAAAATAGAATGTTGAGGTTTTCCTATGGAAACGTGGTCCTAACTATAACTACCTACTGGCGACCGCCAGTAGGTAATATATGTATATATACACATACATATATATAAATGCATATGCATATATATGCATTTACATATGTGCATATGTGTGCATGTGGAGAGAGGTAAAGAGGTAGATGTGTATAGGTAGATGTGCAGAGGTAGAGAGTAGTAGAGAGAGAGGTAGAGAGAAGTACAGAGGTAGGGAGTAGAGAGCGAGTAATAGAGAGAGTAGAGAGTGAACAGTAGAGAGTAGTAGAGAGTAGTAGAGAAAGTATCAGAGAGTGAGTAGTAGAGAGTGAGTAGTAGAGAGTGAGTATTAGAGAGTGAGTAGTAGAGAGTAGTAGAGAGTGAGTAGTAAAGTGTGTAGTAGAGAGTAGTAGAGAGTGAGTAGTACAGAGTAGTAGAGAGTGAGTAGTAGAGAGTGAGTAGCAGAGAGAGTATTAGAGACTAGTAGAGAGTGAGTAGCAGAGTGAATACTAGAGAGTGAATAGTAGAGAGAGAGTAGTAGAGAGTGAGTAGTAGAGAGTGAGTAGTAGAGAGTGGTAGAGAGTAGTAGAGAGTGAGTAGTAGAGAGTGAGTAGTAGAGAGAGAGTAGTAGAGCGTAGTAGAGTAGTAGAGAGTGAGTAGTAGAGAGTGAGTAGTAGAGAGTAGTGGAGTAGTAGAGAGTGAGTAGTAGAGAGTGAGTAGTAGAGAGTGAGTAATAGAGAGTAGTAGAGAGCGAGTAGTAGAGAGCAAGTAGTAGAGAGTGTGTAGTAGAGAGTGAGTAGTAGAGAGTGAGCAGTAGAGAGAGAGTAGTAGAGAGTGAGAAGTAGAGAGTAGTTGATTAGTAGAGAGTGAGTAGTAGAGAGTAGTTGAGAGTGAGTAGTAGAGAATGAGTAGTGGAGAGTGAGCAGTAGAGAGTAGTAGAGAGTGAGTAGTACAGAGTGAGTAGTACAGAGTGAGTAGTAGAGAGTAGTAGAGTGAGTAGTAGAGAGTAGTAGATTGAGTAGTAGAGAGAGTAGTAGAGAGTGAGTAGTTGAGAGTGAGTAGTAGAGAGTGAGTAGTAGAGAGTAGTAGAGTAGTAGAGAGTGAGTAGTAGAGAGTGAGTAGTAGGGAGTAGAAGAGTGAGTAGTAGAGAGGGAGTAGTAGAGAGTGAGTAGTAGAGTAGTAGAGAGTGAGTGGTAGAGAGTAGTAGAGAGCAGTAGAGTGAGTAGTAGAGAGTGAGTAGTCGAGAGTGAGTAGTAGAGAGTGAGTAGTAGAGTAGTAGAGAGTAGTAGTAGAGAGTAGTAGAGAGTGAGTAGTAGAAAGTAGTAGCGAGTGAGTAGTAGAGAGTGAGTAGTTTAATTTAAAAGGAACAAAATGAGGAGGTTCATTTTGCCATAGAAGTTATGATTAGTGCGGAAAAAAGAAAATTAGGGCACATTTTGAGTGACTTCTCAAATCCTCTTCTATTTCATTAAAAAATTCTGACATGCAGGCTGAAACATGCACTTTCAATACCAGCAGCAGACTACCCTGGTGAGCAGTACCTTTACTACAGTGATCTAATAAGCAACTAGAGTGCTAACATTCCGAATTTATGGCAAATGTGTGACACATCTGAATGCCTTCTTGATGGAATGAAAGTAAAAAACCTGAAAGTATTTCCTACTGAGGAGACTGTTGTAAATGAGGAAATTAGGAAACTTCAAAACAAATAAGTCTCCCAAGATGGCCACCGGCGACAAAAGAGCCCAAATGTAGCACAAATATAACCGAGATATAGCCCAAGTATAGCCCAATGACAGAATGTCCCAGAGTGTTTTAAAGAACAACTAGAGCGCTAACAGTCTTACTTATGACAAAAGTATGGCACACCTGATGCCATCTTGATTGGAATAAAGTGGTAACACTTAAAACATTTAATTTGCAAAGGAACAAAATGAGGGGGTTCATTTTGCCATAGATATTATGATTAGTGCTGCAGAAAGAAAGCTTATGGCACATTTTGACTTCTCAAATCCTCTTCCATTTCATTTAAAAATTCTGGCATGCAGACTGAAACATGCACTTTGAATACCAGCAGCAGACTTCCCTGGTGAGCAGTAGCTTTACTACAGTGATCTAATGAGCAACTAGAGTGCTACCATTCAGAATTTATGGAAAATGTGTGACACATCTGAATGCCTTCTTGATAGAATCAAAGTAAACAAGCATTGAAAATGCAATAGGTCTCGCCCTCGTTTAAGTTAAAGCAATTCTGTTTGTAATTAGATGGCTTTTTAGCTTTGCTTGTATTAGAGTTTTTCAAACTTTCATGTACATACCATGCATATGTATGCATATATGTATATGTATATGTTTGCATGCATTTATATTTATATAAATATGCAGATTATATTTATATGTTTATATATGTATATATATATATACACATACATATATATAAATGCATATGCATATATATGCATTTACATATGTGCATATGTGTGCATGTGGAGAGAGGTAGAGAGGTAGATGTGTATAGGTAGATGTGCAGAGGTAGAGAGTAGTAGAGAGAGAGGTAGAGAGAAGTACAGAGGTAGAGAGTAGAGAGCGAGTAATAGAGAGAGTAGAGAGTGAACAGTAGAGAGTAGTAGAGAGTAGTAGAGAAAGTATCAGAGAGTGAGTAGTAGAGAGTGAGTAGTAGAGAGTGAGTATTAGAGAGTGAGTAGTAGAGAGTAGTAGAGAGTGAGTAGTAGAGTGTGTAGTAGAGAGTAGTAGAGAGTGAGTAGTACAGAGTAGTAGAGATTGAGTGATAGAGAGTAGTAGAGAGTGAGTAGCAGAGAGAGTATTAGAGACTAGTAGAGAGTGAGTAGCAGAGTGAATAGTAGAGAGAGAGTAGTAGAGAGTGAGTAGTAGAGAGTGGTAGAGAGTGAGTAGTAGAGAGTAGTAGAGAGTGAGTAGTAGAGAGTCAGTAGTAGAGAGAGAGTAGTAGAGCGTAGTAGAGTAGTAGAGAGTGAGTAGTAGAGAGTGAGTAGTAGAGAGTAGTGGAGTAGTAGAGAGTGAGTAGTAGAGAGTGAGTAGTAGAGAGTGAGTAATAGAGAGTAGTAGAGAGTGAGTAGCGGAGAGCAAGTAGTAGAGAGGGTTTAGTAGAGAGTGAGTAGTAGAGAGTAGTAGAGAGTGAGCAGTAGAGAGAGAGTAGTAGAGAGTGAGAAGTAGAGAGTAGTTGATTAGTAGAGAGTGAGTAGTAGAGAGTAGTTGAGAGCGAGTAGTAGAGAATGAGTAGTGGAGAGTGAGCAGTAGAGAGTAGTAGAGAGTGAGTAGTACAGAGTGAGTAGTATAGAGTGAGTAGTAGAGAGTAGTAGAGAGTGAGTAGTCGAGAGTAGTAGAGTGAGTAGTAGAGAGAGAGTAGTAGAGAGAGAGTAGTAGAGAGTGAGTAGTAGAGAGTGAGTAGTAGAGTAGTAGAGAGTGAGTGGTAGAGAGTAGGAGAGAGTAGTAGAGTGAGTAGTAGAGAATAGTAGAGAGTGAGTAGTAGAGCGAGTAGTAGAGAGTAGTAGAGTCGTAGAGTGAGTAGCAGAGAGAGTAGTAGAGAGTGAGTAGTAGAGAGTGAGTAGTAGAGAGTGAGTAGTAGAGAGTGGTAGAGAGCGAGTAGTAGAGAGTGAGTAGTGGAGAGTGAGTGGTAGAGAGCAAGTAGTAGAGAGTGAGTAGTAGAGAGTCAATAGTAGAGAGTGAGTAGGGGAGAGACAGTAGTAGTGAGTAGTAGAGTGAGTAGTAGAGAGTGAGTAGTAGAGAGTAGTAGAGAGAGAGTAGAAGAGAATGAGTAGTAGAGAGAGAGAGTAGTAAAGAAAATTAGGGCACATTTTGAGTGACTTCTCAAATGCTCTTCTATTTCATTAAAAAATTCTGACATGCAGACTGAAACATGCACTTTCAATACCAGCAGCAGACTTCCCTGGTGAGCAGTACCTTTACTACAGTGATCTAATAAGCAACTAGAGTGCTAACATTCCGAATTTATGGCAAATGTGTGACACATCTGAATGCCTTCTTGATGGAATGAAAGTAAAAAACCTGAAAGTATTTCCTACTGAGGAGACTGTTGTAAATGAGGAAATTAGGAAACTTCAAAACAAATAAGTCTCCCAAGATGGCCACCAGAGACAAAAGAGCCCAAATGTAGCACACATATAACCGAGATGTAGCCCAAGTATAGCCCAATGACAGATTGTCCCAGAGTGTTTTAAAGAACAACTAGAGCGCTAACAGTCTTACTTATGACAGAAGTATGGCACACCTGATGCCATCTTGATTGGAATAAAGTGGTAACACTTAAAACATTTAATTTGCAAAGGAACAAAATGAGGGTGTTCATTTTGCCATAGACATTATGATTAGTGCTGCAGAAAGAAAGATTAGGGCACATTTTAACTTCTCAAATCCTCTTCCATTTCATTTAAAAATTCTGGCATGCAGACTGAAACATGCACTTTGAATACCAGCAGCAGACTTCCCTGGTGAGCAGTACGTTTACTACAGTGATCTAATAAGCAACTAGAGTGCTACCATTCAGAATTTATGGAAAATGTGTGACACATCTGAATGGCTTCTTGATGGAATCAAAGTAAACAAGGATTGAAAATGCAATAGGTCTCGCCCTCGTTTAAGTTAAAGCAATTCTGTTTGTAATTAGGTGGCTTTTTAGCTTTGCTTGTATTAGAGTTTTTCAAACTTTCATGTACATACTATGCATATGTATGCATATATGTATATGTATATGTTTGCATACATTTATATTTATATAAATATGCAGATTATATTTATATGTTTATATATGTATATATATATACACATACATATATATAAATGCATATGCATATATATATGCATATACATATGTGCATATGTGTGCATGTGGAGAGAGGTAGAGAGGTAGATGTGTATAGGTAGATGTGTAGAGGTAGAGAGGCAGAGAGAGAGGTAGAGAGAGGTAGAGAGTAGAGAGCGAGTAATAGAGAGAGTAGAGAGTGAATAGTATAGAGTAGTAGAGAGTAGTAGAGAAAGTATCAGAGAGTGAGTAGTAGAGAGTAGTAGAGAGTGAGTAGTAGAGAGTAGTAGAGAGTGAGTAGAAGAGTGAGTAGTAGAGAGTAGTAGAGAGTAGTAGAGAGTGAGTAGTACAGAGTAGTAGAGAGTGAGTAGTAGAGAGTGAGCAGTAGAGAGTGAGTAGCAGAGAGAGTATTAGAGACTAGTAGAGAGTGAGTAGCAGAGTGAGTAGTAGAGAGTAGTAGAGAGAGAGTAGTGGAGAGTGAGTAGTAGAGAGTAGTAGAGAGTGAGTAGTAGAGAGTAGTAGAGAGTGAGTAGTAGAGAGTCAGTAGTAGAGAGAGAGTAGTAGAGAGAAGTAGAGTAGTAGAGAGTGAGTAGTAGAGAGTAGTGGAGTAGTAGAGAGTGAGTAGTAGAGAGTGAGTAGTAGAGTGAGTACTAGAGAGTAGCAGAGAGCAAGTAGTGGAGAGTGTGTAGTGGAGAGTGAGTAGTAGAGAGTAGTAGAGAGTGAGTAGTAGAGAGGGAGTAGTAGAGAGTGAGAAGTAGAGAGAGAGTAGTTGATTAGTAGAGAGTGAGTAGTAGAGTGAGTAGTAGAGAGTAGTTGAGAGCGAGTAGTAGAGAATGAGTAGTGGAGAGTGAGCAGTAGATAGTAGTAGAGAGTGAGTAGTACAGAGTGAGTTGTACAGAGTGAGTAGTACAGAGTCGTAGAGAGTGAGTAGTCGAGAGTAGTAGAGTGAGTAGTAGAGTGAGTAGTAGAGAGTGAGTAGTAGAGAGAGAGTAGTAGAGAGTGAGTAGTACAGTAGTAGAGAGTGAGTGGTAGAGAGTAGTACAGTGAGTAGTAGAGAATAGTAGAGAGTGAGTAGTAGAGTGAGTAGTAGAGAGTAGTAGAGTAGTAGAGCGAGTAGCAGAGAGAGTAGTAGAGAGTAGTAGAGAGTGAGTAGTAGAGAGTGAGTAGTAGAGAGTAGTAGAGAGTGAGTAGTAGAGAGTGAGTAGTGGAGAGTAAGTAGTAGAGATCGAGTAGTAGAGAGTGAGTATTAGAGAGTCAATAGTAGAGAGAGAGTAGTAGAGAGTGAATAGTAGAGAGTAGTAGTAGAGAGTAGTAGAGAGAGAGAGTAGTAGAGAGTGTAGTAGAGAGTGGGTAGTAGAGAGTGAATAGTAGAGAGTAGTAGAGAGTGAGTAGTAGAGTAGTAGTAGACAGTGAGTAGTAGAGAGTAGTAGAGCGTGAGTAGTAGAGAGTGAGTAGTAGAGAGTGAGTAGTAGAGAGTAGTAGCGAGTGAGAAGTAGAGTAGTAGAGAGTGAGTAGTTGAGAGTGAGTAGTAGAGAGTGAGTAGTAGAGAGTAGTAGAGAGTGAGTAGTAGAGAGTAGTAGAGAGAGAGTAGTAGAGTGAGTAGTAGAAAGTAGTAGAGAGTAGTAGAGAGTGGGTAGTACAGAGTTTTAGAGAGTGAGTAGTAGAGAGTGAGTAGTAGAGAGTGAGTAGCAGAGAGAATTAGAGAGTAGTAGAGAGTGAGTAGCCGAGTGAGTAGTAGAGAGAGAGTAGTAGAGAGAGTAGTAGAGAGTGAGTCGTAGAGAGTGAGTAGTAGAGAGTGAGTAGTAGAGAGTGAGTAGTAGAGAGAGAGCAGTAGAGAGTAGTAGAGTAGTAGAGAGTGAGTAGTGGAGTAGTAGAGAGTGAGAAGTAGAGAGTGAGTAGTAGAGTGAGTACTAGAGAGTTGTAGAGAGCGAGTAGCAGAGAGCAAGTAGTAGAGAGTGTGTAGTAGAGAGTGAGTAGTAGAGAGTAGTAGAGAGTGAGTAGTAGAGAGAGTAGTAGAGAGTGAGAAGTAGAGAGAGTAGTTGATTAGTAGAGAGTGAGTAGTAGAGTGAGTAGTGGAGAGTAGTTGAGAGCGAGTAGTAGAGAATGAGTAGTGGAGAATGAGCAGTAGAGAGTAGTAGAGAGTGAATAGTACAGAGTGAGTAGTACAGAGTGAGTAGTACAGAGTAGTAGAGAGTGAGTAGTCGAGAGTAGTAGAGTGAGTAGTAGAGAGTGAGTAGTAGAGAGAGAGTTGTAGAGAGTGAGTAGTAGAGTAGTAGAGAGTGAGTGGTAGAGAGTAGTAGAGTGAGTAGTAGAGAATAGTAGAGAGTGAGTAGTAGAGCGAGTAGTTGAGAGTAGTAGAGTCGTAGAGTGAGTAGCAGAGAGAGTAGTAGAGAGTGAGTAGTAGAGAGTAAGTAGTAGAGAGTGAGTAGTAGAGAGTGAGTAGTAGAGAGTGAGTAGTAGAGAGTGAGTAGAGAGCGAGTAGTAGAGAGTGAGTAGTGGAGAGGGCACCATCAACTGATCCACGCCACCAAGAAAACAGCATTCAAGGACCGGTTGGACAACAACGCACACAACAGCAAGGAACTCTTCAACATCGTCAGAGAGCTCTCCAACCCCAACGCCGGAACCAACGACATCACCCCATCGCAAGACCTCTGCAACTCCCTCGCCTCCTACTTCCACAACAAGATCGCTGACATACACAACAGCTTCAGAACACAACCAACGCTCCCCACGACCAAACCAACGCCCCCCACCACCACCCTCAACGCCTGGACACCGATCAACCTCGAAGACACCATCAGCACGATGAACTCCATCCACTCCGGTTCCCCAACCGACCCCTGCCCTCACCACATCTTCAACAAGGCCGACGCTGTCATCGCACCCCACCTGCGGGACATCATCAACACCTCCCTCAACACCGCCACCTTCCCTGAGAGCTGGAAGCACGCCGAACTCAGCGCTCTACTAAAGAAACCAACGGCGGACCCCACCGAACTCAAGAACTACCGCCCCATCTCGCTCCTCCCGTTTCCTGCCAAAGTCATCGAGAAGACCATCAACAAGCAACTGGCAGCCTTCCTCGAGACGACTGGTTCCCTCGACCCTTCCCAGTCAGGCTTCCGGGCCAACCACAGCACCGAGACCGCCCTCATCGCTGCCACAGACGACATCCGAACCCTGTTGGACAACGGAGAAACAGCGGCCCTCATCCTCCTGGACCTCTCCGCGGCATTCGACACTGTCTGCCACCGCACCCTAGTGCAGCGCCTCAGCAACGTCGGGATCAAGGAGAAGGCACTGGAATGGATCATCTCCTTCCTCACCGGAAGGACACAGAGAGTCCGCCTGCCCCCGTTCAGATCAGAAGCCACGGAAGTCACCTGCGGCGTCCCTCAGGGCTCCTCGCTCAGCCCCACCCTCTTCAATGTCTACATGAGCCCCCTTGCGGCCATCGCACGCCAACATAACCTGAACATCATCTCCTACGCCGATGACACCCAGCTGATCCTCTCCCTGACCAACGACCCCGCCACCGCCAGAGCCAACCTACACGAAGGGATGAAAAACGTGGCCGAGTGGATGACGACCAGCCGCCTGAAACTGAACACAGACAAGACGGAAGTCCTCATCCTGGGCTCCTCACCCTCCGCCTGGGACGACTCCTGGTGGCCCCCTGCCCTGGGCAACGCACCCAAACCGACAGACCACGCACGCAACCTGGGCTTCATCCTGGACTCCTCCCTCTCCATGACCAGACAAGTCAACGCCGTCTCCTCGTCCTGTTTCAACATCCTGCGCATGCTACGTAAGATCTTCCGGTGGATCCCCACCGAGACCAGGAAAACAGTCACCCAGGCCCTCGTCACCAGTCGACTGGACTACGGCAACGCCCTCTACGCCGGTACCACCGCCAAGCTCCAGAAGAGACTCCAGCGGATCCAGAACGCCTCGGCGAGACTCATCCTCGACGTCCCCAGACGAACTCACATCTCCAGACACCTGAGAGACCTGCACTGGCTCCCGATCAACAAAAGAATCACCTTCCGGCTCCTCACCCACGCACACAAAGCCCTACACAACCAAGGCCCGACCTACCTCAACAGCCGCCTCAACTTCTACGCTCCCAAACGCCACCTCCGCTCGACCAGTCTCGCCCTCGCAGCCGTCCCCCGCATCCACAGAGCGACAACAGGAGGTAGATCCTTCTCCCACCTGGCCGCCAAGACTTGGAACGCCCTCCCCACCGAACTACGCCTGACCCAAGACCACCTCTCCTTCAGGAAGAAGCTCAAGACCTGGTTGTTCGAGCAGTAGCGGACCCCCCCCCCCCCCCCAGCGCCTTGAGACCCTCCGGGTGAGTAGTGCGCTTTATAAATGCCTTTGATTGATTGATTGAGAGTGAGTAGTAGAGAGCGAGTAGTAGAGAGTGAGTAGTAGAGAGTCAATAGTAGAGAGTGAGTAGTAGAGAGAGAGTAGTAGAGAGTAGTGGAGTGAGTAGTAGAGAGTGAGTAGTAGAGAGTAGTAGAGAGAGAGTAGAAGAGAGTGAGTAGTAGAGAGAGAGAGTAGTAAAGAAAATTAGGGCAAATTTTGAGTGACTTCTCAAATCCTCTTCTATTTCATTAAAAAATTCTGACATGCAGACTGAAACATGCACTTTCAATACCAGCAGCAGACTTCCCTGGTGAGGAGTACGTTTACTACAGTGATCTAATAAGCAATTAGAGTGCTAACATTCCAAATTTATGGCAAATGTGTGACACATATGAATGCCTTCTTGATGGAATGAAAGTAAAAAACCTGAAAGTATTTCCTACTGAGGAGACTGTTGTAAATGAGGAAATTAGGAAACTTCAAAACAAATAAGTCTCCCAAGATGGCCACCGGCGACAAAAGAGCCCAAATGTAGCACAAATATAACCGAGATATAGCCCAAGTATAGCCCAATGACAGAATGTCCCAGAGTGTTTTGAAGAACAACTAGAGCGCTAACAGTCTTACTTATGACAAAAGTATGGCACACCTGATGCCATCTTGATTGGAATAAAGTGGTAACACTTAAAACATTTAATTTGCAAAGGAACAAAATGAGGGGGTTCATTTTGCCATAGAAATTATGATTAGTGCTGCAGAAAGAAAGATTAGGGCACATTTTGACTTCTCAAATCCTCTTCCATTTCATTTAAAAATTCTGACATGCAGACTGAAACATGCACATTGAATACCAGCAGCAGACTTCCCTGGTGAGCAGTAGCTTTACTACAGTGATCTAATGAGCAACTAGAGTGCTACCATTCAGAATTTATGGAAAATGTGTGACACATCTGAATGCCTTCTTGATGGAATCAAAGTAAACAAGCATTGAAAATGCAATAGGTCTCGCCCTCGTTTAAGTTAAAGCAATTCTGTTTGTAATTAGGTGGCTTTTTAGCTTTGCTTGTATTAAAGTTTTTCAAACTTTCATATACATACCATGCATATGTATGCATATATGTATATGTATATGTTTGCATATATTTATATTTCTATAAATATGCAGATTATATTTATATATGTATATATATATATATATATTCACTGAAAAAACCATAGGTGTCAGGGGTGTTATAGTTAGCTGGACTTTTCACTTGTACAAAACCATTGAAATTCCCCCGTTATAGTTAGTTCAGCTAACTATAACTCGCGCGCCCGCAATGCACTGCTGATGACGTCACATATTACATCACTCATGACATGGTCAGTGACATCACTCATGACATCACTGATGACATCTCAAATGACATCACTGATGACATCACTGATGACATCATCCAGTGAATGTGTGTTTTTCTGAAAATTAAATATGTTTTATATATGTATATCTCAAGGTCGATGGAAGAATAAATGGGTATATAAGTGTCTAAATGGATGATTTGTTTTTGAAAAATTGATTGCGTAACTGACTGATTAAGTGTATCATAGTGAATACATGGCTTAGTGAGTAATGTTTAAATATGTAAATATCTGTATCAGTCTCTCACTTTGTGTATAAGTGGCTGCATGGGTTGGTGAGTAGCTACATGGGTGTCTATATAGGTTATTAGTTTTTTGAGTATCAGTCTGAGTGTCTGCATGGTTCGGTGGGGGGTATTACGTAGTGCATAGGTGCATGAATGAGTGACTCACTGTTTGTATGTGTTGAAGACAGCATGTGTGCAGGACTGTATGGGTGGATGAGTGTGTGTATGGGTGTGTTAGTGAGTGAATGACTGTCTCAATAGTGTCTTTATGAGTAACTACATATGTTTTCAACTAGTATATGTGACTATTGGTGTATATAAGTGAGTATATGTGAGAGTGAGAGATTGAAAGAGTTCCTGAATGAATAAGTATGTGTTTCTATAAGTGATTGTTTAAAAGACTAAGGGGCATATTTATAATAACTGACGCATCCCTGCATATCAGCAGGGATGCGCCAGTTATTTTGCGCCCCAGCTCCGCCACCATGGATGCGCCGCATTTATAATGCGGTGCACCATGGGGCAAAAAGTAACGCATTGCTGGAGTTGTGTCGCAAGCGCGACGCAGCTCCAACAATGCTCTGGGGGGCCCTATCTTCACAATGCTGCGTCAATCCTTACGCCTGCTTTAAGCAGGCGCACGGTTTTGACGCAGCATGGGCTCAAAAGTGACTGAGTGAAATCTTGTAGATTTCACTCAGCCACTTTTAGGAGGCGTTCCTGCGCCGGAACGCCCCCACCTGCCCTGGAACGCCTACATGTGGCGCAGGGCTTTACAACGTGACGCATCTCCCAGATGCGTCACGTTGTAAATACCCCGCACCATGGCGCTGGATTTGCGCCGTTGCTGCGTCACAAAAGTGACGCAACGGCGGCGTAAATGAGGCGCAAGTCAAACATAAATCTGCCCCTAAGTATGTGTAAGTTTCCCTAGAAGTAAGTGTGGTGGTGTGTGTATAACTGTATATGCAAGTAAATGTATGTTTGATTCTTTATTAGCATGAGTGACTATGTGTGTGAGTAACTCTATGGATGAGTAGCATTGTGTAACAGGGTGTATAGGTGTATGAGTATATATGATGAGTGAGTACATGTATGAGTGACTGTATAGGACTGTTGGTGAATGAGTGGATGTGTATGTGGATCTTAGAGTTACTGAAGAGGTTGTTGTAACTGGTATTTGTATGTCCATTGTTTTGAGAATTTTAGTCTCTATTTTTGAATGTGTGTATCAAAGGTTATATTAGGGTGAGAGGAGGTCTGCCACTCTATCACAAGGATGATGTCATCAGTGATGTCATCAGTGATGTCATTTGAGATGTCATCAGTGATGTCATGAGTGATGTCACTGACCATGTCATGAGTGATGTAATATGTGACGTCATCAGCAGTGCATTGCGGGCGCGCGAGTTACAGTTAGCTGAACTAACTATAACGGGGGAATTTCAATGGTTTTGTACAAGTGAAAAGTCCAGCTAACTATAACACCCCTGAAACCTATGTTTTTTTCAGTGAATTTCTGAGGTTTTTTAAATGCTAATTCCTAACTATAACGTGCCTGAAACCTATGGTTTTTTCTGTGAATTTCAAAGGTTTTTTAAATGCTAATTTCTAACTATGCCTACAGAGATAGGACATGTGAAGAAAGAAGACAAAATGCACAGAAAGAAAAAAACAGAAGTGCAGAAAGAAGCAACAGAAGTCCTCAAAGACGAAGAAAAGTGCAGGAAGAAGGATAACATGCAGAAAGAACAAAAAGAAGAGCAGAAAGAATCCTTGTTGCAAAAATCATCCTGTACCCTCAACTTTTTCAGACGGATACTGGTGGTAACTGAGTCTGACTAACCAGTCCTAGAGCCAGTGCTATGTTAAAAGACACTTAGAATAAAGTGAAAACACCTACATACACTAGGGAACATTATGCGTTGGGGTCCCCCTGTGATTAGCATGACCTCCTCTGTAAGCCCCTAGTATATAATAGGGCAGGGGGATTAAAACTACCTCTTAAAACAGGCCACGGGGCGTTTTTGCACACGTTAACTCAGGCCCCGTCCCCTCCCTTCACCACTGTGTAAACACGCCCTGTGTCCGTTTTTAGTTGGGAGATTAAGTTCATTTGAATCCCTAGGGTCCAACTAGCCCACTGGGTACCTCCAGTAAGTGCCACAGAGCTGCATTGCAGAGAGGTGTAAAAAGTGGCACAGCCTGGACCACCTCTCTGCAATGCAGCTCAGTGGCGCTTACTGGAAGCACTTGGTGGGCTAGTTAGCCCCCAGGGGCCCTCAGTATTGAAGGGAAATTATATCCCCAATTTAAAAGGTGCCATAGTGCGTGTTTGCACACGTCACCTCAGGCCCCGTCCCCTCCCTTCACCACTGTGTAAACGCGCCCTGTGGCTGTTCTAAGTTGAGAGATTAAGTCCCCTTGAATCCTAAGGGTCCCTAGGGTCAAACTAGACCACTAGTTACCTCCAGTAAGCGCCACAGAGCTGCGTTGCAGAGAGGTGTAAAAAGGGGCTTGGCCTCAGAACACCTGTCTGCAGCGCAGCTCCCTGGCGCATACTGGAGATGCCTGTTGGGCTAGTTGGCCCTCAGGGACCCTCAGTATTGAAGAGGAACTAATTCCCCAACTTACAACTCGCCAGGGGGCGCGTTTGCAGAGTGCTGCAAGGAGGGGGCGTGGCCTCCGGCACGATGCCAGTCTTTTATTTATTTTAATTTTTTAAGAAGGGGGGCTGTGTGGTTCCCCTTCTTATTTTAATTTATTGGCCCTGATGACCCCATCCCCCAGGGCCTGTCTCCTAATTATATTTTTTTGACCCTAATCCCCAGGGCCGACCACTGTTTTTTATTATTTTTAAAAAATATATATTTATAGACACACCTAGGACATTCTGGACAAACCGTACGTACCTATCACCATGACGATTTGCGTGATATTCATTAAAAGGCGACTATGCATACAATGAATCCACGTGGAATGTATTTACAACACTAGTGAAGCTCTGACATGTCTGATGCCCTACCGTGCCTAATCCCGGTAGACACCCTTGTCGTTTATTTATACAAACATGGGTAGCTATTGACGGGCACATTTAATACACATGCACACCAAGCCATTCAAAGGGGATTCGAGAAAAATTCGACCAAAACTATGCAAGAAACCCCCCTCACGGTTAATAAAACACACATCCACTGCCGGATGTGTAATACTTTTTATTTTACTCCCTGGAAAGGGGACGAACATCATTTCAGAGTCACAGCGCGCTCCTGCCTAAGCCCAATGCTGTGTTACACCCACCATTGCCTGCCGAGTTCCACACACCTCTGTGTTGTATTCCACCAGCTAGTGCATATGCTATGACACTCTCTAGACCATGTGCACTGTAACACCACCCCGTGAATATGTCATGCCACACTTGTCTTCGCACGGGTTATATTGCCCCATCTAACGTGCCTTCCTCGATGCCTATGTTATAACGCACAGGGCTATGCCATACATATTACAATCTGGGATCCATATCTTTGTCACAGTGCATATGCAACGTTACACTCCCCAGCACATATTTTATATTACAACTTTAGAGACTAGTTAGGTTACACAACACTGCCCTGTGCATATTACACTCCAAGGCGCATATCGCATAGCACGCGCTAGTGCCTGTGCTATCTCGCGCTCTCCAATGAATCTGTCATTGCGCACAATGTATTGCATATTATATTTCACGCCCGGTTCATCTTATATCACACTTTTTGGTGCATAGTTTATACCATACACTATATCTAGTTTTCATTTTCAATCGTGCTCTCAGGACTATGTTCTATATAACACTGTGTTCACCTACCCTTTTCACGGGCATTACATTTTGCAATAGGGGGTGGAGGGTCAGGGGGTGTTTTTGCCAAGTGAGCCCGGAGTCACAGTCACAAACGTCCTCTTCTTCCTAAATAAAAGTGAGATTATGCTGCATACTTGTTCATATTTTAAGTAGTTCGCACAGACACACGTTTTAAAAACAATAAAGTTCCTAATACCCGCCTTCTCTGAACAGTTAGCTTGCTGCCCCATCCCCCTCCTCCCTATCCTCTGTTGTGTGAATCCATGGACTAGCCTCCTCCCTCCTGCCATGCATGGTCTGATGTGCTGCCACTGCCCTCAATTTAGTATGATGTACCAGTCCACTCCTCCTGCCCTCCATTGCCCAATTCTATGCCCCATCATTGACCTCCTGCTTAAACTCTGTGCTTAGCTTGCTGCCCCTATTCTCCTTCCACCTGCCCTCTGATGTCTTTGTGCATGCCCCTGCTCCATCCTTTTTGCCCACCATGTTCCATGGACCTGCCACTCCTATCTACTCTGAGTGTTCTGTTGAGCTGCCACTCCCCTCCCACCTGCCTAGCACTGTCAGATGACTGTAACCTGTCCCTGCCACCTCCACCCTGCCTGTCCACATGCCATGCCCCAATCCTCTTCCTCTTGTCCTACATGGTCCATTGTACTGCCACACCCTTCTGCCCTCCTTGGTCTGTTGTGCTGCAACTGCTCCTCCTGCCTGCCCCGTGCGGTCTGTTGTGAGGCCCCTTCCCCTGAACTTTCTTGTCTGTGCACAGATCCTGACCTTCCCTTCTATCCTCCATCGTCCTTTGTGCATGCCCCTGCACCCTCCTTCTTGCCCATCATAGCCATTGTGCTGCCACTAACCCTCCCACTTGCCATGCATGGTCTTCTGTGCCGCCATGGCCCCTCCCACCTTCCCTGTGTGGTCAGTTAGCTGCCCATCCTGCCTGACCTCCGTGGCTATCTTGCTGCTCCTGCCCTGCCCCTTGCCCCCAGCCCTCTGTTTACATGTGCAGACCCCTACTTCCTCCCTCCCGGCTTGTCTGTTCCATTGTAATGCCCATGATCCGTCCCTCCTGCCCTTTATGGTCTGTTATGCTGCAGCTTTCTCTCCTGTCTGTCCATTATGGTCAGCTAGCTACCATTGCCTCTTGCCCCTCTGTTCTCTGTTGTCCATGTGCATGGTCCTGTCCCCTCCCTCTTGCTTTCTATGGATTGTTGTGCTGCACTCCGTCCCGCATGCCCTGTGTGGTGTATTGTGCTGCTGCAAACCCTGATGCCTGCCCTCCTGTCCTCTGTTATCCAAGTCCATGTCCCTACCCCATTTCCTTCCATGATCCAATGTACCATACTTGCGAACATTTTGAACTTGGTAAGAGGGAGATTTTGAAAAAAAACTGGGGTATTGATTTTCCCCTTTGAGTTACATTGAAAAAGAGGAGATTGTAGACAGGAGACAGATCAAATAAAGCCCATTTGTGCTTAAAAACATTGGATGTTTCCTGGCTGAATCGGGTCTGTTGGCATGTATGGTTGTACTACCATTGCCTCTTCCTTCTGCCCACAATGGTCTATTACATTGCCACTGCCTCTCTTGCAAGTCCTGTATTGTTGGTTTGTTGCCCCTGCCCCCCTTTCCACTGCCCTCCATAGTCTGTTGTGCTGCCACGGCCCTTCCTGCCTGCTCAGTGTGGTTAAATTGTTGCCTTTGCACCCTCCTACCTGCCTTCAATTTTCAGAGTCCGTGCCCCTGGCCTCTGCCTCTCAACAGTATCCTAATGAACAACTAGATTGCTAACATTCTATATTTATTACAAAAGTGTGGAATGCCTGACGTCATCTTGATGTAATCAAAACTGTAATACCTAGAGCATTTCCTTTAGAAATTACATATATGAGAGGGTCTTATTGGCATCAAAATTATGGTTAGTGCTCTAAAAGACTAAAATAAGGACATATTTTCTGAGTTTTCAAATAGCGACAAAGCACTTTTAAATTATTTGTTATCTTTATGTTTTTTTATCCAGTTGACCACTTGATTAAATGTTGCACTTAGGGGAGAGGATGTGGTGTTACTTCCAGAACTGCAGACTGTGCAACTGGGGAACCAGGTTAGAGTTTCTGCTTCAGCTCGACATTCTGTGATTCTGTTCAAATCACTTAGTCTCCCCATGTCTACAACCAAAATGAATTTGTTCTTGTGTGATGTAACCAATGCTCATGTAAAGCACTCCAATACCTGACAAGTCTGCACTATATAACACTGCAAAAACACAAAATAATAAGTGTTTTGCACACTTCTGTCGTTGGGCTATATATGGGCTACATCTGGGTGATTTTGGGCTACATTTGGGCTCTTTTGTCTACGGTGGCCATCTTGGGAGATTTATTTGTTCTGAAGTTTCCTAATTTCCTCATGTACTGCAGTCTCCTCAGTAGGAAATGCTTTCAGTTTTTTACTTTGATTCCATCATGAAGGTATTCAGATATGTCACACATTTGCCATAAATTCTGAAAGTTAGCACTCTAGTTGCTCATGAGATCACTGTAGTAAAACTACTGTTCACCATGGAAGTCTGCTCCTGGTATTAAAAGTGCATGTTTCAGTCTGCATGTCAGAATTTTTTAATGAAATAGAAGAGGATTTGAGAAGTCACTCAAAATGTGCCCTCATTTTCTTTCTTCAGCATTAATCATAATTTCTATGGCAAAATGAACCCCCTCATTGTGTTCCTTTTTAAATTAAATGTTTTAAGTGTTACCAGTTTATTCCAATCAAGATGGCTTCAGGTGTGCCATACTTTTGTCATAATGAAGACAGTAAGCGCTCTAGTTGTTTTTAAGAACACTCTGGGACATTCTGTCATTGGGCTATACTTGGGCTACATCTGGGTGATATTTGGGCTACATTTGGGCTCTTTTGTCTCTGGTGGCCATCTTGGGAGACTTATTTGTTATGAAGTTTCCTAATTTCCTCATTTACTGGAGTCTCCTCAGTAGGAAATACTTTCAGGTTTTTACTTTGATTCCACCAAGAAGGCATTCAGATGTGTCACACATTTGCCATAAATTCAGAATGTTAGCACTCTTTTTGCTCATTAAATCACTGTAGTAAAGCTACTGCTCACCAGGGAAAACTGCTGCTGGTATTGAAAGTGCATGTTTCAGTCTGCATGTCAGAATTTTTTAATGAAATAGAAGAGGATTTGAGAAGTCACTCAAAATGTGCCCTAATTTTTCTTTCTGCAGCACTAATCATACTTTTTATGGAAAAATGAACCCCCTCATTTTGTACCTTTTTAAATTAAATGTTTTAAGAGTTACCACTTTAATCCAAGCAAGATGGCTTCAGGTGTTCCATACGTTTATCATAAGTAGGACTGTTAGCGCTCTAGTTGTTCTTTGGAACACTCTGGGAAGCTGCAGTAGAACACAAAGGAATCAACTGACAGTCTCTGCCTTTGTTGGATGTACATGTTTTACTGAGAATGTCAGACTTCATTCTCACATGACTGAGAAAGATAATGTGAATTTACAGAAAATAAGCTCTCAGTTTAGCTTATAGATCACCTTCCAAACCTCTGTGGGAAAAGCATGAGAAAATATTTTTCTCTCAATCATTATATCCCAGCAGAAGGTTTTTTCACATGGTGAAATCACCTTAGAACATACCACAATTCCTAAAATGAATATGGTACCATCAACAAATGATTTATAATGTAACTAAAGTCTTAAAACCTTCTATTAACTGCAATGCTTTTTAATGAGTTGCTATCATGTATATTGGTCCCAAGATGGCTGCCACTGCTGCAGATCGGAGCATATAAATTCTCCCAACTTCCACGGACAGAGTAAATCCACAGTCGCACGCACATACACTCTTCATACGCTAGGGCCCATCACACTAACATTCATAACTATTACTCTATCCACACTGAATATATAGGAGAGATTCTAAACCAATCATCATCTAAAGCGAGGTCAATGCGACCTTGAAGAAATCGTCCTGAGTCATGATTTTAAACATAGGAAATACATCTGAAACTCAATAAATGACAAAGAAATAACCACCCGACACTGGAATTCAAACAAAGATCATCTTTTATCTAAATTAGTTCAAAAGAAAGTCAATCAAAGCAAAATCATTATTCTCATAGTTGCCGATTCTAGCTAAGTGTCATTTGGGTCAGGACAGGTCTCTCAGTAAAGCCTCCCGAGTCGCCGTCCTCTCAATCAGCGTCGATTCTCTCGAGCATAGGTTCGGGAAGAAGTGGCCTTAGACCCTCTCTAGTCTAACAATATTTATAGTGAAAATAACAATTTTGAAAGTAACAAACAATCTCTAAACGTCTGTTGAGCCACTGAGCAGAGCGAGCAGGAAAGGATGTTGATTTGCAACATCTAGAAAAACCTCCGCTCACAAAAATCACAAAAATAAAAAACACGGAGAAGGAAGCTAAAACTTAAAATGATACATTCATGAATGCTCTTCCTCGGAACCATAGTGAAGCCACCGCAAGTTTATCAGAGTTCGTTGTGACTTTATTCTTCTCCAAGGGCAATTGGCAGCGAGCCTGGAGCTGCTGTCCTCACGGAAACTTTTCAAAACAGACAGAGGCCGAAGTCGGGTGGTTTCAAACCATGTTCAGCAAGGCCTCTCGTCAGATCTCAATCACTCGAGTGCAGGCTGTAAATATCAGCCATCTTGGATTAGGCCAAAACGGACCATCTTAATTAAAAGAAACACAAAACAACGTTAATACATTGTAATGATTAAACAGTGTTAATTCCCACTAATACCCTTATGTGTATGGAATTATCTAGCCGTCTGCAACACAAAGAAGCATTAAAGCACGTTATTTAAAAGCGCAAAAACACGAAACAAATAGCACTTCTGCAATACTTATTTTATTAATTTGCTCACCAACTTAGTTCACGTATTAATAAGCAACATAAATGCATTCCCACGTGTAATTCTTCATTAGTAATGTTGATTAGTAAGAGACTTTAACAAAATTAATAATTATCAATTAATTATCAGTAATTTTAATCATGACATATAACATAAACTGGAGTTTAAATCTCAATAAATTTTTAATAGAAAACCCTGCTCCAGCAATCCCCCCTTTGGTGATATATATCACCACAAAAACCAACCCAAAAAAAAATGTAGACCCCATTTTTAGGAGAAATCGAAATGTCTTTATGACACAACATTAAACACCAGACTCTCTTTCATCATCCCTCTTCGACTCCAACTAAACACTCTCCCTCAATTCTTCTAATTCTATTTCTTGTGGGTCTCTCTTTGACCTCTTTTGTTTCTTTTCAGTATTTCCTCTAATTATTCTCTTTTTCCCTCCCCTGTTTTTACAACACAAACACCCTAATCTTAGTATCAATAAAGCAACAATTACACATGTTAAAGGAAACAATATTTTACCAATAATGGTACTACCTATCTTAGCAATAAAACTCTTAACAGCAAGTAGCTTATTAGCCATTTTAGTCCAGATACTTTCAGCTTCCAGTGGTACTAATTCTTCATGCAAATCAGTAATATTTTTGATATAGACCTTTAGATCTCTGCTTTCGTCAGGAATGTAAGTGCAACAATGTTGAACTTTCAGCATTCCACAGACTTCACCCTCTTTGGCCAATAGAATATCAAGGGCAAGTCGATTTTGCATAGACATGGCATGTACGGCAATCATCTCCGTATTTTCCAAAAGAAACCCTCCAGCGGTACTTGTCGATAAGTGATCCACCACTGTTGACAGTTTCCGAATTCCATATGCATTTAAAGAAATCCCCACTGCTGGAATTAAAGCTCCAAAGATATCACCTACAATTTCTGACCAAGTTTCTCTCTTAAAACGTGTTAGTAGATTAATGTGTTCTACATCTCCTATCTTATCTATATGAAAACTCTTTGGAAAGACCAGACCAACATAACACGTGCCATACCAATGGTCAGGCAACCTGTAATAAGCCTTATTCCCACAAATATAATACACTCCCGGGAAAACTGGATCTTCTCCTCCCTTGAAACCCCATCCTGTTGCAATGAAGTATGTATCATGACACTCACTAGTCCCAACAAAATACTTATCATATTGGGATTTCTTTCTGGTAATGCATAGTTTACCCTTCTGTGGTGCATCTAAAGCCAAAGTTGGACTGGCCCCATTCCTCAATTCCTTTCCCATTTCAATATCCCATATTGTCTCACTCACTTCATATTTCCCTGCCTTTTCATGCATGCTCACTCTCCTTTCCTCTACCAAGTCTAGGAAAGCCTTTTCCTCTTCTTTCAAACTGCAAGTTAAATTGTTTCTAAAAATGTAATCTAATGTTAATTCTTCTGCCTCAATAAAAATCTCACCAAAAATGTTAGCTTCTTTAGCTGGATTCAGCTTCTTATCCATAGGTAATTGCCCAAAAATGTTATCTTTGTTAGACATCTCATAATCTATTTTCCCTAACAAATAAAAAACACTACTTAGCACACTACATGAAATCCCATACGTAGCTGGTAAATGGTGATAAGTAACACCTTCTGAAACGGATGCAGGTAATTGCATACAGACGTAGCAATCCCTAACTTCCATTGTCTTTACGTATTCGTACAACAACTTTGAAAAAACATTGCTAGAAAAATCATTAATCGATCTATCTTTATGTATGTAAATGTTACTACTTCTAGTGGGAACTACTTTCTGTGAATTCTTCTCTATGTTAGTCACATTTTCAGCATGTATTCCAAAAGTGTCTATTGTAACCCTAAAAGTAACTAATAAAGCTAATACGCCCCATAACAGCATTAATAATCCCGTACAGCAGCAGCACATTCTACACCATCTTTTCAAGAAGGCACATCTACTTTGATTATTTTCTGTGTTAGCCATTTTACTACTTTGGCAGTGTCTTTTGACTTAGCCTCTTCTACTCCACTACTGGAATTGTAGATCCCTATATTATTTCAAACAGCTATTTTAGACTTTCTTCTTTTCACTTTCCTCCAAGTGACTCCTTTAGTTCACTCAATTTGGATTTTTATCACTTTTCACTTCTTCTTCAGCAACATCAAATTGTATCAGATCTTCAACAACATCCTGAGCATCCGACTCTTCTCCAATGTCAGTCAAGATAACTTTCAGGATTCCAACAGTTTTCTCCTCAACCACTTCCCGCACGGTCCCCTCTGGATTTCCTTGACTCTCTGTCTCTTCACCTTCAGACAGTGCCACGTACGTCCATTCCAGTGACCTATACTTCTGGTTAGGTTTTCTGATTCTCTTGATCTCCTCTGGTTCTTTTGAGACCTTTTGTTTTTCACCTTCTGCTTGATTCTGACTCGTCACCTCGTTCACCTGTTCAGCTTTCGATGAACTTGAACTTGCACTTGCTCGTGTCAGTCTGTACCTCAGCCTCTTTATCCTGTTAGGCCAAAGATCTCCTCTTACACTCCTCTTCGGTCTTACTTCTTTATTATTTCTTTCTCCGATCCAAGTTCTCATTCTCAGAACTCGACCCTCTGATTTCTCATTCTCACTTTCATCCGATTCTGTTTCATTTGCCTCTTGTCCATGAACAATTCTCTTTTGCTCCACAATCTTTTCCACCACCGATTGAGATTTTCCTAATTCTGTCCCTCCTCGGGTCTCCGACACGCAATTTTCTTGCTGTCTACTTGTCCCTTCACCTAGCTTATCAGAAATGTTCCCTACACCTCCTCGGGGGTCTTCCGCAATCTGTCCCTCTCTATCTTCTACTGACCCTGCTTCTTCAGGTGTAATCTCAAGTGGATTTTCAACCTCTTCATCTGATTCAGGTGTAGTCTCTGTGGAATTGCTCTCTTCTCCTCTTTCTTCTCCACTGCTCGTTGGAACTTCAGGCACTCTTACAGAATCCGATCTCTCCTCTGAGACTCTCAATGTTTCTCTTGAATCCTCTGTTGGAAAGAAAAAAGAATCACCTGACTCTCTTTCTCCTTCCCCCCCTTTCAGGATTCTTTTTTCTTCTCACTGGTTCAGTTTCTGCATCATCACTGGAATCTGACTCTTCAAAAAACTCTTTACCAGTCCCATCTTTTGGATTTGGAACTCTCAGAGTATGACTCGCATGAACCCAGTTCTTCACACCAGCACACTTCACTGCAGTTGTCGTAGTCAGAATGACTTGTCTTGGCCTTCCCCACCTTGGAACCAAGCAATTTCTTCTTCTGTGCACCTTAATCCTCACCCAGTCCCCTGGACTCAGATCATGGGCTTGCTTCTTCTCAAGTGTGGTAGCGTCTTCTCCAACCTGGTGAAACACAGAATGAACTGCGTCAGCCAGGCCTTTACAGTAATCCAAAATCATGTCATCAGTTATTGTCATCAACTTGTTGACAGGCACGAATGCATGTCTCATCGCACGTCCCATCAATATTTCATGTGGACTCAACCCTGTGGTTCTATCTGGAGTAGACCTAATAGTCATAAGCACTAGAGGCAAGACATCAGGCCATTTCATTCCAGTGGCTAAACACATCTTACCAATTCGATTTTTGATTGTGCCGTTCATCTGTTCAACCACACCAGAAGCCTCTGGTCTGTATGCACAATGTAGCTTCTGCTGTATGCTCAATGCTTCACAAATTAAACCCATGAGCTCATTGTAGAAGTGTCCACCTCTGTCTGACTCAATTGTCACTGGGAACCCGTACCTAGGAATACACTCTTTTAACAGTAACTTTGCCACTGTTATTCCATCATTCCTCCTAGTTGGATAGGCCTCCACCCATCTCGAGAACAAACAGACTACCACTAGAACATACCTCAATCTGTTCACTTGGGGCATTTCAATGAAATCTATTTGCATTCTGGTAAAAGGACCTCCTTCTCTGCCTATTGTTCCTAGGCTCACCACTGTCTTTTTCCCAGTATTGAACTGCTGACAAATCAAACATCTTTGACAGATGCTCTCTGCAATCAGCCTGAACTTTGCATTGTACCAGGTTTGTTTGAAGGACCTAATCATTGCGTCCCTCCCCAGATGTCCCTGGCCATGATACATCCTTGCCATTGTTGACAACATGCTATTTGGCATGACTGGTCTTCCATCTCTATAGATCCAAACATGATCTGTCTCTCTTGGGGCACAACCTGCCTTGATCCAATCTCTCATTTCCTCATCTCCTGCTTCATCCTGCAACTGTTTCACTTCATCCCACGTTTCTAGGACATTAGTAAACATCACAGAACAAAAAGACATCTCCCTTTCTCGTCCCCGATTAATCGAATTATTGTTCTTTGCACAATACTGTGCTATGTCATTGGCAAAACGATTACCAAGAGTAACAAAATCATCTCCTTGTCCATGAGCTGCACACTTTACAACTGCTAGCTCTTTAGGCAGCTGTATCGCCTCAAGCAACTTTCCAATCACTTCAGCATTCTTTATTGGAGTCCCACTCGACGTCAAGAAACCTCTCTGAAGCCAAAGTTGGCCAAAATCATGAACCACTCCAAATCCATACTGACTGTCAGTCATCACAGTCACTCTCAGATTCTTCCCAATCTTGCAAGCTTTCGTCAATGCCACCAATTCAGCCACTTGAGCAGATCTTACTCCTTTCAAAGACGAAGCTTCCATAACCTCTGAAACCTTGCACACCGCATATGTTGCACTCAACACACCATCATCAGTTCTCAGACATGATCCATCCACAAACAACACATGATCACTCTCAGGTAATGGCAAATCTCTTATGTCTGGTCTAGGTTTTGTACAGTAGTCAAGCACATCCAAACAATCATGATCAACATCATCTCCCACATTCGCATTGTCAGCATCTGGCAACAAAGTTGCTGGATTCACATTCACACATCTCTCAAGAGTCACATTTGATGCTCCCAGAATGATTTTCTCATATTTAGTCAACCGACTATGTGACATATATTGAGTCCTGCTTCTTGTCAAAAGAATTGCCACATCATGAGGTACGAATACCCGTGCAGGATATCACATTATTATATCCTCACTCTGTTCCAAGCTTCTGCATGTAGCAGCTACTGCTTTCAGGCAACCTGGCAAACCCACAGCTACGGGGTCAAGTGTCGATGAGAAGTACGCAATTGGCCTTCTCAGTTGTCCATGTTTCTGAATTAACACTGAAAGTGCACATCCATTTCTCTCACTACAGTACAACTCAAACTCTTTCTCATAGTCTGGCATTCCCAAAGCAGGAGCTTCACACATTCTGCTCTTTAACTCCTCAAATGCTGCCATTTGTTCTGCATCCAATTCCAATGGGTCTTTCACTTCACTTTTGGTCAACTTAATCAATGGCTTTGCTATCAGGGAGAAATTACTTATCCACTGACGACAATAACCCACCATCCCCAGAAACATCCTCACTTCTCTCTGGGTCATTGGGCCTCTCATTCCTCTGATTATTTTGATCCTGTCATCAGTCACCTTTCTCAGACCTTTTTCAATATTGTGTCCAAGATAATGCACCTCTTTCTTGCAAAATTGCAATTTGGCTGGAGATACCTTTAACCCTCCATCTGCCAGATGATTCAGTAAAGCCATGGTATCTTCTTCACAAGCTTCACGTGTTTTCGATGCCACAAGTAGATCATCGATATACTGCACTAGTACTGAGCTTTCAGGCATGATCAAACTCTCCAATGATTTTTTCAACAACTGATTGAATATCGAAGGACTCTCTGTATACCCCTGTGGGATACGACACCATGCTAAAATACGCTGTCCAAACCGAAATGCAAAAATCGGCTGGCTGTCATGATGCAATGGAATTGAAAAGAAAGCATGACACAAATCAATCACCGTGTACCATTCAGCATCATGAGGAATCTGATACAAAATCACTGAAGGATTTGGCACAATGGGACAACATGCCACCACAATTTTGTTAACCTTTCTCAAATCTTGTACAATCCTGAACTTTCCATTAGGTTTCTTTAGCCCCATTATCGGTGAATTACACGGGCTACTCAGTAACTCTCTCAAAACACCCTGTTGAATCATCTTGTCAATTATAGGGGTTATTCCCTCAATTATCTCTGGTGTCAATCTATACTGTGGGATATTAGGATAAACAATCCCCTCTTTCACTGAAATCTTCACTGGATCTACATTATTCATCAATCCCACATCTTCTCCAGTAAAATCCCAAACCACTGTTTTTACTGTGTGTCTCAACTCCTGAGGCAAATCATCTGGATTAAACACAGCATATGTACCAACAATCTCACTCTCTCTATTATCTAGAGTCATCCGGTACAAAACATCCTCATCTGGTGTCTCAAAAGCTATTCCATCCGGAGTACAAACAATTGTGCAAATTCATCTTACACAATAGGTCCCTACCTAACAAGTTCACTGGACTAGTGTCACAGACTACAAACCTGTGCATGTCTGAAAATTTCCCTATTCTTACCCTTACTGGTTCGGTAAGACGAGTCTTAATCTGTGTATTGGCTACACCAACCAATTGGATTGCTTCGTCCGAGAGAGGAAGATTTCTAATATCTGCTGACCTGACAGTTGATCTCGTCGCTCCTGTGTCTACCAAAAAAGTAACACTCTCCCCATTTATTTTCCCATCTACAAATGGTCCTGCCTGGTCTATTTCTAGAGTTGCACCAAGTATGCACTCTTCCTCCTCTCTTCGTTACCGTCAATAGTCCCCTTCAGACTCACTCCCCTCATTCTTTAACCAGTACTGCTGTACCAGGTTAGAACGTCTCGGTTTGTTTACCTGCTCATCATTGTAGAATCCTGAGTCCTGGTTATACTTTTGGGACCCTCTATTCTGCGGCAAGGGCGGTTTTGGCTCTTGGCTCTGCTGTCTGACAACCTTCTGCTGTTGTTGCTGATGATTACACCCCTCGTTCTGCACCTGTTGATTCAAGGGTTTATTCTCATTACTCACTAATGGTGGATTGGTACACTCGGATCTCCAATGCCCCAATTGTCCACAGTTGTGACAAGGGAACTTTTTCTTTGCTTCTTCTAGATTCCCCTTCCCTTTTCCTGCATATCTGGGTCTATTTCCTGGATTATTTGCTTGTTCCACCATCTGTGCTTCTTGTCTTTCAGCCACCTTCACCTGTGCCCACATTGCTTTCTCTTTCAGCTTTCTCTGTTTTGCCTCAATCTCATCACTGAAGTACTTTGCATGTCTCAAGATTTCATCAATCTTTTTACTCTGCCAATCAACTGTGTGCTCAGGTATCCTTTCACTGATTTCAGGTCTCAAGCCATATACAAATCTATATACAAAATGACTCAAATCCTTGTCACCCAGGTGTTCATCTCCACTAAACTGTTTAAAAGCCAATATCAGCCTTTCGTAAAAAGCATGAACTGATTCTTTTGCCTCTTGATGTGTTCGATCTATCTTAACCCAGTCTGTCTCTTTCGGGGGTACCTTATTTTTCAGGAACACAATTACCTGATCATATTTTTTCATCACCTCTGGATCTGGTGCTCCTGTTTTCGGATCTCTTGGATACTCCTTAGCAGGCCAATCTACAACTATTTTACACTCTGCCCACAAGTCTGCTGGAACAATTATATCAAACAGACTATTCAGGTCAATCCACAGCACTTTTGACAATTTCACAAACCTGTCTACCTGCCTATACCACTCGAGGGGCTTTTCTCTCAGTCGAGGGAAATCATTCGTAAATGACAAAATATCCTGTCTAGTCCATGGGACATGTACATATCCTCCTCCAGGAATCTCTCTCATAGGATAAGCATCCACTGTTTTCTCTTTTTCTCTCATAGGAAAAGCTGAGTAAGTCCTGTCCACTGAATCTTCCCTTTTCTTGTACCACCTATCCTTCCATTTTTCCACATCACCCCATTTTCGCAATAAGGCAATCATTTCCTTAATCTGCCCTGTTCTACCAACACCATTTAGATTCTCAATGTCCTTGTCGGTGAAATCCACCCTGTAAGGCTTCTGCAAAGCTTTCACCTTATCCATGTCAACTCCTTGTTCACTCGCTATTGCTTTTAACCTGTCATGTGTACTCTTAGCCCTCTAGGTGATACTCTTACACATAAATAACAACTCTCCATCATGATGGTTTTTCAATATTTCTGTAGGAATTGTTCCTGCAATAAGCTCCTCCAATTCTATGCGCAACCTGGCTACATCAATTGCCTGTGAATCTTTATCCTTCTTTTGAAGAACTTTCAACCAATCATTCAAATCTTCAGCTGTTATTTCAGTAGACTTTTTCACTGCACCCACTTGTTCTGTCATCCTCTCTGGTTCCAAAATCGTTCCTCCCAAACAACCAGTATTCAATCCTGAATTAGACTGTACATCTGATCTTCCACTACATGTGTCATGTCTCCGCTGTCTCAAATTATTTTCTCCCGTCCTCATTCTTGATTCCTCCAAAGTGCAAGAACCAACCAAACCATTTCCTACATAGGGAACTGTCAAACCATTTTCACCCATTCTTTGTTTATCAAAAATAGGCACAACCGGACCAATCGTTACAGGCACTGTAACAGCTTCTAGATTTTTCGTCAACTCTCTAATTTTCTCAGTCAGCTCAGATGTCGTTCTGGCTAATTCTCTTGTTTTCTCATCACTGATTTGATTCTCTCTCTCTCGCTCTCTCTCTCTCTCCCTTTCCGTGAAAGAGCTACCACTTTTCAGATCAGGTGTTACAACCTCAGTTTTAACAATTTGCAAAGTATCTCTTATGGAAGTAGCAACTGGCGTCCTTTCTTCTGGTTCTGGTCTATATGGAGGTGGTCTCTTGTAAATCATGTCATCCAAGACCTCATCCTCATAATCATTAGCCCCATACCTTCTCACTTCTGTATCAGGCACCTTTTCTGCACCTTTCCTCCCTTCCGCTTCTTCAACAGTTCTCATAGGATATAATCCCTCTGACATACTAGCATCTCGCATCTCCTCATTCGATCATGATGAGTCTCACGATCATATTTCCTCCCGAACATATACCTATAATTGCCTCCACTCCTCTGCTTTCTCGCTCATGCACCTCATCTTCCCATTCCACCAACGCCTCGAACTGTGTCGGCCTTGGTCTAGGCTCTAGACACATCATCTTTTACCGTAAATTTCTTAACACGGCCAAATTAAATGAACCATGTTCCGAGAACGCTAAAACACCATCATCCTTAGTGTACTTAGCCCAGTTGTCTAACCATATACAGGTATGATACCCATATTTCACAACCATGAAGGATGCAGGAGTTCTTGTCGGAGGTAGCAATTCACCTTCTCTAGTTATTATGTTTTTATCCTTGTCGAACCACCTTTTAATTTTACCGAACAAGGATTTCTTCTTCTTTTCCTCCGGCTGATAATACATTTTCGCGTTTACTACAACCCTCTAGTCCTTTCCGCAACTGTACGATCTTTTGTCCAATAACAGCGCGACTCACACCAACGCACCAATCCTGGAGCGTCTACGTCACCCTGTATTCCTTCCAATCCCTGCGCGGCTCACACCAACGCACCAATCCCAGCGCGAGCACTGTTCTGATCCACTGCCCAATCACAGCGCGGTCTGTATGACGTCAGTAGTCGCTGGCTGCAGCTTCTACTCCTGTCTCCTGTCACTCGTCTACCCCTCCTTTACAAAGCCTTCTCAGTAGACTTCGTTTCAGATTCTACAAAAATCTATTAGTTACAACATATAAACATCTCCATTGTCTGCTTCGCTAACCACAGAATAGTAAAGAAAATTCTTTTTCACAGGAATCCCGCTACTCTCTAGAACAGCGCTTGCCTCTGCTCTACCACGGAATAATTACTTTCGTTGACACAGTAGCACATCCCTCTACTCTGTCCTTCTAACATGCATCCGTTAACTGTTTCTTCCAGGAATGCTCCAAAGAGTCTCACAATTAATTAAATGCTCCTACATTCACGCACTTTCACACCAGAAAATGTAGCACATGCACACAGAATCCTGCCTTTCCCGAGAACAGCGAACAGTCTGTCCCACTACAGAATTATAGCACACATTAACCAAGCAGCGCTTACCTCTGCCCAGTCCTTCAGACAAGCTCAGAGAATACCTATTACTACTCCAGCAGTAAGCTTTAACGGCGAACCTTACGGATCCCTGGGACTTAAGACCAGAGTTTCACAGATAACCTTCGCTACCATACACACTCCTTTTATACTGAAAATATGTCTCTAATAGTAACACACGACGATGTCACTGATTCCGAACCCAGACAATGTGACGCGCAACTTCAATTGTCACACGTTTTTCCCCGCATACGTACAGGGCCAACAATCCCGTCTTTCCCGAGAGCAGCACTCACTTCCCTCTGCCCTACTACGGAACCGTCACCAGCTCCCCACGTTCCAGAAGCCGTACACACTACATAAAACTCAATACGACGATCTCAACATATAGTATTAGTACATATACCAACATCAATCAATAAATCAATAAATCAAAAAGCCTATGTACAAGCAATCTATCAGATCAAGACAATAATCTCAACCATCATACTGCTACCAGGAAACTGCTGCAGATCGGAGCATATAAATTCTCCCAACTTCCACGGACAGAGTAAATCCACAGTCGCACGCACATACACTCTTCATACGCTAGGGCCCATCACACTAACATTCATAACTATTACTCTATCCACACTGAATATATAGGAGAGATTCTAAACCAATCTGCATCTAAAGCGAGGTCAATGCGACCTTGAAGAAATTGTCCTGAGTCATGATTTTAAACATAGGAAATACATCTGAAACTCAATAAATAACAAAGAAATAACCACCCGACACTGGAATTCAAACAAAGATCATCTTTTATCTAAATTAGTTCAAAAGAAAGTCAATCAAAGCAAAATCATTATTCTCATAGTTACCTATTCTAGCTAAGTGTCATTTGGGTCAGGACAGGTCTCTCAGTAAAGCCTCCCGAGTCGCCGTCCTCTCAATCAGCGTCAATCCTCTCGAGCATAGGTTCGGGAAGAAGTGGCCTTAGACCCTCTCTAGTCTAACAATATTTATAGTGAAAATAACAATTTTGAAAGTAACAAACAATCTCTAAACGTCCGTTGAGCCACTAAGCAGAGCGAGCAGGAAAGGATGTTGATTTGCAACATCTAGAAAAACCTCCGCTCACAAAAATCACAAAAATAAAAAACACGGAAGAAGGAAGCTAAAACTTAAAACGATACATTCATGAATGCTCTTCCTCGGAACCATAGTGAAGCCACCGCAAGTTTATCAGAGTTCATTGTGACTTTATTCTTCTCCAAGGGCAATTGGCAGCGAGCCTGGAGCTGCTGTCCTCACGGAAACTTTTCAAAACAGACAGAGGCCGAAGTCGGGTGGTTTCAAACCATGTTCAGCAAGGCCTCTCGTCACATCTCAATCACTCGAGTGCAGGCTGTAAATATCAGCCATCTTGGATTAGGCCAAAACGGACCATCTTAATTAAAAGAAACACAAAACAACGTTAATACATTGTAATGATTAAACAGTGTTAATTCCCACTAATACCCTTATGTGTATGTAATTATCTAGCCGTCTGCAACACGAAGAAGCATTAAAGCACGTTATTTAAAAGCGCAAAAACACGAAACAAATAGCACTTCTGCAATACTTATTTTATTAATTTGCTCACCAACTTAGTTCACGTATTAATAAGCAACATAAATGCATTCCGACGTGTAATTCTTCATTAGTAATGTTGATTAGTAAGAGACTTTAACAAAATTAATAATTATCAATTAATTATCAGTAATTTTAATCATGACATATAACATAAACTGGAGTTTAAATCTCAATAAATTTTCAATAGAAAACCCTGCTCCAGCACCAACACTTCTTGGATGAAGCGCTGACAGCCAATCAGATCTCAGGATGAGATGTGTGGTTAGGCTCCGCCCACATATATATATGATTTTACTTTTGATTTTCTCAGGAACTACTGAACAGATTGACACCAGACCTGCAAAAGGCACTTCCCTGACCTGAGGACTACCTCTCTGCCAAATTTCAAGTAATTCTGTTCAGCCGTTCGGGCTGTACCTTGGACTAAAGGTCCCTATGGAAAATTGCATGGGGGAAACGTGTTTTGGGACCCCCCTTTTTTCTCAGCCCCCGCTTGACGAATCTGCCTGAGTTTTTCAGGGTAGGAGCGGAGCGCCCCACCTATTTTGAAAATTTTGCGAGGATTCGTCAACCGACGCCAAAGTTATTCCAAATAGAAAGTTGCGGATTTCCTATGGAAACACGGTCCTAACTATAACTATCTACTTGCGACCGCCAGTAGATAATATACACATACATATATATAAATGCATATGCATATATATGCATATACATATGTGCATATGTGTGCATGTGGAGAGAGGTAGAGAGGTAGATGTGTATAGGTAGATGTGTAGAGGTAGAGAGGTAGAGTGTAGTAGAGAGAGAGGTAGAGAGAGGTAGAGAGTAGAGTGCGAGTAATAGAGAGAGTAGAGAGTGAATAGTAGAGAGTAGTAGAGAAAGTATCAGAGAGCGAGTAGTAGAGAGTAGTAGAGAGTGAGTAGTAGAGAGTGAGTATTAGAGAGTGAGTAGTAGAGAGTAGTAGAGAGTGAGTAGTAGAGTGAGTAGTAGAGAGTAGTAGAGAGTAGTAGAGAGTGAGTAGTACAGAGTAGTAGAGAGTGAGCAGTAGAGAGTGAGTAGCAGAGAGAGTATTAGAGACTAGTAGAGAGTGAGTAGCAGAGTGAGTAGTAGAGAGTAGTAGAGAGAGAGTAGTAGAGAGTCAGTAGTAGAGAGTCAGTAGTAGAGAGAGAGTAGTAGAGAGTAGTAGAGTAGTAGAGAGTGAGTAGTAGAGAGTGAGTAGTAGAGAGTAGTGGAGTAGTAGAGAGTGAGTAGTAGAGTGAGTAGTAGAGAGTGAGTAGTAGAGAGTGAGTAGTAGAGAGTGAGTAGTAGAGTAAGTACTAGAGAGTAGCAGAGAGCAAGTAGTAGAGAGTGTGTAGTAGAGAGTGAGTAGTAGAGAGTAGTAGAGAGTGAGTAGTAGAGAGAGAGTAGTAGAGAGTGAGAAGTAGAGAGAGTAGTTGATTAGTAGAGAGTGAGTAGTAGAGTGAGTAGTAAAGAGTAGTTGAGAGCGAGTATTAGAGAATGAGTAGTGGAGAGTGAGCAGTAGAGAGTAGTAGAGAGTGAGTAGTACAGAGTGAGTAGTACAGAGTGAGTAGTACAGAGTAGTAGAGAGTAAGTAGTCGAGAGTAGTAGAGTGAGTAGTAGAGAGTGAGTAGTAGAGAGAGAGTAGTAGAGAGTGAGTAGTAGAGTAGTAGAGAGTGAGTGGTAGAGAGTAGTAGAGTGAGTAGTAGAGAATAGTAGAGAGTGAGTAGTAGAGCGAGTAGTAGAGAGTAGTAGAGTAGTAGAGCGAGTAGCAGAGCGAGTAGTAGAGAGTAGTAGAGAGTGAGTAGTAGAGAGTGAGTAGTAGAGAGTAGTAGAGAGTGGGTAGTAGAGAGTGAGTAGTGGAGAGTGAGTAGTAGAGATCGAGTAGTAGAGAGTGAGTATTAGAGAGTCAATAGTAGAGAGTGAGTAGTAGAGAGTGAATAGTAGAGAGTAGTAGAGAGAGAGTAGTCGAGAGTGTAGTAGAGAGTGAGTAGTAGAGAGTGAATAGTAGAGAGTAGTAGAGAGTGAGTAGTAGAGTAGTAGTAGACAGTGAGTAGTAGAGAGTAGTAGAGCATGAGTAGTAGAGAGTGAGTAGTAGAGAGTGAGTAGTAGAGAGTAGTAGTGAGTAGTAGAGTAGTAGAGAGTGAGTAGTTGAGAGTGAGTAGTAGAGAGTGAGTAGTAGAGAGTAGTAGAGTAGTAGAGAGTGAGTAGTAGAGAGTAGTAGAGAGTGAGTAGTAGAGAGTGAGTAGTAGAGAGAGAGTAGAAGAGAGTAGTAGAGAGTAGTACAGAAAGTATCAGAGAGTGAGTAGTAGAGAGTAGTAGAGAGTGAGTAGTAGAGAGTAGTAGAGAGTGAGTAGTAGAGTGAGTAGTAGAAAGTAGTAGAGAGTAGTAGAGAGTGGGTAGTACAGAGTAGTAGAGAGTGAGTAGTAGAGAGTAGTAGAGTAAGTAGCAGAGAGAGTATTAGAGAGTAGTAGAGAGTGAGTAGCAGAGTGAGTAGTAGAGAGAGAGTAGTAGAGAGAGAGTAGTAGAGAGTGAGTCGTAGAGAGTGAGTAGTAGAGAGTGAGTAGTAGAGAGTGAGTAGTAGAGAGTAGTAGAGTAGTAGAGAGTGAGTAGTAGATAGTGAGTAGTAGAGAGTAGTGGAGTAGTAGAGAGTGAGAAGTAGAGAGTGTGTAGTAGAGAGTGAGTAGTAGAGAGTAGTAGAGAGTGAGTAGTAGAGAGAGTAGTAGAGAGTGATAAGTAGAGAGAGTAGTTGATTAGTAGAGAGTGAGTAATAGAGCGAGTAGTAGAGAATGAGTAGTGGAGAATGAGCAGTAGAGAGTAGTAGAGAGTGAGTAGTACAGAGTGAGTAGTACAGAGTGAGTAGTACAGAGTAGTAGAGAGTGAGTAGTTGAGAGTAGTAGAGTGAGTAGTAGAGAGTGAGTAGTAGAGAGAGAGTTGTAGAGAGTGAGTAGTAGAGTAGTAGAGAGTGAGTGGTAGAGAGTAGTAGAGTGAGTAGTAGAGAATAGTAGAGAGTGAGTAGTAGAGCGAGTAGTAGAGAGTAGTAGAGTAGTAGAGCGAGTAGCAGAGAGAGTAGTAGAGAGTGAGTAGTAGAGAGTGAGATGTAGAGAGTGAGTAGTAGAGAGTGAGTAGTAGAGAGTAGTAGAGAGCGAGTAGTAGAGAGTGAGTAGTAGAGAGTCAATAGTAGAGAGTGAGTAGTAGAGAGAGAGTAGTAGAGAGTGAGTAGTAGACAGTAGTAGAGTGAGTAGTACAGAGTAGTAGAGAGTGAGTAGTAGAGAGTGAGTGGTAGAGAGTAGGAGAGAGTAGTAGAGTGAGTAGTAGAGAATAGTAGAGCGAGTAGTAGAGAGTAGTAGAGTAGTAGAGCGAGTAGCAGAGAGAGTAGTAGAGAGTGAGTAGTAGAGAGTGAGTGGTAGAGAGCAGCAGAGAGTAGTAGAGTGAGTAGTAGAGTGAGTAGTAGAGAGTGAATAGTAGAGAGTAGTAGAAGAGAGTAGTAGAGAGAGAGAGTAGTAGAGAGTGAGTAGTAGAGAGTAAATAGTAGAGAGTAGTAGATAGTGAGTAGTAGACAGTGAGTAGTAGAGAATAGTAGAGCGTGAGTAGTAGAGAGTGAGTAGTAGAGAGTGATTAGTAGAGAGTAGTAGCGAGTGAGTAGTAGAGAGGGAGTAGTAGAGAGTGAGTAGTAGAGAGTAGTAGAGTAGTAGAGAGTGAGTAGTAGAGAGTAGTAGAGAGTGAGTAGTAGAGAGTGAGTAGTAGCGAGAGAGTAGTAGCGAGAGAGTAGTAGAGAGTAGTAGAGAGTCAGTAGTAGAGTATTAGAGAGTAGTCAGTCAGTGTCAGTCAGTGTCAGTCAGTAAGCCAGTGTCAGTCAATCAGTGTCAGTCAGAATCAGTCAGTCAGTGTCAGTCAATCAGTGTCAGTCAGTGTCAGTCAATCTGTGTCAGTCAGTGTCAATCAGTCAGTGTCAGTCAGTCAGTGTCAGTCAGTCAGTGTCAGCTAGAGCAGCTCTGCTGACCTGGTTCTCTGGCTCTAAAGCAGCTCTGCTGACCTGGTTTCTCTGGCTTTACAGCAGGTCTGCTGATCTGGTTCTCTGGCTCTAGAGCAGCTCTGCTGACCTAGTTCTTATGCTACAGAGCAGCTCTGCTGATCTAGTTCTCTGGCTCTAAAGCAGCTCCGCTGACCCAGTTTTATGGCTCTGAAGCAGTTCTGCTGACATGGTTCTCTGGCTCTAGAGCAGCTCTGCTGACATGGTTCTCTCCCTCTAAAGCAGCTGTACTGACCTGGTTTCTCTGGCTCTGCAGCAGCTCTGCAGACCTGGTTCTTAGGCTCTAGAGCATCTCTACTGACCTGGTTCTCTGGCTCTAAAGCAGCTCTGCTGACCTGGTTCTATGGCTCTAAAGCAGCTCTGCTGATTTGGTTCTCTGGCTCTAGAGTAGCTCTGCTGACCTGGTTCTCTGGCTCTAAAGCAGCTCTGCTAACCTGGTTCTCTGGCTCGAAAGCAGCTCTGCTGGCCTGGTTCTCTGGCTGTAAAGCAGCTCTGCTGACCTCGTTCTCTCCCTCTAAAGCAGCTCTGCTGACCTGGTTTCTCTGGCTCTACAGCAGCTCTGCTGACCTGGTTCTCTGGCTCTAGAGCAGCTCTGCTGACCTAGTTCTTAGGCTCTAGAGCAGCTCTGCTGACCTGGTTCTCTGGCTCTACAGCAGCTCTGCTGACCTGGTTTTCTGCACTCACGATGCACGCACCCGACTTCGCGAAAATATATTTAAAAATAATATAAGTTTATTGTAAGTACAAATATATTATTTTGATGAATATCTTACATAATCTCTTGTCTTAATATGTATATTAAACACACATACATATCATTTTGAAACATACATTTTCTTTGCGGGAGTCGCGCACCCAGCGTACCCCAGCACGTATATGATGTCGCGCGGGACCCGCAACCGCGCAAACATCTCGTAGCGTAATACGCATGTGTCGCGAATGCGCGGGAGCAGGAGTCGCAGACTTGTCGCATACCAATCGCCCATATCGCGTGATATTAAATGTATATGATGTAACTGAAAAACACGCAGTCGTCGCACACCATACGCGGATCCTTCATGACTTTTCTAAAATGGCGGCTAGAATGCGCGCACCCATCGTGATGTGTACACTTTGAGTGCGCGACTCCGAAAAAAAATTGAATTTTTTTTTTAAAGAAAATAATATAAATATATTACAATAAAAAATGGAAACAAGAAAATGAATCAATATTTCAGTTTTAATTAAAAAACATTTTTTTTAAAAATTTTCAGAAAAATATATAATGTTATTTAATGAATAAAATATTTATAAATAAACAGTTAAAAAACTGTAGAAAATCAGTACAAAAAAATAGATATAACTACTATCAAACTTAAAAGTTAGCATTAAAAAAACCTTTTAAATTCACTGAAAAATAACATAGGTTTCAGAGACATTATAGTTAGAAATTAGCATTTAAAAAACCTTAGAAATTCACAGAAAAAAACATAGGTTTCAGGGGTGTTATAGTAAACTGCCCGTTTCACTCATACAAAACCATAGAAATTCCTCCGTTATGGTTAGTTCTGCTAACTATAACTCACACGCCCGCAATGCACTGCTGATGATGTCACATATTGCATCATTCATGACATGGTCAGTGACATCACTGATGACATCTCAAATGACATCACTGATGACATCATCCACTTGACATTCTGATACACCTCATCATACACTAGTATAACCTTTCATCACTCACTGTAAAATACAGAGTACCATATTTGAAACCATTGACACACCAATACCAGTTACTACATACCCACTCACTGATTCCTAAGTCTACACACACAACTACCCATTCAACAACAGAATCATCTATACATGCAGTCATTAATTAATAGAACACTATCAAATGCACTTATACACATATATAGACATTGACACATCAGCAGTCATCTTAGTCGGTTATGCAGTCATCCTACTCACTCATGAAAAAAATGTATCGCACTTAAATTTACTCACTTACACAATTATCCAACAACACCTCATTTATTCAAACACATAGTAACTCATTGTTAATATGTCAAAAAAGCACCATTACAATTATACACTCATTCATATAGTTACTCTCAAAATCACTGACTCTTACACATACTTATTTATATACACCAACTCTCACATACAATGCCTTTTATTTTTTTACTTTGTTGAGGATGTACAACTAAAACATATATTCGCTCATCAACACACAAATAAATACACTCAGTCACCCAAACAACTGTTTCCACATGCACTCTTAAACCCATACACCTAGTCAATCAACCATTCACACATCTATGCATAGAGTTACACACACCCCATCCAACCACACACAAACTCAGTGTCCCATACAAATACTCACCAAACTAATCAATAACTAATATACACACTCATGTAGTTAGTGACCAACTGATGCAGCATGTTATACAAGAACACAGACAGTGCTGCACACATTCACATAGTTTAGTTACTAATCCATGTATTAAGTGAGACACTTTTAATTACTCACTTAAAAAGACAGTCAGACAGCTACTAAATCCTCCATCCAGACAGTTATAGATCCACTCAATCTTCAATACAGATTGGTATATATATAATACATATTTAAATTTCAAACTAAACCACATTCAGTGGATGATGTCATCAGTGCTGTCATCAGTGATGTCATTTGAGATGTCATTTGAGATGTCATCAGTGATGTCATTTGAGATGTCATCAGTGATGTCACTGACCATGTCATGAATGATGCAATATGTGACATTATCAGCAGTGCATTGCGGGCACGTGAGTTATAGTTAGCAGAACTAAATATAACGGAGGAATTTCTATGATTTTGTATGAGTGAAATGGGCAGCTAACTATAACACCCCTGAAACCTATGGTTTTTTCTGTGAATATATATATATATATATATATATATATATATATATATATATATATATATATATATCCACCAAAACAATCACCATGCTGCACTCTCCCAGGGTTCATAATTTCAATAAAGATTTATTAACAAGCCATCTCCCACTCCTTCTCCACCTATGCGTTTCGACCAGCAGGTCTTGGTCACGATGTATAGCGTTAGTCCCTTTACGCTTTCACCATTTTATACCAATAGCCCAGTAAAAACGTTATGATGAATTCTGGGAATGGTAGTTTAAATTACCAAAAAGCACCTGATTGCATGCCATAGAAAATTTGATGTACAACATTTTGTCATATATCTCAAATACATTACTTCTAAAGGTAATTAGTTTACAATTGTCCCAGTTCTTTCATATGTTATATCAAATTATAAACATGTGTTGATTTTCTTGGTAAACCATGGGGCATGAAAGTACATAGGAAAATCCTATGTTGGAGTGACCATTCGTCTAAGTGACATGGTTCTCCTATTGCGCTGCATGTGCAATTCATGGCACAATTTCCATGCTGAAATCATTACGCCTTAGTGCCACTGTTTATTTATGCGTTCTGTGCTTCGCAATCCAATCCTGTGTTCCTCATGGTGTGTGTTAATATTCTATTGATGGCCCAGTGCCCTCATGTTATTGATATATTTTACGTTATACTTGGGTCAACTGTCAATGAGTTGTTTACATTTCACTTGAATCTGTGGCTAGTCCATATTTATGGTTTCTGGGCTATTTTGATCTCATAGGTGTACATACAATTCTTCGTCTCAGTTTCATCCCGTCGGAGCCTTGGTCTTAAATCGGATTATCAACCTCGATTCAAGGCGTCTAATCTTCAGGGTTCTGTTTCCCCCTCTTTCGTGAATTGGCACCGTTTCTAGGCCAAAGTATGTCATGTCCTGCCAGGTTTTTCTCCCATGTGTTTTCATGTGCCTGGCCAAGGCATAAGTCACATCCTTGTTTTGAATTGCCCTTATGTATTCAAGGATTTGCTTCTTTAAGGGGCATATCGTGCTTCCAATGTAGCGTTTGCCACAATGGCATTCCAACAGATATACCACGTAGGTCGTGTTGCACGTTATGGCGACATTGATGTTAAATATCTTGCCTTGAGGGTCAATGATCTTCTTCATGCTTTTACCAATTTTGCAAGTCTTACATTGGCTACATTTACTGAACTCCCTTTGCAATACTCGAAGCCACGAACCTGGTTGTTTGCTTTCAAAGTGGCTTCTGACCAGTTGATCTGATAACGAAGGTGCCTTTCTGAAGTTTATTTGAGGTCAATCACCCAACTGATTGCCAATATCTGGCTCTTTGATTATGATGTTCTAGTATTTATTAAGGGATTTATGAATTTTATAACTCTCTTCACTGTATGTCATGACCATTCTTATAGGTTCTTTTTGCGAGGTCTCCACGTTTTTATCCTTTCTATTAACCAATGTTTCGGCAATTGAAAGGCATCTTGCTTTCATTTCTCCACATTTGATGTCATTATATCGATAACCTCTTTGTAGAAACCGTTTTTTAGTCTCTGAATTTCAGATTCATCTCCTTGGTGCTCGAGCAGTTCCTCTTCATTCTGATGAATTCACCATATGGTATGTTCCTTTTCAGACTTTCTGGATGGAAACTCTTTCCGTGCAGCACACTTTTTGTCACCGTGCTTATCCGGAATACAGTTGTTTCTATTTGATCTGATTTTGCATACACTTTAGTGTCCAGAAAAACGATTTCACTGGCACTGATGTTGTGGGTAAATCTAAGACCGACATCATTGTTGTTTAATATTTTGAAGAACTCTAAGAATTCATTTTCAGTCCCATTCGAAAGAAGAAAGAGGTCATCTATAAATCGTACCCAAAGTGCCACCTTGGCTACGTGATGGTCATTTTCCTCTCTCCAAGCTATACTTTTCTCCCACCACCCCATCACTAGGCTGACATAGCTTGGAGAGGAGGAAACTACCATGGCGGTACCACAGCATTGGGAATAAATGTTCTTATTGAATAGGAATACGTTGTTCCTATTCACAATTCAATCATTCAATCATTTCAATAACCATCAGGCAATGTTGGAGTTGTTCAATAGGCTTTTGTTTTAAAAAGTACTTAACCGCTTGTAAGCCTATGTCATGATTGATAAACGTGTAAAGCGACACCACGTCAATGGTAACCCGCAGATAATCCTTTCGCCATTCAGTGTTCATTAGTATTCTTAAAAAGTCTCCAGTATCTTTTATGTAAGATGTTAAAGTCAGTACTAATGGGGCCAGGAAGTAATCCACTTACGTGGAAATGTTTTCATATAGTGACCCACAGCTGGAAGTAATGGGTCTCCCTGGGGTTTGGTTAGCGTTTTGTGTATCTTTGGGAGGAAATAAATGGTAGGTATTATCGGGTCATCATTCCTCAGGAATTGGGGCTCCTGATCACTTAGTAAGCCCCTTTCTTGCCAGATCTTTAATTTGGTATTTAGTTCTTTGACTAGGTCATTCATTGGGTTTTTCTTAAGTTTTTCATAGTTATTTGTGTTGTTTAATTGCCACATGGCTTCCATGATGTAATCCTCTTTATCTAAAATAACTATGTCCCCTCCTTTGTCGGCGCGTTTTATCTCTATTAGCGTGTTATTCATGAGTGACTCCTGTGCTAGGTGTTCCAGTTTACTCAAATTCTCTTTGTTGTACCCATGTTTAACATTACTCATTTTCTCCAATTCTGTGGTTACCAGATCATAAAAGGTATCTATCCTGTTTCCCGGGTGTGACGCGGGACAGAATTTGGATTTATCCTTACATTTAGTGATCAGGTGTTTATCAGTTTTAATGCCCATCTCCTGTAGGATTTGTGTGTCTGAGATGTTCTCCTCATTTATTTCATTCGCTAGGCCATACGCCGTTCTCAGGTTAGAAATTTCTGCAAATGTGAGCTCTTGTATTTGTTCATCATTCGGGTTGCTGGTAGTTTCAATGTTCAATGAGCTCTGTCTGTCTTGTTTATTGAAAAACGTTGCCAGCTTGAGTTTGCGCACATATTTATAAAGATCTATCTTGGTTTCAACAAGAGCAAAGTGCTTTTCTGGAAAAACGTGAGTCCTTTGTTTAGGAGGCTTTCTTCAGCTCTTGTTAGAACATGTTTAGAAAGGTTTATGATCAAGTATGGTTCCGTTATATTTACCTCTTCTATGTTTTTGTCACCCGATTGCGAAGATGTTATCGTTTTGTTTTTTCCAGAGCTTCTTATGGTTTTGCGTTGTTTGCCTTTGTTGTTGACTGGGCCTCTCCCCCTGCCTCTTCCACGTCTGGTTCCACGTCCTCTTCCTCTTCCTCTCTGTATTTTCTGGTCTAGATACATTAATTTCATCTTGTCTAAAAAAAGGTGCGTTGTCCAGGCAGAGATTGACCCTCTCCTTCACTGAAATCAGTGTCCGACTCACTTTATGTTGTATTGGGGTATTCTTTGGTTGCCTTTTGTGGGTACTCATTTGTTGCTTCAATGTTTCAAATTGTTTGGCATAAGTTAATATTGTACCACATTCATAATCATGATCGTCCCTTCTAAATGTACGTTCTTTGCGTTCTTCAACTTCACTTTCATGTTTATCAAGATTAAGTTCCATTTCCTTTCTCAATTTTTTGGATTCGTCCTCTTGGTTACATGCCAATATGAGAGCCTCAAGTTCGTCTGTATTTTTGTGCATTTCTTCCACATCCATTTTCGCATATTTTACTATTATAGGCATCATGTTGTGCGAACACTGCATGTTGTTCTTCCCCCATTCTACCAACATTTCCGGCTTAGTGTCGGGATGGTTAGGCAAAGTGAAAATCCTGAGGCCTCTGGGTACTCTTTCACACTCAATGTATTTTTCAAGGGTGAACACTTCCCAGCTTTTTATTTCCTTTTTTAACATTCTCTCCAATTGGACACACATTTGTTTTAGTGTAATTTCTCCTGTACTTGTTTGTTTTTCATGCTCTCTTCTATTAATTGAGATCTTATTTCCCTTTTTGGAACATTAGTTCAGCCTGTTGAGCACGTTTCACTGCTCTCTTCTCCATAGCTGTAGTAAATAAGTTCCTGTTATGTAACAGGAATTTAAGATATGAACAAATAATTTGTGTGTCCCGCCTGTAATTGATATTAGGACTGCACTTTAATGAAGGAGTTACCAAAATTATTTGTACGATGGCTCTTTATATCGATATATCTTTGTTTATACCCCCTGGGTAGTGATTGTTCGTTTTTGGGAATTACTGAACCACTTCGTGTGCTTTACGTAATTTCCCTACCACTCGCTGCGACTCTCTTGTGCGAACCCGCCATCAGATCCGCTTAGCGCTCTCACCTCTTTTCTCTGGAGATTACGCCGCGTCTTCTGGAGATACTTTCTCCTCTTTTGATCCTGATGTAGCGCGTGCCGGCACACCGAGTGTTTCCCCTTTTCCCCTCTTTGCCGTCTTTGAGCTAGCTGGTTCACTTATGCCGCGCACCGATTAATCCACAACTGTCGCGCTGTTGTCCTGTAACCTATTTAAGGCAGTTTGTATGTTCTATCGGCAGGCAGGGAAACCAAAGTCCGGTGCTCCTTCGTTCTTTAATTATTCAACAATGCCGTCCAAGGCGAAGGGCTCAATTTTCACAGCTGGAGCGCGCGGCGAGGCTGGACTTGCCTCGAGCAACAATTCTCCACCAAAACAATTACCACGCTGCACTCTCCCAGGGTTTGTTATTTCAATAAAGATTTATTAACACGCCAACTCCTGTTCCTTCTCCACCTACGCGTTTTGACCAGCAGGTCTTAGTCACGGTGTATAGCGTTAGTCCCTTTACGGCTTCACCATTTTATACCAATAGCCCAGTAAACACTTTATGATGCATTCTGGGAATGGTAGTTTAAATTACCAAAAACCACGTGATTGGATGCCATAGAAAATTCGATGTACAACATTTTGTCACAATCACGCAATCACGTGCTTTTTGGTAATTTAAACTACCATTCTCAGAATTCATCATAAAGTGCTTACAGAGCTATTGGTATAAAATGGTTAAAGCGTAAAGGGACTAACGCTATACACCGTGACGCGTAGGTGGAGAAGGGTCAAGGGCACAGGCCTGTGGGGGTAGGGGTACTCTGGTCTGGCTGAATGAGGCCACTAGGGCCACTCACACTCAGGCCACCATAGATAACGTTTTGGGAGACTATGAGGAGTCCCAAGGCGTGATGGGCCAGGTATTGATGGCAATCCGGGAGATGAAGCAGCTGCAGAGGGACATACACCAGGAGTTGGCCAACCACAACACCAACATACACCAGCTCATTGGTGTGCTGCAGGACATCAAGGAAATCACCACAACCCTGTGCAGGGCTTTTCCACCATCATCTGCCTCTTTCTGTGGTCCAATTACATCCGGGCCATATACATCTGTGGTAGCCACAGGAAGGGAGGCCCTGTCAGAGGAAGACACAACTGCAGACTCCCCTGCCTCTGCAGAAATGGATCCTCCCTCCCCTGTAAGATGGGATGTCCAAGCAAAAATCCAGGAGGTTTTTATGGCAAGACACCCACCACCGCCAGCAAAAAACCTCAACCTTGATTTCCTCCAGTGTGTGCAGCATATTCGACTATGTGGACTATTTCTGGACACTTTTCCCTTTCTGATGTGAGTAGTACTTTGGGCTTCAGACAATTTGGCAGCTACAACTATAGTTTCATTCACCAGGACAGAATACTTCACTTTTTTTGTTCACCGTTTTGGCACAATGTATCTCTTCACCTTTACCACTTTAGTGAATACACGAGTCACAAACTCATTGTCTGCTATAATAAATCTCACATCCAGAAATGTATATATGTACTCTCCTGTGAACTTTACAATGACAAAACAAGCTACTTGTGTAAGCACGGATATGTTGTGGATACAGAGTCCTTAGCTCAGGATCACATCATGTCACGCTAACACATACAGACAAGTGTCTTGTCTTAGAAGATCTTTATTCCATTGTTCCAATCATTGGTAGGCCTGATGTCAGAAACATAGCAAATCAAACATAACTCAATCATTCTGTGTCAGTGATCACATTTTCAGGTGCAGAGCTTAACCAGATTGAAGGAGGAGACACGCTGAGTCTCCTAGATGGAAGACAGATATAGGTGCAACAATAAGTTACACTCTTTTTGATTATACTACCTGACATCACCCACACAAAGTTAGGGCAGATCAAATTTGCCAACAATCCAGGCCCTCTCTGCTAGTAGTTGTGACATCAGCTGGGGTATATTGATGTTCCACAGTAAGGAATCATGGGCTGATCCAGTGAACCGGGCACTGACGTTTGAGATGTACAAATCTGGTGAGCAGACAACTTTCACGTTGATAGAACGGAAGTACTTCCTGTTACAGTAAACTTGTTTCTTGGCTTGCAGTGGTACTCCGGCAATATGGATGCTATCAATTGCTCCTACCACATGTAGTATGCGACCAAATCCATCGAAGTCAACTTTCACATTAGCTAATCCTCAGTCTGGGGAACAAGATGTAGCTGTCAATGTGTCTCATCATTGCTGAAAGCATGTCTTGTAGAAAACCATTGAACCTTGGTTGTGACATACCACCAGATACCGCCACATTTTATTGAAAGTAACCTGGGGCCCAAAAATGCCCACAGACCCACACCCCACTTTTTATTTATTTTTGTTTTTTATTTTGTATTTTTTTTTCCATAATACGATGGTGCTCCCATGGTACATCCACACAAGCGGTATTCCAAGATATTGCTGGACCGTCAAGCTTCACTTTTTAATGCTTGCATAGTCATGTGATACTCACAAGGAAGGGTTGTGCTCAGTCCTGCGGGAGTCCTGTTGTACCTCATGGGAGGGTGTACTGGGTGCATTGGGTGCGCCAAGGAACCTGTGGCTCAATTTCTTTCTATTTTGGCCTTAGGTGGAAATCCTCTGGGACCTCCCACACAAGGACCAAATGGTCAGGGTACCCCTGCCCTGTCACTCGTAAGTTTTTTTTCTTTTTTAAATACACAACTGATGGACTGAGTCCCTGAGTACTAAAATTGAGATCGCAACTTTCCTGTTTCAGTTGTAGAAAGCCAATCAGATCCCTCTGTCTTGCTGAACGGATGCCAGTCCTGTGGGACCAAAATGTTCGCTCTGTTTTGTAAATGTGCTCTATATTTTACATTTGCTGCACCACGGTACTCCTGCAGGACAAACTGTCAAGATATCACAATACTTTGAACTTAATTTCTTTAAAACAGTTGAATTATTGATTTACACCAAATCACAAAAAGAAAGTTTTCTGAGTAATCAAGCTTTCTGCCAAACTAGGCAAACTGTTTTTCAGCACTTTTTCACTATCGCTTTATATATATTTCCTATTGGCGGTAGCCAGTGGGCATTTATAGTTAGGACAGAGTTTCCATAGGAAAAGCATTTTTTGACTTGCCTGTGTCTTATGTATTTGGCACCACTTGACGAATCTTCACGAAATTCTCCTAAAAAAGTGTGCCGTGGATCTTTCTGTGCATGGAAAGATTTGGGGTTATCCGTCAAGCGAGGGATGAGATTTGAGATGTCATCAGTGATGTCATCAGTGATGTCTCAGACCATGTCATGAGTGATGTGATATGTGAGGTCATATGCAGTGCATTGCGGGGTTGTAAGTTATAGTTAGCTCAGGTAACTCTAACTGCTGAATTTCTCTGTTTTGTATGAGTGAAATGTGAGCCGAACTGTAACGTCCCTATAATAACCTTTTCTTTTTTTCAGTAATTTAAAAAAAAATTCTATTACCTAACTGTGACTGGTAACCTTTGAGAGTGGGTGTGTCAGTGGCTGTATAGTTAGGTTTGTGGATGTGTTAGTCTCTGAGTGGGTGCGTGAGTGTCTGAGTGGGTCTGTGAGTGGTTTTGTGGGTCTTAGAGTGGCTCTGTAAGAGGCTCTGTAAGTGTCTGAATGGGTCTGGGAGTGGGTGCATGAGTCTCTGAGTGGATCTGTGAGTGGTTGCATGAGTCTCTGAGTGGGTCTGTAAATGGGAACAGAGTGTCTGAGTGGATCTGTAAGTGGGTGTGTGAATGTCTGAGTGGGTCTGTGAGTGGGTGTGTGAGTCTCTGAGTGGGGTGCATGAGTGTCTGAGTGGGTTTGTGAGTGGGTGAGAGTGTTTAAGTCAGTGTATGAGTCCCCTGATGAGTGTGTCAGTCAGTCTATGAGTGAAATGCATGAGTGTCTCTTTGAGTCTGTGAGTAGGTGTGTGAGCCTTGGAGTTGGTCTGTGAGTGGATGTGTGAGTCTCTGAGGGTGGGTCAGTGAGTCGGTGCAAGAGTCTCTGAGTAGGTTTGTCAGTGGGTGAGAGCAAGTAAGAGTGATTCTGTGAGTGGGTGCATGATTGTCTGTGAGTGTGTGTGTGTCTGAGTTTGTCTGTGAGTGGGTGCATGAGTATCTGAATGGGTCTGGGAGTGGCTATAGTGTCTGAGTTGTTCTGTGAGTGGATGCATGAGTGCCTGAATGAGTTCTGCTTGTTTTCTCTTTCCTGCTCATTTTCTGACTTTTTTCTGCTCATTTCTGACTTCTATTTTGCCTCTTTCTGTTACTTTCTGACCTTTATTTTATCTTCTTCTGCTCAATTTATGACCTCTATTTTGCCTCTTTCTGCTTGTTTCTGATCTCTATTTTGCCTTTTTGTTAATTTCCGACCTCTATTTTGCCTATTTCTGCTTGCTGCTGACCTTCATCTTGCCTCTTTCTGCTCAATTCTTACCTTTATTTTGCCTCTTTCGTCTCGTTGCTGACCTTTATGTTGCTTCTTTTTGCTTGTTTCTAACCTTTATTTTGTCTCTTGCTGTTGGTTTTTGACCTCCATCTTTCTGCAATTTTCTGACTTTTATTCTGCCAGTTTCTGCTGGTTTCTGACCTTTATTCTGCCTTGTCTGCTCGTTTAGGACCTTTATTTTGCCTCTTTCTGCTCGTTTCTGACCTTTGTTCTGCCTCTTACTGTTCATTTCCTTACCTTTATTCTGCCTCTTGCTGCTCGTTTCTGACCTCTATTTTGCCTCATTGCTAGTTTCTGTCCTTTATTCTGCCTCTGTGTTCCCATGCATGACCTTTATTCTGCCTCCTTCTGCTATTTGCTGACCTTTATTCTGCCTCTTTCTGCTCGTTTCTGCTCTTTATTCTGCCTCTTGTTTCTCATTTCTGATCTCTATTCTGCCTCTTGATGCTCATTTCTAACCTCTATTCTGCTTCCTGCTTTTAGCTGCTCGTTTCTTATCTTTATTTTGCCTCTTTCTGCTCATTGCTGACTTTCTATTTGCTTCTGATCTTTAGTCTACCTCTTTCTGCTTCATATCCCACCTTTATCTTGCCTCTTTCTGCTTGTTTCTGTCGTTTATTCTGCCTCTTTCTGCTGGTTCCTGACCTTTATTCTGCCTCTGTCTTCTCATTGCTCACCTTTATTTTGCCTCTTTCTGCTAGTTTCTCATGTTTATTATGCCTCTTGTTGCTGATTTCTGACCTCTAATTTGCCTCTTTCTGCTTGTTTCACACCTTTATTTTGCCCCTCCAGCTCGTTTCTCTATTTTTCTCTTGCTGCTCGTTTCTGACCTTTATTCTGCTTCTTTCTGCTCATTTCACACTTTTATTTTGCCTCTCTCTGCTCGTTTCTGACCTTTATTTTGCCTGTTTCTACTCACTTATCATAATGTTTTTCCTCTTTCTTCTCGTTTCTAACCTCTATTTTGCCTCTTTCTGCTCATTGATGTCCTTTATTCTGCCTTTTCTGTTAATTTCTGTTCTTTATCCTGCCTCTTTCTGCTCTTTTCTGACCTTTAATCTGCCTCTTTCTGCTTTTCTTTTCCGCAGCAGGAGTCTCAAGGCCCCCTCTGTCCCAGCCAGCTCGCTGCCTCCTGTGAGGGCCGGCATTCCTGCTGCACGGAGGGAGCTGCTGGAAAGGCAGCTCCCTGCATGCATGAACAATACTTTCATCTCTTTCCCTGCTCACATGTCTGCAGTCAGGGAAAGAGATGAAACCTCCACCTCCAGTGGCGGGAGCACTTTGATAGGTCCACTTTGATAGGTCCTGCCCACTGTAAGCGGAGTGTTTGCTTTAGCTCGGCGGGAGCTGTGAGTTCCTGCCAAGCTAAAGCAAATAGCTATGTCCAGGGATAGGCACCCCAAGACATGGCAGGAACTGGCCCAGGGGAGTGGTGGTCCCCAGGGCCAATTATGGCTTCAGGAGAGGGGCCGTGTGGCCCCTTCCTTACGTTTGAGGGCCAGCCCCAGGAAGGTGGGGATCCCCAGGGGCCTGTATGGCCCAGGAGGGGGCCTGTGTGGACCCTCTTTCATTTTTAAAATAAATATTTTGCCCTGGGAAAGTGGTGGTTCACAGGGGGGTCTGCAGGCCTAAGCATTAGGTGTTTTAGCCCCGAAGAGGTGGTAGTCCCGGGGGCTCAGGTGGGTCTATGTGCCCCCCTATCTATGTTTAATTAGCCCTGGGAGGCGGTGGTCCCTGGGGCTTAGCCCATGGAGTGAGGCCCCGTGACCCCGCTGGGACCTGGCCCACCCGGAGTCTATATTCAAAACAAGCATGAGAGCCCAAGCTTGTTTTTTTTTTACATTTACATCAGATTTGCAGTTGTTGAGTGTTTTCACAGTGAAAGTTTTTTAAAGTGCTTTTTGACCCTATCGGGGTCCCTCTGGCACCTCATGACCAGAACTAAAAGTTCAGGGTATTCCTACCCTGCCCCCTTTTCTTTTTTAAAAACGTTTTTTGTGGGACTCAGCTGAAGCCAAGTCCCAAGATGGCTGACAATACATCCTGGTTGAAGTGTTGGTAGCCAATCATATTTCAGCACAGGAGGACACTCAGTGGATCCATGTCCCTAATTTTACACATTTGAATTTCTTTTAATAACATCACAACTACTGAATGGATTTACTACAAATAATAAAAAAGCACTCTTTATGGACCTAGAGCTAGCTTTCGGCCATATTTGGATTTCGTCCAGCGGTTCAGGCTGTGTTGTATTCAAAATCCCTATGGGAATTAAAATGGAAAAAACACTTTTTTTGAACCCCCCCTTTTTCTCAGCCCCTGCTTGATGGATCACCCCCAAAGGTTTCCATGCAGAACAAGAATCACCGAAGCACTTTTTTGTCAAACTTTTCATGAGCATTCCTCAAACGGCACCAAAGATATAGGCAAGTCAAAAACCACTTTTCCTATGGAAACATGGTCCTAACTATAAGTACCTACCAGTGATTACCAGTAGGTAGTATATATTTGTTAATATGTATTTATATATATATATACATACTTGCTCTAAGCATGAGTATGAATATCAAGCAAGAACACACAGACAGCAATATATCTTTGGTATCTGCCGTAGTAGCAGCACTTGCCGTAGCTCAAGTGTGAGCAATCCAGAACATACGTATCAGGTTTGCAAAGTATCAAACCAATTTATTTTTTAAATTGCGGTAAATATCAACCTTACAAAAATCACTTAGAAGCAGTCTCCATTACTCAAATATCTTACTGAGACGTCTAAAGGCAAACTTGCCAATAGAGACATATAACACTTACTAGAAAATCATTAGCATCGGAGAGTACTCCTCACTCATGTCTGGGTATCTTGCGCCATGTTGAAATGTTTGATATACTACCTGCCATTAGGCATGTCATGAGATATCATTCGGTGACCAGCAGCCATTGAACAATGTACCGAGTTCCATATAATCTCAATACCTTCCACTCATATATCTCATGTCATCCCGTTACCATATTTCATCTATATCGACAAGAACACTATCTATTAAAACATCATATGAGACAATAGTATTGGGCATCTCATTTACCTTCAACATAATGTATACATTCCACTGAAGACATACCTGGGAACATATCCCAGACCTCCCCAGTGGACTTGTAGCCATCTTATAGTGTGCACATCGCATTACATAACAATGATCAACTCATTGAAAAGACTTATATTTTATCTTCTCTGCTAATCAAATAAAATTTAAATATAGATATATGTACTAAGGTAATAGTGGTAGAATATGAAGCACATGTCCTCTCAATGTATATCACATCTGATAGTCATGCTACATCAGTAGGCAGTCTAACAATAAATCGGCGGCCATCTTAGGCATGTCCATAGGTACATCATTATTACTGCTTATCTATTGAAAATGTAATACAATCCTGCACAGCCAGTCCTTATGTACAAAAATCACTACAAGTGTTGGAGTAACAGTGTACAATACATTGCATATTTCCCTCCGATATCACACTGTATCAACTAGTTGATCTGCCTGAAAAATATCACCTTTAGTACGGCAGACCTTTTAAAAAAAAATAAAACACATCTGTGCATGCGTGGTCCAATCTATGGCCCACAGTAGCCATTGATATATTATCGACAAAGTCAGGCGCATAAAACTCACTGCCCTAATGCCATTTTTAGGTCCAGGGACAGTGGTGTTACAATGTAATATTGTCTCAAAATTCAAGCGCTTGAAGTAAACTCCGAGTCTACCCAATTCTCAGCTAGTATGTAAAAACAAATCATTAAAAAAGTTCCAAGCCAAATAGTCACCCACGTAGACCCAGCATTCAAAGCCTAGTTCAATACCAGAAGGCTGGTGTTGCTGGCACAGAGAGCAAACCAACAGAGCAAGGAGAGCCCTTCTACAACAGCAGTACATGAGTACACACAGATTATCATTTGCCTAAGAAGTACTGTAATTCATTTGAAATGTTTAAACATTGCTCTACAGTTTTAAGTTTCATAAACCATGTTGCTTTTTGACATCTAAGTTGGAGCTCACTGTTGCCACCCCGTACATCATTCATAATATAATTTAAAATTCAGATGAATACTTTAAGTACCACATTCCAATGCATGCATAACAATTGGGTATTTGTTGTCATTCTGTTTAAGAGCCCTAAAAATGTTCAGAGATGCGTTCCCTCTAAGTCCTAATAGTGCTCCCAACATATACTTTTTTACATTGGCAGAATTATGTTGACCACATATCGTGGCCCACAGTCAATGTGTTTTGTAATTACATGATTGCCATTTTTGTCAAAACAAAATCCTAACATTTTGTCTATTGCCCATCTGCAAATGTTGTAACTGCCACATTTATAGAAGCCTTTAATATGTTCAGATAACCAGAAACTTTGTGCCATAGGTGTAGTATAGCTAGGACTAATCCTGTTAGCAAGTGTCAAACCCTTGGAGAATGCCATGCTAGGATTAGGTATTATGAAAGCTTGTAACATTTTATTAGAGGTTAGCCGTGCCAATATATGCTAAGAATATTATACAATTTCCCTGATTCAGAGTAAAAGCCAGAGATAAGTCTCAATGTCTCTGCTTTGGCTCCAGTACCCCTCTGTTTGTTACCTAACATAGATGTACATTTTAGGTGGTACGCTTTTTTGTTACCTGATTTAACTACATCTTTATCATAAACCCTCTTAATGAATCTGTGTTCTTTGTCTCATAATTAACCCTGGGCAGATACCCAAAGTGACAAAAAAACTCCACCGCGCTTTGCGGATTTACGCAATGGTGGAGTGCATTACATTGTGCCGTTTGTGCTGATTTTTAGCACCGAGTTTTTGTCTTGCACTGTAAAATCAGCACGAACAGCACCATGCGCAGCACAAGAGGGTACTGCTTCTTTCTGCTGCTCGAGTAAAACTTCTACTGGAGTGGCAGCTTCCTCAACGTGAACAGAAGGTTTCTCAACGTGAGCAGTTGCGTCAATCCGCTACAGCCTGCATTGAGAAATCTTGCTGGGAGGTGGTCTAGCGTTGGAGTTTCCTCACTCGTGTTCACCAACTTAACGCTGGCGAGTGCAAGCGAGAAAAAAACTCTGCTCCTTCGGAACTCTGCATTCTCTGCAAAGTGCAGGAAACACCACAAACTCTGCAGACGGATTTCAACACCTAGGCCTACTCGTAATGTTTCAATAATGCCCCTGTCTTCACCGCAGTTGCACCGTTGTCTGAGCATTCCACCATACGGAATAGCATTAACTTGTGTCTTAGGGTGAGCGTTATTAGCATGTAATACTGAATTACATGATGTCTTCTTCCTATACATCCTAGTACATATGCATGTCGTTAGTATGTATAGTTCAACATCTAAAAATACAATATGATCATGACTGTAACCAAATGTGAAGGACATATTCCTGGTATTAGCGTTTACACAAAAAGTTCCTTCAGAAAAGCAATTCCCCCCCCCCTCCAGATTATCAGACAATCATCTATGAACCTTCCCCAATAATGGATGTGGTTACTCCATTCAGCACACTCTGGACCCCAGATCTGCTTCACCTGGAACCAACCAATGAACAGGTTAGTGTAAGATGGAGCCCATTGCAGTTCCGCGAGTTGTCTGTACCAGTCCCCTTTAAATTGGAAAACGTTGTTCTCCAATATTAAATTAGTCATTGTCAATAACATTTCTGTATGCTAAATAGACCTGGTGTTAAGAAATATTTCAATACACTGATGCCAGTTACATGTGAAATATTGGTATAAAGGGATACCACAACCATGGTCACCAACATTCCAGGCTCCCACACAACATCACTTAAAATGTTAAGGACATGTTTTGTATCCTGGATGTGTGATGGGAGATTCACAACAAATGGTTGTAGAAATACATCCACATATACTGACAGATCTCTGTTGGTCCCCCAATGCCCGCAACTATTGATCTTCCTAGTAGAAACTACATTTTTGTGTACTTTGGGGAGAGCGTATGAACATGGATACCTAGGGCATTCAATTAGTAAGTAATAGTACTCCTCATCACTAAGTAACCCAAGGACATGCCATTCTTTAAGTTTTACATTGATGTTCTTGGTCAAAGACAATACTGGGTTAGAGTCAAGTTTGAGGTAACATGTAACCTCCCCCAATTAGGTGTATACCTCTTTATCATAGTGTACTTTATTCATTATGACCATGTTCCCTCCCTTGTCAGCTTCTCTAATAATCAGACCCTTGTTACATCTATCTATCTATCTATCTATCTATCTATCTATCTATCTATCTATCTATCTATCTATCTATCTATCTATCTATCTATCTATCTATCTATCTATCTATCTATCTATCTATCTATCTATCTATCTATCTATCTATCTATCTTCTAGCTCTCTCTCTCTCTATATATGTATATATATGTGTGTGTGTCTGTGTGTATATATGGTTTTGTAACTGGCCCACCTGTTTTGTTCTTTTATTGGTGGCCTAATGCATGCCACCTTAAAATTCACTTCTAGAGACGCCACGGGTTAGCTGGAGAAACGTTTCTTTTCCGCCAGCTGCCATCACCTCACATCATGCCCCCAGCACAAGATTGGGAAAAAGAAAAAGAGCATAAGGGTGTACTGAAAACCTACCATGAGCCCAGGGCCCCTGGCGTGGAGGAACCCAAAGGGATCCCTGGCAATAAAGTAATTAATAAAGCAATTATTTTACTGCAGGATCATCAAATCCTATGTTAGATTCCCGAATCCTCAAAACCCTGGGGACCTTCCTGGTCTTCAGGATTCGGAATCCAGAAAAAAAAATGTAAAAGAATTCTGTGAACCTCTGGTGCACTTGGCCAATGGCCAGACATAGGAGTCCACACACAGTGGGGTAATATCAGGGACTAGCATCAGTCCAGTCACTTCAACCAGTTTCTGCTGTGTACAGCCCAAACTTATAAAGACTGCCTGTGGAGGTTTTAGTGCAGTCAAGACCTGTGGCCAAGCCAGTGCTGTGCACAACTGAAGGCTAGGGAAAGCTGAGATGGGCTGTGCAGCCAGACCCTGTGGCCAATCATCCGCTGTGCATGGCAGATAGGAACACTTAGATGTTGAATCTGGAAGAAAAAAAAACTAATTGAAAAACAAGAGGTTAACGTGTAGTTATGGTTTACTTTAGTTATAACACCTCAAAATATATTGTGAAAAACTCAAAAATTCGTCTGTAAAACCTCAGTTAAAGTACAGTTATGATTGCAAATTAAAATTGAAAATCACTGAAATTCACATGTTTTGTTTAGGAATAAAATTCATAATTCAAACAAAGCAAAGCAAATCTTAACTTGCATAACAAATTCAATGCTTATGGCCAAGCTTGGGCAAAATGTCAATAATGCTGGAATAATTTGTGTCATTTTGAAAATTTAACATTACGCTTTTCATGTAAAATTCATAAAATGATGCAATTACACCACATTTTCCGCAAAATTATAGCAAAGGAGTGTAGCCACAATACGATCGACCAGAATGCGAGTGGCTGTTGTTTCTGGCACTTGTGTTTTTGTTGTTTTTTTAGCACAAAATTGCCTTGATAATGGATTTAAGAATGCATTTTGGGCTAATATATAGCGCTACATGCTGCATTTACATTTGCGCAATTTTGTATAATTTTGTGTAATTTTCCCAGATTGCTGCATAATTATGCGAAAGCAAATTACATGAATTTAGGACACCCCAACTAAAGACTTCACAATATACCAATAAAAGCACCTAAAATCAAATTCTAATTAAAACCACGACACATAATCAAACAAATAAGTGATATTACATTCATAGTCCTCTCTGTCAAAATGGTACGGGTAATGTGACATCATCATCATCAATCTCTTTATTCGATCTCTTGTAAAAAACAGATCATAAAACCATCAATTCATCAAATAGACCATACGACAGTATTATAAAAAAGATCCATAGAAACCACAGTTTAAAACATTTAAAATCATTACAAGTCATTAGTCATTAGCCAATCTCTGAAGATGGTCGGCATTTGCCATCCCCCAGACTACCGCCCCATACATTACCACTGCCTTTGTTTTGGCTCGGCCCATAAGCTTTGCTGGGGTTTCCAGAAGGGAGTTGGGACGGTAGCTCTTTGGGGAGCCCCTTTCCCATTTCTTATAGATGGGAACAATTGTACTCTGGTTCCAAGATGGTGGACGGCCCTCGTCTGCTATTCTATTTAACACATTTGTTAGTAGGGGAACCCACAAATCATAATTCTGCTGGAAAAGATCTATCGGGACCCCGTGAGGGCCCGGGGCTTTTCCTAATGGACAAGACGCCAACCCTCTTCTGACTTCTGTTAGTGAAAATTTCAAACAGCCTGATGGCATTCCATCGGAATCGGCAAGAGGTAAGGGTGAAGTGTTGTTAGAACCAAAAATGCTTTCAAAATGAGTCATCCAATCCTCCTCATCTACATGAGAGTCCAATGAGGGATCCTTAGAGCCCTTAAAATAAGGGGCGTTTCTGACTCTCTAGAACTCCCTGCTGCTGCCCGAATTCGCAGCTTGATCCAAGTCATTCCATATCCTTCTTTCTTTTTTCCCTAGCCTGTTTACAGTTACTACGTAACAATTTAATTCCTGCTGGGTCTCTGAGGCGGGCTTTAAGGGCCTTCATGAGGGCGGTCCTTGCTGTAGAACATTCTTGATTGAACCAGCCTCTGTTTCAATTAAGATTCAGCGGTTTGGTACGAGTAAGTGCCAGTTTTAATTTAGTAAAAGTGCTGTAAAGTGCGTGACTAAGTGTGGAGACGTAGTCCCCTCAGCCAGACAAGGTATAATGACTTCCCTTACATGCGCTATAATTTCAGTACCCAGATTCAGCTGCTCGCTCGACCTGTGCCCATTTTTGCTGATAGCCATTTTTCCTAAGTAGCGGTAAATTATCTGCTACCTGTTAATGTTCTTTCACCTTACAAGGAGATCTAAGGAACTACAGGAGGATAGCATGGTCACTGTAAGGTGTAAACAAATTGTCTAAGTGAACCACTTTTCTACTTAATTTGAAAGAGACTAGAATAAAATCAATTGTTGACTCCTGTGTACCCCGATTAAATGTTTTCCCTGACTGGCCAGATTTTATGTTGTTGATTATTCCCAGATTGCTTGAATAAAGGAAATTGTTCCGGGTATCAGAATATTCATTGTGCGAAAAATGTGTGAGGGGGTTAGCCTGGGGATCAATTAAACCACACACCTTAGACTGTATATTTACCTAGGTGAGTGTTGAAATCCTCCACCCAAATAATGGTGGACATTTTTTATTAGATCGGGTAATTTTCCCTAACTCCCTGATTAGGTCTGCTGCTACTTTTTTCATATTTCGCCCAAATTCATTATTATAAAAGTTAATTGGAATCCATGGCCCCTCATTTTTAAACTCCAGGTGAAGAAGCTGGAAATTTATATTTGGGGAACCAACCTGCCTTATTTGAACAGGGATGGTATTAGAAGTTAAGGTCAATAATCCCCCCTTCGCTCAGCCTGATGTAGAGGGCACTGCAGGAGTATGAAAAGTGCAAAAACCAGGAAAAAAGACCGGCTCCTTAGCCCATGTCTCGTGGGAGCAGATGATCTCCAGGTAGTGCCGAAGGTTATGCCACTGTTCATTGCCTATTTTAGAGGCAATTCCTGCCACATTCCAGGATGCTACGGTAATCTTATTTGTATTCAAATTACACTGGGTGGAGGTGGTTGAGGGTATTACCTGTATTCCATGTGGTAGACTATCTGACCTAGCTAATCTACCAGAGGACGATGGTGGTCAATCACAGGATTCTAAGTCAGAGAGGGAAGAAAATCTATTTTGTAACCTTACCCCCTGGGGAATTTTGGGGCTAACCACATATCTCATAGGGAGATGAACTAGCCTTAACCCACCACTATTCCCCACTCCTGAATTTGCAACCTGTTTATAGAAGTGTTGCTGTGGTAGAGGTATAATTTGAGTGCTCCTAATGGGAGACCTGTGGAGATTGGCCCGAACAAGATGACCCACCTGAGGTTGTTAAAGTTTATCACCACGCAATCCTCCCCAATTTTCTTTGGAGAGCTGCCCACCCACCCCACTCTCCTAGCCATGATGATTTTATCTGCCAAATAGTGATCACTTATTTCCAAGTTCCTTAGTTTGTATGAGAGTCAATGAAGGCATTTGTCCATCAGTTGTGACATTGATTCCAGCTGATTGCCCCGTAGGGAGGGACTCTAGCCAGAACCAATACCAGATGGAGGCTTCCGGCGGAAGATGGAGTACTATTAGAATGCGGTCGTCTGAGTGGTCGTCAGTCGGGCGGCATAGGTGCCTCCAATTCCTGGAGCCTGATAAGGAGCCCTTGAGACCTCCTTCGGTGAGAGTGGTTGGTGGCCTATGTCCCCTGGTGCCACAGCTTGAAGATTTTGAACCTCCCTTTGTGCGTTTACATGACCGCTCGATGTAGAGGATGGTGATGGGGCTAGATATATTGCCCTGTGTTGGTGCAGATGGAGGAGCTCTGGTCTCACTAGAGATACATTTGTGGGTATGCGTAGAGAATGCTCTCTGGGGGGGCATCCATAAAACAGACAGATGTGTTGGATGTTATTAGGCTGGCCAATCGCTGTTCAATATGAGTTAACTTAGTTAAAATTGGGTCCAGGAGTGACATCAGCCTTTTGCTTGCTTCTGCCCATTAATCAGGGGTTGTAAGGGCAGCGTGTTTGCCGTTTGAGTCATTACTGGTATTCCATAAGTCAGTGTGGAGACTTTAGATTGAATACCCCTTGATATTTTGTAGCGTGAGTGGCTTTAGTATGTTTGGTGTTAGTAGTCGCACCTATCCTGCATTAATAAAACAGTTGGGGGGAAGACTCTGAAGCCCCTCTAGATATGACAGACGGTAAACTGGACATGGGCAGCGGATCCTGTTGCCCAGGTGGAAGGTCACCAGATATTATCAAATGAGGCGAGCGAGTTTGTGTGGGGGCCTCCTGGGTGCCCCACGTGGGTGACCTCAGTGGGAGAAGAAGCGGCTCAATAGACAAGCGCCTCTGAGTTAGCTCGATTTCATGGTTAAGAACGCTGGCTGTTCTAGACAGGAATGCATCCAGCGTTGCTACAGAGCCTCCACCCGCTTTTTCCATAGGACCTTTGCACTTTACCATATTATAAGAACGAACAACAAAAGTGGAGAAATACCTTTTGTTTGATGCCAGATGATAGATGGGGGCCCAGCCCAGCCTATTCCTGGCTCCGACAGCCTTCGACAGGCCCACCCTTGGTATTGTGACATGAAATCTCATCTGTAAAACGGTCTACTACATTTTTAATTTCATCTACTTCATTAAGGAAGAGGTCAGTGTTTTCTTAAGGATTTGGGGATCCCAGGTAAGATATGTATTTGCTACATTTTGAAATTTAATACACATTTTCTGTTATTTCTATGCAACGCGATGTCAAAGAATATTTCATTATACTTGACCTAGGTCATACAAAAACAACTGAAATATGTCTTGCCCAGTGTCCCAGAGTTCCTAAGCATTAACACTGCATTGTGTGAGAAGGAGGGGGGAGATAGGTAGAGACAAGAATAGTAAGTGAGATAAGGAAATGGACAGAAATAAGCTAAATAAAGAGAAATGTCACTTTCCAGGGCGACTCCTGGTAGGTGAGGGCATTGGGCAATTGGCCATTTTGCTCTTGTCTCTGGGTGAGGTCATGTTTCTGGGTAATGGTAGCTGAATGCAGTATGCCATAAAAGAAACTGCTGAAACTCACTGAAAATTCACAGTTAAAGGTTACTTATAGTTCAATGAATGTAAAACCCCCCAAAAGCCCTGAAATCCATTAGTTATGGTATGCCACGCACAATGCAAAGCATAACTCAAACCCGCCTCTGGGCTTAATACACCACTTTGATGATGGCATTACCAGGAAGGAGTTCTATCATATGAAGATCTAATCTAATCCTTACAAGCAGTCACTTGCAATTTTAGTAGTAGAAGCAGGGCCGAACAACTTACCAGTAACTTCTGAACTAGTGAGAGGGCTAACTAGAGACATGGTGATAAGAAGACAAAACCAGCAAGTAGGTGAGTAAGGTCTATTTTATTCCCTTTCCACCTCTGACTGACTAGGAGTCTCCACAACTCAACATTCAAAATGGTTGGAATGCTCTACATGAAAGACAGGGGTTGGGCAATGGGTGAATAAAGATGGAACACAGAAGAAGGAAAGGTTGGGAAGGGTCACTGATAAACAGGTCAGCTTATAGCACAAGGCTTACGTTTTAGACACTGTACACTAAGCGTCACTCTCCTGGCCTCCTTCTGCCTTCCTGGATCTCTTGACCCATTGGCCATTGCCCGTTGCTCCCCACTGTTACTTTTTTTGGAAGCCTGTCTGGAAATGTGTGTCTACTGAAAGAAATATGTACTGGAAGTACCTTTGGTTCCGGTACAAGTGTCAATACCTAATAATACTTAATGTGTTTGATAGACAGGACAACTGTACTTTCCTGATAACTTGCAGTGTCCCAGAGTTCCTAAGCATTAACACTGCATTGTGTGAGAAGGAGGGGGGAGATAGGTAGAGACAAGAATAGTAAGTGAGATAAGGAAATGGACAGAAATAAGCTAAAGAAAGAGAAATGTCACTTTCCAGGGGGACTCCTGGTAGGTGAGGGCATTGGGCAATTGGCCATTTTGCTCTTGTCTCTGGGTGAGGTCATGTTTCTGGGTGAGGTCATGAACATTGCATTTGCTGTGTGAGTTATGGATTCCAAGACTGCTGTGCGACTTATGGCTTGCACTGAGCTCACGTCATTGATTGTTTTTGTATTAATCCCTAACAATAATTCATTTTAATATAATGGTGAATCAAATTTCTTGTGGGTCCTTCAAGGGTGGAGCATCACATTTCAATGGGAGTGTAGAAGTGCACAATTAAAAATCAAATCTATTGTTCATTATTTGATAAATTCAAGCAAACATTTGCAGACATTTAGCAATTTCAGCTTCATGTTGCCATGCTAAGTTGTGAGCAGGTCTCCCAATGGGCGGGAAGGAGAAATGGAGGGAGCAATAAAAGTTTCATTCACTAATATCTTTGGCACTGCTTGGGGACTATGCTTGAAATTCGGCAAACAACGAATTAAATGAAGAATAAGAATATGAGGCTTCATACTAATCATATAGAGGGCAAAACTAAAGGGGAGAATCAAAAGGGTCACAATCTTGGTAAATAACAGTTCGAAACAGGGAAGGCCTTGTGTTGTAAATGTTTATTCCAATACTGGATATATGCGCTCTACTTCGGTTGAGGTCACTCCATCCTCATCCTCAATTTCTCGCAGTGGAGAAGGTGGTGGTGATGCCTTTCAAAGTTGTTCTAGTGAGCAGGTCTTCCAAACTTCTTCTAGTCAGGTTTCTCAGGAGTGCTCCACTTCTGTTGAAACCAGAAGTGGAAGACTTCGCAGACAACCTATGTACTTGAATGATTATTTATGCTAGTATTCACATCTCATTATTTTTATTCCTGTGTCCTATTTTAATTGAAAGGAAGAGGATGTATTGTAAATGTTTATTCTTAATTGTACCTACCTGGTTCTAGCCCTTCCTTTGTGTCCTTTCCTTTTACTCTTCTAGAACCAACGAATGTTCGTAGTGTGTTCTTTCAACCAGCTAGATTCCAGATCGGGCAGATACGAGTCTGGTCAGCTGGGGAGTTGTATGTTCCTGAATAAACCCACACTTACTTTGTGAAGCTATCCGTGTTCCTCTCTTCATTTTACATACATCACCTTGCATAGCAGGGGTTGGTCTTTGTGGCTTAGACACTGGTCATTCTCACCTATGCACAGCTTCACGCTGGGGGTAGCAGGGGTGTTTCACCTTTGGGGGTAAGGCAAAGGGCCCGGCCAAAGTCCACGGGTGGCCAACACCTGCTATGCAGGATTGATGCTCAGAAAGGCAAATGGTAGCTGAATGCAGTATGCCATAACAGAAACTGCTGAAACTCACTGAAAATTCACAGTTAAAGGTTACTTATAGTTCAATGAATGTAAAACCCCCCAAAAGCCCTGAAATCCATTAGTTATGGTATGCCACGCACAATGCAAAGCATAACTCGAACCCGCCTCTGGGCTTAATACACCACTTTGATGATGGCATGTGATTGAAATTAAGAAAGGTCAACAAAATTGAAAACATGTCAGGATGACCTGATTTTTTAGGTATGCACTGTTATTTTAATGTCACGAGTGAAATTAAATGTGGCTCATTACCATGTTATTGAGAGCAACGATACTAATAAATGCATATTCACACAATTATTATTGCTAAGTACAAAGGTCAAATTCCAGTTTACATTAGAAAAGCACTATTTACTGCCTGACGCGTTGCATGTTACCATTACTTTTTTTTATGCTAATAGTCATGTGGTCTTCATGATGCCTCTTCAGTGTGGTTTCCTTTACTGCACAAATGTAACCCCTTGCATCTCGTTGTTTTTATGTATGGTTATCTTTTTTAAAAGGACACTCGTAAAAATGCCATGCCATAAAATATATATGTAGATATGCAGAGTATAATATGCTTTATATTACCTTTGCAGAGGAAGGGGGTGGGGATTATAATGACACACTGGAAGGTTGTTTTTCATGAGTCATTGCACCTCCTTACACTCAAAACTGTTAAAAAATTGCATGAGAAACTCTGAGCTTCTGCGCATAAACTAGCTATACACTGAGTGCAATATACTTTTGTGAAGATTACACACGTTCTATGTCTCGGAATGTGTTTAGAACGTATTCAAATGAGGCTAAACAATCAAATTAAATGTATAAATTATGTTGGAGAAGGGGCTACACTTGAAAGGATCTGCGGTAATGTGTCTGAAATTATGCTATGCATTTCAAGTGTCACTTTATCCTATGGGTGCTAGGCAACTGCATAAAAGAATCAACCACGGGACACTCTTGAATGTGTCTGAGTCTTCCATCAATCAATCTTTCCCCCAAAGCCACCAGCCTGTAGTCAAATCCCCCACAGCACCTCAAGGCTGTTATGCCCTGGTCACTATGAACTTAAAGCAGACCTCTCGAGCCCACCCATGGCCTGCTTCTTCTTTGTATTCTAGTACTAGATTTTTTTTTTTCTTTAGCAGTTTAATATTACCATTTTAAATGCGGGACTACAAGCCCCCTTTGCACGTTTTATTTCATCACTAAAAATGCACGACTGCGACTACGTCCCAGAATGCACCAGGGCCGGCAGAGGTGCGCACACCAGACACGGAGCGTCTTGATATCTCTGTATAAGGGACAATCATGCTCCGGCTGCTCTTTGGGCTAGTTCAGAAAAGAGGCAACAAAAGCAGCACCCCAACATCCCCCTCCCCCATCCGTCACCTGACAGGTACTGCAATCATATAAACGTCACACCATCAGCGGCACATTCCGCCCCATCTCTATTTTTATCCACAATTATATCCATGCAAATTTTTCTCATCTATTTTTTTTTATTTTTTACCGCAGCAGTGCTGCTCCACTTTTACCCCTCCTGTTTGTCACGCCAAGATTAGTAATTGTCTAAGTATCTCAATTTGCTGGCTTCGCTTAATCATAGACACTTTGGAGATTATCTGCCTCTCACACATGTTTCCTACCTTGTTGGAAACTACAGACCCAAAGGGAGCTGGTGAACGCCTGCAGGAGACAGCTGAAGAAAAGCAGCAGTCATTCACTGTGCCTCTCCCTCCCTGCCTCCCTGCATTGTCCCCAGGCTGGCCTGTCAGAGTGTGATTGCCTCAGAAAAGGCGCGCTGCCTTCTCCCCATCAAGTCCCTGAGACAGGAGGGGGAAGAAGAAAGGTAGTGGGGGCGGCGGAGGGAGGGAAACTTTTGCTGCTGTCAGACGGTGGCAGCTTTGTGTCTTTGATTCACAGAAGCAGGAAGAAAGAAGGGAAGGAGGAAGGAAGAGAGGGAGGGGGAAATGATTTATTCAGTGAGATTCGAACCGTATTCTTGTCTCAAGGATTTCCAATAAAGAGGTGTACCAGGGGAAGGTGCGCCTGCTGGAAGCAGCTTCAGAGATAAGAAGGATTGTTGCTGCAGGCAGCCATTTTGTTCCCATTTAGCTCTTCCTGTTAATCGCTAAACCAGGGATTTGGGAGGCGATACTGACTGGGCAAGGTGCGCTCCCGTGTAGGGGATAAGGCATGCGGGGAAAAGGGCGGGGGTGCTGATGTGACAAGTAGAAGACATGACAAGAAAATGTATGCAATGATAAAACAGTGAAAGTCTCCATTAGGAAAGTGCTTACCACAGATGGGCTGGGGCCAAACTCTGCCTTTTAGGGTACCTTCCTCTGCTGATCAGCCTATGGCTCGAGCCAGCCTCTGGGTGATGTGCGAGATCTCTCTGTAAGTCCTGCATCCATATTCCAGGGAGCCAAATTCACCTAATTTCCTCCTCAAGGGATTCAAACACACCCACATGTGAATGTGCCCATTCTGATTTCAGCTAAGGAGCAATCGCAGAACACGAAAAAGATCATCTTAACCCAATCATTGCGCAAAACTAAAACTATTACCAGGAAGGAGTTCTATCATATGAAGATCTAATCTAATCCTTACAAGCAGTCACTTGCAATTTTAGTAGTAGAAGCAGGGCCGAACAACTTACCAGTAACTTCTGAACTAGTGAGAGGGCTAACTAGAGACATGGTGATAAGAAGATAAAACCAGCAAGTAGGTAAGTAAGGTCTATTTTATTCCCTTTCCACCTCTGACTGACTAGGAGTCTCCACAACTCAACATTCAAAATGGTTGGAATGCTCTACATGAAAGACAGGGGTTGGGCAATGGGTGAATAAAGATGGAACACAGAAGAAGGAAAGGTTGGGAAGGGTCACTGATAAACAGGTCAGCTTATAGCACAAGGCTTACGTTTTAGACACTGTACACTAAGCGTCACTCTCCTGGCCTCCTTCTGCCTTCCTGGATCTCTTGACCCATTGGCCATTGCCCATTGCTCCCCACTGTTACTTTTTTTGGAAGGTGGGGGGATATAAGCCCGGCCTCGGGAGTGCTTGCATTTTTCTCCCTGAAGATAATTGGGCTAAAGCTGATAAATGTATTGTAATCATATACGCAGGGTGTTTCGCATTACTAAGGCAGCGCCTCTTATAAAATATTCCTAGTTACACTTCTTTGCCCATGCCTTTTTTAGAGAACCCTCTCAAACTTTTTCATCCCACTTAGAGAGCTAGATAGTACCCCTATGCATGTAGGCCCCACTGCCAAAGTGTTTCTGCACTTGAAGAATATTTGCATGCACGTTCATTTCTACCCATGTCATTCCTGCCAACACACCTGTCTCAGCAGGGTGACTCACGATTTTTTAGACCACATACAGCTTTATTTTTGCGGTCTCCTCCCTAAAATTGCCTCCAAATCAATGCAAGCCAAATAAATTCCTCTGATTTTTTTTTTTAACATCCCTCTTTCTTGCTTCTAAATGTTGGCATTATGCTATATAGGGTGTTTTACTTCCCTGTGCCCAAGGAGAGAGCAAGCCTGTCTGGAAATGTGTGTCTACTGAAAGAAATATGTACTGGAAGTACCTTTGGTTCCGGTACAAGTGTCAATACCTAATAATACTTAATGTGTTTGATAGACAGGACAACTGTACTTTCCTGATAACTTGCATTGGTGTAAAATGCATTTGGAAAAAAACGAAACTATTAACGAGTCTAACAAAATAAATCAGGCACCTTCCGCTTACTTTGGGAGTGTTTGAACATGGGGATCCAGTGAAATATGGAGGTCATCTCCCTCGACATCCCATCATGTAAGCACTACATTTACAGAGTTAGGCATGTCACTTACATATCATCGACATCATGCGTTTAACTCTAATTAGTTTAACTGAAGCCAACAACCCCATCAACAATAAATGCATTAAAGTGCTTGGTGTGCGGGTTCCCTGGCTAGGTTTGGCAGCTCCCCAGGGAGCCACGGCTCACAGTTTGGGAACTGCTGCCCTAACCGTTCCAGCCTAGTGTGTTAGGCCTTCACTTGAGTGCCACCCGTCCACACCGATAAGCTAAAGGTCAGTCTTAACCTGTGAAACCAACAAAGACAGCAGAAACTCCTCATCAATAAGACATGCTAAAGCTAACAGAAAAAATTAACTGAGGGAGTGAGGACGGGATCAAGGAAATCTATCCTGACCTGGCTGCAGGATCACAGCATGCCTAACAACGTTCCCACAAGCAGGACGGCCACCCAAATGTCCTTAAAGCCCTGCCACCACCAGTGAACTACCCAATGTAACTCCATAATTCTGGACTGCTCTACCCGCCTGAATGTCGCCGGGGTGAACTCCTTTCAGGAAACCACCCTGGGGACCCCATCTGGTGAGTTGGATCAGGGTAGGCCTAGATAAGAGCAAAAGGCCGCTGTATTAGGGCAAATTGCAGTTGAACTTTATACACAATAGTGTAACAACAGCAAACCCACCTCACTAATACAATTAGTCAACCTAACCCCTCCCACCCATAACTCTCCCCCCAACGTGTGCAAAATCACAAACAGGATCCTGGCAGTCACCCTGTTTCCCCATTCATACCATTCATCGTCCTTTCATACCTGACCCCAGCAACACTCTCCAGGCCTCCTTCTGCTAAGGACCTCACAGCAAAGCCCCATCCCTTCTGGCCTAGTGTGTATGCTCTCTGCTCGGCTACCACCCAGGAAAAACCCTGCATAGTTGTTATTTCCTGTCCAACCAAAGACTGTTTATACTTCCTGTGCCTCAAGATGTCACTCAACAGCCAGTTCCATCTTTCTTTAGAGAACACAGTTTTGTTTAGGCTGTTGTCCAACAGCCACATTTATTTCTGTGGATGCAGTCGCAGAACAGCCAACTAATGCCTACCACCATCTCCTAACTGCTAATCCTTTAGCTAGTTGGTCACGTATTTCAGGCAGATAGAATTAATTTCCTTAAAAGGATAGATGGACCCCCTCATGGCAGAACAAGGCAAAAACTTTCTTTGTGATGTCTCCTTGCTCCATAACGCCTGTGCCTGTAGTCTGACAAAAATAGGGCATTTCCCTATTAACCTTGCATGAGCTTTCTTGACTGCATTATACTTGACCGACCAGCACCACACTCTTCTTCCTACCAGTGCTGTCCAAAACACAAAACTACAGTACCAGGATTGACCAATCACCTGCAAATCATTTTTCATCAACTTGATGAGGTCTAATCCTGACAGTTTTACTAAATAATTCTCTCCAAGGTGAAGTATTAACACATCCAGACTAGGTCTTGTTCCTGCCAAATCAGATGTTACGTTATGTTAAACAGACTTATATAACAACCATACAGTCATGTAGTTCTAAGGAGCCGGAGCCATCTTTATCCACTGCTGATACAACCAACTGGGTGTCATCAGCATAAGAGGTGAGATTTAAGTTAAAACTTTTAATCAGGGAGGCCAGTTCCGAGACATAGACATTAAATAAAGTTGGGCTCAATGAAGAACCCTGGGGGAACTCACACAGCAGTGTAAATGGTCCACGAGACCTGATGCTATCGGGTCCCATTGGCGTCCGCAGCGAAGAAGGAGAGACGAGGTGAAAGTTTCCCCAGAAACCGCCACTCTCAAGACACTCAAAAAAACCCAGATATTGATATTGCCTAGTCTGGTAAGTTAATACGTGTGCCAGCCCGCATCTCTCTCCTTGACTCGGGAGCTTCCGCGACCGGTGTCAACCTACCGCCATATTCCCCTCCATTTTTGGTGACAGCGATTGAGGACTGAGCAAAAATAAAACATTTTCCCCAGACAAGCATTCCGGTAAATATCTGCTGATTTAATAAATTTAATTTAAAATGGAATACCTCACGGTCAGTAGCAAGAATGGCCGTGCAGTAAGTATTTATCCAACTACGTGTAGCAAAGCGAGGTCGCCATCTCTTTTTAAGGGTCTGCCCAGTCTAAATAGTTCAAAGCCCGAAGAAACAGCTTCTGAAAAGTCAGGGTCGGTCGCCACGTCACCCCATGTTTCCGTGAACAAAAGCGCGTCCACTTTAGCATCGATTATAAAATAAGCTATTTCGTATTTGTGTTTTACTAAGGATCGAGCACTGATGAGGGCGAACTGTTAAAGGGTGTGATCACCGGGGGGCAAAGAAGAGCTAGTGTTGGGGAGACCTTGCGTAAGCAGTGGATTTAAAGCTACTCTCTTACAGTGGGGCCATAGAGTGTACTGTCGAATAAAAACATAGTTTTACACGAGCGGTTGCAAAGAGGGTGTAGGGCAAGGAGTGCCTTGCCTGAGTATTGAATATGCACATCATTTTCTCTAGAAGAAGATCAAGGTTCTCTGACCCTGGGCCCAGTCCAGGCGGGACGGGCACAGCCAGGCTTGCCTCTAGCGTGCCTTCGGAGCGCCAGTGGCCTGCCCACTGCGTGCGTCCGTTGCACGGACGTGTGGTATGCATCTTATAATAGCCTCGAAGAAAGAGGTCCGTTTCTAGCATCTGGAACAGAGCGCGAAGAGAAAAAGGAGATTTGGGCAATGTAAAGGTGCTTTTAACTGGGGCCCAGCAACTCCTGTAGTAACCACGGGCTCCCCTGTGTTGTACTACTACTGGTAAATCAGAGTCCACATGAAAATAAAAGTGAGTAAAGAAACAATTAAATATTAAAAGCAGTTGGTGGTCCCAGCCTATGATGGAGACCACCCTAACGGGAGCAGGGCACCCTAACAGACACAGGAAACACAAGGAAAGTAAAAACGAACCAGTGTCCGCCCTCTAGCATGCTCAGGAGGAGGAACAGCTGACCTCACTTCATACATCCTTTCCCCCACCATTCAGTTTTGAAATCAATTGAGTGAAATTCCAAATTCCTTCCACAAGGCCGACTCTCCACCTGTTTCGCTGCCCATTTCACAAATGAATGCCCTATGATCCATATGGAGATGTACACCATATTGGGACCCTCAACACAACCCTAATCTAGGAACAGAATGTACGTCAAGTAAGATTTACTGCCTGCTTTCCTTGACCCTAATGTACCGCAAGCAGCAGTCCGAGGATCAACGTCCCAAATGCATGATCTGTTTCAGAGAGAAGCCCAATTTTTTAGCTTCTGACAGCCCCGAACAGTGTGTGCCAAAGTTGTCTGCCTTTACACCCTGCTTTTCCAATATTTTCCTCATGACACTCAGAACCTGAAATGCCTTCAAAAGACCTCCATCCACGTGACAAAATATTCTGCCCCTTGATGTGTCACTTGCTGCTCTGAAAGTCTCCCAAGCCCCGACTGGGCACAACTCACATCCTATAGACTGCAGCACGTTCTGTGTACCTTTCCTTCTCAAGACAGTTTTAGATTTGCGCAAATTAAGGATCAAGGAACTTGATTTCTCTCTCCACATCACTTGCACCCATCCCTGCTTCCCTGTCCACCCTCAAAATTTCACAAATCCTAAAAGCTCCAGAGAACAACCGAACATGCACAGTTTAAACAACAAAACTTCAAACTCTCTGAAGCATACTGCTGGGAGACCGCAAACTACTATCAATAATAGGCAGTCTTTCTGCTCTGCTTCCTCTGCTCTTTGGCCCAGTCCTGCAAAATCCTCCTACCCATCTCTCCTGCAGTGGGTTCTAAATTCCAAAAGAATGTGCCATAAAAGGGTGGCTGCTGACCTCCCTTTCTCAGTGTTGGACATAGTATACAGCATAAACTCCTCTCTCCTTTTTCAACACTCTTAGCATCAACACCTTTTCATTGTGCTGCAGCGTAGGAACTCATCTCAAGCTTGTCGGTAATATGACCTGGTATTCTGTGCACATGAATTTTCAACCAGACCTAAAATTCTCAGTCTCCCAACTTCCAAATTACTGCTGGCACGGTGGTTTTCAGTGTATCAGCTCAGGGCACCAAATCACGGAATCTCTGCCTTCCAGTGTGAATGAGAGCATGCATCTGTGATCATATTATTCACACCTGGAACATGTTTAGCTTAGGTCTGGGGGTAAAATTCTGATCTGCTTGTGAAATATGTGGAATTCAGAAACTCCGTGTTCCCCGGAGAATGTGGAGTTTCCCATAAGTTCCGCATTCGCCTCTTAGCAGAATTATTTTCGTTGGTGTGCTTGAGTTGGGTTTTTGCGCACACTGGCAAACCCAACGAGTCTTGTCAAGCACTCACTAGCGCTGGTGAGATTTTATGGCCACCTGCGAGCGCCAGCGAGACTTGCCGGCCACACACAGTCGCTCACAAGACTTGTCGGCTGCTACCACCGCATTAGGCCACGCCTGAGACATCCAGCAACTTTTTTCTGAAGACAGCTAGCGCGAGAGAGCACCGGTGACAGCAGCTGCATCCTCGAGTAGATTTTCTCCTTGTAGTGCCATTCTCACTCGATTTCAAGCGCTAGAATGATTTGCTGAGTGTCAAAAACGTAGCATGTACGGGCGCATTGAGCAGCTCCACCCTCTTACGGAATTCCACAGGGTCCACTGAGTTATTGAGGTGCTCCACAGAATCCCACATAGCAGAATAGCGTGAGCTCCGCCCCGGCCTAGTTCAGCTCTGAACTTAATGTTGTACATGAGTCAACCAAGCAAAAAACGTTGTAACAGGTTTAAGAGCCTTTTAGCTCTCGCTTTCTGATTTACCAATGCTACAACTGTTTGATTGTCGACATTCAAATGAATTGTTTTGTTCACCAATTCCTTGTCCCAAAGAGCGAGAGCTACCAAAAGGGGAAAAAACTGCAGGAAAGCAATGCTGCTGCCTTCATACATCCACTTCTTACGCCACCTCTCAGAGCCCCATCACCCTTCCCAGAAAAGGCCAAAACCAGCTGCGACTGCTGTACATGATAAAAGTTGTACTAGCCAAGTGAAGTCCAAATCCAAGGACCACATCGTCACACCATTGAAATTTCTCAAAAAGAACACTCACACTTCAAAATCTGCTCTCACAGTAGCAGAAATCCTTATCCTGTGGTGGGGTCAAATCGCTCCTGCTGTCACAAAACCTAATCTCCGCTAAAAAGAATCTGCCTGCTCTTACAACCTTACAACCTTACAAGCAAAGTTCAGGTGACCTAACTAATGCTGAACCTGTTGCAAGGACAACTTTTGCACAACTATCACCTCTCCTAGCAAGATAATTATTTCTTGAATCTTAGCCTGTGGTAGCTTGGCTTCCATAGCAATTGTATCCAGCTCAATACCTAGAAATACCCAGGATGTACTAGGGCCTTCTGTAGTTTTTGGGGCTGAAGAAACACCCAAATCTTCTGTTATTGCCTGAAATTTCTGTAATGCTTGTTCACAATCTCCTGCTCCCAAAACCCAAAAATCCTCCAAATACTACGTCTCCATTTCATGGCATGATCTCACTGTAAAACACCATTGTGAACAAGTGCAAAGGCTTCAAAGCGGTACCTTATCCATGTAAATCAGCCCATCAAACTGTATATCCAGTAATAAGAAATCACTAGGGTATACTTGCAGTAGTCGAAAGGCTGATTTTATGTCACATTTTGCCAGTTCTGTGCCCATTCCACACTTCCTGATCAATTAATTTGCCACACCAACAGATGCAACCTGCATAGCTGTATCCTATTTAGCAATTAAATCATTCACTGATGCACCTTCAGGCCATGACAAATGATGGATCATTCTAAACTCACCTGCAGATTTTTAGGGACCACCCCCAATGGAGAGATGAGTATGTTATGCAATGGCCAATGATCAAAGGGGCCTGCCATTCTACCTTCAGCTACTTCTTTGTACAATTTAGTTCTCACTACCTGTGGAAAATCTGTAGCAGACTGCAGATTATCTGCAAATCATCATTCTCTCATCCCTTGGTAAACCAGTCTGAAACCTTCTTGAAAACCCCATCCCAGCGAACATGCACTTTCTGTGTCAGGGTAAAATGGCAGCCACCACATCATTGTATCCACCTTAATTGGTGGAAATGCCGTTGTTTCCAGGTTGGTGTTGACCCCCCTTCCTCTCCCTCGAACCATGTATGTGGTTACCGCCTGTTCCTCAAACATTGCAATCCTGCACGTTTACCTCCACATTTGGCACATACGTGTTTACATTTGCATGGGTTCCGAGCATAAAATCCCCAGTTAAAAACCCAACAGGCTCCCAAATTAGACCCTTTCCCCCTCTCCCAAGCTCACACCCGCTGAGGGTGGGGGCACCCCTGAAAGGTTTGAAATTGGACTGCCAAACCACTTGCTGTATGCAGTGGCAGTGATGGGCTTGTGGGATACATCCATTGTAACCATAACTCATTATCCACTTTTCTTCACAGTTTATCTGGCTTTACCCCACAACCTCTCTCTAAATTCTTCATCATAATGAAAACAGACCATGGACATATCCATCTTCGCCTTTCTTATGGTATCCATATATTTAAAAATGGACACAGAGTGCTCAGGAAACATTTAGCAAAATACCCTGTCATAAATGAGAAAAGCTGATGTTCAAGTATCAACATAAGTAGGCAACCCTGGCAAGCCGTACCAACTCACACCCTTCCTCTTTAGAGCCCTCTTTCGATTGCACTTCCCTGTGTAATAGATTGTATACATTTATAAATTCGCCTTTCTATAGTTTCTTTTTTTTGTGGCCAAGTGGGCCGACAGGGGCATGGATACACCTGTGTAGGGTAGGTTTTTCAAGGTGTCTGATATGTGTGTATTCTCTTCTTCTTTCCTTCGTTGTCATCAGTAACCCTTCTTTGTCTATCTTGCACTCTTTTTTGCCCTCACTAGATGTCTTTCTCGCTCCTTCACTTATCTGTCTCTCTAACTCATCCTCATTACCAACACCTTTGACTATAGGTGTAGGGCCAACCCCTTTTTCGACCAATTGTATCTGTCAATTCTTTGGCCTGCTACCCCAACATTGCCACCATCTCTCCTCACCTGTTCATAAATGTTGTTGTTTTTTCTCCTTCCATCATGTGTGTCCGTTTCTGCCTGTGCCCTTCTTTTGACATAATCTACCTCTGTACTGTGTACCTGGTAATCCACCATCTATGAATCAGGTATCTTTTTGGACATGTTACACTCCCTCCGCTCCATATCTCCCTTCCTTTTGCAATAACGCAATGGTCCCTTCCTCTAACTCTTCGTCTTCCACGATATGATCCAATTCACATACCTCAACCGTATCTGTTTCACCACATTCACCAGGACATTTACCAAAACCACCATCAAAAATTCTCCAGTCTATTGTTGTCTCAGACTCGTGTAAAGCCTCTTCTTCTTGCTCCCTCACTGTCAGGAAGGTTGTATCAAACCTTTCCCTCCCTTCGGTCCAGTGTTTACAGGTCGCTCCCAACCTGGCTGGTTGCTGCTCACTTTGCCAGCCTTGTTCACCCAGGGAATCCCAATGTAGTTATTTCAAAAGGGAGGGAAAGATGGACAAATATTTAACCAGGTCCAGCATACAGGTCCATAAATAGAGCTCTAACAAAGAAGGTATGCAGTTCCTAATACAAAGGTTATGTTGATGTAGAGTAGACTCTAGTGAGTATTAGAGTGTAAAAGGGGAGAAGAAACTTCTCCTAGTTGGATTAAGACCCTCACACACCCAGCCAGCTAGGTGTCATGCTTCATCATCGGGTCTGCTCCTTATCGGGGCGGCGCTGCAATCCCCGATCGGCACCCAAGTAGGGGCCTTCCTGACGGAGATCTTTTTTCCAGAAGCCGATTGGTGAAGTGCAAGTGAGGACCCTATAATTGGTGTAGGTGATAGTGATGTGTGTGTGAAAAAATCTAAAATAGGGGAGGTGGTCCACTCAGAAGTATTTTAATGAACGTGGCCCCCACCCTAATTAAAAATAATACGACAAACCAACGCTATAACCAACTGCAAGGATAATGGTTGATAGCGTCTGTCAGATGGTCGACATGTTTCTTGCCTTGTAGTCAATTTAGACGGCAATTCATCAGGACCAGAATAACTACCTACACTTAAGTGGTGGTGGTCTGTGGTAAAGTATACTATTGACCACCCTTACAGCACCCAAAGAAAGTGTGGTACCTGTAACTCAAAAAACATAACCTGCAAAAAAGGGATTGACAAATTCATCAATACAAATCAATAGATTATTCACTCAATATTGACAAGACATGCAACGTGAAATTGATACAAAACTCATGCTCTTAGAGGCTCATAACATGCTTGATAACGTGTCTGTCATACAGTGAGTTAAAACAACTAAAATAAATGCAGCCAGAGAAGCACACAAGGAATTTCACTCACCCATTAGGGTCAAGGCAGTGGTGTTTCAGATCCAGCTAGTGGAGACACTAAGTTGTAGTATCCTAATAACAAGGGGAACGAAATTAAGAGAAACATGATTGATACACAAGGACAGTGCGCAGAGTCCGGCGCCAAACGCCCGAGGTCACAAGAGAAACAGCAACCCACAGTGTCATATGGGATAACTGTAGACAAAACAAGGTTGTGCCACGTCTCCATTGTAGGGCACACAAACTAAGGTAAGAAAATAATGATAATGGACACAAGTAGGCATCTCGTGGTGCCTTGGCTGGCTGCAGTTCAGCCCACAGCCCCACGAGGTGAGGACAGGGTCGTAAACATAGCCCGCCATTACCTCACACGGGGATACCAGGTCGTGTCTCCATCTCAGAGCCAAACGCATATTGGCGGTGCAGTCAACCTATCCATATGAGCAGAGACTCGCGTAGTTGACAGTACGACAAGGTATTGGTACTGGGCGAAGTTACTGTCAACCATTGCAGAGTCGGTACCATAAAGTGGTGCACCGATCCTAGACAAAGTGGTCCTAAGTGTGTGGGAGGACGCGGCACACATAAACAATGAAAGGAGAATGACAAAATTAAATCCGTTACTCACGGTTTCCTAAAAACGGAGGTGGCGGTAGACCTACCCCACGTCGCTGGTCCGGGATTCACACGAGTATGCTACAGGTGGGCGTGTGATATAGCGGAACAGGCGTGCAGTGGAAGAAGGACTTCCGGGTCATTCATTGGAAAAGGGACTACAGTTCCCTTTACGAGGATGCGCCATCTTGGAATGGGAAAAGCAGTGTTGCCTTCGCAACCAAACGAGACGAAGCCCCGGACTCGCCACACACTCCCAAGCATACAGCCAAGTTGCTCGAAAAAAGGCTTGGGTAGGTGGGGGTTTGGAAAGGAGGCGGATTAGAAAGGAATGAGTAACCAAAGGCTCGTGATGCCTATGGTGTGCTGCTCGTAAGCACCTAATAGTGTATGGAGATACCGACACCGTGGAGTGACAAAACTGTAAGCGACCCCTAGCACGGTGTCAACATTTGTATTTAATCCTTTCTATGTTGTTATTGAGAAGAGATACATCTCGGAATAAAAATGTGCCATAAATCATATATGGAACAGAGCAGCAAACATAAAACAAAGACCATCCCCGGAAAGGTGTCCCGATGGTCATAGCAAACACCTATGACAATACATGGGTGTAATTCTTATGTACTGGAATTATCAGAGGGGGTTACTGGAGGAACGGGTTGGACCAGGTGGTAGACTTCAGAAACCATTGTACATTATTTGTCAGTAAAAGGAGGTTAAATTCAGAACAAGAAACCTATTCATAATGTTACCTCATCACGAGTGTTTTAGGTCAGAAGGCTCCACGGTATATTCTCATTTAACCCAGTTTTGTCAGTGGCCAATCTTAGAACCCATCGTTGTTCAATGCGGAATAAAGCATGTTTAGTTATTCCGGGATGGGTTTCTAATACACCCCATTCAAAAGACTCTGGTGAATGTTGTGTGTCTTTGAAATGTGTGGTCATCTTGGTGTTATTCTTCATGCATCTAAAATTGCTTCTATGTTCCATTATGCGTGTTTTCACCTGTCTCGTGGTCATGCCAATGTAGAGTAATTCGCATTTGCATCGCAGCAAGTAGATGCAGTTAGAGGAATTACAGTTGGTGTGTGCATTTAAGGTCCATGTGACCCCATTAGGAAAATCCAATGTTTTTGTCACTTTCGTAAGGTGGCAGACAGAGCACGACCCGCAAGGATAGTGGCCTGTAACCGGGGGAAGACCCCATAAGGTACTTTGCCGAATGGAAGCTGGTTTACTCGGCCTAGTGTGGATGAGGATATCTTTGATGTTATTTGTGCGTTTAAAGGCAAAACGAGGGATAGGTAAATCAAGTGTGCCTATGTTCAAGATGTTCCAATGTTTACGAATAATTTTTCTTATTCGATGTGAATCAGGGGTAAATGTAGTAACACAGGTCATCGCTGGGTCGGGTACTTTGACCCTGTCTTCCAGCAAGTTGTCACGGTTGTTGAATAAAGCTCTTTTACGAGCAGTGTCAATGATCTTTTTGGGATATTCACGCTTTAGGAGATCTTGTTTTAGTGTGTGTGATTCATTCTTATAATCAGAAAGGTTACTACAGTTTCTTCGGATATGAAGGAACTGTCCGAAAGGTAAGTTCTGTCTCAAAGTTTTAGGATGATGACTACTAAAAAGTAGGAGACTATTCCTATCGGTTGGTTTGCGGTAGAGGGTTGTAGAGATGTCATCACCCTCTAATCTGATTGTGAGGTCGAAGAAACTGTAGTAACCTTTCTGATTATAAGAATGAATCACACACACTAAAACAAGATCTCCTAAAGCGTGAATATCCCAAAAAGATCATTGACACTGCTCGTAAAAGAGCTTTATTCAACAACCGTGACAACTTGCTGGAAGACAGGGTCAAAGTACCCGACCCAGCGATGACCTGTGTTACTACATTTACCCCTGATTCACATCGAGTAAGAAAAATTATTCGTAAACATTGGAACATCTTGAACATAGGCACACTTGATTTACCTATCCCTCGTTTTGCCTTTAAACGCACAAATAACATCAAAGATATCCTCATCCACACTAGACCGATTAAACCAGCTTCCATTCGCCAAAGTACCTTATGGGGTCTTCCCCCGGTTACAGGCCACTATCCTTGCGGGTCGTGCTCTGTCTGCCACCTTACGAAAGTGACAAAAACATTGGATTTTCCTAATGGGGTCACATGGACCTTAAATGCACACACCAACTGTAATTCCTCTAACTGCATCTACTTGCTGCGATGCAAATGCGAATTACTCTACATTGGCATGACCACGAGACAGGTGAAAACACGCATAATGGAACATAGAAGCAATTTTAGATGCATGAAGAATAACACCAAGAGATGACCACACATTTCAAAGACACACAACATTCACCAGAGTCTTTTGAATGGGGTGTATTAGAAACCCATCCCGGAATAACTAAACATGCTTTATTCCACATTGAACAACGATGGGTTCTAATATTGGCCACTGACAAAACTGGGTTAAATGAGAATATACCGTGGAGCCTTCTGACCTAAAACACTCGTGATGAGGTAACATTATGAATAGGTTTCTTGTTCTGAATTTAACCTCCTTTTACTGACAAATAATGTACAATGGTTTCTGAAGTCTACCACCTGGTCCAACCCGTTCCTCCAGTAACCCCCTCTGATAATTCCAGTACATAAGAATTACACCCATGTATTGTCATAGGTGTTTGCTATGACCATCGGGACACCTTTCCGGGGATGGTCTTTGTTTTATGTTTGCTGCTCTGTTCCATATATGATTTATGGCACATTTTTATTCCGAGATGTATCTCTTCTCAATAACAACATAGAAAGGATTAAATACAAATGTTGACACCGTGCTAGGGGTCGCTTACAGTTTTGTCACTCCACGGTGTCGGTATCTCCATACACTATTAGGTGCTTACGAGCAGCACACCATAGGCATCACGAGCCTTTGGTTACTCATTCCTTTCTAATCCGCCTCCTTTCCAAACCCCCACCTACCCAAGCCTTTTTTCGAGCAACTTGGCTGTATGCTGGGGAGTGTGTGGCGAGTCCGGGGCTTCGTCTCGTTTGGTTGCGAAGGCAACACTGCTTTTCCCATTCCAAGATGGCGCATCCTCGTAAAGGGAACTGTAGTCCCTTTTCCAATGAATGACCCGGAAGTCCTTCTTCCACTGCACGCCTGTTCCGCTATATCACACGCCCACCTGTAGCATACTCGTGTGAATCCCGGACCAGCGACGTGGAGTAGGTCTACCGCCACCTCCGTTTTTAGGAAACCGTGAGTAACGGATTTAATTTTGTCATTCTCCTTTCATTGTTTATGTGTGCCGCGTCCTCCCACACACTTAGGACCACTTTGTCTAGGATCGGTGCACCACTTTATGGTACCGACTCTGCAATGGTTGACAGTAACTTCGCCCAGTACCAATACCTTGTCGTACTGTCAACTACGCGAGTCTCTGCTCATATGGATAGGTTGACTGCACCGCCAATATGCGTTTGGCTCTGAGATGGAGACACGACCTGGTATCCCCGTGTGAGGTAATGGCGGGCTATGTTTACGACCCTGTCCTCACCTCGTGGGGCTGTGGGCTGAACTGCAGCCAGCCAAGGCACCACGAGACGCCTACTTGTGTCCATTATCATTATTTTCTTACCTTAGTTTGTGTGCCCTACAATGGAGACGTGGCACAACCTTGTTTTGTCTACAGTTATCCCATATGACACTGTGGGTTGCTGTTTCTCTTGTGACCTCGGGCGTTTGGCGCCGGACTCTGCGCACTGTCCTTGTGTATCAATCATGTTTCTCTTAATTTCGTTCCCCTTGTTATTAGGACACTACAACTTAGTGTCTCCACTAGCTGGATCTGAAACACCACTGCCTTGACCCTAATGGGTGAGTGAAATTCCTTGTGTGCTTCTCTGGCTGCATTTATTTTAGTTGTTTTAACTCACTGTATGACAGACACGTTATCAAGCATGTTATGAGCCTCTAAGAGCATGAGCTTTGTATCAATTTCACGTTGCATGTCTTGTCAATATTGAGTGAATAATCTATTGATTTGTATTGATGAATTTGTCAATCCCTTTTTTGCAGGTTATGTTTTTTGAGTTACAGGTACCACACTTTCTTTGGGTGCTGTAAGGGTGGTCAATAGTATACTTTACCACAGACCACCACCACTTAAGTGTAGGTAGTTATTCTGGTCCTGATGAATTGCCGTCTAAATTGACTACAAGGCAAGAAACATGTCGACCATCTGACAGACGCTATCAACCAGCATCCTTGCAGTTGGTTATAGCGTTGGTTTGTCGTATTATTTTTAATTAGGGTGGGGGCCACGTTCATTAAAATACTTCTGAGTGGACCACCTCCACTATTTTAGATTTTTTCACACACACATCACTATCACCTACACCAATTTTAGGGCCCTCACTTGCACTTCACCAATCGGCTTCTGGAAAAAAGATCTCCGTCAGGAAGGCCCCTACTTGGGTGCCGATCGGGGATTGCAGCGCCGCCCCGATAAGGAGCAGACTCGATGATGAAGCATGACACCTAGCTGGCTGGGTGTGTGAGGGTCTTATTTTAACTAGGAGAAGTTTCTTCTCCCCTTTTACACTCTAATACTCACTAGAGTCTACTCTACATCAACATAACCTTTGTATTAGGAACTGCATACCTTCTTTGTTAGAATCCCAATGTAGTCCCTTGGGTCGCCACATCCAGAGAGAACTGTGGTCCTGTTCTGTAACTCTATTGCTCATTTCCTTGTATCAATGCCTGGCTCTGTATCGGGAATCCACACCCATTGACCTCCTTCTATTTCAGAATGACTGAAGGCTTGCTTGGACACAGTGTCCAAATTCAACAACTTCAAGCTATTACAATCTGCCCCATAAATGTTCTTTCCCAATAACAAAAGAAACATTTGTGGGAGCCGGCCTCGTGGCGTGGTCCTGTTTCCCCGCGCTAAGCCACACGAGGTCCCATGCACATCAGGGCTCCTCCATCTTGGATTGCACGTCACTCCACGTGACCACCTGTATGACCCTGCTCTACCCGGCCTCGGTCCCAGCGAGGCCCGACATCGAGACGCCAACCCCTGGCTCGGGGGATACCACATGAGCCCTTCCCACTCTCGGCGGAGGGCAGTATCGATGGGACCCCCTACCGTCTCTCCACACCTGGGTGTTATCACCCCACAGCTCTCTGGGGCCTGGCGCCTCTCCTGCTGGGCGTCTGGCCGCCCCCTACCCGTCCTCTCCGCCCCCTCTGGGCGCACGGGTCCGGACATCAAAGGGCTCTCGTCCTATATCTGGGGCGACCCGACAACAGGGCAGTAGTTGTATCCTGGAGTCGAGAGCCCTGCTGATCGGATCGCGGCTGACCCTACGAAGAAGACTCACCCTGAACCACCTCTTGAGCCCTGCTGACGACATCGCGGCTCTACCGTGCTTAAAGACCTTCACGAACCTTTGGGGCCCTGCTGACGCTGTCGCGGCCCGACCTTGTTGAACCTTACCACCAGAGCCCAGCTGACCTCGTCACGGCTCGATCTAAGCGGAACTACCATCCGAGCCCTGCAGACGACGTCGCGGCTCTCCACGTCCGAGCCACTCTGAGACCAGCATCCAAGGTCTGGCGCAGAGCCCTCCCGTGCCTGGCTGGCACTAAGACTGTCCCGCTACCCTATCCTCTTGAACGAACACTGAGACTCTGACAGGATCCCTCGATCCCTCTGTAAATATTGCACGTATTACTGCCGATAAAGAATCTAATTTCGCAACTACTATTGAGTCCTGTGTGGTGGTGTTACTGGGCCTAGTACGATCATAGGAGAAAGACCTCCCCGAGGAGGCTTCTCAGCGGCGCTCGGCTATAACTTTGTGGTAGGAAGGTGCCGGAATAGTCTCCCCGACTACCCGGCGGGCCTCCCTCCAACATTTGGTGGCCAGCGGCAGGATCCGAGCAAACGCAATCGTACAAGCAAGTAACGCAACCACTACCTGACCAGACGAGAAGAGAAAAAGGGAACCATGGATGGCCAAGAAGCAACAGTGACCGCAACCTTCCAGTTGGAGAAACTGGAGGAATACACCCACAAGGAACTCAAACAATTCTGCAAAGACAAAGGGATCCCAACCACAGGATTGGGCACCAAGGAGGAAATGCAGAAAGCCCTGAAAGCCTGGGCAGAACCCGAGACCCCTCCAACCCGAGCCGAAGGGACCTCGGCCCGGGACGGAAACCTGCCGACCACGGCCCCGACAAACGGGGAGCGAACCATCCCAGACACCAGCCTTTCCCCCGAAGAGATACGAGAACGGGAAAGGGCCCGGACACACGAAATGGATCTTGCCCGACTCCGACTGGACGGTGAGCTCCTACTGGCGGAGAAAAAGATAGCCCTGGAGCAACTACGACTACAAGAAGAAATCGAGGAGAAGAAAAGGCATCGGGAGCTAGAGGAGAGACGGCTAACCCTCGAGCACGAGAGGAGCCTTAAAGAACTTGAACTAAAAGCTAAAGCTGGGGAGACCAGCAACCCCGGAGCCCGGGACGCTCTGCCCCCGACCGAGCCAAAGGTTCACATCCCCAAGGATGTCGTCAAGGAGTACTATAAAAATGACGACATCCAGCAATGGTTCCGAGCGTACGAAGTCGCCATGACCTCCCATCGGGTACCCCGGAAAGATTGGGGCGCCGGCCTATGGGGGAGGTTCCTCAGCGAGGGACGGGATACCCTGCTGCAACTCCCCGACGCAGTGATGACCTCGTACGACCACATGAAGGAAGCCCTACTCACACGCTACGGACTGTCGGCCGAGATGTACCGGCAACGCTTCCGGGACTGCAAGAAGATCCCCGGTACCACATGGGTCGAATACGTGGACTTCTTCAGCCGAGCGTTGGAGGGATGGATCAAAGGGAGCAAGGTCACCTCATATAACGAACTATTCGACCTCATTGTCTGGGAGCACCTCGCCAACAACTGCTTTGTGGAACTAAGGCAACACCTCCTGGACAGTAAACTGACCGAGCCCCGGAAGCTCGCCGCCGAAGAGGACCGATGGGTCAACACCTGGGTCCCCCGGAACCCCGCGGGGGACTACCAACGGAGCACCACGGGACCTCCCCGCCAGCGCGGCGGAGGAGGGGGGTCCCACCGCAGTCGAGAATTCACAGCTGGACCGCCCAGAAGTCCGCCACGAGGGCAAACAACCAACCCCGCTTCCCCGACCCAGGGCCGAAGAGGGACCCCTATTGCCCGGTCTGGACCACGACCGACAGTAACCTGCTTCGGATGCCAACAGACCGGCCATTATGCAAGTGACCCGGCTTGCCCCGTCAACCGACGGAACGGGACCACGGAGCCACCTCCCCGACAAATTGCCGCCGCAGCCCTGGGGGAGGGAGAGGACGAGGAGGAGAACCACGACGACGGGTCCCCCGAGTGGGAACCAGCTGCCATGTCGCTTGTATGCCTAGGCTCCCGAGAAATGGTGCCCCGCGCCACCATCCCAAGTAACACCCAGAAGTACCAACAGTGGGTCACCATCAATGGGCGACGGGCCGAGGCCCTCTGGGACACTGGGGCCAGTGTGACCGCTGTCCGCTGCCATCTGGTGACCCCCGAACAGATCCTACCACATGTCCACTGCCCTGTCCGGACCGCCGACAACACCGAGAGCATGTGCCGGATGGCCCGAATCCCCTTCGAGTGGGGAGGAGTGTCCGGCACCCTAAAAGTGACTGTCCGCGATGACGCCCTGGTGGACTGCCTCCTGGGGAACGACCTAGAGAGCTCCCCCTGGGCCCAGGTGGAGCGCCAAGAGCATCTGGGGATGCTAGGACTACCCGAGTGGGCCTGCGCCACCACTCGGTCCATGACCGTCCAGCCAGCTGCGGCCCCGGCCCCCGACAAACCGGCGGGCCCCGAACCATCCCCCTCCTCCAGCCCGGAGGAACCTGACGAGGAGGCCGGGCCCTCCGAACTTTCTTCCAACGAAGCCGCTCCCCTCAGCGAGATCCCCGAGCTGGCCCAGTGGCGCCACGACGGGGGCCCCACCCGTGAACAATTCCAGCAAGAACAGAAGGGCTGCCCGTCCCTCGAGGGGGCCCGACAGCAGGCGGCCGCCCAGGCTGCGGGGGACCCCTCGGGAACCCACTGGGTCTATTGGGACAATGACTTATTGTATAGCGAGCAGAAAGTCGCCGAACTAGGGACCAGCCGGGTGCTGGTGGTCCCCCTCCGATTTCGAGAATTCCTCTTGAACCTGGCACCTGACGTGCCCCTCGCCGGACATCTCGGGCGGGACAAGACGTACAGCCGCCTCGTGACCCATTTCTATTGGCCCCGAATGAGACGAGACGTGGACCAGCACTGCCGGTCCTGCCCGACCTGCCAAGCTAGTGGGAAGACTGGGGGACGCGTGAAAGCCCCCCTGCAACCATTTCCAGCCGTCCACACCCGTTCGAACGAGTGGGGATAGACATAGTGGGGCCCCTCGACCCCCGGACCGCCCTGGGCCACCGCTTCATCCTGGTACTGGTCGACCACGCCACCCGGTACCCAGAAGCTGTTGCCCTCCGAACTGTGACCGCTCCAGTGGTGGGCCGGGCCCTGATGGGCATCTTCTCCAGGGTGGGGTTCCCCCGAGAAGTGGTGAGCGACAGGGGGACGAACTTTATCTCGAAGTACATGAGATCCCTCTGGCAACAATGTGGAGTCACCTATAAATTCACCACCCCTTACCACCCCCAGGGGAACGGACTGGTCGAGCGGTTCAACCGAACCCTGAAGGGGATGATCAAGGGCCTGGAAGAGCCCCTCAGGAGGAGATGGGATGTCCTGTTGCCCTGCCTCCTGTTCGCCTACCGGGAGGTACCCCAGAAGTCCCTGGGCTTCAGCCCCTTCGAACTGTTGTATGGGCACCCCGTCCGAGGGCCCCTCAGCCTGGTCAAGGAGGGTTGGGAGGCGAACGTCCAGAGTGCCCCGCCCGACGTCTACCGGTACCTCCTGACCTTGCGGAACCAGACTGGAAAGTTCCGTGCCCTGGCAGAAGCCAACCTTGAAGCCAGCCAAGAAGATATGAAACGCTGGTATGACGAGAATGCCTCAGCCGTCGAGTTTGAGCCGGGCCAGCAAGTCTGGGTCATGTCACCCGTGGACCCCTGCGCCCTGCAGGACAAGTGGACCGGGCCCTTCAAGATAGTTGAAAGGAAGAGCCCCGTCACGTACCTGGTCGATATGGAGTCTCCGAGGAACCCCCTCAGGGTCCTGCACGCCAACCGGCTCAAGCCCCATTTTGCCCGAACTGAACTAAGCTTACTACTGGCTACCGACGATGGGGGTGAAAGTGACTCCGAGCCCCTACCAGACCTCCTGGGGTCCTCGAGCCAAGACGGTTCCTTGGAGGGCGTCCACCTCTCCGCCACCCTGACACCAGAACAGCGCCATGATTGCCAGAAGCTACTGCAACCCTTCGCTGCCCTCTTTTCTCTCACGCCCGGGGTAACCCCCTGGTGCGTCCACGATGTGGACACGGGGGATAGCCCCCCTGTACGACACCACGCTTATAGAGTGCCTGACAGAGTCCGGGCCTGCATAAAGACCGAGGTCACCAAGATGCTCGCCCTCGGAGTCATCGAGCCTTCCGACAGCCCGTGGGCCAGCCCGGTAGTCTTGGTGCCGAAGGCCGCCGCCCCCGGCACGGCCCCCGAACTCAGATTCTGTGTCGACTACCGGGGCCTGAACGCAGCTACCAAGACCGATGCCCACCCTTTGCCACGAGCCGATGAGCTGATTGATCGCTTAGGGGCCGCCCGCTACCTAAGCACCTTTGATCTCACTGCTGGGTACAGGCAGATCAAGCTCGCTCCCGGCGCAAAAGAACGATCAGCTTTCTCTACCCCCGACGGCCACTACCACTTCCGGGTGATGCCCTTCGGCATGAAGAACGCCCCAGCGAGCTTTCAGAGGCTGGTAAATAAGGTCCTGGCCGGTCTCGAAGCCTTCAGCGCGGCCTACCTCGATGACATTGCTGTCTTCAGCGACCACTGGGCCGCGCACCTAGGACACCTTGGGGAAGTCCTGGCCGCTCTCCAAAGAGCCGGCCTCACAATTAAGGCCAGCAAGTGCCAGATCGGTCAAGGATCTGTGACCTATCTGGGCCATCAGGTGGGGAGTGGCCAGGTGGCCCCCCTCCGGTTAAAAGTGGGCACCATCCAGGCGTGGGAGCCCCCCGCCACCCAAACCGCTGTCCGGGCATTCCTGGGCCTCACAGGCTACTACCGACGCTTCATAAAGGATTACGGCAGCATTGTGGGCCCCCTTACGGAACTCACTTCAAAGAAACAACCCAAGGCGGTGCACTGGATGCCCCGCTGCCAGACCGCGTTTGATACTCTCAAAGCAGCCATGTGTGCTGCCCCTGTGCTACAGGCCCCCGACTACAGCAAGGAATTTGTAGTCCAGACCGATGCCTTGGAGTACGGGGTCGGGGCAGTCCTCTCCCAGCTGGACGCCAAGGGCCTCGACCGACCGGTGGCCTTTATCAGCCGCCGACTGCTGCCGCGAGAACAGAGGTGGAGCACCATCGAGCGGGAGGCCTTCGCTGTGGTATGGGCTCTCAAGAAGCTCCGGCCCTACCTTTTCGGTACCCACTTCAGGGTCCAGACTGACCACCGGCCCTTGCGGTGGCTCATGCAAATGCGGGGCGAGAACCCCAAGCTGTTACGCTGGTCCATCTCGCTACAAGGGATGGACTTCACTGTTGAACACCGGCCCGGCAACGACCACGCCAATGCTGACGGCCTGTCCCGATTCTTCCGCCTCGGCGAGGAGAACCCCCAAGAACATGGGTGACTCTCCCTGCCTTCAGCTGGGGGGGACGCGTGTGGGAGCCGGCCTCGTGGCGTGGTCCTGTTTCCCCGCGCTAAGCCGCACGAGGTCCCATGCACATCGGGGCTCCTCCATCTTGGATTGCACGTCACTCCACGTGACCACCTGTATGACCCTGCTCTACCCGGCCTCGGTCCCAGCGAGGCCCGACATCGAGACGCCAACCCCTGGCTCGGGGGATACCACGTGAGCCCTTCCCACTCTCGGCGGAGGGCAGTATCGATGGGACCCCCTACCGTCTCTCCACACCTGGGTGTGATCACCCCACAGCTCTCTGGGGCCTGGCGCCTCTCCTGCTGGGCGTCTGGCCGCCCCCTACCCATCCTCTCCGCCCCCTCCGGGCGCACGGGTCCGGACATCAAAGGGCTCTCGTCCTATATCTGGGGCGACCCGACAACAGGGCAGTAGTTGTATCCTGGAGTCGAGAGCCCTGCTGATCGGATCGCGGCTGACCCTACGAAGAAGACTCACCCTGAACCACCCCTTGAGCCCTGCTGACTTCGTCGCGGCTCCACCGTGCTTAAAGACCTTCACGAACCTTTGGGGCCCTGCTGACGCTGTCGCGGCCCGACCTTGTTGAACCTTACCACCAGAGCCCAGCTGACCTCGTCGCGGCTCGATCTAAGCGGAACTACCATCCGAGCCCTGCAGACGACGTCGCGGCTCTCCACGTCCGAGCCGCTCTGAGACCAGCATCCAAGGTCTGGCGCAGAGCCCTCCCGTGCCTGGCTGGCACTAAGACTGTCCCGCTACCCTATCCTCTTGAACGAACACTGAGACTCTGACAGGATCCCTCGATCCCTCTGTAAATATTGCACGTATTACTGCCGATAAAGAATCTAATCTCGCAACTACTATTGAGTCCTGTGTGGTGGTGTTACTGGGCCTAGTACGATCATAGGAGAAAGACCTCCCTGAGGAGGCTTCTCAGCGGCGCTCGGATATAACTTTGCGGTAGGAAGGTGCCGGAATAGTCTCCCCGACTACCCGGCGGGCCTCCCTCCAACAACATTCTTCCCTTTTTGTTCCCTGGCCCAGAAACTAAGTTTGCCTGTACTGGGAGTGCCTTAGTTTGAAACATTCTAAGAGAATACACCATCCGCACTTTCAACCTGTGTGTCAATGCCCCATGTCATTTGAAACCTCCTGCCAGTACTACAAATGTCTTGTGTGTGAATACCAGGCACCTCCTGCTGGTCTTGAGGCCTCATTGTCTCTACATGTGGTAGGGCTGACTCAGCCTTTGTGGCATGTGGCAGGGATTAGTCGTGCCTTCTATGCTTGCCGGCCTCCTACCTCTCACTGCTAGCAGCTGCATTGACCTTGTGCCGACGCTTGAGTTTCTTCATATTTCACATCGCACACCAGTAAGTTGATTGCCTCAAGGATGACAGAATTTTCTGTTCCTTTTGCCCCACTGCTGCATGTCTCTTTTACTTTTGGTGACTTTTTTCCTCATGCGTGCTGTTGAGCAGGCAAAAACTGGGGCCGTCACCTCACTTGATGCTTCACATCGCAGTCTTTCAAGGCTAATCCAGGCCTGATTTAGAACCCTGGGCTATATTAAGTCATCCCTCCCAGTCTCACACAATGTTCGAAGTGCCTCTATGACCTCGTCCACTATGCATTAGGCTATAAACAAGCCTTTATATACAGCCTTGTTACCAAAAAGGTCATGCCTCAAGAAACAAATTCTAGCAAACCTACCCTAATCTGGCTACAGGACCACAGAATGCCTAACTGTGTCCCCACAAGCAGGACGGCCACCCAAATGTCCTTGAAGTCCTCCCTGCCTATAAACTACCCCATCCTCATACTCCCCAAGTCTGGACTGCTCCACCGCACATATATGGCCAGGGGTGGACTCCTTTCACGAAACCACTTCCAGGACCCCATATACATTTGTACAAAGTTGGAAATGCAGCCGCATCATTTATTTGTAATCACCTTCCGAATGTGTGGTCTCACATTTTGAATCATGGCAGCCCTGCGACATTAAAATTGGGAATCATTGTGTTTATGTTAAGGCATTGCCTTATTTGTCCAGAAGGCTCAAAATCCAAAGGTCTACATAGAGAATAAAATCGAGCATTTTAGTTTTTTTTCCCCCGAGTCTTCAGTCTGATGGAATGTGGCCCAAATTTGAAGATGCTCACTCAAGATAATAACCAGGCTATTTTTCACTGACCTTTTACCCATAGAAAGAGGGTACACTATATATAATGCCCAGGGTGCACCTCATGGAATCTCAAATATTGTGCATTTTTCCACCAAGATCCACTGTCACTGGCTCAGCACTGGTGTTATGTATGGGCTACATTTACTTTTGCAATGCAGCCCTAGCACCCTTGTTCTGTAGAGGGTGCAGTTTTCTGATTAGTCAGTGAAGCAGAATCCAGTAGGGGTACAATGAGTTTCTACAGTTTTAGGTTTCTGTGTGAGGATCTAATTAAGGGAAACCTTCTTTAAAGATTTAAAGAGAAAGAAACCAGCTATCAATGCGGCTTAGAGACTGTGCATGCTCATTTTCTCTGTTTTGCTTATCATTATTTCAGTTTTCAAAAAATTATTTTCTGAATGTTATAATTCTTTTTCTTTTTATACTCGGTTTTTATTACATTTAGTTTTGCCTTTTGTACTCCCGCTTTTTCCTTCTTCTATTTAATGTATTTTTTGTCTTTTGGAATTTTACTTTTTTTTCTGTGAAAGAGTGACCGTTAAGACCTTGTTTTGCCTTTGACCTTCCTTTTTCTTTTTTTACATTGTTTCCCTGTCTTCTTTAATAAGTCTTGCTGATAGTGTGGCTGTTTGAAACTAGGGGTGGGCGGAATTTGCGTAATCGCGTTACGCAAATCTCCGTGAAACGGTAAAAAATCTCCGCGAACATGCAGAAATTCCGCGAACACGCGGAATTGCTTGTTCGCGATACTTTTTTCCTGTTCGCGATCGCTGTTTGCGTGCTCGGGGTGAAATATCTCGCGAACACGCATATTGAGAACGCGAACAAGCAAAAAATTTCGCGAAGTTGCGGAACGTAGCTTTTTTTGTAATTTCGCATTCTCCGCGGAACGCGAAATTACCCAAATTTTGCAAATTCCGCGAACGGAACGGAATTTACCGCCCAGGCCTATTTGAAACATACTATTGTCAGTTCGTAAAAAAATATATAGAGAGTGGGTTTGGTTCCACTCAGAGGAGTATTACCATCTGTTAGACCTGGAACCATTGGCGTGGGTCTCCCTTCCATTTTTCGCTGTTGTCTCCTCTGTTTTTGCTGGTAATAGATGCTCTGGGCGCTGTGCCACTGCCATTCAGTGCCACAGCGTGAATGCTCCCTGTGTAAAGATGACATGAGAATTGGTATATCCATGATTGGCTTATTTGGTTTGCCTGTTAGTCCCTAGTAGTGTGGCCTGTGTGTGTCCAGGGCTGGTAAACCAAATGCTGCTGGTGGGCCTGCAGTGTCTGTGTGCAGTCTAGAACTGCCATCTTGGCTGTTAAGTGCACCCACTTCCCAGCCCCTGAACCTTCCCTTGGCATCATGTAAGCCACCCCTCTGGTAGGGCGCATTGCATGTGTAAGGTAGGACATGCTCTGATGTGTGTAGCATGTCCTGGTAGTGTATTACACCCAATTTAGTTTTTCACTACTGTAAGGCTACCTGTTCTCCATAGGCCAGAATGGGAGGTTTGGCTATTACATTCTATAGTCCTAACTGACCCACAGAACATGGTAGAAAAACGACTTTAGTATGCCTGAGCTCAGAATATTAAAATACATCTTTTAGTGAAGTTTAGTTTTATATTCTGTGTTTGAAAATACCACTTTTAGAATGTAGGTATTTTCTTGCCTAAGCCTTCCAGTGTGCTCTGCTGTTATGTGTATTGGCTGTCTGGTTTTGGAGGGACAGGGCAGGCTGAGTCAGACCTGGGTTGAATAAAGAGATCTGCATGGGAGTATGGGGAGGGGTAGCTCCTGGACCTGAATAGGGCTGTGCCTGGCAAGGTGAATGCTGGCTCCACCTCCCACTGTGCGTCTGATGGCAGAGCCCCTCTTTCTGAAAGGAAGGATGCAGCCTGGTAAACAAAGTGCTCCAGGGCTGGGCAGAACTGGCTCTGGTTGGGTTCAGTGACTTGTGACTCTTCAGAACAAAGACTTTTGGGGTATACATATCTGTGCTGAAACCCCTACAATTTGTATTGCTCCCGGACAACAACAAGAACCTCTGTCTGTGTAACTGAACGAATCTGCAGGAGAGGACTGTCCTTGTGCTCGTGTGCTGTTTCTTGGATTGGCCTGCAGTGGTTACTACTGGACTTGGAAGAAGAGGAAAAGGACTTTGAAAAGAACTTTTATTTCAACTTGCTACAGCAATCACCCAAGGGCTAGAAGAGAGCTAGCCTCCTGCTGGAGTCTCAGGCACATCAGACTCCGCCACCAGTCTCCTGTTTCCTCCCAGTAAGGATTTCTATCTGCAGGTGAGGCTCCTGTGAGTTCCAGGGCCTCTAGTGCTCGCTACCGGAGAACATTGCATCACACGTTTGCGGGCTGCCAAATGCTCGCTAACCCGAAGATTATCGCATCGCATGTTTGCGGGCCTCCAAGTGCTCACTAACCAAAGATCATTGCATCGAGTTCATCGCTTCACGACATCGCAGCGCGGACGACGAGCGTTCGCCATTTTCATCGCATCGCATCAGGATCGTCGCTCCCTCGCGGGATGCCATTTCTTTTCATCGCAACAAGATCGCACACGCAACAGGCTCGGCGCATTATCCTCCCTTCGCGGCAAGGATTTCATCGCATTGCTGGCTTAGCGTTTAGAAGTTTGTCGCTTTGTCCTGCACACAGATCAGCGCATCATCCTCACTTGCGGCAAGGATTCAACGCATCGCTGGTTAGCGTAAGGAAAGTCATCGCTACAACTCCTTAGCGACATTTTGGTTGCTTTGCTACAGAATCCAGGTATCTTGTGAGTAAAAGGGTCGCAGAGACCACTGCCTTGAACTGAACTCCTCTTTGCACATTTTGAACTATTTTTGCAGCCTTTCAAGAGTAACCCTATTTTCTAGTATTGTGGATTTTGACTGTTATTGGTCTTGTGTTAAGATATAAAGATACTTATTTTTTATAACTACTTGTGTGGTGTCCCTTTGTAGTGTTCTTCACTGTGTTACTGTGTATGGTCATAAATGCTTCACACACTGACTCTGAGATAAGCCTAACTGCTCGTGCTACGTTACCACAGGGTTAAGCAGGGGTTATCAAAGGGTGAAGCCCGCTTACTCTGACTTAGGAAGAAGGGTCCCTACTTGGACAGTGGCCAGCCATTGCCAACTAGAGACCCCCATTTCTAACACCGTCTCACCTCATCCTGTTGGCTATTTGTAAGATCTTCCAGGAAGTTCTTACATTGGAATGCATCAGGGACTATTTTATGTATGCAAATTAAACACAATCATCCCATTCTTGGTCACATTCAATTCTTTAATTACTATGTACATTATATGCTGAAACCAATCCTTTTTAATAACTTTTTTCCCCAGCATTATCACATTCATTAAGGCTAGCTTCAAAGTGCTAAACAGCAATTGTGCCTATAACACAAGTACACAGCTTTGTGAATAGATTGACACACTAACCTCAGACATATGGATTTTGCCAGTGTTTGCTTTCCTTTTCTTAGTTTCCTTTTTTCTGTTTTTCCTTTTTAGATCACGTGCAGACCTATTGTCTTCATTACATATACTTAGAATGGTCTTTGGAACGGCTCCTTTTTCATCACTGGATGGTTTTCTATCTCACTTACCTGCTTCTAATTCCATGGCTTTCCACCATGTTGTGTGTTTGGCCTTGTTGTATGTCTCCCTTATCTGCTCCTAGTTCCATGGCCTTCCACCATGTTCTTGCGTTTGTCTCACTTCTACTATATAACTGAGCTGACTTTTTTTATTTTGCTTTAGAACCTCCAAGGGAGTGCATGTGTTTCCTTGCTCCTTGTCTTTTCCTCCCACTCACTCTTCACTCCCCCTTGCTCTCCTTTGCTTTTTGCCACCATCTCATTTACCATTCCTATTCCTATGGGTGGGCCTCTCGCTCTTCATTACCACCTCCCCAGCCGAAAGTGCTGCCAGGCCGGCAAAATGCTTTTATCTTTTGATGACTCGATTTAGATTGCAGGTCAATACTGGCACACTGTATGAAGCTGGATAAAAGCTTAGATATACCCTGGCTAAGGTATGTTAAAATAAGTTTTACCAGGCTGGGTGTCACAGAATATTATACATCCTAAGAAATGTATCATCTGCCACTATTAAATCAATTTTTTTTATCAAAGTAATGAGCGGGTAAGCTCAATATGTAATTCTGATGGCCATCCAGAGCCTTTTTCTCAGCCTCAAAGAGAATTTACCTTATATTTGTAAATAGACCTAAACGAAAGGCAGATTTTTTTGCTGACTAGGCTCCGTCTAAAATCTTTAAATATTTTTGTTGCTTTCCCTATTCATGGTTTGCATCACTTCCTGTTTGTCCCTGTGATAGTTGTTCATATCAAATCACTACGCACTTTATCTTATTTTGTAGATTTTAAACCCCTCAGAGGAGCACTATTACTTGCAGCAGGGATTAGAAATCATAAATAGGCTATGGAATATTTACTTTCCCTAGGAACAAATGAGATTATATATGGTGTTTTAAACTATCTTTTTATTGTTTTTCAGATTCGTAGTAAATATTAGATATTTTTATAATCTGTAATCTCTGTATATGTGGATTTGCTGTTTTTGATGAAAATATGTGTGTGTAATCTTTTATGGCTCTTTGAAAGTCGAATAAAGTACTTTGATTGACTCAATTTAGCTTTTTTTTATTTCACATTTTAAATTACCACCATGTTATACCTATAGTGCCATCCACACCCCTGCATCTAAACCATGTTAGACTGTAAATTAATGCATGTTCAAGCATGTGTCACGATGCATGAGTATGCATGTCATGACACGCATGCATCAGAACCCTGTTTTTCCTGTTATTATCTGTTTAAAATAGTGTGCACACAACATGCAGTCCGCCCATGTAACAAATCTAAACAGCATCCTCCTTCCATCAACCTTCCTTGCTTTCTGAGATGCGGTCCTGTGCGGGTTCACAAGTCCGCGAGGAGTTGCTCCATGGTGTGTGGTTGAGGAATAAAGAGGAATAGAGAGGCTGATCCCTGGTATGCCGCTGTTTAAACGCCCCCCCCCTTCCATGGCAGCTGCCGATGATGTCACTCCATGCTCGTGACAGGCACCACCACTGGCCGCCTTCAATTTGCTCCTTCCTGTTGTGCGACTAATGGTGCCCATCTAATACATGTGGGGTGCACCCACCAATAAGTTCCCTGTCACTATTTCCCTGATTTTAATATATTTTTAAGTTATTAATCTGTCAACTGTTTTTAAAGTAAAACTTCAGAAGTGTAAAATTGAGATGTTCTAATTAAAAGTTTTGAAGTGATCCGGGCAAAGACCTGAAGGCTGGCTGCTAAAAACAAATGGTATTTAACAACTGATGCTGGTTGAGAAGTTGCTTTAATGTACTTGGCCATCTTTGCAGTTGGTTGGTTAGAAATAGCCCAACAAATACAAACTGTCATTTACTTTCAGAGATTTTTATCTTATGCAGTTGTCAAGTGTGATTGAATGAAAAAGCATCTTGATGAGACAATGCCTAAAGATATGAAAACAAATGATGATTGGAATGTGTTCTGCTTTTCTGAGCCAGGGAAAACGAAGCTAGATCTAGCAAACACTGAAAGAAATCTAATTGCTAAACCAATGCGATTATAACAGCAGAGTTTGTGTAGTACCTGAAGATACAACTAACAGAGGAGGTGAGCTTCTGGAAATTGTCCCACATGGAACTCTGAACCATTCCAACCTTTTCTTTAGAATCTTTACGATCGACACATTTCAGTGAGAAGAGTACCACACATCTCCCTTCCTTCAAAAAGTACATTAGAAAACTTTGAAAATAGAGCAAATAAATGAAAAAACAAATTTAGGCTACAAATGAACATCATATTTAAAGCTACATTTAATGATATTGTGACAAATTATTAGATTAGTTTTAATAGCTAATGAAAGTGTGGACCAGTCAATGTGAAAAAATATAACTCTACATTTCAAAGTAAGGTACATATAACTACAACAATAGTAAATCAGTAGCAGTTGTACAGTATAAACTGACTGTTATGCAGTACTGTCACTATTGTCATACCTAATCTCGCAGTGACCTGAGACAACTCTTTGTCCCACTTTTTTTCAAACCACTCAGTGATCTCCTCACACTGTATTCTCTGCCTAAACTCATGCTTAGCAAATCTCCTCCTTTAAGTTTTAGCTTTTCTCTACAACCAATCTCAAGACCGACTTTTAATTCCGCTTTTTCATTTAAAAACCTTTTTAATCCTTTCCCATGTTCATTCCTCTCATATTCTAAAACCAAGATCTTTGATCACTGTCTTGAGGAGTTTTAAATATGCCCATAACATACCCCCTCACCTTTTTCCTTACACCATTTTCATGGAGTAAAATTCAAGCCGTCTTTGCACAACCTGTTCGACCTCTCTAGAGCACCATTACTTTAGGGAAAATACACAGATGCATGAATATGTTCAGTGCTTTGACATTTCCAAAATTCATATATTTCTCTTGAAACAAATAGCACACCATTATCAGTAGCAATTGTTCTACAAACACTCTCTTACTTACAACTCTTTTAAAAAGTTATAACTTCAGCAGTATTAACTTGAGTTGCAAACTTACAGGCACATGCATCTAGCTAAAAAATAGCGAGTCCTTAATTGAGATTTTTAAGGAATCGCAAATAAGGATTCGGTATCTCCTATGCATGACGCTGATACCGAAAAATTACCGATTCGCAAGAAATCGCTAAACGCTTTAGCGAGAAACCAAAATAAATCGCTAATCGCTGAACACACACAAATTGCGATCTCGCAAATTGCGAGATCGCTATTAGCGAGATCGCAATTAGCGAAATCGCTAATTGCGAGATCGCATTTTTACCGAGTCGCATTGGGAGCAGCATGATGACCTCACAACCAGGAAATAACTCTTCCCTTGTTGCTGTCTGTGCCCATAGGAAGCCATAGCAGGAAGCAGAGTGCCTGTGGAGAGCTGTGCAAAGGAAGACTTGGCATCCAGACTACTGCAAACACCAGAAATAGTCCACACATCAGCAGAGGAGGGGGCAGGGGCCAGAAAAAGAAAGATAAAATTCAGTGAGAGGGAACTTGAGTACCTCATTGAAGAGGTTGTAAAGAGCCATGACAAGCTCTTTGGGAAGCTCTCCCTAAAAGTCCCAGAGGCTGAGAAAAGACGTATCTGGAACCGGATAAAAACAAAAGTCAATGCTGTGGGTGTGACACACCGCAGCATTGAAGAGTTAAAAAAACGCTGGTCTGCGGAGCCGTGCCAAGGAGCGAATTGCACAGAGGCTGAAGGAGGTAAAGAGCACTGGAGGAGGACCCTCAACAGTCCCGGACAATACAGCCCTGGAGGACCTGGTGGAGGGCACAATCCTACCAGAAGCTGCAGTGGGAGTGATGCAGATGGATACATCCGGCGCAGCCTGCAGTACACAAGGTAAGAGGCACTATAATATACCCATCAATGTAAATAATAATAGCGCCCATACAGTAATAAGAAGGCAAGCAGCTGTAATCAACCCCAGGCCACAGTTCATATACAGCTACTAAGGCATCATGGGATTCGTAGTCCCCTGAAACAATTAGTGAGTCACATTGCACTTTGTGTGGCCATTGTGCCAAAAAAGGTTTACAGACAGTGATTACAGACAGTGAGAACGTAAGAGCTAACAAAATCACCATGTTGCAAAATATTAGCCCAAACAAATATTAATCTTGCAGTGTTTCACACCACAGGTGCAGAGGAAGGAGACACTGATGAGAGCGAATGCAGGGAGAGCACACAGACCACTGCAGAGACTGCCGTTGCCATACCAGTCACACCTCCCAGCACATCCCAGGCACCCACAAGATGCAGGGCTACAGTCCCTTCCCTTCAGCCAATGGAGAGCATTCCGGAACCTGAAAGGGCACCTGCAGAAAGCCTACCTAGTGTCAGGTCCACCACCACCACCCCGCAGACACCGGTCCAGATGACGCGAAGACGCAGGGCAAGAGGCCACATATCAGCACAGGAGGCATCGACTCCAAATGTCTGGGGAGGTGTCGAGTTGCAGATGATGAGGGTGCAGCGCCAGCAGGCACGACACATGGGAGCCATCAACCTGCAAATGTCTAAATTAAACAAGAACTTCTCCACCATGGCAGATCGCGTGAGTGAACTCACTCAAGCAGTTGTGGAAGGCAACAGGCACACCAATGCCACATTGCACGAGCTTGTGCGTGTGATGCAGGAGGGACACAACACCGAGAGGAGGAGACATCGCCAATTCATGGCGCGCCTGGCTGGATATACAAGAGCCAACAATAAGTTGTGCAACGCTACTGCACTGCTGTCACGGAGGTCGGTGGCAATGCAGATTGACATGGGGCATTGTTGTGGGGACGTGGCCAGGACCCTTGGCCAAGTTACCACTGCTGTTGAACAGCTCCAGGCTGGTGCAGGTGGCCTCAGCAATGCCACTGGAGATGAGGGGAGTGAGGGGGCATCCAGCCTGAGCAGCATGTCTGCACCAGTCAGCACTGGCAAGAGGTGTAGTACACGTCGTTCGACACCTACAATTGCACCAATGGGTGGGGATGCCGATGCAGGCGAAAGACACCTCGGTGTGCGTGGGAGGAAGCGCTGAGCACACACATACCTCCGGACAATTAGCCATGGTGGCGTAACCATGGTCAGGACATACAGAGGGACTGGTAATGAAGTCCGAATCCTTTTTTGATTAGTGCCTTAAGCTACGTGTATGTTTAGGCACACAACAGTCCATGTTCACGTGCAAATAAAAACTTTGCATGTAAAGAATGACTGAATGAAAGACTTCTGCGCATGTGTGACCGCTATTTCCCCTGGAAGGATGATCCCATGATTGGACTGCCACCATCTGCTAAACCCTGGGAACTCAGATGTCGGAAGTGCAGTGGCTAAAGACATATGAACATTATTGATAAAAATGTTTCAAATGTGAATAAACTCGGGTGGGAATAAAATGCATAGTAAAAAGGAGATTTTTTTTTTAAGAAAGAAAAGTGCTATGCCATCGTGGTTTGATGACCAAACACCCCTTGCCTGTCCAATCAGAATTCGTATTTTTACGATATTGCAACTTTAGGGGGTGGAACATGAAACCCAAAAAGGTATAATTGAGGTAGTTTAGTTAGTTGGGTGTGCGTGATCCTGAGAGAATGCTGAGAGGAAAGATGCTGTCGGAGTTATCAATGAAGCTGATGCTGTGAGATGTTGAAGAAGATTCAATTAGAGAATTACCTAACTAAAGCAATTGATTAGAAGAAGATCGCTGAAGAATCTCAAGGAGGAAGAGAGTATCAGAGAGGGGTGCAACGTGTTTGGCAGTTTAGAGAGGTTCACTGTCGTGTCCTGACTCCAGTCCTGAAGCCTTTGTCTCTGATTTTTCCCAGGGACCCTTACCAGCCCTTTGGCCAGGGGGTTGGTCTTCAACCCATAGGTGGTAACTATAAAATTCATATATTTCCTGAATGTACTGCTGTCTCTAATCTCTCCTTCCTGAGCGTCAATCTATTGAAACTGTGAATGTATTTGAATTGATCGAATCTTCCTCCCTTTTGATTGATGGTGTCCGTGGTGTGTATTTGAATGGTTCACTCACACTTAAACTTTCTGAGTCTTTGTTTATTATTATAGATGAAATATTTAGAAGAGAGATTATGTACTTCGTCACCATCAACTAGTTCTAACTAATTTGGTTCATCGACCAAATGGAAAGAACTTATTGATCAGTGATAATAGTTAGGGAGAAATACGAAATATTGCCGTACTGATCAATTCACGAAATAAACAAACAAACCCCCAGCGGCTAACCAGGTTAATTTGAGAGCATGTGTTATTGATGGGCCCGGTGAATATATGGTATTGGAGTACCTGTTGTTGGTGCACCGCTGGATCAGTGGCACCACCTCACCTCCATGTAGGAAAGCAGACCAGACATCCAATCCCTCAGTGTAACTGGCCGGAGTGGGGTCTCAGGTCCCGGAGGCCCTTGTACCCTCAGCATTCCAGAGAACGGCGGCGTGATCAGGTGTAAGGAACCTGGATACATGTGATCCCTGCTCAGGGAATTGGCGCCTCCGAGCAGGCCCTGCTCACCCACCAGTGGGGAGATGGGAGAGAAGGAACAGCTATGCCCCGACCTGCAGGCCGTGTTTTAGGCCGAATGGGGTGTCCCCATGGATCACAGCAGTCAGGGTCGGTGCAAATGGGGGGCGGCCGGTCCGTCAGCTGCAATCTCCCAGTATTCGGCTACCAGAAGGGAGACAGAGGGCAAGGCAATCCCCACAGGTCAGCCGCTTGGGCGGGAGTGCCCCGACCGGGCCTCAGCCCGACCCCCAACAGTGGGCAAATATTGTTTTTTTTAGATTACTAAAGAATTGTGGAAAAACATCTCTATAGCTATTTCTGGTCCCTTTGGTGTCTTTGGGAGCTTTCTACACATATTCCATTGTAACCATTCTCCAGTCACCTGAGATTTGCAGGCACATGCATCAAGCCAAAATGTGGTCGCAAAATTAGCGATTAGCAATTTGCGAGCGCATTGTAGCGTATCCCAATGCGTATAACCTATAATCGTAAAAATACAAACTCGCAAATACCGGGAATCCAGAAATAGCGAATCCTTATCAGCGAAAATTTTAAAAGCGTGAGCAAATAAAGAATCGCAAGAATTAATCGCTAAAGGATTCATCAAAAATCGCAAATATACTGATTTTTCCATAAATCGCATCTTTGCAAGTGCAGATTAAGGAGAATCAGAAGCAGGTGGTAAAATTTTTTTTTGTTTTTTGTCTTCTTTTTTCACTACAGCTGATAAGCTGGTGAGGGGTATTGCAACTGACCAATGAGTCCATAGAGGACGCACACAATGGCGGCACACTACGTGTTTGTGAGGAGGATGAGGATCCATGCAGCAGGCCAGGGCAGAAGGAGATTCCAGGAGAGGATATTCTGCCTGCGCATCACTCTGTTGTGACAAACTGATGAGGACATATATGATTAGTACAGGATCAACGCTGCCATGAAACTTTACCTCATAGCTGAATTCGGAACACTAATGCAGCGCAAGACACGTAGGACCCATGCCATCCCTCCCCATGTCCAGGTGTAATGTTGCCTGCACCTACTTGCATCAGGAGTTTTCCAGGGGGTAGTGGCAGTAGCGGGAGGGGTATCACAAGGCTCCCTCTCACGTTTCTTGAGATCCTTCCTGGCTGCCATGATGATTCTGATCCACAACCACATCAGACTCCCCACAACCCAAAGGGAATTGAACCCACCCAAACTCCTTTCATATTGAATTGCACAGTTCCCTAATTTGATATGATGCATAGATTGCACCCACGAGCCATATATCCACCATCAGTCAATGAGTAGATCTTCCGTAACGGGAAATCTTATCACTCCATCAATGTCCAAGCAATGTGCAATGTGAATAATATCATGACCGACATCGTAGCGCAATATCCTGGGAGCATCCATGATTCATACATCTTCCGATACATTGCCATACACACACGCCTGCTCAGGGGGGATATGGCGAGGGACACCTGCTAGGTCAGACAATATACTTATTCACACTAAATCATTCTGTAATGGCAATGCATACCTGACACAAACACATTCCACACTACCCTGTAGGTCACAGTGCATATGCCGTGAGGAACTATATCATGACACCATAGTTGAACCCAGGCTCCCAACAGGAGCAGCGGTACAATGCAGCACACACCAGGACAGGTTATGTGATTGAATGGACATTTGGATAGCTCAAGAGTCGCCTCCACATCCTGCACAGACCTGGACATTTGGATAGCTCAAGAGTCACCTCCACATCCTGCACAGACCTGGTGGTGCGATGCAGTACCAGCCGGTGACCTGCTGTAGGATAGTGGCAGCATGTGCAATGTAGCCCAACATAGCTACCACGAGACGCATACCCATAGATGCCTACGGCACTGCGGACAACCCGCCCCCTGTACACCCACGACACCCGCATCCTGCAAGCTCAGCGGAGGGGTAGTGGAAACGTGCACACATCACCCAACATCACTTCAAAGGTACGTAATCATGAGACAGAAACTATCATTCTTGTGACAAGAAGGCCCAAAATATGAACTAATAAAAGGTCAAAAGAGAAAATATTAATTCAAGAAATAAATGATTTCACTGTATACCACCTATCTCTACTCTATTTCCCTTTATTCATTAATACTTTCCCTGCATTAGCTCTTAGTAAATAAAGCATTTTCTAAATAGCGAAGCATGTGCCATGATTGTGGGTCTTGAAGACGCCATGTTATTGTTAGTGCATTCTGCTCATGCGCTAGAAATTCCATCCAATGCTGTTAAAGTCACATTACGTAGATGCAATTGACGCATGCACAATAAAGTTTTCCCTGTTAGAGCCGCCCTTTTAGTCCACTATCTGTATTAATCACAAAACACAGTTAATAATTCATGTTAATAAGTTAAAACAAGTGAATTGAATTCGAGCAAGTCTCACATAAACGAGTCCTTGCTCCATCACCACTAGGGGTGGAAACACCACTGGACACGCTTGGCATTCAGTGCTGGAACACGTGGAGGGACTTGAATGCTGGGCCCCACTTGTATCGCAGGTGAGCGCATGAGGAGGATACAGGAGGTGCATGTGAGGCCTTTACTGGGATGGAGGCCACTGTCTACCCCGCGACACCTGCTCCTCAACAGTTGGAGTGACTTTCTGCACTTGCTGAGATGCACAGGTGGGTGTCCGCCACACTGTTTGCAGGGTAATTCTACATAGCAAGTTGGTGCTCCCATACATGCGCGCCTTTTGGCACGTCCTACGCACTGTGCCCTGGTGGAGGGGTGCCAGTGCTGAGGTCCGGTGGACACATTGAGCTGAATATCCAGCAATGGGCAAGGATCACCGACCGAGGGATGCCCAGCGAACAAAGATGGACCAGTACACGGCAACAGGTGTGCCCCCAAAGACTGCTGCTGTGCCTGGGATGTTGACGGGGGGTGTGACGCAACCTGAGCCCACGGGATATCAGATCTTGGCTGCTATTCAACCCTCCAGTGCAAAAGTGCAGGCAAAGATAGATGTGGTTTCCCAGGATGTGGGTCTGCTCAGGGCGGATCTCCTCACTGTCGCAGAAGGGTCACTGGCCACGGAGCAAATGGTTAGTGAACTGCGGGAAGAGGTCTCAGCCCTGAAGGTGACTCTTACTGCGCTTTCACAAAAAACAATGTCCCTGGAGCACCGAGTGGAGGATGCAGATGGAAGGTCCCGCAGATGTAACCTGGGTTTCGTTGGTTTCCCAGAGAAGGCCAAAGGGAGGGAACCAGAACGCTTCCTCGAAATATAGATCAGGTAGGCGCTGCCCACTGCCGAGCTTTCCTCCATCTTAATAATAGAGCGCGCACACCGGGCGCTTGTTGCGCCTCCATTGCCAGGAGACACACCCAGGACCCTCATCGTCCGGATCCTCAATAATAGGGATAGGGACAGTATCCTCAGGGCAACGCAATGGGAGGGGGATCCGACATTCGAGAACCAGAAAATTCACATTTTTCCAGATTACACCCGGATGGTTCAACAACAGAGGGCAACAAATTGCTGGCTATGAACCTTCAGTACATGCTTCTCTATCCAGCAAAGTTGAAAGTCCTGCATGCTGATCGCACACACTTTTTTACAACACCGGAAGAGGTGTGGGACTGATTGGAAGTCCATGGTGAAGGAAGGGGCCTGAGAGGGGGTCGAGGGGTGGCAAGATCCTCAATTCACCCTCAGGGTGGAACTGGCAGAGGCCACGCTGGAAGACTCAGAAAAAGCACCAGATCAACACAGAGTGTGGTGCAACGAGATGGGTCCATGAGGCTGGAGGGGGCTGACTCAAGAGGCAGAGCAGGAGATCCCCAAGGATAGACTTGGAGACCCAACAGGCTGAACAGGATGCTGCCAGAACACTGGTCGAGGTGGTGACGGCCACAGGTTCAGCACAAGCATGGGTGAAGATATCGAGGACACCCCGCAGCAAACTGATCCTGCATGAACATTCCAACAAAGGACACAGTGGTGAACAAAGTAACCCAGATACGGGTATTGTTGGGACACAATTTGTGCCTTCACCCTCTTATGGGTGGGTGGGTTTGAAATCTGGGGGGTCACTTACTTTCCCTTTCCCCCCTTCCGATTTCTAATCTCCTTATGCTAGTGTGGGGTATCTGGATGGTCCAAGCATATGGTGCAGGTGGGCGTTGTCTCTTGCCCCCTCTTCTGTACCCTCTTTTCTTTCAATTTCCTCTCTCCCTACTCCCGTATCTCTACTATTCTCTAAATCTCTTACCTCTCGTTCTAACTCTTTTCCCTCTGGGGGGAGATCTTGTCTGACTGGGCAAGTGAGTGTTGAGGTGCTTGGCTATGAGTGACTGAGGTATGTATGGGAGTGATTGTTGATTGTGCTAGGGTGGCTTCAGCTGACAGACTCCCTGGTGGACCGGGAGGGGCACAACTCTTTTGTACTGATAGTGGAGATAGCTGGAATGTTCATGGGTATAGGATGTGTTGTGGCGAGTGGCTTGAAGTCTGAGTGGAGTGCGCGTTTGTTTTTGTTATTGTTGATATTCGCTTTTGTACAGATGGGAACTGTGCTATGGGTACAAATATGTAGAATTGGGGTGGGGTGGGTTATGTTTGGGGATCATATGGGGATGCACGTCAGTTTAAAACAGTGTCTACCGGGAGGTTGGGGTTTTTTGACGTTCTAGATAAGGGGGTGTTTGGCAGTGACAGCTGTGGCAGGCAGGTCGGTTACATACAGGCTGAGGCTGGTGGTTGCTATTGGTTATGGGGCACTATAGAACTATAACATGGAATGTGAGGGGGCTCAACTCGTTTATAAATCGTTATAGAGTGCAGACATATTTGCGGCGGCAGGGTACACATGTGTCTATGTTACAGGAGACTCACCTGCTAGACACGGAAATGCAGAAACTCCACAAAAAATGGAGGGGTCAACTGTTCGCATCTACGCTCTCTTCCTATGCTAGGGGGGTGTCCATCTGGATAGCTCCACAGGTCCCGTTTAAGCTCCGTAACTACGAAGCTGATGTAGTGGGTAGATATGTAATAGTGCATGGTGATATGGATGGTATGGAGGTGTGTTTGGTGAATGTTTATGCCCCAAACCTGGATAACGCTGACTTCTTTAGTGAGCTGGATAATCGGTTACTGCCATTCATTGGGATTCCTACGGTGTGGGCGGGTGACTTTAATTGTGTCCTAGATGCAGCACTGTACAGACACACTCCTAAACACCACATTAGGCCAAATATGTCAGCAGCCCTGAGAGGGGTGATGGACAGGCTTCAGTGTGTGGATATTTGGCGTGAAATGCACCCTGAAGAACAACAGTATACGTCTTAGACCCCGGCCCATGCAGTATATAGCAGACTTGATAGGTTTCTGCTTTCTTATGCGTGGGTGGGGTCACGGTACTGGGCCGCTTACTATCAGATCATGCCCCTGCGCTGTTAGAATGGGGACTTGAGAGAGTTAGGCTGAGAGTCCAAATATGGAGATTGCAATCATAGGCGTTAAAAGACTGAGTATTCAGAGATGAACTCGGGAAAACCATATCAGATTACTTCAGTGAGTACTAGGAGTAATGAGTGGGATACTTTCAAAGTGATCACTAGGGGGGACAGCCTGTCCAGGGTGGGGGGCACCAGGAAATGATTGGAGGCAGAGCTGAGTGGGGCGGAAGACACATTGGCTAAGCTACAACGTGAGGGGCACACGACGGAGCAGCCTTCAGATGCCCTCTTACAGGTGCAGCACATAGTGGGGGAGACCTGGAATAGACTGGATTGCTTGACCCGCAGGGAATACCGGCAGCTACTGCATAGGGAAGGGGATAGCTCGGGAAGATTGCTTGCATGGTTGTCGAAGAGTGAATGCCCACCCCCGCTGATTCTTACACTACATCGTCCTGAGGGAGACACAGCAAACACACAGTTGGTGTTATTGCATATTTATTTGCTCACCTGGCAAATAAACAGTCCTTCCACACTCCATGCGTGAGGCACAGATTGTCATGCTCCCCAATCTTGACAGAGACCCCGAGGACCCTGCCGCATACAGACCCTTGTCCATGATGGGAGTGGAGGCTAAATTACTGGCCAAAGTTCTGGCTCTCAGACTACGGAGAGTGGTAAACTCATTGGTGCATGAGGACCAATGCCGGTTCATGCCTGGGAAAGGAACACACATGAACCTATGTAGACTGTCACATGTCCTCCACTCGGTCGCTGACACAAACCTCAGGGTGGAAGTAGTCGCACTGGATATTGAAAAAGCCTTTGATACTCTCTGGTGGGACTACCTCTGGGAAGTACTGCAGAGAATGGGGTTTGGGAGCGATTACATAGCCTGGGTCAAACTGCTATACCTCAAACCGATGGCCAGAGTATGGACTGGGAGACACATGTTGGACACTATAGAGGTTGGAAGGGGCACACGACAGAGGTGTTCATTATCCCCGATGCTTTATCTGGCCATGGGGCCTTTGGCAGTACGCTTGTGCAGGGATATGGTGCCATGGGGTCTTGAGGTAGACGGTCATACTCATATGGTTTCCATGTATGCCGATGATGCTCTTCTCTATCTGTGTGAGCCAGAATGGTTGATACCAGCGGCTCGGGAAATACTAAATTAATTTTGGGCTTCTTCTGGCCTCCGCATTAACTGGCAGGAAACATTGTTGTTCCCACTTGCTGCATTGGCGCTGGGGACAGTTCACGATCTCCCCGTAGTTGGCATGTATTGGAAGTGCAATTGCTTCCGGTACCTCAGAATGCAAATTGCCTATCGGCCGGTGTCCCAGTATGATTTGAACATTGGGAGGGTCCTCGATGGACTGCAGGCATCGATAACGTTTTGGAACAGGTTACCACTATCAGTTATGGGGAGGGTGGATATATCAACAAGCATTGGCATAGCCAATTGGTCTCGCCTTTGGGACTTTATAAGTGTTTAGCTATGCAACAGTTGATGTTGTTGCACCAAGGATATTGTGCTGGATAACTAAATACTTATAAGGTCCCAAAGGCGAGACCTATTGGCTATGCCAATGCTTGTGTATATGTGTTTTCAAAGTAAAGAGTCTAGGGTAAGCCATTAATTTTGGCGTTACTGTTTTGAAAAAGACAACAACAGTACTGTATGTATATATGTATTTTTGTAAAAAAAAAGATTATTGAACTGTGTATAACAAATACAAAAACACAATTTGTATAAAAAAGTTTTTAATGTCTAAAGAAATTGTGCTAAAGATAAAATAAAGAAATGAATACAATGTGTTGCAATTTTTGATGAGTTTGTAGAATAATGGCGGGTGTTTTGGCATGCCTGAACCTGTTTAGGTCATATGGAATTTAATACAGGTCAGAACAGAGGTATATTGCATTAGTATAGGGGGAAGGTGCCCAGATTCCTATGGTCATGCGGAGAGAATTGGCAAAGACTAGGAGGATAAAACAAAACGTTTTGCGGTAAATTCCCCTAAGAATGGCATGTCCAACAGTCCCAAATAGAGGCTAGACCCACATCGCTCAACACCAAATTGTATCTAAATTAAGAGATGGTGGCAAATCTGCGGCTTCATTGAAACCTGTGATTATCACATGGCATTTAACCGCAGCCCAAAGTGTGTGTGTGTTATTTGCATAGTGCCATCTTGGGTAAACAGCAACTGAGCTTTGCACAAAGTCAAAAGTTGACAATTATAGGAAGGGGAATAGGCCAATTACTCCAGGTCACATCAGGCCATTACTGTAACATGAACTTAAGACTCAGGTGGAAGAAGCACTCCAGTTGATGTGCTACGTTAGCTCCTATCAAAACATACAGTAGTGAGCCTTAAGCGAGAAAACAGGCAATGTCATGCCTAGGGCGGAGACTGACCAAGTGAAGCTACCAAGGAATCAGATCATGACTCAGACTGATATGAACAGATCCTATTACATAAGCCCATACCCAATCATAGAGGCACATTGCAACCTCCGAATAATTAATACACTCTTAACAGCTAAATGTGCTCCTAAGCTCTTGCAAAATCTGGAACTAAAGCAAGATGTGATCAGGGGCCCGTGAGTGTTCCCTAAGTCCCAGCTAATTCCTTGGCCTTGCTCGAAAATGTGGACCCCTTAAAGGTTGGTGGGGCCTGCATTATCCCCCTAGGTGGTGCATTAGCAACAAAACAACTGTGAAGCTTAAATATGGCACCTTGTGCTGCTGGTCAGAGCTTCAAAACCTGTGACTCCACCTTCCACAGAAATTCTTTCCAGTACAGTTAACCGATAAACATTCTTATGCCCAAGTCGCCTCACCGGAAACTGAAAAGGTCAGGAATCAATCAACATTTACTGCATGTGTAACGCGATGTATCTGCGCCTTCCCTGAAATATGCCCAAGGAAACGCCAGGCCCCTGAAAGGAGAGTTGATGCAATGATGATAGTCAGCACAGGAAGCTTGATCATGCAGTTGTTAGCGTGGGACCTTATCTTGTAGACCGCAAGTGTGGCTTCCTCCCATCATTGTGGCCTTGCGAGCTCTAAAACTGCAGCACATCTCACTAATTGTGACAGTAGAATTAACAAACCAGCTTTAAAAAATGAGCGTTCCGTTTAGAAATAAGGCACTGATACTGCAAATTACTTATGGAAATTGTAGGATGAACTACTTGCTATGCCCAGTAGCTTCCATCCGTAAGCTTAAAAAAACAACGAGGGACAATGTTCATTCCATCATACCTATAGGTATAAAACCTGTAGGTTTCAACAGCCTCTGTTAAAGGGGAATCCGAAGGATATCAAACAAGTCCCCCTGCAAATTATGATGAGGAGCTCCCATATCTCACAGACATTCGTTGGCTTTGAGATGAATGGGGGGCCCTGAGCCCTGGGAGGCTGCAAAGGCCTGCGTTAAGCACATCAACAGGCAATCACACCTGAACAAGTCCTCACACCAACTAGTGACAAATCACCTGCATTACCCATCCTTTTCTCAACCAGCCTACACTGGCAATGCCCAGTTTCTCGAGACTGATGAAGATCGGAGAAATCGAATTGTGGGCTTATGAACACGAGGGACAAAAATACCTACTTCAATCTTAAAACCCCCGGCACCCTGCGGAAATGGCAAAATTCAAAGAAATTCAGAAAAACAAAAGCAAGAAAGGGTAGCCTGACAGACAAATGCGTATTGGATTGGCACATGCCTCATCAACAAACGAACAGCAGGAGACTGCGCTCAGACAGGAGCTTGTGATGTCACATCCAAGGCATACTTCAAGCTGTGCCATCCAACCCTACGGCGAATAAATGAAGATATTAAACAACCCCAGGCTTCTCGCCTGCAATGAAGCAGAGTTGCGCTTTGCATGGTAGGATACACCAAGTATTTCCCTTGGGCGCCCCATTTAGTAATGAACTGTATGCTGCAGGTCAGTGGTGATTAAAGGTGTCCGCTTGCACCAGAGGCATTTTATACGTTGGCCTAGAGTGGTGCTAAATCATGTCAGCCACCGTTGTAAAGACGGCAGTGTATGTGGAAGACATGACGAGATTGCGAGGGAGCACGCACAAGGAGGCGTTCGTGTCACGTACTCTCACTGTATAGATTGCTTGCCGCCAGTGGAGATTTTTCATGATTAGTAATAATCTGTATCATGCCCTTGCCGCTGAATCCAAGGAGTTTTTTTGTTTATTATTTCTTGACGTACCTCAGAGAAGCGCTGGAACAGAGTAGATGGCAAGATATCCCGGGGTCCAAAGTGAAAGGGCGGTCCCGTCCAATTACTCTGAACGAAGAGCTGCAAACTGCCCACGCAAAGCAGAAACGCCACCATTTGCCTATAACGAGAGAGAAAACATCCCGTCAGTTGGCAGTCTGAGGGCAATTCCTGTCTGCATTTAAGATACCGATTTATTTATTCAGTTCCAAATTGGTTTATATAAAAAAGAAAAGCCGGAAATAGTTTAAATTCATGTGGCAGCAAAATGTTGTAGAACAAACAGGAAACTGTAAACAAGTGCGCGTGAAAAACATTGGCTGCGATGCACTTAATTACCTGACGGAGAAAAGACAGACGGCGGCTGCGCGTATTCACGCGCACATGCACGCAAGCTTGAGGCCAGCAAAAGCCTCTGGTAGCACTTTGAAATCCCCCTTACTAAAAGTCGAGCAAGCAGCGCATTCGCTGCTCTAGGCTCAACCTAAAAATGGTACTATTGCCTCACTGCCTCTACGTGCTCCAGAACTCCTTTTGCAAAATCCCCAAGTCGACGTTCGACACACTAAACAGTTTCCTGACCTCCCGAGTCTGGACTGGAAAGCAGAGCAAAGCCAAATTGGACATACTAAAACTAGACATGGATGGGGCGGCCTAGGGTTTCCAGACCTAAGGCTATAATTTATGGCTGGCCTGCTGCAATACCACGCTCAATGGTGCATGGGGGAGCGCACCGTTGATATGGACCTATTAGGGAGTTGGAACAAGGGGCTCCAGAACTCCTTTTGCAAAATCCCTAAGTTGACATTCGACACACTGAACAGTCTCCTGACCTCCTTAGTCTGGGCTGGAAAGCGGAGCAAAGCCAAATTGGACATACTAAAACTAGACATGGATAGGGGCGGCCTAGGGTTGCCAGACCTAAGGCTATACTTTATGGTTGGCCTGCTGCAATACACCGCTCAATGGTGCATGGGGGAGCGCACGGTTGAGACGGACCTACTAGGGAGTTGGAACAAGGGGATGCAACTGCATTAGTTCCTAATGATGGGCTCAAGGGTCCCTAAAACGTGCCCACATATAATCTGCTGGGTGACGGAGGTCTGGGAGCAAACAGTGACCTTAGTGGTAAGAAAGGCCCCATATGCTCACGCACTACCGCTGCGTTGGTTGAAGGGTTTCCAGAATATCCAAGAGGTCATGGTCTCTCGAAGTGGCAAGAAGGAGTTGTGGGACTGCGGGGATCTATACAGAACGGCACGTTCATGACCTCTCAGGAAGCCCAGGGCTAGTTTCAAGTGCCACCGGGGCAATTTCTGCAGTACGCCAAAATATTGCACACTGTACGCGAGATGTGAACAACATTTCCTTATGAACCCGGAGAGTACTTCACGTTGGTAACATTGCTAGACCTGGGTCTAGTCGAGGGCTCATCTACCACATATATAATACATTAAATGAGGACCGGAGGTTAAATCTAGACATAATTAGGGCAAGATGGGATGATGACCTGCCTGTCCCGTTGACAGACAGTGAGTGGAAGAGAGCACTGGCACAGGTAGCAGAAGCTACAAGTAATGCACGGTTCAAGTTAATCCAGTTCTCTTACCTAAACTGAACATACCTGACCCCTCAGTGGCGAGTGCGGTTCACCCCAGGGTTGTCTTCTGCGTGACCGCGATGTGGCATGGGCCTGCCACTTTCCTTTGTGGGAGCAGACAAATCCAGACCATGTGATCTGGATTTGTCCCCTCCTACAACGGTACTGGCACCAGGTGGTGCTGTCTGTTAGCACAGCCTCAGCGGTGCAAATCGACACTTCCATAAAACACTATATTCTGGGTGTGCTTCCGACGCCCAAGAAAGGGACTAAGATATGCTATAAGTTTGCACTACTAGCACTGGTCCTGGTGAAACAGAGGTTAGCGATCCACTGGATACACTCAGCACCACCCACGTGGAAAAAATGGAGGGATGACCTGCGGGAGTGGGGGGTAGCTGAGTCATGTCACCTCAGAGCAGTACGGAACGATGAGAATTCGGAGAACGATCTCCTGGAATGGGGACCAATGTTGACTGAACTGTCCACAGCAACAAATGAGAGTGAGAATGAGAGCACGCATACCTCGCCGAGCACTGGGTCCACTCGAACACCTGTCGATGCAACACCGCCGCACGTGCCCCCTCACACCATGAACACATGACTCACAAACAAGTTATGAGTGCACCACAAGTTTCTTACCTATGTCAGAGGTACTGTGCCACCTGTCTGTCCCTGCCACGAGGGTGACGGGAGGGGGGTGGAGGTTGGATATGGGGGGATCTAGAGTCCCTATTATGATTATTGTTGTTCCTCTATTGTTTTAGGATGCTGGTCCTATTGATAACAAAATGAAAATTGGACTGCTGCAATAAATGAAGGTAACTCGGCTCACGAGATTCAGCACAACAATGGGATGTCAGTTTAAAAGCATTGGATGCATATGGGCTATAGATGTTGAAAATATACATGCATGTCCCCAGTTCTGGATAAGCTAGAAGCAGTGATTAATAAAAATACGTTTAAAGAAAACAAATGCAATGGTTTCAAGTTCTCTATTCTTTGTTGCATTAAAACAGCCACAAGTCTGATTTCTGATAGTGCTGGCATCAGATAAGGTCTCACATTTAGTATCAAAAGGCTTCAGAGCCAAGTGAATCTGCAATTGCTTTAAATCATCAGATTACTTTTTTACATTTTCACACAAAACAAATATTCCATTTTTCAAACCATAAATAATAACATGCAAATCATAAAAAGGCTCTTAATTGAACTCTAACTTTGGGGCACAATGCATATGCAATGGCATCAACCACGGCATCAACAGGATTGTTTTTTAGGAGCCACACTATCCTTAGTAATAAAGTGAACCAAGTAGGCTACAAAGTCAACCAACATTTTTCACTTCTCCAGGGAAATTGTCAACCTATTCTCTTTGAAAACTCATAACACTTCAAACAATGTTTAATCATACTCAGCTTTAAGTGGACCAAATATTATAATTTCATTTTGGAAATAAGACACATTAGATAAACTGGTGAATAGCTTGTCGAAATACAGCTGGCACCGGCACCAGACCAAAAGGCATGCATCTGAATTTAAGTGTGCTTTCCGGAGTAATAAATGACGTTAATGACTTAGCGTCTTGTGCAAGGTTATCTGATGACAAATCAAGCCCTGAAAAAATAGTTGTGTATTGTTTCAACCTTGCGCGCCACCCGCGCGAGGTCAGTGCGCGCCAGTTGTCTCGCGCTGCCAGTTGGCACGCAAGCTCGTTTGATGTTTGACAGTTGGTGAACTACAGTTGGGGCTACCGTCGCGAGAGTACGTCCTTTGTGCTTGCACACACGTCTGTGCCCATCTGTGGGAACTTTACATTGAATTGAAATAAACTTACCTTTCAACTATTCATCGGCTTGTGATATCACTACATTCATCATGGCGACGAGCTGTATCATAAGGTCCCACACAGCACCCACGCGGAAGAAAAAGTGAAGTAGACGACACTGGCCACATAAGACTTCTTTCGCTTCAGCAACGTGAGCAGATCTCTTAGGAATTGGGCCGTGTGGTAACCGGATGCTTTCTGCTGAAAGATTTACACAAGATCCCTGCCTGCACCTGACGTAGCGCACGCTGGTAGGACCGCAGGAATCAAGGGGGAGGCTGGGCGGATTGCTTCAACACTTCTTCCGGCAACGCACTCCCATTCTATGGAGTTTGGTTGCCTAGGTGATACTGAAGCTTTTTGCCTAATGTTCATCTCCCCGGCTCAATCTGAGAGTTGTTTCACGCTCACACTTCTTGTTACGAAGACGTGCGGAGCTCTATATTCTTATCACCTCAAGGATTTCAGGTACTTTTTAAATTTTTATTAATACATCCCGCTGTCTGTACATAGCAATTATTTTCACACGCACATTGTTGCACACATTTATAACGTAAGAGCATGCACCTACTAACACGGTGACACGCACACCAGGTCTGTTTTAAGGGAAGTTGCTCTACGGATTTTCAGAGATATCCACACCTTTTATTACTCTACTGCCAACTTACAGCGTGCACTTATATTCACGGTGGCACACACACCACTTTCATTGAGAAATCCATCAAATTTAAAATTAAATTCTTTGAAGTCCTTCTATTGTTGCAACGTAATAGCGTGCACTTACTACACAGTGACACACACACCATATCAGTTTATTGGATCTTTTCATTAAGAAGTTACAGTGAGACACTCTCCTATATCATACATATTTTAAGTAAATAATTTAAATCTATTTACGGCTGTATACTTTTATCAATGGCATGCATGCAGTTTAGCCTCTACCTCCATTTTTAGACTCTCCTGGAGAACCCCCTGTCAAATGGAGACAATGGCTCGATGCATTTGAGACCTATTTAGGGGCAATTGGGGTCCACAGGTTCAGACCAGAAAGAAAGAATTCTTACTCTTACACTCCTTGGGCTTTGAAGGGAGGGCTACCCTTAAACATTTGCCTGAGACAGAAGTTGTAGAAGGTGACGAGCCAGACGGATACCAAAGCACCATAAGGAAATTAGCGAAAAGATATGATGTTCAGTCTAGTGTAGTTGTTTTGAGACACAAATTCTTCAAACGTGTCTGAAAGAATGATGAAGACATTGACACTTACATATCTGCGCTAAGGAAAATGATTGCTGATTGCGAATTTGAAAACTTTAGTGAGCAGTTAGTTCGTGATCAGTTCATAAGTCAATGTTCCGACAGAGCTATTAGACAAAGGTTACTGTCGTTGGAAAACCCAACCTTGGAAGAGTCCATTTGCATAGCCAAGAGTATAGAAACTTCCCAGGTTTCGGTGAAGGAACTTGAAAGCAAGTCTACAGAAGTAGTTACGCCAGTACACGTTACTAACTACAAGAGAAACAGAGATGCCACACAATCTAGTTTTTTCAGAAGAACTGACATTTGTTTTAGGTGTGGTAATCCAGTTCATACAAACAATGGTAGACCATGTCCTGCAAAAAAATGTAGTGTGTCGGCCGTGTGGAAAAGTAGGTCACTTGGACAAAGTATGCCAGAGTCATAAAAGAGAAAATGTAAAGATAAGATGTGTCAAGGACAACATTGATACAGAGGATGAAGATCCGTTGGAAGAGCTGAAAGAAATGATTCTAGTTGTACAGGACAGTGATATCAGGACAGGAGATCCTAATGACTGTGTAGACCCCTACGTTGAGATAACTGTCGGAGAGAAAAAGTTACGTCTTCTTGTTGATTCAGGTGCACGCATCAACATGATTACTGAATCCCTCTTTAAAGATAAATGGGGGAACAGGCCGTTACTTCCCCCGGATTGTGCACCTGTGTCATATAAAGGACAAAAAATAGACCTCATGGTTATTTTGAAGACGTTATGTTGCCATACATGGGTTGAATATCCTTGGGTGGTTTCACCAGGGGTTGTTTGACATGATGCTATGCCCTGGCTCAAAGGAACAAGTCTTAGCAATTCGAGATGTGAACAGATGTGGAGAAGCTCCTTAATAAATATCCAAAGGTCTTCTCTGGTGAACTGGGTAAAATCAAAGGTTACAAACATAGAACAAAAGTAAAAGAAGACTCTATCCTCATAAAACATAAATTGAGAAGTGTTCCGTTTAGTATAAGAGAAGATTTGGAAAAAGAACTGGTGTCCATGCACAAGAGAGGAGTGATCGAGCCTATAGACTCTTCTGATTGGTCTTCTCCATTAGTAGTAGCACGAAAAAAAAGATAATGAGCTTAGGATTTGCATTGACTTGCGCAGTTTGAACAAAGTTATTTGGGTTGACTCGCACCCTCTACCAAACATATCCGAAATGTTGGGCATTGTAGCAGGAGCAAAAATCTTCTCCAAACTCGATCTGGCGTCAACATATTACCAGGTCGAACTAGAGAAGAAATCACATCATCTCACAGCATTTAATTCTCCCCTACATGTTAAAATTTTGTCGCATGCCGTTTGGCCTTGCATCGGCAGCTTCAGTTTTCCAGCGCTTGATGGTTAATCTCCTCAAAGGAATAAAAAAAGTGGCAATTTTCCAAGATGATGTACTAATATACCCTGCTGACCAGTCCGAACATGATGCAACGTTGGGTCAGGTTCTTTCAACATTTCAAGCCTATGGAATTGTGCTTAAGCGTGACAAATGTGTGTTCTCCAAAGACTCTGTGGAATACCTGGGCCACATAATCTCTAGCAACGGTGTCATGCTTAAACCCAGCCTTGTGCAATCAATAGTGGATGCCCTAGCCCCAAAGGACTATTCATGGTTCATATATGATTATGCCACCAGAATACGCCCCATATCTAATTTACTGAAACATCAGACTGAGTTTGTATGGAATGAACAATGTAAACTCGCATCCAAATGGCTCAAAACACAACTCATCTCCGTCAAAGCTCTAAAAGCATTTGATTCCTCAGTACGCTGCACAGTAACTGTAGATGCTAGCTGTTATGGTCTGGGTGCAGTCCTGACACAGGATGTGGGTACCCAAGAACACACCATTGGTTTCGCAACGAGGGTATTGAGACACGCGAGCTCGTTTGATGGTTGACAGTTGGGGCTACCGTTGCAAGAGTGCGTCCTTTGTGCTTGCACGCACTTCTGTGCCCGTCTGTGGGAACTTTACATTGAATCAAAATAAACTTACCTTTCAACTATTCATCAGCTCGTGATATCACTACAGGTTGCCTCGTTGATCGTCATCATGATCTCACTGATGTGTGGCAGTGATAGTGATCTACCAACACATTATCATGTAGATCTCTCAGATATACACACAGGGCCCGATTCACAGAACTAACTTAAGACAAAATCCCAAACTTACTATCATTTTAGTATTCACAGAAGGCACCTACTCATTTTGGTATTCACAGAAGGCACTTACTCATTTCGGTATTCACAGAAGTTAGGAGTCCTAACTTTAGGACTCCTAAATGCCTTCTGTGAATACCGAAAGTGTTAAAATTAGGATTTTTCTCAATTTAGTAGTAGTAAAGTTAGGACTCCTAACTTTAGGACTCCTAAATACCTTCTGTGAATACCGAAAGCCTTAAAATTGGGATTTTTCTCAGTTTAGTAGTAGTATAGTTAGGACTCCTAACTTTAGGACTCCTAAATGCCTTCTGTGAATACCGAAAGCCTTAAAATTGGGATTTTTCTCAGTTTAGTAGTAGTATAGTTAGGACTCCTAACTTTAGGACTCCTAAATGCCTTCTGTGAATACCGAAAGCCTTAAAATTGGGATTTTTCTCAGTTTAGTAGTAGTAAAGTTAGGAGTCCTAACTTTAGGACTCCTAAACTGAGAAAAATCCTAATTTTAAGACTTTCGGTATTCACAGAAGGCATTTGGGAGTCCTAAAGTTAGGACTCCTAACTTCTGTGAATACCGAAGTGAGTAAGTGTCTTCTGTGAATACCAAAATGAGTAAGTGCCTTCTGTGAATACCAAAATGGTAGTAAGTTTAGGATTTTGTCTGAAGTTAGTTCTGTGAATCGGGCCCAAAGCCTCTTGTTGCCATTGAACTTTCAGGCGAGCACAGCAGAAGATAATTATTCAGAAGCTTCTATCTCTTGCATGACTACTCCTGGTTCTAACTCCTTTCTCACATCAATGTTGATAGACAGATTCACTCCTCACTTGGTTCTTTGGCAACTTTTGTGTCTTTGGTTTGGCGTTCAATGTAAAGAGTGATTTTATGTATAAAACATTTAGTTATACCAAAGCTTTCTCAAACACTTTGGAAAACAACTATTCCCACCAACAACGCACGTCTGCTCCTTCGATTGACATTTTAATATTATTCATAACCCCAAACCTGATTTCTGTGATTAGGATCGATTTTGATACTCTATTCCCTCTGTTGTAGCAACCATAAAACATAAGCTTTCTTTTGCTGCAGCGTATCTATAGGTTTCTTGACATGACCGCAGATAATGTGATACTGCTGGACATCTCAGTTCCCTTCGTCACTGCTCATACACACCCCCATACGCACTATGTCTTCAACACAGATCACACACACCCTGGAGTATCTTATGACTGTTACTGCCAAAGGCGTGCACTCGTTCTCCTCCTACATTTCCAACCAATACCAGTTTGTTCACATGGGCACCTGAAGGTCCCAAAAGATAATGGTATAATGACTTTGTGCTGCATATTTTTGCTTTCATTTGGCAGCCTGCGCTGCAGCACCTAATTAAAGAGCACGGAAGTTGGAGATGGCAAAATGCAGGGTGGGGAGGGCAGCAGGGGCACTGAGTGCATCCTCCGTAAAAAAAGGTTAATCACTGCAGGGTGAACTCTAGCATCAAGACTGTGTTGGTGTTTAACCTACAGTGTAATTTCTGCAAATCAAAGATAACCATCACCTGTGGAGTCCTCCGGTGTTCCATAATGCCCCTGTCATCTTTAAATTCTACATTGAGCTGCTTGCTATCTACTCACAGATAACAGCAACAATGTTCACCAATCTGATGATGATACACAACTCTACTTGCAAGTCTTCACTGCTTCAGATGTCCAATGCCTCAAACATTGCCTTCACATCATCCAGATCTGGTTGCCCAGTGCCTACCCCAAGCTTAACCTAAACAAGACAGAATTCATGCAGCTTGTCTAAGACAACAAACAAGAAACAGTACCAATCTGGCTTAATGACATGAACCTTGATGACTTTCAACCCCAATTTTCATTGGAAGACAAGTCACTTGGATTCAATCTGGACACCAACCTCACCCTCGAGGAATACATTGACAAAAACAAAAACAGCCCAGGACTCTCTTTTAAAGAAAGTAAAACCAGTTCTTTCAGAAAGGGACTTCAGAACTGCTGTTGAAAACCTTATACTCTTGCATCTGGATAGTTGTTACACCGTGCTCCTTGGTCTCCTAGACTGTAAGCTGGCACACCTTAAATCTATTCTACACGCTGCAGCATGTTTCATCCAGGGCATGAAGAGATGAGACTCCCATACTAATAGAACACTATTGGCTTCCCTTGTTGACCCACACTATCTTCGAACCCAGCTATATTGTTTGCAAAACCATCACGACCAGGACCCCCACTTATCTTGCAGTCAAGCTCACCCTCGCTGATGGTTTTCAGCACACCTTTAAACAGGGCACCACCAAACAGCAGACTAATTAGAGTGAAAAAGAAAGCCCCAAGGCAGCAGGCTATATCCCTCATGCAACATCCCTGTATCCATCAGGACCACTCCAACACTGCTCTAGTTTAGAAAACGTTCCTCTTTAAAGAACACTACATTAACCACCCACAAACCAGCTACCCCATTACTCACTGACTTAAAACTTGTCATTGACATGGTACAGCACTCCACTACCATTTTGGCTGGGTTGGCACAGCAGAAGTATTCATACGTACATATATATAACCCTTCAATTTGGCATCAGGTGGATTTAAAATAATTCTCTCAAACAAACTTAACGTTTTATAACTAATCGACATGTACCTGGCTTCTGAATATGCAAAGACATTCAACATTTCCCTACAATTTTAATTATACAATAAGGACTAACGTTCCTGGAGTTGCCTATTTTACAAATTTCCAGCGTGAATTCTTGAGGAATGTTTTCCCCTTTCATTTCATTAACCTGGCCTTAAATAATAAATATCCCCATATTTTTCTTGTAATTTACCTTCTACATACATAAGTATATTAACATTTACGTCTGAATTTTCCACAAAAATGCCCTACAGCAGGACACATTTTATCTGTAGGAACAAAAACTTCAACCCATGCCTGAAACACATAATCTCTTTATGAAAAGTCATGTCACTTTTATTTTGTGTTCCTCTTTTTTGTTTTTACATTAGAACAGCAACACTCTTACACCCAAATTTAATTTCCTTTCAGTTCGATCACACTATGTCCCCTGTAGATAATTAATTGATACATTGAGATGTTGTTTCAAATTATCATGCTATTTCGATTGTTTCTCTAAAGCCAGAGGGTTTGTCAGTAAAATTTTTCCTACCATCTTTAGGCAGTTTGTCCTAAAAAGAACTTGTTCTCTGATCATCTCATCAGGAATTACTCCATAATTGCAATTATTCTGTCAACAGATTCCCCTGGAAATTGTCCTCTTCCTAAAAACCTGTGTCTTGCCAAGATTTAATTGACCCTGTTGCCATAATGGGCTTTCAATTGCTTCTTCGCTATCTCACATTTGTCCCATTCGTCTTCGCCTTCTTTTTCAACTAATATAGAAGGCAAATGTTTAAGCACTTGACGTCCTTCTGCTCTTAAGCAATGCTTTAACATAACAATTTTCTTCCCAGGTAAACATTTTGTTCCCACCAATTGATTTAACATATCCTTTAACAGCTTCTCTCCATAGTTGCCATTCTAAGCTTAGTTCACCAGAAACAGCTAAGAATGCATTCAGTGGTAACTCTCCTTCCTTGATATTTCAGTTGTGAAGCTTTGTGAGCAATTGGGTTGTTGGTTGAGGGGGATGTGAGCCCTTCTCAAGCAACAGCCACAATCCTTGCCAGGGTGAACCACCAACTGTCACTAAATAAGTCTGTGCTTAAACCTCTGGTTGCTTGGCACAAAAGCAGTAAGGTTTAACTTAGAAGCAATGAGTAAAGTATGTATGCAGTGCACAAACAGCAATAAAGTGAAAACACAACACATAAAAAATTCCACACCTATTTCGAAATATAGAGAAAAATGTAATAAATTATTCAGCACCAAAACAACAAAAATACAATGTGTAAAACCTGAGATATGGAATTTCAAAGTTTTAAGGTAAGTATCTTGCCTAAAAGCACCAACTCTGTCACAAGTTCAGACCAGCTGTGATGGAGTGCAGGCTCTCTACATGGACCAGGTTAGTCCCACTGAGAAGTGCATCTTAGTACTTGATGCGGTGGATCGCACTGTGTCAGTTCTGATGAGGAGCTGTGAGGGTTGTGATGTGAGTTCCTGCATTGGGTTCCATCATACTGCGTCGGTTCCAATGAGGATTTGCAAGGACTCCGATTGCGAAGTCCTACACTGAGTTGCTTCGCGCTGCATCGGTTACCATGAGGAGCTGCAAGGGCTGTAATGTTGCATAGAGTTGCATTGCACTGTGTTGCTATCGATGAGAAACTGTGATGCAATGCAAAGTCTTGCATTGAACTGTGTTGAGTTGTATAGCGCTGAGATTGTTCTGAGAAAACCTCCTGTTTGGCCAGGAGGTGTACATTCAAATGCAAACCAAGGGTCTTGGACCAGAGGGAGCACCTCTTGCGGTCATGACTCACTCCAGCAGAGGCCAGCAGCAGGGTACGGGCACGTTCAGTTGAGTGTGAGCAGCTGGCAGATACAGGTCAGGACTCTGGGTCTTGTTATTTCCCTGTTGGTCAGAACAAGAGGTCAGTCAGCTAGCCCTTGGAGTCACTCTGGGGGTTCTGGGTTCGAGGACCAGGTCCAGTCTTCCCTCCTCAGACAGCAGGGCAGCAGGACAGTCCTTCTTGTAGCATGGCAGCAGGGCAGGAGAGCAGCCCTTCTGAGTCTTTCACAAGTCTAGAAGTGATCTGAAGAGTTGGTCAGAGGTTCCATTAATTATACCTTGTGCCAACTTTGAAGTTGGAGAAACCTTCCCACTTCCCTCCACATCTGGTTCTGGAATTTCCTGCCTCCCAGCCCTGGCTCCTCTGGGACTGATGTCACACAAGGCTAGTGTGAACTTATTTGTGTGTGGGCTGAGGCAGTGGTTTTGAAGTGCAGGTGTGACAAATGACAGCTCCTCCCCTCTCATCAAATCTGCATGGCCGATCCTGCCAACACCAAGGCCCACAATTCATTGTCTGTCTCTGATGAATGCCAAGGGCCAACTGCCAACTACATATAGTCATGTGGCCTAAGAACAGGTTGCAGGCACCAAATGGGTAGGACAAGAAAATGCCAACTTTCTAAGAGTTTTGAAAAAATAGGAATCTGACCACCTCATTATGTGTCCTGCTATTTATTTAAGCAGAATGAGGACCAATATATTTCTTTTATTGGTCCTAGCTATTTTTCTCTGAACATTTTCATATTCAATAACACATTTATATCAATTAATCATTGGTTGCCTGAACATAAAGTGATACATATAATGGTTTACACTCATTAGTTGCCTGTACATAAAGTGATACATATAATGGTTTACACAACAATAAAAAACAAATTCATACAGCAATACACCTTTACACTGTTGATGAAATTTCACTTTCACTGTTGATGAAATTTCACAAATTCATATGACAATATACCTTTTCACTGTTAATGACATTTTCACAATGTATGTATTACACCATTGATTTATCGAACCAAAAATCACAAGAAACTCCTTAACATCACTATTTCTCATCTTTTTGTAGGGTTCCTTATTCCATGGGGTTAAGCTCTGGGCATTCTGCGACATAAGGCTAAGTGGCATGATAGGGAAATTCAGACTTCATGTCCCAGAATGCCCAGAGCTTAACCCCATGGAATAAGGAACCCTAAAAAAGATGAGAAATAGTGCCTGTGACGTTCACTTAACAGTAACACAGTAGTAACATGAGCATGGAGCAGGGGAGGAGAGCGAGCCTTTGTGAAAGATGTAGCGTGGTGTCCATGAAATGGGTGCCACACTGAGCCAAGATAAAGTGCGGTGTCCATTAGGCGAGTGCCGCACTGAACTGAGGAAACACTGTTCAAATCGAAAAAAAGTCCCTGAACAGAACGTTAAATAGAAAAAGCAGAAGCTGACAAGTCCTGAGAAATATTCCAGAGGAGTGAACAACTTGGGAAAAGGCAGTACCAGGAAGCCAAATTACCCACTAGCAAGCAAGGATCTTTATAAGGAAACTGGCTAGACAAATCTAAAGCAATGGGAGAAGTCATAGCCCACAAAGTACATACAACAGATTATCCTGACAGGTCAAGCGCTGTTTAGGCTCAACCTAAAAAGGAAGTTATAAGCCTGGCAAGGGGTTTATTTTTCCAGGTCAAATTAGTAGTTTGAAACTGCACAACAAGCTGCAATAGCAGGCCTGAGACATGTTTTTTAGAGCTACTTAAGTGGGGGTACAAGAAGTGCTCAGACCCACAAGTAGCATTTAATGTAAACGCCTTGAATACTTGTAGTGCCCTTTTACTAGGGACTTACAAGAAAATTAAATATGACAATTTTTCAATGTTTAAAGGGGCAGGAACAATTACTTTAGCACTGGTTAGCATGGGTAAAGTGTGCACAGTGCTAAAATTTAAAACCAACAAAAACAACTTCAGCCAAGCAGGAGGAGTGTAGGCAAGAGAACTACCACTCAAGTGTGTCAAGTCCAACAAGCTTGAGGAAAACTAAGGCAATAGTGGCTATACAATTGTTCTTCTAAAAAAAAAAACCTCATACAGATTTTCTCTTAATGGTGCTCTTTTTTTCTCATGCTTTTTTTCAAATAAGGAATTCTTGACTGAAAACAGTATCACATCCGTTGATTCCTCATTAACTATAGACAGTTTTAGTTTGGTTATATTCTTTCACACAGGAGCAAATCCATTATCTTTATAGCATTGTCATTTAAGGTGCTCATACAGTGGATCACTATGCCTCAATGTATAAACTCATCTGCTGTGTTGATCGCAGTATGCACTTGTCACCAGAATAGTCGAATGCACACTGAGCATGTGTAGCACATTGACGTGGTGACGTTCTGTGTCTTCATAGGTACTGGAAGCAGGAGTGCCAGGGTGCCTCATCACCTCAAAATATCCATGCTGGTGTTCAGGAGGTAAATCAGCAGTAAAGATGCCATTAAATGTAGCTTTTATCTTGTCACATTCTCTGTCCCTCTAAAGAACGCAGTCATATATCAGGCTATATCTTTGGACAAATTGCTGCGTATTCTCTTAACATGGAGATTTGTGTTTACTTTTCTATCTCCATCTTCAACTACTCCGGAAAGCCAGAAACTCATACAATAAAAGTATTCTACAATCAAAAAAAGACTTCTTCAAATCAGAACTAGAGAATGCCAAAAATAGACCAAAAAAGCTCTTCGAAATTCTGAAACAACAATCAAACAAATTAGCCAAATCCTCACTCATAACATCGTCTTCACAGCTGAGTAGTTAAGAATTTTCCTCATTCTTCGCAGGAAAAGCGAATTCCCTCCAACTCGAACTTAGTATGGCGGCAATCAACTCAGCCACCCCAAAGATCATTCAAGCCATTAACCTGGTACAACATAAGCTAACTCTGCCCAAAAATAACTCTCACTGGTCTACTTTCAAACTTTACAATCTCAATGACATCACCAAAATTCTAGCGACTACCAAACTCAACAACCACTTCAATAACCCCGTCCCCTCAAATTGCCTACCCCACATCTACCATATCATCTCCCCTCTCTGGACCAAAATCATCAATGCCTCGCTAACACAAGGTCAATTCCCGGACTGCCTAAAAACTGGCCAAGTCACCCCTATCCTAAAAAAACCAACAGCTAACAACTCCGACCCCAACAACTTCCGACCAATAACCAACATTCCCATGCTAGCAAAGGTCTTGGACAAATGTGTTCAGCAACAACTGAGCCAACACATCACAAACTTCAATCTACTGAACATCCACCAATCGGGTTTCAGACCTGGCCATAGCACAGAAACAGTCATCCTGCACATAGTAGACGATGCCCTCCTAGCTCTTGACCGCAATAAAACCTGCCTACTAGTCCTGCTCGACCTCTCATCAGCCTTCAATACGGTCAATCACGACAAACTTCTAAGAAGACTAGAAAACAGGATGGGTTTATCTGGCACAGTCCTTCTATGGTTCAAATCCTTTCTGGAAAACAGAACGTAATCGTACATGACCAACAAGATTCTTTCTCTCTCCTCGCCTAACCTACTAGGAGTACCACAAGGCTCTACCCTATCCCCCAAACTATTCAACTTATATGTCGAGCCACTTAACAATGTACTACAGCAGGTGAACATCTCCTACCACATGTACAGGGATAACACACAACTTTACATTAAGATCACCTCCATTGAAAAAAACTGTCCAATGGTTAACGACCAACTTCCTCAAGCTAAACTCACAAAAAACTGAATTTCTTTTAATCTTCCCCCCCAATAACTCCAGAGAAACAAAGGATAAGACCAAAATGATCACTGCTCTGAATTGCACGCCAACGTTGGTGGACTCCACAATATCACTTGGGATCCCACTGGATAAGAACCGTAACATGCAAACTCACATGAACTTGATGGCTAAAAATGCCCGCTTTCATCTCAGAAAAATGAAGCCATTCATCGAGAACCCGGACCTCAAAACTGCAGTTCAGTCCTTAGTCATATCGAGGCTGGAATACAGATGTTCTACCCTCTCAGGGCTTCCCAAAATCTCAACCGCCCCTCAAAAAGCCTGTCTCAATGCCGCAGCAAGACTCAAAACAGGATCTAGGCAATTTGACCACACCTGAAGGCACTCAACTGGCAACCCTATAAAGCTTGAATTCACTTAAAGATGGCTTGCATCACTCACAAGGCGTTACACCACAACACCCCCCAGTACCTAGCCCAAAAACGTACCTTATCTGGAGGAAACAGACATTCTAGGAGCACAGATAATCTACTCCTGAAACCCTCGCGGTTCAACAAGACTAAAAACTCCAACAGAGCATTTTCTGGAACGGCGCCAAGAATTTGGAACTCGCTTCTGCCATTCATCAGAAAAATCGCCTCAACACCTCTCTTTAAAAAGGAAGCAAAATTATTCTTGATGAGTTAAATTCCTCCCTTTAATCCGCACAAACACCACACCAGCTTACTACCTAAAACTTGCCTATACTCTCCGTCCTCTAACATTTCGAAGCTAAGACTTGCACAATCTCGAATTGATTCCTATTGCGCAGAACAATTTTCTATTCTGCTTTTATCCCCCGAACTCTGTTATTCTATGTTGTTACTTTGTATGCTATGTTTTTGTATGCCATGTTTTTACTAAATGTGCTATTCACACCTTGTTCACTTGGTAAAGCGCTCTGATACTCTACCTTGGGTCTGGTTCGCGCTATAGAAAACTCTAAAAATAAATAAATATCTTTAACTGCAAAGTTAGAAGATTTTGTAAATTGAACTATCTGACACTCTTGCAGGTGTTCAGGGAGTGTAAAAGGAAAGGCTGTAGAATGTCCGTTTTTTTCTAACATACAACATTTAAATTCCTGTTAATGAGCTGAAGAAATATTTCAAATGAATCAGCAGTTAGGAAAGCACAAATGAAACACATTTTTCTTGTAATTCGAAAGTGTGATGGAAACAAAGATTTTAATATGATCAAAACAATTCAAGTTACTATGTGTACTGCAAGAAAAACTTATTTGTTGAAACCCTATTTCCATTATTGTTTGTGTACTATGTAGTTTTATCAATAAAACAGCACGTCCTTGAAAATTTTGTGGCCAATTCAATGGGGAAAATGGTGTTTGTAAATGACAGTGCACTACCACACCGTGGGGCATATTTACAATAATTTGGCAGAGCTCGGTGTCACTCCAAAATTGGTAACGCCGCACTCCAACAGTTTTAAAATGCAGGGATGGACCGTATTTGCAAAAATACAGCACACCCCTGCATTTCCCCTAGCGCTGGTGCCAAAAAAGTTGCTTAGCACCAGCACAGGCACCCTAGATCCATTTTGCTGGGTGCCTGTGCTGCAACGGTGATTATACAATCCTCACAGAAGATTTGCTGTATCCATGTGTGCTGCAGAATGCAGTGCACGTGGAAAGAGCAATATACGAGGAGATATAAAACATTTCTCCTCGTATCGCCTGTTTAAGACCAGGTTTTTCCTGATCTCATTTTTGGCGCTGCCCCATACCGTGTAAATATGGGGCAGCATCAAAAAGCAATGGGTGTTGTGGCGGAACACACATTGCAACATCCATTGCACGCCCCTTTCACACTAAGTGCTACATGAATAGGGACATTATTTACAAGGTGGCATTACGCCACGTTAAGTGTCTTACCGCTGCCTTGTAAATAAGGCGAAGGACTTAACACCACCATAACATTGCAAAATGTGACGTTCTGGTGGCACTAACTCCTTATCATTATCACTGTTAGGCCATGCAGCTTTGGGGATCAACCTAACTGATGCCACACATAGCAGATATCAAGTCACCTCACAGTGTAGGCAATTTTAGTTTCACTTTGCCACAAGTGATGCAGCCACGTTATGATTCTACTCTACCAATCAGCCAGACAGCAGAACAAACACACGCTGCCCCCTGATTTTTGCCTCACTCATTCCCAACACAAATATATAGCAGCTAAGCCAAAGTGTTTATATCAGCGGGTTTTCTCAGTACCTGGAGATACAACCAACAAACGAGGGTACCACTAGCAACTTTTTGCATATGGAAATCTCAGTGGTTCTTGCCTTGTTTAGAATCCTGACCACCACCACATTCTAGCTGTGACATAACAAATGCCCCCGCAGCCCCCCTTGGTGCGGGAGGCTCCCGAGCTCCAGGGTGTCGTGACCTGGGCACAGGGCACAGGGCACTAGGACCCTGGACCCGACTGTGTGGGAAATGGTCAGGGAACCGGACACCACTTCCGGTCAGGGGGTGGGGGACGGACAGACACGGGAAGACCAGGGACGAAGCAGGACGCGTGAGCATATGCTGTAAGAACAAATAAAGGTACCTGAACACGGACACTGACTCCTGTCGTACTTCACCACCACGACACGACAACTGGCGACAGAAGGTGCGATCATCGGCGCGTGAGTCCATTGCGCCCAGGAGCGACGAGAAGACGCCAGGAGCCCACCCTGAGTCAAATGCAACAATAAAGATTGCGGAGAAACGGCGCGGGAGCCCACCCCGGCCGTAACAAACAGCGGAAAGAAAGAAGTGACCCGGCCGTGACTGCAAGCCGGTAAGGACAACAACAAGAAGCGCGCGTGTGAGCAAACGTATGAAAATCTCGCGCGAGATCTCGCGAGAAGGCAGCCATTTCAGAGTCAGGCGAAAGCGGCCAATCAGCGCCGCGGAAGGCCCGGCGGCCATCTTAGAGTCAGGCGGAAACTCACAAGGTCCCCGCGATCTCGCGAGACCTGGCGGCCATTTTGAAAACAGGCAAAATCAACGAATAAGGAGCGAGAAAGGCTTGGCAGCCATTTTAAAGTCAGGAAATAAACGAAAAAACAGAAAATAAAGTGGGAAAAGAGATTGTAAGGACTAAAGAAGAAGAAAAAGTGCATCAACAAAGGAAATAGATAAAGAAAAAGGGGAATAAAGCAATTTAGAGTAAAACAAAGTACAGAAAAGAAGTAAAAGTGCGGCAACCGCAGAAAGAAAGCAGAAAGAAGAAGAAAAGCTGCGAAAAACAAAGAGACAATAATGTCTGAACAAGCGAGTGACAAACCTAGCGCTCAATACCGTAGACCGCTTCCATTCAACCTTTCAGAACCACAAGTAGGCATAAGATGGGAGCGATGGGTTCGCAAGTTCGAACGATACATGCGCGCCACGGACGTAACAGACGCTAAGCAGCTGGATCTATTTTTAAATCTCGTAGGGGACGAAGTAGATGACCTACTAGTCACATTCCCTGATGACCAAACGGCAACATACAAAGGGCTAATAAAGTGCCTCTCAGACAGATTTGATCCACAAAGAAACATTGATTTCGAAAGATACACCTTCGCAATTGCATTTCAACACACAGACGAGTCCCTTGATGACTTCGCGACAAGACTGCGCAAACTGGTCACACACTGCGAATTTGACAAGTTCGACAACGAACAAGCAATTCGTTTGCGCATCATTGAGGGATGTAGGTCAATGGAATTTCGCACACGAATTCTGAAGGAGCCGACTTCGCTGGAGAAAATTCTAACGATGGCCAGGGCGGAAGCGAGGGCGACGGCACAAGCAAAGCAGATGGAGCTTGGCAAAGAGAGGCGAATGGAGCAAGCAAACCGCATGGTCGGAAGCAGCCGTGCGAACAATTGGAAGAAAGAGAACAATGAGCAACCGCCAAGGAAACAACATGAAAAAACATGCTACAGATGCGGACTTGAGTTCCCACACACCGGCGTGTGCCCGGCAATGGGTCAGACATGCAGAAAATGCAACAGGAGCAATCATTTTGCTAGCGCGTGTCTGGGCACACAATTCAGAAGTGAGTTCAGAAGTGAGAGAGGACGACCGGGAAGACAACGAATGACGACAAACAGATATGCCAGGCACATGGAGACGGCAAACCGCAGCTCGTCAACTGAATCTGATGGAGAGGTGGTGCAAGAAAACGTAGGACGACTATACTTGATGTCCGAAGGTGCCTCTGCTGAAGAAGACAAAGGGCGAGAAAGCATCCACCTAATAAAGAAAGATCAAGTACAAAAGACAGCAACGGTGAACATAGATGTGGGACAACACAAAACATGCTTCGTGTTAGACAGCGGCGCCACGTGCAACATCATGTGTGCATCAGAATATGAAAAGATGGAGATAAAGCCGGCGCTAGTGCCATCCACGGTTGACGTATACACGTGGGGATCAAAAAAACCAGTGATCAACATGGGGAAATTCACAGAGACACTCATATACAAAGACAGATCAAGAAAAGAAGACATACATGTACTGAAAGGTGACGTACCAGCACCATGCTTACTAAGTAACGTTACAGCACAGATGATGGGTCTCCTCGCAATGACATACCACATGTCAGAGAAGAAAAACATCCTGAGAGACTATCCAAGGATCCTACATGGACTAGGAAAACTGAAAGGACGACAAATAACACTGCACATCAATGAAGCAGTAAAACCAGTAGCTCAACATCACAGGCGAGTACCGATACACCTGCAACCGCAAGTCGAGGAAGAAATACAAGCATTACTAAATCAGGACATCATAGAGCCGGCGGACGGACCAACGCCATGGGTGTCCCCGATAGTGGCAGTCCCAAAAAAGAACACATCAAAAATTCGCATCTGTGTAGACATGAGGATACCAAACACAGCAATTGAACGAGAAAGACACCCTGGACCACACCTAAATGACATGATCAGCTGCCTCACTGGCACATGCCGATTCTCAAAGCTGGACCTGTGCAAAGGATATCATCAGCTAGAGCTTGACCCACAGTCAAGATACATTACGACATTCTCCACACACATGGGTCTATTTCGGTACAAGCGGCTGAGTTTTGGCATCTCATCGGCGGCAGAAATATTTCAAGAAACAATACGGCAAGTCATAAGGCCAGTAAAAAACAGCCTCAACTACAGTGATGACATTTTGGTATTTGGTCGAACAGATGACGAGCATGACAAAGCATTGCGGGACGTATGCTCCGAACTGCAACAGTCAGGTCTAACACTGAACGAAGACAAGTGCGAAATAGGAAGAAATGAACTGGTGTTCTTCGGACACATCTTCTCAAAAAAAGGGATGCGACCAGATCGCAGCAAAGTGGAGACGCTGGAAAAAGCAAAACCTCCGAGCGATGTTGCAGAAGTGAGGTCATTTCTGGGGCTTGCCAGTTACTGTGCGAGGTACATTAAAGACTTTGCCACGGTAAGCACACCATTGAGAGAATTAACGAAACAAGGCCAGACATTCATGTGGACCGAAGACTGCAACAAAGCATTTGAGGCCATCAGACATGCAGTGGCAGCGGTGGACCATCTGGCATACTTCGATCCCCTGCTGTGCACAGAACTGACGGTGGACGCCAGCCCGGTGGGGTTAGGAGCGATCCTGGCACAACATAGACCAGGTAAAGAGTCCCCAAGAAACATAGTGGCATACGCAAGCAAAAGCCTGTCTGAAATAGAGAAGGCATACTCACAGCCAGAAAAAGAAAGTCTCGCAGTAGTATGGGCATGCGAACACTATCACATGTTCATATATGGGAAACCATTCACCATCATAACGGATCATCAGGCCCTAGTAACGATCTATGGAAATCCCAACGCGAAAATACCACCTAGAATAGAAAGATGGGGCATAAGGCTCATGGACTACAACTTCAAGATTGTGCACAAACCAGGGAAAGAGCATAACCCGGCAGACTACATGTCGAGGCACCCGTTGCCACAGACAACTGAAACAACATCAATAGCGGAAGAATACCTGAACTTTGTACTTAAACAAAACACGCCAGGATCAATAACGATGGCAGAGTTGGAGCTCGAAACAGGGCGGGACACCACAATGCAGGCGGTCAAAATGGTAACTAGACAACAGAGATGGAGGCATGTCAACAACAACAGCATCATGGAAAACGGAGTGATAAAAGAAGAAATGTTGGCGTTCAAAAAGATTAATGAAGAGCTATCAGAGACAAAAAATTGCATAATAATGCGAGGAACAAGAATAGTGATACCAAGAGCTCTGCGGAGACAGACTGTAAACTTAGCGCACGAATCACACAGAGGCATGGTGGCAACAAAGAAACTACTACGGGAGAAAGTGTGGTTCCCGGGTTTGGACAATATGGTGGAGGCCACCATCACAAACTGCCACATCTGCCAAACGACGGGGCAGCCAGCAAAACCAGAACCATTAAAAATGTCAAAACTACCGCAGGCAGTGTGGACAGAACTGGCAGCAGACTTCTATGGGCCTCTGGAAACGGGCAACTACCTGCTCGTGATAATTGATGAATTCTCCAGATTTCCCATCGTGCGACAAGTATCGTCAACATCAGCAAGCGCAACGCTGCCCACTCTGGACGACATATTTGCGGCGTGGGGATCCCCACAAACATTAAAGACAGACAATGGTCCACCATTCTCAGGAGAAGAATTTCGAAAATTCATGGACTATTTAGGGATCCACCACAGGAAAATAACGCCGCTGTGGCCACAAGCCAATGGCATGGTGGAAAGATTTATGGGGAACATAAAGAAGGCTGTCCAAAGAGCAAAGCTGGCGCAGATATCAATAGGACAGGCTCTGTGTCAAGTACTAAGGGACTATCGGAACACTCCTCACAGCTCCACAGGACGGTGTCCCGCGGAGCTAGTTCTCGGCAGATCAAGCAAGACGAGGCTACCGCAGATGGAAGCAACAACAATGCCAGAACACAGCAGCGTCGCCATCAAAGACAAAGAGGCCAAGGATAAAATGAAGACATATGCCGACGCAAGGAGACATGCCACTCCTGCACACCTCAAGCAAGGCGATACTGTTGTGGTGCGGCAGCGACAGTTAAGAAAATCGGACAGCCCGTTCTCAAAGGAGCCATTGACGGTGACAGAGGTAAAAGGGCCCATGGTAACAGCATCAGCAGGACGTTACCATATCACACGAAACAGCTCACACTTCAAGGAACTAAAGATCATGGACGAAGACGGAAAGGATGTTGCAACAGGAGACGCAGGCCTAAGACAGAATGAAGAGGAGCAGATGGACAAAGGAGAAACACGCCAAAGAAGAGAGGGCAAAAGACCAAAGAGACTGATTGAAGAAATGTAAGGAGGGCTCTCTCTCTCCCTCTCTCTCTCTCTCTCTCTCTCTCTCTCTCTCTCTCTCTCTCTCTCTCTCGCTCTCAACTATATCTCTGTCTTTTCTGCGACAAAGGGGGAGATGTCGTGACCTGGGCACAGGGCACAGGGCACTAGGACCCTGGACCCGACTGTGTGGGAAATGGTCAGAGAACCGGACACCACTTCCGGTCAGGGGGTGGGGGACGGACAGACACGGGAAGACCAGGGACGAAGCAGGACGCGTGAGCATATGCTGTAAGAACAAATAAAGGTACCTGAACACGGACACTGACTCCTGTCGTACTTCACCACCACGACACGACACAGGGGACCCCTCCGGCATTGACAGATCCCTGATCTGAGAGCTATGAACAGGGTCCGGAGCGTGGGGGCCCCTGCATGTACTTTTCGGGGGCCCCACAAAAGTTTCGTGTGGCACTGCATCCTGGTAAGCAGAATACCATGCACCTCTACACAACAATTAGAAAACATGAACCTAGTAGTTTCTAGTTATGGAAACGTTGTCAAAAACAATTTAATAAAACAATATAGATGAAATGCTTCCAAAAATATCAGCCACTGGCACTCACTAGGTCACATTAGCCCATCACCTTATTGCCCTTTATAACACTCCAGATAGGGAGAAATCAAATGCTAATAAGTCTTGGTCCTTCTCCAATAGCAACCTTCCAGCTTACACTATCAGGCTAGGTCACCTCTAAAACGAGCACAAGCAACCCGTGAGCGGTTCCAGCCTTGCTGGGGGTCAACAGATCTGTGCAGCTTGGAAAATGTGACCGGGAGAGCACAGGACACGTGCCTCGACCCATAGAACTGGCACCGGATACGAGCGGTGAGATTGTTCTATTCGCCATGAAATAAGACCGAAATACATGTTATCACTTTTCACTATGCGGCTTTTGAAATATTTCAGTTCATGTTTTACTTCTCTTTTTTGAACAGTGCTCACATTAAAAGACTGTACATTCGTACAAAAAGAAGTGATACCACCTCAACTGAATGCTTTGGCATGCCAATGGCAAATAATCAGATAAGTAAATATTCCTACCTTCGAAATGTTTCTGTGGGCATTTCACCATATGCATTTAATAATGTGAGGCTGAGTACCATTTTACATGTTTAAAATCCTGTTCATCTATCCACCCGCTTGAAAGCATTTGCTTCATCGAGCAATGCAAAATGTTTGCAGAGTTTGTCTCGTTTATAATTTTTATCTGGGGCACATAAATCTAGTTTACAGTTATTTTACTACAAATAATCTAGAAGTGCATTTCAGAATCCCAGATTTCTACTTGGAAGTTTTGGGGTAAATTCAGCTGTGTAATTCCACATATCAAAATGTATTTTTATCCAAATGACATGCAGACCTCTTTGTAGAAGCGTACAGCAAAACTGATGACAATTTGCAATTTTCGCGCTGAAACTCCATAATATTACTTATCAAGTTATTTAGCTTAGGTTCGGAACGATTTCCGAAATTCTTTCCAAGGTTCCATGTGAGTTCACAAATATATTTCTGGCACCCTTGATGCACTGCTCAGGAATTGTGACATCAGATTCAAAGGGCATGATAGCATTTTGTTTCGTCAATTTGACCATATTCTGTAGGTCTGTGTACAAGGGTGTGTCATTGGTTGTAATTCCTACCATTTTACTGTTTTGGTAATTAATGAATGTGGAACAGGGATCTGCTGGCTTAGTTCTCTGGGAGTCCTTCTAGCATGAGATATTATTGAGGAAGGGTCTTTGGTGGTATCTTCTTAAATATTGGAATAAAGGCATGTTTTCCATCAAGCCAGTGGTCATTCATCACTTCTGCATAGCAATACTACGAATTACAGTGAATTTTACTCATTAACACATCTACCTGCCATCATTTGCATTTACCATTACTACACTCCATCACAATTACCTACCATTATGTCTACTTACAAGTGTTTCTCCTTTCCTTTACAGTTACCTACCAGGCGTTGTTCCTGACACTAAGTCAATCTATAATGTGTTTACTTGCCATTGCGTCTTACATCTCTCTAACACTTCTTCTACCTATCACCACATCCACCTAATAGTGCCTCCAATGGCAATATTTGTACCTATAAAGTTGGACCTTGACTTAAAGGTCTAGTAAAATAATATTTTGTAAGAACCATTTCAAAAATACATTTTCACTTTTAATTTAGTTTTAATGTATTTAATTAAGATACCCATTAGCGATAATCTAAACGGTAACTAGAGGGTTAAAATCATTATCTTGGTTTTTCGTATTGTGTTGTCCTTCACTTGGGGCTATGCTTAGACTTAGTTATAGGGTTAATTTTAATAGAGGACTAAAGTTTGGATTATGTTTGGGTTCAAGGCCAGCTAAAAAAAAAATCAGAACGTTAGTGTTAGGGTAATTTTCCTTTATAAGTAAACTTATGTCACATTTAACTTAATTACAGAAACTAATTGAACTGCAATATCATTTGAATCATTTTGATATAATTAAGGGTAGTGGAAGGGTAGATTTATTGTACGGGTTACCTTCAGAGTTCAGATAGACGGGGTTACAGTTAGAGTTAGAAAGAACAATGGGGCATATTATCAAGGACGGCGGTAGAAATTATCGCCGGTTCAGCGTCAGAAAACTACCACTAAAGCGGCAATAATGGGCTTGATAATATGCCCTTGAGAATTCCTATAGAAGTCCATGTTCTGGTGTCAACATGGGCTTCAGTGGGAATTCTCCAGGGCATATTATCAAGCCCATTAGCAAGGGCCGCTAAACCGGCGATAATTTTAACGCCGTCCTTTATAATATGCCCCAATGTCTTTAGTTGTACGGTCGGGTTGCAGTTCATGCATGGGTAAACGTGATGAGGTTACAGAACGAAGCAATCAAATGCAAAATATAAAGAGTATGAAGTGAAGGTAGCTTGTACAGCGGTGCGGTGGAATAACCAGCATTTTAATATTATAGGAAAGGGTTCCAAGCAATTTAGGTAGAAGTGAAGGCGTCAAAGATAGAAGCGCAGGTACTTTACTCAGAAGAGTGAAGAAAGAGACCCTATAGGACAATTGCTTGAGCAACAGACAAGAGAGTGACATGGGAGAAAGGAGTTAGGAATGGTAAGTGTTCTTGACTATTTTTGGAAATCTAACTGTCTCTCACCTTCATACTCAAAGGTAGGATCACTTACTATTCATAAGTACAGTCATGCAAGATGTAGCAAAAATATACCATATTTTCTTCATGCGTACTGTAAGTAGTTGGCTAGGTTTAGTATAGCTGAAATTAACCTTAACCCTCATATACTGGTACCAGGCCAGACACTGAATTCTGATGCAGAATTACCACATCTATCAAAATGGTTCTGTACCCATTATATTGCATTTGAAATGCCTACCCATAAAAATATTGCAACTGTTATATCACCTATTTCTATTCTTCAATGTAACTTTGTATGCTATGTATGTATTATTTTTAATACTACATCATCTTGAGTAGACCAACCTTGTAATACAGTGCTAAAGTGAATTTTGTGGGTGATGTAGTAGCCCTTCCTTAAAACTTGTGGTAAGGGCTACATTAACATTAAGTCAATATCTGCTGGTATGCAGGCTCTAAAAGGAACCCCTATGATGCAGACATTTGGGCAGTGTTGAGTTGGTAGACCAAGACCACTCAGACAACTAAAACTGGTCTCACCATTAGCCTATTTTACCAATATTATTAAGGTGGATGATTGAATTATTTGTTGGGCGGCATCTAGTTTTGCTGGATGATGCAGGAATTTGAAGCCCAATGGAACAACTAATCTTGTAAGAGGGAAAATGCTGCATATTGCCATAGAAATGTAAACAGGGCCCATGGTGAGGTCCTCCAATAGCAACTAGGCCTCAGCACGTGAAGTCAAGAATTGAAGAAGGTGGTATTCCAGCTGCCACACTCAGGTGTTACAAATACTCCCATAATCCACCTGAATTTCATTGGTAAAGACTTGGATGTTCCGGGAGGTCAAAGGATAGCCAGAGAATGCTAATACTGAGGCCAAGCTTTCCTTGACTTGACTTGAAAATACTGAGGCCAATGTAAGTATCTGGCTGGTGGGAGTCCACCCTGTCAACATTGCCCAAATGTCTGCATCACAGTCATTTCTTTAAGAGCATGGTGTACCTTCAGAAAAGGGCAGATATTGACATACTGCTCGTGCCTGCCATTACCTCTAGTTTTAAGGAAGCTCTGCTACGCCATCCTAGTCGAAATATCAAAATACAAAAACATTTCATCCACAATATCGACAATATCACCATATCACAAGCTTAGTCCACCCATGTAGTAAATATATAGTTACCTTGATGATGTAGCGGCTGTGATATTTTTGCAGATTAATATGTTTAAACAATGTGACGTGCTACCATTTTGAGAGACATTGTAATTCTGCATCTGAATTCAGTGATTGACTACCACCATCCAATCTCGTTGGCAACCCATTGCAGAAGCCAAAAATGTTCAATACATTTGAAAAACGCCCTTCTGGACCTTGGGTCAAAATGTTTGCATGCGGACATTTCTTTCTTTTTTCTCTCAAATTATTGAGTTTATGACCACAAAGTATATTGTCAGAAGGTTTTTGGGGAAGAGGATCACCCATTGACCACCTGTACACGATATGACAGCACCGCTGTAATCGATTAACAGGGTGGTGTATTGTGAGGTAGATATAGGAAAGACATTTTAATTCTTTATGTGATTAAAAAACAGTAAATGTATAGCTGTCTTACCTTCCTAACAATTTATGAGACCAGGAAAGGTGATATTCTGTGTCACAATGCAGCCTGGAGCTGAACCCTCCCAAAGATATAACCCTCGATTTGACAAAGCAACGTCGAGTAATTTAACACAATAGCGTTTTTTCTTTACGAATTTAAAACTCCCCTTAATTTGGTGATTATTCTTCAATAATTAAAGCCACACAATCCAAGGTACATGCTCTATGTTGCCGGTGGGTAAAAATGAAGGGCCAGTGGTGAAAGTCACTTTCTTGCAGTCCAGATGGGTTACGTGCTCACTGATGACAAGAGGAATGGGCTACAGTTCTTAAATCAAATCGTGGGAAAGAAACTCAGGGGCATATTTACAAGAAACTAACGCAGCCCGGTGCCACAAGTCATTTTGCTACATCACGCTGCGCTAGTTTTGAAGCACAGAGATGCAAAATATTTACAACAATATGCCGCATCTCTGCTTCCCTCTGCGCTGGCGCACAAACTGCTGCAATGCGTCGACGCAGGCACCCTTGCACCATGGTGCAAGGATGCCTGCGTCGTAGGGAGATTGTTTTTGTGTAGCAAGGGGCACCTTCCTGCACAAAAACAATCAATTGAGGTGATTTCTTCGTCCAATGTGTGCTGTAGAATGCAGCACGCATTGAAAGAGGAAAAAAACAACGAGAAATGAAAACATTTCTCCTCGTTGCACGTGGCGTAGCATTCTGACACATTTCCAGCTTTACAATTGCTTGTAAATCTGGAAATGCATCAGCGGACATGGGTGTTGCGTGGGAACTCCCACAGCAACACCCATTTCATGGCCCTAACACGCAAAGTGTTGCGTGAAAAGGGGAATATTTACAAGCACAGGTAAAGTAACGCTTGTAAATGTCACTTAGCAGGTTGCGCCGCCAGTGCGTCGCGCAATGTGACGCACCAGCAGTGCAAGGGGCTTGTAAATCTGCCCCTATGTCTCTGATCCCATCCACGTGAGGTTCATAAGCAGAGTTACTTAGTAGGGATTTAAAACTGCAAAAGTTGGGTGTTCATGCTCTGTGACATTATGCGGTAGCCATGCGAAAAATAAAGCTATCAAGGTCGCTATTGTTCATGAAAATATTAACAAAATGAATGAGTTTGCATAAGCTACTGCAAAATGTTACACTTTGATTAATGAGTTACCCTTCATAAAAAATGTGCTTGCGCCATCACAAAGATTGAGGTAATAAAGAGTAAGCTTTGCTTCAAAACTGTACGTGCAAAAATCTTTCATTCTGCGTTTAGTTGTGTTATCGGATTTTTGTCTATTCAATGTCATTGTTAGATTTTTTTGAATTTACATATTATGAAAGAAGTGAAAGTCTTTTGTCCTTATATTAGAGTCTGATTGATTGAGAGTTATTCTTCTCAGTGTTCTGCTCTCCTGAGTGCATGCCCAGATTTGAGTCCCACCCACTTAATTCTTCAGCCTACTGCATCATTACAACATAACTGACACAAGAAGTGGAGTATTTGAAACAGCACAGGTGGATGCACAGTCACGAATGGCCTTCTTCTCCTCCTCTGCAAAATACATATGTCAAGAGAGTTCTGCATTTAAATAAGTATACATTTCACTCAGTAACAGAATAGAAGCCCTGAAATGGCATGAATTCAGGAATAAAGCATTGTGTAGAAAGTATATAATAAATATGTAGGAGATGGGTTTTAGGGGCTGATTACCATGCAGCCTGTAAAGGCTCCGACCACAGGGCCTCATCGTAATAGGCAGCCCGGTTTACTTTCCGACCGCCTCATTAGGATATAGGCAGTCTGAAAGGAAAGAGGCCGGTTATTCTGGCTATTCTGGCTGGCTTCCGACGGGCTTGGAGAGCCTGTCTGCCAGTTGGAAGCCAGCTAGAAATCTCAAGGGCGGGCCTTTCCACCCTTGAGATTACAATGTATGATTTTCAACATTGTTTCCATGCCGGTCTGTCCAACATGGAAACCATGTAGAAAAGCATGTTTGGAGCCCCCACCAGGGCTCCCTTTGGTGCACAGCCTCTGGTTGGAGGCCGAAGGGGCACCTCTGGTGCTCCCCTGTTGATCCCTGCACCTTGAGGCAGGCACTCTAAGGTGCCTTCCACGGGGTACAGGGATGAACCGCACCTCCCATTTCACTATGAGAGAATGCATTAAGGCTGTAATGCATGCACCCATAGTGAATATAGGAATGCGACCAAACGGTGTTCAGTCACATTCTAATGAGGCAGTCAGGGCTGCCAACCGGGTGTCAATTGGTCCCAAGACCGATTCAGTGTCGGGCGGAAGGAATTCTGCCCGACATCGAAATCAGGCCCTTAGTGTCAAATTTATTTTCAAATCAAAATTCCTTTATTTCGGTCAATTTAGACCATAAAAACACATATGTTAAAAAGATAAAATTTGTTACAAATTCACAGAAGCATTTCAAATCCTATGTACAAGGCAGATATAACAATTCATAGCTGTTACAGCTTAAAAAATGTTCAAGATCAAATCTAAAAATAGTAATCAACAGGCACCCAAAACCATAGTTAATACACTAATAATTTAATATCAATATATCATAATACTGTCTAATATATGGTGTCAAATAAAAACACCAACCTCATATATTAAAACAACAACGAGTTATGAATGCTAATGGAAAATTTTAAAAGGTAACCAAATTTAATACAGACTTCCTCTGTGCATAATAACGGCAAATAAATAAGTGCTGCTTTATAGATTTTGATCTGAAGCTTCCTTAAAATTGGAATCAAAAGGCCACTCTTCAAATGTTTATAATATTTACATAAAAATACAAAATGGAGTAAGGCTTGGTGGGAAGTTTCGTCACAAGGACAACAGCATACACCAGTAACATCGTACTGGCTCAAGGGGAAGCAAAGTTTCCATGTAATTGACCCCAAATTAAACCTGGTGAGTATCATTCTTTCCCAGGAATGGCTAACCCATTCCAGGTGTGGCTCCAAACCAGAGCTCATTTGGATCAATGCATTTGCAAGTTTTAATGTATTTGGGCCACACACCATAACAAACGTTTTAGACCGTTTGGTACCTAAGTTTAAGTTCTCCATAAAACCATGACCCTATCTATCTACAAGGGTCTTAGGCCCATTGGATGTCCTTGCTAAAAAAATGGTCTCATCAACATAAAGGAGAACAGGCAGCGGCCTGTCCTTCACTACTGGCACATCCTTCCCCACTTCCAATGGGATGGTCTCTAGTTTTTTGATGTACAGTAGGAAAAGAATGAGAGCCAGGACACAACCCTGATGGACAGCGTATTTTAGACTGAAGGAGTCAGTGCACTCTCCATTATCCTCAAACCTCACTGAGACAGAAAGATCAAAATGAAGTGGCTACAGAAAGTGTACCAACCCCTCCTAGACCCCATGGAGGTCAGCAGTTCCCAGAGCTTTCATCTATTCAAACTACAAAATGCACTATAGAAGTACATAAAAACAAGATGAATAGAACTTCGGTTGGCCAATTTATACTTGCTAACAAGAAGATGTCGGTTAAGACATTGTTTTATCGTCACAAGTCCTGATCGAAAACCATACGGTACCTCAGAAAGGATGTTATTGTCAGAGATCCAAGTTACCAATCTATCCAAACTAATTCTCCCCACTTAACTGTGGAATAAGACGGTAACAAGATGGGTCCTGACGGTTTCCTTTTTTTAAACACTGACACAATAATCGATGTAGGCCAGGACTTAGGAAATCGAACCACACAAGAGTGATTAAACAAATAAGTGAGAAAGGGTGCCCAGAATTCAACATTGTCCTTGTTAAGGTCCATAGAGACAACTTCTTGGCCAGGTGCTTTTTATGGGTGGATTTATCATAATGGCAGTTGTCAACTCTTCCAAGAGGAAGGAAACATTAATTGGAAACCGGGGTGGATCAGGATCAAACCCTACTGATCCAGTATCCACCTGACAATATATGCTATGGAAGGGCTTCCAGGGCAATGTTCCAATTCAGCACCGACTTGGGTCAGTCAGACAGAGCGTGGGTTCTAACACTATTCTAAAATGTCCTAGTATCTTTGGTCGTACAAGCACAGGCAAAGTTTACCAGCTCTCAGTCTTTACCTCAGCTTTCCTTATTGCAAGAGACTGTTTACACTCCTTCCTGCAAGTAATAATTCCATCCCTATTTCTTGGAGATTTGCTTAAGGCATGATGCAGCTTTCTACCAGCCTATCGACATGGTTCTTTAAACCAAGAGGCAACCCTAGGCTCAACAGGCTATGCTTTTTTTGTAAGAATATTCTTATTGGCAGATCTCAAAAAACACAAAAGAGGCACCTACAGTCTCACAACCTACCTCACTAGAGAGGCAGGTTAGGATAATATTCGGGTTCCTTGCTACAAGTTTAACAAAAGCTAAGGATATATTGGCATTTTTGCAGGCCACCCTGCTCAAAGTATCCTTAACAGATAATGAAGAGTGGCTCATCATTACACTCCCTTTACTTTCTTTGGGAGATTAAGCAAAAGGTGACAGGATTATAGAAACAAAAAATGATAGAAATATCCACTTTATCAAGAATCAAGTTATGTAGATTTCTTGCAACAAAAGCGTGATCTATTATAGAACAATTACCCCTGCCAATAAACGTAGCTAGTGTAGTGACACCAGAAGCCAAGAGTTCAAAATCTTTACATAGATCATGATTAGCTAACAAAGAAAAAAGTACAGAGGCTCTGGTATCTCGATTCGGGCAAATCTGTCGGGGTTTGGTCTTGTTTCGGGCACATCATAGGGGTTTGGTCTAAATAAACACGAGGTATCACCCAGTTTGGCATCAAAATCTCCAGCAAACAGCAGTTAAATAACAACACCTCTTAAGAAGTGGACTATTGGAAAAAGTATCAATGAAAGAGAAAAGAGAACTGAAGTTGGTAATAGTATGAGCAGAAAAGTAATTGCTGTAAAAATGTACTATAAATAACCCAAAATTCAAAGCCCAGTTTAAATAAAAGGCTTGGTATAGCCTGCTACCAGTATCAATAGGAGTGATCACACAATCTAGGGTTACCTTTAAACAGGCTAAAAGTACAGTTCTAGCATACCCAGAAGATGATGGTAGGGCATACTGTGTCTGGCTCCCAAAGCCATCACAAAACACATCTTCTTCAGCATAAGTTCCCTGTAAGAGGACAATGTCGAATGCTTAATATAATCCAACCATTCCTTGAACCCCAGCTTGGCCTTCAACCCTGTTATATTCGAACTGAGAAGTTTAACGCTATGCAGAGTTGACATGGATTTATCAACATAGTATATGTCGTCTCTTCCCTCCCAATATTGTTGAAGGGATGGTCTTTCTGATGGCAGCATCAGGTAAAGGCCAGCGATGAACCAAAAGCTCAAGCTGATTTTGAGATGTAACACTCAGTCTTTTTAGGTGCAGGCTCCACAGGTAAGTCAAACTCTGTCAAGTTTGAAAGTACCTCAAGACGATTCAAGATTCAACATCAGAATCCCTGCACCTTGCGCTGGGTTGATAGGGCCTATTTCAGGAACAGTATAACCACCTGAGGCTTGATTCAGATACAATTTTTAAAAAAGATAATCAGTTCTTTTCTTTTTATTTAGTTTTTTAAAAACTCTTTTTATTGAGCAACACAACAAAAAGCACAGCAAACAGTTAACCGATTGTAAGTGTCTAGGTACGGTACAGGTACAGTTTGCTTTCAAAGCGACACTCCAAAAACAATTTATAATCATAGCATCTCCTCTGCTATGTTTGGTAAGGTTTGCAGTCTCACATCATGCTGATGCAACTCAACCGTAGGAGACAAACATATTTCACCCCTGTGTGTGTTCCAGGCTGCCCACATACGATCCCATTTTTGGGGCATCCTCTATGTTAAAAAACATCCTTCTCCATTATCATGGCTCTATCCATGTCGGCAACCCAACCTGTGATTAGTGGTGGTTCCCTGAATCCCCATTTTTGTGCTATATTACACTTTATGAGGGCCCATCCCAATGAAGCCCATGATTGCCCTGTTTGAGTTAGGTCCGTGGCTTCCCATATATTTATTATGCATACTTCCAGTGTGGCATTTAGTTTTTTCCCCCCTACCTTCTCCATCTGCACTGGGACTGCTCTCCAGTACGTTTGGGCAACCGGACATTCCCACATTATATGGAAGAAAGTTCCCTCCAGTGAGGATTGCCTGAGGCAATGTGGGTCGGCCCTCCTTCCAATCTTCACCAGGACTATTGTGGCCAGGTAGACTCGGTGAATAGTTTTAAGTTGGACTAGCCTCAGTCTCATGGGGATGGCGATTTCCCTGGGGGAGGCTAAAGCATCACGCCAATCATCGTCCTCTAAATGACCCAGCCTCCCATTGCTGCCGTAACCGTGTTAATAAATCCCGTTGATTATTGATCAGTTTTTTATATGTTAAGGACACGGCCTTTTTGGACATGCGGTCTAATATTACGCTATCTTCAAGAGGGGAAGCTTCGGGACGTGAGCCTCCCTCTGGTATTGCTGCTTTACGGGCATGGCTATTGTACGGGCTGTAGGCCCGGTGAGGCCTAGTCAATTGAGGTTTGTGTAAAGTGCTCTGCGGTATCCTCCCTGCCCCATAAGCCACCAATCTGTGCGAATGCTCGGGTTGGCTCATGAATCATGGGCCCAGCAGTTGATTACTGTTGGTTGGGATGCCCAATAGTACAGCTTGAGGTCAGGTAGTGTGATCCCACCATCATACCATACCGGCGTTAATTTCTGCATCGCGATACGCGACACCCATCCATCCCACAACAGGGTACATACCGCACTATAGCTATTAGAGAAATAGGAGCCTGTAGGGAGTGTTTTGTAGGGCGTATCAGAAGCGGGGTAGTGCTAGCATTTTTAAGAGAGCTGTGCAACACAGGAGGGTCAATGGGAGTGCTCGCCCATGTCTGGTATAGGAGTGCAGACATGTCAGGTGCCCCTGCAAATTGATTTTTTGTAGAAACACATTGGATCTGTCTTGATGTATATCCCTAAGTAACGGAAGCCTTCTGTTGGCACGGGGATGTCATATTCTTTTGGTGTGTTCGGTCTAGAGCCGTGCACTGGGAAAAGCTGGGACTTGGACCATTTTACTGTGCATCCTGAGTGGTTATGAAATATACGGAAGATGCGAAGGATGCAGTGAATTGTAGATGCCGGGGATGCCATATATATTAGCATGTTGTCTGCACAGAGCGAAATTCTGTCCTCATGATTCTCGGTCCATTTAAGTCCCTGTATCAGGGGGTCACCGCTTACCCAGATCGCCAATGGTTCTAATTCCAATGCAAAGGTTAGAGGCGACAGGGAACACCCTTGCCAAGTTACTCTGCACAGCTGAAATTGTCATGATGTGTGATGGTTCACCACAATTTGCGCTGTTGGGCCAGTATATAATAACTTAATCCATTTTATGAAGTTGGGCCCGAAACCCATTCTTTCGAGTACGGCAAAAATATAGGACCACTCAATGGTGTCCAAGGCCATTTTAGCATCTAGGGAGAACAGGGCTACATCCTTTCTTATTGTGTCTTCCCTACCTAGAACCCTGTGGAAGCGTCGTAGGTTCAAAGCAGTGTTCCGGCCGGGCATGAAGCTGGACTGGTCTGGGTGTACCAAGTCTGTAATCAGTGGGATGAGTCTGTTAGCCAATATTTTTGCGAGTATTTTGTTCTCTGCTGTGAGGAGGGAGATGGGTCTATATGCCTTACAATAGTTTGCTGGTTTGCCCTGCTTGTGGATTACCACAATTGTGGCTAGTCGGATCTCAGCAGGCAAAAAACTTTTTTCATAGCTTTCTAGATACATTTGACAAAGGTGAGGCATCAACTTGTTGGCAGCCAGCTTGAAAAACTCGATTGGGAGCCCATTGGGTCCCATGGCCCTGTCCGAACATATGTCTCTGATAGCGTGTTGTACTTCTTCCTTTGCAGGTTCCCCCTCGAGGGAGTCTTGCTCTTCAGGAGAGAGACAGTTAACCCTGATAGTGGAGAGGAGTCATGACTGTCAATTGCCGACGTGTAGACCATTTCAAAGTATGTAGCAAATGTTTGTGCTATATCTTGTGGATCGGTTATTTCTTTCCTCTCGGGCCCCTGTAGCTGGTGTACCCACCTGGTCCCCTGCTCCCTCCTTTCAAGCCAGGCCAATAGTTTGCCTGTTCTCTCCCCTTTGCCTGGCCTTAGCCACCTCCATGAGGAGCTCTTTATAATATAGTTTCTTGGCCGCTGTTATTTGCTGAGTTGAGTCATCGGTGGACTGGGCCAGGGCATTCTCACCTATTAAGATCGCTTCTTCAAGTTGTTCTATACGCCTAGCTAGCTCCTTTTTATGTCCCACCATTAGGGCCAAAGCTCTCCCTTAAATGACTGCCCCAAAAGCCCCCCATAAAATCTGGGGTGAAGTTACCGAGCCAACATTTTCCTTGAAATACAGGTCTGTGTCTTTAAACAGTTCAGCTTTAAAATGTGGTATTTTTAGGGCCCACAGGTTTATTGTCAAAGTTGTGCATCTCGGTTGGGGACCCGCTGTCATTTTAGTCAGTATGGGGGAGTGGTCTGAGATACCTCGTGCTAGGCATCGGGCTTCAATAAAGTCGGGCAAATCCTCAGTGTGTTTGAGCATGTAGTCAATGCAGGATTGGCTTTTATGGGCCCCTGAGTGGAAGGTGAATTGTATAGCAGTATGATTAAGCTGTCGCCAGATATGGACCAGGACAAGGGCCGCAAGAAATTCAGCTAGCCTAGACCTGAGCACGGAGGTCTCCGGTCGAGTAACCCGTCTACCATTAGATTGAAGTCACCTCCTATCGCTTACGTGCCGACCGGGAGGTCTAGAATGAATTTGCTGAGGTCCTGTACTGTAGATTGTTGCAATGCTGGGGGAATGTATATTGAAAGCACGTTTAGTGTTTTCCCTTCCCAGGTTCCAGTGGCAGCCGCAAATCTACCCTGCTCATCCGCCCTCGTTTTGTTGACAATAGAAGGGTAGTTCTTTCGGAGGAGTATGTCAGACCCTCGGGAGCTGGAGGTGAACCCTGCATGTGTTAGTAATTAGTAGCCCCATTCAGAGCCTTGCTGGTATTGCCAATTAGGTGGGTTTCGAGAAAAACACCCTGGGCTCATCCCAATCTGGATTCCACAGCAACTGCAGCAACCGCAGCACCGAAACCACCCTCATCGCCGCCACCAACGACATTAGGGCCCTGCTGCACAATGGCGAAACCGCAGCCCTCATCCTCCTGGACCTCTCGGCTGACTTCAACACCGTCTGCCACCACACCCTACGCACACACCTCTACAATGCGGGGATCCGCGACAAAGCCCTGGACTGGATCACCTCCTTCCTCACCAACAGACCCCATAGAGTCTGCCACCCTCCATTCCTATCCGAAGCCACCAAGATCACCTGTGGTGTACCCCAAGGATCACCCCCAGCCCGACCCTCTTCAACGTCTACATGACACCACTTAGCAACATCGTCCGATCACACGACCTCAACATCATCTCATACACCGACGACACCCAGGTGATCCTCTCTCTCACCAAAGACCCCGCCACCGCCAAAATCAACTTCCACACAGGGATGAAGGTCGTTGCCGAATGGATGACGAGCAGTCGCCTGAAACTGAACTCGGACAAGACGGAGGTCCTCATCCTCGGCTCCACCCCTTCCGCCTGGGACGACTCCTGGTGGCCAGCATCGCTGGGAACTCCACCGACCACGCACGTAACCTGGGGTTCATCCTGGATTCTTCCCTGTCAATGACCCAACAAGTCAACGCCGTCTCCTCCTCCTGCTTCAACACCCGCCACATGCTTCGCAAGATCTACAGATGGATCCCCACCAAAACCAGAAGGACGGTCACCCAGGCCCTCGTCACCAGCAGGATGGACTATGGCAACGCCCTCTGCGCGGGAGCCACGGCCAAATTCCAGAAGAGACTCCAACGCATACAAAACACCTCCGCACACCTCATCCTCGACATCCTCCGCAAAAGCCACATCACCGCCCACCTGAAGGACCTGCAGTGGCTTCCCGTCAACAAGAGGATCACCTTCAAGCTCCTCACCAACGCTCAAAAAGCACTCCATGATGCCAAACCAGCATACCTAAACAAGCGACTCACCTTCTACACCCCCAACCGCCAGCTCCGCTCTGCCGACCTGACCCTTGCCACCGTCCCACGCATCAACCGAACAACCACTGGCAGCAGATCCTTTTCCCACCTCGCCACCAAGACATGGAACACCCTCCCCATCCACCTTCGACAGACCCAGGACCTGCTGTACTTCAGGAGACTCCTCAAGACCTGGCTGTTTGATCAGTAGCTATTCCTCCCCCCAGCGCCTTGAGACCCTCACGGGTGAGTAGCGCGCCTTACAAATGTTTGATTGATTCACTGATTGATTTCTTGCAAGAGAGCCATATCTGGAGCTTGCCTTTGTAAGTACTGCAGAACAATTCCTCGCTTTAGTTTGTCCCCAAGCCCATTCACGTCCCATGTAAGGAACTTCGAGTCTCTACTGTAAGTCACTTGGTAAGGCAGTGGTCTGGCCTTCATATAGAATTTGGCTATACTTCTCAGTGTAGGACTTGGGATTGCTGACCTGTATGCACCTTACTAACCCCCCGGCAAAGTGAAAACAAGAGTGCGACACATCCCCTTCCCCCGTTTCTGGGACAGTGAATATTTGTGAGTGTTCATCCAGTTCCAATACAGACCCTCAGGATGCGTTTTGATGCTGTGCTAAACTAAAGCAAATAACTATTCTACAACCCTCCAAAACTCCCTCCACCCCCCACCCTGCCTCCCTACATGACAGAATTCAATGGCCTGCATCCCCACTGTGCAGAGTGCCTGTCGCCCTCCCAACCCTATGATGGAGGAGTCATAAGCTCAACCTCCCCCTCCCACCTCCCTCCATGACGGTCATACAGTATACTATAGGAGACATTATAAACAGTTAGTGTATACTCATCGCGGTTCTGGACATTTAATGACCATCAGCCATTAAATCAGCTTTTCTTCTCGTTTTCCAAGTTCAACAAGTCTTTTCAGGCCGCTGGCGTTTCTGCAGTCCCAAAGTCGATACCCAGCCCAGATTGCCATGCCTCGGGTGAGGTGGCACAGTCTATACGTCTGAAGGAATGTCCTCCTTCCGATTCTTGGTTCAAGATCTTAGGGTGAGTTGACGAACCACCCTCCACGTGTTGATCTCTGTCACCCTGGGTAGGATCTTGCCACTTCTGTGTCTTCCCCACTCAGCGCTCCTGTCGGTCCAGGTGTCCTCTGTCCCCCACTCTCTGCCATCTGTCAAGCCATTCTAGCACCTCTTCAGGGCCTGTGAAAAACCAGCTTTTGCCTTCCGCCTCCACGTGCAGTTTCACGGGAAACAGCATGGCATATTTGATGTCATTTTTCCTGAGGGCCTTTTTAACCTCCAGGAAAGAGCATCTTTGCTTCTGAACCTTGGCGGTGAAACGGAAAAACGTTATTGTGCTATTCTCATATTTGCGGGATGGAGTGCTTCAGGCCGTTTGAAGAATATTGTCCCGTTCTCAAATTAAATACCCTCGCCAATATGGGTCGGGGAATGCCCCTGGTTTAGGCATACCCCACGGAATACGGTGGGTTTGCTCTATCAAAAAATATTTGGAGAGGTTCTGTCTTGTAGTTCCTGTATTACCTATACTGGATCTGCCCGTTTGGATAACATAAACTGTGGGATTGGTGACAGACTGATTATGTGCACCTCCACTGGATACGTTAGCCTGTCTGTATCAGCTAGCCCACAGTGCCACTAGAATCTCCTCTGGTCGGCGAGAGAATAGTTCTTGGCAACCTCAGAACATGACAACCCTTATCCTTCAGGATTGTGGAAACAATATACTACTTTCCTCTCAGTCACTTGCGCTCACTTAGTTTGTCTCAGAGATACACAGAATAAACTGTCTGGGTGTTTCAATACATATGTATTGAACAGTTGTTATTCTAGTGTAGAATAGATGAGCTGCAACAACCATTAGACAGTAGCAGAGATACATGATAAGCAGTACTATGAAAGTAAAGGGATAGTACAGTTCTACCATTTTGCAGTAGTCATGAATATATGCAAGTACATAAAATACATGATAATAAGTGCTTACTCCTATGATGCCTCCTTAACTATATGTACCTAAATGTACCTAGCATCTACGTAGGTGTTATGCCAAAAATCCCTCTAAGATCTAGTCAACCCCATTACCTGAGAAAGGAGAGAATATGGGACCCCATTCTGGTCTCGAGTTGGACACCCCGCGAGAGATGTTTAGACCACTGCGAGCTGGAGTGTCTGCACGCAGGAACCTCAGCGTCTCTGGTCAGTATGTCAGCCGGGAAGTCACGGTCTCCTCTTTTTTGCTAAGCAAGACATGATGTATATATACCCATAGGTCTCCCCAGGGGTCCTACCTTGCTGTGTTACTGTGTCGGCCTAAAGGATGACGTTGGCCCCGAACTTTATACTATTAAACAGGTGATGTCCGTCCTGCTGTTAGTCCTGCTGTGCTTCCAAGAAGCCTCATGCATAATGTATGAGATTTGAACTATGGAAAAACCCGCATTCTGAATGCAGCATCGTATCTAGGTAAAAGGTCAGTGCCTAAGAACCGTTATGTATGTAAAGTAGGGAAGAATATAGGTGAAAGGTTGTGATGTTACCTGCGCCTATATAAGGTACCTATATGGAGTGTAACAGTTCTTTGGTTGCAGGTGTATAGTTACAAGGTCCTCAACAAATAGGTCCATTGCTGACCCCTCAGCTCTCTCTGATATGCCTAGAATGCATACGTTGTTGCATCTTGACCACCCTTCATAGTTGTCGAGCTGTATTGTTAAAACCTCGGTATGATGTTGTAGCTCAGTGACTTGCTTCTTCAAGGTTGACGCGTCCATGACAAGGTCCTGAATGGCATCCTCCGCCTCCTTGACCCTAGAGTCCATCTTTCTTAGATCTGCCCAGAGCAGGGATATGTCCGTGGAGACTGAGTTGATGCATCCTTCCAACAAGGTGCAGAAACCGTTAATTGCAACCAGAACGTCTGTAAGACTGGGGGATTCTTGCTCGACAGATTTCTGCTGGGTTTCTTGGTCAGCTCCAAGGCCCGGCTGACCCCCCTCCTGCATCTTCTGCCATGCAAACCTAGCTTTCCCGCCGTGCACACGCTTCCTGTAGCTGTATTTTTTGCAGGATATTCAGAGGGAGCCGGAGCCGGGCTAGTGTGCGGCCATTTCCTTCGGAAGTTGGCTACGCTCCCCCTAATCAGTTCTGACTTAATCAGATCCAAATTAGCCTGGTGAATCAGACCATCCACTGCCCTCTGTCAATTCAAATTTACAATAAAAGAAACACCTTTAAAGCATTTTAAGCAGGAGTTCATCCACCTAGCTCTATGAACCATCATGACATCATAAGATAGACCCGAAATAAAACGAATATTATGACTATGCCAATGCGTAACCTTGTTTCTCAACTGTTCTGGAGTCTCCACTGTCCCTGGTGCAAATACTGGGACGTTAGCTAATATAATTACATATGAACGGGAGGCAGGTGGCAGGTGTAAAGTTGGTTTCCCATCCACCCATGTTTGAGGCACCACAGCAGCTGTTTCCCTTGCTAGTTCAGTGCTCTGAGGCAGCAACCTCCCTTGTTAGAGAAACACTCCCTCCCTTCAGGCATCCCTCCTCACCAGATATCTCATGAGGGCATGAAGATATGGTAGGTAAAATACAATTTCCGGCATTGACATTGCTAAATGTCTAGAGAATAAACTTTCAAGTATACGTGGCTCCTTCTGGACGAGTCCGGTAGACCCGCCATCATTGCACTGAAGTAATTTTCCAGACTAAGTTAAATGGCTGTCAGTGAGTTTATGATCTAGAACGGCATTAAGCTTAGCGCTAAATAGTTTGATACGTTTTCACCGTGACTCCGAATAGTCCACTGTGAATCACTCGTCTGGGTCTTGGTATTGACAATAATCACCTTTCCTCTTGCCTTGATGGGTTTCTTCCCACGCTTTGCCTCTGGGCTCACCTCAGGAGAGGGAAAGCTTGTAGTGTAAGTACCGTACGGCCATCATTATGAAAACTCAGGTGGTCACAGATAGGGGTGGGCGTAACTGGCATAATTCTCTCTACCGTGATTACAGCAAAATTACTTGTTACTATGTGTAATTACATGAAAAGTGGAATCCAGCAATTAGCACTATGTTTTTAATGTGAAAATGATCCTTGTGCCCAAAAAGGTTTCAAGAATGCATTTTTCTCTAAAAACATATCACAAAATACCACAGGGCACGAACAGGAGTAGACAGCAGTTGCTTGCTCTCTCCTAGTTTGTTGTTCCTTTGCTCCTGTGGTAGAATATTTACCCCAAATTATTCCTAATTACTCAAGATGGAGTATTTGCATAATTTCAGCAATTTCACATACAAAGAGTAATGCATAATTACTGGAAATACTCCAATTAGGCCTAGTCGCAGAGTCAATACCAGAATAGCCTTCAAATTGATTCTCATCAACATCAGAAGTACCTCAACCCGTCTTAAAATGGCTGCATTGGTGTCATCCAAGTAGACACAAAAGAATACTTAGCATGTGCTAAAACTGTTTAATTATGTGGCGCTACAGCAGATGACTGAAAAAAAGAAGAGAGTTTCCCAGGTTTTGCCAAAAGGGACCGGGTATTGTAATCATTCAAAAAATTATTTCCCTTTTGTGTTGTTGACTACTCCTATAGTAAGAATGTGTACTACAGAGAACCAAAGAAAAAGAAAAGAAGTTTATAAAAGTTTTTTCATAAATTTGGCAACACGTAATCTGAATATATATTCTTGTTATTTTATTATTTGTACCTTTATGAAAAGATTTTTTAGTATCCGTTTAAAAATACTTGATTACTCAACTGGAATCCCGGGAGCTGAGACGCTAAGCGTAAATCACGGAATCTACTTCTGACCCAATTCAATAAAGGCAGTAGTACCTTCCAAAGAGGAATATCTCACTGGATTCAATCAATAAGGCTTTGGCTGTTTTATATATAAAAATAATTTGAAAACATCGGAGTTTATCGGGGTGAAGGAAGTCGGTACTCCCCTATCAGTTCTTAACATCCACTTTCAAATAAGATAAAGATAACAAACTAGAAAATTAAGGACCATACTGGTCTTCCAAGGGAAGAAGTAAATCTATACTCCCTTGGTACCTTCTAAAATTCAAGTATTTGAAGCTATATAATGGATATCTATTGATTTGATCTTAAGAGCACTTTGTTTTTATGATGTGGTCCTGAAGAAGGTGTTTTTAATCACAAGATACACCAAAACGCGTCGACAAGCGGACACAGTTAATTTGTTTTAATAATTATCTGTTTTTAATATGAATGACATGTTGTGAGTTTCATGAGAAATTTTTGGGATTAATGTTAATAATTGCATAAAGAATTATTGTAGAAGATATTATTCAAATGTTTGTCTATAAAATGTACACAATGATTTATAATGTAAAGTGTTTTTAAACGGATACTACATTGAGAGAAAAAATCTTTCCATAAATGTACAAATAATAAAATAACAAGAATATATATTCAGATTACGTGTTGCCAAATTTATGAAAAACTTTTATAAACTTCTTTTCTTTTTCTTTGGTTCTCTGAGGTACACATTCTTACTTTAGGAGTAGTCAACAACACAAAAGGGAAATTATTTTTTGAATGGCTACAGCAGATGACTATGCAGCAGCAAACCCCAAGCATAGAATTGGTAGTGTTGGAATAAAAATTATGCTTTAGCATTGTTTTACGTAAGTTAGCATTTGCTGCGCCATTTTGTATACAGGCGCAATTTTGTATCGTGATCGAAAACAGCCCTTTGCCATTTCCGAAAAACGGCCTTCTCTAGGTTATGTTTCTTCGGAGCTGAGTTCTACCACACTAATGAATGCGCTGTTCTTATTAGCTCATACCTTTCCTTTTAGATGTAAGTCTTCTCCCACCTGTCTAGTGGCGGGCACATGCATAGTGACCTTGAATAGTAGATTATGTGTGCCCGGGCTCAGAATCGAAATTTACTCCTATGCAATTTACTGTCCAGTTGCTTCTCTCTGGAAGATTCCATGATGGGCATGCTTTCATCGGTTTTGAAGTGTATTTAATGTATCTTTATGCTTGCAGATGTCAGTCCGTCAGCAGCACTCCTAAGAGACTGGGCAGATTGGGCTCGCTCTGAGTGTACTCTGAATAAACTGTTTATTGGTTTGTATTCTCTACTGTCTGACTGACTCTTTAATATAGTGGAAGGCAGAGAGGTGGTCATTAGTGACACAAGTGACCCGAATCAGGACACTTCTTTCAGAAGTGGGGTGATCACAGTGTAGTTTGACTTGAGAATTTATGAATGCCCACAAACTTGTACCTTTGTGAACTTTCACAATATTCTCCCCAACACTTTCCTAACCTGGAAATGGTTGAAGAATTCCTTTAGTAAAGGTCTGGAGCAACCCACTTCCGGGGTGGGAAAGTGGAAATGGGAAAATCCATACTTCAGAATTATATAGGGGAGGGGGCTCTCCACAAAGAAAAATGTTTTTTACCATAGACAAAGAAACACAAAAAATGTGCATTGCATAGTGGAGTTGGCAGCCCATATTTGTACACTACTCACAATCCTACATTGGTGAAAAGGTAAAGTTAAAAAAAAAACACATCTTATACAGTATTACATAGAGAAAGCTGTGATAGCCACATATTTCCATAGTACCACTGCTGCAGTTTATGAAGAGAGAAAATTCATAAATCTTCACATTTAAGGGTACAGATTTGCAATGTCTTATCTAAAGCTGGCCCTTAAATCAATAGAAATTGCCATGACAAATAGTTTCCATAAAAAAACAGGGCTCTCTCTAAAACAGTTATGTGTAAATTGGCATCCCCAATTGACAAGGACTTTACCCCCCCTTATAAGTCCCTAGTATATGTACCAGTGGTACCCGGGCCATGGGTGGTAAAGAGATCCCCAGGGCTTGCAGCACTGTTTGTGCCACCCTGATAGACCGAAGTAAACTACTGACAGCAGGCCTGTCTTTGCAGACTGCAGGCACAATGTAAACTGCTCCATTTCTACTTTGCCCTCACCATGGCAAAGTCAATGCACTGCTTTTAGTATATGTCAGTCATCCCTAAGGAAGGCCTCCTTGGCCCAGGAGGCAGATCGACTTATATTAAATGTGTGGGCTTGTAAGTGCAAGCTTATATGTCCCTATAGTGGCCTTTACCATTAAAGTACACAATATGTGATAGACGGTCAATGGAATAACATGAGCTAGCACCTGGGCAAACCCGGGGTCACTAGCTCCATTCTAGTACCACCTAGATATGTCGAATTTGGTATCAAACAACTTGCCTTCCCACCCCTGACATTAATCTGGTGTAGAGGACAATGTGGCATGCACCCAGGTAGCTACCTTAGGGGTTGCCCAACTGGTTGTTCCGACTTATCTGTGCTCTGGCTTGCAGCCCATGATTTCTGTGGCCAAGACAGGATTCTGACATGCCAGGCAGTGTGGACAATCCCAGGAGTCAGGAACAAAGGCCTGAGCAGGAAGGAGGTCACACCTCCTCCCTCTCAGGATGGCTAGTGAAGTGGCACATGAAGGTAGTGAGCTTCAAAGGCTACAAGACCGCTAATATGCATCAGGGCTGCCTTCCAAAGGAGGATACAATCCTTCTCCTGCCCCAGGCACATTTGCTTCTGGACAGGTGGAAAATTAGGAATGCAGTAGGTGGACATCCCCAAAAGGCTAGCCACACCCCTAGGATGGGCTGCCTGGTCTGTACAGCTAGAGAAGACTTCTGCCACTTGCAGAATGGTAGAAATAGTGGGTTCTGGGTAGAAAATATGACCCACACTCCATATGTGGTCACCTCAGGGGCGGATTAGCCGCTGGGGCAAGTAGCCATTGGCTACTTGCACCCACACCCATACCTCTGCTAAACCAAGGATTTAAAGGCCGCTCCTGACACCAAAACCTCAGTTCTGATCCAACAAGCATCAAAGAGGACAAAGAAGAGTCCCATGTCTGCTACAACTGGACTTGCACAAACCAAAAGAGAGATACTCTGCACATGTGGCAACAGTCCTGGAACTGCATCAACGAGACTCTCCCTAGACTACAGGTCAGTTTCCAGAGACAGCAGGCCCCCTGTAAGGACAAGAAGCAACCTCAGACTCCCTTGGACTAGTGGCGCTAGTCCGCTGCAACTTGCAGGTAAATCCATGCTCCGGTTCTAAAGAATCGCTGGCCACTGGGCCTTCAAATGTTTCACCCAAAGCAGATGGTCAAGTGCATTGTGGGAAACATAGTCCTGCCCTCTATGAAGTTTCAGGAGTTACTGTGCTCCCCAGACCTACGGACATCAAAGAAGCTTCCTGCTGAGCTTACCAGTGCCAAGGCTTGTTGGTCGCCAGTCCGGCAACTGACCACTGCACTCAACACTGCATCAAGAGGGAACCCTGCAACACCTTCAACCGACCACTTCTGTGTCCCCATTGTTGAGCTTTAGCATCTGTTTTCCTCCCAGGATCAGCTAAGCGGTAAAAGCACCACCCCACTAGGTTCCTGTTCAGCACAGAGGACAGCCAGGACAACTCTGCACCCGGGCTTAACAGACCAGGTAAAATTTAACTGACTGTCATGGCCTGGTCCAGGGACCTGTACCAACTTTACCCTCTGTAGGTTCCACAGAACTCGAACTTCCTTCAAGCAACCGATTGTCACTACCACTTTTTCCCACTGTCCATGATGCAGTGCTCGGCTAATCCTCTTAAAATTGTTCGCATTAAATAAATAATTTTAATTAACAGTGTGACCCATTTGTGTATACAATAAGGACCAAAAATCAGTGACGATAGTTAAGAAGATTTATTACAAGTTAGCAGTCAGGTTAAGGTAAACATATCTTAGTACCATGCTGTAAAAATACATAATAACCACTGAGTAACCCAACCTCCTAAACAAGTTTAGAAGTACCAGTATTAGGCAAACAGGAAGTTCAGTCACAGCAATGCAAACGATCAACAACAGAATTTGATACTCAGAAAAGAGTGTTTCCTCCTCCCTTCCATACATGAGTGAAGCCTAACAGCATCTAAATGAGAGTGCAATTAAGTAGGATGGTTTACCCACCTGAAAGGATCTTGAAAATCACAGAAAGGCCGAAAAACTAGGAAAATGCGGGGAAATGGGGGAACGTGTCAGCATTTCAGAAGCTCGGTCCAGAGTCTTCTTGGTTCAGGGAAATGAGTATTTAGCCTAAGCCACACTCAGTAGAGAATCAAAGGGAATACGCATAGAGGTCTAAGCCTCTCAAAGGCCAAAGGAAATTGGTGTCAACTTAGATAGTGTGAACTCCAATTATTTCCACCAGAATCTCCCACGTAACACCCCTTTGTTTGCATCATCATGTGCTCCATTGTCCCTGAATCATCGACGATTTCTCCCAGGGAAGACATGGGAACGGTATTGTCCTTGGTCAACTGGGAGCCTTTGCTTCAGTACTAAATGGACACTTTCAGTTAACACTCTGGCTCTCCATGTACCTTCTCAAGGTCTTCTTCTCAGGCCCTGTCTCTATCAGTAGTACAGTGTTGTATCTAATCTCAAACTAATAAACCATGTGAATTGCACCTGCAAGAAAAAGACATGCAAGCAGAACATGGAAAACAACATTAAATTCAAAAAGAAATAAGGGGCCTAGCAATGTCCAGTTAGCATATTTAATCAATGGTGCACATTTAATATGTGTGTGCACATTCAACTTTTAAATACATGGAAAATGTCAGTACATTAGAATCACGTTACACATTGCATACAGATGAAATCTTGAGTACGTGGGTATAAGTATTACTAAGACCTACATTTAAATGCAAATATGGAATATTAGTACACACATTAAATAAGTAACACAGTGTGAGGATGGTTTATTCAATCACCTAAACAGTAAATATAATTTACTGAATTAAGGCATACAATGTATATGTAAGTTGCTAACCCTACAATGAGTGCACTTTAATAGTGATGTCAAGTGCAACACTTTACATTAATATTATTGTTAGGACACACAAAGTACATGTGCTAAGTGCACGTTTATATTGCGTATTTGTGGCGTTTAACGGTGGAGCCAAAATGACACTGCTCTAACCGAAATTGCAAAAGTTCTGCATTAGTGAATGTCTGTAATTTATGTTTTCCTTTAAAAACCCTTAATTGTGGCTTTATGTTAGCTATTTTGTTCATTTTGGTGTCCAAATTAGGATAAAAATACACTTTATTTTTTTTAATTGGTGTTGGGTTTCTATCGAGTCAATTTCTTTTTGTCCATGTTGATACTCTGAAATGCTTAACACATTCCTCTAGTAAAGCCTGACTGCTCTTTGCCACTCTACCAGGACTGAACTAAGGATTTATAAGTGTGAATTCAAGGACCATCTTTGGGGTTTGTGATAGTACTGCATGGTGAATTCTAGCCCACATCACCACATGTTACTCCACCTTCCCACAGTTTCACTGTGACAAACCTGAATGGAAACAGAAAAGTTCTGCCTCTAATCAAGATGTGAAACTAAAAAAAACATGGTATAGGCACCCTAACAAAGAGGGACATTACAATGGCTGAGCAAGGCTCACTGGTAAACTAATAATGAGACCTCTAGTCCCTGAAGGGCCATTTGGTTAAACAGAACATGATGTTATATTGACACTGACCAAACTGATTTCATTAATGCAGGTCAAGCTGGATATCCCTGGAGTCACCCTGGAGTCAATACTTACAGACCCAGTTGTGCTACATCAAGACACATTCTGAGGGGTGATATCGTTTACAAACATATCCATTACAAACTTCAGAGTTTGTGTTTGTTTTCATGCAGTTCCGTGGAGGGGGAAAACATTAAGGTGTGGGGAGGGGTGTTAAAAGAGATTTGCTTTCCCACTTTTGTTTTCACACTAAATTTTGCTCAGAGCTGCAGCAAAACGCTTAGGGGAACGTTCTCAAGGAGCTATTGCTGAGCTAACGGCACTTTATCGCAGCCAAAGTTGCGATAAATTCATCACCCCATTCACAAACTGGTGTTAACAGCCCATGCCACCAGTTTACCCGTGATAGCAGTCGCAAAAAACATTGCCATAGATGACCCCGGCAACTATCGCTAATGAGATGCAGAGTAGGCGTTCCCGTACTAAAAGCCACAAAAATACTACTCCTCAACATTCTCAATGACCAGCCACATCGGCGAAAAGACCATGAACCATGCGATAATGTGCGTTAGCAGCAGGAAATTAACACCTGCTCTGACCTGGTGTAAAGTCAGACGACAACTGGCAACAGAAAAGGGAGCCCAGACAACAGCCACACCTGAAGGCCAACAGATGCTATAGAGCCACTGATCATGCAGCTCGGACCCCCAAGAGGGCTACAACACCCACCGCCACCACACCCAGGAGCACAACCACCCCCCCCTGGAAACCCACAATCCCCCGGACCACCACAGAGGCAGCGCGGACAAAGACAGCAGACGCACAGGAATCGCACCAGCCTCACGGACTTACCACCAGAGGATGTCATTGTCCACTACAGGCTCAAAAGGACAACCATCCTACACATTCTGACCATCATCGCCCAACAGGCCGATGGCACCAACACAGTGGACAACTAACATCCCACCCCACACAAAGCTGCTGGCGGTGCTGCACCTGTTGGCCTCTGGTACCCCCAACCAACACCCGCCAGAGTCGTCGGAGTCTCACAGTCAGCCGCATTCAAGTCCCTCACACCTGTCCTATATGCCATCATCAGCCTGGTACCCCAGTATCTATACGTCCACCACAAAGCGCAGGATCCGCTGGAGACCAAGCAAGGACCATACGTCATAACTGGATGCACACACGTGTTGGGGGCAATCCACAGCACACATTTCCTACATGTGCCCCCTGGTGACACAGCACAAAATCGCCGCAACAGAAAGCACACGTCTCACATCAATGTGCAGGCAACATCCAAACATTGTGGAATCTCCACCAACCTCGTCGCCAAATACCCTGCCAGTGTGCATGATTCCTTCATCCTCTGACAGACCATCATCAACCAGCACTACCAGGATGACACCAAGGGAGATGTACAGCCCCTTGGCAAGTTCCAAATGAACACCCCACACACCTCAACTCCACAACTATGCAAATCACAACTCTGGCAATGCACACGTCACAAAATCACATACAAAGCAAAACAACATGCCCACCAACCAGACACAACAGAACCACTTACAATGGTAACCTGGGCAAGCCGTGAACATGAGCCATCAACGGCATGGCACCTCAGCCACACAATAGCGGAATGTGGGGAGATGTGGGAACCAGGCATGTGTGAAGGAGGCAAGAGAACCATGATTGGGAAAGTACACAATGCCCAGAGTGGCGGAGATGTGCTGGACAGACCGCAGTATGCAGAACACACCCATATCCATGGCGACATATACCGCTGCTGTATGGAGTGTAGTGGACAGTGGACGCAACCATGTCACCCAAGCCAGTGGGGAAGTTCATGGAAATGTTGCCTGTTACGTCCCCCCATAAGCGTGAGCGGAGTGGGATGGCCCGGCGTACGCCAGGCCAGCGTAGGGGTGTGAATAAAAAGCACGTCACCCTGGACATGGTCCTCTTTTGGAATGCCCAACATCTCTGCCAGGGCGGTGCCTCTCACCCCGCCATGAGGCCAATGCCGTCCTTGTGAGCGGAGTTGCCTGCGATCCTGTGCGCCTGCCGTACCCCAGCCCACTGGACCCCGAAACCGTCAGGCCCGCCCCTGGGCAGCAGGCAACACTGATCACCTGCCGACACCAGTGTGTGCGAAGGAGGGCCCACCACGTGCCGGCACAAGCTCCAAGCCTGAGGCCCGCGACCATGGAAGCCTCCTCAGACCATCACGGCCTCCACGACACAGGCCCGTTTTACTCCTTTCTCGTTGACATACTATACTGCTGCATCCGGCCTACACTACGGACAAGTAGGTCACACATTTAGAACTGAGTCTTGATTACACGATGGCAGAGTACATATGTTCATTGCAGAATTTATATCAGTGTACTCCCTTTGTTGTGGTGCCACCAACTCTGTGCATGGCATTCTTACGACACATGTCTGTTGTCCGCTGCTGACTATAATTCACTGTACTCTCTTCGATCAGGTGGCAGCAACCATGTGCATAGCATCCCAACGACACGTGGCTGTGGGCCCATGCTGACCGCTGCGGCCCACCAGGGCTCACACATCAAATCGAGTCTGACCGGCCCGGATCTGTACTGGGAATGTGCATCTGCATGTGTCTCTATGGCAGTGTGGGTCTCCTTTGTGGGGTGTAGGTGGTCACTGAAGGGTAATGGTCACCCACGTATGTGTTCTTGTTCACCTTCCATGGGTTCGGACCACACCCGCACCTGTTCGGCCAACTCCTTTTGGCGGTCTGACACCTGACATTGGGGGTGCCATGTGTATGTCGTTGAAGTGTTGTGAGCCAGCCGTGCTTGTGGGTGCTTCATGCTGTGTGGTCTGTTTCAGGGGCTGGCTTCTCCTCTGAGTAGCTTGTCTGCCCTGGTCCTGGTGGTGGGTTGCGTGGGAGGTCCATGGCCTGTTGTAGGGCATCGTTGTCAGAGGTGTGGTGGTCGCCTCCAGCATCACTGATGGGCTGTCTGGTCTGACCTGCTGGAGGTGTTATTTGTCCCTCTGCACTGTGAAGGGGAGATGCATGTTGACATTGTGTTGACATTTATGTTGGTGCATTGTTCTTGTAGACATGCAGACTGTGTGACAATGTACATTGTGACTGTTTGGGCGGTGCTGGCAATTTGAGTTGGGACAGTGGACATTTGGACTACATGACTGATGTGAGGTTGTACCCGTACATATGCAGGTTACAGTTCCCAGCCCTGTCAAATGTGATTGACCTGTTTCTGCGCATGGGTGGACCCAGTTCTGTCCCCTGTTCTGTAGTGTCAGTGTTGCACTTTGGGCCACATTGTCATGGGATGTGCTGTGATTGCTCTGTGTGTGTGCTGCAGTGTGCCACGGGTAGGTGGGACATGATCCTGGGTAATTGTGGGTGTGCAGTGTGCTACACATTGTTGTGCATGTGTGCCATTGTGCCCATCTCCCCCCGTCCCCCCAGTCCCTGTTCGATCCTCACCCTGTTTTTGTTGTGTCAGGTCCTCTTGGGCTGTGTCCTGACTCCCGCCTCCTTGCACCGTCTCCACACTGAGGACTGGCCTCCATTTCCTCCAGCTCCTCTTGTGGCGCAGGACTCCCACCTCCTGTCGCCGTTGCTGCCTTCCTGTTGGCAACGTCTTTGGGCCTGGTTTAGGTTTTCACGTCATGCCAGCACCTCTTGGCCTCCTCCATTGACCTCCTCGACAGGCTGCATTCAAGGTGGTCTGATTGTGGGTCAGTTGCTGGTAGTGTTCTGTCACTCCGTGACGCTGGTCTTGTTTTCCTGTGGACTGCACCCCGTCTTCCTCTCCCTCTTCTCCTTGGCCTTCCCCGACCCCATTGGTCCTTGCTGGTGGTCTGTGGGGCTTGTGGGGTTCGCTTTGGCCTCTGTGCTCGGTCAGGGTGCATCCATGTTGCTACGCACTTTGGATTCTTTCTGGTGAGTTTGTTGCTTTTATGGTGCATTTTCCCGCCAGACACGTGGGATTTGCAGACCTTCCTGCTGATTTTTGCTGCTTTTTGTATCGCGATTGGTCTCATCTGGTTGCTATAGTAAGGTACCGCCGTGTTGTGAATACGGTGTAAATTTACAGCGATGGTCTGCGATGTTGGAAGTTGCGTTAAGTTACTTTTACGATGGTTATCACACGTTCTTGAGAATATGCCCCTTAATGCATTAGCGTCAAACTCATCATGAAAGTAGAACTTTACTCTGTAATTTTTGCTCTTTGTGGTGTGGTGTAAATCTGTTCTGAATTTTTTTAAATATTAGCTTTTGAAAAAGGTGCCAATAGGCCTTTAAAGGGTTAACACTTTTCAATCAAGCAATCAATCACCATTTGGAAAGCGCCACACTGTCACCCCTGGGGGTATATGGGCGCTGTGTCTCTGTCGAAGAGCCATGTCAGAGTGTCTTTCTGAAGTCTGCCAGTGAAGGGGCTGTATGGAGCTGGAGAGGAAGGTCATTCCAGGCCTTGGCAGCAATGTAGGAGAAGGAGAGGCCACCTCTGTGGCTGTGATGGATGCAGGGGATGTGTGCAAGGGTTAATGAAAAGGAGCACAGGTGTCAAGAGGGTAGGTGGAATTTCAATCAATGGTTGATGTAGGCAGGTCCTAGTTTGCCAAGGGCTTTGTAGGCATGTGTGAGGATCTTGAACTGGCATCTATTCTGGATGGGAAGCCAGTGGAGGTCTCTCAGATGGGGGTCGATGTGGGGTCATTTAGAGAGAATCAGGATGACTGTGACTGGAGTTCTGTAAGGTCTGGAGCCGTCTGAGGAGCTAAGTGGAGAGGCCGGCGTAAAGAGAATTTCAGTAGTCGAGGCAGCTGGTGACGAGGACCTGAGGAGCGGTCTTTCTGGTGTTGGTTGGGATCCTTCTGAAGATTCTGCGGAGCATGCGGAGTGTGTGGAAGCAGGAGGAGGAGACTGTGTTGACTTGTCACTACATGGTCAGTTTGCCATCAAGGATGATGCTGAGGTTGCCTGCATTGTCGATCGATGTGGTTGTAGGTCTGAGTTCTGCAGGCCACCAGCTGTGGACCCATGTGGAGCAGTTTTGTTGGAGTTGAGTTGGAGGCAGATGTAACTCATCCATTTGGCTACATTGGTCATGGTGTTGCAGAAGTTTGCTTTCGGGTTGAAGGGGTTTGGCATTGCAGAGGTTTACTTTGGCATTGAAGGGGTCCTTGGTGAGTGAGAGGATCAGTTGAGTATCGTCTGCATAGGAGATTATGTTGAGTCTGTGGGATCTGACAACATCAGCAATGGGGGTTCATATAGATGTTCAGTAGGGTGGGACTGACGGATGATCCTTGTGGTACACCGCATATGATGTTTGTGGGGGTGGAGGTGAAGAGAGGCAGTCGGATGCTCTCTATGTGTCCTGTGAGGAAGGAAGCAATCCACTTAAGGGCATCTTGCTGTATGCCTATGTTGTAGAACCTGTTGAGGAGGGTGTTGTGGTAGACGGTCTTGAACTCCGCAGAGGGGTCGAGGAGGATGTGATACAACGCATGCCATTACAACACAGTCATTACAACAACCGCGTTGTTACATCGCATACCATTACAACGCAAGTCATTACAATGACTTGCTGTAGGGGGCAGAAGGTGTTGAATTTCAAATCCAACACCTTCCCTACTGTTGCACAGACTGGAGTTGGAATAGTAAATTATACTATTCCAAAATCCAGCGTCCCTCCTGTGGGGGAAAACTCCAGAAGTTTCATCCACTTCAAAGGATGCACAAAAATAGGGCTCTTATATCCACACTTCAGCTCACTTCTGGGCCTGCGGAAGGACTTTCAGAGGAGTGCCATACTGCTTGTGGCCTGCTGTGTGCTTCAGGGGACTGCCCAGCTACACTAAGAGGACTGCCTTGCAGTCTGATCCTCCTCTCTGTCCTCAGAGGACTGCCTTGTGGTTTGAGACCTGCTTTTCTGCTTCAGCCCAGACTTCCAGAATGACTTCAAGGGCTAGTTGGCTGGTCTACTGATCACAGCCCCATGGACAGAAACGGCTCCAACCATCTTTAACCCGCACCTGGCCCAGCCTGACCCTCTAAGAGGTGCCTCTCCAGTCCTGGACCCTTGGATGTGGTGCTAAAGGTGACCAGAAACCCCAAATCTAAAATTTGGGACTTTTAAAAAAGAAAATGATTTTCAGAGAACCTAGATGAGACTGAGAACTTTCTGTTCGCCAATCCGCCTAAAGTACATCACCAGTCGGCCTGACTTCACAGCAGCTCCTGCTACGTTCTTCTTTGCAAGAACAAATCAAGAAGAGGTATCCAGCCTCATGGAGCCTTCGGCTTCTACATCCTTCATCTTCATCCTGCATCTAATAGAAATGAAAAAAGCCAAACATAGAAATCTTAACTACAAATTTGTCCACCATGGTTGTTGCTTGAGAAGGGTTTTACCAATCTCAGCCAACATCTCAATTTCTCACATTGGTGCTCGGTGGTGGGATCCAGTATTTATGTTGTGTCCACTGGAGAAGTGAGAGTCTGTATACCACAAGATTTGGTGCCTAGGTACGAGGTGGGAGATGATATAGATAAATGGTGTTTAGCATATGGGGTAGCGCTCAGAATGCACAGGGTAGCAGAAGGGCATTGGGGAGCCACCAAGAGGAAGCACATACCCACAGTGTTGAGAGACACCCTTCTAACACTAGAGGTGGGGGAACATATGCAGAATACTTCCACGAAGGCCATTTTACTTACAAAAGTTTGATTGATACCTGAAAGGTACTGCTTTAGGTTCAGGGACAGATATAAACTCCCAAACTAGTCTTGGGTGGATTTCTTAGATTATTCCAGCAAGGCACTGAGTGGCAGAAAAGTTAATGACTACATTCAGCTGTTCAGTCTGACTCTGAGAGAGCACATGCTCTATACCTGTTTTACAGAGCTCAGCCAACACCTAGTTGATAATAAATTCACTGACACCAGGGATTTTGCCAAGGAGGCGGAGCTTTGGGTAAGCACCAAAGTGTCCAAAAATACATAAGAGGAGAATTCCCAAAAGGGTGGATAGAATCCCCACCGGATGATAGAGGGGGTAGAGAAAAATAATAACAAGGAGTTCTCTTAAGGCCTCCAACCCAGTTCTTAGGGGAAGGGAACCAAACCCCATTCTGAGCCAAGACAGCACAGGCTTCTAGGATAGGAAAACAGGTATGTATGTCCCAAAGTGCCAAGAGAGCTACAAGTTTGGGCATATGAGAGGGAATGTCAAGTGTCGCAAGAGGGCACAGCCCCTCACTAGTGGGCAGTCTCCTGGGCTAGCTGCTGTAGTGCTGTCGGAGGAGAGTGTCCCAGTTAGTGTGGTGGAGAGAGCAGATGTTACCTTAGTGTCCCTGGGTAACAAAGTGATGGTGCCCAAAGCCCAAATGCCTTCTAATATTTTCGGCAGTGGGCCACTATCAATGGGCAGAGGGTGGAGGCTCTGAGAGAATATATTCCACCATGTTATTATTATATAGCATTTATAGAGCGCAACTATCATCTCCAAGGTATCGCAAGTAGAGCTACTGTTAAAGGAAAGAGCTTAACCTTGAGTTTGGGGTAATAGCCAGATTTTCAAAGCTTCCCTAAATTGTAGGAGACTTGTACTATTTGTTTGTGCTACAGGTAATTTGTTTCAGAGCTGTGCTGCCTTAACTGAATAGGCCAAATGTTGTTGTAGCAGACAACTTAGGAGAGTTACTATGCCATGCAATAAAGTCACTATAGCCATGGCTCTGGTTTAGGGGTGGACGGCAAACTCCGCTCCGCCGACGGAGTTTTCAGAGTTTTGCCAATCCGCACTCCATTTGGAGTGCAGAGTTCAATGCAAAAACACTGCCTACCACTGGTGGAGCCGAGTTTACTAGCATGCGTCATAAAACATGTCACTCGCAGAAAGAAAGATCTTATTGGTCACAGGGTCTGCTGCTGTACCTAGCGAGGAAAAGTGTAAAAATTATGCTTTTCTGCACTTACAAAAGTGATTTTTTTTTAAATGAGGGAAAAATTCCTCTTTAAAGAGAAAACTAAAATTCTGGACTATTACATACAATACATAGTCCCGTTTTGCACTGGTGCGTACCCTCAATGAGCGAGTTCAGCACAACTGGTTACATTTATTATCAGGCACACACCAGCTATCTCTGCCAATATTTACAGGATCAGGCTTAGAGCAACTGCTATGGTCTGTCTTCAACCAGGAAAGCTAGTCTGTGCACAGGTGAAAAGTGAATGCATGATTGTGACGACCATCTTAGGGTCAGGCAACCCAATTAGTAAGCAGACGTATTTAGTCTGCTTAAGTTATTAATAGGGTTGACTGAGCCTAAAATGGTCGTCACCATGACACGTTAATTTCTCACCCATGCGCAGACTAGTACCCCTGGTTGAAGCTCCAGTGACTCTGCAGGTTTAAACTTCGCAACCAATACAAATCTCACGAGATGAGTGAGGGCATTGGGATATGTAGTTCACACTGTTCTGGGAAACTTACCACCCAGAAGCCTGCTACATCTAGCTGTGCTTGATGTTAAGAAAGAGGGGAAGGATGACAATACCACTATCAGAATTAGAGTGCTCATCTCCTGGTAGAGGACAAGCAACATTAAGTTTCCGCAGAAGCAGCAGACTACGCATTCCGGCAGCCGCAATGATCTCTCAAGATTTGTTGGGTGTTGAGTTTGAGGAGGGAGTCTGCCGTCGGCATTTCCGGAGGGTGCTTGAGGCTAGAGCTGGCTGATTGGTGCCTGGTGCCTGAGAGTCCACCTCAGCCAGCGAACCTCTACTATGATTTCCTTCTACTCAGCTGGTCACCCATGGACTGTGGGTTTGTATTGGGCGGTAATGCCGGGTCTGCCCATGATGGTACCGCCTCCCTGCCAGAGAGGGACCATGTGAAGAAGGACCGTCATCAGAGGAACATCATCGTCAGAGAGCTGAGTGACGGTGCTTTCGGTGACGGAAAGGTGTTCAAGGGAAGGCCAGTATGCACACCCTGTACACCTGACTGCATTACTGGCACTGTCCAATATAGGAAGCAGTGGATCATGGCAGGCATTCAAGTGTTCTGCCGGCTCAAGAAACTCCTTGGAATTCTGCTGAGATTTTTAGCAACTTCGTGGAATTCCCCGGAGTACAACTCCGCGAGCTCCACCCAAACCTACACTGGTTCCCTTTGAGTGGTGGGGCTCAGGTCTTCTTAAGGTAGCTGCAAGCCCTGCCATGCTAATAGATTGTCTGTTAGGCAATGATCTGGAGCACATTGTCGGTAAGAAAGTGGAGCCCAGGTCACTCCTGGAGATGTTAGGGTTGCCTGAGTGGGTTTGCATGACCACAAGGTCAAAGGCTGCTGAAGAGGGAAGTCAAGGAAGCCTTGAGCCTGGAAAAATAGCCAGGCCGCCACCAAGAAAGGAAAGTGTATGGAATGTGGGAAGCCATCCCCATAACTTTCACAGCTCAGGTTGATGGGGATCCAGAGAAGCCTACCATAGAGGACATTGATGCCCTGGTAGTCCTTTCTTAATTTCAATAGGATTTTTATTGAGATTTTGCATAGAAAAGACACACAACATAAGCACACAAAACTAAACATTTAGTCATACAAAAACATAGAACATGCACAAAGTATGTGATTTTACGATCTACGGTACCTTCCGCTTCCCTCTGTTTCCTTTATAGTCTGCCTTTACCTTCTGTTCTAGTAAGCGGTCTCGGGTATGTAGGAGGGGGAAAGGTGCCTGAGCTGCGGTAAGTGTATAGGAGCATAGAGAAAGAGAGAGAGAGCTTGGTGGATTTGTTTTAAAAGCTAGGCGACAGGTGTCAGTCGCGCCTTTTTCATGGGGGTTCATATGGGCCTAGGTACCAAAGATGTCCACATCCCTCTGTTGGGCTGTCTCAACGGTGAGTCTTGTAGGGACATTGCGTCTGCCCCTCTGAGGTATGTTACCCAGTTGAGCCACCCTTTGAACGATGCCTTGGATGTGTCCTTCCACTTGTTTAGAATCATTTTATCCTCGGCAGTTAGCAAAAGGTCGAGTAGATCTCTAGCTCTTTGTGACATTGGGTCTGTCATGATCGGTGTGGTTACCAGGGTTGCAAACTCTGGATTAAGGGAAGACCCTAGCATGTCTGTTAGAAAGGTAAAATTTTTCCCCTAGTAGGTTTTAACTTTAGGGCAGTAAAAGATGAGGTGTGCCAGATCTCCTTTCTCACTATTACAGTTCCAGCATAGGTCATTTGTGTTAATGCCCAGTTTTGCTAGGCGAGTAGGAGTCCAGTGTAGTTTGTGTAAGATCCAGAATTTTGTCTGAGCTAGTACCGGGGTTACTTTACTGTGTGTGGGGGAGGACCATAGTATTTGTGTTTCCTTTTCGCTTAGAGTGTTACCTCGCTGTGAATCCCAGTAAGTTTGTGCTTTAACGTTAAGTCTTGAATTGTTTGGGCGCAGTAGTCTATAGATATGTGACACTTGGTGGCCCGTTTTGTTAAGGCTAGACATGTACTGGAAGATTGAGGGCATGGCATTAGACAGTCTCGCTCTAGTCAGTGCCGCTTTTATCTTTAGGAAGTTATATAGTTCAATATCGGGTAGGGTGTGTTTGTTTTTAAGCAAGCTGAAAGTGATGGGTCTCCCTACATCCTCGAGTTGGATGGGAAGGGATATTCCTGCTTCCACCCATGTCTTCATATAGAGTGTTTTGCCTTTGTATTTTATTTTGTTATTTGACCATATCGACTCCCATCTCGGGTTTGTTATTTTATTTTCTAACTTTTGGTCAACTTTCAGTAGGGAGTTTCTGGTGTTTGTAAGTGTAGTGTTCATTAGATTGTTGTGTCTGTTGGTTGTTAGAAGTGCTAGTGGTTCTAGGTTGTCTAGCATGGCTCTTTCTACTTTCAGCCACGCCGGTGTGTACTCCTGGTCTGGTAGAATCCTGTAGCTATCCTGTTTTGCTAGGAAGGCTGTTTGAAAAGTCTTGAAGTCTGCCAGGATTAAGCCCCCCAGAGTTTTCGTCAATCTTAGTTTTTTAAGGCTCATCCTTGGTTTTTTGTCTCGCCAGATAAAGGTATTTAGCATCTTGTCTATTTTGCAGTGGAAGTCGACACTGAGGGTTAGAGGGAGCATGTTAGTAAGGTAGTTGATCATAGGTGTGACCATCATTTTAATTGTTTCAATCCTCCCCAACCATGTGATATATTTCGGTGACCACCCCTCAAGCAGCTTCTTTATCTTGGTCAAAAGCATTTTCTCATTGTATTCTAGCGTGTTTTTAAGATCTTTATTGAAATAGACGCCGAGGTATTTGATGAACCTGGTTTGCCAAGTGAGGCCCGAGTCTCCCAATATGTCTCTAGTGGTATGTATGTTGAGAGGTTTACATTCCGACTTATCGCTGTTGAGTTTATAGCCGGAGTACGCCGAGTATCTATTTATGGAGTCCATGAGGGCCATGATGGAGGTTTCAGGGCTTTCAGTGATGACAAGAATGTCGTCCGCATATGCCACTAGTTTCGTTGTAGTATCTTTAATGGCAAAACCCTTCATCTGATTGTTTAACTCAATATCCCTGATTAGTGGTTCTAGTGCAAGTAGGACTAGTGAGGGAGATAGTGGGCATCCTTGTCTTGTACCTCTGTGGAGTCTAAAAGGTTCGGAGATAGCCCCGCTGATCACTATGCGGGCCATGGGTTTGTCATATAGTGCCATAACTTTCTTTATGAAAGCATTGCCTAGGTTGAAACTTCGCATGCAGTGTTCTAGAAAATGCCATGATACCCTGTGGAAAGACTTCTCTGCGACGAGTGCGATAGCCACTGCTGGATTGGTTTGCCTGGCTGCCCTGTCGATAATGTGGCATTAGAGTCTGGTGTTGTCATGTGACATGCGTGATTTGAGGAAGCCCACTTGTGTGTTTCTTATCAGTTTTGGGAGTACCCCATTAAGCCTCAATGCCAGGATTTTTGCATATATCTTGCAGTCCACGTTAATCAGGGATAGGCCTATAATTTTGTGGGAGTTGGGTGTTTTTTCCCTCCTTGGGTATGACTATAATATTCGCTTCGGACATTGCTTGAGAGATCTTCCCTATCCCTTCGCAATGGTTGAAAACCTTTTTCAACTTGGCTGTAGCAGCGTGATAAATGTTTTATAGAAGGTGGCTGTATACCCATCTGGTCCGGGAGCCTTATTAGTTTTAAGAGACTTAACTGCCATTTCTATTTCCACTGTGCTAATCTCTTTCTCCAAACTAAGTGCGTCTTCTGGTGTTATTTTTGGGAGGTTCCGGTTGTTAAGATATTCGAAGCTGCCATTTTCATCCAGTGTTGGTCCATGTTATAGAGCTCCTGGTAAAAACCACTAAATGTGCGTAGGATTTCTTTATGTTGTGTGTGTGTGACGTTATGGAGTCTGTGATTGCGGAGATGGTGTGTTGTCTTTGTTTGTGTTTTAGGTAGGATGCCAGGATTTTCCCCGATTTGTTGGTTTCGCACAGGTTAATTGCCTTGTATTTGTTTACCCACAGACCTGCTCTCTCGCTTAGAATTCTGTTGAATTTGTATTTCTTCCTTGCAAGTTATGTGAGTGCCCCTACGTTCTTTGTGTCTGAGATGTGCGATGACTCTAGTTTTTGAATTTCTAGCTCTAGTTGGTTTAATTGGGCCTTGGCTTTCTTGTTCATCCTGCCTTTGATGTCCATGATCGTTCCTCTAATTGTGGTTTTCAGGCCGTCCCAAATGATTTTGGGGTCCGAATCTGCTGTGCCGTTAAAGTTAATGTATTCGTTTATGGCCTGTTCTATTCTGGTTCTGTTACTTTGTTCTTTTAAAACATCGCTGTTGAATCTCCATCTACGGGGATGGTCTTCGTTATGGCAGCCATTTAGTAGTAGGCTGATACAGGAATGATCTGAGATTGTTCTCGTGGCTATTTCCGTGTTCTCTATTAGATGGGTGTGTGAGCCAGAGATCAGTATGTAGTCAATTCTGCTATACGAGTTGTGTGGGTTTGAGTCGAAGGTGTAATCTCTTGTGTCTGGGTGTTAAAGTCTCCAGGTGTCTTTCAAGTTGTACTTGGTACATAAGTATTTAAGTACTTTATGTCCCCCCGGAGGTAGTGTGTGGCATTGTGATTGTCTAACTAAGGTGTAGTCAAGTGCCATATTAAGGTCGCCTGCCAGCAGTGTTAGCCCGTTTTGTGGGAGTGCATCCATCCTTTCTGATACGTTCTCCCAGAAGGTGGTATCGTCCGTGTTAGGACCATATATATTGAGTACATGAACTTTTTTGTCTCCCCTTTTCAGGTGTGTCGATAGGATTCTTCCTTCTAGGTCGCATTTGTGGTATTCTATGCTTATCTTGGAGTTCCTATTTATCAAGGTGATCACTCCACGCTTTTTGCCCTATAGCCTGTGAGCACTCCATTTGCCCTACCCATCTTGCCCTAATCCGTTCTGCGTCATCCTGTGATAGCCTAGTTTCCTGGAGGAGGAATACATCTGCTTTAGTTTTAGCTAAGTAGTGAAGTACTTTTTTCCTTTTGACTGGGTGGTTAAGGCCTTTAACATTTAGGGACACTATCTTCAGGTTGGATGAGAGTGATAGTGCATTACCTTGTTTGGGGGTCATAATGTGAGTTTAAGCTGAGGTTGTAAAGATCGGGCCCTGATCCCTTTCCTTATGCTAGTATTCATGTTGGCTCCTGGTGTTTCGTGAGTGTTATCCCTGTCTCAGAACTCTCTCTTTGAATATATCCGCTTTTACCCGTGCTCTGATCGCTCCCACCCAGTGTATGATTGTGTCGGTGGAAAGAATGGAAAACAAGAGGGTACATGGTGTAAATGCTATACTTGAGTGCTTGACAAAGCAGTGCTAGTACTAACCTGACACACAAAACAAATACCCCCCTCCCACCTCCCGCATTCTACATCTTGAAATGTGGACGTGTTACAGCAAAGCTCCCGCTCCATTTCCCCTGGGATGTTATTTTTATAATGCTTATCACCTTCGCGCCTCAAGTTACTTGCATCTTATTTACTCTATTAGCACCATAATTGGGCTGCAGGTCTGTGCTATAACATTGTCTTTAAAAAAAGAATATTATTGTTCTACTGCTCGCTTCTAGTCATTAAAAAAGAAAGAGCGCGTGACTGCGTCGGTGTATTCGAGGGATTGTTCCTTCAGGGTGCAAACCAGCACCCAGTTCACAGTCTTTCTTGAAGGTCGGTCCCGGACGGTGGTTCTTGAGGTAGCAGATTGATTAGAAATAATACTCTAATTGAGGTAGATAGTAAGGATGAAGTAGATGGTTGATTGTATATATTTGTGTCCTCGTTTATAAAGGTGGAAGTAGCTTCACACGCTCTCTCCTAATTCTGGTGAGGCTCTTCTCTTGTTCGCGTTTGTTTGCGATAGTTTCATTACTTGTGTAGACGGCCCTCGTAAGTAATTGGTTAGATCGTTGGGGTCCTCGAAGATGTGCATTCTGCCCCTATCTGTGATTTTGAATTTCGATAGACCTATGAAAGAGAAGAGGATGTTTTCCTTCCTCAGCTTTTCTCTTTGTACCAGGAACCGTTTTCTTATGTCCACTGTGTATTTCAAGTAGTCCTGAGTAAGGTTTATTTTTTGACTGTTCCACATCAAGTTCTGTTTTTTTCCTGGCCAATGCAAATATGGCTTCCGTATGCTAGAGTCTCAATGGTTTGCATATACTGGGCCGTGGCGCAACCATATTTTTTGGTCTATAGGCCGGAACCCTGTAGGCTTTGTCTATCTCCAGAGGCACATCGAACTTCAGGTTGGTGAGTTTAGGTATTATATCCTGTAGGAAGGCCATGCATGAACCGTTTTTCTCTTCTTCTCCTTCTGCGATACCTAGGATCCTGATGTTCCCCCTTCTGTTGCGGTCGTCCAGCTCAGCTGTTTGTTTTAGCAGTATTGCTGTTGTTTTTGAGAGTTCTTTCAGAGCCTTGTTGGATTTTAGTTTGTTATCTTCCACGCTGCTTACCCTCTGTTCTACTTCCGATAATCTATTATTTGCTGCCTGTATGCCTGCCGTAACTGCAGCCAATTCCAGCGGTATAGCATCCATGGTTTGCTTGTTCGATTTCGCTAGATCATGTACGTCTGCGAATTTTTTTAAGATCATGTCCAACGTGCAGTTAATGTCTGGTCTTTGTTTGATCGGGTAATCCAGATTCTCACTCTTATTTTTTTTGTTTGTTGCATGGGCTTCCCATCGTTACCAGCCATCGCTGCTCGTCCCCTCTTCTCCTGTTGAAGGGTGAGCTTTCCTCTGACCTTCCGCTCTATGATTGGTTCTCTTATAGGTTTTCTTTGTTTATGAGTGTCTTTAGCTTCCTGATTCTACTCTCTGTCTTCGAGTCACCGTCTGGTATTGTGCTATGAATGGCGAATATGACCAGTTGGTCTATGTATGTAGGCTGTATGCTAGTTATAAGTCTTGCTGTGCTGCACTGTGTGAGCTGGTTATTCCACGCTCTGCATCCTGCTGAGTTTCGCCGTTCTGCAGTTAATCTTATTTTTACGGTTCCTTGTAAGCGGTGTCTTTTGGTGCTGTGGTGCTGTGGAGTAATGATCTTTTGCTCTGGGTTTGTCCTGTGCTTTCCTGGGCTGCGATCTGGGTCTCTCCTGGAATCTCTTGGCCTGCACTCCCCTTCCAATTGCTACACTGGGCTTTAGCCGGTGGGGTGATATGCCACAGATAACACTGTAGTCTGGCGCGAGTAAAGCCTGTGGAGCGGATCGGGCAAAACGGCTGTGCTTTGGCTCCTTTCTCCTTATGTTATCTTGTTGTTTCCCCAGAAATTCATATGTGTGCGAGGCTTGGGAGCTTCACGTTGTTTCTCCGCTCGGTGTTAGTGGTACGTCACCCCTCGCACGTTATGCTGGATGAGCGCGTTGTCCCTCGCTTAACGTTGCTTGCTTGAGCGTTATCGCTGTTGTAGTGCATTTCTAAGATGGCGGCGCCCAGCCGATAGTTTCGGTTTCACTCAGGGAGAGTTGGAGCGTTAGGCGCACCTCTGATCTTCCACTAGGCTTCGGTGCACAATAATGTCTCAGTTTATAATGTGAACCCTCTCCTATATGCGCGGCTTCTTCCTCTCCCCCCCGCCGTCTGGGCAAGTCTTTGGTTGTTCACCGTGCCTATCGCATTGTTAATGATTCCCCAAAATGGCGCCCCCATCAGCCAGTGTCAGTTTCAGTTTCAGTTTTGCCTGCTATTTTTATCGGACATCCGTTTGTCCCTAAGTCAGCGCTGTCAATTCCGTGATATCGTATGGAGTTTCAGCAGCACTGACCATGCATGAGAGTGAACGGGTTGGTTGCAGGGATCACCGTGTGCGTGGCTGCCTCTGGGTTCTGCCTCGGGGTAGTTCAGCTTGTGGCCACCATCTTGGATCCTCTTCTCTTCTCCTCTCCGATCAGGGTCTTTCCCTCTTGGGTTTCCTCCTCCCTCTTTGCTTGCTTGATTGATTTGCATGGCACAGCAGATTCTCTGCGTGTTCTGACGTCCTCTGGTGTCACCACCTTCCTGTTTCTCTCAGCGCATATATGTTCTTTTGTTGTGCTCGCTCCCCGGGTCAACAGAGCTATGGAGTCAGGCGCCTGCACCCATTGCTGTCCAAGCCACTCCCCGCCCTGGTAGTCCTTTCTGAGCTTGCTGAATGGCAAGTTAAGGTGAGCCCACCAGGCAAGAATGACCTCCTGTGCAGTGAGCCTAAGATTTCATAGCCTGAGGCAACCAGGTGATCCCCAGTTTAACACAGCCTTCCTACTGGGTCTGGCTTATGGCATGCCCCGGGCAAGACATATATGGCAGTACAAGACCTTTGCAAGGCTTGTCATCCACTTCTATTGGCCCTGGGTGAAGACAGACTAAGATGCATGCTGTATGTCATGTCCCACCTACTAAGCCAATGGGAAAACAGGAAAAAACTCAAGTCTCCCTTGGTTCCCTTACCTGTCATTGGCACCCCCTTTGAAAGGGTGGAGATCGACATTGTTGGGCCCTTTTACCCCAGAACTGCTTTAGGTGACAAGTTTCTCATGGCTTTTGATGGACCATACCACTGGATTCCCAGAGGTCATAACTCGGAGATATGTGACTGTGCCTGCTGTGGCTAGGGCCCTGATGAGGATTTTTACCCAAGTGGGGGTCCCGAAGGAAATTGTGTTTGACAGGGGCACCATCTTCAAGTCTGCCTACATAAAGTCCATGTGGGATTAGTGTGTGGTAATATACAAGTTCTACACAGCCTAGCACTCTCATACTAATGGACTTGCTGAAAGATTCAACAAGACCCTTAAGGCATGATTATGGACCTTCCTGGCGTTGAGGCGGAATTCTGGGGAAGGAATGGGGGCAGGCTCACAAGAACGCCGCTGCCCCAAGAATATAGTGCTGACCCACTGGAACCAGACACAGAAGTTCAGGAAAAACGCTTCAGGGAACATAGAAGGAAGCCAGGGACTCATGAAGCTCTGGTACAACCAGAAAGCCACTCTGATAGAGATTTAACCTCCCCCAAAAGTGCAGGCGATGAAGCCTGTAGAACCACATGTCCCTCAAGACCCATGAGTTGATAGAGAGAAAATCTTAGGACCCCAAAAAACCCATTAAGGGTTCTCCATGTCAATGATCTCAAACCCCACTTTGAGAGATCTGATGTCACTGTTCTCTTGGTGATAGATGAGGAGGTGGAGGTGGAGGAGGAGAGTGAACCTCTTCCTGACCTCCTATCCTCAAAGGAGAATGATGGGTCAGTTGAGGGTGTCAACCTCTCCTCTTTCCTGCCCTCAGAACAGCAGAGAGACTGTCACCAATTGTTGGGACAGTTTGCCTGTCTGTTTTCTCTCACCCCTGGGCTCACACACTTGTATACTCATGACATAGATACTAGAGACAATATTCCTGTAAAGAATAACATTTACAGGTTGTCAGATAAGGTGAGGTTAAGCATTAATGAGGAAGTTTCCAAACTGCTGGCTTTAGAGGTGATTGAGACCTCCAATAGTTCCTGGTCAAGCCCAGTAGTGCTGGTACCCAAAGCCATCCCACCCTTAGAACTCAGGTTCTGTGTGGACGATAGGGGACTCAACTCAGTCACAAAGACTGATGCTCACCCCATCCCTAGAGCTGATGAGCTCATAGACAGACTGCGTGCTGCCAAGTTCCTCAGTATCTTTGATCTCACGCATGGGTACTAGCTGATTGTCTTGACAAAGGAGGAAAGAAAGGTCAATATTCTTGATTTCAGAGGGCCACTTCCAATTCAGGGTGATGCCCTTTAAATAAAAAAATGCCCCTGCTACCTTCCAGAGGTTGGTCAACAGGGTCCTGGCTGGGGAGGAGACATTCTCTGCCGCCTACCGAGATAGCATAGCTGTCTACAGCTCCAGCTGGAAAGAACACCTTTACCGTCTCCAGGAAGTACTGCAGGCTCTGCAACAGGCAGGCCTGACTATCAAGGCTAGCAAGTGTCAGAATTGACAGGGAACTGTGGTGTATATGGGACACCTGGTGGGAGGGGCAAGGTACAGCCCCTTCAGGCCAAGCTTGTGACCATACTGGCCTGGGAACACCCCAATACTCAGACAGAAGTGAGAGCCGTCATGGGCATCACTAGATATTAGAGCTATGGCACCATTGTTGCTTCCTTATCTGATCTGACTTTGATGAAGCAGCCCAAGAACGTGATCTGGAGAGAACCCTGCCAGAAAGCCTTTGACAACTTCAAAGACGTCATGTGTACAGTACCTGTACTCATGGCCCCTGACTTCTTCAAAGAGGTCACAGTACAGACAGATGTTTCAGAGCATGGCATAAGGGCTGTATTATCACTGTTGGAGGAGGAAGGCCTAGACCAACCTGTGCTCTTATTACTAGGAGGTTACTTCCCAGTGAACAGAGGTGGAGTGCAATTGTGGGGAAAGCCTTTGCTGTGGAATGGGCACTAAAGAAGCTGGGGCCATACCTGTTTCAGACTCACTTCTGAGTTCAGACAGACCACAGAACCCTCAGATTTCTCTTGCAAATGAGGGGTGAGCATCCCAAACTGTTGAGGTGGTCCATCTTCCTTCGAGTTTATGGTAGATCTCCGCCCTCCTGTGCTGTGGGTCAGTCTAGGTTCTTCCACCTTAGTGATGAGAACTCCCAGGAGGTTGGGTAGCTCTCCCCACTTTCAGTTGGAAGGGACATGTGTTAAACCTATCAGCCTTACAGTGCACTGCCCTCAAACATGTTGCCTTCTCCCCTCCTGTTTTACTGAATTTGTTGTTGTTGGCCTTAGGACTCTGTGCAGTTTACCACTGCTAACCAGTGCTATAGTGCTTGTGCTCCTTCCCTAAAGTACGGTAAAACTTGCTTACACCTGATTGGCATATTAATTTACTTAAAAGTCCCTGGGCCCTGGTAAAATTGAACACCACATCCCTGGGCTGGTGAATTAAATGCTACTAGTGGGCCTGCACCACTTACTGTGCCATCCACTTAAGTAGACTCTTAAAGCACATCTCAGACCTGCCATTGCAGCATGTATGCAGATTTAAAGTGCAAATTTGTTTGGCAAAATAAACCCTTTACCAAGCCTAAAACTCCCTTTTTAATACATATAAGTCACCACTACCAAAGGCCCTAAATAGCCCTTTGTGCAGGGTGCTTGTACTTACAAGATTGGACCTGTACTTTTAGTTGTACATATCCTAGTAGTCAAAAACTCATAAATTCCTTTTACACTACTGTGAGGTCTGCCTCTGCTATAGGATAACTTTAAGTTACCATATTACATTTAATAGGTGACAACGTTTGTTTGAGAGCAGGTACAAATCTCATGTTTGGTGTCTAGGGGACTGTAATTCCATAACTCCGAACGCTAATTGGCTAGTCAGCTGCTCACAGCCTCAGGGACAGAAAAGGCTCCAACCACCTTAAACCCGCGCCTAGACCTAACCTGATTGAGTCCTGGTCCTCCAAGTGGTGCTTCCCCTGTCCTGGACCCTTGGAAGTAATGTTAAAGGTGTCCAGGTAGCCCAAATCCAAAACTCAGGACTTTAAAAAAATAATTGCCAAAAAGTGCTCTGAGAACTGAGGAAACATGAGGAAACACTGGGTCCTTACTGCTCGCCGATCCGTCGTTGGTGCACCGCCTGTCATCCTGAGTTCATGGCAGCTCACTCTACAGTCCTCTCCACAGCAGCAAATCCACATGTCAACACGAAGCTGAATGAAATTCCTGTTGGTGGCTATGGTTAATTGGTTCACTCTTGGGCCCCCGGTCAGCCAGCAACTAGGGAAGCCTTCCAACTTTCGTCATTTTTGAAGCCTAGAGACCTAGAGTAATTCAGTATAGTGTGGCTTGTGTGGATCCCAGCAAGCCAATATTTACTTGAGAGATAACTCAGGCATTTTCAGCCAATAACCAAAGTTTTACCATCTGGAATTTCCTCACTTCTCTCAATTGAAATAGTCCTCCTATGTGTGGATAGACCTAACACATGTATAGGACCGGTCCAAAACTGTAACCATGTGAAGACCTCATTAATACAATGTTGACTTCACCCAGTCTAAGTGTTAACTGATTCCTGTTGCGGACAATGTTACGGCCCACACTAGTGGGGTACTGTTTTTATCAGGAGAAGCGTGAGAACACTGAGTGGTAGAAATCTCGTGGATCCCCACAGGTTCCAGAACTTTCCCTCATAGAAATGTGAGAAAATTCTGTGATTTGAACCAAAAGTTTATGTTTACAGGACATTCTGAGTGCAAAAACATATTCATGAACCATTCAAATCACACAACTCTGAATTCTCCTAGTCTCTAGATTTCAGATATGTCTGAATTAGTAGGTGTTCTGAGTGTGGGTCGGACCTTGACCTTAATTCCACAGCTACCCACATCACAATTATGGGTGAATTTGAGAAGCAAAATATTGATGTTTCTTTTTTGCATTTTGGAGTATTTGCTATTGTGGACCATAAGCCAAACAAGTGAAGTACAATTTTTACTTGGTAAAGTGTGGGAACACAGAATAGTAGACAATTTATTATCAGTTGAATTTATCTCCATGTTTGGCTTCAAAGTGTCTGCCAGTGTGCAGGTCAATTGATGATTGTGGGTATTTTGTTTTTGGCCAAGCAACAAATGCCATATATGCCTGTGACCAGAAGAATGTGACTTAACGGTATATTACTTTTGTAAATTGCCCATTAGTGCAAACATTTACGGATTAAATCTTTGTTGTCTATTTCTCTTTTTTCTTACTTATTTTCAATCATTTTTCAACTATTAGTTTGTAAATGAGAAATTACCTATTCCTGCATTCTGAATTTTGTCTACTTTCCTTATATGTTCACCCATGAGTTTCATGCCAGTTTCCACCACAAATTGGAAGTAAGTAGAGGCAACACAAATAAGAAAAACTGCTTACCACTTCGAAAGTTGTGAAAAGTGTGGTAAAAATGACTTTCTTTCAAAACTCTGCGTGTTCTTGAAATTTGAGAAGAGATTGTTCTTTGCATAACACACCTTTTACTGATGCCATTTTTGAAAAAATATGAATCATTCGCTTCCTTATACAACACTTTGTCCCATTTTTGGAAACATACCCCAACATTTTGCTACATTTTGATTATTTTGTTAGTTCCCGCCAGGTAAATCCACAAACCCTGCACACCTTTAGAATTCCCTACATGTGGACAAAAAGACACAGATTTGGCGCACTGTCTTCAGTGGATAAAAGTTATGAAGATGTGAGCATGAACTGCTCAAACTTCAAGAAAAAGGATCAACACTAGAGGAGAAAAGTCTCATCACTTATTAAGATGTTAATTATATAGTTGTAAATTTTTTTTTAACAAATCTTTTAATCGGATACACTTAAGCAGTATACAGTACAACATCCATGAGAAAGAACTGATAGAGGCTTCCCCATGTACAATTTTCGTATTTCAAACTGTTGGTACATTAGATTATAGATCTTGCAGTTATAACCGCTCTCATGTTAGTGTTGTAAATGTTGAATCCCAGAAAAACACACCCTTTGCTTTTTTAAACAGCACATAATGACGCCACAAGGTAGAGGCTATTGAAGCTATTTTCAACAAGGTGAAGCTAACTAACGGTGCTCATAGCAATTTGAATGTTTAGTTTTTGGTGACATATCATTAATAGATGGTTAATAAAACAATGGACAATGCTCAAGGCTAGTGCAATAATAAAATGTTGTGGTTATTGTGTTTCTCACATAATTATGGATTTACCTGCCTTACAACATAATGCATGTATTATAGTGCTGACTGCACTAAAGATATTGGGGCTCATTTACAAGCTTCTTGTGCTGTAGTTGCGTCACTTTTTGTGACACACCGGCGGTGCATTTTGCTGCCCCATATTTTCAAGGACACGAAAAGCCACCCAGCGTGGGTTTTCCTGTTCTTGTAAATATGGCCCCTTTACACGCAGCACTTTGCATGAAAAGGGCGTTCGATGGGTGTTGCTGTGGGTGTTCCCACACAGCACTCATGGAAACTGACACATTTCTAGATTTACGAGAAATCGTAAACCTGGAAATGCGTCTAAAGGTTATGCCTCCCCAGGAGAGGTGTAGGGACGCGCATTCTGCAGTACACATAGAACGAGGAAATCACCTCTTGTGATTGTTTATGTGCAGGAAGGTGTCCCTTCCTGCACATAAACAATCATTAAAAAAAGATGTTTTGCAACTTCTATGTGTGCTAACGCAGCACACATAGAACTTTCAAAACGCCATTTCAGATTGTTTATGTGCAGGACGGGACACCTTCCAGCACATTGTAAGTGCCAGATTCCTCCTGAGGAAATTATGGGGACTGTTCCTGCTATCTTTGTAAAACTGATCTGCCTACAGGCCTTCCCACCCCAGTCTATAGCCCTATCCCAATAACGGCAAAACATAATATTCAACTTAAGGGGGGACTAATAAATGCAAGATTATTAAGCAAGCACTGCCAAGACGTTAGGGATCTAATCATAGACCAACAGCTCGACCTGCTATTTGTCACCGATACATGACTGAAAGACTGGTGCAACCCTGTTATAGCGGTCGCTCTAGTCTGGATCTCGACACCATCAAGGGAGCGAAAAGCCTGGGCTTTTGCCTCTCCCTAAATGCCTCCTTATCATTCCCAGGTGCTCTAATTTACTGTCCTCCAGGCCACCGCGCTACCTTCATAGACTCACTTGGGGATGGCTTGAGCCACCTCCTGCTCAGATATGCCAATTTCACCTTACTTGGAGACTTTAACCTCCATTTGAAAGATAGAACTGAACCAGGAGCAGATAACTTTCTTCAAATCAGAAAATTGCTTACTTAGGCCCAACTTGTGGAGGGCCCAACACACCGAGCAGGCCATACATTGCATGGGGTTTGTTCTAACTTCGCCCCATTATCAGTTGGCTCCCCTTTACCCCTGATTTGGTCGGACCATCTCTTTGTCCCCTTTACACTTATGGTTCCACAGATAAGCCATGCACCTAGGCCACTGCCTGAACCCCGAAATGCACATAAATGGGCAAGATTAGCTGATAACCCTAGGTTAGCAACCACTGCCCAAATTCTTACTCCCGTTCTAACAGGGAACACCGGGGCGGATTCACGCCGCTTCCATTCCTGGCTCACCACAGCATACAACGAGCTTTCTCCTTTGGAGAGACCTGATATGTACAAAAAACCTAAAATAAAAAAAAATCCTGGTACACGCCCACCCTGGCCCAAGCTCATCTACTATGTAAGCAGAATGAACGTAAATGGAGAAGATCATACAACTTTGATGAAAGAATAGCTTACAAAAATAGCAGAAGGCTCTATCATCAGCAGAATGTGCTAAAAAAGAGTACTTCTCCAAGAAAATTCAGGAGGCTAATCAAGACCAAAAAAATCATCTTCACTGACCCTAAAGTGCTACAGAAAGAGATACCTCCTTCACAAAATCTTTGTGATGAAATCTCAGCATTCTTCGAAGATAAAATAAAAAAAATTCAGAAGGATTTCCCTTTGGACATTCCCCAAGATCCGGATGCTGGCTTCGAGCCAGCGTCCGCTCACTCTATTCGGTCATTCAAACAAGTCTCACTAGAACAGACCCACGAGGCCATAAGAACATGCAAATCAGGCTCACCCCTGGATGCCTGCCCTCCGATGATTCTTCATAAAATAATAGATATAGTTAAGCCTGTTATAAACCAGATAGTTAACTCCTCCATCAGCACAGGCATAGTCCCTGATGAGTGGAAGCTTGCGCTCGTGAAACCACTGAAAAAGAAACAAAACATTGACCCCTCTGTACTTTCTAATCTCCGGCCTATTTCCCTACTCCCACTACTTGGCAAAGTCACAGAATATTTTTTACATAAACAACTGTCTACATTTATTGAGGACAACGATATCCTTCACCGCCAACAATCGGGCTTTCGCCCCAAGCATTCTACCGAATCAGCTCTACTTGAAATAACTGATGCACTAAAAACTATAGCCGATAATGGCAAGAAATCTGTTTTGATTCTACTCGACTTGTCGGCTGCGTTCGATACCATCTGGCACAGTATTCTCCTGAAACGACTCGAACATGGCGGCATCTCAGGCACCGTCCTAGATTGGATAAAATCTTTCCTTACTACCCGAAGACAAGCAGTTGCCCTGGGTACCTTCCTTTCAACAGAACGTAACATAACAACAGGAGTCCCACAGGGCTCAACCCTGAGCCCACTGTTGTTTAATGTTTACATGACCCCTCTCATCCACCTGATAGGATCATTTGGGATTAAAGTTACGTCCTATGCAGACGATACCCAATTGATCCTTTCCCTTGATAACAACTACTCTATGATCAAACACTGCCTAACCGCATATATTCAGTGGATGAGAGAAAACCATCTTAGATGCAACACAGACAAAATTGAAATTCTCCCTATAGGGAAAACCGTTCTATTCCAGCCTGGTAAGTGGTGGCCAGAAGGCGCACCACCCCCCCCCTGACACAGTCAAGGTAGCTAAAAACTTAGGAGTAAAATTTGACACTGCACTCTCCTTCCTCCCACATACCACGGCAGTAGCAGGGACCTGCTTCAGCCTTATCAAATCTCTAAAAAAATTATTTGACCTAATCCCACTTACGGCTAGGAAATCAGTGGCAGTTGCCCTGATACTCTCTCGTCTTGATTACTGCAATAGATTATTGGCAGGATCCAACAAATCCACTTTAAGGAAGCTGCAAGTTGTTCAACATGCCGCGGCTCGACTTGTTCTCAAACTCCCACGAAGATCCTCAGCATCTGCAGCACTACAAGTCCTTCATTGGCTCTCGGTGCACAAAAGAATTCTTTTTAAAATCGTTCTAATCACCTTTAGAGCCAAGCATAAACTTGGACCCAAGTATCTCTCTGCAAGATTCACTCCCTATACCACAACTAGGAATCTCAGGTCCTCTACTGCCAATCTGCTCAAGCCACCCATTTTCAAAAACAAAACTAGGGGCGGTAGAACAGTGGCTGTCTTAGGATCCAAAGCCTGGAACCTATTACCACTCTATCTGAGATTGCTGAATACAGAGACACTATTCAGGAAGGCCCTGAAGACTTGGGTATTCGCGGCCCCAGGCGAGTTGTGTCTCTCTCTTAATTAGGAATTTTAGGCCCCCCCCTTACCTCTGACTACTCAGCGCCAGGATGCTCCTCACGGAGTGACAGTCTGCGCTATACAAAAGCCGCCTTACATTACATTACATTACATTACATAAACATTCATCCCCGTGACGCAGGAATTCTTGCACCATGGTGCAAGGGTGCCTGTGTCGGCACATGGCAGCTAATTGTGCGCCAGCACGGGGGAGAGCAAAAGGGGAGAGAGCAAAAGGATCCATCATATCGTTGGAGATATGACGCATTCCTGTGCTTCGGAATTAAAGCAGCGCAGCCCAATGGCTTACGACACCGTGCTGCCTTAATTCTTTGTAAATAAGGCCCATTGTTTTTCCCTTAAACTAATCAAAATACCGCTGCCGGAAAATGCAAAAAAGTGTGGTGATACATCTAAAAGATACAGGGAGACATATTCAGGATTACTGGAAATAGTATAATGGTACAGTTTCCCTATGGGTCGCTGACAATTGTGACGACGTGGTAAGTTCAACAGGAGTTCTTGGTAACCCTGGGCGTAGTGGGGCTACGTGGAGCATCATGGAGTGTGCCCCAATCTACGCGCACCCACACACTCCGTGTAGCCCCACTACGCGCCGCCCGCCTTCCTCCCGCCCTCAATTTAAAATTACTTAGAACCTTAAAAATAAAGAAAATTACTTACCTGAGCTGCAGCGTCCCAGGGCTCCATCTTCCTGCTTCCTCAATGGCTTCTCCCTCACAAATGCGCATGCGTGGGCGCATGCTCATTTCTCCCACCCTACGCCCACCCTTAGTTCTTGGTCCTAAAGCATATGCTAACACATCAATATTGATAACAAATAAGGTCAATACAGACACTGATACATTTTGGATGGCACAAAGAAGGAGATGGAAGACAGGGTATTCACATGCTAACTCTTGAAATAGCCCCCCCCTTCATGTGCCCATAGGTGCCCTCCGGCGTTTCACAAAGTGTCTGATTTAGATCTTGATGGATGGAATACTCTGTTACAAATGTGACGGCTATCTCGTCCGCTGTATTACAAGCGGCCTATAAGGCAGCGGTGGCCTGGAATTCTCTTCCTTTGGACCTTTGTGGTATCCAGGACCCGAGACTTTTCAGGAAACGGTTGAAAACCTTTCTTTTCATATAACGATCCATTGACCGCCACCCCTACCTGGTTCGGTCCGGGACACTCTTTGAGTAGCTGTGCGCGCTATAAATGTCAATAACATAACATCCTGCAGACGGGATATCCGTCACGTTTGTGACGAAGTATCCCATCCACCAAGATCTAAATCGGTCCCATAGTTTGCATGTTGTACTGCACAAATGACATAATCCTGCTGCACAATGTGGTCATAACTTGCCTCAATTCCATAGCGTTCTTGTTAATGGTAAAGCCATGAAGAGTGCCTGGAAGCCAGTCAGTCATTGCAGTATTTTATGAAATATTTCGATATTTCATGGTTCAATGGGAAATATATGATTTTTACCACTGCATGTATGTGCAATAAATGCATATAAAAGTCCCCTTGACTAATCTGCACAAAACATGAAGCACAAAGGGGCTTCTTTACAAGCCCCGCGGGCTTATAAATACGACCCAGTCGTTATTTCAGAAAAACCACTAATCTAAATACTTATGTTTTTTTTTTCTCTTCAGTTTTTGGTATTGGGTGGATAAAAGCATCCATTTCAAACTAATTGACTCGTTTCGGAACCACCAAATTATCTTACCATATAATAGCAAGTTTTGCAAGTGATTAGCTGAGTGAGTGTAGCTGTTTATTGGAACCTCAGGTCAGTAGTGCAGCTCTCGAATTTTAATTATACAGAAATACAACAAATGTTAACCCCTTCTGTGCCACGCCCTTTCCCCCTCCTGTGCCGGGCGTTTCATTAGTGGGTGGGGTTCATGACGCGATAGTCTCGTCATGGGCACAGCGCGACCGTGCTCCATGACGAGACTATCTCGTCATGGGCACAGAAGAGGTTAAACCAACAGAAAGTGGCGAGCTAGCAGCTGAGTTGCGCCCTTTCTATCAAACTTTAGTCGGTGTTACAGGAAAAAGCTGGGACGTTACAGAACAGTGATGACTACTTTCACAGACTTCAGTCACTCAAACTTTCTGTCCTCTCACTGAGTGCAGCATTTCCTCTTCTTGGAATTATAACACCGCCCCTTTCCACTACTGCCTTGTCCATCTTCCTTTTCACAGTCCTTCCTTATCTAGATAGGGCCTCTCCCTGCTGACAAGCAGCTCACTTGTCCCCACAGAAAGAGAAAAATATCTTTAGTGCACAATACCCCTTATGTCCCACCACCGTGCAGTACCGAGGCTAGCAAGTACCAAAAGGTCTGAGGTGTGAATGTGACAGGGGAACCTTTCAAGGAGGGTGTGGTGTGACTGAAGTCTACATTGGGAGGGTTGATATAAGAGACTCAGAGATCAGGTGACCTGCAGAATAAGCAGGGAAGCTGGTTGTGCTTGATTTGCAAAACAAAGCTGGAAGGTCCCAATGTTTTTGTGTGAAGCCCACTACCAGAATGACTGATTGTTGGAGTTGGCTCATACCTATCTGAATATTCTGGTTCCCACTTCATGCATCTTTCTTCCACCACTCTACACTTCCTGTGACCTTATCTCACTCTTGCAGGTTCTTTTTCATTTATCCGCTCTCCCCAGTTTTCCTATTTTTTTTTTCCTCTGATTTCTTTTTTTTCTCTTGCTGGTGTTCTCTCTCCTGCTCTGGGTCTAAGTCAAATAAAGACATTTTAATATATTGATCCCTAAAAATGAGATTCGGTGATCACCACCTGCAACCACCAGTGCAAATTTAGCCCTAGTAGCTGGTGGCGTAGCAAAAGTACCATGTCCCGTAGTACAAGCAATGAATATTGCCCCCCTGAACACTGGTTGAGTAATCAATCATAGCAATAATTATAGTACAATGGGCCCCCTCATGCCTTTGGCCCGGTGCCACTGCACCTGCTGCACCCTTGACAGCTATGTTCTTGATAGCAGCTGGTGACCTGATGACTGTTCCTACTAGACCACGGTCAAGACTGATTTGCATGTGGCTGGGTCCAAACTGAGGTGGCATGGTGAGCAAAACAACAATGGGTTGGAATGCTACCCTGAGCAATTGCAAGTGGTTAGGCTTTTTGCAAGCATTCCTGTCATCACCTTTTGTGTTTTTGATGCCCCACCCGATGTGACAAGTGTTTGCACAGACTTGGGTCCCATGCTCATTGTGCCACTGGAACAAATCTACACCTGACTGACAAGAACGAATCAGAGCAAAACCAGTCTTTGGTTGATGGTCATCCTGTTCAGGGAGGACCTGGCTTGGGAGTCTGGGCTTGGCTGTTCCTATTGGAGCAGGGTTAAGATTGATTTACCTATGGTGGGTTCCAAACTGAAGTGGCATGGTGGGCAAAAAGAAAGATGGGTTGAAATGTGACCCCAAGTGATTGGCAGGGATTAAATACATTGTAATCATTCGTCCCATCACCTTTTGTGTGTTTGATGTCATAGCTCACACTGCCATTTCATAAGTGACCCCTAGTAAAGAAAACCTGTAACCCGTTAAAAAATCTCTATGTGCCAATGCAATTAGATCTAGGTAAACATGTTCAGTGCCCTCCTGATGGCACGTTTGGGATGAGAACACTTGGGTTTGGCAGAGAAATGTGTTTTTTTTATGGAAAGACAATTAGCATGCAGAACATTTTGCGGGTACCTAAAGTGAAATATATTGGATTTTGAAAGCTTGAGAGATTTCCTTTCAAAGCATCTGCATTAAGCCTCATTTGACATTGTTAATGGCATTCTATCAGAAATATTTTTTTCACACTAACCCATACTTCCTTGGCAGGGATAATGATGTTGTATTTTTCTATCTAAGGCTAATATATCTGTTTTATGCTGAGATCTCGTTCCATATGTTAGAAACCCAGGCGTATATTTATTATAATGTTGCGTTGCCCACGGAAGAGGGCGCATGGGTAATTTACCACTAAGAGGGTCATTAGGATGTCAGGTGGAATCACTTCCACCCGACACCGGCTCGGTCATGGGACCGACCGTCACCCGGTCGGCAATCCGACCTCCCCCATTAGGAAGCGACCTAACACTGTTCGTCTCATTCCTATATTTCACTATAGGAGCATGGAATATGGCCAGAAACCAGCCGTAATGCATGCTCCCACAGTGAAATGGGAGGTGTGGTTCATCCCTGCACCCTATGGCATGCACCTCAAGGTGCCTGCTACAGAGTGCAGGAATCAACAGTGGAGCACCATAGGTGCCCCCTCGGCCTCCAACTGGAGGCCATGCACCCAAGGGGGCCCTGCTGGTGGCCAAAGATGCTTTCCAACATGGTTTCCATGTCGGACAGGTCGGCATGGAAACCATGTCAGAAACCGTCATCGTAATCTCAAGGGTGGAAAGGCCCACCCTTGCGATTGCTGCCAGGCTTCCAACTGGCAGACAGGCTCTACGAGCTCGTCGGAAGCCAGCCGGAATGACCGGTGGGATTCCTTTCTGACTGCCTCCATCGTAATGAGGCAGTCGTAAAGGAAAATGAGTGACCCATTCCGACGAAGTCGCAAAGGCTCCGACCATAGGTTGGAGCCTTTACGAGCCGGATCGTAATCTGCCCCTTAGTCGGATTTATCAAGTCACGCAAGGCCACCTTGCGTGGGCCTGCATGGTTTGATAAATCTGGAGTAACACAAGTCAGCGCAAAATGCTCCCTTGTATTACTCTGCCCCAGGGAGGTCCTCCACGGATGGAGTGTGAGTGTTGCCAGGTATTCACCCATGGATTGTTCGCTCATTCCCAGATTTGCAATCAGTGGTAGACCTGGAAATCTATAAAATGCTGTGCCTCCACAGGTGAGGCGTAGCAAACACGTAGAAAGAGGATTTGTCCCTTCCTGTATGAAAACAATCCTACCTGCAACACAGGTACCCTTGCACCATGAAGCAAGATTTCCCTTTCACACAGCGCAGGAGAGCAAGGTGGCTTGCTGCTTTGCACTGTGTGAAATTATGAGAAATCTGGGCCTTTGTATCCATTATTTAGGAGAGGATTGTGCAAACGGTATTTGGTACAGAATCATGTGGCTCAAATTAAATTCCCCCTATTTTGACTGTTTTTCCCAAATAGAAAGCCAGGCCAAAATGTGAGTTGTTCTCCTTTTCCACATTTTTGAATGATGGACAAAATCAATTTGTTTCATTCATATTACATACGTGGGAAAAATAACGTAAAAATATTCTCTATTTTTTTACTTAAGGAAAAAAAATTCTCATGAAATAAAGTTTATTTCTGATAGATCTGTTTTTCATGGAAAAAAATGTTTACAAGCCATACGTTTGCTACATATATAAAAAGCCGTTTCCTTATTTCGAAGCCTTGCAAAATTCTTTCTTTGATTAGTATAATATGAACTAGAACAGTATCCTTTTTTATTCGGTGTTAAACAGGAATCCTAAAAGTTTCAAATGGATTTGCCCTTTCGTTTGCATAAGAGCAAGGTTTCTGCCGTACGGTCCTGTGAGTTTAATAGTCTTCTTTATATATTAATATGATAATTTTTTTTTTTAATTAGTGATGAATGAAATTCCGGTTCAGAGTAGCTTCTCCTATTTTCCTATTTCTAACCCCTCCTTAATATGTAACGTAAAATAAGCACCAACACAGAAGCAACTTTTTCCATCAGAGGTGATCAACTTAAGTGTAGGAGAGACAGATCCCTTCCAGACTATCAAGATAACCACAGATGCAAACGAGTTCAATCCAGATTCACTGTGTGAAAAAATATCTTTTGTGGATGTCTTGAAAATGTGATGTAAGAACAGTTCTCCAGGACCCACGTCGCCCGCCCCTGATCTAGATTGTAGTTTGTGACATATAGTGGTGAGCTGTGATGTGCTGCCACTTACTATTCCCTGTTTCGTGCTTATCTTAAATCTAGAAACTTGAACACTCCTAGGGGCATATTAGCAAGGGCTTGATCGCCGCTTTGGCGGCAAAAAGTGCAGTCGCTAACACAGCTATCGCCTATTACCAACGCAGGCGAAGCGATAAAAAAGACCATACCTCTCACTACCTCTCAGAACACACCACATATAGTGATTATATCAGTGCTCCCACGTAATCGTTGGTAGTAGCACGCTGCATCCCGTAGAGGGGTGCGAAGACCCCTATGATGAAGCATGACACCAAGGGCCCTTTTGGTGTGTGAGGGGTATTTAAGAAACACGATGTGCTCCCTGCCACTGTAGGAACACACTTATCCTTTGATCAACCTTCATTTAATTGCAATCTCCCCCGGGTGGATCTTTCTGGAAAAGACTATGACCTGATGAGTAGGCCCCTTTAGGAAATTTCTTTATGCAATAAATGTGCTTCTTAGGTACAGATGTTCTTTCTCCGAAATAGTATAGCTGACCTCAGCAGATGTGCAACATCATTAATGGAATACCACTAATTGAAGTTTTTTGTCTTTTTTCTTGCTTTTGGAGTATGATGGATTCTACCACTATATGTAAAAATAAAACTGATCACTTTCTCAGGGATGAGCCACAATTGGCGTTTACAGATTTTTTTCCTTCACGTTCTTGAATGCATGTACGATTTTTGTAAACTATTGAAACAGTTGTGAGATTCTGATAAGACAAGTCAAAGGCATGTCTAAAGAAAAAAAAGCTTATATATATTTCTGTCTGGGATTTCGAAACACTTGGAAGGAATCTATCAACTTATTTGACACTTTGTGAAATAATTGTAATATTGTTTGAATCTTCTGTTGCTACAATGCTTTGCCTCTAGGACTGAGGTGAAATCCCAGGTAAAATACTTTCTGCTTAAAGGAGCATTGTTTTAGTTTTCTATGCAATTGTTGGGTCTCTAGTCTCTCTAACACTTGTTTTATATTTGATAAATGTTCAGAACGCTTGGTGCTGTACATAAAAATGTCATGTATATAATAAATAGCAATGTTTTGGAAAATGTATTTGAGGAATCCCTGGAAGCTTGACAACATATTGCATAATACAAATGGCATTACCAAGTATACAAATGTCTAAAGAAGGTATGATAAGCCATCTTCATTTATCCTAAGATCTAATGAGAAAAATAATGCTGTCTCCTTGAAGACTTGTCTTGATGTATCAGCAGGCGCTCCATAAATTATTTATCAGTGTGTGGATGAGGAGTATTTAGTAGCAATTCTTTATTGTGATGTCATACAATTCTCAATAATCAATACAATATAATCCTGTGGCTGATTGGGAAACACAGATGAATCTTTTTCAAAGTCTACATTTTTGGTATGGTCCCCTTGAATGTTGGGTAGTCCTAAGATCTCAAAATGTTATTTATTCAAGCAGTTACCATCATTGCCTGAACCAATTACAGTTAAATCTGGTAAAGAAAAATCAACCAGTGGGGGGAGTGGCCAGACCAGACAAGACGTGCGTTCCCTGAGCTCCACATGAGAGTCCCTATTTCCCCTTCTAATGCAGTGGATCTGCGCAAAAGTGGGTTTAAACATGAACCCCCATGTCACATGTGATGTGGGTGAGTCATGGGGCCCGGAGCGGATGCGGGGCCGAGGCAGCGGTGAAGCTGCCGCAAAGCGTGGCTGCTCGCCGAGTGGTGGCCATTTTCCTGTTGCACCCTGGGCCTTGGATTTACCATCCTCAAAGTCAGAGGGGCTGGGACGGTGAAAAGGACAGCAGCAGAGACAAGGCATGGGGACCCCAGAAACAGTGGGCCCCCTCGACAGGCCAGGAGGGAAGTCCGGGGCTTCGTCCAGATCCTGGGCCCACCGCGTCATGCCAGGGTGAGGATCCCTGAGTGGTGACGCTAAACTCCCCATGATGTACGTCAGGCCCCAACAGAGTTCCTTGGAAGGGTATCAAAATACGTAACATTCACCTGTCAGTGGACATGTATTCACTTTTCTGGAGGCTGACTGTGGAGGGATAAGGGGCTCTCGTGTTCATTCTAGAAGCCTGCTCCTACCTTGCCAGATAATATCTGATGTTCCTATTATTCTCTACTATTTCCTCCTCCGGGGAGATGTACTCCCAGACCCGGGCCTTGAGAGAGGTCTGCAGTATGCTAAGTTTATGGTTCTTCAGCTCATAAATGGTATTTTGTTTTTGTTTTGCTTACTAATAATCCAATTGACACACACAAACGGCAAAGTCCGAGGTGACATGATGAAGGCACATCTCATTATCCATACCTCCCATGCAGGCGAGGCTATCCACACAGTCTGCCTGCCTTGACAACCCTACACATAACCTCACTTAACGTACAAGGCTTAAACACCCTGGTTAAGTGTAGAGCCTTTATACATTGACTTAGGCAGAAGGATGTAGACATGGCGCTGCTCCAGGAGACTCATCTCCATAAAGTCAACACCAAGTGCCTGTGCTGCTATTGGTACTCAATACAATTTCACTCTTCATATGCCTGCAAGTCTAGAGGTGTGAATCTCTTTTTCAAATTGGATAGCATCTACAGGGACTGAGAGGGTCGACATGTGGGTATATGTGGTATGCTGGGTACTACCACGATGGCCCAAATCTCTGTCTATGGGCCCAATGGGGAAAGAGAGGCGTTCTAGTCTGACTTATTCCTGAGGATCTCCCACTTCGCAGTGGGGGACATTGTTGTAGGTGGTGACCTAAATACTCCCCCAAGCTGGATTGCTCTCACCCTCAACAAGGTGAACCCACACCCTTCCACTACCCTAACCCAAGGGCAGCTAGACCTGACACTGGTGGGCGTCTGGTGTCAACTATTATTCACACCTAGACTAATTCCTGCTCTCCCAGTCCTTTCTGCTCAGGCTCATGGACTCCAAACTGGATGTCAAGGTCCTCTCCGATCGCGCTCTGGTGTGGCTGGTAGTGGGGCCTCTGACCCACAGAGACTATTTCCGAGGCCGCAGGTAGTGATGGAGGTTGTGCTCCGAGACCCAACCCTACAAGACCGTATGAAAGACACATTAGAACACTACTTTGCCAAGAACGATAACAAGGAGGTGTCCTTGGGGACCCTTTGTGATGCGGTCAAGACAGTCTTCCAAGGGGAACTCATCTCCCGCATGGCAACATTTGAGCTCCACAAACATGATTTAGAAACTCAGATATCTCAGCCAGGCACAGCACACGAGGGAGGGCTCACACAGGACCCTATGGAACCTCTGCAGGCTTCTGGGGGAGCTTGAACAGATACTGATGAAGGAGACAGCCAAGAAGCTATTCTATATCAAGCAAACTTATTACAAATGGAGGAACAGGGGTAGATAGACTATTGGCCCACAAGCTGCGCATGCTGGTGATGCGTAACCACAGCAAGAAGGCCAGAGACAAGCAGGGCCGGCTGCACCAAGAGATGGCAGATATTCTTGCCGTTTTTGACAATTTTATTCTAATCTATATCAGGCCTAGAACCCAGATGGGTAACTTCAGGATGAATATTTTTGTGACCAGACGCCCCCAGACAAGGAGGCTGAATTGCACATGCAATGCTAGGGTCCCACCTTTCCCTTCTGCTAATACCTGACAAGCTCCCAATGCTATGCTCCTCTTATAGGCCAACTTCGTTGCTGAATGGCGATGTAAAATGTTTTGCATCAATACTTGTGGCCCAACTCCAACCTATTTGTCACACTCTTATTGCTACCCAGCAATTGAACTTCATCTGTAAAAGGCAGGATAACAACAATATGAAACTGGCAGTCATAGACGTGGCGTAGCGTCATCGCCAACTGATTGTCCGCCTCTTCCTGAATGCCAACTAGGCGTTCGACCAAGTGGATTGGGTATACCTGTTGCGGGTACTGGATAGAGTCCACGTGGGCTCAAAGATGAAAACTTTCATCCAGGCAAACTTCAAAAAGGCATCTACCAAGCTCAAATTTAACACTGCCATCATGTCCGACATCCCACTGACTAAGGGAACAAGACGGTGTGTATCTTGTCTCTCCTTATCTTTGCATTAACCATGGAACCCCTGGTGGCTAAGATCCAGAGCAATCCTGCAATCCACAACATGATGGTGGATGATAAAGAGCACAAATAGGCCCTCTTCGCCGATGTACTATGCTTTGTCAAGGACCCGGAAACAACCATCTCGGCACTATTGGGAAAAGCAGACCTCTTTGCACAGGTATCGGGCTTCAAAATTAACTACTCCAAATCATGTAGATTGTGGATAGCGGACCCACGGGGCAAACTTCGGGATCTCATCCACAGGGCCGGATTCATATGGCCACTTTGGCAATAACATACCTGGGGGTTCATCTTCCGACTCGCACAAGCGTCCTTTTAAACAACAACATTCCTCCTTTGCTCATGGCCCTTTTGAAAGGCCTCCACAGGTGGGGTAGGCCAGGGATATCCTGGTTGGCTTAGCTCAATAGCCTTAAAATAAATTCCATGCCCCGGCTCCTATATGTCTCACAAACCCTTACCCTTACCCGCACCATCCCTAACCAACCCAGGGGCTGATTTGTAACAAAATGCTTAATTTTGTATGGGAGAGTAGATCACCGAGGGTAGCAAAATGTCCCTATTCCGTGGGGGGCCCGGGCTTCCCAGAGAAAACTGCATACATGTTGGCGGCTCAACTCTGTCCTTCTTTCGACTGGAACTATGACCCCGAGGTTAAGCCGTGGGTACAAGTGGAACAAGCCTTCTCTCCTTATCCCCTTGGTGGGCTTTTGTGGCTGACGGCTGCGGCCTGGGCAGGTTTTCCTCCCCTCGTACCATTGATGGCCAAACTCCTGGCCCACTGGCAAACGGTGAGGAGAAATCAGGCATCCCTGGTCTACCCCTTTCTCCTGACCTCCCCCCCAATAACCCCGTACCAGGTTCCTTTTATTGGGACCAAGGACAGTCACCTGCTCTGAAGGATTTTTACAGCGATGATGATCTTTGGACGAGAGGGGAACTCTTAGACATTGTCCATGAGCAGATATAGGCTCTCTGCTAAAGAGTTGATGGATGAAAGAGCATTACAATTAGCATCGTATTAGAGTTCAGTATGCGGGAAAGACAAAAGTACGGCCTCGGTAGTTGCAAGGGCTTTGGGAGTGATTCTGTTTGTAGAAGTTGGCTTTTTTTGAATGATGCTGTGGTGGTACGAAACCTCACTTAAGGTTCCAATGAGTTCCAATAGTAAATTGAGTGGACTTTTGGGTTTTTTTTCCGCATTTTTCTTTAATCTGTTATAGGAGTGGGTTCACCTACTTTGCATTGCTGGATCTCAGGTACGGCCTCAGTTTATAGTGGGGGTCAGGGATCAAATGTGAAGTAATAACCATAGTGGAGCCGAAAGAACCTGCAAAGATGAATGGAAAATTACTACACTGGTGCCATAGCACCATGACACACCTACCTACGCTCCTAGAGGTGGCATGGTGTTGGCTGGCCCACACCATTTTTGGTAAATCCCATGTCTATCAGCTATCCTCAGGCTGATACGTTTCCCTGATTTAGTTTGTGAGATCTTTGGGGCGGTTTTGAAATGTGCATTAACGAGTCATTTCATGAAATATTAAAATAGTAGGCCTAGAGACACCCTGACCTGCTATGGGCTCTTCCGTGACCCTCCCCTTTTAGTCTTAAGGGGACATCACCCTATTTACAATGATCCCCGATCCCTCAGTCCTCCGGGGCGTACCGACCCCTGAGGATCGCGCGCTCACTCACGCAGGCGTGCTACATAGCAAAACGATGCTTCGAAAGGATTAGTTTGCAAGAGGCGGTAGGAGGCGTTTTGACACATGAAATAAAGCAGCGAATACTGTTCTTCTCGAAGTTTCCTTCCCAATGCGCGCTTCTGAGGGCTTCCCTCTCTCCTTGGCACCGACTGAAACTGCTAGACAGAAGCTTCATCTGGTGAAGTGGTCGCGCTAATTACTGCTCGGCAGCTGGTGTGTGGGGCAGCTCGGCATCTCACGAATCTCGGGCCCTAGCAGACTCCTGCTTCCCACATAAGGCTGGCAGCTTATCTGTGGGAGTCATTTTACAGCCTCGCTTCAATTTCCATGCGTTCATCCCTTTTCCGGGCCCTTTTTTTTCTTCAAGGTTAATGGAATGTTGCTGGCTTCAATTAATTGAAGCTAAAGTTTGCAATTAGCACAAATTAACAGAGATAAAACAGGAATAGAGGGTTTACAAGAGGCATCTATTAAGATACAACAGCGATAGTGTATGAATACTGAGTGATGCAGGGTGTGTTTGTGGAAAGTCTGTGGACGATTCGGCCACTGGTGAGCAGTGAAATACAGGATTTAATCTCAATGTCGATAGGAGGTGTTCCAAAGACAAGTATTATAGAGTCATACATGTGAACCCAACAACCTGTGATTCTAGAACCTTCTTAAAACTGATCTCTGTACTGTCTCAATCAGTACTAACACACACTGAATTTGATAAATACATATTTACTGTTCATCAGCAAACAACAGCAACATCATAGTATGAGACCCAACCACCAGAATGAAATCTCTGTCCATGGCGCTGGCAAAACGTCTTCACACGTCCACACTCTAAGCTCAGTGCTCAGGTGTGCCCTTGACCATGTCCAAAGGGTTCAAGTTGGTGTGTCTGCCAGATGTTCCCACTTCAAGTGCATCACTGTCAGAGGACACACACATTGAGATTGACAACACTGCATGGTCACCGTACCACGCTTCTACAGGAACAAAGCGGGTGGAAGGTCCTTCTCCTACCTTGCAGCCAAGACATGGAAAGAGCTCCCCTTCACCTCCGGCGAAGCCCGACGCTGATCATTCAGAAAATAACTCAAGATCTGGCTCTTTGAATGACCCCAACAGAGCTGCAACGCCCCCCCCCCCGCCCCCCCCAGCGCCTTGAGACCCTAATGGGTGAGTATTGCACTTTCCAAACCCCTGATTGGTTGATATTCTTCAGAAAAACATTTTCCTGCATCAATTTTTACAGGTTTTAGGAATAATGTAGGTTGGTTTTAAGCTCATCAGGCTGGACTCTATCGATCTACTTCTTACATGTTTCCTTTTAGGTGTGCTTTTCCTTCTGAATAACTCAGTGCTACGACGTTACTGTAAGATGATAACTATTGCTTTAAAAAACTCTCAAATAAACAAGAAGGTTCTGCCTGATAAGGGCTTGAATATAGGGTAGACAGGGCTCAGTGAGAGGTCTTTATCTCCATCTGACACTGAGAGTTTCACTTCTGGTTCTGCTTCCACGCTGTGTACTTACAATCACACCTGCCAATCTCTCAGGAGTATCCCTGACTCACTAGCGCCTATCTAAATTTTCTGACTTCAAAGCACTGTCTGTTTGTTTACATTCTGCTTTACTGCACTGAGGGTTGGTCCTCAAAATAAGGTTTCCATTCCTTATAAACTGGCTGCACATTGATTTTTGAGGGCATCAAGAAAGAAAATATTTTCTATAATTTGCAGTGACTCAATCACTCACCTAATCATTAATTGTGTGTCAAGTGCAAGCAACAAATATTTTTTAATGCCATCACCACACTAAGGGCCTAATTTAAATATTGTCCATATGGACAAAGCATCAAAACAGCAATGGAGTATCCATACCTCCAATGTAACGCTCCTTTTGCCGAATTTAGATGTGAGCGGGACATAGTTTGGCCACAGTAGACTACCCATCTTCTCTCTGGCCAAACTTTTCCAATGGGCCCTAAGGGCCATCCGAGCAATGGCTATACGTACACGTATCCAATTTAGATACGTGGACAGATAGCTGGTTTTATGCCTGTCACTGCCAGGAAAACCCTGGCGGCAAGGGGCAGTAATTAACTTAAAATGGCCTCCCCACCATGGGAGCTGACACCAATGGAGAGGGAGGCATTGTATTTTTATAACAAAAAAAAAAATCCCACTTTTGTATTAAAAAAAATATATATATATATATATAAGCTTGATGGTTGACTCAGTCATGTTGATGGATCTGTGTGTCAAACTTAAAAAAATATATAGACAGAAACTGTCCTGATGGTGGGTCATGGCAATACTTTAGAAATGACCACTGGTTTGGCAGTCATTTCTAAATTTGCCTGGCAGGGGCTTCATCAGGGCAGTAACTTATTAACTCTGTTGCTCTGATGGAGTTAACCCCATCTGCCAAATAGAAAATGAGTCCCAAAGTGAGCTTAACTCAAGTGTTCCCCTCTTCTCTCTGTGTGACCTTATATCCATTCTATATAAACCTCCTCTCTAATATCAATCAACCCTAACTTTATCATGTTTAATGTAATCTATTTCCTCCCTTTCCAAACACTCACATCTCTATATATCAAAAACCTGTATTTCTAAGAGCTATAACCACATTCTCTAAATTGTTTCAAGTCCTACAAATATCACCAATATATCTTATCTCACTCTCTAGCCACTACTACGCTGTTCCCGACCTTTGTCTGCTATATTTTCTTCAAAGATCTAGGGGCATATGTACAAGGGGTTAACGCCGCCTTAGTGGCACTTTTCCGACGGTTTTGCGGCGAGATTTTTATCTCCGTATGTACAAGCTAACGCTAACCTCTGTTAGCGGCAATTTTCCGGCAAAACAGTCCACTCTAAAGATCGCCACTTCTGTTAGCGATAATGACATGCAAGGGAGGCGTTCCCGTGCAAAACCATCCGCTAACCCCACTTCGCAATATTTACAAGGGGATTCCTGACGTTTGGAGGATCTAAAAAACTGCCTCTAACTGCAGATAGAGCCAGTTTTTTAAGACTAGAAAATAGCTGGCCTTAAAAATGAAGATAACATTTGGGGCCTCTTTCCAGCAGGTTTTGGTGCTGGACAGAACTGCAAGCAATGTTGCTGCGCTGCCTTGCAACCAAACTCAGGGCAGGAATGCGCACCATCAATAAGATAGTGCGCATTCCTGGGCCTCAGTGATGAAAAGTTTTGCAGCGCTGCTACAAGACAGCATTGCAACATTTTTCACTACGCCCTGCTTGTGACACCATGGATGCGCTGTATTCACTGGACAGCGCCCATTGACGTGAGTGATGTTTGGAATCCTGACATATCTGTCTGCGCTAAAGTCACTCATTGCTTCAGTCGTGTAACAAGCATGACGCAACTCCAGCAATGCATGGGGCCAGCCTATACCTGTGGCACTGCGTCACCCTTACGCCTGCCATCAGGCAGGCGTAAGGTACTGACGCAGTGCCATCCTACAATTGTCACACTGAAATCTGAGGGATTTCACTGTGCCACTGCTATGAGGCTTTGTCGCGTGGGAACGCACACCCTGGGTACATCATACCTGATTGAGGTATGATGTGGCACAGGACTTCACAAGGTCAAGCATATGCCTACATGTGTCGCTTTGCAAATACTGTGCAACGTGATGCTAGTTTTGCCGGGTCCATTCTTGAGGGGTGTCAGGGTGTCAGCGTAGTTGGAGATCCATCGGTGGTGGTTGCGCACTGCCGCCGCCATTTTGTGTTGCCCTCATTCAGGCAGCACGACGATCGAAGTCTTTTTCTGCTTTTCCTGCAATAGTGTGTCGAAATAACCTTGTGCCTCTGTTTACAAAAGCTGGTGTTAGAGACTGGCCGAGTACACTAATCCCTGTCTGGTTTTCCTAATCCCTGTCTCAACTATCTGTTGGTTCACACTATTCTCTTCTGATTTTATCTTATCGTCTGGCCTTCGCTGTCCTCTGCTCGTATTCTCTTCTTTCACAACTATCCTCCAAAACACACAAACGTATCTCGTCACCTGCAAGACAGCTACAAGTCAGTTAATGAAGCTCGTGGGGAGGGGTAACAAACACAGTTAGAGGAGAGGCTTCTTCAAGTTACTCGATACTTTATTTTCAAACCTTTCCTATTGGTTCTGTTCTGTTTTCCAACTTTTCTTATTGGCTCCTTTTATATGTTTTAGGTGTGTTCTTAGTTAATGTATATGTCACCTATATACTATATAAGATTGTGCGCCACGGAGTGAAGTGGCAGTCTCCTGAGAACATACCGTGTGTACTTCTAGGACAACTGTACTAGCTGCAGCTAATAAATCGGATATTTTACGCCGACAGAGTGTCCCCGTGTCTCTGTGTAGCTAAGCAGGAGAACCCAGGAGATTAAGGCGTACCCTGCGCCGCCAGGTCCAAAAGGTTCTGGTTCTTCAGCGATCGCCGCGTCTCAATGTCTACCACCACGGCTCAACTCCACAGCTCCTCCGCATCCCACTCCGGGCTCCAGATGCAGGTCTAGTGAGGCATTCAGGCTCCCGACGCAGGTCCAGTGAGGCATCCATGCTCCAGACGCAGGTCCAGCGAGGCATCCAAGCTCCAGACGCAGGTCCAGCGAGGTATCTAGGCTCCAGACACAGGTCCAGCGAGGCATCCACGCTCCAGATGCAGGTCCAGAGAGGCATCCAGGCTCTCATCCTGGTCATCCTGGATGTTGGGTGGCTTGAGGGGGTTGTTGATGTGTGCTGCACTTGGCCCTGTCTGCTCCATTCTGCATTTCATTGTTTTTTTGCCTATTTTCTATTGGAGGTTGACTCCAATAGAGGCAAAAAAATTCACGTTGGGCTGACTAACATGCGTTTTTTTGCTGCTAATGGGCCTTACATTGGCTTTCGCCAGCTAAGGCCGGAATTTCCATCGCCGTCACGCTAATGTTAGCAGCAGTTTTCGCCGCCGATCCCTGAAGCTATCGCCATGTAGTGACGGCTGATACATACGTTGCTAACATGGCGATAGTTTTCAGCGGTACATGGCGGTAAGAAAACCGCCGCTAACTAACGTTAGCAAAAGTTTTTGACATTCCTTGTACATATGGCCCCTAGTCCCTCAACCATATCTCTATTATTTCAGTGAAGTTTATAATTAAAATGTTAGAAAACCTGTAGATAAATCAAGGGCACTTCATAATGAAGGAAAAATAGGTAAAAAATGCAACAAGTTCAGATTTCTTCCACAACTATGTATTCAAACTTTTGAAAGCTTTCCAACTCTGCCTACTTTGTGAATTCTTTCCTTTGACATATGTGTCCCATTGATCTCATAAGATTGTAACACTTTTTGAAAGTTGAGAAAGATTTTCATGGCACGCATAATTAAAGTATATGAGAGGTTCTTGACATGTTTGGAGGGTGAAGATAAATCCTTGGATGCACAGGCAGGGTCAGATTAGGAAATAAAGTAGGCTGGTCACCAAAATAAAAGTAGTCTGTTTTAGCGAATCAGAAAGCTAAAAAAGGGGCCCACATTCTGCCAGCTAATAGTTTTGAACATGTAAAGACACATTGCATGTGTGCTTGCTGCAGGCAATGTTTGTGGCAATATACGGGAAATCAACAGCAGAAAGTATCCCACCGGACCATTAAACAGGCCCACAACTGCCAAACACCAGTCCACACATTGACTTGTCAGACCAGCCCTTCTGGCACTGCCAGATTCCCCTCTAGGCCAACCGACTCTGTGGTGAGGGTGACACCGGACAAATTTAGGTGAGCTGAGAGGTAGGACGTTGATGTGTTGGAACGGGGAAGTTTGGTAATCTTCACTAGCTGTTCTCAGGCATTTTGACTGGAGCCTTTTGTGCTATCAGAAAACGTTCTTTCAAAATGTGGCATCTTTAAGCATTTGAAAAAGAAGCTGGGCTTCCTTACTCTGCTTTTGTATTACAAATGGCTGTCTTCCATTCCACGACTTTTCACCATAAACTAAAAGATATGGGAAGTACAGCTGATGCCACTGAGGATTTGGTGAGTGATGTAATAGAGGTACAGCCAGAACAAATTCAACCTCAATCGCACCGCGCGAAAGTTTTAATTTCTCCGTTGTCTTGCTCCCTTTCATTCTAGATTAGTTTTGACTGTTTCCACAAATCAACCCATTCGAGAAAATAGCATAATATGGAGGACATATAATTAGTGACACAGGATGCCTTCCACAACAACCAAGTCAACAGTGCTTTTATAATGAATATCCAAAGACGGGTGCTCAAAAAAGCTTAGGTAGGAGCCCATATGACTACACTACAGATTTCCAAGATTGTGGATATGCCTTTTAACAGCCGAGTATTCTGTCTTACTATTTTCTTCAAATGGGCTAGAAACCTTTTGGCAAAGAACCATGTTGATTTAGTACAAGAGATAAAAGCAGGAAACAGTTTGTGTAATGGTTGTGTTTTTAAAATCTTTTCATTTGACAGTAGGGATAAGTTGATATAAGATAGCCACAACTTCTCAATAGATTTAATCATGTTAGTTATGAATTCATATAGGAGCAACTGAAAGTATCAGGTGGTGGCCACTGCTGAGCACCGAAAGAGTCCAGTGGCAGGTGTAGGGAAGGGAGGGAAACTCCAACTGAACCCAAAATCTGTCTAGCAAATTACTATGTGTTACTCTATGCATGTGATCAGTTCAGATGAACAATTGAAGATGTCAGCCTTTAGGAGTCTTCTCAACTGGAGGGATTTTGGTTCTGCTCTTAAGCTGGGTTTCTCCCAAAGATCAGTCTTCAATTATTTTGACATTAGATTGTCCACTGCTGGATAAGAAGAAAGCAGCTTGAGCGAAGGACTATAGCTGATATGCATATTTTTTGTTTGGATTTACAAAGTTGTGGGTCAATGGACACACTGCTCCACACTCAGCTGCAGCTGCCTCCCCTTCAAATAAGTCGCCCCACTGAGATAACAGTTCTACTGACCTCTTGCAGTCAGCACTTAAGTGACATGCCTGGGGGGGTGGGGAGGGAGGAAGGGTGGGGGGTTTGTTGGGAATGGAAATTTCCTATGGTTGACAAATACTTATTGTAATGATTATAAGCTTTGCCCGAAAAGTTGGCATGGACATCTTATGGCGCTAGAACTGTGCCTTAAATAACCTCACTTAAACTGTGGCTTTGCTAACTATCTGGGGTATGTAACGAAAACCGCTTTGCTAACTATCTGGGGTATGTAACGAAAACCGCTTTTGCTTTTTTCAATTTTTTTTCTCCTTTTTGGATGTATGGAAAATCAATAAAGATGTGTTTTAAAAGAATAGACACACTGCTCCACTAAAACAATTAATAATACATCATTGCAATAATATGTAAAAGAGTCATGTACAAGTACAAATCAGATAAAAACAAATATCCCAACAAACTTAGAAAGATCAACCATAAATACATTACTAAGACAATTTTACAATACAGCAAATTTTAAAATTCTATATCTATCTATCAATTTAAGACAAATACAATGAAGCCAAAAATGAATTCGATACAAGAAAATTTGGAGTAAACAAACCAATGTTCACCCTAAAAGGTTTCTCATTAATAGCTGAATATAGAGACAACGTGCATCCTCGTAAATACACAAATATACCCCCTTGTTTTCCACGCTACAATTTTAAAAATGAGGCAAACTAAATTTTCAGCCCATAGCAAACACTTACAGATGGATGATTCAAATAAGATATAGGGCCTCCTCAAAAGTTGCACAGGAATATTTTGATCAGATGGGGGCAATATATTTGTTTCACACGATACACAAAACAGAACAATAGAACTACATGATACTTAGCATTGCAGAATTGGCAATTTTAGGGGCCCTGTGTCCCTACGTCTTTTACTCAAGGAGTAACTCCCAGTGGTGGCATTTGCAATTTAAAGTTTATAAAAAAATTAATGAAGTGTGCATTTATATAAGACTGTATTACACCAAATCTGGTGAATAACAGTTCACTCTACAGACGTGAGATCTGCCGGACGTGATCCAGTTAGTTTTGATAGATCTTAATTTTCAACATTTTTTTAAATTTGAATGCAAACCATTTAATCGAATTGATTGCAAAAATATCCCCACTTGGCACAACTAATTGAGCAGCACAGTAAACATATTGTTTAGAAAAAGTGAAAACCCCTGCTCAGTCATGGGAGAAGGCATCCCAAATAGATGTTTTAATCCAGTTTTCAGGATTTAAGAACAGCCTATACGTGTAACATAAAATTTGATCATAGGCTTTAAAATTTATACCCACTGAAGCTAATTCTAATCTGATGATTTCAGTAGATGAAGACTGCCCTAAACCTAACTAAGGGGCACATCAGCAACAACCGGTGATAATTATCGCTAAGCGCACTTAGCGCTAGGATAATTATCGCCGGCTAGCGTGGATTTTTATCGCTGAGATAGCATGCTATTAGCAACGCTTATCTCAAAAGTGATAAAAATCCTCAAGCTAACTGCCTAACGTGAGATTATCGCTGGAAACCCAGCGATGATCCCACGCAATGTGGCGTTAGCTTGATGATAGGGACTCACAAACTTAGACATGATATCCACCTTCCATAGGATATCATGGCTGAGTCAGTCCTGAAGCAGGCGTAAGGAAAGTAGCGATAACAGGGGTTATAGCTACTTTTCTTGCCGCTATGCTTCCTAGCGTGGGGCTTGATGATAGGAGAAATTTCGCTTAGCGACATTTCTCCTGTCATGTCAGGTCAGGAACGCCCACTTTGCATCTCATTAGAGATGCAAAGCTGGGCGTTAGCAGGGCTGGACTGACTACCGGGCGTTTTGGATTGCTGCTGACCAGGGGGCTGATTTTGTTGATGGGGACCTGCGTGTACTGAACGAAATTCGTTTTGCTTGAATTATTTCGAAGTGCACGCAGGTCTCCATGAACGAAATCTGCCCCCTCCGCAGTGAAATCAGGCCCCTGCTCGGCGAAATTCCAAAACGCCCGGTAGTCAGTCAGGCCCTGGGCGTTAGGAATTCCTACGCTAACACAAGTTTTCACGCGTTAGCGTGACCTTGCTAATTAGACGATAAAATTATCGCCGCATTTCGGCTGAAAACGGCTGCAAAAGCGGCAATAATCCTATCGCCTCGCCTTGTTGATATGCCCCTAAGATTTTAATATTTTGACATCAATGCTTTCATGTTTTTTCACTGCAGCAGCAGAATGTGACTCAGCACCATATAATGCCATGGGTGGAATTTTTGCTGTGTATGTCTGGGCAAGGAGATAGTATCCCCCACTGTTAAAACACTTTATAAGAGCCAAACACGTTGCAATTGCTCTGGAGGCTTGCCCTCAACATGGTTAATTCCGGATAAGTTATTATAGATATTCATCCCTACATAAATATAGAACTTTACAACTTCAAGTTTAAAATCATTATTGAACCAATAGTGTCTGGTCTTTGCTCCAGAGAACGCCATCATCATTATTTTTGTCTTTCCTTTAATCACAGTTCAATTGTGACTCTCATCAAGCTCGTTTTCAGAAGTAGCTTGTCCTTTGGTTCAGTAGGCCTTGTGCATGATGCAAAGGAATTAGGTTTCATCTTTAATTTCACACAAAGCCATAGGTTTTCAATGATGATTTAATGTGGTCAAGTTCCTGCAGGTTGATGTAAAACTTGGCAGTGTGCTTTTAAAGTTTTTTTAACCTGTGTGTGATTTTTTTTCTGGAGCCCTATGTGGTACTTTAAATTTTGGGACCACGTAGGAGGCATGGCCCTACCCTGCCTATTTCGGTATCAGCGAACCGCGAATGGCCAATGCAGTATGTACAAGTGTTTTGCATAACGTTTTATCGATAAATTCACTTTGTATACGATATTACACATTGACTTCGTGGGTTCCATTTTAGAGCGGTAGCCATCTTATGGTTGCCCTCACATAGGCTGCACATTAAGGACAAGCACAGGCCTTCAGAACACATGTACCTTCTATTGACTTCTCTGTGACCTGTGCGAATTGGCTCCACTGCCCGAGGTCAGTCCGGTCTCACGAGCTCCCCTTCCTACGGCCACCTGTGATTAGCATCAGGGTTTGACACACCATAAAGCCTTTCATCCCACACAAGCCCCCGACTAATCTCTTTCACACCTGACTCTGCTTCCTGCTTTATGGCCTGTTTTACGAGGAGGAGGTGCCCGTGTTTATTGGGGTCTGCTGATATCTGATGAGGGATCTGAGCCTCGCTGGGTAAATAATTGTGGGCTGGCTGAACTGAAATGTGGGATGGTCATCATGACTCTGCCTTTTTGTTTGTAATGAATACATATGAATGACCATATCGTAAAACGAGGAATGTGTGCCTGAAGCATGATATTTTGTATATAAGGAGAAGACTGGTTTTGTAAGATCGAGCAGTCTCCTGAGAACATACCAGTGTGTACTTCTAGGATTGCTGTTACTGGCTGCAGTCAATAATAAAACGATCTTTGACGCCACCGCAAGACTCTGTGTTTCTGTGGTCCAAGACAGGAAGAACTCGAAGTCATAGGGTGCTACCCCTGGCACCGCTGGGTTCCTAAATAACCCAGTACTTCACCTAAATCAAGCTCAATACAGTATTCAGCCATCCCATTGCTACAGCTCATGTTAGTTACACCCGATTGCCAATGTACATTTTTTGGAATGATCATTTTAAGCAGGGTAATTGTAGCTTAACACTGCTGTCTGCAGTGTTACCTGGCGGAGAACATGAAAGCTGAGAATCAAAGATTATTCCTAGATTTCTTATTTATGGCACGTGGATGGTGGGTAGCCCAGGATCTTGTCCCACTCCAAAGAAAGGCTATAATGAACTCCTAGTACCAAGATCTCTATTTGTTGCTCCATTTACTAATGAAAATCTGGATACGGATCTGTGGACACCTAGCTACAAGTACAGGTACAGAATTCTCAGATGTTTAGAAACTTAGGGGCATATTATCAAGAAACGGCGTTAAAATTATCGCCGCTTTAGCGGCAGAAATCTGCTGCTAAAACGGCGATAATGGGCTTGATAATATGCCCTTGAGATTTCCCATAGAAGCCCATGTTCTAGTGTGCACATGGGCTTCTATTGGAATTCTCACGGGCATATTATCAAGCCCATTATCGCCGCTTTAAATCGGCGATAATTTTAACGCTGTGCTTTATAATATGCCCCTAAACTTTATTTGGTAATGGGTTGAAGTTTTCTAAATATGTTGAAAATTCAAGTGGAATTGCTGAATATTATTCAGTACTGCTATCATCATGCCCAGGAACACACATCTACATCCCATAAACAGTAATGTGTCTGGGATCCTATTTACTGCTGACCTCTTGTAGGAAGCTGGCTCTCTATCTATTATGCCAAAAAGAGATGCCAAAAAGAGATATAGTGTGCAGAATGTCCAGTGGATCCCCAGAGGCTTTGCAGAGGCTAAAGTTGATAATACTAATGCTCTCTTTTGTGGGAGTGTGGGCGAGCAGTTAGGCTTATCAGAGGGCAGTGTTAAGCATTTGTTGTACACACACAATGAATAAAACCCAGACCAATTTTTAAAAATAATAATTGGTTTGATTTATTTTGTAGAACCACAGAACTTTGTCATAGGTAAATACGTTTTTCAATAGAAATACTTTTCAGTTTCCGAAATGGACACAATTTTCAGACTTTGAAATGTTAATCTATAGGAGGAAGAAAACATTCAGCATACATTGGGATAACATCAACTTACAAAACCAGGTTCCGGAAGTTAAGGTTAGTATTAGGCGGGGTTCAGTTCAGCACCAACCGTGCACCACTAGCAGCACAGGGGCGGCCGGGTGCAGGGTGCAAGTTCGAGGTCAGGTGCCCAATGCAAATCAATGAGGATTGGGGGCAATCGGACAGAGGATGCTTACAGGTAAGTAGCAGCAGTTTGGGGGAGCAGTCTCTGGGGGTTGAAGCAAACCCTGTACGGGTCCCAAAGCAGCACCAACACTACACTTCCAGCGGCACAGGGGTGGCCTGGTGCAGGGACCAACACAGCTTTGGGTGTCCAATATAAGGCAATTGAGAACAGCAAGATCAAACAAAAAGGGTTGCAGGCTCAGGCTAGGAACAGTGACGGCTGGTGACATTTGAAAGTGGTGGGCTGTAAAAGTTTGGTATGACTTTTTTGTAGTGAGAAACGCGGGCAAGCTTAATGGACAAACGCGGGGTCCAGGCTTGATCCTCCTCCAGAGAAATAAAATGAAAAAAAGATTGGCAAATGGTTTATTTTAAAGCAAAATAATTTAATGATAAAGCAAGGCTTATAAAGAAGTGGGAACTTACAGTTTTGAAATTATAAACACATAAAAGACTGCCCTATATCTCACTGCATTAATATGTTCAACAGTTACTGTAATGTGCAAATTGTACAACGCAACAACTCCAGCCTTTTAAAGTATGTGCTTACCCAGAGTCTTGCACCACATGCAGCATCAACTTTAGAAGAAAATGCTCTAACTAGGCTTTGGGAAGGACCCACAGCTGCTGATTGCAATCAGTCAAATAGAAATATCTGAAGACAGAACTTTAAGTGGGATGAAAAATGTGGGGACTTACTAAAAGGAAACACGTAAAATTTATTTCAGTGACTCCCATAGTGTGCTGCTACCCACCGGTATTTTGGTTTCTCTCTGAGATATAATTGCATCCAGATGTATAACACAGCAACCGACCTACACCTAAAAAGATGAATAGCTTTGTCAATGTTTGTTAGCTGTTTAACATAAATAAGTAACAACAAGGATTTGCTATAAATAATTAACCTTCAAAATGTTTCAATTCTGAAATTTCAATAGTATTAAGACCTGTGGAAGGAGTTGTGGCCTTTAGTTATATGTGCTTTATGTTAGGTATTTATGTCCTTATTCTCTGCACATCTCGTCTATCTGCACATCTTCAAGCACCCACTTTTCACTCTTCCCTGAATGCACTTCCTTGCATCTCCGTCACTTCACCCATTCCAACCATACACTGCACTCACTCACATTTAAGCAATTTATTTACTCTTGCTTTTGCCCTGTAAATATTGTGTCATCTGTGCACCCCCTTCGCACACATTTTTTGCAAAAGTTGCAATTACAACTAGAATACATGACTATTGTTCTCTGTGCTCTGCCGTGAGGCCAACCCACCCACAGGCACTTTGTTTTGGCTTCAGGGTCAGTATCAGATTTCTCGTTCAAAGCCCCTCAGAAACACCTGGCAGAGCTCAAAGTATGCACCGAGCACAAATACAGAAAGAAATACATGATTAAATGGCTAACTCTTGAGGAAGGCAAGATTAAGTAAAACTTGAAATAAGAGAGAAACTAAATCGCTGACATGCATTGCCTTAACACTTTTTAACACTTATTGTTCATAAATCAATCCATGTTTTGGCATTAATGTTGTTAAGGCATGAAGATAGGGCCAGTTTTAATGTCATACAGCAGATAACTGTCTACTGTAAGCACACATCTCTCGCTTTGCGCTTGAGTGAATTATTTGGATCAACAAGAACCCTCATTGTTGCTAACTAACTGATTAGGCCAGTCAGTAAATGACCAGTCCTTTCTGACCACAGGAGCAACTGCAAACCATTGATAAATTTCCTTCGATGTTAGAAGAAAAAGGGGAAACCCATTTGCTGCCCCTTTTCCTTGCAGCTCACACAAAATCGTAATGTGAAATGCACCTCTTGCGATGCTACGTTTGAACCCTGTGTTTTGTTTTTTCTTTCCTTCAAAGCCTGGAGCTTTGGGCAAAGCAGGATTTGCAAGGGTGAAAAACTAAAAACATTGTCAATGCATTGGGCCCTTTGTAAGCTATATGCCTGCACTCGAGAAAGGGCTGTGCAGTGTGGAGAAAAAAAGCTCATTGCTGTTTATCAGCCTAGCATGGGTAGCAATCACCAACAATAGTCACTGCAGAGTGTTGCTCTGTCTGATGACATCTGCTGGGGTTTTGAAATGTATGGAGACATAATTCACTGGGAGGCCCGTTTAAATGTAGGTCCATTCCGCCACATGAATAAAAAATTATTTGAAATCTCACATACATTTTCTGTTTGGTTTGCATTGCTTGTTTGATTTGAACTAGTGATTCTTTAGACTAGATTCTTTCAGGCAGCAGGCAGAAAAAGTGATTTGCAGCTCTGTGTCAAGCTGCAGACCTGTAATGTGTGCTAAACTCAGACTGGCCTGATCGTCTTTTGGATCCATTTTGCGGTGGAACAAATGCAGCAGCTCCACTTCTAACAGGGCCAGCAAAGTGCAACCAGGGCCTGGGCTGTCACTGTGGGGGAGGTTAGGTTAGAAAGGGCTCTCAGAACAATATACGTAACCGAAGATTTACATTTTAACACTTACCATTACCGAAGACAAGGCAGCAAAAATCACTTGCTTCACGGTGCTTGCATCCACTCCTACATGTGCCGAATGGGAATGGGTGGGATCTATGCCTGTGAATGACGAACGGCTGCTCTCACGCAGGAGACTTCAACTCCCCAAACCATGACGCTGACAGCGTCACTGGCCTATAGAAAATACTGCCATAGACTACAATGGCAATGATTTATTATCTGGGCTTTAGAACAGTAAGCTCTAAGTTGTGGGTCCCAGCTCAGAAAGTTGATTACTGCCTGGCGTCCATCTCCTGCTTCAGAGCGAGGTGGGGTAGGCAGCCTGAGACAGACAGTCCAGACTTAAATACATTGATTTGTTTAGCGATCGCATCTCTAAATAAGTCAATCTATTTCATAATTGTACAGGAATGTAAAGGAATTTCTGGGGGACACACCCCAGAGCCCTAATGGAGAATCCGCTAGGGACCTGGAGGAAACCCACAGCTGCAAAGGTAAGGTGCGATGCTCAGGAACATAGGAACACTTTTTGTGCTCTTCAACAAGGCCCAGGATGGACTAGTGCAGGGGTGCCTTTTTGGTGTTGGAAATGGCTTACCAGAGCGGGTCGCAGTTGGGGGTATCTCCTTGTAGACGCTGCAGGCGATGTCGAGTAGTCCAGGAGAAGTCAGCTTACGGTGGACTCGGACTCTAGAGCGCTGGGGAATCTTGCTGACACCGGTGGGACACTTGGACTCCGGCTGGAAGCGTCAGGTCCAGAGGTGGAACCGGGGCCAGTTCTTCAGGCCACAGAGTCTTTACTTTGAAGATGGTTTCCTGGTGAACAGGTTCACTGTTTTCAGGAGTCTTGATCTTTGTTGAAGGCAGTCAGTCTTCCCAGGGTTCTGGAGGTCGCTGGGCTGCAAGATGAGTCATCAGTTGGTGCAGGATAGTTGAAGGCTGCCGGCAGGCCAGTAGGGCTAGGGGCAGGCAGTTGATCTCTGCAGCCTTCTCTGCAGGTGCGACTCAATAGTGTGGGGCTCTTCTTAGGTCGTCAGGAACTGAAATTCAGGGCTCAGCGGGGCCACCTAAATACTACATTTCGGGGTATTGAAAGGGAATGCCAGGCAGTTGCCAGGTAGTAGCCAATGACCTTCTTACCTTAAGGGTGACTACACCCTCTAAGTGCTCATTCCATATGGGGGCAGCCGCGGCCGCTGCAGGTAAGAGCAGTGGGGTGGCAGGGCCGGGTGAAGGGGGATTTTGATAGTTGAGCAAGAGGGAAAATTAAATAAATAAATAAATTTCCCTTGTGGTTGTCTCTCAAAATTCCCCCTCACCCAGTCCCACTGCCCAACCACTCTTACCTGCTGCGGCCGTGGCTGTACAGGGGCGGGCAAATCCCTGATTGGAGGAGTTTGTGGTGTTTTGCATTTCTTTCATTTCTATTAAGGTTGGTTTCCAGATGATGATGTAGGGGATTAGAATGTAGGTGGTTGCTCTGGTTGGAATTTGAAATTCTATGAAAGGCATTTGGACCTGGCTGTCTTGTGGATGGGGTCTCTGTTTTTCTGTTGTCAATAAACCTCCATTTATTACTGCCTTGAATGAAGAGCTTTATTTTGAAAAAAGGGCTTACCTACATATTTTAGCGATGAGCGAAGAAAGCGATTATGCCATCGTCTGTGTAGCAGAGCAGAGACCTCAACACTGTCTGTCTGTCAGTGAGCGAAGATAAAAGCCATCTTGCACAAGAGGGCTCATCAGTAGATTTCATCTTTGGTTTCCTGCCCTCCTGTCTCTGAGAGGAAGCTGGTTCCTGGCTGTTTTGAGAACTTGTTGGAGCTGTGCGCGAGCCAGCACTACATCAGGCTTGTGGAGGCAGTACGAGTCCTGGCATTTGGAGACTTCAGGTGTCCCAGTAATCCGATTGAGGAGTGAGCAGGAGTTGTCAATAGCAACCAGTCTCGCTCTTCCTGCGTTGAGTGTTCTGTGATCCCTGAGGACGCCCCTGACCCTTCGCGTCACACCCACGCAAGGAACATATAGCAGCCATCTTGGATTGGGCTGGGTGTGATCTGTGACGGCTGTTTCCAGTTGACTTCAGCTGCACAACAAGTCTTCGCGCTGATGCGCACAGCTGATTCACAGACGACTTATTTCACTGGACTTTCGCTGCGCATCAGGTTTTCACGCTGATCCGCACAGCTGATTCATTGTCAGTTTCTAAAAGATGACCAATAGAGTTGGTTTCTGGTGTGCTTCAGTTCTTCACACTGATGTGCACAGCATGGTCAGTTTTTAAAAGTGCATCAGTTTGTTTATCCTCTAAAGTGCATCGCATCCCCATGCTGATGCACACAGCTGCTTTCTTCAGAGAGGTCCATTATTTGGAAGTGGGCGTTTTATATATGTCTAGCTGATATGCACATCTGGAAATTGGTGTGGATTCTCATCTAGACTTGTCTGTTTCTTATGGTGCGTCAAGTGCTTATATTAATGCACACAGCAATCATCTTTGTGTGACTATTGTGAGTAAAACTTAAGTGTGAGAGGAATTATCTCTGATCGGCTTTGATCTGTGTGTTTTTTTTAGCAAAGTAGTTTCTGTGTTTGTGGTGAGTTTCTGGGTTTCATGCAGAACATTGCTACACTTCTGTTTTTTCTTTCTTACCCTGGTGACTTTCCTAAACCTTGGCTAAGGTGAAAGAAAGTTTTTGAACATTATGCTCGAGTATGTGGCACTTTTCTTAGTGCAGAAAGGAAAACATCTTTGTTCATGCATTGTTTGGGTTCAGAAGGCCAAGAGGTCTTTGAGCATCTTCCTGATTTCTCCGACAGTGATTATTCTAGTCTGAATGAATATGAGATTTGCATTAAGAAAATGCATTTGCATTAGTACGGTTCTTGAAAGATATCATTTTGGGAGGAGAATGCAAAGACAGGATTAGTTGGTAGAGCAATATATGCACTGTATTACGGATGTTGGCTTCCGTGTTCAGCTTTGGGGAATCTTTGGAAGAATGCTTAAGGGATCAGTTGATGCTGAGTTGCACCCTTGACAAAGCTTAAGATAGTTTATGGCAAAAAGATAATCCTTCATTACAGAATTTCCTTACAATTTTGAAAATGCATGAACATTCGAAAGTCTGTGTCGATACAATACGCAAGGATGTATCTTTGGAAACAACACTGAGGGGGATGTTGTCAAGATGGAGGACAACAAACACCAGCACAGTGCTCTTCTAATTCCAGGAGTTTTCAGGGCAAATGCTTTAGGTGTGGGAATTAGGGGGATATGGCAAATTGTTTTTCTTTTTAAAACATCTTTTTGTTAAACCTTCGTCAGTTGCAGTATACAGTATTGCAACTGTGTGAACATTGATGATGCAAAGAGAACTTTAGCCTTATGAGGTTGTGATTTACTAATACAACATTTACTCTGAAGCCTGTCCCAATCAAACATCATTATGGTATATATCAAGCATATTTCACATAGTAGTACCACTACTGTAATCCCTCTTCCTTCCCCTCCCACTGTTCTTGCATTCCCCTATATTCCACCCATCTAGACCATATTTTCCCCATTTTTGATGGCATCCTCTGCTTTCATATACCACTTTTTCTGCTGCACTGCTCCAATCTAGATCACCCCCCCTTGGCAATGTTTCTTTTGCCCACCATTGCGGCTATCATTAACCACAATTTCTGATACCTTTGCCATGCCTACTCACCCATCATACACAAAATAAGTCACCTAGCCTCCAGGGGGATTTCCTGTCCTAACACTGGGGACATAGTTCGAACCACCCCTTCCCAATATTTCTGTATAACCGGGCATCCCCAGATAATATGGAAAACTGTACCCCTTTCACTGCATCCTCTTACACATAAGTCCGAGGGGCTGTGTCCCAGCTTGTGCATCAACATTCCTGTAGCATGGGATCTATGTAGGATCCTTAACTGGACTAGTCTAAACCTTGCTCTCACTGCTACCTCCCTTGAACTTCAGTCCAGTCGTCGTCTTCCAATAATCCAATACCTGCTTCCAAGTCTTCCCGCAGGGCTGTCAGACGGTCAGGCAAGTTATTAATACATTTCCTATAGATTACGGATATGGCTTTATCACATATCGTGTCTATTAATAACTGGTCTGCTAGAGAGCTGTAATCTGGTAATTGCTCCCCTTCTCTGATGTGTCTACGGAGTGCATGCCCTAATTGCATATATCTATATTTTTCTGTTTCTGCTAGCTGGTACTCCCTCTGCAGGTCTTCAAATGATATTATGGTGTGGTCTCTCCAAACATCTCCAAGATGTCTAAACAACATCCATTTTCTAAATCCCTGTAACGTACCCACTTCCTTTAACATATCACTATCCCAAAGTGTGTTTCGCTCTGTCAATCTCTTTGCCCACCCTAGGAATTTGGTGGCGCTTTCCCACATGCTTATCACTGATTGTGTGTGTGGGGGCAATTGTTGTCCACTAGTCTTCCGGTACAGCTCACCTAGGTAGTCCCTCTGCCCCATCGCTAGATGGTCTACCCTATACGCCGGCTCTTCTCTGTCCACAAAGAGCCAGTCGTTGATTGCCACCATCTGCAATGCCCAGTAATATTTTTTGATGTATGGAATTGCCAGACCTCCTTCGTAAACCCTTCTTTGAAGTTTGGTCAGTGCTATCCTTGAGCCACCCCCATCCCATAGGAGCTTCCTTAATTCACTATCAATTTCTCCAAAGAACCTGTCTGAAATCTTATAGGTGGTATTTTTCAGGCCGTATAACAAGCGCAGCAACACCATCATTTTGAAGAGCACCTCTCCACCCATCAAGGAGATCAGAAAGGTTTTCCAATGCACAACGTCTCTCTTTAGACGTTCTAATTGGGGGCAACAAATTTGCATCCATAAATTCTGTTTCTGTCTTCGTAATCCTAATGCCTAAGTATTTAAATGCATCTTTGGTTTGGAGTTTGACCTCTCTAATCAGCGGGGGCAGGGCTCCCTCTGTAAGCCAGAAGAGGAGAGATGTGTACCAGTTAATTTGGTAGCCTGAGTAGGTGTTAAATAGTTGGAATATCTGGAGCAGTCTGTCTATAGTAAAGCAGGTCTAGTGGCATAGAGAAGAATGTCATCTGTATATGTTATGTTAGCCGGATTTGTATAGCGCACAGCTGCCCCAGGATATGTGTTCCTCCGAGTCTCTGCCTCCCATAATCCCCATCACTAGACGATCTGCTCGTACCCAGGCTGTCAGTGGCTACAGTGCCCCACAGATGTGGAATGCACTACCGCTCCCTTTGCGGGGGGCGTCTACTCTCCTTGATTTTAGAAGAGGTCTCAAAACCTGGCTGTTTTCCCAATAGGTCTGCCAGTAGTTTTGTTTTCTTTTTGTTTATCTTTTAACCTCTTTTAGCTGTGTTGTGTTATTCTGAAATCTGTTCCCCTTACCTAAAAGCGCCGGGACACTCTTTTTGAGTAACCGTTGCGCTATACAAAAGAATAAATAACATAACATAACATAACATAACATAACATAACAAATAACATGGGGAACAGAGGGCATCCCTGCCTCTTCCCTCTATGCAAGGTAAAGGAGTGGGAGACCACGCCATTCACTCGCACTCTAACCAATGGATGGGTGTAAAGTAGCTTGACCCATGACCGATATTGGGTACAGAATCCGAGCCTTTCTAAAACCGCAAATAAATATTGGCATTCAATACTATCAAATGCCATGCGTGCATCTAGTGAAAGGAGCACCGCTTCCTCTTCTGGGCGGGACTTGGTTAAGTGCAGCACACCATATAAACAGCTAAAATCTAGTCTGGTACTACGATGCAGCATGAATCCATACTGATCTAGGTCTACCAGAGACATGATAACTCTCCTGAGCCGATTCGCCAGGACTTCAGCCAAATTTTGACCTCCATAATAAATAAGGAGTCGGGCCTATAGGAGCCACAATCTTCCGGAGGTTTTCCCAACTTGGAGATCACAACTAGAGTCACCATTCATTGATCTATTGGTAAGTGCCCCTTTTCCTCTCATCTCTGCGAACATCTTCGGGCAGGTGTGGCGCCACCACTCTTGCTGTACCTTTATACAGCTCCGCCGGCAGGCCATTTGGCCCCGGGTTTTCCTTGCCTGTAGATCCCTTATTGCCCTTGCAATCTCCTCAGCTGTAATGCCATTATTTATTTCTTCTCTTTCCTCATCAGTCAGCGCTGGAAGTTAGGAACACACATATATGGTTTGTTCCTTTAGCATCAGGAACATAAACATTTAAGATCTTTCCATCTATTTTTTCCTTTCTCCATGAATATTTTATATAGTGTGTTCCGTATCTCATCCTCATGCCGCCTCGTGATCTTCTTTTCATTTAGCCCTTAGGTAACTATACTGCTTAGTTAGAAACCTGGGACACATATGAAACTATTAAATACATCTATAGATTTTTGTGTATTAAAATATGGATACTTTTGCATAGAAATGTTTCCATATGCTATCGACTAAATACATTCACAGTACACTTACCATGCTTGAATAGCAGTAAATACAAGATTTTAAGTGTTATTCTTCGTTTTATAACATTGATTGTAATTATACCACATCCATGGGATTTTTTTGATTTTAAGGATGGCGTTTGTATACACTCCATTATGCTCAGTGACGTGATAACATCTACCCATCATAGACAAGCGTATTGAATTTAATATATATTTTTACTATACCGTAGATTTTCTTCTCTGTATAGTTTAAAATTCCCGAGTCGGTTTCGTCATATTAACATTGGATTTGTCTATGAGCTCAACTTGGGACATGTACCATTTCAAACATATTCGTATTGCAACATGTTTAACACCAGCACGACAAACAAGTTTAGCATCAAACTACTCAATATGCTTCCCTTCGGATTTATATCTAAACTTTCGACATCACATGTTTCTATATTTATATCAGATTTCTTTTAGAACCTTATGTCTTCCAAGATGGCTACCTCGTGTCACGCTTAGTTCCCATAAAAAGGTTCAAATGTTGGAATTTCATTTGCGTTTTAGCTTTAATTGCTAAATCAAATAATATGGCGAGATCGCGCTATGCTTGGCTCCCGTGATAGGTTCCAGGAATAAACTTTAAAACACCTGGGGTTGCCACTGTCTATTTTAATAATTCGATGTTCGGACATTACAATCGCGCATCTTTAGGTTTACCAATAGGCTTTTTTAACTTAAACGCCTTAGGTCTACACTATTTGGACTTTCCAATATGGCGGCCCGATTTTGCATCCACACCCCTTGTGTTTCATAGGATGTGTTTCTGGGTGGAGTCTCGCACCATCGTGGCTTATTGCCGATTAAATCAGCGGCATCAGTATGGTATAGTTGGTTTTAATATAATTTTTGGGGATAAATAGTCACATTATGGATTACCATGATTTTATGCATTGCTTATCCTTTCACACTGATTTGGATGGTGTGTTCTCAGGCAGATTCTATTGTTTTCACAATTGCGCTAACTCACGCTATCTCTCTTCAACATTAGACTTTTATTGCGTATTGGCGTTTGGTTTGTATTATCTTAACGTACTCACGCAATCCTGGATAATTATTAGGCATATCCAACTCAATAGCCTTTGTTTGCACTATGTGGACTTTCCAATATGGCGGCTTGTTTGTGTACCCGCATTCCCTTTACTTTTAGGAAGCGTTCCCGGGTGCTTTTTTACACTATTGTGGGTTACAGCCGCCAAAAATAGCGGTAGAATTCATAGTGTGGAAGTGCATATTGTGGCCTGCATATTATTTTATAATATTTTACTCATTGCTCTTCTCTTCTCCTTGAGACGAATGGTCTGACCTTAGACGGCCCTCTTTTTACATTGTGCTGTCTGGGTTTCCAACACGTTCCAATATGGCGGCGCGGTTTCACATTCAGTCTGCCTCGTTTAGGGGCTTAATTGAACCCAGGTGCGACATAGGATAACTATTTAAGGCTAACGCTCACACTAGTCTCATTATCACATGGACAAAGACCTGGAAGGACTGCTCTTGGAACTGTGAAGCTAGAAGTAAGTACCAATAGGGAACTCTATCTGCTTTAGTTAGAATACACTACCAAGTTTAAATTTTGTCCAAATAGTTAGGAATAGTATAGTAATGGTCAATAGGGAACTCTTTGTGTTTGACTATTAATATGCAACCAAACTTAAAGTAAACTTGAAGCCTACATTGGTCTTTTTTATTTTATTTTTGAAACTATGTGTTGATAAATTCAACCTTGAATTTTGATAGCCTTTAATGGATTAAATTCTTAAAGGGCTTGAGCACTTTTTTGAATTGTGTGTGGTACAGTTCTATAATAATGAATATCTCCCAAACTTTTCTTTGATAGATATTGTGTCTACCCTAACTGGGAAATATCATACAGAGAATCTCGCATAAGGATATTCAAAACGGTATGCTTCTTTTTAATAATAAGACTGAACATTGGGTCTATCAATCTGACTAGGAATATTATATTAAAAATAGGCGACATGGCTTGTTTTGCCTTGATCGCTTAAAAAATCGCCCAAGTAATTAACGGTCAGTGTCTCCTTTTTGTTTTTCCTATATATAAGGAGAAAGGCTCAACTAAACAAGCTCTAAAAAACATGTGACACTATATTACCATTCATTGTATCTTTAGATCAAAAACCAATGTGGTCCATATAAGAAAGAACGCATGCTGCTCTTACACCTGTGGGAATATATAAAGAAGAGTGCATTGAAATAAGCATTTTGGTAAGAAAAATTTCCCCATTCCACTAATACAATAGAAAAAATTATATGTAGATACCCTCATTACTGGACCAGAAAGCCTCTCTAGATAACCATGGGATAGGAATACCCTCAACCCTTAATTCGCATTTGTCGACAAGAACTCTCTTATTTAAAAGAATATACTCTTTATACTCAGCAGGTTCTAAAGAATTTGTTTATACTTTGGTGCTTATGTTTTGTAAACTATATATAGTGATGTACATTTTAATATAGGCTCTTTATTTGTAAATAGGATTGTTAATATGATATGGTTTAAATACGGCATATTGTACTCATTGTCTATATGTATGTTTATGATTATTTGTAGCCCTGAAGAAGTCCGTATGGACGAAACGCGTTGGCTACGCAGATTTTAAGAAGAATATTGAATAAAGAACTTTTAAACGGAACCTGCTGATTGGACTCACTTCTGTTGGAATTTACTTATTGTATTATGTATAATTTCTATGGTGTGCTGGATCATATTTTCTTTGTGTATAACTGAATTGGAGATTTAGAGGTATTGAATCTCAGATCCTTAGCACCCTACTTCATTAAGCAGCTCCTGACAGTCCATTTCTGTCCTATCAGGTTTGGAGGTTTATATTTCCTCATAGTAATCCTCAAAGACCTTCGCTATCTCATCTCCGGTTGTCTGTATAGTACCCTTAGAGTCAAGTATGATCACCACCCAGTTTTTCTTCCTGTCCCTATTTTCCAGCCATGCTATCATTTTGTTGGCTTTCTAACCCAGGTCATATAGCCTCCTTTGTGTTGCTAATGCCAATGACCTTGCCTCGTTGTCTGCAAGGTCTCTCATTTCTCGCTGTTTGAGACCAATGCAATGTCTAAATGGTGGGTCCAAGTCCTCCCCCGCTAGCGCTTTTGCCTCCAACCTAATTATTTATCTTTCCAGGGTGTCCCATTGAGCATCCCTCACTTTCCTACAGCCCCCAAGTAATGCTTGTATATGCCCTCGTATCACTGTTTTAAATGCTTCCCAGATGGTGCGGGCCAAGTTGACCGACCCATCAATATCCAAAAAGTAGAGTTTCACCCTTTCCTTAATCTGGTCTGCCAGGTCCTTATTCTTAAAGACCCAAGGACCGAGTCTAGGTGGCAGAATGGCCGTTCTGACTGGGCCCTGAAAGATCACTTCCACTGGCGAGTGGTCTGATATATCTCGCACTTGTGATGTATTTCAGAACAATCCTGCGTTCCCCAAGTGTGTCAAGATGTGGTCTTGATGGGAGTAGCTTCCATGTACTGCGGAGTAATTTGTGTATTGCCTTTCGCAGGGATTATGGGCCTCTACAAATAGCTTTAGTGGCTACCCACATCTTCCCCTGATTGCTTTGGAGTCCCTATCTCTTTCTGGCTCCATGGTTGAATTCATATCTCCACCTAATATCAAGGTTCTCGGTAGAAGGTCGACAAGGAGAGCACCCAGTGCCGGGAATTTGTCTGTATGTAGGAGTGGTGGTACGTATATTGAGGCTATATTCAGTGCTCACCTATCCCAGGACCCAGATAAAGACAAGTATATTCCGAGTGGATCATGCTATGCTTTCATTACTGTCAGTGGAGGGTGGTATTAACAAGTATCCCCACCCCTCTTGATCTGGTTGTGTACCCTGCGTGTGCTATAAGTTTACATTCAAACCTATCCAGTGTCTTATATCTACTGCCCTTCAGGTGTGTTTCTTGGAGCAACACTAGGTCAGGGGTGTGTCTGTGTAAATATTGCTGTACTACTGTGTGCTTTCTTCGGTTCCCCAACCCATTCGCGTTCCAGGACAAAACTTTTAGATGGTTGATTTCCTTATTCCCTGTCTCTGGGCCCTCAGGTTAGGAACTTCTGTCTGGAAATCGAAGTTTCTTTTGTTAACCAGTTGGCTGTTGTAATTCCCCCCCATGCACTGGACACATTAGTTCCACAACTTGACGTTTCAGTAACAAACTATTAACAGTCCCAATATATCCAATCCAAAAATTCTTTATTTCGGTCATATAGACCATAAAAGACACAATAAAAACATTACAGACAATAAAACATTATTAAAAATACATTTGAATAAAAACGGGTCTCCCAGCAAGGTATGGGTTAAAATTACATTTAGAAGATTCTTTAAAAAGTTCAAGGAGCTTCAGACAATTTTTTTCCTTCTAATCAACCAAATGGCCATAAGAAATTTGGAAACAGCAAACACAATGTGGCCCAGGGTACTAGTTTTCAAAATCCTGTATGCTTGTGCATACTCTCTGAATCCCAGGTTCTTACAGATTGGCGCTATCCAATATTTTCTGGGCCTTTGGTATGCAGGGCACACAAACAAAATATGGGGGTCATCTTCCACATGGTTGTTACAGCAGGGACATATTTTGTCGCCCCCATTTGACCACTTCGAAGTGTATGAATTAATAGGTAGTGTGCTATACCTCCACTGAACATACAATTTCCTTGCCAGGATGGGAAAGATAAAATCCATAAAAGGTTCGAAAACGTAAGAATTTTTGGATTCTAAAAATTGCAAAGTTAAGGTGCCACTATTTTGAGCAGCCGTCAGATGTGCAAGGGACCTGGCTTTATAGATTTGTGCCAGAGCCTTGCGCGAGATTGCACGGCAGCCTCGTGCAGGGTCCTCCCACAGAACACGGAGATTAATGGCAGACAGTTCGTTTTCCACGAAGGTAAGCCAGGGGATTTTACCGCTAGAGTTTAAGCTCATGACATGGGTAAGATCCTCCCTATAATGATGGAGTTCGTCCGTAGACCAGAGCCTGTGCCAGAACTTCACTGGCTTTGACACAAGCTCCTCTGCGATAGGGGGGAGACCCATGTCCATTCTCAAAGGCTGGAGTGGCGTGGCACTTGGAAGGGCTAGAAGGCGCCTTAGAAAGCTATTTTCCACTATTGATAGGCCCTTCACCGTTTTATGTCCCCATAGCTCACTGCCATACATGGCCGCTGCCTTGGCCTGGGTCTTATAGGTTTCAAGGGCCGGGCTTATGGGCTTGAAGGAAGAAGTGTTAGCCACTTTCAGGATTGCACCCGAGAGTTGGGATAGTTTAGCCTTGGATCGTACTATCTGTCGGTCCCATGCCAAGTTTTCCTGCAATATAACCCCCAGATATGTGAAGGTGGACACCCTCTCAAGGCTAGCGGTCCCCAGGGTAGGATTAGGCCTAGTTTTAGTTGGTGGGTTAAAGATCATAAACTTGGTCTTTTCTGTATTCACCTCCAACCCATGCTGGTGGCAGAAGAGACCAAAACCATCCAGGATCCTCTGGATCCCCATTGCCGATTTTGAAAGGAGGAGGGTATCATCGGCGAACATGATTGCCGGTACCCTCCTACCTGCCAAACAGGGGGCGTCGTTGTCCTTGACGTTTTCCAGATGTGAGATGACATTATTGATGAATAAACAAAACAGGGTCGGTGCCAAGACACAACCCTGCCTCACACCTCGGCACACAGGAAACCTGGATGAGAGTCTACCATCCTTCCCACACCTAACTTGCGCATAGTTGTTCTCATGCAGCCTGACCAAGATGTTAAGTAGCTGGGGGGGAATACCTAACTTTTCCAACACCTCCCAGAGTTTCCTGCGCGGGACTAGGTCAAAGGCTGACCTCAGATCCACGAAGACCATGTACAATCTCCCGCCCTCGATCCTCACCGTCTTCCAGTAGAGGAGAACTAGGCGGAAGATCTGGTCCATGGTCGATGTGTTTCTCCTGAAGCCAGCCTGCAAGGGACTCAAGATGTCATTTTCCTCGACCCAGTCTAATAGGTGGTTCAGAATGAGGCGCGCAAAAAGCTTTTGGGGAACATCTATCAGGCTGATAGGCCTGTAATTTGCAGGACTCAAGGGGGACCCTTTCTTATAAATCGGAACTATTTCAGCCCCTAACCAGGAGAAAGGGATCGCCATACCTCCCAAGATGGCATTGAAAAGGACTAGAAAGTACGGGGCCCAAATGTCAGGGTGATATCTGAACAAGTCACCGGGTAACTTGTCCAGCCCCGGTGCCTTCCCCAGCGCTAAGCCCTCCAGTGCCAGCTTCACCTCCCCCAAAGAAAATTCCAAGGCCACATCTGGCAGGCAGGGGGACTCTACCATCATCCCCTCCGACCAGAGAGTGGATTCTTGATATAGAGACCCAAAATGAGCCTCCCATACAGAGGGGGCAATATTGGGTTCTACTGCAGACAACAAATCCCCTGTTCCATTGTTTACAAGAGCCCAAAATTTTCTAAAATCTTTAGATTTGAGGGCTCCAGACAGGTCATGCCAGTGATTCCAATCCCACTCTGCCCTTGCGTTGGCCAGTGCTGCCTTGTACTCCCTCCTAAGGGCAGCGATCTTCACCTTATCACTACCATCTTTAATTGCAGAAAGAAGCTCAGACTTAGTTTTCCTACAAATGGAGGTATACCAAGTCGGAGCACGAATCTTTTTCCTTCTAATAGGCAGGGCCGGGTTGAAGACATCTGCGAGGTCCCTTACTAGGGCCTGGTGAATACCAGATAGCCTCTCATTATAATCTGCGGGTCTAGATTGGTTGATGAGGGCGTCCACCTCCTGGAACCTAGGGAGTGCTATACCATAGAGGTTTGTTAAAGCTTCTTCTTTCTCAACTATCTTCCCCCATTTCACTCGCCGCCTGCTTGTGGTGAGTAATATGTCTCCCTGATCGGTTGCAAGATCGGTAGTTGGCATCCCTAAGGCAGGGGCTGGGTGCTGGATCTCCAAGGAAAGGGCATTATGGTCACTGTCTATCCTCGGGATCACTCTAAAATCTAAAACTTTAGGCCACAGGGAAATATCTATAAAAATGTAGTCCAGCCTTGACTCATGGCCCTTTTTGTTGAAGGTGCACACCGAAGGAGTGTCAGAAGGGGTGCGCCCATTACACGCCCTTAGTGCAAAATTCAGGGTGAGAGAAGTAAGTTGTACTGCCAACGGAGACCAAGCTTTGGGGTAAGGTGATGAAGAAGGAGGGACTCCCCAATGGTCATCCTCGGCAATAAAAGCACCCTCCATTAGGCCCTCCAGGGGTTCAAAGTGGCAATTAAAATCTCCTCCCATCACTATTTTCAGGTTGCCTGTCAATTGCCCCAAAAAAGATGAGAGATCAGCCAGAGTGGGAGATTCTTTGCCCACAGCGACAGGTCGAGAGTAGACATTAACAATAGCCCACGTGCTTTTGTCAGGCCAACTGAGGAGCACACACTGTATGTCCGGTGAAAGTGTATCCATACCAACCACCTGGCACCCAATGTGGCTCGCCACCCAGATTGCCAAACCTCCCGAGGGTCTCCCTCTCCCATTCGATCTTGCCGGGATTTCAAAAATGTCATATCCCCTCCTAACCTGAGGCGCCCTGGCCCATGTCTCTTGAAAGAGGAGTATGTCACCTTTGCTAACCAAAGTTTCCCACTCTGGGATATTCACCTTACTGGAGATGCCAGCTACATTCCAGGACAGAATGGTCAAACCTGGGCCTTGGAATTGGGGACCAACTTCACTAAGTGCAGACGGGATATCAAATGCAGAATTACCCAAGTCACCCAAGCCAATGGTAATGGGCGGCCGAATGGGTAATTCAGCAAGCTCCACCAATTGCGTTGCAGCAGCAGATAATGTATTTGGTGGATCCTCATCTAACACTTGAGTGCTTCCCAATGTGGTCCCTCCGTCTTTTGCAGGGGCCAGGGACCTTTTTTTATTTACGGGATCGGATGTACCTTCCCCCCTGAATGAAGACCCATAGGCAGAAATTATCGGGTGTTGCGGAATGACCCCCCTTATTGGTCAATCTACTAGGTCCAGACAGGAGAATCTATTCTGAAGGACAAGATTACCATGGACAGGCAGTGAATTAAACTTGGGTCTGTACCGTGAACCGTCTACGGCAAAGCCCACTCTAGTCCAACTCTGTTCCCTCCCCACTCCTAGATTGGAAACATTTAGATAGAAATGCGAGAGAGACACTACGTCTATGTTGGATTTATCCGGCCTTACCAACCAGTTGCAAATGTACGGAGCAACTAGTGGGCTTTTAAAGCTAATTATGATACAGTCCCCTGCCCTATTTTTGGGGGTAGTTCCAATCCATGGGATCCTTCTGACCATCAGCACATCACCTTTGATATTAGAAGGGAGGGGCCTGTTAATATTCAGCCAGCTAATTACTTTATTACGAAGTGAGTCCTGTGGCTCTCTGGTGCCACCAGTGAGCTCAGGAACTCCCACCATAATCGCTGTATAAGGCACAGCCTCGGGGGGCAAATTAACCGCCCTACGTCTACTATTAGGACTCATGGGGCGATCAGTATAATCATTATTGGCTCGCCCCCCACTCGTTGGGAGGGATGGTGTTGGTTGTTTAGATCTTCTAGGTGCCGGAACAGGGGGCCTAGACAGTTGTAAAGGGAGCAATGGGGGAGCATGGCTACTTGTATCACTATCTTGTGCCCCAACCGGGACCTGTATGCTTGTTCCAGCAGTAGACGGTCCAAACCCTGCAAAATCCAGGGGAGCCGTCTGTGCACCTGGACCCAACCCCCTGCTAGGACTAATCCTATTATGTGCATCTTCTAAAGCCTTAAGTCTATCAACTATGGAATCCAATTTTGCAGACAGAGGCTCCAACATGCTCCTAAGGATATCCCTAAAAGAGCCAATCAGAGCCTCTGCTGCATTTGGAGGATTTCCTCCGAATACAAACGGGGCAGAACACCCAGGTACCACTTTGACTAATGGCGGATCTGAATGATCACAGCCAATTCCTGGGGAGATAACCACGGAAGAAGCCGGAATGGCAGAGCTAGCATCTAATATTGGGTTGATTTTATCTACTTTGGCCCTTTTTGCCCCTCTTAGTTTCCTTAACCTTTTCCTTTTTGAAGGGTGGTAGACTCTCCTGCCTACGGGATCAGTTGGCGCTGCAACCTGCCCTTCATCCTGCACTTCAGATATTTCCGCACAATTAGTATGCGGAGTGGACTCCAGCACCCCCGAGGGACACAGAGACTCACTATCCCTCAATAGATTGGAAGGGGTCCTAAGTTGTTGGAGGACTGTCTCAATTGTCTGGTCAATACTATCCATAAGAGATAGATGGGTGGCATCAAAAGGTGTTGGAGTACTAATATCAATGGATGAAGAGTCCGAGGGGACCATTGATACTGACACATTTTCCACACTTGCCTCAGGGAGAATGACTGGTGGTGTGCGGCCTTTACTAGCCGCAGCACTAGTCTTAGGAAAGAATTTGTCCAATGTGCTAGAGCACTGTTGGGCAGCCTTACTCCTGGATACTCTAGTGGCAATGGCGGGCGGGACAGTCAAAGGCACTGGCTAATGGAGTATAAAAATGATCCTTGGGATGATGACAACGTTAAAGAGGGGGCCCGGTCCGGTCTCTGCCGGCCTCTAACGGCCTAAAACGGCCCGCTCTTTGCCCGGTCTTCGCCCGCGCTGCGATCCGCGCTGCGAATTCGCGTGGACTGAACTAAGTAGTGAAGGGGGCGGGGCTGCCGGAAGAGGAACAGGTGAGCTGGATGAACGGAGCGCAATGCTCCCAGGTCCTCGCAGTCCCGGTGAGTTAGGCAGTTCAAGGGCCCCACAAGCAGCGTAGCGTCCTGGGCAGAGAGAGCAAAAGGAAGACCCAACCTTCAGCGCGCCAGCCGAGCCTTTAAGTAGTGGTAGTGATGAAGCCTGCGAGCGGCACCCGCGCAGCGGGGGCCGCGAGGCGTGGCGTCGGACTGATCAGCGGGAAGAGGAACAGGTGAGCTGGATGAACGGAGCGCAATGCTCCCAGGTCCTCGCAGTCCCGGTGAGTTAGGCAGTTCAAGGGCCCCACAAGCAGCGTAGCGTCCTGGGCAGAGAGAGCAAAAGGAAGACCCAACCTTCAGCGCGCCAGCCGAGCCTTTAAGTAGTGGTAGTGATGAAGCCTGCGAGCGGCACCCGCGCAGCGGGGGCCGCGAGGCGTGGCGTCGGACTGATCAGCGGGAAGAGGAACAGGTGAGCTGGATGAACGGAGCGCAATGCTCCCAGGTCCTCGCAGTCCCGGTGAGTTAGGCAGTTCAAGGGCCCCACAAGCCGCGTAGCGTCCTGGGCAGAGAGAGCAAAAGGAAGACCCAACCTTCAGCGCGCCAGCCGAGCCTTTAAGTAGTGGTAGTGATGAAGCCTGCGAGCGGCACCCGCGCAGCGGGGGCCGCGAGGCGTGGCGTCGGACTGATCAGCGGGAAGAGGAACAGGTGAGCTGGATGAACGGAGCGCAATGCTCCCAGGTCCTCGCAGTCCCGGTGAGTTAGGCAGTTCAAGGGCCCCACAAGCAGCGTAGCGTCCTGGGCAGAGAGAGCAAAAGGAAGACCCAACCTTCAGCGCGCCAGCCGAGCCTTTAAGTAGTGGTAGTGATGAAGCCTGCGAGCGGCTCCCGCGCAGCGGGGGCCGCGAGGCGTGGCGTCGGACTGATCAGCGGGAAGAGGAACAGGTGAGCTGGATGAACGGAGCGCAATGCTCCCAGGTCCTCGCAGTCCCGGTGAGTTAGGCAGTTCAAGGGCCCCACAAGCCGCGTAGCGTCCTGGGCAGAGAGAGCAAAAGGAAGACCCAACCTTCAGCGCGCCAGCCGAGCCTTTAAGTAGTGGTAGTGATGAAGCCTGCGAGCGGCACCCGCGCAGCGGGGGCCGCGAGGCGTGGCGTCGGACTGATCAGCGGGAAGAGGAACAGGTGAGCTGGATGAACGGAGCGCAATGCTCCCAGGTCCTCGCAGTCCCAGTGAGTTAGGCAGTTCAAGGGCCCCACAAGCAGCGTAGCGTCCTGGGCAGAGAGAGCAAAAGGAAGACCCAACCTTCAGCGCGCCAGCCGAGCCTTTAAGTAGTGGTAGTGATGAAGCCTGCGAGCGGCACCCGCGCAGCGGGGGCCGCGAGGCGTGGCGTCGGACTGATCAGCGGGAAGAGGAGCAGGTGAGCTGGATGAACGGAGCGCAATGCTCCCAGGTCCTCGCAGTCCCGGTGAGTTAGGCAGTTCAAGGGCCCCACAAGCAGCGTAGCGTCCTGGGCAGAGAGAGCAAAAGGAAGACCCCAATATAGGGAACACTCCTGCTTTCCTCAACAATGTAACATCCCCCTTCCTGCTAAACTGCTAGGATGGTTAACAACCACCCACCTCCCTAACTTGCAGAGTGCCTGTCGCCCCCTTGAACCTTAGCAACTAGAACAGGGTAGGCCGGTTCCTTGTAATGTATTGAAGCTTCCTCCCTCGCCCGGGCAGCTCCCCGTTTATTCGACCTAATGCAGATCCTGCTAACGACATTCAGACTTGTTGAGTAATTAATCTCCCACTAGATTCGCATGGTTCCTGAGTTCAAATGCCCCCCCCTTCCTAGCCTCCCTTCCATCGTTTGTAAAAGGATATGAGTTGTGGCCGTCGACTTTGATTAGAAACGACAACACCCCCCTGTTCATTGGTAGTGTCCTTAATTAATTACAGTTCCTTTGCATCTGAGTCCCATCATCTGGGGGTGTCTTAATCCGAGTTGTGCCTTGGGCCTTCTTTGTTTTCTTCTTGTTGGCCCTTCTGTAGTCCCCGTCTTCCTTCTCGTGGGGTGTTTCATCCCACTGTAGGCCATCCTTCCAGCCACGCCCATGCTTTCTCTGGTGTACTGAAGTGCCAGGTTTTCCCTTCTGCCATGACTCTTAGTTTTGCTGGGAATACCATTATGTATTTGATCGCTTTACTGCGCAGTTCCCTCTTAACTGCCTCAAAGGTTCTCCTCTGCTCCTGGACCTGTAGTGTAAAGTCTGGTAAGAACCAACTTACAGTGTTGTCGCACTGGAGGTCCCCCCTCGCATGTACTGTCTGTAGTATAGCATCCCTATCACTGTAGTTCAGGATCTGTGCTATGATTGTTCTGGGTGGTGCTCCTGGTTTTGGCTTGGGAATAAGGGCCCTGTGTGCATGCTCTATTGTGAAATAATTGGAGAGCCGTTTAGTTTCAGGTGATTTAGAATCAACTCTTCCAGAAATAGATCAACGCTCGATCCCTCCACTCCTTCCGGAACCCCCACCTCACTAATATTATTTCTTCGTGCTCTCCCTTCTTGGTCTTCCAGCTTCCCCGCCATGACTTCCTGTTGTTTAGTAAGGGTCTGCACCTGCTCCTCCAGGTGTTTGGTGTTAATTTTCAGTTGCACCACCTCCGTTTCGGTTGCAGCAACTTTGTCCAAGATTTTGTGGAAGTTGGCTTGCAGGAGATTCACATCCACAGTTACTGCATCTAGTTTAGGCTCTATCGTCCCTTTTAGGTCAGTAATCGCTGCCATGATAGCGCTTAGGGAGGGTTCCGCCGATGCATCTGGCTGTTGTCCCCTGGTCCCCATTGCCTGTCTGGGGACCGCGTACTTGTCCATTTTATTAGATTGCGCCCCCACTTGTCCTTTAGTTCTCATGAGGCACTGCAGCTGTTCCCTATAGTCCTGCATATCTTTGTTAGATCAGGTAATGCCCCGTGTATCTCAGCCGTTTGCCCCAATATGAATGTTAAAATCGCCACAAATAATAAGTGGGGCTGGCCAAGAAGCAAGCTCGATTTCTAATTCTGTCAGTAGGTCTGCATCGTCTAGATTTGATCCATAAATAGTACATAATGTACAATAGCTTGGTTTACGTCAATTGCCCATCTACCCCATTTATCCGATAATGTTCGTTTAATAGGTGGCAGCCGGTTAGATACGTGAATTGCAACCCCTCTGGTGTTTGTGAAGAACAAATTACTTGGGTATAGCCTGGAATGATACTAAGCAGTCTCTTCTGCCATGGGATATGAGTTTCTTGCTGGCAAAAAATGTCCGAACCCAGTGTTCGCAATACTTCTCCTGTCCTACCTCTCTTACCACGATTGTTCAGCCCCCCGATGTTTACCGTACAGATAGTTAGCCTAACCATCCCAATCATCTTCTTGGTGCATACTTTGCCTCCTAAACCATTCCTTCAAATTACCTAGGGCCCATAACTTTATTCTGCAACAATACTCTGCTTTCCTGAGTTTTTTCTTTTTCCCCGAGCCTCTCCCCCCCAACCCCCCTCCCCCTTCCACCCTCCCTCCTCTCCCCCCTCCCCCCTCCCCCCTCCCTGCGTCGTGAAGCAACAGACATGTCTGGGTCTGTGGGTGATGATTGGTGATGTTCTCTCTAGGGTGACATGTGAAACAATAAGTACATTTTTAATTTTTTATTCTCCCCCCTATACCTTCGTTCCTCAGGTCACCAATTACCAAATACCCCCACCCTATTCCATAGCATATTTACACAGAACAAAAAATGTCTAAGTCAGCCAGGAAACCGATAGACGCCATCTTAGTCATTCCCCGCAGGATTTCTTCCCAAAAAAGCACATCGGAAAAAAGCCGAATCATAGACCCCCAGCATCTAGAAACTCCTTGGCTTTAATCTCCGAAGTAAAAACTCTGACCCGGTCCTTCCAGACTACTTTCAGCCGGGCCGGGTTCAGTAGAAAGGCTTGTGCCCCCTTCTCCTGGAACTGAGTAATCATCTGGCGTAAACGCCATCGCCGTTTCACTGTCATATTGTAGAAGTCTGGCCTGGTAAAAAAGAAGAACCCATCCACTGCCCGTTGTGCGTCTGGTCTAGCCTTCTCAAACACACTTTGCCTCAATAGATAGTTCCCGAAGTAGACCAGAAGTGTCCGTGGTTTGGCATCAGGGCGAGTTGGCTGGCGTATATTAAATGGCACTCGATGTGCCCTTTGTATTTCATGGGGCCAGATCCAACCTCCCAGGTCTGGGAAAGATTTCTGCAACAACTCAACCATAAATACTCGTGGGTCTGATCCCTCCTTTCCTTCTGGAATCCCCCAAAAATGTAAGTTATTCCTTCTTTGACGATTTTCGCTTTCTTCTAACTTCCATTGGATGTCAACAAGCTGTGCCTCATTTGCCTCCACTTTCCCCTTTGAGCCTTCCTCCAATGAAGCGGTTCTTGATTCCACCTCTGTCAACCTATCTCTGATGTTGTTGCATGTCCTTGCGATTTTCCTGACAGCTCCCTGAAGTTTCCGTGTGACATTTTGTGCACGTTTACTCTCCATTTGGGCTTCCTCACGGTGTGCAACAACACACTGCAGAATTGTTTCCAGTGAAGGAGGCGCCGAGGTAGGTTCTATTTCCCTGGTGGGATGCTTGCTATTTCCCACCAGTTGGTCTCCGAGAGAGTAGTCCCACCTTAGCTCATTTGGTCTTGGGTTCTCAGCTCTAGTTGTTCTGGGGTTTGTCTTTCGGGTAGTTGGGATAGTTTGCCTGCCATCAATCCCGGGAGCACTGTCCTCTTCACTTGACTCAAACTGTCTCCAAAAGTAATAAGGCATATCTTAGACAAACTAATACTGATGCCCGACATGTCTCATCCTCTTCCCCGCCCAAGCCGGACCAATCTATATTAACTATTGCAAAACAGATCCCAGCCCGCATTAGCCTACCCCCAGATTGCGGACCCTACGTCCTGGTTTTAGCTAATGTCCCCAAACTAAGGAAAGACCAAGAGGAAAATTTCACTAATCTAAAAAATAGAACTCTCCACTGGTTATCCAGAAACTGCCAATTTCCGATGGATGGCGCTGGAGAGATTATTTACACCCAAAGAGTGGGGTGGGTGGGCCCTTTAAGAAAAAAGTTTGAAGGGGACTGTATAATTATACATTTTAGGTCCCCACAATGGGCTCAATGTACGCTAGCAAAAGCCCCACAGCCCTCTCAATGGGAATACAATACCACTCTTCTTCCTCTTGGGTACTTTTATAGGCACCTAATAGATCCTAACCCTAGCTTTGGGACTAATTTCTTGGGACACCGACAGGACACTAATCCCAACTCTAGAACTAATAACCGACGTTACCACCAGGACCAATATCCTGACCCTAGGAACGGCTTCTCATTAGGTAATGTGACCGTACCACCAGCACACCAAATGTTACATCCCCCCTTTTTAGCCGTACCCCAGTGTATCCCTAGGGAGAGGCCTTATGCAGCGACCAACCAAAATTTTTATATGGACCAGCATGAGAGGAGGTACCTGTATAATGTCCCAACCTACAATCGATTTGAATATGCTCTCTCAAATTTAGAAGAACAGGATTGACTGGGGGATAGCGTAAGGAATACTGAATATGCTGAGGTAGCCGATGTAACTGGGGAACTTTTAGATTTCACAAAAATCATTATAACTAAACCTATGGCCGTACAGTATGCCACGGTCCCATCCCCAGTCACATGCAAGAATGCAACAACCCTGCTAATCAATCCCAGGCAGATCACTAGGGACAAGCATTTAGGTAGCCCTAGTGGTTCTGACTTGTCAATCCTTAGCTGGAACGTTGCAGGTATAGAATCAAGACTGTCTGACCCTCAATGGGTCCAGCTATTGGATGGCAAAGACATTATCATGTTCCAAGAGACCTGGGCCGTACGGAATGTGTACCTAGAGGGTTACCACTGTTTTAGCGTGTTTGCCTCTAAGCCTGCCTTTGGTCGTGCAATGGGAGGACTTTTTATTGGAATCAGGATATTGGCGGGTGGTACTTTTAAGGATTTATCATTCGGGAACCCAAATATCCAGGTTCTTGAATATAAGCGAAAGACCAAGATTTATTTAAATAACTTTTATAATAATGATTTTTATTCTGTACCAAATAGGAACTATATAGCACTTTCTAACATATTGGTACACCTCGAAACAAATATAGGTTTAGACGAGAAGTCAGGGATTCTCATTGGGGGGGGATTTTAATGCGAAAATCTCAGGGAAGCACCGACTTGAGGACAAAAGCTATTCGGATCTAGCAGAACGAAGAGGTACTGAACTTGTTAACATATTAAATGAACACATCCTCAGGAATGTAATGGAAGCAAGCCAAACCTCAAGGATGACCTGTGCCCCCACGTTTAGAGGGAGGGATTCCTGCTCAACGATTGATTTTATTTTCACATCCCCCTATCTAACAGATCGTGTCACAGACTCTAATGTGGTAGAGACATTATATGGAGACCACAACCCCCTTACAGTTACTTTGTATTTAGGCCCTAGCCCAGTATATGCCAATTTTAACGGCGCAAGAGATATTACACCATCTGGTGATGGTCTCCGTTTAAAATGGAGGGGAATTGATTGCGGAGCCCTACTTGACCGTGTAAAAAATGACCATTTAGAATTAATAAATTCTTGCTTATCACCCGATGGGGTGCCATAGAATAGTTACCGATTTTGGCAAACTATGTGTGGCAATCAAAACTTATTTGTCAGTCCCACTACCCACTAAGGCGAAAGACCCAAGATGGTTTGACACCTGTTCTACTGCAAATAGGGAACTACGCAGAGTACTAACCACTAAGCCAAGGAATCCAGTGGAGGTACAGACAGCTACGAAACATTATAAACAAAAGATAGCTGAAAGAAAGGCGGCACTTTTGATGGAACAGTGGGAGTCGCTGGTTGTTAGCGCTAACCTGAAGAGTAGTGGCCTATTTTGGTCCGCTGTCAGGAAAATGCGCGACATGGGTAAACTCTTATCCCCAACCAGCTGCAATATAATCAGTAGCACCTGGGAAGCCCACTTTTCCAAAATATACGCTGCTCCCTCCGAGGAAACAACTACCCCAGATCTGGGACAGCTGCGAGACTTGCGGATTGACCTTTCTGAGGTGGAAGCAGCTGTCAGAGAGAGCCTTGTTAACAAGGCCCCTGGCCCAGATGGTTTCCCTATAGATATTATAAAGCATAGTCCAGATCTATGGGCGCCAATCCTACATAATGTTTTTAACAGTTTGTCAAGAGTGCCCATCCCTAAGACGTGGTCTTCTAGCATCATAGTCCCAATCTATAAAAAGGGCGATAGGTCAGATCCAGCTAACTACCGCCCAATCTCGCTCCTGGATAACACCTTAAAAATACTCGGGCGAGTTATTTATAACAGGGTGGTAGAGTGGACGGAAGATTCTGACCTACTGGATCCATGTCAGATGGGATTCAGGAGCGGGGTGGGTACAGTCGAGCAATGTTTGAACCTAAAACTAATAATTGACAAGTATAACGTCGCTCGATCGTCCCCCATCTATCTTGCTTTTATGGATCTTTCATCTGCGTTTGATCTGGTAAATAGATCTAAATTGTGGACTATGCTTCTTAATTATGGATTGGACGAGGCCCTTGTACACTTCTTGGCGTATCTTCATACTGACCTTAGGGCACAAGTTAGGATTGGGTTGGGTGGTGAAGTATCCGGAGCTATAAAAATTGGCAGGGGGGTTAGACAGGGGTGTGTTTTAGGACCCCTGCTGTTTATCATCTATATCAATGGCATAGCAAAGGTATTAAAACAAGTAACTAGAGATGTGCCAATTATCCAGGGGCATCCTTTGCCAGTTTTATTATACGCAGACGATGCGGTCCTCATGGGCTGCACCCCTAACGCCCTCTGCTTGCTTGTGGAAAATTTTGTCCATCATATGGAGGGCCTAGATCTGCGTGTAAATTAAAAAAAATCTTTTGTTATGTCATGTGGACCTGAGAAACGGAAACTCAATACCATTCACATTGGGCCTGACAAATTAGATTCCGTAAATTCTTTTATATATCTAGGGGTGGCCTTCGCTGCGAACAGCTCATGGAGTGGGCATTCTGCCCACGCCATGAGCAAGTTCTCGAAGGCCATCAATTCAATATTGAGTCTTCCACGCCCTAAGAAATTAGGTGCTACCAGCGCTATTCTAAATTTTTTTAGATTGCAGTGCATCCCTGTTGCCACCTACGGGGCTGAAGTTTGGGCCTCCGCTAAAAACCCCGGTATTCAACGCGAAGAGACCCGCTTCTGTAGGAAAGTACTGGGTGCCCCAATCTCGTCCTCTGAATTCATCTGTCACAAAGAGCTAAATCTCCCTTACATCTGTGATTTTATTAGAACCAGACCAGCTTTATTTTGGCTGAGAATTTGGAGGAACAACGCAGCCTCTCTAACACAAGATATAATTAAAGATTGCCTTAAATGTGATCACGGATTATCAATCCCATGGCTTGCTGGAGTTTCAAAAACATTAAGCGCCGTGAACAAAGGCAATCTCTTTTCTGATCCTTCCAGAATTGGATGTAAAGATAAGGTAGAGGTTAAACAAGCACTATATGCACTTTTTGAAACAGAAAGGATGGAAAGGGAAATATCTAAATCCACCATTGTTAGATACATGGAGAACGACCTGTGCAGGCAACCCCTTCCACTTTACCTTACCCTTCCTATGTCTAGCTGGGAAAGGTCTCTGTTATTTCGTCTAAGGGCTGGCTCCATAAAATTTTTGTTGGGTTTCCCCTTGGGTTATAACCATCCTACTGAATATTATCCTTGTCCCTGTGATGGTACCAGTACGCAGAATGATCTGCATTTTTTATTTTTCTGTAAATTTTATTTAAAATATATCAACTGGTTTTTAACACCTTATTTTAGAAAACAAAGACCCTTCTCCCTGGAGGAGTCCCGTCTAATGCTACTCTCCCTGGACACGGAGGAACTGACTTTTCGCACTAGCACCTTCTTAAGACTAATAATACGTGTACGCAAAACGATGGAAAACCCCTAAAAGATTGCTGTTTTACTTCTTTTTAATCTTTATGCAATTGTATTTTGTAATATTGTAATAATGAATTGTTTTTATGTGTGTACTTTTATGAATTTAAGTAATTCGAATAAAGGTCTTTTGAATTGAATTGACTCAATATTAGACCCAGTGTCCGACCCCAGTCCTGACTAGGTGGCATCCGATAGGGAGTAGAAATCGTTTGCTTCTGAATCGATGTCCCTCTCCCCTGGTAGCCTATGAGCCCTTACTAGCCCTCGCAATTCTTTAATCTTTATCCCTGAATCCTGCACATTAAGATGTCGCTGGTCATTCAAGGTTCTCTTGGTTCCTTTTTCCATGTCTCCCAGAACCCCCCTCATTTACCAGGTCTTCTTGGGTAGATTGAATCACTGATTGATTTACCCCCTCCTGTGGGAGCTCATACCTCCCAAGAGCCCCCATGTCTTGCCCGTTAATACCAGTGTCAGCTTCTCCCATACCTGAGTTAGGTCAAATGCATGCCTCTGGCAGAATTCCCGGAATTACCTCTCTCTGTAAACCTGTCTGCTTGGGTTCCTCCATGTGCCCCCTTGTATGTTGGGGCAATTGGAGCAATTGGTGCAATGTCTCATGTAGTGTCCCTTGTTATGTCTCATTTTTCCAGAGGCTCCGCTAGCCTCCTCTGGGCCCACCGGTGGCTTACCCGTTATTTTCCTGTTCTGTCCGCTTGCCCCTGGTTGCTCATTTGGCCGATCCATTCCTTGAATGCTAGAGCCCCTGAGCAGGTCGACAACTGATAATGCGGCGCGAGGTGGCTAGGGCTGTGAACCCGCGCCCCTCCCCTTCCCGTCCAGGAGATTCTCTACGCGGCATCTCTGCCTGCATCCCTGGGATGTAGCGGAAGCCGTCTCTGCCTCCAACGGGTCTTTCCATGGGGAGTCCTGGGGGACAGTCTGGGGAGTCGCTCCTCTGCCTCTTGTGCCGGCCTTTGGTGGCATAATGCTTGCAGCTCTACTCTCCCTGCTCCACCTCGAGGAGCGGGAAAGCTCCTGCTCGAATCCTCTGCACCCAGCGATCAGCGTCTCCGCAATCCCCGTCAGTGCCGTAATCCAGTCCTTTAGTCCAGGTACCGTATATCCTGCTTCTTTCCTAGCGTTACTATTAGTCCCGCATTTACCAACTTGGGGGCTTAACATTCCGGGATAGCGGGGGGTATCAGGGGGTTAAAATCCATCAAATCATGTCACCCCTTTGAGAGCCACCTACGACCACTTCACACAGTCGCTATCTTGTTTCAGGTTCCGAGTATACCTCAGCCGTTTGCCCCAGCCTTCTCCAAGTTGCCAGGTTGGGTGAGGCTAAGCCCACATCCGATTCACTAATTCCCCTTCTTCGCTCCTCTTAGAGGACGTTCAATCCACACTGCTGTTATCGGGCACAGCCTGCCATTCAATGGTTAGGATGATTGTCTGAGGAGCAACTAGGGTGAGTATTCAAATACAGGCCAGTTTCTGCTCCACACGCCTGTGGCTTCCCCCTATGATACTGTGCTGGGGCCCACCTATTCTTAGTGCTTGATTATAGTCAGTGACTTGTACCTCTTGTCTGTTGGTGCTTCATTTCGCATGGTTTCGCACAATCGTGTCTCGCTGCGGCTCCTCCATCGGTGCCGTCAGGTGATCCTCACTTTTCCACCTAGGCCGAGGAGCAGTGCCCGTGATGGAGCAAGGACTCGTAGAAAAGTGACTTGCTCGTACGCAATCTGCTCCTTTAACTTACTAACCAATTATTAAGTTTGTTTTGTGTAAAACTAATGCGCACCACATAAACACATGAATTAGTGAAGCTTGTCTATGTGTTTACTAACGTTAACAGAATGAACGAAGGACAAAAATGCTCTAAACGGGGAATCATTACTGTGCATGCACCAACTGCATCTACGTAGTATGACATTCTAACGCATGGAGGGAAATTCTTGTGCATGAGCAGAAGGCACTAATATGGTGACTTGAAGGCTCGCGTGCATGGCATCTGCTTTGCTGAAATGAAAACAAGCTATTATACAAACGCTAATGCAGGAAAAGTAATGATAAGTAAAAGGGAATAGAGTAGAGGTGGGTGGTATACAGTGTAACCACTTTATTCTTGAAACTAATATTTGTCTTTTGACTTTATCATTAGTGCGCATTGTGCGCATGACAAACTGAGAGTCAGCCCAGTAGAATGACAGGCGGGTCGGGAAGAGGACATGGTCGCAGTATGCCTGAGCCTGAGAACCAGCAGTGAAGAATCTAAATGAATGAGTCTACATGTTTAATTTAATACATTTGTTGCAGATGAAATGTGAATGCGGGTGGGAAAATAAAACATGAACAAAAATTAAGGGGATGGGTTTGTTAACAATGGGCTTGCCCGACCAATTAGATCTCAAATTTTATGATATTGAAACATTAATGGGAGATTCTGTCGGTGTAACAGGTGATGCTGAGAGGGATGCTGTGAGATGCTGATGAAGAATCGAATGCAGAATCTGAAGCAGAACTTACTCTCCTAATTTAATTGGGTTAGAAGAAGACTTGCGGAAGATTCTCAAGGAGCAAGAGAGTGTCAGAGAGGGGTGCGGCACAATCGTCGGTGTTAGAGAGGTAAGTATCCTGTCCTGAACCCTGTCCTGAAGTCTTTGTCACCTGAACTATCCCGGGGGACCCTTACCAGCCCTTTGGCCAGGGGGTTGGTCTTCACACCATTCTTGGTAACTATCATTTCATGTATTTGCAGATGTTCTTTTCTCTCTGTCCTCTCCCTTTCTGAGTACAAGTCATTGCAAGTGTTCGAAGTATGTGTTAATGATTAATTGAATTTTCTCTCCTAATGAATGAGAGCTTCTGTATTGTATTTTTTTTTTTATTATATTTTTATTGAGAGTTCATAGACAATCAACATACAACAATATCATATATAAATACATATTTCGCAATATTGAGAAAAAGATCGAAAAATTAATTAAATCTGAAGTTCACAGTATTATAGTATGATATATAACCATATCGTAAAATACTCCATAATTCAATCACAATATTTCTATAATACAAGAAGAGGACCTAATAATTTAAAGTGCGACAGTGCAATAAATCAACATAATCTAAAGTGCAAGGTGCTGTAACCGAACATATACTCAAATATATATTCTCTCCTTTTATGTCCACTACAAAATGTTATTCTATATCTCAAACACACTCCAATATTTCTTATATTTTCTTACAGTTCCTGATCTTAATGCATATTTTTTTTCCAGTTCTTGTATCCTAGACAACTTTGCCCTCCATACATTAAAAGTGTGTATCTTCTCTGTTCTCCATGCTTGCAGAATTAAAGATCTTGCTATTGAGACTGCGACAAACAAACCTTCCTGATGCGCAGAGGTATCAGGAGAGCAGCCCAAAACCACAGTTGACTGCACGGATCAATTATAAATTTAAGATATTTCTCGATCTCCTCCCAAAATCTCTGGATTTTGGGGCATTGCCAGATGATAAGTGTCCAGGTTCCTTTCTCTGTGCAACGAAAGCATTTATCTTCTATTTGTGGGTATATTTTATGAAGAAAAGAGGGTGTTCTATATATCAACCATTTCGTATAATATTGCATGCGTTTAAAATTTGCCCCTCTGAAGATAACTGTATTATATTTGTTGATCCTATTCCAGGTTGACTTAAGAATCACCATATCTTCCCTTTTCTTCCATCTATCCCTGGCTTTTTCATATAGTGATAGGGATTTATTTTCATCAAAGATCTTAATCCATTTACTAATCTTCCGTTGTGTGGGGGAATTAAGGGCTTCACTAATACTAATTTTATAGCGCAAGCTTTTGATATCTAAATTTTCCAATATAGATTTCAATTTAATAAATGACCACTTCAAAATTGTATTTGAATGTTGGAGTCCTGCTTCGATTTCCACCCAATTTTTCCAACAATTCCCCCGAATAAAATCCTGGATTTGAACATATCCATTTTCTTCCCACAGCTTTAGTATATTACTTTCTAGAAGACATATTTCCCCCGTATATATATTTGAAAGCCTAGTTGAAATATTAATTCTAAAAATATCATAGTGCGCTAACAACTGAGTTTTTTGTCTCAATAACCATTGTAGGGTCTTATACCGGACTTTTTTAGGATATTTAGTCACTCTTGTTGGATATATTATATTGCACTCCCTTAGGATCTTATTCATAAAAAAGTTATCCACCTCTTGAGGGTCTAAGAAGAAAAATCTAAAACTGTGATGTGCAAATGTCGCATAATAATAATTTCTAATATTTGGAAGGGACAATCCTCCATCAGCGAAAGGATAATTTAAAGTGTCAAGAGCTAATCTTGGCACCTTATTTATCCATAAAAAAGTAGAAAACATACTGTCTATTTCTTTGAAAAAAGTGGTCTGTATTGCACAAGGGGCTGCACTAAAAATAAAATTGAAAAGTGGAAGAATGGACATTCTAATTAACGCGACTCGTCCAATTATTGACAATGGAAACTGATTCCATCGTTTTAACTGAGACTGTACCTTTCCTAGCAATGGAGTATAATTTAGGGAGGAAAGATCTTCTACTCTCTGAGTTACGTAGATTCCTAAATACCTCTTCGGACGGGTATTATATATCTGTCTAAATTCCAGTAAAAGAGAGCCCACTTCACAATTACATAATATAATTTCTGTTTTAGACTTATTGATTTTATAGCCCCCTATCTTTTCAAACTCAGCAAAAATACTCAAAACTTCTATCTGGGTATTTTTCTTTGGGTTCAGGAAGAGGACAATATCATCAGCATATAATTTTATGTTTGTCATTCCTTGAACCGAGACTGTGTGAGCTCTTTTTTCCCTGATTGCAATTGCTAACGGTTCTATGAACAGAGCGAATAAAATCGGGAAAGGGGACAGCCCTGTCTGGTGCATCTATTTATTTGCCATTGACAGCTCAGAAGGGTGTGAGCATCTATATAGGTAAACATGTTCAATTTCATGTTGAAGCATCTCATTCAGACACAAGTGGCAGATGGACATTTTCGCATTGGAAAATTAACCACACAAGTGTGATACTGGCTACAATCTATGCACCAGTTGTAGATGACCCGCTCCCCATTTTGCAGTTAAAACAAGCATTGACGTGTATACCTGGTCAGATTATATGGGGAGGGGATTTTAAATATTTGCAAAACCCGGTGGTGGATTCTACAAAAAAAGATCGAAGGCAAAATAAACCCCAAGTATGTATTGCATTACTGAGTTGTAAGACAGATTTAGATATTTTAGCCCATTGGCGTTTCAACAATCCAACTAAACGTGAGTACTCTTGCTACTCAGTAAAGTATGATTCGTCATCAAGGCTTGACTTTTTTCTAACTTCCCATAATCTGGAAATTTGTAAATATGAGCATATAGCAAATGCCTTCTCAGATCACGTACTCATTAAAATGGAAGTTCTTCTAGGGAAGAAAGATGAACAAGTATCAAGAAGGTGGTATTTTAATAAATTTAATTTAGCAGATGAGCAATGGTGCGCAGAGTTAGGGAAGGAGATTGGTTCTTTCTTCGTTATAAATAAAGATTCTGCCCCAATTAACATAATATGGGATGCTTTTAAAGCTACATTGAGAGGTATAATTACCTCAAAAGAGATACCGAAACAAAAGGCTAAGAAGGAGGAAAGAATGGCAATAGAAAATAGTTTAGCTTATGCAAATCAAGAATACTTCAGAAATAGGACTTTAAATAATAGGCAAGAAGTACAGAACGCAAAAACAAAAATGAGGGAATTCTATTATGACTTAGGGGATAGGGCTAGCAGGTTATATCTTCAGACAAGCTATGAAGATAGTGAGTACACTGGAAGACTGCTAGCTTGGCAAATAAAGGAAGAACAAGTTCGAAACAGAATCGAATGTATTCAAGACAATGTAACCAAAACTTGCGTAAAAACTACGCCATTAATAGGCGAGGTGTTTCTTAGACATTATAAAGACATATATCAGACAACTCAGTAGGTCTCCCCAGAGATAATTGATGAATTTCTGCGGAAATTGCCAATCCCAACTTTGGAAAATAATTTTAAAAAGCTTTTGTTAGCGGAATTTACGAAGGAAGAATTAGATGTGGTTGTCAGCTCTTTGCCTAACTGCAAAGCCACTGGAGAGGATGGCATCCCCGCAGAATTTTTTAAAGCATTCTCTACTGTACTCTGCCCCGAATTTTTAAAACTTGCAAATTATTTGCTACAAGGAGGTGACCCACCTGCATCTTTTCGCACGGCAGTGGTGGTCAGTATTTTAAAAAAAGATAAAGATAGCGAAAATGTGAACTCTTATAGACCAATAAGCCTTTTAAATACTGACTATAAAATGTTTACTAAACTCCTTGCCAATAGGCTAAATAAGATGGTGGGATCCCTTATTGGGACAGATCAGTGCGGCTTTGTAGGAGGGAGACAGCTGTATAATAATACAAACTTTTTATTAGAGGCACTAGATTTTTTTAATATTAATAAGGTCAAAGCGCAGATTTGGTTTTTAGACGCCGAAAAGGCATTCGATCTTGTTTCTTGGAATTGTCTTTTTACAATTTTAGAAAATTTTGGCTTACCGGATAAGATTATTTTTCTATTGAAACAACTTTACACAAATTCACAGGCCAAAATTTTAATTAACTCTGTATTGTATTTTTGAAGTGGTTCACATGCTCAAAAATTCAGATAAAAATTTAAAATGCTAAAGGAGTCTGTGGTTATTTAAATTTTAAAGTATAAGTAAGTTAGCTTTATGTCATTTTCACCATAAATTAGTTCAACTAATGGTCCATCTACCAGAGGAAAGAACATTTTGATCTGTGAAGGGTCAGTAAAGGTGTTTTAGACTAATGCTGAATATTTGTAAAAACATATAAACTTGACTCCCAGCAGTTTTACTCAAATTGTGTGTTTGATGGGCCCAGGTGAGTATATGGTAGTAGAGTATCTGTTGTTGGTAAACCGCTGGATCACCAGCCTCCCGGCCTCTACTGCTGCTTGCCACGCTCGGATGATAGTCCGGCAGCACACACACTCCAGGACTGCTTGTTCCTTCTCTGAGGGAGTCCTCTTTGCATAATTTGGGGAGTCGCTCTCGCAGCTGCCCTCCGCTGGCCTTCTTCGGGTTCAGACGGAAACTCTCCCTCTCTTAATATAGCCTAGGGGAGAGAGGCCAGAAGGGGCGCAGGGGAACCTGGCAGCCAATGCCACGCACTCAGCTTACCCCTGTCTCTCTCCGATAGGCATCAGGAAGTCTTGTCGTGGATTGCCACTGCTAAGCAACTTCTTACTGCTCGGTCCCTGCACTCCAAATATCAGGGGGTGACGGGGGGTGTTCCCGCGGCCCGCTCCTCTCCGTGGGCTTCGCCACTGTTGACCCACGATTGATGCTGGTCGCCCCATTCTGGAACACTGCCGTAAGCTGCAAAGGCCGGCCCGGCATAGCCTCTCCAACGTAGCCATCTGCACCTTCTTCCTCGTTCTGTTTGGAGGTTTTCATGGTTCCTCAAGCCTTCTTCCCCAAACTGTGGTCATTGAGCTACAGCCGGAATGGATAATTATACGGATGTCGGGATATCCCGGTGACCGAGGCTCGATGCTCCGCTAGTGACCTGCAATATTGGTCGGCTCCTAAGCCACTCCCCCGGATATGGCAAATTTTAAAGAGTGTCTGGGTGGAAGGTCACTTGTATTGTTTGTGGACAGAAAGGTAATTATTCTAGGTGCTGCAAATCTGGTAAAGAGCCGAAGAAAGTCAGAGAGGTCAATGTATATGAGGAAGTAGTTGAGGAAGTTAATATTTACCAGATTAAGGAACGTGCTTAAGAGCCTTTTGAGAAAGTGCTGATCAATGATGCATCTGTAGACATGCTTTTTGATCCTGGAGCTAAAATTACTCTCATCCCAAAAACATTTTATGAGCAGCACTTGGGTAAAGTAGTATTATTGAAACCAGATATAAAGCCAAAAGGGTATGGGGGTGAGACCATTAATCTTTTGTGTAATTTCTGGGGTACAATAGATTTCAACTGTATGATTGTTCCTGCGAAAATATACGTTTCAACGAAGGGAGACTCACTGATCTGTTTGTTTCATCAACAGGACCTGCACGTATAATTGTATCCCAATGAAAATCCCTCTGTGTGTTTGAAAAAAATACCATCTGTCCGGTCAGTGGAAAGAGGGAAGTGAAAATTGGATTAGAGAATTTTCATAGGTGTTTGAAAAACACAAGGCTGCCTCAAAAACTATATGCACTGCATTAAACTCAAGTCGATTCTCATTCCCAAGGTGGTAAAAGTTAGAAGTGTACCCCTGTTTGGTAAAGGAAAACATGAGGGCTGAACTGGATAAACTCCTGGAGAATGGGATAATTCAGGAGGTGGAAGCCATAGGGTGGGTTTCTCCAGTTGTTAAGTCTCGGTAGGCCAATCAGGAGGCTAGACTTTGCATTGACTTAAAGGAACTCAACAAGTCGGTGGTGGTTGACCATTATCCACTTACAAACCTCAGTGAAATGTTGTGCTCTCTTGAAGGTTCAAAGCATTTTTCCTCACTAAACTTGTCTTTGGCTTATAATCAAGTCAAGCTCCTTCCTCTGTCTCAGGATCTTACAGCTTCTATCACACCGTTTGGCACCTTTACATTTCTGAGGATGCCTTTCGGACTTATCTCTGCGGCTTCTGTTTTTCAGAGAGCAATGGAGGGCATTTTGAGGGGAATTGTGGGTCTCACCCTTAGATCAGATAAGTGTAGGTTTGATGTTCACGAGATTGAATATTTGGGTCATCTGGTGTCTGCATCTGGAATTAAACCCAAACATTCATTAGTTAGCTCTATTTGTGATCTTTTGCCTCCTAAAAACAAGGAAGAGCTGGTGAAGTTTCTGGGGATGGCTAAGTTCTAAGGAGTTTGCATGTATCAATAAGTATTTGAGTGAAGCTCCCAATCTAGGAAGTTTTAATCCCTTGAAATTCTCTTATGTGATGACGGATGCCAGCTCGAAAGGGTTAGGAGCTGGTTTGTTATAAAAAGTATATAGTATAGACAAGACCATATTATTTATCTCCAGACCATAGGGGCTGAATGTAATTATTCGGTTGTGGAGAAGGAAGCTCTGGGTGTTTTTTGGGCGGTACTTAAGTTGAGGAAATTTCTGTGGGGCAAGCCGTTTATGGTGTTGACAGATCATAAGCTATTTAAAGACGTTTTTACCAAGAAATGTATCAATTTTGTGTCACATCAGATAAGAAAATGTGTTGTGGCATTACAGGAGTTTGGATTTGCTGTCTCTTACATACCTGGCTCTAATAATATTTTGGCAGATTGTCTTTCCAGACTGAGTTGCGGTGAGACTGAGGTGTATGATGAAGGTGACTGGTTTGGGGGTGAAGAATTTGAGGAGGATGTCAATGTCTGCTTGACCAGTGAAGGTTTAATTTTAGAGAGTGAATGGAGAGAGTGTTTAGCCAATGATCATAGGTTACAACAGGTGCTTACTATGGTTCTGGGAAGATGGGGTGAGAAGAAGGATTGTGAGAAAGAACTTAAATGATATTGGCATGTCAGGGAGGAGCTGGCAGTTGTTGATGGTCTTCTTATGAGGGGAAGAAAATTGGCTCCTCCTTGTAGTCTCAGAAACAAATTGGTCAGTAATGGTCATGCTTGTCATATCGGTATTTCCAAAACAAAAGAAAGAATCAGAGAGGCCTGTTGGTGGCCCGCAATGGACATGCAGATCGAAAGAGTGGTTTGAGATTGTACTGAATGTTTGTGCAGTATTAGGATTTCGAAGTGCAGGACACAACCTATGGTGATAAGGTAGCAAGCTAGTAATCTGTGGTCTGACATTGTGTTAGACATTTTAGGTCCTGTCAGGTTAAAATCTCAGGACAGGCATTTACTAGTGTGTCTTGATATGTTTTCTAGATAGCCTGATTTTAAAGTTGTTAACTCTGTTGAATAAGGTGTGGTTATTGAATTTCTGGAGGAACTTTTTGAACGGGAGGGTTTCCTGTTGCCTATTTTGTCGGATAATGGTGTCCAGTTTACCTCTAGGGCTGTGGAAAGGTTTCTGAGAGAGAAGGGTATCAAGCATAAGAAGGCGACGTTGTACCAACCTGAAAGTAATATTGTTGTAGAAAGGTTTGTGAAGGTACTTAAAGACACATTGAAACAAGTGGTGATATCTGGAGGACATTGGGAGGCAGCCATGAGAAAAAAGTGTGTGAACACAGATTTACGCCACATTCTTCGACTGGTCAATTTCGTTTGCTCAAAGGCAGAATTGCTAACACTGAAGTGACTCCCTTGTGGGTCACTGTTTAAAGGAGTGTTATGGATGATGGTGTGGGTAGCACAGAGGGGTGGAGTGAGAATGAAAAGGCTAAGATGGAAAAAAGGAAAGTGTGATATGATGTGAGGAAGGCAGCGAAGTGGACCGTAGTGGATGCGGGTAATTAGGTCAGGATCAAATCTCCCAAGAGAGATGGGAGGAAGTCCAAATTCAGTCACCCGCTGAAGATTCTTAAGTTGTTTAAGAATGCTGTGAAAACACATGATCACAAGATTTGGAATCTTAGTAGAGTGGCTAAGTGTCAAGCGAAGGGAGTTGATGACACTAACATACCGGTTGTGCGAGAGAAGTTCGGTACAAGACTGTGTCCTCTGATCTGTGGCCAGCATCCTCGGTTTTCCCTGCTGTATTTTTATTTGTTTTTTCTTTCTTCAACTTGTTGAGTTTCATTAGGAGGGAGGTGATGTGGTGTTTTACATTTCTTTCATTTCTATTAAGGTTGGTTTCCAGGTGATGATGTAGGAGATCAGAATGTGGGTGGGTGCTTTGCTGGAATTTGAAATTCTATGAAAGGCAGTTGGACCTGGCCGTCTTGTGGATGGGGTCTCTGCTTCTGCTGTGCTAAATAAACCTGTGTTTATTATTACTACCTTGGATAAAGAGCTTTGTTTTGAAGAAAGGGCTTACCTCCACAGAGTTCTGCCAATTTCATGATGGTGGGCACTGAAAAGTGTACTTCACCTCCAGCACCTGAGGAGTGGAATTGGCAGAGGGGGGCTCATCCCCTATTGTTTCTATGTTTTCCCACCTGTCCTCCCACCTAAAAGGGGTGAGGACAGGAAGGGGGTCTGCCCTCTCTAACAAGAGAGGCTGGGCTTTCATTACAAAGGCAGCGACGCCTTTGAAGCTCCCCCCCCCCCCCCCAGGATGGCTCATCCTGACCTGGGGGAGGTGTTCACAACTCCACCCAGGAAAGACATTCTTCTCTGCCTCAGAGTGCGCAGGCGCATGACGTCAGAACACTGTCTGGTGGTAGCAGGCTAGCTCAGGCCAGTCGTTGACCTCAATAAAGATTGGTAGGTTTCAATCGCGTTGAGCCCACCCCAGACACTAGGTGCAGTGGATAAGTATCCGATGATGATGCATGCCACTGGTTGTACTTATGGGTGTGGATCCTACTAATATATCCATGTGATGCAAGGGTCACAGCGATTCACCTCGGTACAGGTCCCTTTCCCCTTTGATATATATTAAGGGCAGTTAACTTGACCCCTTAAAATGTAAGGAGTTTTTCAGTTGGGAGGCTTTCCCTCTTTTGTGTATTGATTACAATGTTTATCTGAGACTGAGGGTTGCCCCAAGTTAGCTTTTTACTCCCCCTTGTTTTTCTTCATTTTAGTATTTCCAACTCAGTGGATTTGATACATGGCAGGAAAACTAGTAAACACGATTGCTGGGTATTTTTTGCTGTCATAAATACCCTAAATAGGAAACAAACAGAAAAGATGGAGTTTTGATGTTTAGTAACCAAAATCAAATATGGTACAAAGCATAATGGCAAGTCTTTATTTTTATATATGTATCAAGGAGAACTAGTTATTGGGTGGGTGCTCCTAGCGTATGTTTGTTCTATGGAAAATACATTTTGGTTTTTAGAAGGCCGTCACTCACCAGTGACATGCTTCATCATCGAGCCCCAGCCAAGGCACCGAGTGCACCTTGGGTGTGCTACGACACCTGGATACAGTGGAGCCGGTTTTGTGCCGTGAAAGAGCGGTGAAAGTGGGTGAGTGAATGTTAAAAAACTGTCCAATGGGTCCCACGGAACAAAAAGGACTATTTTAATGTATGGGCCCTTGGCAGTAATTAAAAACGAGAGACGGATATCTTAGGAGGTCTAAAGTAACTCCAATATCCTAATCGGTCAACATGTTTCAGCAATGTTCTCTTTAGTGGGATGGTTTTCTTCAGGACCTTATGTATAGTGCAAGTTAAGTGGTGGTCTAGAAAAGTGTTTTTAAAAGGCCAACTATGTGGCGCACACGCTAAGGTGCATTATGTGATAGAGGATATTTTCCTCTAACTGCGCATTCCATTAGGAAAAAAGCGACAGACAAACATACAGACAAAGAAACATTTAAAATGCTAATATAGCACATAGTGGCAAGTGATTCAGGAGCGAGGTGTCCGTGCTGTATGCAGGCAATGGCGTAGTGAGGACGGAGCGTGGCAGTCAGTGAGTAGTTAAAACAGACGCCTAGTTATTATGCGTTACCATGTGGTAATCAATGTACATCTTACATGGTGCTTAGAGAATACACATAAAACATATGATACATAATTCCTTACTCAGAGAGTATCTGGAAAATGCCCCATGAGTTCCTTGTGGGGGCCCGACCTGTAGTCACACTCTATGTGACAATGGAAAGAAAACAAAAGCATTTAAAAACTTACACAACTGGTTGGCGATGGGAAGCTGCCACCAGCATGTCAGCATTGCAGCATTGTAGCATGTCCCCATGAGTACCCACTTACTTCGTCAAAGACCCGCCTTGGTACCTACTGCGGCCGCCATGGAGCTCCGTGGTTGTGAGTCCGGTGCCGGTAAGGTACTTAAATACCTTGCTGACGGATCAGGTGCGAGCTGGCCCTCTGATTGGAAGCTGCCGGGAACTGCTAGATTGGTTCCAGGTGAGGGCAAATGCTGTGCCGCATGTAGCGTCTGTGAAGAGAATAAACAGAAAGAAAAAACACGAACTGGCACGTATGTCGGGCGCTTGTGTGCATAAAGTTTTGTTGACGCCAAAGACACAACTTATGTCAAATGTTTTTTTTATTCTATCTGTGTATATACAAAATGAAGTGAAGAGGCTGAAGAATATAAAATAATAATAATAATAAAAATAATAATAATAATAATATCCCAATGAGAAGAAAGACTCAGCTTTCCAATGGGGGAGTTTGCAGGCTCTGTTGGAACATGGCAGAGCGCATGAATGTAGATGAACTGGTCACATGTGTGGTGTGACGGTACCCGATGGTAATGGGATATGTGCAGATGCATATAGCATGGGTGGTGATATGTAGGTCGTAGCACCACCAAAACAGCGGGAGTACAATGCATAATGGCAATGTTAGTTTAAGAGTTAAGGGTTCATGTGGAATTGTCATAAGATTGTAAGCCATGTAGGGGCGCACGTTCACAAGTATGGTAATGATGTACAGCATGGTGTGTCAGTACAGTCAATACACACGGGTGTTTGACTATGGAGACTGGAAAAATTAGCATGTAGGCGGCAGGGAGCTCTTTGTCTTCAAAGTAGGCACGGCTCTGTTGCACCAGGGATGGAGGCAACCTATGTTGATGAACATGGACACATTGCTGGGCATTGTGTAGGTGCTCAAGCTTGGTTCAGGCTGTTACAGGGTATGTTGTCACTCAGCCCTGTCATGTGGGTAGAAAGACGGTATATCCAGCGTTGTTCCTTGTGTAATAGGATCCTGACGTTGGTGGTACTCTGACAGTCGATTTGTTCTATTACAGTCCAATTTAGGTCATTAGGAGTGTGACCCACTTGGATGAAGTGGTCAGTCAGCTTGCTTACATTCTTTTTGCAGCATATGATGCTGCGGTGTTCCACAATGCGGGTTCGTCAAGCCTTTATTTTTAACATTAAACATACATTAAACCCACAAATTAGTAAGCTGCCTTTGCCCTGTTTGATTTTTCAAGCAACAATGAGTAAGATTTTACCAATTCTTCCTATTTGTTGCAGAATAACTGTAGAGAGAACTGCTACTATATCTCATCTGGATTACAGAAATTCTCTATATGTTGGCCTCCCTGGATACGTTTAAAAAAAAAAATCTTGTTTATTGATTTTTTTTAAACATAAATCACATTTTTTTCTCTTTAACACAGTTTAAAGTATTGTGCACACGTTATTTCCAAATATACCAAAGAGTAAAACAGGAACAACAACACTAACATTTACAACATATTGTCACTCCCCCCCACAGATAGTTGACCACATAACTCTACTTAATGTTTTAACTTTGATTGCTTTCTGAAGGCATCCTATATCAATCCAATTCTGGAGAAAAAAAACACGTCAAGCTACAGATAAATGTTGTCTTGCCTCTCCAGGACTCTGTGGTACAGCCCAGACTTGAATTACTCTGGAACAGTCTTTCAATAAGGGATGACCATGAATCAGGTTTCCAACCATGATACATCACCAGAACAACAATGGTTGTGCTAATTTACAATATCCTCAGAGTTTTAGATTTGAAAGCCAGTGCACATTTGATATTGCTTGGCTTCTTAGTTGCCTTTTACACTATTGGCCATAACAGTCTGTTTCATCACCTTATCATTCAATGGCCCAAATTTCACTTATTTCCCTAAATTGGTTCAAATCCCTTTTACATAATCATTAGCTTCAAGGCTACTTTTTAGAATGCTATCCACAAGAGTCCCTCAAAATGTCCTTCATTCTGTCTCCAACACTATTCAACATAACAGCACTTCATACCACACTTCTTCCATTTCTAACTGCGGTATAAAACAGATGTTACTACTACCGACTCATGTTACCCAAATTACCTACATCTGAGAGAATAGATAGCTCAGTTGACCTTACCAGGATTCAAATGGATGGTCTGCCGATCATCCCTTTGTTCCAGCAGTGAACATTCAGCTCAGTGAGCTATCCCCCATGTACATGAAACCGCCCAGTGATCTACACCGAGGTCAGGTATTGCTTTACAGTCATTGCAGGTGACACCCAACTGTACATTGATATTTTCTCATGCAAAACACATTCCTGCTACACTTAACAGCATTTAATGTGTATGGAGAACACCATGCTTTGTCTTAATGTTGCACACAGTGAGCTCCTCCAGATCTTTCATGATCATGCAAACCATCTGCATGAGACTAAAACGTCTCAGCCATAACATATTTGCCATTAAGAAGACCAAGACTCTCCGAGTCACTATGCCTTATACCTTTCATCAGCAATTTCAGTATAAATCAGATCAGAAAACCTCAAATAACTGCTCTAAAATGAAGTCAGTGAGACCATTACTCCACCATCAACACCATTTTACCAAAAGTGTAAAAGCTGCCTTTGACCCAGTTAACAATGGTCTCCAAGATACTCTACAAATTATGCAAAAAGGGGGATCCATGCTGATTTGAAACACTGGTCACCATTTTATATTTAACCTAACCTCTAAACCCTGAATTTATATTAGTTAAAAAGAATGTTAATTTAAATAATGGTCCTCATGCAGAAGTCCTAGAGTAATCCTCTCAATTACTTTTCGCATCAAATTAGGCTAAATCAACATGCCAGGCTTCTGTGATCTTGCATCATGAACTTACTCGATCTTCTTCCCTTTTGGTCAATCGCAACACAAGGCAAATATTCAGTTACCATTGAATATAGAGCTCTAGACCTAACTGTTTACAAAATTCTGATGACCTTTTTCATTCCACAAAAAAATAGAAAGACTTTTGGGGGGATATTCACAAGGAGCTATTGCCGAGTTAACGGCACTTTATCGCAGCCAAAGTTGTGATAAATGTATCGCCCCATTCACAAGCTGGTGTTAACAACCCACAGCACCAGTTTACCCACGATAGCAGACGCAAAAAACATCGCCACGGATGACCCTGGCAACTATCGCTAATGAGATGCAGAGTAGGCGTTCCCGAGCAAAAAGCAGCGACAACATCACTCCGCAACATTCACAACGACCAGACAGATCTGAGATAGGAAAACAAAACAGGAGATAAGGCGCGTTAGCACCAGGAAATTAAAAACTGATCAGACCTGGCGCAAAGTCGGACCACAACCTGCACCAGACAAGGGAGCACAGCCCATAGCCACACATAAAAAACTACAGATGCCCCCGAGCAACTGAACATGCAGCACGGACACCCAAGAGGGCCACAACACCCACCAACACCACCCCCAGGCCCGCAACACCCCATCCACAGGCCCCTCCAACCCCAGGCAAAGAAACTGCACACCAACACCGCGAACCCCAAAACAAATATTTTGCCTGATGTCGCTCAAGCAGGAAAATCAACATACATGCTTGGACAGAAAATGGAGAATCAGTCATACAGCAATGCAATCACCAACACAAAACACCATTCAAACAAAAGCCAAAACAACCATTCGGATGAGTCCTAGCGGGTCCTCAGTGGACAATCAGTAGGACACAGCCTGGAAGACAAAATCCAAGAGAAGGTGTGCCATGCGCCCAACAAAGGAAAGAGAGGGAGAGAGGGAGGGAGAGAGCGAGTAAGAGAGACAGAGTGAGATTGCACAAGCAGCGCAAGGCCTCTCGGGCACCTGGCTCCACATGCCAACATGTGTGTGTGTGTATCGCCATCCGTACACCATGAGCCCAAGGCCTTGTCCCAATCCCAGCACCACAGCCACATCACATTCCAAAAACACAAGTCGCAGTCAGACAAACATCAGGGATGAAAGCTCCATTGTTCCAATGCAGCAGGCGGGAGGACACCTGCACCTCTGACCTTGGTCCAGAATGCGGCTGGAACACCCTGAGAGAGATGCTATGGCAGATGGGGAAGACTCCCACACCACTCATTGCGCCAATGAACTATCCGAATTATCCACACCCCACACATAGAAGCACCTGACTGAGGTACCCCCGCATGGGATGCCACTGACACTCATGGAAACAGCAACCCATTCTCCCCAACGTTGCACACACATTCGAATCATTGCTGAGAGCTGTGGCATATCTTCCACACAACTGCAGCAGTTCAGAAGAGTGCCGGTTTCACGATACGCACCAACGCAATGGCAGTCCATCCCGGGCACATGCACAACCCCCGTCACGTAGAACAATACCGTGCACATATGCTGCATTTACTAGGCGCACTGCCACTGGCAGTGCTGCGGATCAGTTACCGGCTTACCTTCCGCCTTGCCTACGTCACCTGCGTCCAGCCCTGGTTCCACTGCCGACCCTGCACTTTCGAGTGTCCCATGGATGTCTGCCTATCCAACACAACCGTCGATGAATTGCATTATAACTTGTGCTTGCGCCCCCTGTTGGCTCATGAACAGGAGTGTAACCGAGACAGCCATGCATTGGATGCCTTGACATACTGCGTATGTATTGGCAGTTGTGCATGGGAAATTGCATAATTCCTCATGTGCAGTGATCACATCGAGGCGCTCCCCTGTTGGGCTGTGTTTCGGATTGGTGAAACGGCGTGGGCTGAACACACCTGCCCAGACCAGTTAATGGATTGGCTCACCCTAGTGTTCCATGAACACGACAACTATGTACTATTAGAACACTTTGCACATGAAGCTGCACAGGCATTCATGGATGAGTAACTATGTTTCTGCAGCCACATCGGATTGTCACCCACAGCACAGGTCCCAACGACTTGTTGCATCATGGGGAATACTCACATATCCCACCACAACAGAAGACATGTCTGCCTTTCGTCAGGACTCTGGATGCATGTGCGTGGAACTATGCGTGTGTACACACACCTGCGCAAGGTGATGCAGGTCCATGGTCGGAGTAACACAGCATCGTTTGGCAACGTTACCAAGTCGGACACACTGCTAGGGGGAGAGTACACACATGGCACTGTAGCACGATATGTGAACCTGTCGGACCCTTTCACCTGATCACTGTCAGCAGAGCAGACAATCCGCGCCTCCGGTGGCAGGGCACTATGCAGATCCCATGGGCAGTGAGTCGTGCCCCCTCACACAGGACAATGGGCAGACGCTAACAACACATGACTCGTCCAGCAATACAAGGTTGGCTGAGACCGCTGCCATCCACGATGATTGTTGTCCATTTTTAACTCATCATTTTCTGAACCTCGACATGTTCCCATTCCTGCCTGTTGTGGCCATAGCCTCGTCCGTACTGACACACACATGCCAATAAAGTCTATGCCACTCCACTGGTGTCTAACTGTGATGTGTGTTGATTAGATTGTCCACTCGTGTGCCACAATGAGCATCGTCCCTACACAGGGAGGAACTGACTGACGCAATGGCAATGGGGGTGGCTCTCTTATGCAAACTCCATCTCTGTGAGACAGACATTGTTTTGGGATGGTTGCAGGCCGGTCTGTGCACTTACGTGACTTCATCAATGTGAGTATGGTGTCCAACCTCTGACCATGTGGAGCAATGTTATATAGCATAACATAATGTGTAAACACAGATGTGTGTGAGTAGGTATGCGACGTGAAGTTCTGTTGTCACATGTGATGTAGGACACCACTCCTGGCCTGCTACTGATTTGGTCATTCCTACACACAGCCCTATTCAATACATGGACGTGTGCCTATGTTGGGGGGTTGTGAAATTGTTGTTGATGTGCAATGGGGACACAGCTAGTACTCCTCTTCACAGTCATCCAATTGGCCATGTGTCTCAGGGATACACATGCGCATAGATGTCAGTTATCAGGGAGTACCTTCATGTGCAATCATTGTCCCTACATCCAGACATACTTCCATACGTGAGTGAACATAGTCATGACACATCTGTGTGATTTAGAATGCTTTATTCACATTCAGGTGATTGACGGAGCTGGAGCTGTACATGGCCATCCAAGCCCACATTACATGGAAGCCTAGTGGTGGGCCAACCAGAGTTCTTTGGGGATTGAGAAGTGATTAAGAAGAGGGAGAGTGCAGTCTGCAGCAGGATTGCTGTGTAATTGTCCAGCAGTGAAAATATGTCAGTCCGTGTTGGGGTCCGGGGGAATGTCGCAGAGTGTTCCGGGGGTCAGTGGGAGGTATTGTCCCAGGGCATGGTGCATAGGGCACAACCAGGCAAGGACAGGCCATTTGGCAGTGATGGATGCTACTGCCTCCTTCTTCACACAGTAATTACCATCCCCATCTTACTCCCATGATTCGGGTTCTGTGTCCGGTGTGTCCGGTGTGTGTGGCGGGGTGATGGCTGCATCAGTGTGTGCCACTGACACAACAGACTACGAAGGTGATGGGGCAGCATCACTGTGTGCCACTGACACATCAGGGGTCGAAGATGTGTGTGTCGATTTTCCCGCTTTAGTCATCTGGGACAGGCTCAGTGGCAGTAATGGCAAGATGATGAACCATAGGGCAATGAAGTTCCCAGCTACTACTTGCTGGTGTCCAGCCGTGGGAGCCATGCTTCCAGCCAGCATCTGCTCCATGGTCTCCATTGACCGCCGCTTCTGTGCCAACTCTGTTCTATCATCGCTGGTGCCTGTCTGACCAGACAGTACTTGTACTCGATTAATGGCCCCAGCAAGGTCAGCCAAGGTCTGTGGTGGAGCATGGTGCGTACAGGTGCTGTCTGATAGGGACTGTATGTGGTCCCTGATGGGACTCAGACACCCACATATGGCATCCAGTTTGGTTGCCACAAGCTCGAAACCCACCCGCAGCTGGTCAGGCAACTCCACCTGGCAAGCCCACTCACGCGGTTGGAACTCCATGTATTGGTCGGGGGGTCCTTGGAGACAGCTGTGGTGGTGTGTGTTGCCTGCTGTGTGGTCTGTGCAGGTGGTGGGGTCACCTCGGGCAGCTGGTCTGCCCTGGGGATGGGGTGCGGAGGCTGTCCATTATCCATTGGAGGGTGTCTTGACATATGTGCAGGTTGTCCTCTTCATCATCAATGATGGGAAGTGTGGTGTGCTCTGCAGGAGGTGTTATTTGTCCCTCTGCAATGTTAAGGGGAGATGCAGGTTAGCAGGGTTACTCATGTATGTTGAAGATTCGCAGATGTTTACAATCAGACTGCATGCCAATGTACATTGTTACTGTTTTGGTGGAGCTGGCTATTTGATGGCAGTCAGTGTGTTTTTCAGCTACATGACGGATGTGTGGTAGTAATCGTACATTCTCATCACACACTGTCAGGCAATGCCAGATGTGAGTGGACGGTTACTACGCAAGTGCGGAACCTGTTGTGAACCCTGTCCTGTGGTGTTGGTGTTGCACTTTGGGCCACATTGCCATCATTGCTGATGTTCTGTGCATGCTATGTGTGTGTGCTGCATTGTGGGGGAGTTGCCCCTGCAGCTCTTATTTTGTGTACCCATCTCCCTTTGAGGCGGGGTGCCTTTGATTTGTGTACTTTTCGGGGGCTGATTTGTTTATGACTTGGGTCATATGTGCTCTCTGACAGATTTTGTGGCCTGGTGCATTGTTCATCTGCTGCGTGTATTTTACAGCATGTGTTGTGGGTGCATGTGGATATGTCAGTGTGTGACCTGCTCCTTTACGGATGTGATCCGCACTGGGCCACCTCCATGTCGATTCGTGGGCCATGTCATGTTTTTTGGTGGCTGCCATGCTATCGGGCATGCAGTGACACTTGCATAGTCACTGTGGGTAACAGCCGCTGCTTTGCTGGATTCAGCACATGTGCATGGGTCGGTTGTGATATTGTTGATAGGGAGGGGTGCCCCTTTGTGCACATTGTGGACAGGGGCCTACTTGGTTTTTCTATGTGTGCTGCAGTGTGCCAAGGCTATAATAGGGACATGTTCCACGATCATTGTGGGTGTGCTGTGGGCTACACATAATTTTACATGTGTGCCAATGTGCCCATCTCCCCCCGTCCCCCCAGTCCCTGGTATTTACTCACCCTGTTGCTGTTGGGTCAGGTCGTATCGAGCTTTGTCCAGGGCCCCAAATCCTGCCACCGTCTCCACACTGCCCTCTGGCCACTATTTCCTCTAGCTCATCCTGCTTCTCCTGTGTCGCAGGAGTCCCACCTCCTATCACCGTTGCTGCCTTCCTGTTGGTGGCGAGTTTCTATTTGGTTTGGCTGTGCACTTCATGCCAGTGCCTCTTGACCTCCTCCATTGACCTCTTCGACACTCCTACTGCATTGACGTTGGTGACGATGGCCTGCCATATTTCCGTCTGTTGCCAGTGCCGCAGTGGAGGTGGCGAACAGTTGTTGATGGTGTTCTGTCATCTTCGTGACAATGATCCAGTCCTCCTGCAGACTGAACCCCGTCTTCCTCTTCCTCTTCTCGTTGCCCTTTCCCGAACACGTGGTTCCTGGCTGGCCCTCCGTGGTGCTTGTGGGGTTCGGCTTGTCCTCTGTACTCGGTCCGGGTGCATCCATGGTGCTACGCAGTTTGAATTATTATTATTTTTTCTTTCTTTCATAGTGCATTTTCCTGCCAGACGCGTGGGATTTGCAGGCCTGTGTCTACTTTTCACTGATTTTTGTACCGCGATTGGCCTTATTGCATGATTATTTCGTTTGCGTTTCGCATTTTTGCGGCGTGGCGTTGATTTTTACGCTAACATTGGATGCGTTATCTGTTAACTATCGCATGCATGGCACGGCAAGCTGCGATGTTGAGAGTTGCGTTAAGCTACTCTTGCTGTAGTTATCACACGTTCTTGTGAATATACCCCTAGGTTGTTCCCAAAGTCTTTGAGTGATTTGAATGCTGTCACCTTTTCCCCACCTATGTTGTTCTTTCTATCTCCTCCCCGTTTGGTGAGGTACCTTGAGGTTTTGCTTGTATGTTCCCCGAATGAATAAATAAAAGAAAAATGTAAAGTAGTGGGGTTGCAGGTGAGTAGAGAACGTAATAGTTCACCTCAATCTTTAGCAGATAGGTATTGAACTGTTTTGGCAACAGTGATGATCCTTGAATGACTCCACAGGTGAGTTGGAACTGAACAGGTAGACATGATCCAGAGAGCTGAAGGAGTATGATGCAGCTGTAACCTCTAATAGGCTACAGTGCAGGGCCCAGTGTTATGCAGCGCTAAATGCCGCACAAGGATCTGGAAGTGCCAACAGGGCTGATGATTACAATAATATATTCTCATTTATTTGCACAGCAAAAAAGGCCATTGCAGTTTTTTACAGGTGCATATCAAAGTAAACACATATAACCAGTTAAAACCTAACTTTCAATAGGTTTTTCTACTTATTTAAGAAAAGAGCAATTTTTTTATACGCTACAATACATATAAACAAAGTATATACAGTTTCGTCTAGTTCTTCAGGCACATGACAGCCACGCTTGTGCCATGACAAAACTCGACTACCTTCACCTCCATTTTTCAACATAAAACATACATCTTTAGCAATAGTTCCTTCTTTTATGAGATAAAGAAAAGTTTAAAACATCACTTGTTCGGGGTAGCATAGAGAGGTCATGCTAACAAAAGGTTTTTATGTTTCCACACTGTAGCCTTTGGAAGAGCACTAGAGAATTGTTAGAAGAGATGCACCTGAATGACCAATCTCCTAGATGTTTTATGCCCAATCGTAGTGTCAGTTAAAGTATCTTCTTGTTTACCAGATGTATGTTTACGTGACGGGAAATCTTCCATAGACCAATATCTTTTATCTCAAGTGAGTATGTGACAAACTCTTTCTGGGCACATTATTCATTATCTGACTGCGCTTGAATGATGTTAACATGTTCTATCATCTTCTTCATAATAGTATCTTGCAATTCTCAAGTATCTAAAGCATCATTATCTGTCAATATATATAGTTAGATCTTCGAAGTCGATAAACATCTGGATTTGTAAATAATAGATCTCTGAATCGAATTAAAAATATTTTTAATTCTCCTTTACAGTATATATTTGTAGCAAAATAAAAGTAGTGCTAACACCAGTTTATCCATTGTTGAACTAATGCACAGGTCTAGTCTGAGTGGAATTAATGGGGTACTTTTAGGAAATGCACTTATAGTTCATAAAAGCAATTATTTGCCTTAGGAGTTCCAGTGCTCTGCTGTGTCCCTACAATGTATTTCCAATTGTACCAGCAGGCACAACTTTGTGAAAAGTATGCCGCACCCTTACCCTGAACATGGTATCATACATTTTTTTATAGGATTGAAGTTTGTTATTGCATTATATCCATGATTCAAATCAGTCAGCTCTTTACTATCTGCAAGCTTCAGACTAGATTGTTGATGAGGAAGTTTAAAATCCAGAATGCGCCTCTTCTTGTCTCCCTTCTTTATCAGGAATATTTCAGTGGTCTCACCTCTCTGACCACATCTGACCCCTGTTGCTTTTGTGAATGGGTTACCACCCCTACATGGGGTGGATAACTTTTTAATGGTTCACAATTGCTATTTTTTAGTCCTAAGCCATTCATAACAGTATGGACAGGAATCTCTATATGGAAGGGATGCCTACAACACACCCCTTCCAAATAGCAGTTCATTATGCATTTCTAAACCCATTTTAGGACCCGAAAAAAAGTTTTCAACTCCTAAAATGTGTTTAGTACATTTCAAAAAATCCTTTTAGCACTTGCTTGAAAATTCCGAATTGGAGCCATTTGTAACCACAAAAATGCATTGGACATCGGGCACTTAGCCACCAGTGGGTAGGTAGCTGTGTTGTCTAGTAAAGTGCCTGAATGTTGTGCAGCCCAGAGAGTACAGGCCGGAAGTCTCAGCCAGGCCTGGGTAAGGAGCACGTGGAGCAGAGAGGCTGATGGGATGGTGCACCCTCCGTCTGAAAGACCTCTACAATCTCGGCAGACTTTGAGTAATAAGCGTCTCCGTTCATAAAGAGAAGAAATCTGCCATAATGCAAACCTCTCATTCCCTGGAGAAGCTGTCAGGGCCCCTGCCAAGCCCTATATTACAATTAAAAGCAGAAAGCAATCTATCAGGCAGTAAATCAGAGGAGTGCGACGGATCCGCGTGGCCAACCGTGTATTAAATATCACAATTACATTTCAGCCGGTCGCGCCGCTGCTTATTTATAGCTGCGCGTAAGTGCTTCAGTCGGTGCACACGGTCATTCTAAACACATTTCTGGGCACTTTGTGTTTTTGGCGCTGAAGGCGGTGCCGAGGCTGGCGAGGTTGAAGCTCTTAGTGGGCTTCAGAGTCAAGGCTAAATGGCCCGCGTTCCCTGTGATTTTTCTCTGCAAAGACATCTTGAAATTCAAATGTTTTCCGCGACCACTTTTCACCTTCTGCATTGCTTACGAAAATGCTTTTTAAATTCGCGGCACGGATTTTCAGAGCCCAAAGCAAAATTATATCTTGACCTTTAGCACTCCCTGTGTCTTGGTAACAAGGCTGGTATGTAAACTGCTTGGTGCAATATGCAGTCCTCTTGTGGTCATTCATTGGCCGAGGCCTTATAAGATAAGGCAGATGTCGAAATTGACCTTCCTATAGCACTTCCCTGTTCTAGTTAGAAGATACCTCTGTTTCCATCTTGTCCATCAGTTGAGAGGATTTGTATTTTTTTGCAGTTTTACATAGCACAAGGGCGCTTTACATGAGCATCAGTTTATCTTACACAAGGTCACATTCAGGGGCATATTCACAATGAAATGGGGCGGGGCCACAAGCAATTTTGCTGGGCCTAGCTATGTCATTTTAAAAATGCATGGATGCGCCATATTTGCAAGAATAAGGCGAACGCCTGTGCTCTTCCCCGTTTGCCGGTGCACAAACAGCAGCCATGCACCAATGCAGGCACCCTTGCCCCATGGTGCAAGGGTGCCTGCGTTCAAGGGATGATGTGTTTGTGCAGGAAGGAACACCTTCCTGCACAAAACCAGTCATTAATGGCATTTCGCTCCTTTTATGTGTGCTGCAGAATGCAGCACACACTGAAAGAGCAAACAATTAGGACAAATAAAAGCATTTTGCCACTTTAATGCCTCCTCGGGAAAGGTGCTGCCTCATATTTACCAATCCTTGTAAATCTGCCGCAGTGTCAAGATGCCATGGGTTTTGGGGGGCGTGGCTTGGACCGCGATCATGGCGGACGCATAGCTGTGAAGCTCCGTCATGGTCCAGTGTTAATCCTGTCTCAACTGGGAGTGGGGCATCCCTGCTGACCCGTATTCGATAGCCAGAAGGGCAGGCTAGTCTCCGATGCCGGAATGAGTTGAAACCAGAGTACAGAAGAGCTATAGATCCACAGGAACAAAGCTGCGACGAGACCGGGGGAGCCCGGAGATATCGAAACCGGAGTTGCTGCGTGACTGAGGCCTGATCGGGAGTCCGGGGAGTGCGGCTGAGCAGCGGCAGTCCCCTGTGCTGGTGAGGGGGAACAAGGGCAGCAATGACGGTGGCCGAAGTAAAAGACCACAGCGTTGGGAGCACCAGATTGCCAGGAGCGCTGAGGAGCAGAGCGCGCCAGCCGGGGCCAGCTGGTACGGAGACTCTTGACGGATAGCCGCTCAAGTAGGCCTGAAGCAGGGGCGAAGCGGTAAGGAAGGCTGGGTACACTGGGATACTGGATCAAGGCGTGCAACAGCAACTCCTGAGCATGGACGGAGGTGATCAGTGAAGCTGACCCTGAGGAATGGGAGATGAGACCGGCGTCAGCTAGCAACACTGTGATGCAGTATAGAGAGACCTAGTACTGATGTTGGAGGCAGTGAGACCCCTGTGGACGGGCGTAGACATCCAGGGGCCACGCTGTGCTGACCGGTAGGGGAGCAGACGAAAGGGCCTATTGGCCACAGAACACACTTCTAACCCAGTGGTAGGTGGCGGCTGCTGTGAGACTGCACTGAAGCTGGTGGAACAAACTAATAGCCCAGTATACAGCGACTCGAGCCCCTGGGGTGCAGATAAGCGAGATTGCCTCGAGGGCTGTCGGTGGTTGGGCTGGATGATATGGGTGTGCAGATGAAGAAGCAAAGGCTTGGAACAGCCTACTTTGGAGCAGGAGACCTGTGACTGTAGCTAGCACGGAGGACTTCAAATCCCAAGTGTAGATCCAGGGTGCCTCCATAGAATACCACAACGGAGGTGCTCCAAGGTGAGGTGTGATGACCCTGGTTGTGTTGGCTGCATTGCCTACCCTGCACGAGAGGCTCGCGGGGCACTGGAACAGGTGCCCCACCCAGATAGCAAAGACAAAAGGGGACAACAAACAAACCTCCTGTCGGAATCCATTCTGCTGCAGATTTCCAAGGTCACTGGAACGGTATTAGAGAGTGGGGAGGCAGCAGGAGACAAATGCCCAGGCACCAATTGCCCCCCGGGCCCTGCGCTAGCTTCAACAGACGGAGGGACTATCTACTATCTGGAATAATGCCAGGGTGGGGGTCAGGCGAGTCAAAGCGCAAGAAAACAAAGCAGGGGAGCACCGTGCCCAACACGCAGGAACCTTCCCCCCAGCACGGTGGCCAAGACCCCAGGGTACAGCTGATAAGGATCTTTCGCTTCATCTCCATTTAGACAAGATTCTAGTAGGGATCTCTGACACTAAGACGGCATTGCAACAAGATATAGGGGCTGTGTCAGTGGGATTGGGTCTCCTGCAGGCAGAGTACCATAAACTGGCGGACAGAGTCACAGAGGTTAAGAACTCTTTAACGGAATGGGTGTCAGAACAAAAGCAGGGGATGGCTCGGTTGGAGGACCTCACAATGAGGGTGACGGAACTCAAAAGGAGGGCAGAAGATGCCGAGGGGAGAAACAGGCATAACAATGTCCGAATAGTGGGGATCCCGGAGTCTGCGGAAGGGGCAGACATGCTGTCATTCCTCAAATCATGGCTTAAAGAAGTGATGCTGGCCGGTGCACTACCACATTCTTTCCACTGGAAAGGGCACATAGAGTACCGGGGAGACCACCAGCACGGGGAAGACCCCCCCGACCGGGATGCCATCTTGCAACAATCCAGATCACACGGTCCCTACACAATGGACAATAACAAATTATCCATGTATCCGGACTTTACTGCTAAAGTGTAGGCCCTAAGAGCCTCCTTCATAGCAGTTAAAAAAGCACTGCTGGAGGCAGGTCTGCAATATTCATTAATGTTTCCGGCGAGGCTCCGATTCGTGCTGGACGGTACCACACACTTTTGCAACACTCCGGAGGATACCTGGACATGGCTGGAGGCATATGGGAAATGTACTCCCCTGTCCAGGTCCCAGCCGGGCTCAAGGTGGGAGAAGCGTGGTGCTAGGGTCCGGCTCCGTCGCCCCAAGAAGCCAAGAGCATTGCAAAGACCGACTTCTTCCCAGACACAACAAGAGCGAGAGGCTGCGTTGAAGGCGGTGGCACAGCTGATGTCGTCTAGAGGCAAAGACCGGACTGGAGACTCTTCTTCCGAATCAGTGAACCACTCGTCCAGTTTGAAGGATAACTCTGGGAATGATGCCGAACTGCCGAAGGTGACCCCACGCACTGCAGATGACATTGCATAATGGTAGGGATCTACAGACAGCGAAAATCAATACTACATGGAGATCCCTGGCATGAGAGGGAGATGTTGTTCACTGAAGGGGGCAAGGGGGGATGCCCCTGCACCACAGACGGGACCGGACAGCCGTCATGTCACATTGGAAAGTACTTGATCTTTCGTTCCACCCCCCACCAGAGTGCACCGCCATTGGAACTGAGGACGGCATACTGATTGCACTGAGGTTTCATCACAGGTTTGGGCAGCTGATCGTTGTCAGTCTGCTCACGGGTTGGGGAGTTTTGTTGTTGGGTTTGTTGTTCCATTACGTGGGTCTGCTGCAGATGTTGGGGTGGGGGCTCTGGGGAAGAGCTGGGGGTTGATTGGATTGAGTAATGACTGGTAACTTTAGCCTTGCCGAAGAGTTTAAGCTCCTGCCTGGGAATATTTGGGGTATGGGTTCTCCCTCCAAGCGCTACAGTATTCTTAACTATATAAAGCACAGGGGAGCCCATTTAGTGATGCTACAGGAGACCCAACTTACGGAGGTGGAGGTTGCTAGGCTCAAGCGTAGATGGCAAGGGCAATTATTTGCGACTACGTATTCAGCGTATGCAAGTGGGGTGCTTGTGTGGGTCAGGCCTGGGGTTCCGTTTCAGGTTTCCCGGAAAATAATTGACATGGATGGGAGGTTTGTCTTTGTCAAGGCCAATTTGAAGGGCAGAGAGGTGACGCTGGGGAGTGTTGATGCACAGAACCGTGACCAGGTCTCTTTCCTTGCTCAACTTTCTGGACCATTATCAGGGGTGGCACCGGATGACTTGATTTTAGAGAGGATTTTAACTGTGTATGTGATCCATAATGGGACAGATCTCCCCTCCTTAGAGGGGTACAGTGGCAGCCATGACGGCCAAGGGACTGAGGGACTGGATTACTGGGTGGGAGTTGATAGATGTTTGGAGGCTACATAACACAGAATAGAGAATATTCCTATTACCCCCCCTGTACGACCTACACACCAGATTAGATATGTACCTCTGCTCCGATAGACTGGCTCGATGCTGACAAACGCAGAATACTGAGGGGGATCGATCTCCAACTACAGCCCCTTGCTACCCCCGAGAAGGCCCCTACCCCACTGTGGCAATTAGATCCCAATTTATTAGAGGACAATAGTTTTAGACAACGGCTCTCTGATACTATAATTACCGATTTTGAGGATAACCAGGTGACTGCTAGTTCTCTCCTGGTAGAATGGGATGCATTTAAGGTGGTAATTAGGGGGCAATAATGGCACAGGTGGTGGGAGCCAGGAGGGAGATCACCTGGGAGTTTGAGTCCCTGCAGGCCCAAATCTTATCACTGGACAGAGAGATTGAAGGAGGGGCTGATGCCCAAAGATGGTTAGCAGAAGTGAGGAGTCTCTACAACTCCACGTGGGATAAGTTGAGGACGCTGGATTACTGAGCATACCAATAACGGCAACAGGTGGAGGGGGGTAGAGCGGGGAGGTTAGTGGCCTGGTTGATCAGGGCGGAAGGCAGGGGACCCCTCATCCCAGGCATCGAGGGTGCTGGCGGACAAGTAATCTGCCCTCCGAGGGGCATTGATGACACATTTAGGTAATACTAAGAGAAGCTACACAGGAAACCAGGGGACATACACAGAGACAGGCCAATTGCAGACCTGGAACAGTTGGGACTGCGAGAACTGGACCGGGACACTCGGGAGACCTTGGCACCGCCGTAAAAAGCAGGGGAACTTAGAGCAGCCATCAGAGAAATGGCATGGGGGAAAACGCCGCGGCCTGATTGCCTCCCTGCTGAATTTTATTGCACCTTCACAGATGTGTTGGCCCAAAGGCTGGAGCAAATGTATGTGGCAGCATTTGGTGAGAAACACCTACCACCTTCGGTAAGAGAGGCACTGGTGATTCCTTTGCCGAAAAAAAAGAAAGAGGTAGCGGATGTAGCGTAATTTAGACCACTGTCAATGTTAAACCTTGACTTCAAAATATTAAGTCAGGTGCTGGCGGGTTGCGGCCATTTCAACGCGGTTGTTACTACGCATGCGACGTAACAACGCGTACACATTATGATGCGGGCCATTACATCGCATGTGCTTTTAAAACGCATGCGCTTTTAAAACGCACGTGATGTAATTGCGCCGGAGCACAGACGGCGACTCTGGAACCGGGAGCGGAGACGGCGACGCTGGGAACGGGAACAGGACACAGGAAACTGGAGCAGAGACGACCACGAGGAGAGAGAGGTAAGGGGGATTAGGGTTTAGGGCTTAGGGTTTAGGGTAGTCTCAGGTGGTCGTAGTGTAGGGTAGTGTTGTAGGCTTTAGTGCTTAGGGCTTAGGGTAGTGTCAGAGGGTTGTAGTGTATGCTAGTGTTTTAGGCTTTAGGGCTTAGGGATTAGGGTAGTGTCAGGGGGTTGTAGTGTATGGTAGTGTTTTAGGGTTTAGGGTCGTGTCAGGGGGTCATAGTGTAGGGTAGTGTTTTAGGGTTTAGGCTTTAGGGTTTAGGGTTGTGTCTGCGGGTCCGGTAAGGTAGTGTTTCATGTAAAAGGGACAGACTGTGCTTAGTGGTAGGGTCGTGTTTGGAGTACTGTTTTAGGGTAGTGTACTGTTTTGTACTGTAGGGTAGTGCTGTGGAGTGTGTGTTATGTAGGGTAGTGTGTTAGTGTTTGGGGGCTATTTTGCATTGTAAATACATGTGGGGGAATGGGGTCCGTTGTAAAGGCATTTAGTATGCCTTTCTAAGGAAATGCAAACTAATGCCATCCGTTGTAAAAACATGTGTTGTGACGGTACATGCGAACTAAAAACCGCGTTGTAAAAGCACACGTTGTTTTAGTTTGCAATGTTTCGTCATACATCCGGTGCTGGCTACCAGGCTTCTGCCCCAAATGCAGAGAATGGTCCACATGGACCAAAAGGGGGTTATCCCCTCACGTTCAATGGCTAATAACCTGAGGAGATTATATAATATCCTGTTTCACAGAGACCTGGGGGAGTACCCTGATGCAGTTGTGGTGGCTGTTGACTTGGAGAAGGCCTTTGACTCCCTGCAATGGGATTTCCTACTGGCAGTAATGGAAAGGATGTGATTGGGAGATGGTTGGTCAAAATGGGTCCGCCTTTTACATGAGAATCCCAGGGCTAGAGTGCATACAGGCGGCACAGTGTCGGCCTTATACTCCATCTATAGAGGAACCCAGCAAGGGTGTCCCTTGTCGCCACTGCTCTTTGCCCTGGCCATAGAGCTGTTGGCGGAGAGGCTTCGGCAGGAGGGTGGGAGCCTTGGACTGGCACTTGGCGAGACTGAGTACATAGTCTCGCTATACGTGGATGATATACTGATCTACCTCCGAGATGGATCCCATGGGATACTGGAGGAGTTTGCAGAGCTTTCAGGACTGCGCATAAGCAAAAATAAAATTTGTGTATTTCCGTTAAGGCTTGACCTTGGCAAGCCATTGGACCTTCCATTGGACCTTCCATTGGACCTTCCATTGGACCTGGAATGGACACCGAGCTCCTTTAGGTACCTGGGAGTACAGGTCTACCTCATCAGAAGGATCTGTTGCAGGGGAACTTGGGAAATGCCTTGAGATCAATGCGGGCTAATGTGTCCTTCTGGCACTCACGTCAGTTGCCAGTAATGGCTAGAGTGGCACTTTCCAAGATGGCGGTACTACCGAGATTGTTGTACTTCTTTGTTAACCTGCCGGTGGTGATCCTTGGACACTTTGTTGAGAGAACTAGTGTGGGATGGTGGACGCAACAGGGTATCCCTACAGACTCTGCGGCTGCCTCTAACGGGGGGGGGGACTGGGCGCTTCCGATTTTGAGGCTTATTTTTTGGTGGCGTAACTCCAGTGACTGGCCCGGTGGCTAGATGGAAGGGGGTTTGAGACACTGTCACCGTCGGCCCATACCACACGAGGGGCACTGCTCCCCAGGATGCTGAACCCCTGCCAGAAAATCAAAAACATGTGTGTGTTACTCACAGTAGACGTGGCATGCTGGGACAGATGTACGAAAAGGGCTAGAGGCGCACTGTTCTCTAAATATACCACTCACTGGAATATGCCAGATGGGGATGGGTCCTCCCCTCACACAGAGACAGCTGCAAGGATGGGAGGAAGCAGGGGTTCTGTCTGTAGGAGACTATTATTGGGATGGTGAACTGCTTCCTCTAGATGAGTTTCTGGAATATCATGACCTCCCACCAGGACAGTTTTTGAATTATCACAAGATAAGGGCGGCATTGGCTGAGTTATGGGGAGATAATGCAAGAGAGCCTGCCACTCATGCGGTCCTTCAGGCAATGGTGAATATGGGTTCTGTGGGACATTTGGATAAATGGCTATACCTAGCAATATTCGATATAACACCAAAGCCTTTACCCTGATTACAGGAGGGTACACTGAGTAGGCAATTGACTGAGAAAGAATGGAAGAGAGCCCTGGGATGCCCAAAAAAAGTGTTGAGGAATGCAGCTTTTAAACTCTTACAATTTAACATATTACATGGGACTTACCTCACTCCTCTCAAATTGAATGTAGTATATGGTCGGGTTGACTAGACTTGAGCTAGATGCGCGTGAATAGATGCTGATTTTGATCATATGGTGTGGTCATGCCAGGGACTGCAACAATATTTGGCCACGATCGTGGTTACAGTCAATAGGCTTCTGGCCCGCACTATGAGATGCTCCCTGGAGGTGTGTCTGCTGGGACTATTCCCGAGGCCCAAATCTAAACCAATGGGGCACAGGTTTGTGGACCTAGCTTTCCTCCTGGCTAAACGGAGAATAGCTCTCAGAAGGAGCGCAATGATGAACCCCCTAATAGCAGACTGATAAAATGAGGTCTCCTGTTGGGCCTGGGCAGAGGAGAGTGCCTTACTCCACGAAGACAAGGTCACGAAAAGGCTTAGACCCCTGGCGGAACCATGGGCAGAAATACTGGGGGTATGGGACACACGTAACTCAACTGACCAAGACTCACAGACGGGCCCTTCAGAACCAGAGGAGGCATAAGAGACGCACACTGACCTTGTGCAGGACTGATGGCTGCTGAACACCCGTGGGACTGAGAGGTCTCGTGGAGAGGGTGAGGGCAATCACGCAACTGCATAGTGACACTTGGATGGCCCCTTTTATCCCCCCACTGCTGGGCCCCTCCTTCCTTCCCGGGCGTTCTTGCCTTCTCATCTCTCCCCCCGCCCCCGAAGTCCTCGGCTCACACGGCTCACATGCTCACATGTAGCTAGGTTTGTAGGTGCCATAATTTGTTTTCTTTAGTTTTATTGTGTTAATCATATGGGCATTTTTCGGGCATAAATGTGCGCGAATGTTAATGCAGATGGCAGACCCAGTCACTCCCCACAGTGCACCTTGACACAGCAGGGACCTATTAGCAACAGCTTTTAGGTAAAAGGGTGGTATTAGCCCCGGGGAAGGGTGTTTGAGAGAAAAGAAATGTTAGGAAAATGACTACTGTTTACAAAAATGCTAAATTTACTTTAAAAACAGGTGATTGTCTCCACCCTGTACGATATGTCCCTGCTGTGGATATCAAAATGTATTGATGATATTGAAGTTAATCATATAAATGCCAATAAAAACGAGATTTAAAAAAAAAAAAGAAGCCATGGGTGTTGTGTGGAACACCCACAGCAACACCCATGACACGCCTATTTGACGCAGAGTACTGCATGAAAGAGAGCCATATTTTCAAGGTCGGTTAAAGGCCATGCAAAGTGGTGTGGTGCAGCCTTGTACATATGGGCCAGCACACAGTGCCACCGGAGTATCAAAAAAAGTGAGGCTCCAGTGGCGTTAAGGGGTTGTAAGTATAAGTATGCCCCTCAGTTTTAATTTTTTGTAGGCCCTGGGAGATTAAGTGATTTTCCCAGAATCACAGGATGTTAAGTCGGTGCCTAGACTCGAACCTGGCACCCCAGTTCCAAACAATAAAGGGTATGCAGTTCCTGGGGGAGGAAGGAGGGAATTTATCAGGTCAGAAAAGGAGGACCCAGAGGTGTGGGAGACAGTTCCTTAAGGAACTAGAGATCGCACACACTCATATGGGTGTCATGCTTCATCATAGGGCTTTGCTCCTCATCAGGCTGGCACTACACAAGGGCGGCTGGCACGTATATGCACGGTGGGGCAGGAAACTAAGTGGTGGGTGCGTGCATGCAGGCAAGGCGATGGGCAAGTAAGAAAAAATAAAGTCACTCACCTAGCCTGTTGCTCATCCGACGTCCTCCACGATCCCTCCACTGTTGGCTCCATGAGCTCCAGCTTCCAGGAAATTCCACTAACCTGTCCTGGCCCCACCCTCACCAGCACAAGAGTAGTGCCAGGATTGGATGGAGCATCCTGGATGGACTCTCATTCAGTCCATTTAGGCCTGTGCTTGGTCTCCAACCAGCTGTCTAAGACAACTGAGAGGTGATCTGCAAAGTACGCATGTCACTTTGGCCAGCTCAAGAGAGCCAGCAAAACTGACATGCATACTTTGGAGGGTCCATTTTGCTCCTCCAGTCCTCTATGCTGCCAATAGGCAGCAGAGGAGGACCCCCACCCCCATTTATCTAGGCCAGAGGCTGCTGCGCGCTAAACGTGAGATATAACATGTCAATGAAATCTTTTCATTGCCATTTTATTTCTCACGTATAGCGCTGCTGCATAGGGGTGGGCGGGCGATGCCCCCTGGCCCTCACGAAGATACCGCCGCTGGTGCTGCAATGCCTAATGGGCTCTTTCAAGGGGGGTATTTATCAGAGATCTTTTGTCTTCTTATTCTTATTGTATTCTTGTTGTATTATTATAATGCCATATGTGAAGTGCAAAGATAAGGCCCAAAGTGTTGATTGGTGAATTGTGGTATGTGTGTGCATGAAAACATTTGATTTAAAATAGACTAAGCAATTCTCTGTATGGAATTTTGATCAATGAATATGCCTGTCCTGTTAAAAAGGTGGTGGCTTCCAGCAGAGACACTGATCTCTGGAGGCCAGAAAAGTTTAAAAGGTGGAATATATGGTACTCCAAACACTGGTCACACTATGTAGGTGTACCTTATAAAAGTTGCCTAAAGGGCTGACCTGAAAAGCAGAACAAAACAGGGGAATATAAGTACAACAGAGTTGTATCCTCTTGTCAGCTCAGAAATTATATACCAATAGTATAGTATGCATAAATTGTACATGTTGGCAACCGTGAGAGTGTCATACAATGAGTGATAAAACAGAACAAACTAAACCTGTGACAGGATGAGGAGATATTTCATACACTGTAGTTGATAGAGGCTGGGTCACTTACCCAAGTTGATTAGTTTACGTGCCTGCTCAAGGTACTGCTGATACCACGCTGATTTAGCGTGCTGGAAGGACGTCAATAGAACAATGAGGTGACCCCAGGGGTACATATAATATCGGGAAAATGGACAAATCTGGTAAAATACTCACAGCGTCGACGTGTCAATGCACCAAACAACATACCCCATCTCCAAAGTCTCAGGAATGAAGGAACCGGGAAGGTCATAGGCTTAAAAGCCTTATTGCTGTTAATTGTATTCAGGTGGTTGCGGAGCGGGGTCATCAGCGCAGTCAGAGGTGTTTGGGGGCCAAGTTGGAAGGTGAACAATATGGAGAATTTGCCTTACAATCCCTTCCAGTTTGTTGGAACCAGGATATGTGTAAATAAAAATTATTAAAATTGATAGTAGAAGGGAGCAGCCCTATTTGTTAGTGGCTATCCAAAAAGGGGAACTGGTTATGCCCTGTGCAGCGGTACAAGTGTGTGCACAAACGTAACACTACTAGGCTTGTCATGGTGGGCTGGCTAATGTAGCAGACTGCCTCTTAGGGAGGATGCCAGGCTCGGGAACACCTGGCTCTGTGTGCCGGGAGTGGTGGGCCAAATCTTCTCATCATGGAGGGTGGAGTAAGGGGTGTTGCTGACATCTCTGTCCATTACAGAGGTAGAGAGTGGGCATGGAAGGCCTCTGTCAGGTCTACTGAGTAACTAATTAACCCATGATTGATTGGTAAAGGTCCAGGAACCCGACATCTCATGGGGGGATGATAGAGATGTGAAAATGCGGGACAGTGCACAGGGAAAGAAACCCCAATAGGGGTTATACAGCCTGGACACCCGCCTGAGAATGTATGATAAAATACAAATAAGAGAATGTTCTTGTCTGGCTGGACATCAGGATAAATATCCTCTGTGTGTGTGTGGGTCTGCTTCCCATGTGGAAAATAGGTAGATGGATGTGTAAAATGTGGAGGTAGCATTCTCCCTGCTCTCAGGATATATCAGTAGTTCACCTCTTCCCATGGTATATCCTCATGGTATATCCTCATTTAATCCTTTGATGGGCAGACAGACAGAAAATCCAATTTTGTTCCCTTTTAAAGAGGAATCCTTTGTTCTGGTTAGGGGGCCTCAAGTATCGCCCACCATATGTAATCAGCTGAATCGTTAACAAAATGTGGGTACTTATTAGTTCTGGTCCTCTGGCATCTAGCATTGCTAAAGTGTTTAATGATGCGTGTCTTCACTGGTCTGGTAGTCATACCAAGATATCTTTTTTCACAAGGACATGTCACTGTATAAATGCAATTTGCTTGTGTTGCTATTAGTATGAGTTTTTTCTGTCCAGAGGAATGTATTTATCAGCTTGACCTATTTTCTGGTATTGGTAAGACCGCAGACTATGCATGAGCCACAGGGAAAATGACCCCTCACAAGGGAGGTGCTCAAACTAATCTTAGGCCAGAGGTATCGTGTTTCTGAGGTCTTGTGTGTACTAGGAGCCAGACAGCAAAGAAAAATAAATATTCATCCTATCACAGAGAATCCTCACAGACATAGAAACCAAGGTCCAGAAGAAAGGCCCAAGATTGACAGGTTCCAGGATAATTGTGAGCTCCACAATGTTTTCGGCAAACTACAACTGAGGGCATTTTTTTCAAGATAAACCGAGTCCAGAACAGACACACTGGTCTACTCATCCCCTCAAGGTTCACTCCTACAACTAATATGAAACCTAATAAAATACTGACATTCGAACAAGCAGTACTTAACAAGGTAGCCAAAGGCACACAGGGATTCACGTTCCACAACTTGGAGGCGACAGCCATAAAATCCTTAGAAATGACACCCTGATCACGATAAAGCAAGCTGACAAGGGTGGCGCTATTGTTAGTATGTCAACCATTGACTATGATGTGGTGTGCATCCGTCAGCTAGCTAACAGGAACTACTATACCCCCTTCACCACTAATCGCACAGGATCTCTGAGAACCCAGATCACCACGATGGTATCCACAGCAGAGACACATGAATGGATTGAGGCTGATTTTCTGGTGAATATCCAACCCTTGACCCCTTATTTTTATACTCTCCTCAAGATACTCAACAGGCTCCATGCAACTCCTGGGAGACCCATAGTCTTGGGAATTGACTCCTTACTAGAACCATCAACAAATTCCTGTGACCACTTTCTGCAACCTTTGGCAAAGAGGACTGCCTCATTCATACAGGCCACCATAGATGTTCTCAATCTTATCAAAGATTCCAATGACATACACCAGATTCATTTACTAATAACACTTGACGTAGAGGCACTCTACACTAACATCCCCCTTTGAAAGTGGTTGAGAGTGCCTTACGATCTCAAGACAGGACATCACCCACTCCAGTCAACTTTATCATTGAATGTACCACATTGGCCTCACTGAACTTTTTTTTGTAATATGGAAACCAGTTGTACCCTCAGAGCCAGTGGGACTTCCATTGGGAGTACCTTCCTCCCCATCTGGCACGTCTCTACATGGCAGCGTGTGAGAAAGAAAATAATTTCCATGCATCTAATCCCTACCAGACCAATATATCCCTCTGGTGCAGATACATTAATGACATCGTAATTTTTTGGAAGAGAGACAGGATTACATGTGATGCTCTTTGTGATTTGGATAACACTCTCAGGGGGATATTCTCAAGAACGTGTGAAAACTACTGCAAAAGTAGCTTAACTCAACTCTTCACGTCACAGTCTATCGCGGTAAAATAACACTATGGTAACGTGGTATTCCTAAGCCGGCTGTACCATGCGATGGGCCCAGGATAACACGTCAAATGTCCGCAATACAGTCAATGTGACGCTGCAAAAATGCGAAACACGAACGCAAAAAAAGTTGCGATGAGGCCAATTGCTATACAAAAACCAGCGAAAACCAGCTACAGGCCTGCAAATCCCACAAGTCATGTGGGAAAATGCAGCTCAAAAGCAAAGCCCAAAAATGGTGAGATGATAATGTACGAGCACACCCCCACATCCGTGACGTAGAACAAATAACCATTGTCCCGCATCACATAGGCATCGCCTCACAGTCACAATGTACATTGACATGCAGTCTGCATGTAAACTGCGCCAATGCAGACACATGCATGGAAAACACAGTGAAACCGCCTCTCCCCTTCGCGTTGCAGAGGGACAAGCAACCCCTTCTGCACGCAGACGTGTCATGACCATGAGCAATCAATCATGACAGCGTGGACGAATGTAGGGGCAGTGACTCCCGCTTATGTACATGTTGCACATGCTGTGGGATTTGAGTCACAGGGGGCATCCCTGCATAATGGTGGTACATAACTGACCCCACAAGGAGCCCTGTTGTCACCTGTAGGCCACAAAAGTCAGCCAAAATGGAATTACCCTGGACACATGTGAAACGCCGAAGAGTGGGATACCCTACCAACTGTGACACACAGGACTGGCGGTTAGAATATGTGACACCCCAAACAGCCCCCCTGCACAGAGGTGACACACACATCATCCATGAACACATCATAAAATCGTCATCAACACATGTCGCATTAACACTTGTCTGAGTGATGTGCCTGGACAGATCAGTAGCTTACACTTAGTGAATGTAATTTGTAATGCATTTATTTGCAAATGCAGTGCCTGTGCTCATCCTGTACTGTCCCATGATTCACAATGTGACGTGATCATCAGAAAAAATTTGTAATGATGTCATCCCTGCGGGCTATTCCTGCTGCGGCTGCAGTGGGGCGTGGTCCACCTGCCTCATCCCCATCCTCATCATCCGGTGCCTCTGGAACTGGTATCCATGGTGCCTTACTGCGTACACATATGTTGTGCAACACATAGCATGCAACGATTATCTCGCATACGATGTCTGGGCTGTACAGGAGCCGTCCACATGAGACCTCAAGGCACCTGAAACGTGACTTCAACACGCCAAATGTGCATTCCACGATGCCCCTGGTGTGTTTGTGTGCCACATTCTACTGCCTCTGGGACTGTGTGTTTGGGGCACGGAGAAGTGTCATCATCCAAACTCAGAGTGCATATCCTTGGTCACCTTAGACAGTGCAGAGAGACATGAGTCAACAGTTGGTTCTGCATGATGTGTTGGCAGGCCCACTGTGTCATTGGTGTGTGATATATGTGACTATGTGATTCCTGAATGACATGTACTGCTTTTTGCAAATGAGCGGCATCAATGTGTAGTACGTAGCCTCACTGCTGCTCCTCCCTCCCCCTGAGCCTATTCACTAGTGTGCTCAGCCCGGTTGCATCACCTGCACTCCTACGGCACACCATTGATATGCCCATCTGCACATATCCACAAGTCTGACAACAGCACATTGATGCTGTGCGCTGAAGGTGTGCGGCCACGTCTGTGTAGGCCTATGGTAAGGACAGGGCGGACACAGATGTAGGGTACATGCCTGGCCGAACTCACCCTGCGCTTGAGGGTAGACCTCTGGCTCATGCTGCGGAAATAGCGACACACACAACAGTTGGCATGTATGATCCCGGACCCCGTGCGGGCTTGCTCACCCTCATGTACCCCTCGGCCGAGGCCGCATGCCGTGGGCATGCTACATAGCAACATTGCACAATGCGTGATGGGTGGCGTAGACAGCACACCAGAGACACACGCATCAGTTGCATCTTTCTCAAGGCCTAACCTCAACCATGCCTAAAGCCACATGTTGAAAAACCACACCCCATGCCGTACCCTGGTCAACTCACTTACACTCAAAGGGGGGGTCCGACACAGCCGCATATCCAAGGTCTATACCACTGCCTGAGGTGACAAGGTTGCGAAAGCTGTACACAGCACAATGTGATGTGGTATGGCCCGGGGCCCTCATGCATACATAATGACCACACGGACACAATTTGTGGTACGGCCACATGCGCCCAGCACCTTTTATTGCCAGGGTCATACGTCCAGTGACGCCTGTGTTGGATGGGTGTTGGGTGGTGTAAGCAACCCCTTGGGGATTGGTTGGTGCTAGCAACAACTACAACAGTGATCTGACAATCAGAAGTTCAAAGTACAAACAGCAAGGGTCCATGACTTGAGCTACACAGAGTTAGTGGCCCCGGATGCACTGTGGCAGGCACAGGCACACCCCCAAGGGACTGTGACTTGTGGTGCACTGAGATAGGGCCACAAGACCTGAGCGGGTCCTCGTTGATGTCCCAGGAGAATGTCGTGGAGTGTTACGGGGGACAGTGGAAGGTGTCCATCCAGGGCATGCAGCAGAGGGCAGAAGTATGCAGAAACAGGCACAATGGAGGAGATGAATGCTACAGTCCCCTCATCCCACCATGTCAGTATCAGCTACGTATTGAAGACAACTCCCAGGCCATGGACTCAGACGCCAACAAAGTCCAACGGGAGAGTGCCCATGACTCCCGTGGCACTGAGTCAGGGGCACCAGAGCTGGAAGGGGATGCAGTCTGCGTTGAGGCATGTACACTGATATCAACTCTGCAATTGACAAATCAAGAGTCAGTGTGTGTCTTACTCGACCGCAGTGTGTGCCGGAGGCAGCGATCAGCGTGGGGCAGCCGCTGTACAGCCAGCTCCTCCTGGCTCTCTAACACACAACATTGGAATGGCATGTGGAGAGGTTTCCTGGTTGACGGAGGTGGAGGCACCAGAGCAGGGTGGGTGTGCAGTATGCGACGATGCCGTGTCCTGGCTGGGACGGACTGGATAGGATTTGTCTGAAGCCTGCTGGACCAGTGTGTAGGCCTGAGGCAGCAGCCCTCAAGGGCCCACAGACATGTGTGCTGGGAATGCTATGCACAGTGTTGGTGGCACCACATCGAAGAGAGTATAGGGATTTAAGCTCTGCCTTAAATATGTACTCTGCCGTTGTGTAATCAAGACTCAGTTCCAAATGTGCAACCTACTTTGTATGCCGGTGCTGTGTATGCCGGTGGAGTGCGTCAAGGGGAAAGAAGTACTGCGGGCCTTGATTGCGGAGGCCGTGATGGTCTGAGGAGGCTGCCAAGGTCACGGGCCTCAGGCGTGGAGCTAGCACAGGCACGTGGTGGGCACTCTTGGAGACATGCCGGTGTCGGCAGGAGAGCAGTGAGGCCTGGATGCACAGGGGCAGACGAGACTGGTTCGAGGTGCAGCGGCCTGGGCTGCGGGAGTTGCACATGATCGCAGGCACCGACGCACATGTCGGCGGACTCGTGGCAGGGTGAGAGGTGCCACCCTGGCAACTACGTTGGCCATTCCAGAAGAGAACCACGCCCAGGGCTACGTGATTTTTTCACACCCCTACGCTAGCCTGGCGTACGCCGGGCAAACCCACTCCACACACGTGTACACGGGGGACATAACAAGCTACATTTCCATGATCACTGGCTGTGGTGACATGGTTGAGTCCACTGTCCACAACACTAACACCACCAGCAATGTATGTCGACATGGATATGTCTGTGGTTTGCATACTGCAGTCTGTCCAGCACATCTACGCCACACTTGACAATGTGTACATTCTCATTCATGGGTCACTAGCCTCCTTTGCACATGCCTGGTTCCCCACTACTTACACATTCTGCTGGTGTGTGGCTGATGTGCCATGCCGTTGGTGGCTCATGTACATGGCTACCCCAGGTTGCCACAGTAAGTTGTGCTGTCGTGTCTGGTGGGTGGGCATGTCGTTTGACATGTTGTATGTGGGTTTGTGACGTGTGCATTGCCAGAGTTGTGAGTTGCATGATTGTGGAGTTGAGGTGTGTGGTGTGTACTTTTGGTACTTACCAACAAGCACTGCATTTCCGTAGGTGCCATCCTGGAAGCGCTAGTTGATGATGGACTGTCGGAAGATGTATGAGTCGTGCACACTGCCTGGGTAGTTGGTGAAGAGTCCCTGGTGGTCCACTATTGCCTGCACATTGATGGAATGCATGTGCTTTCTGTTGCAGTAATTGTGTGCAGTGTCGGCAGGGGGGACAAGTTGGACATGTGTGCAGTCAATTGTCCCCAACATGTGTGGGAATCCAGCTATGGTGTAGAATCCTTGCTTGGTCTCCAGCTGTACCTGCGCGCTGTAGGGGAAGTATAGGTACTGGGGTACCAAGCTGATGATGGCATCCAGGACAGGTTTGAGGAACTTGGATAGGGCTGGCTGTGAGACTCCTCCAACTCTGGCGGTTGCTGGTTGGAATGTCCCAGAGGCCAACAGGTGCAGCACAGCCAGCAGCTTTGTCTGCAGAGGGATGTTGGTTGTCCACTGTGTTGGTACCGTCAGCCTGTGGGCGACGATGTTCAGGATGCGGAGGATGGTTGTGCTTTTGAGCCTGTAGTGGGCAATGACATGCTCTGGTGTTAAGTCTGTGAAGCTGGGGGTGGCGGTCCTGGGGGTGGTGGAGGTGGGTGTTGTGGCCCTCTTGAGGGTCCGAGCTGCATGATGAGTATCTCCATGGCATCTGTTGTTCTTCAGGTGTGGCTCTGGGCTGGGCTCCCTTTGTGCTGCGGGTTGTCGTCCGGATTTGCACCAGGTCGGAGCAGGTGTTAATTTTCTGCTGCTAACGCGCCTTATCAAATTTTTTGTGTTTTTATCGCCGATGTGACTGGTCATTGTGTATATTACGGAGTGGTGTTGTCGCAGCTTTTTGCCCGGGAACGCCTAGCCTGCATCTCATTAGCGATAGATGCCGGTGTAATCTGTGGCGATGTTTTTTGAGGATGCTATTGCCGGAAATCTGGTGATATTGGCTGTTGGCACCAGCTTGTGAATGGGGTGGTAATTTTAACGCAACTTTGGCTGCGCTAAGGTGTCGATAACTTGGCGTTAGCTCCTTGAGAATATGCCCCTCAATGCGTTCCTATTCTTCTCCAGCAATGTATCTGACAGAAAGCTTCCCTTTTTGGATCTCACGGTCCACTTCGAGGAGGGGGCAGACTGAGTACCATAACATACAGAAAAAACACAGATTGCAACAGTCTTCTTTTCAACGGTAGTCAGCATCCCAAGGCATTAGGAAATACCCCCCCCCCATTGGCAGTTCTTTCGATTGCGCTGGAACTGCAGTTCCATACATAACTATGACAAACAGGCATGATTATCACCTGAGAACCTGGTGAAAAAGGACATTATATTAGAACAGTAAAAAAATTAGCCAGTCACAACAATAGAGATACCGTCTTCAAACACATATAAGGCCACCGGATGGCATAATTACCTGGGTAACCACATTCACTCCTGATTCTACACAAGATCATCTAACGAATTGGGTATCCTACAGACTGGAGACCTCACCATACCACATCCCAGGTATGCCTTCAAGTGTACCTTCATTATCAAAGACATGCTGATACACACAAGACCTCAGAATCCTGATACCTCTGACCAAATATTACTTTAAGCGCTTCCCTCAGTGAGGGGTCATTTTCCCTGCGGCTCATGCATAGTCTGTGGTCTTACCAATACCAGAAAAGTGGTCAAGCTGACAAATACATTCACCTGGACACAAAAAACACATACTAATTTCAAAACAAAAAATTGCATTAATGCAGTGACATGACCTTATGAAAAAAGATATATTGGTATGACCATCAGACTAGTGAAGACAGGCATCATTGAACACTGTATAAAGGTTAGATGCAAGAGGACCTGCTCTAAGATGTGCTTACATTTTGTTAACCATGGCCATTCAGCTGATGACATACGGTGGACAGTACTTGAGGCCCCCTCCAACCTGAACAAAGGGGCCCTATTTAAAAGGGAACAAAATTGGATTTTCCATTTGTCTACCCACATCAACCGATTGAACGAGGATATACCATGGGAAGAGGCGAACTACTGATATATTCTGTGATCAGGGAGCGTGCTTCCTCCACCTTTTACCCATCCTTATACCTAATTCCCATATGGGAAGCAGATCCATGCACACAGAGGATGTTTATCCTGATATCCAGCCAGACAGGCTCATCTTCTTATTTGTGACCCAATTTTTATCATACATTCTCAGACGGGTGTCCAGGCTTTACAACCCCTTTTTGGGGTTCTTATCCAGTGCATTGTCCCAGTGAACTGGTACACTGAGCTGGCTGTTCCCGAGCCTGGCCTTGTCCCTACGAGGTGGTTTGTTACAAGAGCCAGCCCCGCCCACCATGGCTAGTGGTGTTATGGTTGTACACACATTTGTACTGGGGCACATGGCATAACCAGCTCTCATTTTCAGGTAGCAACTACGTACTGAGGCTGATCCCTTGTATTATAATATTTTTTATTTACACATATCCTGGTTACAACAACCCATACGGGATTGTAAGGCACATACTCCATATTGGTCAGTCTTCCAACATGCACACATGCACCTCCAGCTGCACTGATGTTCCGGCTCTGCAACCACCTGCATACAATTAAGGGCAATACAGTTTTAAGCCTCTGACCTCTTCGGTTCCTTAACTCCTGAGACGCTGGAGATGGGTTAAGTAGTTTGATGCATTGTCACTTCACTCTGTGAGTATTTTACTAACTATGTCTGTTTTTCCTGATATCATGTGTTCCCCTGGGGCCTCCTCATTGTTCTATTGATGTTCTTTCTGCACGTTAAACCAGAGTGGTCTCAGCTGTATCTTAAGGAAGCACGAAACTACCTAACTTGGGTAAGTGACCCAGCCTCTATCTACTACAGTGTATAAAATCTCCCCTCATCCTGTCACCTGTTTAGCTTGTTCTGTTTTATCACTCACTGTGGGACACTCTCACAGTTGTCAGCAGGTACAATTTATACATGCTATACTATTGGTATAAAATATTTGAGCTTACAAGAGGATACAGCATTGTTGCACTTATATTCCCCTGTTTTGTTCTGCTTTTCAGGTCAGCCCTTTGGACAACTTTTATAAGATGTACCTACATAGTGTATACAGTGTTTGGATTACCATATATTCCACCTCAGGTTCCAAACACTGTGTAGATTAGAATCCTTAAATCCTGCTGAATTTCCATTTGACAATTATTGTCTTTTTTAAGACAAGAAACATTTTGACCTTCTAATCTTTTCAGCCTCTAGACATTATTGTCTCAACTGGACAGGAGTGCATCTCCATCTTCAGTCACCTGGTGCGAGATTCTTTCTACATTTTTTGGGACAAAATCCACACGATTCAGGCAGCTGTCTTACCAGGTGCTAATGAGACTGAGGCAATGCCCTCAACTCTTCCGATGGACACTATACACGGCTTGAATGCCTTTACTTAGGTGATCATGGCTGATTCACTTAAAATCCTCAAGAGTCTAAAGTCGGGCTCTCCCTCTGATTCCTGTCCGGCCAGGTTGCTAGCAGCAGCCGCCGAAACGATGAATGCAGAGGTAAATAGCATTGTCAATCTTTCCCTCTTCACAGCTAGCGTTCCGGCATCCTGGAAACAAGCCAAGATCTTACCATTCCTAAAAAAGCCATCATTAGACACTCGCAGTCCAGGTAGCTACAGGCCTATCTCTCTTTTACCTGGTCTGGCCAAGGTGTGTGAGAAGGTTGTCAACAAACAACTTACGGAGTTTGTCGAAAGAGAGGGTCTGCTGCATCCCTCTCAGTCAGGGTTCCGTGCAGCTCATAGCATGGAATCTGTGCTGGTGGAGGTTGTGGAGGCCATTCGGGAGTGCTTGGACGCCGGCGGGAGGGCAGCATTGATTTTGCTTGACCTCTCGGCGGCGTTCGACATGGTCCCCCACTCTCTCCTTATCTCACGTCTGGCCAGGATAGGTGTGTCGGGGACGGCCTGGAATTGGCTCAGGTCCTTTCTCGAGGGTTGGGCCCAGCAGATCTGGCATCCTCCATCTGCCTCTCTCCATCAGGTTGTGACAACAGGAGTCCCTCAGGGATCCTCTCTCAGTCCCCTTCTTTATAATATCTACGTGACCCCCCTGGTCTATCTGGCTGAGAGTTTGGGAGCTAAGGTGATGGCTTACGCTGATGACACGCAGCTGCTCTTCACCTGGGACAGGGATGACAATTCAGTTACCGTAGTTCATCACTGCCTCTCCTCTATTTTCAGGTGGCTCTCTGGAGCACAACTAAAATGCAACAAGGAGAAATCGGAGATTCTGCTGTTAGGGAAATTCCCTCCTAGGTTCAGGGAAACTCTGTGGCCTCCTGATTTTCCCCTGCCATCCTCTGAAGGGAAGCCGGCAAAGAACTTGCGGGTCTGATTTGACGAGAGTCTTTCCTTTTCTTTCCACATCACGAAGCTTGTCGGCACCTGCTTTGGCCTTCTCAAGACTCTAAGAAACTTCTTTCCTCTCCTGCCTCAAGCAGCTAGAGAAATGGTCACTTGTGCCCTCATCCTGTCTCGGCTGGACTATGCCAATGCACTTTACATTGGCATTCCTGGCTACCTGATCAAAAAGCTGCAGGTTGCCCAGAACTCGGCAGCCAGACTCCTGCTGGGCATTTCCTGCAGACATAGAGTGCGGCACCACCTGCGCTCGCTGCATTGGCTTCCCGTAGCAGAATGGGTTAAGTTTAAATCGCTGGTCCTAGTCCACCGTGCCCTTCATGGCACTGGCCCATCCTATCTGCAAAAGCACTTTACCTTCTACGTGCCCGCAAGACTGTTGCAATTGGCATCCCTCCGACTAGCAATGGTTCCTTGATTTCAGTTCCAGATTTTGGGTGGCAGGTCTCTGACTCGGAGGGCGGCGGCAGCGTGGAATGCACTTCCCTTGGCTCTACGCAGTATTGAAAACCTGTCTGCATTCAAGAAAAATCTCAAAACTTATCTTTTCATCTGCTAGTTTCCTGCTCCCCTAAAGTCATCGCGCCGGGACACTCATGAGTAGCTGTGTGCGTTACAAGTCCAATTAACATAACATAACACATAACATAATACTCACCGATTAAAATTCAATGACGTGAGTTGCTTAGTCTATTTTAAATCCCATGTTCCATGCACACACACTACAATTCACCAATCTACATTTTGGGCCTCATTTGTGTACTTCACATATGGCATTGGGACAAAAGATCTCCGATAAAGAGCTCCCTTGGGGGTGCCCATCAGACATTGAAGCACCGACCCGACAAGGAGCAAAGGCCTTTGATGAAGCATAATACGATATGGGTGTCTGAGGGCCCTAGTTCATTAAGGAAGTGTCCCCCCATCTCTGGGTCCTCCTTCTCTGACCTGACAATTTCCCTCCTTCTTCCCCCCAGGAACTCCGTACCCTTTATTGTTAAGATTTACCTTGGAGCATATATGCTGGACCTACTAGCACTCCCGGTCCGTCCCCCTTCTTGGGATCGAACCCCAGTTCCAAAGTCAGCAGCTCTGACCTTAATGCCACGTTCTAGTTCCAGAACTAAGCGGTACAAAAGGGGATGGTGATGGACGGAGCATCAGAACCAATCAAACACTCACACCCAGTCAACAGATCTGGGTTTGATCCATCACCGTTCTTTAGCCCACTCTGCCACCCCAGTTCAGACATGGCCATATGCAAATCAGTCTGACCCTGTGCCTCATGGGAACAGTCCAGCCCGAACTGCCAAGCCATATCTTCCCTGGACCGGAAACAAGCTTCCTAGGACCGGTTTCTGGCATTTCAGCCGTCTTCAGCCAGGCTTGCTTGAATCCAGTGGCAAAGTGAGCAAGGGACTCACGTCTGAGCATACCCTGCCAACTTATGGCGAACAAAGCGGTACAAAAGGGGATGGTGATGGACGGAGCATCAGAACCAATCAAACACTCACACCCAGTCAACAGATCTGGGTTTGATCCATCACCGTTCTTTAGCCCACTCTGCCACCCCAGTTCAGACATGGCCATATGCAAATCAGTCTGACCCTCATGGGAACAGTCTGGCCCGAACTGCCAAGCCATATATTCCCTGGACCGGAAACAAGCTTCCTAGGACCGGTTTCTGGCATTTCAGCCGTCTTCAGCCAGGCTTGCTTGAATCCAGTGGCAAAGTGAGCAAGGGACTCACGTCTGAGCATATCCTGCCAACTTATGGCGAACAAAGCGGTACAAAAGGGGGTGGTGATGGACGGAGCATCAGAACCAATCAAACACTCACACCCAGTCAACAGATCTGGGTTTGATCCATCACCGTTCTTTAGCCCACTCTGCCATCCCAGTTCAGACATGGCCATATGCAAATCAGTCTGACCCTGTGCCTCATGGGAACAGTCCAGCCCGAACTGCCAAGCCATATCTTCCCTGGACCGGAAACAAGCTTCCTAGGACCGGTTTCTGGCATTTCAGCCATCTTCAGCCAGGCTTGCTTGAATCCAGTGGCAGAACTATTCTGGTATTGAGACTCCCTATGTTATTTTGACCAGAAATGAGTAGTGGTAAAAAGTCCATGTATGGATTAAATGCATCATTATACCAAAAGGTAGATGCTGACAATGCTTCAATCAACCTGAACAGGTGGTAATTATTCTAGACATTCAGGTTCAGATGTACTAACATTAGGAATTTCAATTTTCTGAACTCGATTCTCTCCAAATCGCAATTAGGAAATCAGTATTCCTAATGTATGAAACTCTTTTGTCTTTCATTAGCGATTCCTAGTGGGTTGCACATAGACCTACCTCATTCCTATTAATGCGGTAGGTCGGAATTTGCGACCCTCTAGGAATCGCAGTCATTACAGTGATGGTGGTTTGCTGAGGTCAGCACACCCCCATGTTTGTAATTTCTTTTTAATAAAACAATCTTTTTTTCTTTTTAAATGCAGCCCCTTTTCCTTAAAGGAAATTGGATGCATTTAAAAAGATAAAATGAAACTTCGCTGTTTTATTTTTTAAGAGAAGGCAGTGGTCCATGGGGGATGTTTGTTTTCCTTTCTAAAAGGGAAAGGGGTCCCAAGGGGACCCCTTTCTGTTTGCGATTGGCTTGCCACCTCATTCAAGGAGTAAGTAAAATATGCATAATCTTTAATCTGGTCACGTAACATTAATACATCCAATTCAGATTTGGTATATGCAAGGGACGTCCTAAACACACCTCTTCCAAATACTGAATCCCGTAAGGTGTTGCCAAATTGCAATTTTTGTTTTGTAGATTTGTAAAAGCATTCTTGCAGTAGGAAACATCCCCATCAGCAAACTGACTGCAAAATGCTTTGTTCATGTGCGCTTTAGTTCCTTAGACACTGGTGCACTAAAGGTGGTACAGCAAATCAGGAACTGGCTTGCAACCTGATCTAAATTTTGTCATGCAGTGGATGCACTAATCAGGTGCAGAGCAAACTGTTCATTCCGTAGGAGTTGAAAAAAGTATCCCACTGCTAAAATTATACATGCTGTTAATTTAGGTATAGGCTTCAAATATAAATGCACATGCATTCATGTAATTATTAATTGCAATGTGATCATTAAGTCTGCTTGAATGTATTAATGTTTTTCTATACTTATAGAATGTTCTTTTCCCCTGATTGTTTTTAAGTACCTAACAAGCTTTCATAGAAATTTATATTTCTACTTCTCATTTGTTGTTTGTAAACAACAGGTGAGGTTTCACAGAATGTAACTAAGTGAAAGGCTGCCAGGACTTTACTGCTAATTGCTTATTCTGAAAATGCTAAAAAATGTTCAGATACAATATATAAAATAGGAACAGAGTGAAATAAGATAGAGAGGAGCTTCGTACCATGGACTCGAGACACAATCATACAGTTCTGTAATCAGCTTCCTTAGCTGAAGGCTACAGGGAAGGCCCATTGAGCTTTCACTCGGTGAGCTTATCTTGCCTGCACATAGACAAGAATAGCAAGCAGATGAAACAGATGCAACCCTGCTCCAAGGCACACTTCCTTCTCCTCCTTCGAGATTTAGAGTGGCACAATTTCCCCCTGTACCAGGGACCATTTGGGACATACTGTTATGTTCCATATAGGTACCATAATATAGGCTCAGGTAGTGAAATAGCATTTCACCTATATTCTCCCCTACCATTACACTACATAAAAGTTCTTGGGACTGACCTTCTACTTAGTTACGGTACTGCTTACAGGACGTGGGGTTTTACCTGACAACTAGCCTCCTCCATTATGCATTATGCATGAGGATTCTTGGAAACTCAGCAGGACTACGATCTCCTGCATAATAACTATGTATAAGGGTCATTCCTGCTATCATCCTAGGTCCGACATGACACAGCAAGGTAGAACTCCTGAGGGTGCCTCTTTGGGTATACAAACACCATATCTTGCTGAGGCAGACAGAGGAGAAAAAGGACTTCCATGCTGACACACGGACACGAGACGCTGAGGTTCCAGCACGCAGACACTCCAGCTCGCAGTGGTCTGACATCCCTCACGGGGTGTCCATCTTGAAACCAAGTCAGGGTCTCACAGTCTCTCACTTCAGGTAATGAGGTTGACTTTATCCTAGAGGGACTCTTGGCTCCATACCTACATACATGCTATGTACACTCAGGTACATCTAGTTAGGGTTGCATCATAGGAGTATGTATTTTTACTGTCATGTATTTTAATACCTGCCTGTACTTATTGTTTTTGCACTATGGTAGAAATCAACCATCCTCTTACTCTGTTGGTGCTTTAATCATTTATATCTGTTTCTGTCTTATGGTTGAGGTTGCACACATATTTTACACTAGCATGAAGCTGGTTCAGTAAATGCTTTTTGAAAATGTCTCCACCGTTTATTCTGTGTATCTCTCTGAGACAAAATGAGCATGAGTGACTGGGGTGAAAAGTACTGCAGTGTTTCCACAATCCCTGAAGGGACAGAGTTGTCATGTTCGATAGTTGCCATGAACTACTCTCTCCTTGGTAAGAGGGGTTTCCAGTGGAACTGTGAGTTAGCTTGTATACAGGCAAACATACCCGGTGGGGGTGTCTGTAATCAGTCTGGACACCAATCCTACAGTCTATGTTGTTTAAATGAGCAGATTCTATATAGGTTTATAGGGTCTTACCGACATGGCCCCCCCCAACGTTGGTTATTTAACGGTCAAATCTGAATAGTTGTCTTGCTATTCTGAGAGACCCCTACTCACATTTCCCCAGAGACATCTGGGGGCATATCATCAACGAGGTGATAAAAAATTATCGCCGCTTTTGCGTCCGTTTTCGGGTGAAAAGCGGCGATAATTTTATCGACAAATCAGCAAGGTCACGCTATCGCGTAAAACCTTGCTTTAGCGCCTGAATTCTGAACGCCCAGCTTTGCATCTCTAATGAGATGCAAAGTGGGCGTTCCTGCCCTGACATGTCTGGAGAAATGCCATCAAGCCCCTACTTTCCTTACGCCTGCTTCAAGGCTGACTTAGCCATGATATCCTATGGAAGGTGGATATCATGGCTAAGTTTGCCTTGCCCTATCATCAAGCTAACGCCAAACTTTGTGAGATTATCGCTGGATTTCCAGTGATGATCTCACGTTTGGCAGTTAGCGCTAGGATTTTTATCGCTTTTGAGATAAGTGTTGCAATAGCACGCTATCTCAGCGATAAAAATCCACGTTAGCCGGCGATAATTATCCTAGCGCTAAGTGCGCTTAGCGATAATTATCGCCGGTCCTTGATGATATGCGCCCTGGAGTGGGAAGGGAACAATCCGCCACAGCTGGGTAGGCATATACTGTGTATTGGCTGTAGGTTTATCAAGCTTGAAGAACAAATAGTTCCTATTGTGCATAAAACTTTATCTCAGTGTCCTTGAAACTTCTCCTTTTTCAAACTAATGGCTGAAGAAGACGCCATTGCTCCAGCACAACATGTTGCAGCTAGGGAGGAAGAACGAGAAGGTGAAATCAACATTTTAGAAATTGTACTGCCTTTACTCTAAAATTAGCAGATTATGGATTCACAGCTAGGGGTGGGACAGCCACATTCGTGATTGAGGCACACAAATCGTACAGAGCTGAGGTATTCTATTCATGGGTTAAATTCCCACAAGCAGATGCACATTCAAATACATTTCACTCTTACAGTGAAGATGAAACACCAGACAAATACTGTCCGCATGAGGACATTGAAGTTCCGTTCACCTACCAGGAGCACATAAACTGGTTTAAAGGTGCCCTCCCACACACAAAAGAAAAAGTGAGACTGTGCGCTCTGAAGAGATGGGGTGACTTAGTGTCCTACACACCAAATCGAGACATTGACACAATGCCAGTAGCAGACGTACGTCCACTTCATAAAGAAATAATAAAATCTTACAGCAACCTGACACAATTTGTGAGGAGAACACTCACACTACAGCCAGCAAGGGCTACACAAGCAGGACAAATTCAGGGATCTGCAACTAAAATAACACCTCAAATGCTACACGCTGTTATGGGTAAAATGCCCACTAAACGTGAGCAAATGCCATTCTGGATAGCTCAAAAAATAACACAGCTAGAGGCAGCATTTCGACACAAAACTCCTAAAAAAACCCACAAAATGCAAACAATCTGCTTGCCAATGGGGATAGCGCCCCAGATAGAGGATTGTACCTTTTGGGTACAGTTTTTGCTGCCATTTATACCAGAACTCATGCTATCCCTTTATTATCAGTAATACCAGATGTATTAAGACAAATACAGAATGAGTATGGAGCAGAACCTGCTCTGAACTTAGGGATAACATTATTAGGTAATTTTGCCCAGGTATCAGCTATTATATTAGCAAATATAAAAGGGCAGGCAGCAGCAGTGTCCATGTGCCAATGCCTGAGGGATTTCACTCCTTTACAACAGGATGAATTACCTAAAACTTATCAAATACCGCTATGCTGAATTAGGTAGAGACAATTTTGGAGCTAGAGCAACAAAACCTCAACTCATGGGTGGTCCTGAAAAAGATAACACCAAGCAAGCATCGGATTCTTCTAAGAAGAAATGGGACAATAAAAAACAAAAGAATTGAGAGAATAGATGGCAATCCAGGGGTGAGTCTCTTCAACAGGAGCCCTCCGAAAGAAGGTATACGCATAGGAATCGTGATAGCATTAAAAAAACTGACAGGTGTCAGGATACTGTTACTGGTTTATCTCATTCCTTTCAGTGTTCATCAAAAAACTCCAAGAGGGAAGGACGGTCAGAATGCAGACAAGAAGAGTGTACAAAGTCCAGAGACACTCAATAATAATAACATTGTGCAGAAAAAATACAAAACAACACTAGATATCTCAAATGGATTTTTCTGCCAAAATATAGTGCCTGAAAATAGATATTTGACAGCATTCTCAGCGCTGGGTTCTCAGGGTCAATTTTGTAGACTTCCCCTAGGGTATAAGAACAGCCCTGGGTTGTTCTCCGTTAGGGTAACAGAGTTACTTCAGAATTTGGATGAAGAGGCATTGTCCTATGTAGATGATATTTATCTGACGGATGATGATTTTAAGGATCACTTGACCAGGGTGAGCAACATCATTTTGGGATTCGCCTCTGAGGGCTACAAATTCAACTTTAAAAAATCTAAAATAGCCCACCTCAAAGTCCTATTTTGGAATATGAGCTTTCAAGTGAAGTGAAAAGCCTGCCAGCTAACTTTTTAGAAAAGTGTGCGCTGGTCCAACCTCTTAAATTGTTGAAAAATTTACAATCCATATCGGGATTCCTACATTTTGGCAGAAAATATATTTTAGATTACGCTGAAAAAGTAAAACCTTTCAATGACCTAATAAGACCTGATTTTTCAGTTAGGCATTGGACACAGGAACACACCGATATCCTTTGTTCACTACAAGCGGAGATGATAGCTCCCAAACACTTACACACAGGCGTCAACATCACAAATTTGGTGATCTGTGTTATAGCTGGTCATTCTAAGTATACTTACCTAACCTTCAAAGAAGGCGAAACTGTACCCATAGATTACAAATCACACTTTTACAAAAATGCTGAAATGCGTTTTGCTGTAACAGAAAAAATTCTGACAACAGTACAGACCACTGTATTGAGAGAAAGAGCACTGATCAGGGGAAACGTATAATCGTCCGAACTCCAGTACCGGCCTTAGAGGCTGTTATAAAAGCAAGCATTCCGAATGTTAAAGCTTTACATCCAAGATAGCTACAATGGGCTAATTCACTCACTGCAACAGATGTAGATTGCAAATTTTACTCTACTCTAAAAACACAGGCATTCCTGTAATATAGACAAGAATATCCTCTCCCAAACGAAATAATGCCTCTAGATCAGTATGAATACATTATTTACACTGATGATTCTGCTCAGCCGGCCATAGGAAGTAAACACCAATACAGCACCGTGTGGTATTGTGAAGGGTCGTGTGCTCGAAGGCAAGTTCCATCCTAGCAGTACGAAGACACAGTCTCTAGGAGACTGCACAAAACTAAAAGCCCTGTTACCAGCACTAATAAATACAGATTGAGAATTCCCCACACTGATAGTGTGCGATTCTTTTTACTGTTTCCAGTCATACAATGAGTATCTTAACTACTGGGGTCAGAATGGGTTCAAAGACTCAAAAGTTGGCACAATTAAGCATAAATTGCTATGGGAACCGGTAGCTGAGTTGAAAAACGAACTACAGAGAGCTCACGTGATACACACACTGAGTCATCAACATGATGGTGTTCACGTTGATGGGAATTAATTGGCCGATGAAGCCACAAAAGGGGCAGTACGTACTGCTGACGTAGCTGCATCACTCGTTCTAAAACGAGAATAGAAGGACAGATAATGGTAGCTGTCAATGCTTCACGCAAAAGCAGCACAGCCTTGCCAAAAGGTTTTCCACTCAAGTACTCCTACAAGTTAGATGCAAATAGCATTCCCTATGCTAAAATTCCAGGAGTTGGGGGATAGAGTAATACCAAACATAGATTATCGATTAGGCTTAATACTAGCTGCACATGAGGGTCTAGGTTTTGCACTCGCAGGAGTAACTGCAACGCTTTCTTTATTGATACAACACTATTGGTAGCCAGGGTTAACTAAACAGATGAAGAATTTTGTCTAAATGTGCGACATCTGTCAGCAGATGACGGGTTCCACCGTGGTGCGTCCAGCGCGGAGACACCATTACCAATATCAGACAGACCACTCACTTGTGTCTGTTTGGACCACTAAGGCCCCCTACAATCGGATGGGGCTTGCTAGTATACCTTGGTGGAAGTGGATTCATGCTCCAGATTCCTGTGGGTTTGACCTCAGTGCTCAGCTGACGCTCAAACTGTTATAAAATATTTGCGAGTCTTCGTATGGACATACGCAATTGGCACATTACATTCTAAACATGGCCCACATTTAGCTCTAGGGATTACAAGGACGGTATGGGAAGTTTGGTTGTTGCATTGCGGTACTCCTCTCTGTACCATCCAGAGGGAAATTTGGTCATTGAGAGGAAAAACCAAGACTTAAAGCAATCTTTAACAGCAAGAGTATTAGGTTTGGGTGGTAGTTGGGTCAATCTCCTATACGGGGTCCAGAGATCCCTTAACAATATTCCAAGAAGTTCTCTAGGAGGTGTGTCACTCCTTTCAAAGTCCTAGTTGGGACGAGAATGTGGGTACCTGATCTCGACTATGAAAGCACAGTGGCGGATGAAAAAACATTTGACATCAATAAACGTATGGCTGTTTTACAGGACCTCAATGAATTCTGGGCACTACAAAGCAAAGTGCAAGTAAAATGCACCCCCAGTGGGGAATCAAATCAGTCACGGTAAGACCTGCCTGGATCCCAAAAGTCGGGGATCTGGTCAGAGAAAAGATCGTGGACAAGAAAGAATTTGGGCTATCATACAAAAAGCCTGTATCTGTCCTGACTGTCAAAGCAACAAGAACAGTCTCCATCGATCTGATCAAACCACACTATGTGGTCGATACTGAATAGTAGGTCCCGTGGGCTCCTGGGTAGACGACGCTTTCTTCTCGCTACCATACAGGAAGTTCAGACAGAAAGACTCATACCGTTTAAAGAGTCACGAATACAAGTAATAGAATCTACAGCAGTGAAATGGAACTCATTCCTCTTAAAACAGAACATCAAAACACAAATGAAAAACAAATATCAATGTGGCCTAACACCAATACCAACATAAATATGCCTCTACAAGAGATGTATGCCAATTCAGCAAAACCTGCTAAACTACTAAAACTAGATCAAACTGCATCTGGCTTCTTCATCGATTTTTGTACCTTTTCTCTGGACCTGAAACAACGCCAGCTCCAGTTTTCCGTAAGCAACAAATTTGTGACTTCTACATTTTTCTGAAAAAGACTTACCTAGTATCACCTTGGCTTCAGCTCTGGAGAATAACTGGAGTACTCTTTTTCTGTTCTGGATTGCCCTAGTGACTGTCTTTTGCTTACTCATTAATGGAAACTATCTCCCGAACGCTCTGCAGTATCAAATGTAAACTTGGTCCTGAACCTCATACATCTTCTCATCGTGGACAAAGAGACCTGTCCTTTGTGAACATTCCTGCTGTTCCAATTCCTGATGGTATAGTGTGGAATAGGGTTGGTTATGATGTATTTGGTCCCCCAATGGGATTTTGAAACTGTAAATAATGTGTTGTCTGATATAGAACTTAACTCTGCATTTTCAAGCCTTGAAATGTTAGAGGACACATCTGATTATGACACAATGTATTGTTATCAACATTATGGTAATCTCTTTCTACACAAATTCAGTATCCCACGTAATATTTTACATACCACCAATGGCAACATTGCCAGCACCACTGAAAAGTAGTTTGAGAAGGTTTGCACAGACATTTTCTATTTTTCGGGGTTTTTATACTTCTGACACGACCTCATATTACTATAAGGTTGCACCTACAATTGCACAGAAAAGTATTCTGACTAACACCAAACAGACTTATTTCCCACCTGTCTGAACAGGGTTTCGACTTATGGAAGGACACTATAGACATAAAATCAGTCTGAGGTTCAAAGGAATTGCAAGTTTAAGGAACAGAAGCACTATTTCAAGCATGCCTCATTACACAGCAGATAATATTTCGGAATGACACTGTGCAACAGACTTCATGTCTTAGAATAGCCAAGAGCAAGGATTTGAGCACACCTCAGGTTCCCACACCATCACACGTTGAGGGGTGGCAAAACTGTATATCACATGGAGGAGATACAATAGATGACATCATCCAGTCCAATTCATCAGACCCCAATTAGAATGGATGGTTAGTTAGGCCCACAGACAAAAACTGATGTCAAACAAGATTCAGGGGTACCACCAAAGGGTTTAGTATCCATAGGCCAGACCAACGTATTGTACAAAGAGAACATCCGGGGGTGGTGACATCATACAGTGTTGGGAAGTTATGCCTCGATTAGCTAAAAACCTCAACACTGTCCCAGGTGAAACAGCACTTATCCTTACTCTCAGATGAGGTGGATTAAAGGGATTTTTTATTAGGTCCCCAAAAGCCACATCAGAAACGTTTCTTATACGCTGTCTATAATGAAATCTGAAAATCTCTCAACAGGAAGCTGCGGAGAGACTTCGTGAAATAGATAGAATTATGTTAAAGAAGGCGTTAGCTGTAGTTGACAATAATATGACTACATTAACATCCAGGATCTATTCACTGGGCAACATTTTTTCTTGTGCTATGGATGTACCAGAATAGGATTTGTCCATACTACAGCACGCACAGTCTTAGCTACGTCCCAATATGTTGTTAAGCTGGACACTATAATCATTGTGTTCTGATTATGTGCCTTGGCGATTTATCAACAGTACGTTCTTCTTCTCTGCATACAATCTAACTAAAAAACAGATAGCAATGGCATAAAGGGGACTAATATATACAATGCTGCACATTGAAAATCTGGACCAGTTACCTTTCATTGTGGCAGAGTCACTATCCACAGAATAATTAATCCATGGCCATATAACATTACCGGTCACAACTTTCCAGTTCAGTATTGCCTAGAACAACAACAGGCAGGCAGATATGAAGCGATGGGTAAGGAATTCATCAAGGGATCTTGGGAATTGCCATACAGATTTTGATGCAGGAGTGGGGACATGGAAGTGTTTCTAAGCTATACAAACTGCGATAACGCTTTAAGTGGATATCTCATATGCCAGGATATCATGCTTCACGGGGCCTGTATGGTTCAGTTGCAAACTTATCCTGTCACTTGAAAGGGTTCCCGCCTGCCGTGATTAATCCGGTATTCAAGTTGTTCTCAAATGGGAGTTACTTGATGCTGAATGATCAAGGTTGTTGTGGGATGCTTCCGGACATCGCATGTCTTGTCACTGCAAACTACAGGGTTACTTGTTGTAAGCAAGTATTGTTTCATTTATACGGTTTGATACTCTGAGCAGAAAGAAAGCCATGCTTTTACAGGAAACCGTGCCCTTAATATGTGCCCGAGAAACTTCAGGTCACAAGGTCCTCCGCTGAGATACAGGCACTAGTACAAACAAACTTCCCTTTCCATTTCACAGAAATGGTACAGCGTATCTTTAACATGTCTGAAATGAGAGGTAGAGTACACCTATTTAAGACCATAGGGTCTGGACTGTTAAGCACATTTCAGACGGTCTCGTTGTTATTCCCAACTTCATACACTCCGTATTCAGAAGCATTTTTGGAAGGCTTCTGCTGATCCTGTTCCTAATAGCAGGAATATTGATTGTCATTTTTTCTGCTACGCAATGGACATCCCAGTCACCAAGGAGATGGAAAAAACGCTCTTGGAGCAAATCTACTGTGATCACATGATACTCCATCTGGGCACACATCGCCTCCGTGAACTGAGCTAGTCTTGGTTCCTGTCGATTAGACCAGTCTGGACTGACTGTGTCCTGCCTGCCCTCCGATACCTGTTATGCGGACAAGAATGCGTGTTGGATCTCTGTCTAACACTTCCATCGGTTGCGCCAACTGACCTTGATGCTTTACTGGATCCTATAACGGCCCATGTTCTGCTGTGTCCTCAGCGTATTCCCATGTTGATGTCTACATTCTTAGAGCCACCACAGGATGCTTCAGCTCCTGTTGGATTAGATACCGGCTCCTCTACAAATACTCAGGCCTTGGATGTCACACAGGCTTCCCTAGCGTTGGCTGTGGATAATACAGAAGATCATCTGTGCTCAATTGACCTGATCTGTGAGGTGTTGCAGGGATCGTCGTCTGCGAGGGCAGGCAACAGTGATGTTGCGTCTCCCAGTCAGGACACATAAACATGTGGCTCATCGTGTGCTGGGAAAAAGTTGTCCTTTTTTCAAAACAACCAAATTTTGAATTTTTAACAATAGAAACTTTTTGCTGAGCTGCATGGATATTATTTTTAGCATTTATAAAAAAAAACATTTTTAAGTAATATTTTTTATGGATTTATTAGTTGTATGCGTACAACACCTAGAAGTATGTTGGAAGTTTTAATACTTCATTCAGTTGGATAGGTGTTATGTTCCATATAGGTACCCCAAGATAGGCTCAGGTAGCAAACTAACCTTTCACCTATATTCTCCCCCTACCAATACACTACATAACAATTCTTGGGACTGAACTTCTACCTAGTTATGGTACTGCTTACAGGATGTGGGGTTTTACCTGAAAACTAACCTCATCCATTATGCATGAGGATTCTTGGAAACTCAGCAGGACTACCATCTCCTGCATACTAACTATGTATAAGGGTCATTCCTTCCGTCATCCTAAGTCCGACATGACACAGCAAGGTAGAGCCCCTGAGGGTACCACTTTGGGTATATAAACACCATATCTTTTTGAGGCATACAGAGGAGAAAAAGGACTTCCATGCTGACACACGGACACGAGACGCTGAGGTTCCAGCGCGCAGATACTCCAGCTTGCAGTGGTCTGACATACCTCGCGGAGTGTCCATCTTGAGACCAAGACGGGGTCTCACAGTCGCTCATATCAGTTAATTGGGTTGACTTTATCCTAGAGGGATTCTTGTCTCAACACCTACATATATGCTAGGTACACTTAGGTACATCTAGTTAGGGTCACATCGTAGGAGTATGCATTTTTACTGTTATGTATTTGAATTCCTGCCTGTATTAGTGCTTTTTGTTTTATCAATTTAATTAAATTTTATATTAATTCTTAAATGTTTAGTATATTTGTATTGCAATTCTTTCCATTTTTTTTTTTAAATACAAATAATTTTTTTATTTTATTTTTATTCAAAAAGCTACATAAAAAAATCAATTTTGCCTTGGTCTATCTATCCATTCATCTACCATAGGCGCAGAGCCGCACAACAGCATTCAGATTTTTTAGCTATAATTCCATTTCCTTCTGGACACCCTGGCTGAGGTGCACTGCAGACACGTCAGCATCATTCATTTTTTTAATGATTATTCCAATTCCCCCCTGGATCACATTGCCTGTCATAGGCACACACTAACCTCCATTTTTTAAAAGATAATTCCATTTACCCATGGAGTTCCCTGAGTGCCACAGGTGTCTTCTTTAAAATATATGGACATAAAGTAAAGAGCTCTATTTGCATATTGTGTGCTATCCTGATGGGGCATTACATTTTATGATATGGTGGTGTGGTTTGACTTTAAAGTGATTATATTACCTAAGTAGCCAACCACACTAATTCTGCCTTTGTGTGCACTAAAACTTCAACAATGACACATATCACTAAATGTTTTTCTTGCTATTGCTTTTAGGTGCACAAGAGAAGAAGAGACATCACCTGCAGAACTGCCACACAGAAGGCCTGTACAGTGACAACACACGTCAGTCCTCCTATCTGTTCCACTTGTACAGCTTAGTGCCACTGCCAACTGAGAGCTTTACAATGGCCCCAAAGAAAGTTTCTAACAAGAAAGTGGTCAGTGAGAAAACCTTTGTCGGACAACGTTGTGTGTCTGCTGCATCAGCCTGCGGGGAGCAAACTGGTAGTTGCACTCCCGAATCAACAGCCCCATCCCAACATAAGCTGAAGAAAATGTCTGTCAGTAAGGCAGTTACTGCAATCATAGTGACGCTGACGAGCAGTGACATTGAATTGGATTTGTCCTTTACTGTAAAGTAGTACCCAATCATTTCAGGAAACAAAGGTAAATGGACAGCAGCCGCAGCCAGCAATAGTATATCTTACTGATGTTGGAGCAGAACTGGATGTCAAGCATCCTACCAAGCAAGAACCTCATCATTGGCTCCCAGACCTCCAGCAAGGAAAGGAAGGGTACTACTCCACCATCTTCTTCAATCACTACTTTTGATGACGATGAAAGGGTTGAGACGTGGACCCCGTCAGAGTCATGGAGATGCCAGGAGAGTCAATGGAAATGAAAAGTTCCTGAAAGCCTTACAATTATGGAAGGGGATGATGAGGAGGATGATGACGATTAGCTTGTCATTGTGGAAGGTGATACAGAAGAGTCTGACATTTCAAATCAACCTGCTCCGATGGATGTGGCTCAGGTAGCACCGCCATCTCCCATATTTGCAAAGCTTCAGCTGAGACCTGCACTAACTACTATCTCAGTAGAGGTATGCACTGCAAAGAGGCATTTGACGACACACCCACCAACCTCTAATTTGCCTTCAGGCTTTGGCAGTGGCCAGGTAAAAAAGTACTCCTCCCCAGTTGAGATGAGGAGAACATTACGATATGCACCATTTGCAAAACAAGTGTTTGTCATGGAAAGCCTGGTTCACATTATGGTACTGAAGGCCATATACGACCAAGAGAAAAAGACATCATGCAATCAGGTAGGAGGAGCACCTTAAAAAAATAGCTGAATGTGTTTGTGGTGCTGAAAGTAAGGTGAGCTGGGTAACATCAGCGTCCAATCACAGTGGGAGGTGATGATGACGAAGAAGAAGACAACATCAATATGCAAATCAACCCTGTCCCAAGCAGTGTGCCAGCAGAATCACCCCCTCAGCAACTTCCTAATGGTACAAGACTCAGAGTCAGATGGCAATATCACAGCATAAACGGACTGCCCCACTACAATGTGCACTGAGTCTACCACCACTTACTTACTTCTCAAAATTCACCTTTGTCAGTGGCCCCAGAAAAGAAGAAAACAATACAGGCTACTATTACAGGCATGTTTAGGCAGGAGGGGCCCTATGGCCGCAAACACCCAATGGCATACTTGTACAACAGGAAGCTAGCACAATTGTTAGCATTGAACCTCCTGCCTTTTTCTTTTGTGGACGGAGTGGGATTCTTAGAATTAGTAGCAGCCATCTGCCCGAAATAGAAGGTTCCGGGTCAGACCTATTTTGCCAGAGTTGTTGTTCCAGCACTGCATCACAACGTGCTGTAATTGGTTGGACACGCTTTGCAGCAAAGTGTTGTTCACACTATCTACCTGTTGACAGACATGTGGATTAGTTGTCAGGTGACTGATTACATGTGCATCACTGCACACAGGGTCACTTTTGTGGGGATTAAGCAAAAGATATCTTCAGGTCTTGGCCCTGAAAAAGGTTTTAAGAGCATTCAGTGGCATTCAACAGTGGCCATGCTCACCATGGAGTAATCACATGCAGCTGTTAACATCATGGAAAAATTTAACAGCAAGGTGAATGAATGGCTATGACCCAGAGGTCTCAGAATTGGATTTGTTGCCACAGACAATGACAGTTACATAGTCAAAGCCTTGCAAGACAGTAGCCTTTTCAGGGTCCTGTGTTTGGCCCATTGCATCAACCTGGCGATGCAAGACTTTCTCAAAAAAGAAGACATAGTCAGCAACATACTGACCACCTGCAGAAGAGTCTGTACTATTTAGCCATTCTTTTAAAGCCTGGAAGTAGATGCGGATTATTCAGCCTGCTAATAATCTACCAGTTGAAGCCATGATACAGGAGGTGCCAACACATTGGAACTGAACCTATTACATGTTGCAACATCTGTTTGAGCAGTTCAAACAGATTAATGGCCATTTAAGTCAAAGAGAATGGGTTGCAGTTAGGAAAGCTATGACCAAAGATGCAGAGAGAGGGGCCTAGTCAAATGCCTGATAAATATGTTCCTCCCTTTTTTCAGGTTTTCACACAGAAAGTTAGCAATTAGGACAGTGCGATGGGCCAAGCTATCCCATTGTTGCATCTGCTACAGGACCAGCTAAGGAAGGTGTCTGAAAGGTTTGCCCTTGCAGATGTGAATGAAAACACAGAAGTGCAACCCATGGTTGAGAGCTTACTCTTTCAATTGACTTCCAATGCAAGGCTGCAAGACGCATCATCTCGTCCACACAGTACATCTGTGCCACACTACTTGATCCATGGTACAAACAAATTGCACCAACTTTCATTCCTTTTTCTGAAGGGGATGTTTCAAACTACAAAATGTCTATTGTTGAGGAAGTCAGAGACCTAGAAGAACAATGGATGGAACCCCGCAGTTCTGGGATGCCCCCTTCAACTTCCAGAGAGGGCAGTCTTGTCTCACAGCAACCAAAAACACTATTAACCAGAACACAGGCAATAACAGCAGCAGAAGGACTGGACCCAACCTCTGCATTGTATCGGTATCAATTGATAGGGCTTAAGTCCAGTGCAGAGGCAATGGCAAAAGAGGTCAAGCTGGTGGCAGCACCAATAACCACCCAGGGGATGTTACAGGAGTATCTGGATGATCACAAAGAGGTCTATGTAGATCGAAACCCATTGATGTATTAGTATAGGGAGATGCGCCATTGGCCAGGGCACAGGAGGCTGGCAATAAATGATCTTGCTTGTTCTGAAGCCAGTGTGTCTGCTGAGCATGTGTTCAGTGCAGCTAGTGCAGTTGTTACAGTGAGAGGAACCAGTCTCTCCCCTAAAACCGTGGAGAGATTGACCATGATTAAAATTAATCAACATTTCATACCACTCAATTACACAATTCCTGAAAAAGCATAGGAGGAGGAGGAGGAGGATTGGTCATTGTCAAGTGTAAGGGCTGACCAACTTCTGGGTGATCTGAAAATCAAAGAGAGGAGGTAGAAGGGACTTGTTCTCCAAAACGTTGTACTAGAAAACACAGAGAGTCACGCCGCCCTTAAATGACTCATTTATTTCGCCTTCAGGAGTTCTAGAAGGTAGAAAACTTTCTTTAATTAACCCTCACCCACCAAGTTTACTCTGTGGTGGCATGCTTTAACTTTGGGTTTTTCCCATCTCGCTGCTGAAAGGGGCGTGCTGTGACCTACAGATACATGGGAGCACTGATAGTCTTTGGGTAATCCAGATGAAAAAGGTTAGCGTGGGGGGGTTGATTTTGAGAGACTAAAAATACCTGGCTAGTAGGCAAAACTACTATTTATTTGGACCTCTATCGGTATGATTAAAAAGTGTGGAAAAGTGGAGACTCAAGAGGGTAATGTCTTTGAGTCTCACTGGTCTACATGTTTCTAGCCCTACCCCAAGGCTATTCTTCAGGACCAAGGAAAAGTACTCCCTGATATCACTCCTGTTGGCACATAGTTCACTCCATGCTCATTTAAAAACAAACAGTAAATACTGACATATACAGCACCTAGTCAGCGATGTCTTTTGAAAATCTGCAAAGGTATATGAAGGGGAAGAAAGCGTTAATAAGGCATGGCCCATTGGCCAAGTTATATCTGTTATGCTGTAAAATATTTCACCGTTGTAGATTGTCTGATATATTTTTCTGGTACATTAAGTAAGCACTTTTAGTGATGCGTAAAACCGTACAATACAGAAACATATACAAACATAGAACATAAAACACATACTTCTGTTTCTCTTATATGGCAGAAAAAAACATATATGTTGTTAGCCCTGATGAGGCACCATGAGTCCAAAACGAGTGAAGGGACACCTGTAGACCCACTCCGTATAAAGTGAAAAAGGCAGTTCTGCTGTAAACGTATCTGGGAGAATGTGTGAAAGAGGAAAGAGGCTCATTTGTGAGTACTTCATCATGGCTGCTCCCTTGCTAAGGGACCTGCGCCCATCCGTGGCTCCGAGGATGCAGGCGTTTTGGACTCATGGTGCCTCATCTGGGCTAACAAAATGTATGTCGCAGCATGCCAGTTCCGCAGCGGGACGAGAAGAACCCAATATTGAAGCATGCCGCCAATGAGTAACCCTGGTGGGTGAGGATTATTTAAAGAAATGTTTCTACCTTACAGTAGTCGTGAAGGGGAAGAAAATTAGCCACCTAAGGACGGAGTGACTCCCTGTGTTTTCTAGTATGACTTTTTGGAGGTTGAGTCCCTCCTACTTCCTCTACCTCCTCTCTTTGATATTTAAGATACCTAAGGCAGCGCACAGCTGTGGGAGGTTTCTCAAAATTTTTATCACAACATAGTTACACACACATATCTTCTGTCCATCAGCTTCCTATTCACATATCTACTTTATTGTGCAGTTGAGGGATGGGCGAAATCACTAGCTTTACTTTCTCGGCCGAGGAAGTGGAGAGAATCTTGACAACTACATCACCATTTGAGGGTGCAGGGATTGTGGAACTTGTTCTAGTCAACAAAGACTGGGATGAACTTACTGAGCGTAAGAGAATACAATTCAAAACCATGATAGAGGGATTCATGTTGACGGAGTATTTACATGCTAGTGCGGCGCCACAGGGCCTACTAGTAAGGAACGAACCTTTCATCTTTCAGCATGAAAGAACCTTTAAGAAAGACTGGTCTCTCAACTTTTGGCATTGCACAAGAGATTGGCGGATTTTAATTATGAAAACAGCTATACGTCTCTTTTTAAGAACTAAACTTAGAAATCCAGATTATTGAGGTTATACTAAAAACGTACCAGTCAAGTATGACTACAGACGTTCCTTTCTCCTGTTTTAGACTCATAGTGCCTTATCAGGGCTAACAACATGTATGTTTTTTCTGACATATAAGACAAACAGAAGTGTGTATTTTCAGCTCTATGTTTGTATATGTGTTCGTATTGTACGGTTTTATGCATCAGTAGAAGTGCTCACTTAATGTACTAGAAAAATATATCACACAGTCCACAATTTTTAAGTATTTTACAGCATAACAGATCTAACTTGGCCAACGTGCCATGTCTTATTAACTCTCTTCCGCTTCATATACCTTTGCAGATTTTCAAAATACAGTAGCTAGTGGAACATTACATTTATTGCAGATTTATGCTGCCCCACCAGTCACATATATTGCCGGATTGCAGTTGGACCAGTGTGCAATTAAGAAACCTCCACAATTCCTTCATGACATTTGAGATGATGCCTGCCTGGCAGGCCTATCCTATTTTGCATCACTTAGGGGCCGATTCTGATCCGAGTCAGAAGGGCACCGAACGCGATCCGGAGGGAAAAACTACGAGCCGGATGCGTGTTTTCCGCCCGACTCGTACAGCTGTACGAGCAAGCAACTACGATGCGAGCTACATGAAATTCACCGACCGAGTCTTTTCCGGGTCCGCACCGCTCCTACGTCTTGATCGTAAGCTAACCGTGGCGTGCAATGGATGCGATTCACGACCGAGCCAGTACGATGCACGCGTCGGACAGCCTGTGCGAGCCGGAGTGTCCGGCTTGCAAATCGTTCGGGTGGTTGCCTTTGGGGGTCCGCGTCGGACCCCCTGTCACCTGCAGCCCTACGACTCGGACACAGGGGGAGACCCAAGGGTCCCCCAACACAGGCATGTACGGTGCGGATGGCACTGACCCGTACTCACTGTAGGGGTCACACTTGTCCGCGACGTACCCATTCAGTCAATGGGAGCCCATGTACGCGTCGTACGACCGGCTCCCATTGGCTTCTAAGGGAGTCCGACCAAACCGAGTCCGACAGCATACGGCCGCATCGTACTCGCTCGGACTCCAGCTCGGTCGGAAAACACTCCAGATCCGGCTCGGTCGGAGTGCTTTCCGACCCGGATCAGAATCGGCACCTTAGTAGGACTGCCCCAGAAGATCATTGATTTACAAGAGTGCCAATACCAAATTCCATTGTGTTGCCTGCGTCAAAGATGCAATTGTGTACCTACTACCTAACCTTCCTGTGCTTGGATTGGAAACTATTGCAGCAGCGAGTGAGTGACTGTGAGTGATGATTGATGATTCATGAGGTAGCAGACAGTGAGGGTGGGGGTTCAACTGTAATTTGTAAACTTGATTGAGATGATTTGCAAAGTTTGGGGCCTGAATGATTGGTAATTATTTTTCGTGGAGGTGATATGCCTTTCAAAATTCCTTCCGCAAATTAACCTGTATGGTCCACTCCTAAGATCCTTCTTGTTTTCATCACCTAGAAGGGCTTCCCCAGAAAATAATTTGATTTACAAGGCAGCGAAATTCCAATCTGTTGATTGCATCACACAGGAGATCCTATATCTAGCACCGTGATAGGATTGGAACAGATAACTATTTCACCCATGAGAGATATATTATTGAGTGATTGTGAGTGATGATTAATGATTCATGTGGTGGCAGACAGTGAGGGAGAGTGTTCAACTGTAATACTGTAATTTGTAAACTTGATTGAGATGATTTGCAATGTATGGGGCTGAATGTTGGGTGATATTTTTTCCTGGAGGTGATTGGCCCTTTCACACTTTGCCAAATTTACTTGCCGGGTCCACTCCTTTCTTCTGGTTTTTTAGGGTCCAGACCAGTCACTTTAGCTAACATACACAAACCTATACACAATACTTCAATTCTCTTTCTGTACTTGATCTTCAACAGCAGGGCACTACACACCTATCTCACTCAGGTCAGGAATGCAACAGAGTTAGAGAGAGTCAGGAGGAGGAATTTGTTTTTTTTTTCTTTTACAGGACTTTCAGGTAACTAAACAGACACTTTGAGTGGAGAAATAAAACTAAATTACTTCTCATGAATGAGTAAGGCATTACGCACTGTAGAATGCAAGATTTTGTGCTAATTTAATGGACACATGCTTGCCAGTACTTGAGGTTCTTTGCTATTGTTTCCAGTGGCCATGCTCTTCTCCAAATACCTTTCACTTTCTACCCTGACTCCGAAGAGGCAGATGAATAATAAATAAGATACTACATCACAAATTTCACACAGAAAATGCATATATTATTATCCTGTCTGTTGTCTGCCATAAGTAGATGGTGGGGAAAACAATGCACTGCACTACAGGGAAAGGAGCACGCTCCATAGACTGTTTTTGGCATGTTCGTCACAGAGTCTCCGTTATGCTAAATGTGAAATCAAATCAGTCACTTAGTCCTACTTTACTCACTGGCCTCACCCTCCACCACAAATTATTTCCAACAAGTTTATTTGCTGGGCAATAAGGAACTTGACTTACTCTACTGCAGGGTTGGTAGAGCTTTTGCGATAGAATAAAGGGGTGTCACTGATCACCGATTTGTCCTGTGCCTAAGCTTTGGCTTAGTCAGTCACTGTAATAGACAAAAGTCTAAAGGGAAAAATCTGAACAGGCATAAAATAAATTTGCTATGGGAAACCATGAAATATATTTTGGAATCACTGCACATGGCCATAAAAATGTGGCACATGCCAAGAATTAATTTTTTCAATTTTTGGTAGGCTGGACTGAAGAACTTAGGAAAGAATAAAGGAGTGAAGTACTAAAAGGTGACTGAGTAGGCGAAGAGAAACACACCTTGTTTCCACCTTGTTTTCCACTTTGGTCATAGGTGGCGAAACGCCATGGGCAGGGAGGGGGGTGATGAATGATGGTGGGTTGGATACATATTTGCCTCGCTTAACAAATACAGTGAGTCAAGGGATGAGAACACCAATTGACATACCCCGACTTTGAACCATAGGTTTAATTATCATAATGATAAAACAAAGTAAGCGAGGTAGGTGACCACCATGCACATCACCAGAAGACCTTGTTTATTCATCCAGGCAATTATTCAATCATCCTTTTGTTCTTCCTACTATATTCACTCATAGCCAAATGAATTAAGCTTGACTTTTTCTCATCCAGTCTTTCACCAAAATTTTCAATCCATTATCCATCCATTCAGTATCCATACTTTCTTTCAATCGCCCTTTTACCTATCCATCAATTTACCCATTACTCACTCATGTATCCTTTTATCCACCCACGCATCCTTTCCTTTCACTCATATACCATTTTATCCATCCATTATTTTAACCTTCCGTTCTTTCCCGTTTCCATCAAGCCATCATTTTTTGCGTACATTATGTGAACTTTTGCTAAGTTGCAAATAAAAGAAGCCATAACTCAACCACCGCTGTAGCTGGTAAATCGGGGGGTTCACGATCACGAGCGAGTCATGAAGACACCATTGTAGCTAGTGAATATAATAGCAATTGCCAATAAGCAAGCAGTGTGACTCAACATCACCCATCCCTGCTGCCACTTCTCCCCCTCCAACCGAATCTCCTCCTCCTGCTGTGACACTTGAGCCGACGGCACTGTGTGTGGCTAGAAAAAAAAATATACTTTTTTTACATGCCCGATACGCCTCCCCTTAATTATTTTAATGAAAACAATATGACCACAATACATCACTACAGTCTGGTTAGCACTGCAGTATCTTCTATTAAAAATATCACTCTGGGCATTTGGTTGGCTCACAAAGTTAGAAAAGCCAGGAAGTCAAGCCAATCAAACCATTGTCATAATCGAGGGGCAGAGCTATAGCCTATGATGATGATGACTATGAGTCATTGAAGCCCCACAAAGTGGTGGAATAATAATCGTCAATGAAAGACATATGGTGTTGGTTGGCAAATGCAATGGGCCCGCATCCTTTCTAGCCATGCTGCACTGTCATGGGAACTGCTAGAATACTATACACTGTATAAAGAAATTACACAGCACAACATTGGGTGTTGGGTGACTGTCCCCAACCGAGGCCACTCTCTTGTTAACTGTTAGATTATGAGCAAAAAAAAAGAAAGCGCTCTCAACAAACATGCATGGTGAATATTATTTATAATACAAGCTTACTTGGGTCTGCAATCTTCACAATCGGCAGCAGAGTACCAAAAATCTGTTCTTTGTCTTACAGTACCACAAGATATATAGGGAGAGGGAAAGATGAACAAAGAAGAAGAAAACTACAGACTGGTACCTACCGTAAAATGTCAGCTACCAAAAAAAGCCCATAAAATAAGGAAAAAAGAGATAATGCAGGGATAACAGGATTGGATAGGGGAGGTGGTAAAAAGTAAATAATAATAATAAATAATAGGAGGACTTACTGGACTGAGCAGAGCCCTCAGCAGTGGTGCTGTTAATCGGCGTCTCCTCTGCTCTTTCTGCACCCGCCTGTGCGCTGCCCCTCTTCTTGCCCTTGCGTGCTGATGTAAGAAAGAAATAAGATAACAAAATAGATTAGTGGTACAGTTATTCTCCATAAAGTTATTATGACAAGCAAATGGAATAACAGTGTTCTTCTCTAAATTAGATTGCCTATAGTACTAGTATCGACTATCGATGAATTGCCCATACTAGTCCTAAAATCCCATTTCCAAATTTCCTTAACAAAAACTACATTTGTAACTAATGCATTACAATGAAGGATCTTTGATTCTATTCTCATTTCTCAACCCCCTTGATGGACCAACTCAGTCTCCCTATCTTGCAATGTATACTACACATCACTGTGAAATTGCTTGTAACTGTACGCGATACATAAAGAAAGTCCCTGCTCTTCAAGGGTGCTGTAAAGAAAAAAGAAGGAAGGAAGGAATAGGAAAGTAAATGGAAAAATAAACAAAAATACAGAGGCACGAAAAAACACACAAAAATGAAAAAACATAAAATACACAGACACAAAAACACACATGAATACAATAAATAAAATGAGGGGTAGAATAATTAGGTGGAAGATTAAAAAGATTAAGAAGGGATTGAAAAACAGGTTCAGCACCATAAACAGAGAAGGAAAACAAGCTGGCCACGTGCATGCAAAACGTGTGGTGCTGTTCATGTGAAATTTTGAATTTGAGGACTTACTCTGCATTGCTTTTGATGGTAACACGCAAAGTGAATGGGTGTCACTGAACTCTGTGTAGTGGGGCGGAGTTTTGTAACCACTTCGCTGAGTTTCGCATAGCACGACTCCACAATCTCCGCCTAGGTCTAGTTACCAGCCAAGTCCTCTGCACAGCTTCTTAGTCACGAAGAACCAGAACTGATGACTCCACAATGCAGACTGTCCTCGGGTAGATGCAGTACAGCAATCTTCTTTCTGCAACAGTCAGTTTCTCCTTCTTCAGCCAGTTTACAGCTCTCCTTCCAGGTGTCATACCTAGGTTACCCCCACCCCAGAATGGAGCTAGCAATCAAACCCCTGACTCTGGAGCTTAAGCAATTTGTACCATGCTGTGGTGTGGGTTTCCACACTGGTCAATGAGAATACTGGTGCCTTGACAGTTTGTACCCAGCATTTCTCCTAATTTTGAAGTCATAGATGCAGAGAGCCATTTCTTAATCTGGTTTTAGGCAGTTCCTGTAATTTGTTTATTATCCCCAGAATGGAAGCCTAAAGTATTTTGTCATTCAAACTTGGCAGGAAAAGGGAGTGGAGTGGGTGTGCTATGACAGTGAAAGGCATAAAATAGAGAGAGGCTCACAGACTCACCTACAGCACAAACCTGTCTGCAACAACACCTCTGGGGATGAATGAAGCAAGAAGGGAGCAGGAATTGACCCTACGATTTAGCTATGTATTCTTCTTTGTTTCATAGAAACGTTCCCATTTCAAAGTATTTTCCTACAATCTACATCCCAATCTGACAGGTTCTCTCCATCCTCCATCTGATATACCATCCACACAGAGGAGATCCAACATGTATTGCAGTCCCCAAACAGTAAAGCACATGATACACATTTTATGGACATGCTCAGTGCATATGAAGTCTCTCTACCTGACCACGGTAACCTACTCAGAGCATCTTATTCTAGCTGAGACCAGACAGCAGGTCTTATACTAATAGGCGGGCACCAGAGACACAACTCATAATCCAAATTTAACAGTTCTTGCAGTGTGGGAGACTGCAGTGGGGAGGTTCACACCTCATCAGAGATCAACAATCAAATCTCTTGGTCCACGATCTACAAAGTTGTCATGCAATGCAGCCCACAAACCAAAGTTACTGTGCTGTGTGAGAAGGAGCGAGAAGGGCAGTGCCAGTGCTTTTAAAATATGCAGTGACCTCCTCTCTCCATAGTGCTGGTGCACAATAAGGCTGTGCAGCATCCCACATACACATTTGAGCCATTAGGCAAAGGTGACTGCATCGTGTCTAGCATAGATTTTGTACTGAAAGAGTGACCTTCCAGTACAAAATATTATCCCTAGACTAACTTTATAAAGTTACCCACTTTGCATGTATGCTGTACATTGCAGAACACATACAAAGTCAAAAAAGTTAAGAGAAATAATAACATGTCTCCTTTTTATGCCTCCCTCAAAGAGGTGTTAGTTTTGTGGTGCAAAACCCTGTCTACTATTATTAGTAAAATAGGTTTTTGGGTTAAACATCATGGGTGGTTGCATGGGAACATCCATGTGCCACCCATTAAACGCCCCCTGAGACAAAGTAATAGCAGCCCAAAACACTGCTCTGTGTTATTTTCAGGCACCATTCTAACACATATTGCGCTGGAAAGTAAATTCCAAGCAGACATCTTCTGTTGGTTTGCATCACTTTTGTGACATAAATCAGGAACAAAGGGGCAGATTTGCAAGCCCCTTGCGCCACCCGTACATCACTTTTCCCATGTTAAAAATGAGGCAAAAGTGGCGCAAAATGTTTTTAAATCTGCCCACCAGAATTTTCATAGGTTAGGACCCATTTTTCTAACATCATATGATTTGTCCTTGTAATGGCACAGCTGAACTAAACCAACGCAATTATATGTGACTGGAGTAATTTCAAATCAAACCAAGTATTTAAAGATAGTACTTTTACGTCATTAAAATAATCACACAAGACTGCTTGCGTTGTAAACAATACACTACGTTAGGGCCACTCTTAAAGTTTTTGCTGTTCTAGAAATCAAATGTGCCCAGTCTCTTCTTAGTACTCACATACAAGTGTCTGCACCCATAACACACACAAGTAAATACACTGCCATTTCTGCTTATTGTGAGTCAAGTGTATCTCTTTCACACAGAAAGGAATAATAGAGCTCAGAACTAAATGAACATGAATGCATTTTTAGAACAAAGGACACGTTCCCTTGCTTAGAAAAGTTAATAAATGCACTTTTCACTGTCAGTGGGTAAATATAAAGTTCTGCTTGTTTTTTTAAATAATACTATTGTCAGTTATGAGTGAAAGACGGCACACAAAACGATTTGATTAAAAATATAAGAAGGAACTTTGGGGCATATTTACAAGCCCCTATCGCCACCACCACTTCTAGTGATGTTTTGGTGGTGATAGGAGATTTGCCTTACTTACAAGGCAGTGTTAACTTAACGTGGCGTAACGCTGCCTTGTAACTAAGGCCCCCTTTCATGCTACACTTAGTGTCAAAGGGGCGGGCACCCCAACACCCATTGATTTTGACGCTGCCCCTTATTTACAAGAGCAGGGTAAATAGTAGGCAGTGCCAAAATTAGGACCAGAGAAACCCCGGTCTTAAACGGGCAAAACAAGGAGAAATGCTTTATCTCTCCTAGTTTTTGCTGTGTGCAGCACACATAGAAACTTCAAAATGCCAATAATTGTTTATGTGCAGGAAGGTCCCCCTTCCTGCACATAAACAATCATTTTGAAAAAATGCTGTTTTGCAACTTCTTTGTGTGCTGTACTAAGCAGTACACATAGAAGTTACAAAACTGCATTTAAAAATTGTTTATTTGCAGGACGGTCCCACTTCCTGCACATAAACAGTCTTTAAATGCCGTTTGAAGCAATGGTCACTTTGGTGCAAGAGTGCCAGCGTTGACGCTTGGCAGCTAAAGTTAGCGCCAGCGCAGGAGGGAACACAGGGCTGTATTTCTAAAGTGACAAACCTGTTGTTAGCCTTCTTGGCTTAACGACACGCTTCGCCACTTTATTGGAAATATGCCCCTTACTGACAGCACACTGAATGCTGCTACTGAGCTGCATATAGGTGCCTCAAGAATAGTCTTCCACATGTCTGATATGTATTGTCATATGAATTTGTCTACATCAGCTTTTTCAGATAGAATATTACACTTAACATGTGAAAGTATTCACAAAATAAATTGAAAAACCTCAATATACATTTTTATAAAAACACGTCTTTCGCAATAGAAATCTCTTTCTGAAGCTCAATAGGAGAAAAGAATCAACAGTATAATTTGGATTATATATCAACATAAATGTAAGAAAAAAGTCTGTTGTTTCAAATGGCTACAATATATAATGTAAATACATGCAATTTACAAGTTAAACAATCTACTTAAACAATTACCCAAAAGTAACCAATTTTGCGTTACTCTCAGCTCTGTTTAGATCCCTATATATTTTATACCTTCCAAAGTTCTGTTTGTTTTGAATTGAATTTTAAACTTTATGTGTTCTTAAAAGAAAGTCGTCAGCATGCTGATCACAGTTACGTATTCATTAAGAAACAGTGACCCTGTCAAATTTGCAATCATACTAGAGTCAAACTGGTACCTCTGTTGCAGAGATTCTGCATAGACACAGAACTATGTTTAGGACCATAGAAGTAGTAGGCAGGGACTGAGTCATCCTATCACCTTAGTACCTATGTGCCCAGGACGACTAGCTATAATGTCTCACTTGCTCTCCTACTCACCCGCAGAGGAACAAGGGATTAGACACTCCAGAACACAACCCTCCCAACTCTCTTGGGAATCGCGGTTACAGGAGACACCCTTTCACTCTCACACTCGTACTAGTCCACAATAAGATCTGATAGAGACACAAGAAAAGTTTAAAATGTTTATTTCAACTATCGTGCTTTAGTATGCAGTATATTAAGTAAGAAAATGCCTAACACAAATACGATCAGCATAGTAACTAGTCCATAAGTAATAAAAGGATCTCTCAAGATAGGGTAGCCTAACCCACCTCCCCTTCTACAGAAGCAAAATGATTATATATCAGAAGATCTCTGGGTGTTGACAGCAGACCCTGTACCTTAGCATACACAGATGAAAGTTCTACATCTCAGGTGCTGTCACAATCTCTTCCCTGGAAAGATCCCTCTCTAAGTGTGTGTTACCTATCCGTGTATACCTATATGACAAAAGTATGTGTTCCCAAACAACAGCTGCATTTGCATGTTTTGCATAGGTGCTAGAGCCGGACCTGGACAAAATAACAAGGGGCATTGTTATTTGACTTTGTCTATGGCAGTGGTTCCCAAACTGGGGTCCGGGGACCCCCAGGGGTCCGTGACACATTCCCAGGGGGTCCGCAGGCAGCAGTTTTAAAAGCAATGCAAAGTTCCATGTATAAACAGCAGTTTTTGGGCACCAATAAAAGTGTCAAGATAACTCCGATGATTAATGTACCTGCTGGAGAGAGATGGGGGGTTTGTCCAGTGGCAGCTTTGAGTCATCTTAGGAAGGCCAGATGGTTAACATGCCTGCTGCAAAAAATGTCTACCATGCATTTTTTTTAAAAAACTGTATTTTGTTTTGTGCATAGCTCAGTCAGGTCCTGCTTTTGCCACAGAGACTGTTTTGTTATTATGCAGTTCACAAGTTCCAATCGCATTTAGCACTGTGAGCTATGAACTGACATTAAAGAGCTGAAAGCAAACTGCATGGTACAAGTTAGTAAGTTAAGCTTTTACCCAGTCTTTCATTATCCAGAAGCTGCTAAAAAGGTTTGGTTGGGTAGAAATAAATCCTTATTATTAAAGTCAATGCTAACCCCTGTGTTATGTTCTGAATCCTGAATTTGTGCTCTCCAGACCAAGCACTCCTAAAAAATGCCTACCAGTATGGGTGACTTGTGAATACTACACCTTGTAGTCCCCTTTGCCTTATGTAACATTTTCTAGTCACTGATTTACAGACATATGATTCATTGTCTCTGTATGTGTGTGATGTAAAGTGCTCTGACACCCTACAGTGGTATGAAAGGTGCGATAAAAAAAATCAAATACATGTGACAGTGGGGCTTTGGAGAGATGAGAGGCACTGTTGGAGGGTAGTAGTGAGGGAATCAATGAAGATTGACAAAAGATTATTGTATGCTGGTGCATAGTAAGGTCATTATTTCAATTCAATATATAATGACAAATGTGTTGCAAATTGCACCATTTTCCCCCAAGTTTTCTTGGGGGAGAGGCCCCCAATGCCCCCTTTGTAGTGGTCAGACGCACTCGCTGCATTTGGTGTGCACTGTATGGGGACTAGTCTGACAACATTTGCCAGAGCAGCTTTAAGTTTCCAGTCCAGCCTTGGCAGGAGCAGTAGACTCAGGCTGTGAAATAAAACCAAACAATGAAAAGTTAGTCGCGAGATGCAGCACCAACCTTCCCATTAGGATATTTCTATTTTTGCAAATATTTTAATATAAAAATACTAAAATCTTTAGTAATTTAAGTCTAGTCTTTGATTGATGTGCATACGTGTGTGTTTTTATTTTCTTCGAATTCCAGTTTAAATGTTTGACATTTAAATCATACAAATTGCCTGGGGGTCCCCGGCTGCCAGTAGTGACTCAATGGGGGTCCTTAGGAGTGAAAAGTTTGGGAACCACTGGTCTATGGTGTTCAGACTAAATCTCAGGAAAGAACAGAACGCAAAAACATCAGGAGGTTCTGTGTGAAAGTAAAGAGTGGCACAAAGCAAAATATGTTTGTATAGTAACTTGCACTAAGCAGAGGTCAGTCTGCACCTTGCTCGTGCTAACGTAGGGAAAACGACAATGGGCCTGCACGGGATATATGACACCTCCTAAGAAAGGATTTTGCCAATCCTTTTCTTTTGCCACTCGAGGCAAATGTTTATGTGTAACACGTCATAGGGCTGGTCCTGCATTGAATCCATCTATACCAAGGTGTACAGCAGTTTTTTCTTATGAGAGTAAGGTTTTATGAAGTTTTCAGTGTTAGCAGTTGTCACACTTTGCAAAGGTTTGAAGTTTATTTGCCTTTGCCTGTTCAAAGTGTTTCTGTGCAATGAGGAATAATTATCGCGGCAGTGTGGGATCATGTTCACTTCATTAAAGATAGCCAATATTTGCTTTCTTTTTCTCTACAAGTTTATCTTTAGTAGAGTTTTTATAAGACCAATCGCAAATACATGGGACATTCTTCTGTGCAAGTTAAGGTTTTTCTATGAAAATTGCTATTAAGGTTCCAGTTTTTATGTAAACATGGCAAAACATAAACCTTTGCATCTTTGAGAAGGCTGCAAAGAATAAAATGTGTATCTTTTCGCACCCAAGTTGATACCCATAATGGTCATAAATTCACTGGAGTGAGCTGTGGTATATAATTGGACATTCTATTTGTCTTAAAAAACAACTCACTTGTTTTGCTCCCATTAGAGGGCCGTAATCCCACTCCTCATCCTTTTTTTACTGAGTCTATGGGGTCCATTAGGATGTCAGGCGGTGGCACCACCGCGGTGCTGGCGGTGCGGAAAAATGAATTTTTCCACCCGCGAGCAGCGGTCTCCATGCCCGCCATATTAGCATGGCCAAACATAACCGATTTCCCTTCTGCCGCGGTGCGACGCACACTGCCATCAAAGTGCACCCGCCACCGCAGCGGTAGGAGCCTATGGAGACTCTCCGCCATGCGGAATGATGTCCGCCCCACTCCACAAATTAGGATGCCCTAAACAAGCAGACGCAGCGGAGAATCCGCCCAACCAGAGACGGCGGAAGCTCGACAGCAGAGCGCGAAACCAGAGTCCTGGTCCACACCACCCGGTCACGACTGCCATGGATCCAACTCTACACGTCTTTCCAGTGCTGTACCTGCTACATCACCAGCAACTCATGGACCGCCGCAGACGCCGCCGCAGGTACGCAATAACACAACACACAACACACCGCACATGGGCTGAATTCACTTCAGACACCCTGGTGGGGACAGGAACACATCCACAAGGGCACCCACACATCAACCACCTGCCACCAAGTCACCCCTCTGCATCCTGGATACACAGCTACCACCGCCATGCAGCAATATCCCAGTTACATCACCACTGCGGTGAACACAAGGAAATACATGCGCACAATGCATAAGGCAGGGCCAGTACCAGGCATGGGCAGGGCACAAAGACCACAGGGCCACACCCCCTCCCACCACACACTAGCACACCCCATGAAGACACATACCATGTGCCCCTCTTGTGCACCCCCATGCACAACAACAAGCCAGATCAATACACACCCTGCACCACACAACAAACAGCCAGGGAGACAGACACTGCAGGAGCGGCTGCACAGGACCACACAGCACAGTAGCACAGGGCCAGGGAAACACACACACCACCACAACACCACACTCAGGGAAACAAAAATGAGGACAAGCACCAAATGAACACATACAAGGAACAAACATTCAAATGGACACACAGCCTGCATAGTCACACATACATACCACATACTGACACACAGGCACGCACACACCCCACATGCCAACAGCAATGGAGCACAACAAATAGGAAAACCAAAGTGGTCTGCTCACAAATGGAGACACACAACAAGCATGTGTACATCACATGCAAGACAAGGAACAGAGAACAACACCCTCAGACCATCAAAGCACACATGGCTGGTACAGTCAGTGAGGTCAAACCACATACATCACAGTGCAACAACACAGGGAGTCAGCAAGGCAAATCATGTGGAGGCACAGGGATGAAAGGAAGGCCCTGAAGTCAAACTGTGAACAGCCACACATCTATACAACTACCTCACAGGCGTACACCAGCAGCACTACACACAGGGCCCATTGACACACCCCATGACTGACAAACACCAGTAGGAATCTACACACATACTCCCCTCACACCAGCAGCACACAACACCAGTGTCAAACACACTGAAGGCTGGCAATAATTGCTAAGCAATACACACACTAGCAATCACACACCCTAGGGGCAGCCACAAACATCACACACACACACAGGGATGCCACAACAAATGTCTGCACAAAAACAACACACAAACACATAACCCAACCTAAACACACACACAACCACAACAAGACCACACATGCTCTGTGCAGCTAAACTGGGGAAAGGCAATGGGAGCACAGACACAACATGAGCGCACAGCATCATCACTAAGGAACAATGCACAGACAACATACCACAACACACACAAGAAGTGCACCATCAAAGAACCACACAGCTACATCAAACAAACAACAGATGCACAGGCAAAATAAACACATAGCAAACACAGCAGGACTTCAGGGGATGCACACCAGGCAATGACAAGGCAACAGACACACACAGCACTGCATGCACAACAAGCAGTGTGTGCACACCAAGCATACCAGCCACACACAGACATCAGTGACAGAACAGCAACCCACACAACACCATACAGCACAGTACAAAGACAACAGCACACCCAGGAAGTAAAGCAATAACACAGCCAACACACATACATCCAACACAACACCAACAGATGCACAAGTCTGGGACACAAAGGTGGAAACAACTTGACCAGGGGACTGGGCAGCACACACAGTTGAACTGCATAGGAGCAACCATGACTGCCAAACAGCACCAGAACATCACATACAACCCACTGGGGAAATGCCCTGAGTGACACATTGACCCTGGCCAAAGAACTGCACCACAAAGCACAGTGTCACAAATGAAGAGATGGGGAGGCACACACACATGTAAACAAAGGGGACAGCTGACACAAAAGTGAAGTGTACTGCATGTCAGTAGGAGACATGGCAGGAGTGTACCATACACAAAGAGAGGAAGTGCAGGCCCACAATGGATAGGCATCTGAAGCACTGATAGGGGATGGTATGACAACACACACAACATGCCACACTGGAGGCAAGAAGACACCATGTGACAGCAATGCATGAGAAAACACAATCACAATCAGGGCTCGACAAATCCACTCGACCGCTCGCATTTGCGAGGTAAATTTCATGAGGTCGAGCTATTTTTAGGTTCTACTCGCCCTTTTTGGCGAGTAGGAAAACATACTAACTTTTGTCCTCCGTCTTTGAAAACGGAGCAAATGTGACAAGATAACAAGATTTAAAGGCCTTTTTATTGCTCACAAAGCAAATGAGCAATAAAAATGCCTTTAAATCTTGTTATCTTGTCACTTTTGCTCCGCTTTCAGAGACGGAGGTCAAGTAGGTCGCCGTTAGAACGAGGAGATTTTTGGAGGTACTAGACCTGCAGGACTAGTACCATTTTTCAGATTTTTCGAGCCCTGACAATGGCAGTGTGGAACAGCAGGTCTGCACAGTCCCCACAAACAGCAACAAGACACATGGATGTGCAACAACACACAACACTGACTTTCCAGTCACACACTCTGCATACTCACAAATGACAAAGACAACAAGTATGAGTCAGACAGAACTGGAAGGACACCCCAACACACTGCACAGTGCACAACATACAACTCACACATGTGCATACAATCACATCCACAGGGCTGAACAATCAAAACAACAGGCATACAACTCCTGGGTGACACATGTGTGTAGTTGACAATGCAGAGGCATGTACACATCAACACTCATGACAAACTCACCCCCTCCACACTGCACACTACCTGACCATCCAAGAGCACATATGGAAAGTTAGCCATGAGACTAGGATGACTGGCCATCACAAGCTGACCACACACATACACCACTGGGCACACATAAAGGAAGAATACACATACATGATAACCCTGGACAGCCTGCCTGCAATACTGTGTGCAGAAACCCACTCTGTGCCGGCAGTGACCCCCAACCTGACATGTGTACAATATAGCCAACATGAACTAATTACGTAAATGACAACTGCTTCCCATTGTAAAATTAAACCATTGCCCCCACAAGTATCTGGGTCAGGAAGAACTGAAGAGCCTGTCACCCCAGAAAACAGATTCGTAAGTGAGCCCAAACATTGACCATGTTGAAGTGGCACACAGAGCATGTGGCACAGTAAACCATATATACACAGCGAAAGAACTTTATTCAGTAAGGACACTGACAAAATAGACAACAGGAGCAACTGTCTTTATTCACATATTGCACAGATAGGCACCATGAGAAAAGAATAGCGAGGCACAATATGCAGAGCATGTCAATGTGAAGCTGCACAGGCAAGGGCAAAACAGCAGTGAACAACAAGGCCAGTGGCCAGGGCAGAGTGCAGAGTATGTCCATGAGAAGCTGCACAGGCAAGGGCAAAACAGCAGTGAACAGCAAGGCCAGTGGCCAGGGGAAAGTGCAGAGTAGGTCCATGAGAAGCTGCACAGAGAATGTGTGCAACTGTACCTTTCCATGGTCAGCAACACAGTCATGGGGTAACAATTTGCAGTACAGGCCCACCTGTGTGAGAGACAGGTGTGTGAGGGTGACTAACACTCAGACTTGGCTGTCAGGCGGACTGGGAGCTGACTGTGTCTCGGGGACTGTCGGGGTACTTGAACGGGGAAAGAGCGGAACAGCTGAGGCAGAGCTATCAGTGGTTTGGCAAGCTGGAGGGCTCCTTGGACCAGGTGGTGTAGTGGCACGTGGAGTCATGAAGACGGAGAGCCATGGTGTGGCTGGGAGATTGTGGAGGGGTGCCCTTCCACCTCTTGGGGATCCTAAATGGCCTGCCTGACTTTGGATCAATGGGAAGTGGCGTGGGCACAGCAGAAACACTCACCACCAAAGCAGCATCAGGTGCAGATGTTGGCACCCCCTCTGGTGATGTGCTGGATCCAGCCAAACGCTTTGCCTGGCTTCGCCTCTGCCCCCCTTCCCCTGTTTACTAGGTGCCACCCCTACAGTGCCCATTAAATCAATGAGGACATTACATTTACGAGGGTAAGGAGCTTGGTATATACGTGTGTGTGAATCTCGTATGATTGTTTGAATGCCCACTTTATTTCATTTTATTTTATTTTACTCACTTAGCGAGACGAACTGAGTTTCCACGTGTGCTCTGTGCTTTCTGTCTACCCACGAGCAGAGTGGGACTATATCTTCACTTTGTGGAATGCATACGCTAAGGTTCACCCCCGAATCATTATGACTATTATCATTTCTCTCTAGGTGCACAGACTGCCCCCTCATATCGTCTTTCATTGTTTGGCATTGATATTGACCAAGTTGATGTGATTTTTTGACCTCTAACATTGCCCCTCAACGTTCGGGCGTTAGATCACCTTCAGTATAGATGTGTGTGCCTGGCACTAATGTTATACCGCTATCACGGTATCTGTGTATGTCTCTCTGTACAAAACGATGGATGTGACTGCACACTTACGATTTGGATGGTAATCGGGGGCACGGTCAGTTTTGTGCTGTGTTCTCTCGATTAAGTGGTGTTCACATTTGTACCAGATCTGTCTATAAACATCAATGTGTGTCTGTCACCCCTTTCCCTCGTTTCCTTCCCCCCCCTCCCCGTTTATTTCCCCTTTTTTAGGTTACACTAGCATTGGTACGCTTTCTCTATATCTGCTGAATAGGTCACTGTACACCGCAGTTCCGTACCTCTCTTTACCTTTCATAGACGCAGGTTACCTTGTCTACCACTGGAACCCCCGTCCTCACCGTGCACATCCCCCCACTGAGCTAGGTCCTGAAGAATCGCCACTGACCCTCCCGGGCTATCTAGGCGTGAAACATGTCGACCTTTTTATAAGTCACACTAGCACCTTGAGTTTGAGTTTGAGTTTAAAAGCACTTTTAAAGCGCACGTATACCGGCGGTTTCTTGGCGCTGTAGCTAGTGGGGACTGAGGTTTAAGAAACAGGGGGAAAGGACTGGGCATTCATTCGAAGGATTTTGTGAAAAGGTAGGTTTTAAGATTTTTACGGAATTGGGGATAGAGGATGCTGGCACGAAGGTGAAGGGGGAGGGAGTTCCAAAGGGTTGGTGCTAGAAAGGCAAATTTGGAGCCGCCCCACTTTTTTCTCCGGAAGCGAGGGATGGTGAGGAGGGACTGAGAGGAAGAACGTAGGTCCCTGGAGGGGACATAGGGAACAATCTCAGAGGAGATGAAGGCAGGTGCCAGGTCCGATCGGGCCAGAAAAGTGATAGATGCGAGTTTAAATTGAATTCTGGCCCATACTGGGAGCCAGTGAAGAGATTTTAGAAGTGGGGTGGAGTGATGGAATTTGGGAAGGTTGAAGGCTAGGCGGGCCGCCTGGTTTTGAATCTGTTGTAGGCGGCGCAAACTGTATGCAGGGATGCCGGCATACAGGGCGTTCCCGTAGTCCAGGCGGGACACCACCATGGCCAGGATAATAAGTTTAAGAGCGGAAAAAGTAAAGAAACGGGACACCTTGCGGATAGTACGTAGTGAAAGAAAAGAGGAAGATACCACAGAGCTAACCTGGGAGTGAAGGGTAAGTTGAGAATTGAGCTTAATGCCTAGAGTTTTGACAGAGGAGGAGGGGACAGGAGGGGGACCAAGAGAGGGAGGCCAGCAAAGGGGGGACCAGGGGCTGGAAGAACCGCCCGTCAATACCAGCTCGGTTTTGTCCGGGTTAAGTTTGAGGTGATTATGGCTCATCCAGTCCCTGATGTGAAACATGACAGTGTGGAAGTTGAGGACAGAAGAAGGAGAGGAAAGATCAAAGACCAGCTGGAGGTCATCCGCGTAATTAAATACGGCGACCTCCATCTGTTGGAGAGAAAAAATAAGTGGGGCGATATATAGATTGAACAAAAGAGGGGAAAGAGATGAGCCTTGAGGAACCCCGCACTGGACTTTCTGGAAGTCCGCTGTGAAGTCACCCAGGCGAACAGCCTGGGTGCGGTCGCTCAGGAAGGAGGACAACCAGACCAGGGCAGTCCCATCGATCCCCGCCGCCCTGATACGGGAGAGTAAGATGTTGTGGTCCACCGTGTCAAAGGCGGCTGAGAGGTCGAGGAGCACAAGGGCCTGGTGATGATTAGTGTCCATGCCCTCCCTGAGGGTGTCGAGGACCGACATGACCACAGACTCCGTGGAGTGTGCGGGGCGGAAACCAGCTTGGCGGGGGGCAAGGGCTCCATGTTTCTCCACAAAGGAGCTCAGAGCGCAGGTGACGTGGCGCTCGAGCACCTTAGCTAGAAATGGCAGAAGGGAGATGGGGCGGAAATTGGCAGGGACAGAGGGGTCTGCCCCAGGTTTTTTCAGGATGGGCACAATTACCGCAGACTTCATGGAACTAGGAACTATGCCTTGCGCGAGGGAGCTGTTGAGGAGGTGAATGGGGGGATCTGGACAGGAGACAAAGATGTGGCGGAGGATATGGGCAGGACAAGGATCTAGAGGGGAGCCAGATTTGATCAGAGGCACCAGTGAAGTCAAGTTTTCCCGAGTGATAGGGGGAAAGGTGGTTAGTTTGCCTTTGGGAGGGGGACATTGGGGATCAACAAAAGAGGGGGGGGGTGGGGGGATGTTGGCCTTGATGGTGATAATTTTCTGGGTGAAATAATTATTAAGAGAGAGACAGAGGTCATTTGACGGGGCAGGTTTAAGCGTAGTTCTGTCCGAGAATGCCAGATTGTGAACGATGGAAAAGATCTCCTTGGACTGGTTCTCCGCTGCTAAGATTTTGGAGGAAAAATAAGCTGTTTTGGCCTCCAGGATGTTTTGTTTGTACTGGTTAAGAATATTGATATATTCCAGTTTCAAAGTGGGGCAGTAATTTCTTCTCCACGCCCGCTCTGCGCGGCGAACAATAAGTTTGGTGGCTTTAAGTTCTTGGGTAAACCACCGGTTGGCGTCTTTGTCGCGTTTAGAGGTAATGCGTTTGAGCGGGGCAACGGAGTCGCAGCTGCGGGAGAGCCACTGGTCTATAGCATCAGCCTGGGAGACGGTGGTGAGGCCCTGAAGAGGCGGGAGAGAGCCAGCAAGGAGAGAGGAGAGATTCTCAAGGTTGACTCGGCCCCATGATCGGACCCAGATGTTTTTGGGTCGGGGGGGCATAGCAGGGGGGAGGATAGGAAGGAGAAATGAAATCAAATGATGGTCGGACCAAGTGCAAGGGGAGATAGATAAGGATTCCACAGGACAGTTTAGGGACCAGATTTGGTCAAGCTGGTGACCCTTGATGTGAGTGGGGGTGTGAACGTGGGGAGTGAAATTGAGGGAGTGGAGGGTTTCAGAGAAATCCTTAGATGACAGACATTCGGCAGGATCGGAAGGCCAAAAATTAAAGTCGCCAAGGAGCAGGATGGAGGAGTTGTTGATTGCAATGGTAGTCAGGACCTCCAAAAAATCTGGGAGAAACTGCACGGGGGACTGAGGAGGACGATAGGTAAGGAAACAGGTAAGAGGAGGGGAGGTGGACACCGTGCGGATCACCAAGAAATCGGTGGTGGCAATGTTAGGTAGAGGGAGAATTTGGAAAGGGAAGTCGGTGCGTGCGATGACTGCCACGCCGCCCCCGGCTCTGCCCGAAGGGCGGTCAGCCCTGAGGGCGTAGTAGGAGGCAGGAAGAGTGGATAGGAGTGCGGGGAGGGAGTCATCGCAGAACCAGGTCTCAGTTAGGAAAAGGAGATCAGGGGCCTGTAAGTCCAATAGGACCGAGAGTTCGTGCGAGTGGGCAACAGCAGAACGGGTGTTGAGGTAGAGGGCTGTGATGGTTTTAGGGTTTGGCGAAGGAGCAGCCCTACAGGACGTAGGCGGGGTGTCCAGAATAGGAGGGGGGTGAGAGGAAGAGAGGGAGGCAATACCGAGAGCAGAAATGCGAGAGCTGGTACTGGTCGTGATAGGCCAGGGGCCCTGGTAGCTGCGAAGTAGGTCCGGGCTATAGGTGATGGGTGGGGCAGAGTGTAAGGCCCCTAGTCCCGGCCAGTCGCGGACGGGCGCAGACGGGCTTGCCTTAGGCGCGCCTTCGGCGCGCAATCGTCGCGCCCGCTGCGCTCGTCCGCTGCGCTTCCTACCAAGACACATATTTATGGTCGTGAGGCGGGGAGTAGAAAGGGGCGTGGCCAACAGAGTGGGCGTGTCTGTGGCGCGCCTCGCGCTCGAGAATGGCGTCTGGAGGTGAGGGGTCGTTGCAGCGAGGAGCGCTGTGAACGAGAAGCCAAGAAGTGCAGGTAGGGAGGGTGGGGGTGATAGGAACACGAAATTTACAGTATTTTAAAAGTTTTTGTTGAATTAAAAAACAGGGTTATGCATTCTCCCGGCTTCCGCCTCAGGAGTCCAATAGCTAGTGAAGCGGCTGGTTCAGCGCTCGCTTATATATACCAGGGGTCGAGGGGGCGTGGCCAACAGAGTGGGCGTGTCTGTGGCGCGCCTCGCGCTCGAGAATGGCGTCTGGAGGTGAGGGGTCGTTGCAGCGAGGAGCGCTGTGAACGAGAAGCCAAGAAGTGCAGGTAGGGAGGGTGGGGGTGATAGGAACACGAAATTTACAGTATTTTAAAAGTTTTTGTTGAATTAAAAAACAGGGTTATGCATTCTCCCGGCTTCCGCCTCAGGAGTCCAATAGCTAGTGAAGCGGCTGGTTCAGCGCTCGCTTATATATACCAGGGGTCGAGGGGGCGTGGCCAACAGAGTGGGCGTGTCTGTGGCGCGCCTCGCGCTCGAGAATGGCGTCTGGAGGTGAGGGGTCGTTGCAGCGAGGAGCGCTGTGAACGAGAAGCCAAGAAGTGCAGGTAGGGAGGGTGGGGGTGATAGGAACACGAAATTTACAATATTTTAAAAGTTTTTGTTGAATTAAAAAACAGGGTTATGCATTCTCCCGGCTTCCGCCTCAGGAGTCCAATAGCTAGTGAAGCGGCTGGTTCAGCGCTCGCTTATATATACCAGGGGTCGAGGGGGCGTGGCCAACAGAGTGGGCGTGTCTGTGGCGCGCCTCGCGCTCGAGAATGGCGTCTGGAGGTGAGGGGTCGTTGCAGCGAGGAGCGCTGTGAACGAGAAGCCAAGAAGTGCAGGTAGGGGGGGTGGGGGTGATAGGAACACGAAATTTACAGTATTTTAAAAGTTTTTGTTGAATTAAAAAACAGGGTTATGCATTCTCCCGGCTTCCGCCTCAGGAGTCCACCTTGCGCTTTTTAGTGACCCCGTGACCTACTGGTCTTTTTTACTCTGCCAGGAGCCCCACATCATTAAAGTAGTACCTTTTTGGCCACCCCTAGGCCTTTTTATTAACAAACTCTGCACGCACGCAATCACCTTTCTCCTGGATCCACTACCATCATTTTTTAAAGCCCACACACCTGCACTCACCTTACGGCTTTTCTCTTTAAAAGACCTCCGATAAAGAGACCCTTCGGGGGACCGTCGGGCATTGCAGCGCCGGCCCGACGAGGAGCAATAACAAGCCCGATGATGAAGCAAGACATCCTTCGGGTGTGTGAGGGCAAACAAGAGGCTACATTGAGTCCTCCCCTTCGGGATTGGATCCTTGACATTGGGGAAATTTCTCTCTGCCTCTTTTCACCTCCCCTCTACCTCCCTCCCTCCTCTACACTCTTTCTCTCCCCTTTTTTTCGTTGAGCAGGTGATCTCCATTTTTGTCTCACCGCCAACATGGAACAATGTCCTCATTGATTTAATTGTCATTGGTGGAGCACGGACATTGGACCACAACCAGCTCCTGGTCCCCCTCTTCCCTTTTGATTCACCCCTACAGTGCCCTCCTTCCCCTGCTTTACTGGGCTTGGAATTGGAAGCGAGGTGGTGGGTGAATCAGCCTTGGAGCCCTTCCTAGGTGTACCCTTGGCATGCACCACCTCCTTGGTGGGCACAGAAACTGTATGCTTCTCTTTGCGAGATGCTTCAGGGACAGGAGAGTCCTTGGCTGGGGATGCCTCTGAAGTCCAGAGAAAGATTCCCCTTTTTGGCACATATAAGAACTTCACACACTCATACACATATAGAACCAATCAATCACCAGAACAAGACACCAGAGTTTAGACCCAGTCAAATATTCGTGTCGATAGAATCCATGTATTTTATTAAAAATAACCCTAAATATTGACACAATTACAAAAATTATGTAGCTAAGTTAAAAAAGTTAAAAACACATCTTGATATTATGTTCAATAGATATTGCACAATAAAGAAACAATAAAAAAGCAATATAAACAGTCCAAGACATAGGGAGAAAACAAGTAAGAAAGATGTTTTCTTATCCAAGTGAAAAGGAAGACATAAGATCCGGATCAACTATTCTCCTAAGCAATGATACAGATATTTGATTATTCGGAAAACAGATGTCACTCCAATCTATAGTCTGCCTTCTATGACTTGCGTCGACGCGTTTCGGTGGAAGTCTAGAGATAAAGGACCACCTTCTTCAGGACAAATATTATAGTCTCCCGAGGAATGTACATTCAGTCTTATGAGTTAAGCGGTACATCCAAAAGAGTAGGTACTGAAAGGATCCTTTCCCTCTTATTTCTAGGAATGCACTTCTTTTGGTAGGGTCATATAGGAATTGTCCACTGGTTCTGCCGTCTTGTAATTCTGTGTTTGGTTAGGGTCGGGATAAAGAGATATATATAAATGTTATGACTGGGATCCTTCAAAGATGTGAGTTGCCTGTGTAGTATCAAAAGTTGCTGTATTCTTTTTCAGGTGACGCACTGCTGGGGTAAGATTACTTCAATCCCTTATAATGCTCGAAATGTCTCGGTTTCACATTAATCACGAGATTCTTTAATTTCCCGCTCCACAAGCGTGAAAACCTCGAACCGGTCACTGGATAAAAGCGTCTCGAGCAGACCTCTGAGGCATGTCTGCCTGAGGTCTGCTGCTTTGCTTTTTGTCCCCTGGTGTCACCTGACGGGCTTTTCTCTCTGTGCTCTGGGGTGGCTTTGGTCTTCTGTGGGGATGGGTCTGCACCTGGGACCGCTTGGGTTGCTGCTGCTGTGTGCTTCGTGTGCCGTATTGTGACTTTGATCTATGTGGACCGTGGTCACTATCGTTGGACGTGGCCACTGCCAGGGGGGTGGACAAAGGGACCAGAGCTGGACTGTGAGTATATGCCTGTTGACGGGCAGACGTCACTGTTGAGGACAAAGCCTGGACAGTCCGGTGCAGCCCACCCACATCTGAATGTATGCCCTCCATGAAAGCTACCACCTGGGCCAATTTTTTGTTGTGGTCAATGAAGGCATTGAGGAGAGCTGTCTGGCCTACACACAGATGGCGCAAAAGGTCAACAGACTCAGCACTGATGGCAGCAGGGGGCTCAGGGGCAGCAGTGTCAGGGGTGAAGGAAACTCTTCCCCTCTTACTGAAGTGGACACAGGCAGCACCAGAGGAAGTGGCTGGGAGGGTGGGCACTGCCCGCTGTGTGGTGGAAGACGATGCAGAGTGCCCGTTCCCTGTGCCCGCCAACATGGATGCATCCCCACTGGCATCAGATGACGTGGTGCTTTGCATCTCAGGCTGGGATTCCTCCAGCAGACTCCTGTCCCCCTCTGAGGTGCTGGTGACATCTGTGTCACTGGGCTCCTGTGCAGCTGTTGTGCTAGTTTCACCCCCACTGGTGTCCATCTCGTGTCCCTCCGTGACCACAGGAGATGCTGCATGAGAGAGAGAGATGTAGGGTCAGGTCAGTGGCAGCAATAGAACAAACATGCAAGCAATGCATAACAAAAGATGACCAAATGTACATGTTGCACACCACCCTGTGCAATCACATTGTGCCAACTCACTATATAGACTCAAACAGTGCGTGGAAACTGGAAATTCAGGCATGAGTGAGCCATGTGATGACCACACAACACAACATCCTGCTTGTGGCTCTGTTCAACCAGACACACAACTTGCTCTGAGCACACCTAGGGACATGATGGGGGCACACTACTTGTTGCCATTGACAGATCTGGATGGAACAGGAGGGGACAACACAGACACAGGCTACAACATGACAGTCCACAATGGCCATTAGCCCATGCCACCCATCATGTTGTACTTTGGGGCCCAAAGAGTGGTGCACATTATTGTCAGATGTCTAGGCCTCCCCAATCTGGGTTCATGCAATGGACGCATTGATGAAGGCACAGTCAGATCGGACACACTGCTGTTCCCTCCCAAGGGATTCTCAAGACTAGCCCAATGCAGAAGAAACCTGAAGAGCACAACTCAGAATGCAATGGGAATGCACAGCATTCAAATCACCTTAGTAAGTACAGGTAGGGCAAATGCATGACACCGGCACCCAGCCCAGCATCCACTTACATGCCACTGCATCACACTACCAACATCACATAGGCCAGTGCTGGCACAGACTCTGTACACATGCAGACACTCCCAGCCAAAGTCACCCTCCCCAAATTCTCACCCCTGGCTTGCTGCTGATGCACCTTCAAATGTGCATCCAGCTCAGGCTGTGTCACCGCCAAGATGCGGCCCATTGGTGGTGTCATGCTGCGCCGTGGCAAACGCCCAGTGTGAGGAAGCAGTCCCAAGGTAATCTCCACCACTTTCTTTGCCAGCCGGCTGATGTCCTCCCACCCCTTGTGGCAGTGGGTGCGCCATCGGTTTGAGACCCCCAGAGCTCGAACCTTCGCTGCAATGGTCCTCCACACGGCCTTACGCTGGTGTACCTTGAGCTGCAGGCATGGGAGACAAGAGGGGGAAATGATCAGTGACACAGTGTTATGTACTGACATCTCTCAGTATAGCAGCAAGATGCAAACTCATCACATATCCAGCAATATGTCTGTGAGAAGGTGGCCTGATATATGCTGTCCTCTAGTTCTAGTGGGCACCTCGTATCAGTCCAAACAACCCATTATGGTGAATTGGCTAAAGACAACCTTTATTGAAAGCTATCATAGTGGCAGCTATGGAGAGCAGCCTTCAGGCTAAGTCTTGAAGGAATGTAAAGCAGCTTGTTTTACCAGTCTATAATCTCTTGAATGATCAAATGAAAGGACAACCACACCAGGTATATATTCAAAATATATGTATTTAGGTTAAAACACACCCCTCTAGTCTCTTTATGAGACTGGAGTTCGAAGTACTTAGTTTGCAAGTTAGCAATCAACAGTAATGGCACAAATACACGTTTGGGCCCTAGGGGCGTACCAAACCATATACCAAAAAAGAGAAAGGACTGCGGTGCAGACCAGCAAGGTCTGAGGGACTCACCCAGTGAGGGTAAGTCAGGGCACGTCTGGAGCAACCAGGAAGCCCAAGTAGAAGAGGAGTTGCCTTCGTGGGGACCTGCTAGCCAACGGGGTAGTGATCGCGAAGGAGCCTCAAGCGGTCACACTTGAAACTGGCGCACGGGTCACTCGTGGAGTGGAGGCTAACAATCTTCGGTGCAGGAGGTGCTCAAGGCTGGGGCTACTTGGAGCCCAAAGCACAATTTCGAGGAAGACAAGGAAGATGCTGTTGCTGCAAAAGATCACAGTGTCCGGGTGTCACGGTTCCACGTCACCCACGATAGCCACGTGCTTCTTTGGTGCCTACCAAGTAGGAGAGTCACTCCTTGACCCCAAGGGAGATTTCTTCCGTCTTCTAGTTGTGATAGAAAGTCGAAGGTCCAGGATATATGATACAGAGTTTCGTCCAGGGTAATCTAGAGTCGCAAGGACTGGGTTCCCATACTTATACTAAGTTTGGGGGTTGGACATACTGTGGGGACCCACCTATGGGTCCCCACAGTATGTCTTTTTTCCAGTTTTGTGCCAGAGCAGGGGCAGGTAGCTCCTGCAACCGGTTTGAACTGGACTATGCACAGGGACACCAAGTGGGCCCCCAGTGCAGGACTTCAAAGCACCAGAGAGTGCTCCCGCCCAGCCCCAATACACATCTGCCTGTCTGGGGAGGTGGATACACCTCCCTTCGACAAGAAACCTATTGACCAGGCCTCCCCTGTCAGAGTTTCGGTCAGCAGCAGGAGGCCAGACTCGTGTCTGTGGAAGAGGCATCCATTTTGTGATGCCAAGGCTCAGGAAAGTCCTACCGGGTTAGACCTGTGTGAACATGTCTCTCCCTCTAGAAGGGTGGAATGTTACCCCCGCTGCCACAACTGGCAGGGAGGTAGTATTCCAAGATGTTTGACACCAAAACGACATGTTTTGATGCAGCCATTCCAAAGTTAGCATTTACCGCGAGGTTATAATGCACTTAAGAGTATATGGTATGGTTGTATCACAGAACAGCCATAAGGAAGTATTTCCAAAAGCTGCAGAGGGGCTCAGCTCATGCTTGGGCACCCTCTCACACAAAACCAAGCACTCTGCCTTCAGGATTGTCAAGGCCTGCCATAGGAGTGGCTAATAGGTTTATATGTGTCTGCATATATATGTGGATATAGGTTGCCTATACCACTGTAAGGGGTACAAGCACACCCTTACCCAGGCTGAAATAGCAGACCTGTGGTGCCATTTTGAAGTGCTTCCCGGGGGGTGGCATAATACATTCTTCAGCCTCTGGTAGGCCTCTGAGGTACCTATGCCCTGGGTACATAGTATACCATTTACTAGGGGCTTATAAGGCACTCCAGAATCCAATTAGAAATGTACCTAATGTACCTAATGTACATGCAAACCATTTTAGAGAGGAAGCAGCTAGACTGTGGTCCTGATTAGCAGGGCCACAGCCAGACTAAGGTCGAAAAACAGTGAAACACCGGCATAAAGTGGGGGTACCCATGTGAAAAAGATCCTACTCTCCTACAATGTCTATCAGAGAATAGAGTACATCTCACGTGGTAAATCTGCATGAGAAAAGTTGATGTAAATGCATGCAGGTGTGAGGGGGAACACAGTCCATGCACATCTCACACACATGCAGGATGCCATCACTGAAACACCTATGAAGCCTGCCCACATCTCCGGTCTATTGTTGGGTTGAGCAACACATACATCACATATCAACCTGTGTTTGGGGGTAGACTCACTGTGTCCAAGTCTGCGCAGCCCTCAATGTCCCTGCCCTGTGAATAGATAACTGTGTCATGGATGTCACATTGAGGGACATGATCTCACAAATCCAAAATCCTCTTCACAAGGCTGGTCGTGTGCAATCTTGAGTGCTGAGATGGCCCATAGCTGGAGTGCAATGTGGAAAGACTGATGTCATACTCTGTAAGTGAAGTGATGTGTCCTTGTATTTGTAGGCGGGGACTGTGCTGGCCAGCTGGGCTCACACTGAGATGGACTACAGGGGAACACACAGCCATTCAGCCAAACAATCACTGTCCTGACTACAGCATGAACAACCTTCTGTGTCACTGTATGGCTGACAACACAGGTCACTCATACATACATGTGCAGGGAGGCACACCTGTGGCATTGGGTACACACACCCTCCCCCTGGAGACAGCATGTCAGGCAGTACATGACACTACCCCACACTCCCAGGCACATACTGCATCAGTTCAACTACATGTGTGCCCCCCTGCCCTACCCCCCCACTGTTGAAGACTTACCACGACATTTGGGACACCATAGAGCCTTGGGTACTGTGTGAGCACCTCGTCCACCAGGACCTCCAGCTCCTCGCTCGTGAAGGGACTGGCACGGATCTTCTCTGTCCTTGCCATCACTGTGAACATGAGACAACAGCGGCGGAATTGGGTGGTGAGGGGTCTCTGGCAGCTGTCCCTGGAGACAGCAGCAGGTGAGGGGTCTCAGGCAGCAGTCCCTGGAGGCAGCAGCAGGTGAGGGGTCTCAGGCAGCAGTCCCTGGAGACAGCAGCAGGTGAGGGGTCTCAGGCAGGAGTACCTGGAGGCAGAAGCAGGTGAGAGGTCTCAAGCAGCAGTCCCTGGAGGCAGAAGCAGGTGAGGGGTGTCTGGCAGCAGGCTCTGGGAGCAGTGAAAATGTGCGGCTCACTCCCACACATATATAGCCCCCTGGGCTTGTTTCAAAGGTGCCAAGCTGCAGCAATTGGTGGTTCAGGTCTCCCTCTTTCAAATGCATCCAATGATCACCTCCGCGGTGGCGGAGCATGCCTACCGCGATCTTCAAAATTGGATCATGCCACTGCTATCGAGGTTCCCATTGGCTCCAGGGCAAGCTCCATGGCGGTGACACACCGCAGGGGCCCAGTGTGCGCTATCACAATTCTGGCGGCGGAGCATGCCAACCGCCAGTTCCCCATGTCTCCATGCCTATCACTACCGCACATGTGTGAATGGGGGTGCTGGTGACACAACACTGGGGCCAGGCGGTAGCTACCGCGATATGGGTGCCAAACATTGACACGAGGCGCCGCCATTCAGGTGGCGGAGCATGCCAACCGCCATTTCCACATGTCTCCATGCCTATCACTACCGCACATGTGTGAATGGGAGTGCTGGTGACACACCGTTGGAGCCAGGCGGTAGCTACCACGATATGGGTGCCATACAATGGCAATGGCCATCTGGCAAACATCAACAGTGCACAGTACCCACATGGTCAATGGCACATCATTGTGCACACAATGCCAATGTTCCATTTACTGCACTGGTGACTACACATGCCATGTTTGTGTGTGTGATTTCGTAGATTGGCCTGTACTCACTCACATGTCACTTATGGATTTGATGGTCGTGTAGGCAGGACAGTGTTGTTCTGGACTCTACAATGTTCACACATGTCAATGTGTTGAGGTGCAGAGACAATCACAGCAATGCTCGTCTCAATGAATGATGATCTATTTAGCATGACCTCTCATGTCTGCTCATGCACACATTCATCATTCCTGTGCTGACTGTGGTAATTGTGTGGTGGATGTGTGCTAGGTTGAAATGACGCATTACGGTGTGACAAGTACAGCAGCTAGGTAGGAGACAATGGGGTTGATTTGTTACACATATGCTGGATGCTAAACTCCCAGGAAATGTGGCTATATCCCCATGTGCATTCACATTGACCAAGGTGGTGCTTGAGGTACTTGTTTTGTGTATGTTGTCAGGTGTGCCCTTTGTGTAGCTGAAGGTGTCCCTACATGTAAGCTGGTCTGTTACTCAATATTGATGGAAGTCATTGTTGTCATTGTGTCATCCAGAACGTGATATGCTGTGCCCATCTCATGATGTATTTTATTGACATGTGTCCACTTTCAACTCAACAAGGAGGAGGCCAAATTTGATTCATCACTTGACGGTGCTGGAGGACATGGGGGATGTGGCGATCATCCAGAAATGCCGTCTGGATAGAGCCACCCTAAAAACCCTTTGTGATCTGTTGGAGCCCCACCTGCAGCCTCGCCGGACATATCCAACAGCTTTCACCCCTACTTATAAGGTGATGGCGGCCCTGCATTTTTTTTCCACTGGATCGTTCCAAGAGACAGTGGCCAGTGCTGGTGGGATGTCACAACCGATGTTCAGCATGGTGCTGCATGATGTACGGTCCGCCATGATGATATACCAGGAAAGATACATCCATTTCCCCAGGGGTGCTGAATTGCCAGCTGTGTAGGGATACTTTTATCCCCTTGGACACATCCCCAATGGTGTTGGTGCCATTAATTGTACCCATGTCGGGCTTGTGTCACCACAGGCAAGTGAGCACATTTACAGGAATCGCAAGCATTACCACTCCATAAATGTGCAAGTGGTGTGCCTGGCAGATATGTTCATCTCCCACGTGTGTGCCAAATTATATTCCCAGGTTCGGCCCATGACTCCTACATCCTGCGGAGCAGCATTGTGCCCCAGCTGATGGCTAATCAGCTTCCCGAGCGTGCATGGATTGTGGGTGAGTATGACTAGTCGTATGGCGTGCTGGGTGTGTGACCTGCTGCCCTCTGCCTCAGTGATATTGCAATGTCTATTTGTGTTTGTCATACCTAGGTGACTCTGCATATCCCAACCGTCCCTGGTTGCTGAGCCCACTGAGGAATCCCAGGATCCCGGCTGACGTCCGCTACAATGAGGCACATGGGAGGACACGTCGTGTGGTGGAGCGTACTTTTGGTCTGCTCAAGTCACGTTTCCGCTGCCTGGACAAGACCGGAGGTGCACTGGCATACTCGCCCGGGAAGGTGTGTCTGATTGTAGTGGCATGCTGCCAGCTCCATAACCTAGCCATTCGCAAGGAGATTCCCCTGCTCCTGGATGATGGTGAGGACCCAAGGCCCCAGCCTGCAAACCAACCCGTGTCCAGTGATGAGGAAAGTGGAGAGGAGGAAGGTGTTGACCTGCGTGAACAGCTCATCACCCACTACTTCACTTGAAGGTGGGTGACAATGTACAACATACCCATTGTCTGATGATATTGCTGTTGTCGTAAAGGGGTATGTGAGAATTGTAACAGCAGCCAGTGGTAGACTCAGCAGTGGTTGGCAATGTTTCTGGGACAGGTCATTTGGGAACAACTACAGGAAGTGTATGTTGACACTTGTTGCCCATTGTGATGTGTGCATGTTGGGTTATCCTGATGGTAGGTGTTGTGTGGTGTCTGTGATGCCACACCCAGACTGGGGAATTTTGTTCTGTTGTGTTTCCCTAGGTGCCTTCAACTTCTCCTTGCCTACATGCAGCCCATACTCCTGGTACATTGTGATCATGTTGAAGACTGTACCTCCTGCAATAAAGATGGAGCAGACACGACAACATGTGTGTAAGGATATTTTATTTGCAATGGTGAGATGTGAGGGGGTGTACATTTCCATTGAGATGGTGGTGGAGCAGTGAGTTGACAGTTATGGTAAATTAGATAATCGAGTAGTCACCACATTGATGTGGTGACCCAGTCCAGCAGACAGATGCCATTCACAAGGCAGTGTGGGAAAGGACAGTCCAAAAAGTAGGGATGGGCGGAATTTGCAAAAGTGACTTTTGCAAATTATCGCGAAAATGTTAAAAATCTCCGCAACCACGCGGAAATATCGCGAAGATGCGGAAGTTTTTTTCCCGCCCGTTCGCGGTATTTTCTGCGTGGTCGCGGCTCGCCAACTTACCCATGCGGTTGCTCGCGGGCACGGCCATCTTGTTTTCACTCTTCTCACGGTGCATGATCGCGAGAAGAAAGACGTGATCGCGCGACCAATGACATTACTGCGGGCGCGAACTGTCGCGAGACAGCGCAAATGGCTACCAACAATCCAACATCTCGTGGAGAACGCGACCAGATCGGGAAAACTTGTCAGCGAACGCGGGGATTCAGGTAAGGTGATCGCGCGCGTGCGAGAATGTATTATTTTACAGCGCGAGAAAGAAACAAATTATCGCTAAGCTGCGGAATGCGGAAATTTTGACATTTTCACGCTCTCCGCGGAACGCAAAAATGTCAAATTATCGCAATTTCCGCGAGTGGAATGGAAATTTAGCCCAGGCCTACCAAAAAGTCAATGCAGTGGTGAAGAGGGTTGCCATCATGGCTAGCTCCGTGGCTGTTGTCTGGCAGGTGTTTACTTTTGCCTCCAGATACTCCCAGGGTCTTCTTAGGACGGCCCCTTTGTCGTTCGGCAGGGGGGGCACTGCTGCAGGGCCAGTGGGGTCTGAGGATTCACCCCTCTCTGTGGGCTCAGGGGAGAATTGTGAACTGTCATCCTGCAGCCCACCAGAGGGAGGTAGAGGTGTTGTTTGTGGCGCAGGCCTGTCCCTCAGTACCGCCACTTGCTGGCCCAAGAGGTCCACAATTTGTCCCATGCGGGTGTCGATGGACCTCATCAGCAGTATGAGCTCATGCAACAGTTCGTCCGACCGGCCCGTTCGTTCCTGGGCCTGTTCGTATGCCCCAAGGACTCTGGTGATGTGTTCCAGGGATTGGGTCCCAGCCTCCTGGTGCCTGTGGGTGACCCTGTCCCTCCCACCTACCCTGCTGCCTCAGACCTGTTGCCTCGCCACTGTGGGCACCCGCATCCTCTCCCTGCCCTCCTCCATCAGTGGTGTGGAGTGGTCATCCTCTGGGAAAGGGAGGGTGTTGCAGGCAGCAGTGGTGGTGGTGGTGGTGGCGGAGGCCGCCCAGGCCGTGACAGCAGGGGTCTGCTGTGAAGTTGTTATTGCCGCAGATGTGGTGGGGGGGGGACGATGAAGTCCTGGGACCTGTTGCTCCCTGGCACACCAGATGTGCCGGCTTCAAGCTCATCATTCATGGAATCCTGGGAGTCAACATCCGACAGTCCACGTACCGGGGGGGGGAGACTGGCTCCGCAGGTTGCTGGTGTTGTCCTCTGCAGTGAGTTCTTGGTCACCTGTTGATTAGATGGAAAATGGTCATTGTAGTGTACCCCGCAAGCTTTGTGTTAGCTGTGTGTCATTCACTTTTTGTACACTGCACAATTGACTGATCATCACATTGTTTCCTCTGTGCACTACTGTGCCTCCTGACATGATGCCGTGGTACATGTATTACTTGCCCATGGTGTGCGGTGTCAAGGCATACCATGCGACCCGTGCATAATTCATGATTACAGGGACCTGTTGCCATCTAGGGACTGGCACAACATGTTTTTCATTGAGTACTCATTATTGATTTGTCTGACCTGGCAGGCATCACATTTGGCCATGGACTGGCCATTGTCATCTCCTGCATACCTTTGTCCTGTCATGTGAATATCTTGATTTGTACCACCACACATGCTTTCGTATTTTTCAAATGGTCCTTGTTGCACTTGCCCCATGGCGATGCACATGTAAATAGGTGCTGTGCATGATTGTGCCCTGACTTTCTTCTACATGTGCATTGGTGTGTCACACTTTGGTAGCTGTGACAGTTTCCTTAGCTTACCTGTGTGCAGACTGTGCTTGGCAATGGGGTTGGTGTGCTTCTTTGTGCAATGAGAGGTCTGGTGTTGTCATATGGCACCATTTCTTTTGTGACGAATGTGTGGGTGCAGGTACTGGCTACTTACCTGTAATGTGCCCACATTTGGGTTTGTTATGTGACACATCTGTGTGTGCGTAGTGGAGGCTTACATCCTGCTCAGTGGGGTCACACAACAGAATAATATGTCTACCTACCTGTAAGTTTGTTTGGTGTACTGCAATGGCTTCCAACTGCTTCTGCTTGGGGTGGGGGAGGGCTCCATCCTGCTGAGGGGGGGGCAGGGTGCATGGTGAGAGCAGTGGTACAGGCCTCCCACCCACAAACACCCTCTCAGGGTAGATGGCTACCTACCTGTTAGTTTGATGAGGGTAAAATGATGGCTGACACTTGCTTCTGGGTGGGGTGGAGGGAGAGCTCCATCCTGCTGAGGTGGGGGCAGGGGGCATGGTGGGAATGGTGGTACAGGCCTCCCACCCATAGATACCCTCACTGTGAAGTTGGCTACCTACCTGTAAGTTTGATGAGGGTAATGTGATGGCTGACACTTGCTTCTGGGTCAGGTGGGGGAGGGCTCCATCCTGCTGAGGTGGGGTGCAGAGGGCATGGTGGGAGTAGTGGTGCAGGCCTCCCACCCACAAACACCTTCCCAGGGAAGATGGCTACCTACCTGGAAGTTTGTTTGGTGTACTGCAAAGGCTTCCAACTGCTTCTGGGTGGGGTGGGGGAGGGTTCCATCCTGCTGAGGTGGGAGGAAGGGGGCATGGTGGGAGTGGTAGTGCAGGCCTCCCACCCACAGACACCCTCCCAGGGAAGATGGCTACCTAACTGTAAGTTTGTTTGGTGTACTGCAATGGCTTCCAACTGCTTCTGGGTGGGGTGGGGGTGGGCTGCATCCTGCTGAGGTGGGGAAATGGGGCATGGTGGGAGTAGTGGTACAGGCCTCCCACCCACAAACACCCTCCCAGGGAAGATGGCTACCTACCTGTAAGTTTGTTTGGTGTACTGCAATGGCTTCCAACTGCTTCTGAGTGGGGTGGGGGAGGGCTCCATCCTGCTGAGGTGGAAGGTAGGGGGCATGGTGGGAGTGGTTGTGCAGGCCTCCCAACCACCGACCCCTCCCAGGGAAGATGGCTACCTACCTGTAAGTATGATGAGGGTAATGTGATGGCTGACACTTGCTTCTGGGTGTGGAGGGGGGAGGGCTCCATCCTGCTGAGGTGGGGGGCAGGGGGCATGGTAGGAGTAGTGGTACAGGCCTCCCACCCACAAACACCCTCCCAGGGAAGATGGCTACCTACCTCTAAGTTTGTTTGGTGTACTGCAATGGCTTCCAACTGCTTCTGCGTGGGGTGGGGGAGGGATCCATCCTGCCTTGGTGGGAGGCAGGGGGCATGGTGAAAGTGGTAGTGCAGGCCTCCCACCCACAGACACCCTCCCAGGGAAGATGGCTACCTATCTTTAAGTTTGATGAGGGTAATGTGATGGCTGACACTTGCTTTTGGGTGGGGTGGGTGGAGGGCTCCATCCTGCTGAGGTGGGGGGCAGGGGGCATGGTGGGAGTGGTAGTGCAGGCCTCCCACCCCAGACACCCTCCCAGGGAAGATGGCTACCCACCTGTAAGTTTGTTTGGTGTACTGCAATGGCTTCCAACTGCTTCTGGGTGGGGTGGGGGTGGGCTCCATCCTGCTGAGGTGGGAGGCAGGGGGCATGGTGGGAGTGGTAGTGCAGGCCTCCCACCCACAGACACCCTCACTGTGAAGTTGGCTACCTACCTGTAAGTTTGATGAGGGTAATGTGATGGGTGACACTTGCTTCTGGGTGGGGTTTGGAGGGCTCCATCCTGCTGAGGTGGGGGGCAGGGGGCATAGTGGGAGTAGTGGTTCAGGCCTCCCACCCACAAACACCCTCCCAGGGAAGATGGCTACCTACCTGTAAGTTTGTTTGGTGTACTGCGATGGCTTCCAACTGCTTCTGGGTGGGGTTGGGGAGGGCTCCATCCTGCTGCAGTGCAGGGGTCATGGTGGGAGTGGTAGTACAGGCCTCCCACCCACAGACACCCTCTCAGGGAAGATGGCTACCTACCTGTAAGTTTGATGAGGGTAATGTGATGGGTGACACTTGCTTCTGGGTGAGGTGGGTGGAGGGCTCCATCCTGCTGAGGTGGGGGGCAGGGGGCATGGTGGGAGTAGTGGTACAGGTCTCCCACCCACAAACACCCTCCCAGGGAAGATGGCTATCTACCTGTACGTTTTTTGGTAAACTGCAATGGCTTCCAACTGCTTCTGGGTGGGGTGGGGGAGTGCTCCATTCTGCTGAGGTGGGAGGCAGGGGGCATGGTGGGAGTGGTAGTGCAGGCCTCCCACCCACAGACACCCTCCCAGGGAAGATGGCTATCTGCCTGTAAGTTTGTTTTGTGTACTGCAATGGCTTCCAACTGCTTCTGCGTTGGGTGGGGTGTTTTCCATCCTGCTGAGGTGGGAGGCAAGGGGCATGGTGGGAGTGGTAGTGCAGACCTCCCACCCACAGACACCCTCCCTGTGAAGTTGGCTACCTACCTGTAAGTTTGATGAGGGTAATGTGATGGCTGACACTTGCTTCTGGGTAGGGTGGGGGGAGGGTTCCATCCTGATGAGGTGGGAGGCAGGGGGCATGGTGGGAGTAGTTGTACAAGCCTCCCACCCACAGACACCCTCCCAGGGAAGATGGCTACCTACGTGTAAGTTTGATGACGGTAATGTGATGGCTGACACTTGCTTCTGGGTGGGGTGGGGGGAGTGCTCCATCTTGCTGATGCTGTGGGACAAGGGAGCCTGGTGGGAGTTGTAGTGCTGTCTGCCTGTACACATACCCCCATAGTAATGTTGGTAGCTACGTTTGGGGGCAATGGGAGTGGGTGAATGTTGGATCTGTGAGACATGTTTTTGTGAGTGTGTGGTGCAGATGGATGGAATTTGTCCTAGGTGGTGTAGCTTTGTAGTTGTGTGAGACAGTACATAGCAGTATGGTGGTAGTCATTTGTTTGTACTTACCAGCCTCCACTCCCCCGGCTACTCTTGTGAGACTCTCTGGATGCAGTATGGCAAGCACCTTCTTCTCCCATGGTGTGAATGGTTTTGGTGGAATGGGAGGGCCACCACCAGTTCTCTGAACCAGCTCACGGTTCCTGCTTCTCCTCTCCTTGACAACCCTCTTCAGATCATGCCACCGCTTCATGATCTCCTTTTTGGATCTTGGGGTGGACCCTACTGCATTGACCTTCTCGACTATCCGTGCCCACATTTGTGTCCTTGTGGCTAATAGTGTCTGTAGGACCAGGCTACCAAACAGTTGTGGTTCCACCCTGACTATCTCATTTACAAGGACTGTTAACTCACTCTCTGTGAATTTGGGCATTTTCTGTGTTGCCATGGTGTGTGGTGTGCAAAGTGGTTGTGGGTGCAGGGGTGTGAGTGGGGGGTGTGGTTGTGATGTGTATGGTGCATGATGTGCAGGGATGTTAGTGGTGCAGGTGTGGAAGTGGTGGTGGTGCTGTGTGTGGTGTGGCTAGTGATGTTGTGTTCTTTGCCTCTCCTTTAATTTGGGGTGTATGTCTCTTCTCTCCTGGAATATTGCAAAGGATTGTGGTCAGGGAAGGGGTTGGTTTTATACTCAGCTATGTGGTGTGTCCAAATGGGGTATTGCTGTCAGGTGTGATGTGTGTGTTGTCCTGGGAAATTTATTGTTCTTTTTGCCATGTGGTTGTGTCATTGGGGTGTGTTTTGTGTATTTGGGGCACATGGCTAGTTTGCTGTGTGTAATTGTTTGCCTTATTGTGGGTATTTTTCTTCATCTGCCATATTTTTCATGGATCGTCCGCAGCGGTGGCTGTGCTGACGCTCTTCCGCTGGCTCTCCCATTCATCCCAGGGTGCGACCGCGGCAGTTGGAAACAGTGGTACGTACCGCGGGACCGTCAGGGATATCCTAATTTCTGGGTTTAACTTGTGGCGGGTTTGTGTTTTTCCGCTGCATATCCGACCGCCGTGGATGGATTTTGGCAATGACTGCCTGCTATGGGCGGTTTTTCTTGGCCCCGTTCCGCTGTGGTCGGTGTTTTTTGGTGGCTGATCCTAATTTGGCCGCCTGTTTTTCCACGGTGCCGGCAGGTGGTTGTTTTCTGCTTCCATGGTGGTCAGGGTGAATTTCCGATTGCCATCCTAATAGGCCCCTAAGTTGGGGACCCAAATATGCACCTGCATCACAATCACGATTTGCTGGATATTTTAGAAAGATGCAGCGTGTCTTGTGTTCCTTAAAAGCCACTGCAGCTGAATTTTGCCCTAGAAATGTAGGACTAGAGAGGGAAACTAGCCCTTGACTGAACAGGGAAGAAAGTCCTGGAAAGTCAAAATGGAGGACGACATTCAGGATGAGAATTTTGGAAGGAAGTCAGATCTTATCATTGGCTCTTTACACCAACAGCATAGTGGATTGCCCTGGCACGTGTTCTGACAAAATATTGATAAAAGACTATAGTGAGACACAAATATTGGGCCTCATTTATGAGAACTGACGCATCACTGCAGCAAGGCAGTGAAGTGGCAGAAAAAGTTGTGCTGTGGTGTGACAATCCCAAACTACATGAATGCAAATATTTATGGTACAGCACACCATGTTGTAAGGTCCCAAGGTGTGCCAAAAATATGGATGCCACAGAGAAAAGTAATGCATTTGGAACTAAAGTGACACTAAGTTGCTTTGTGGGTCGGAAAGTAACACTTACATGCCACTGATCAGTTTTGCATCACATTTCAGTGCGTCATGTCTCAAAAATCTTTTAAAAAGAGATGCGTTGGAAAAAAATCCTACAACTCAAAAGGGAAACATGAAGCAGGCAACAGGCAGCAGCAGTCAGAGCAACAACCTCAACACTCACCAGGATACCCAGACAGAACCCAAGGGGAAGAGGATGAGTAATCTTAGAAAGGAGGAGAATCAGATTTTAATAACAGAGGTGACAAAGCATACACATCAACTCTTTGTCACCTCAAAATTGCCATCAGGTAAGAAAAAATCCATTTTGCAGTTCATAGTGGAGAAGATAAACAGTGCAGTGCAAACTAAAAGGACAGTGCCAGAATGCCAGAAGCACTGGCATAATTATAACCGTCAGACCAAAAAAAAAATGGCCAGTAACCTGAGGGCGGACCGGAGGAGGAAGACATGAGGACCAGGAGGAACTGGAACCCTTGGAGGAGCAAGTGACATCAGTCATCCCAGCAGAGTTGGTGGCAGGAATGGAAGGACAGGACAGTGCTGGCTTTGAGGAACAGCAAGGCCTGCAGGGTAAGTAACAACAAGGGACAATTGGGAATATTTATAGGAAAGGGGGTGCAGGGCAGCGCAGCAAGTTACCTTGCTGCCCTGCCCTGCATCATTGGGAAAGGGTAGCAATGCACCATATTGATCCAATATGGTACATTCCTGTCCCCCCCCTGCGCTGGCTCTGTTTTTGGAAGCCTACCACCAACACTGGCACCCTTGCAACATGGTGCAAGAACAGCTGCGTGACAGGCAGGATTTGTTTGTGCAGGAAGAAGCACTTTCATGCACCAAAACAATGAGTAGAAATAAACATATTTCTCCTTGTTACGCATTACCTGGGATGGCGTAAGAATTTGATGCATTCCCAGGTTTCCAAGCCCTTGTGAATCTGGTAATGCATCAAATACCATGGGAGTTGTGTGGGAACACCCACTGGAAAGCCCATGGAATACCTCCCTTTTGTAGAGTAAGGCAATTCAGCCATTTGCACTGCTTTGCATTACTGTATATTTGCGGCTTTGCGTGGCTTCATAAATATGACTGAGAGGTTTGCGTTGTGCATGTATGACGTTGCATGATGATAGAATGGTGCATAGCCCTTTTAAATATGCCCCAATCTGCCTAAAAATGGCATGCTGTGCACCGTAGCAAGCTACATTCCTGCGCTGCACTGCACTGTGTGCATGATAAAGGGCAGGACTCTCTCACACACTTAGTCATACATCTCCTAAATGTAAGCCACACTGACCAGTTACATGTTGTATAGACAAGTCCAGCTCCGTCGAGTTTGTCCAGTCCATGTGTGATGTGCAGCACCAGTTCAGGTTCAACTTTGTATACTGGGACTTGTAGTGGAATGTATAACATGAGTGACCAGGACTACAAATCCCACAATACAATAAAAAAAAAACTGGAGTTAGCCAGCACATCATGCATGGGCGCTTGAAACCTGCCTAAACTGACTTTGACAAGGCTGGCCCCCTTGCATCATGAGGCTAGTGTGTCTATCATGGGCCCATGCAGCCAAATCCGGACTGTAAAGCAATGGAATGGAATGGGGTTGCTAGATGATTAACTCCTCACCTGAGAGGCAGGTGTGGAGTATGTGAAGTATCACCATGTAGGATCATGAAAAGAGCCATGTGAATCGTCACTAGCATGAAACTATATTGCACGCAGCTGGCCCATTGTGTGGGGAGAGAGCTCACAAGTGTTGGCCACTGTGGTAGAGACCACCCTATCTCTTGTCATGTGCAAATGTATACTGGGGGTGGGGTGAATGCAAATGATGCACATCAGAGGACCATGAGTGGTTGTTGGAAGAATAGATAGTGTATGAGCCTGGTCAGCCCCTGATTTTGTAGTCCAATGTAGGTGTGACTAAGCACATTGAACTGGCACTGTGTCTGAATGTGAGACATTACAAAGCAAGGAGGTGAGTTATGCCATGTATACTGCAAGGTAGTCTGAGCGATACTCACACACTGCTGCATCTGCTAATGTCACCCTTTTGTTGCAGCTGTGAAGGGTTCCCATAGAAGAAGACATTGATGTATTACATCCTACATGTAATGTGGACCTGGGTGAACAGGTGTCAGGAGGGAGACGGAAAATGAATTGTCTGGCTATGCCACATATCTCAAACTTGGAGGATGTCAAACAGGGAATGGTGAAGTGGCAGGATGAGAAAGGCTTCCACAATGGTGGGCAGGTTTTAGAGATGGGTGGAGGGTGAGGTGTATAGACCTAGTTGTGTAGCCAACCAGGGTAGGTACATGTCATATGTTATCATTCCCACTAGCATGAGGGGTACAGCTTAAGCAATAGCTCTTTAATACAGGTAGCCATGTCAATCAATTGCATATGGTAACTTATATTTGTGGTGTTGGTGTCACATGAGAGTCAATGTATGATATGGGTGTCATCAGTGTGTGACAGTAAGTTGAGTCCCTGGGTCTAAATGAGAATTGCCAGAGGATTCAAGTACAGGTACAAGTGAGCAGGGCTGAATTAAGCGATGTGTGATACTCTACAGACAACCAACTCTGACAATGACAAAATGGGGTGAGTGTTTGTGGGAGCAATTTTCCATCTTTGACTGAGCCTATCCCCATCAGAGTTGGTACACAGTGCCTATTGTTCTGAGCTATGGAGTTGACTGAGTGTGTAATGAAATTACATGAGTATACACAATTAAGTAGACCATGGTAAGTAATGGCCTTAGAAATTCCTGCAGTGTAGCATGGTTGCTAGATGTGTAGAGTTGTGTGAATGCATGTTAAACATAAGCCCTTGGCCACATGAATGCACAATGTGCAAGCAACACAGCACAACAAGGCAGACTGGTGTGGCATACTGTGTGAAAGGCAGACTGCAGGATCAAATCAAATACATGACCAAACCCATGCCACTTTCCCAGGAGTAGTGGCTAAAGGAAATGCAGGCACCCTGGTGACTTGGTGCAATGTGCACAGTAGTGGTGTTAATAAGTGAAAGTCAAATCAGAATATCCATTATGAAAAAGAAAGCCAATCATTTAGGCAGATGTGGCCCATACCTCAAATTACCATTAGCGGCAGGGCAGAGGAGCAAGCTGTGTAATTGTTTTGCACTGTGGTGTATGACTCGAAAAGGAACCCTTGTCACACAGTGGTCGTGTGAATAATGTACATGTATTGCCATCTGAAAGGCAACTACAGTGCAACTTGGCCTCATCTCCTATGATGAACATATGTCCAACACATCAATGTTTAATTGAAAGAGAATGAGAATAAAGTCTGTATGTCAGCCAAATTACTAATGTCAACATCTAGCATTGATCACCATTAAGATATTTCTATTTCATTACAGAGGATGAAGCAACGGCGCCTAACCAGCTGCCTGTCCTATATGACCAACCTGTTGGCGATGATATCCTGCCCCCCCATGGACAATGGCACCTTTCAGCAACTCCTGGACTCCATTGGACTACCTTCTCCAGTCACATGAAATGAAATGAAAGAAATTTGTTAAGCGCGAACAGCTGCCCTTAGGCTATGGAATAGAATGAACCTTCTACTGAAGTTGATCACAGGGAGTAAGTTTGTTTTTAGTTAAAGAGGAAGGTTTTTAATTGTTTGTGAAAGGTTAGTAGGTTGGAGTTGGACCTTAGATGTAGGGGGAGAGAGTTCCACAGGTTGGATGCATTGTAGGAGAAAGATCGGCCTCCTGCTCTGGATCTTCATATCTGCGGGACAACGGCTAGGAAGGCTTGAGAGGAGCGAAGCTCTTTCTTGGGGTGGTAGGGAGTGACCTGGGAGTGGTTGATTACAGGGCCGGATTTCCAAAAGGCTTGGTGGGTGATGCACATGGCCTTGAACTTAATTCTTTCCCTGACAGGGAGCCAGTGCAGAGTTTTTTATCCCGGCCCTATCGGGATTCTGCGGGGGATTCCAAGAAGTATGCGGGCTGCACAGTTTTGGATCTGCTGTAGTTTGTTCAGGCAGTATTCAGGAGCCCCTAAATACAGGGCGTTGCTAAAGTCAATACGGGACTGAATCAAGCCCTGGATGACTACCTGTTTGGCCTCGAAAGGAAGAAGTGGGAGGATTTTTTTCATCATCCTGATGAGACCAAAGCATGTGCTGATAGTTTGGTGACTTGTGTATTGAATGTTAGGGATTTGTCTAGCCATATTCCGAGACTTTTTATGTTATCTCTGGGTGTAGGGGGGGCACCTAGGCTGGGGGGCCACAATAGCTCTAAGGTGGAGGGGGCACATGGACCGAGGAGCATGAGCTCGGTTTTATCCCCATTGAGCTTTAAGCATGACTTCGTCATCCAGCACTTTACCTGCTCCAGACAGGGAATCAAGCTGATCTGTGCTTGCTGACTGTTCTTATGCCCAAGGGAGACCACTAGCTGGGTGTCGTCCGCATAAGTGACGATCTTAATGCCATGCAGACGGACAATCCCTGCCAGTGGTCTCATGTATGCTTTGAATAAAGTGGGGCTTAATGAGGAGCCCTGCGGTACCCCACATTCCAGAGGCTTGCTTGAGGAGACTGAGGCTCCTTCAAAGACTCGGAAGGTGCGGTCTTTTAGAAAGGACTTGAGCCAAGCTAGGGCTTCTCCTGATAAACCTAAGCTCAGGAGGCGGCGAAGGAAGATTTTATGGTTCACCGTATCAAAGGCGGCGCTCAGGTCAAGGAGGATCACTGCCACTGATCCCCCCTGATCTAGGATCCGCCTCGCTTCCTCTGTGACTGCCACCAAAGCCGTCTCCGTACCCTGTTTGGGACGGAAGCCCGTCTGGGTGGTGTCAAGCAGATGGTTGCTCTCGAAAAACCTGGTTAGAGAGGTGTTAATGTGTTTTTCGAGGACTTTGCTTGCCCAGGGGAGCAGTGAGATAGGGCGATAGCTGTTGAGGTTGCCAGGATCGAGGTTGGGTTTGTTCAAGAGTGCTCGGACCCTGGCATGTTTCCAGGTTGGTGGAACTGTGCTAGTCACTAAGAACTAAGAACGCTATTTTATTGGTTGGTCATGACGCGCAGCATGTACATGCATCGGGGACGCCATAGTGACGCCGGAGTCACGCCAGAGTCCAGCCCGTCTGCGCCCGTCCGCGCTGAGGACCCGCTGGGCGGCCGGACTCTGGACCTGAATGGGGTTGGGGCCTCCATACGGAGATATACGCATCAGGAGATGCTACGCCTGAAACCTCGCTATATGAGATGCTCAAACATCTTTGAACCAGACGAGTTTCTTCGTCCTCTACCATGTGACTGTCAATTTACGTGTCCACTGGGCAATCCCGCTTCCTCTCCCTTCCACCCCCCAGGTAATTCTCCTGTCGCTAATAGCCCCAGGATAGTGGGAGTGGAAGGCATATTGATTAATAGTCGCTCCTTGGTCAAAAATAAAATAATGTTTAGAGAGATGGTCTTGGATAGAAAGCCGGCATTAGTATTTATTACTGAAACTTGGGCTAAAGACTCATCTGGCCCCGATCTGATTGAAGCGGTCCCGGAAGGATACTGCCTGGCCAGACTAGATAGACAGGGACGAATGGGAGGGGGGATAGCCATTCTCCACCAGGATCACCTGCAATGTCACACAGTGCCTGTACCTGATCTTCAGGCCTTCTTCTTTGTGATAAAGGAAGGGCGTTGCCCCCTTTTCAATGGAATACTATTGTATCGACCTCCTGGCCCCAGGACTAACTTCTTGTGTAATCTTTTGCACTACCTGGAGCCCTACTTTGGTCGAGAACATTTTTCCATTCTTGGGGACTTTAATTACCATTTAGAAAGGCATGATCTAACAGATACTTCCTGTCTTATTGATGCCCTGGCGTCTTGTGGACTCACGCAGCGAGTCCGCGGGGCGACCCATCGCGCAGGCCATATTCTAGATGGTATCTTCTCCAACGACCATCGTTTGATCATTAAGGATCCTGTACATCTGTCCTGGTCCGATCATCTTGCGGTCCCATTTTTGTTGCAAGGCCCCCTAATTGAGGGTAGCAAATTAGGGAAACACACTATGGAAACTGGTAGAAACTTCAGAAGCATCAGTGCTGATTCCCTTATCCCTTGGGCTAGTAGCCTCTCTACCACAGGTATGGACAGTGTCCAGACTGCGGTTGGTCATTTTGGACGGGTTATTATGGAGGCCTTGAATGAACTGGCCCCATTACAGAATCGTCGTCGAGCCAGGAAGAGACCTTCTGCCCCATGGTATTCAGAATCCCTTAGACTTCTTAGGGAAGAAGTTAGGAGGATGGAGAGGCTTTGGCATGCTAGCTGGGATCTTAAGAATAAGGAAGCTCATAGGCTCCTGGTCAGGAAATATAAGGCTGAGATAGCGGAGGCCAAACAAAACTATTTCGTAGCCATGACAACTTCCCTTTTCTCGCCGAAGGAGCTCTTCAGAATTGTTGACTCTTTGGTCAACTTACAAACATCTGATCCAGTTATCCCCTCGCAAGATCTGTGCGATAAAATTGCTTCCTTTTTCCATACAAAAATACAAGATATCCATCTAGCTCTTGAGTTACAAAAAGCTTCGATCAGTGGGCCCTCCGGATTGGTTGAGGGGGACAGGACCACATCTGACATCTCCTTACTGAATACTTTCAACTCCTTCCCCCCCGCTGGTCCTTCAAGATCTGGAGATTTTGCTCGATAAAACCAATTCTGGCTCCCCCTTAGACATCTGCCCTCTGAAGATCTTTAAGCAGTGTAGGGAATCTCTCTTACCGCCTCTACTAGAAATTATGAATCGATGTATGAGAGATGGTATCTTCCCCTTGGAGTGGAAGAGTGCAGTAGTCAAACCTCTGCTAAAGAAAGCTTCCCTTGATCCGGAGGTCCTAAAAAACTTCCGTCCGATCTCCCTGCTTCCAGCCCCTGCGAAGATGCTCGAGGCACATCTTAACAAGCATCTCGCTGCCTTTGTGGAAGGCTCGGGCTGCTTGGACTTTTCCCAGCACGGATTCAGGAGGGAACACAGCACTGAGTCGGCCCTCACTATCGTGCTTGATAAGATCCGCACCAGAGTAGATGGGGGCCAGACCACCCTCCTGGTCCTGTTGGATCTAACCGCGGCCTTCGATACCCTCTCCCCCTCAATACTTATACACCGTTTGAGGGAGGTGGGGGTGAAGGACGCAGCTTTAGATCTGATGACCTCCTTCCTCAATGGAAGGGAACAAAGAGTCAAGCTGGGAGAGTTCCTATCTCCATCCCGACCGGTGCTTTGTGGGGTCCTGCAGGGGTCGGCTCTTAGTCCGACCCTATTCAACATCTATGTGACCCCACTGGCCAGGTTAATTAGAACTTTCGGGATGGAGGTAGTCTCTTATGCAGATGACACCCAGATCCTCGTCTCTCTCTCCCATTCAGATGTACCAACTGCCTCCAATTTTAGATCTTGTATGGAGGCAGTTGGTCAGTGGATGGTTCAAAATTCACTTAAGCTGAATGGGGAGAAGACTGAGGTGATGGTGTTTGGAGGGAATCAGAACACCTGGTCAGCCAGCTGGTGGCCCGATTCGCTCGGAGTATGCCCTTCCCCCACGATATCTGCTAGATATCTGGGGGTGATGATAGATCCTGCCCTTAATATGGGCGGACAGGTTAGTAGAACCATCTCTACCTGTTGGGGCTTAATTCACACCCTGCGAAAAATCAGGAAGTATCTCTCCCTACAGTCCAGAAAGAAAGTAGCGGTTGCTCTCATCGGCTCACGACTGGACTACTGTAATGCGCTGTATGCAGGGCTGAATAGAAGCCTACTGCAGCGCCTTCAGGTAGTCCAGAACGCCGCCGCCAGATTTGTTCTGGATGTCCCTAGACGCTCCTCGGCCACTTTGGCTAGGAGAACACTGCATTGGCTACCGGTTGAATACCGAATACGGTTTAAAGTTTTATGTATGACTTACAGAGCCATTGCAAGGAATAATGACATGGGAGTTGGCTCTATCATTTCTCAATATATTCCTGCGTTCCTCCAGGAAATTGCTCCTCACAGTCCCTCGTATACGAAAGGCCAAGTGGGGTGGTAGGGCTTTTTCTACTCTGGCTCCCAAATGGTGGAATGATCTGTCTCTGGATCTCAGGTCGTTGCCCTCCCTACAGAGATTCCGAAGTGCCCTCAAAACTTGCCTCTTCCTGCAAGCCTATGTGTAAGGCGGTATATTGATATTTTTATCTCTTTAATAGGCGCCTTGATACCTGCGGGTTATTGTTTTGCGCAATATAAATTTTCCTCAATCAATCAATCAATAACTCCAATAGTGTGGGAAGAATCACCTGGCTAGCCGAGACCAGCGTATTCGGTGGTGCAGGGTCGCATGGGGAGCCAGATTTTATTTGGTGCATCAGAGACTCGAGTGTTACTGAGTCTAACTGTGGGAAGTGGGCTAGGATGTTATGAGGCGACTCCTCTACTTCAGCTGCTGGATAATGTCCTTGGGGGAGTGGGTCCGAGTCAATGTCTGGAAAAGATGTGTAGATTTTGTTTACCTTAAGGAAGAAGAAATCAGCCAGATCGTTACATCGGGAGGGCACATTGGGGTTGGCGATTGGTGGGGGTGGAAGCGTAGTTAGGCTTTTTACCGTTTGGTACATTTCTTTGGGTTTACATTTGGCCGACATTATTTTGTCATTGTAATAAATCGATTGTGTCAGTTTTATTGCCAATTTGTAGGCTCCAATGGCCTCCCTGTAAGTGGCTTTGTCCGTAGCAGCGTAGCTCAGGTGCCACTTCCTTTCCAGCCTCTTACAAATGTGCTTTTTGTCTCTAAGTTCTTCTGAGTACCAGGGCGCTGTTTTCTGATGTCTTTTTGAGCTAGTAGTGCGGAGGGGTAATATGGAGTCTAGTGAATTCGTGATCCAATTGTCGTATTCACTGTTACCTTTAGAGGGATCGCCGTTGAGCACAGGCCTAGTTTTGGTAAGAATGATGGTCCAGTCGTCCAGACATAGTTTGGACCAATTCCTCATTCTGCGGGGGATGTGGGAGGGTGGGACGCATTTGTGCATAGTCCAGGTGAGTGGGATCAGGAAGTGATCAGTCCATGGAAGACGACTGATAATGCCAATTGTTAACTGTGTGCAGTTGCTGAATACAGTCTAGTAGTTGGCCTTTTATGTGCGTAGGGGAGGAGACAAGCTGCTCTAGTTCGACTGCCGCTAAGCTGGCCGTCATCTCTGTGGCGACGCTGTCCTGTGTATTATCAAAGTGTCAAGGGATGATAGCATCACTGGGTCTCCAGAGGAACCCCCTACCACAGGACATACCCCATCTGCCAGCCAAGCCCAGCTCTGGACTCCGAGAACCACCAAGTTGTCTTCCAACAGCAAGCGGTAGGAGTCCAGCAGCAGCTGGTAGATGAGGTGCAGGTGGGGACGGAGACCATCGCGGGTACCCTAGTGGGAGTTTGTAGGTACCTCAGTCCCAATAAGGACACCTCTGAAGCAATCAACGTCACCTACCCATCACTTCATAGAGTAGAACATTCCATAGCTTACATTGCTGGTGTCATGAGGCAGAGCCAAAAACAACAACCCTATCAATGTGACACCACTGAGGATAGCACCCGGTTGGCGGCCATCCTCACCATCCTCAAATCTATGGAGCACAAGCAGGACTCCTATATTGCAACTATGGATGCCTTTAAAGTTCTGCTGTTGCCTTGTTGATAAGCCATCAGGCCCTTGTTAGTGCTGTGCCTTCCTTGCTTGCGCAGATAAATGCTGCAGGGGACATGGGAGCCACATCTTCTGCCCCTGATGTGTGTATGACTCAGATGCCTCCCACACAAACACCGCCACTCTCAGGGGAGGCACAACACATATAGGAGGAGGAAGATGTGAACTTCACAAATTTCTGATGGCGAACTGCCCAGTAACATAAATCTGTGCCTCTTGGCCAGTTTCTCATTGGACCTATGTCTATCAGCATGCCACCTCCTTTGTCACCTGGTACTGTCCCTTTGTTGTATGCCCATTTGTTTATCTGATACATTTGTGGAAAGTTGATGGGGCCTGCCTTCCCTAATGGCAAGTTGAACCTTCTCCTCACTGGAATTCTCCCCACCTCAACATGTCACAGTACATGTATCCTGTATGGACTCTGTCTGGACATCCTTTGGTCTAGAAAAACGTTGTGATTGTTTCCCCAAGAACTGCAAATTTGTAAATGCCTATGCACACACCTGTAAATAAATGCACTCTTATGAACCAGCGTGTTTTATGTCTGTTGCAGATAGGACTAACTAGGCCATGGTGGATGTGTATATACAAAAGCCACTTCTTAGCATATTAAGGAAATAGCACTACAGTCACTATCACCTGCCCAAGCATCATGTACATCCACTGCATTACATTGCTTATATGCTGTATATATGGTTTAAATAATGGAAACAGTGGCCCCATGTTGCTCAACGGGTCTGAAAACATGATTGTTACATGCTGAGGTTGAGGAGATGTGAGTAAGTTGATGTTTACAGTGACTGTGACATGAAATTTCCAACACATAGGAAGAATACAAATATTTATTTACATTTTGCACAATTCAGTTCATATCAGAAATATTTCCATCCAGTAAACGGAAATGTATTCAAAGAAATTCGGCACAATGTGGTCGTGTCACTGCCTGGAAGCAATTGTGTGTTGAATTTCTCCTTCATCCTCCTCCTCCTCCTCCTCCTTCTCTATTCCTCCTCATCCTCCACCACTGGTTCCTGCTCCTCATTGTCAACGTTCCCTTGGACATTTGTCCATACACATATGTTGCGTAGGATGGCACATATAAGGATGATTTTACAGTCCACTGGGGCCGAGTATAGCAATCTCTACCCTGATATGTCCAGGCATTGGAAGTATGACTTTAGCACACCAAACATACGTTCCACAATGTTTCTGGTGATGACCAGTGCCTGGTCTTACTGCCATCCCAGCTCACTCTGGGAATGTGCAACTTGGGTCATGACCCATGGCTGCATACCATATCCCTGGTCAGCTGAAATGAGAAAATAATTATACTGTCAATGATTATGCTGATTGTACAGCCAGATTCTTGCCCATGTCTGTTATGTGTACTGAATGAATCATACACATTTCTTACAATATTTGACATTATGGGGCCTATTACGATGTTGGTAGTAAGGCCTCCGAACTCAGGTTGGAGGCCTTAGGACCGACATCATCGGTTTCAATTTCAATCAACTGATTATAATTCAGACGGTTAGAATTGAAACCGGCCAGTCATTCTGGCTGGCTTCTGACGGGCTCAAGAAACCCATCGGCCATTCGAAACTGGCCTGTAATCCAAATGGACGGCAGTTTACCCCTTCCGGATTATGATGCAAGGTTTCCGGCAGGGCTTCCATGATGGCCTTCCTGACATTGAAACCCCGTCGGAAAACGTGTTCCGGGGCACCTAGCATGGCCCCCTTTCTTTTGTGGCCTCTGGTTGGTGGCCTAGGGTGCACCTATCGTGCGACCCTGTTAATCCCTGCACCCCGTGGCAGGCACCTTGAGGGTGCCACGGGGTGCAGGGATTAACACCATCTCACATTTCCCTATGGGAGCATGTACTATAGCGGGTTGACTGTAACACATGCTCCCATAGGTAAATGTCGGAACACGACCGTACCATGTGCAGTTGCATCATAATGAGGCATTTGAGACCGCCAACCGGAGGTCGGTTGGTCCCGTTTCCGAGACGGTGTCGGGCAGACACAAGTCCGCGCGACATCGTAATAGGCCCCTATATGTTACATATGCATTTCGTCATTGTATTACACATGACTCTTCCAATTCTCTGTATCATAGCAAAAAATGAGCATGCCCTGATATTATGACACTTCTACATGCATGTTTGGCCATTAGCTTACTATGATAGGTCTTTTGAGGGGTTCCTTAACACTCTATGTTATGTGCACTCATTGCATGTTTAAAGTGACATAATAACGATCTGATTTTTGGCCTTTTGGTCATACCAAGGTAGGCTGTGACAGTGCCAACATGTTTGACACTCACACATACATATGTCCTTGTGGAACCACTGATTTTGTTGGTGCCTTACCTAACAATGGCGCAGTCTTTCAATTGTTCCCTTACTTTAACATTTGGATTTGGTACGTACATGTGATGCATTTCAAACATGATACATTAATGTTTGTACAATTTATTGACAGCCTTTAGCTGTTGCTTTTCATCAGACAATTAGACATCGTACTGTTGGGTTGACACATGGATATTGCAACGTGGGGCATCCCTATGTAGGACACACTGATGTTGTGGATAGTATCTGCCTGCCACAGACCTACACACAACACTTGGGGGCCGATTACGATTTTGGGGAGACCACCACCAACAGGCTGTCGGTGGTGGTCTCCCTGCCATCTGAGACATGATACCCGCCTGCCATATTACAATGGCGGGTGGGGTGATTTTCCGACCGCCACACATCTGACAGGCTCCTTGAGCCTGCCGGTGTGTTGGAGGGGCTTCTAGTGCCTACCATGTTGGTGGTTTAACTGTGGGGATTACACTTTCCACCGGCCTTTTCATGGCGGGTAACCCACCATGAAAAAGCTGGTGGAGAGGGACTTTGGGGACCCAAAGCGGGACCTCTCCCCCCTGGCCCTTGACTTTGGGTGTTGAGGGGTACCAATGGTGCCCCCCTATATATATCCCTGCACCATGTAGTACAGGGATATGTTTCCTGTCTATTTTTCAGTCCACTGTCCATTTTTTGTTATTGTGGCGGGTGCTGCAGCATGCAACACCCGCTGCAATATAAAAGATGGACAGTGCGACTGCCTTCGAGGCAGTCGCATCGTAATTTGGTTGACGGACCACCGACAGCATGTCAGCCGGTCCCATTGTCCGATAAGGTGGCAGGCAGACATAAAGCCATCCGCAATCCTAATCACCCCCTTGGTTTCCACAAATATGTGTATGACTGTAACTTGTAAAGGATTGTGTACTTCTATGTCTTGAGTCTTTCCTCGTTGCTGTGGTGAATGAATGTTGAAATTGGTTTCCTGAGTACGCTCTGGTGCATTGTCCAGGTTGCATTTTATTCTGTGTTGATGACTGATGTATAACATATTTGCTAGCATTGTGTAGGACCTTGTGAGATTCACATTGCTGGATTTACATGCAACTTACAGCAGAGAACAGGTGAGCCATCGCATTGGTTACATCTGTCAATGTGGCTGTAAACCTATGTGTATGTGTCTACGTAGATTGTCAGTATGGCTGAGACATATTTGTGTTTTATACTGTTGGTGATACAATGTTGTCCAGTATTGAAATGTACACATGTCTGGGGCCTACACTGACATAGAATGCCACACATGGCCTGTCCAAATACTTCTTTCTGCGTTGCTCCTGAAAATTTAGTCCACATACAAGTATACTGCCATGTGTGACACACCTACTCATTTCCACAGTACTTGTTTTCACACCATTGAATTTGTCGACCGTTGACTGATAGCGAGGATAGGCAGGCTACTGAGAAGACACTCATCTGACACTTATGTCTTGTGTCTCTTTTGTACTTATATTGGCTTGTCTGGCATAACACATGTTTTTAATCATGATTCGTTACCCTGTGCATATGATGGGGTTCCATACATTCACAGAGAGTGAAGTGACATATTACTAATCACTGATGTTTCATAGCTACTGCATTTGACAGATTAGTGAGGGCATGTCAATGTGGGAAACAATTGGCTCTATGTTGCAGTGCGTTATTCCCACTATCTACACATGACACAAGTGTCCGGATATTTGGAAAAGTGGCACTGTGCAGTGCAGCAAGTTACCTATCTGCACTGCACTGCGTCACTGAGCGAGGGCAGGGATGCCATACAGCACATTCCTGTCCTTTCACCATGCACTGATACACAATGGGATGCCTAGCACAAACACAGGCACACTTGCATGCAGGATTGTGTTTGTAGAGGAGGGGGCACCTTCCTGCAAATAATGAACCCTAAGAGGCCTAATCGTTTATGTATGTGGGCCACAGTATGCAGCTCACATAGGAATCAGAAGTGACTTTGATAACTTAAGTTAATTATCCTTCTTAAATGTCAACTGGGGAGACCAAATTATGTGACACATTTCCAAGTTTACCTGGTGTGGTATACATGACATGCATCATGAACAATGGGGATTGCATGGAGAGACCCACACAATGCCCATTGAAACCCTCCCTTGCACTCAGTGATGCAAAACAGCATTTTGCACAGCGTTGCATTGCTCTGGATCTTTATGCACACAAAGTCACTTTGTGTGTCTTAACATGTTTGACTTAGGGGTATGCATTACACATGTACCATGAGCCATGGAACAAATATGAGGCACACCCCTCATGTATATAGCCCTAGGTCCATAAAGAAAAACAGTGATAACTATTATGGCAGACATTTCTTAATTTTAGAAGTGCTCATTGATCATGCTGTACATGAAGATGTAGGCATCATGTGCGCTTCCTGGGTATTTTGCTAGCACATTGGTGAACATCCCTAGGTGTTCCATGATGGCATGGATATTGACAGAGTAGGGGTGCTTCCACTTCCTGTACAGGTGTGATGTTTCAGCAAAGGGAACCAGTTGCACATGTGTGCAATCCATGGCAATTAGCACATGGGGAAGTCCTGTAATGGCATAACAACCTTGCTTGGTCTCCAGCAGCTGTGTTTGGGTGTTGGGGAAGAGAAGGTACTGGGGTGTTAGGCGAATGATGGCTTCCAGGACAGAGGGTAGGAAGGCAGAAAATGATGGCTGCAATATTCCTGTGATCTGGAAGGAACCAGATGCCAGAATATAGAGGACTACCATGAGCTTGACCTGTGGAGGGATGTTAGTGGGCCTGGCAGTTGACATCTGGAGCCTTGGCCCTATCTTGTTCAGCAGTTCTATGATGGAGTCCCTCCTGAGTCTGTAATATATGATGACCTCATCCTCCCTGAGATCAATGAGGGTAATTCTCTGGCGAAAAACATGCTACTTTCTCCTGCGCTGCCTACATGGTGGGGGTCTTGCAACTCCCAACTACAAGATGAGCACCTCCATGTTGCAGTTGAGCTTTCCAAATTGTTTTTTGTGGCTTGTCTTTATGTACCGCAGCCTCAGAATCATTTCCTACGACTGGGTTGCTGATATCCAGAAATGTTGCTGTATTTTATGATTTGTGCACTGCTTGCTGACGATGTGTCACACATTGACAAAACTATAAATATCACTGCCCGAGTTTTATGTTAGAAGTTATTTGGGCACACTGACCTTACATATTTCACTCTGTGTGTGGCGCAGCCGGTTTTGGCACAGGTATTTTTCAACGCAGGCCTGAAAATCAGATGCACTTGGCAACATGCGGCAACTTGTAAGTATGGCGTACTGGCTGCACTGCCGTCCCATAAACATTAGTGACACAACGGTGGTGTAAGCCTCTCATAAATATGCCCCATTGTGTCTTAAATATTATGAAGTCAAAAATATCAAGTCTCAGAATAGAATTATAATTGTTTTCAATATTTTTTATAATATTGTTACGAAATTTGTTGTGTGTTATATTGCGGTATTTAATGTAATTTTTAAAGATCATTTTGTGTATTGTTTGTTTTGTTTTAATGCCTGTATCAGTTTTTTAAAAATGTTTGTATTTGTTTTTGATAATAACTTTAGAACTGGGACCTTGCGTTTATTTGGGAATAGAATGGGGAGTATTTTAAAATGTAGAATTTTTTTGGGTGAGTTATGTTCAAAATTGTTGTTGTGTTATTTTCTTTTTTACGTTTTTTTATAATAAACTAATTTTGAAATTGTATTTATTTTTCTTTTACTTTTTGTTTTCAAATTGTTCAAAAACTTTGCTTATATTTAATTTTAATATTGTTACTGATAATTTGATATAAAGCTTTGCATTCCTTAACTAGTTAGATTTTTTTTATTATTAATAAATTAAATAATTAAAGTAATTATAATGTATGTATTGCTGTTAAATGAAGTTGTTTTTTTCAATTTGTCTATGTTTTTTACATTGGAATTTTTAAATGTGTTTCTTCACTTCAATTTCTTTTTTTAAATAATTTTTTTACTTTTTTGTATTATTTGTGGTTGTAAATTAACAATATTTATTAATTTGAAAGTTATGGTAAATATTTGTTATTTAAAAAAAAAATGTTTGTAGAGCCAGTTGAATTTATTATTTTGTGCTTTTTATTTGGATAGTTAAAATGGATTTCTGTAGTGTATTCTTTTGAGTGTAATGTCTATTATCAATTGGTGATTCAAACAAATTAAAAAACTTAATGTGCAGCATTTTCCCTATGTCTTCAAGCTTAGTTTGTGAGTAGTGAACCCCCTTCCCCGTTAATCCCCCTGCAAAGTCCAATACTTTTACAAATGTAGTTAAGTTGGGAGTGGGAACAGAAAATGTGTTTTCAATAATTTGTCAGAATTTCTTTGTGTTTCCTATTTTGTACATTAAAACGTTATACTCATGTATACTGAATTGTAGAATAGATGGTTTTCCTTCTTAATGTAGTTTTAATAAACTATAATTTTTATATTTTATTGTTATTTACATTTTCTAGACACCTCTTTTATTATATAAAAATGTTTACTTTGCATTATTTTTTATTAATTATAAGATGTTTTAAATTCTTTATTTTACAAGATTTGTTCTACTGCACAATATTTGTAATTAGACATATGATATAGTTTGACTGTACATACATGTGATTCTGAACCTTATGTACATTTACAAATATAACATAAAAAAGTACAGAAAAAATAGATTATGTAATTTTAATATATATTTATACACATTACTAATTTGTGACATTATTTTAAAAATCAAAAACAGTTACCATTTCATCATGTTATTACTTAAGAAAGATTAATAAATAAAATATGTATTTAATATTGCTTTCTGCGGGATGGAAGTATTTATTTATTTTTTCTCCTTTTTTCCACTTTCCCTGATATTATAGTCTATCTTCATCTTTGGGCTGATGATGGTTTACTGTTGCTGGTGTTAAGTGAAGATAATAGTATTTTAAACATACTTTCCAAAGGTTTAATGATAGATATTCTTTGTAATTGGATGTTATTTTAGTGAATTCTTTAAGTGTAGATTGTGTTAGTTTACGGTATTGCAAGAAGCCTTATTGCCCTTACAGCTCCACCCTTTCCCCCCACCTTTTTCAACATATACATGACAAAGCTTGCCAACATCATCCAATCACCATACATCACATCTTCTCCTACTCCAATGACACCAAACTCATCCTAACAGACAAGACAACCACCACTAGAACCAAGTTTACCAAATACATGACATGGTAAAAGCCTGGATGTCAACCAACTGAATGCAACTCAACTCTGACAAATCAGAAGTACTAGACTTCGGCAACAAGACCTCCCTATGGGATTCCACTTGGTGCATGTCGGAGCTAGGAGCAACACCCACACTCACTGACCACACAAGAAATCTAGGAATCATCATAGAAGACAAGCTCAACATGACAGCTCAAGTCAATGCAGTGTGTACCTCCTGCTTCCACAAAATCAACATCCTATGCATGCAGTGAAGAATCTTCAAATTGTTGTCTCACAACACCAGATAGACCATCACAAACAATCAATCAATCAAACATTATTTATAAATTGTGGCTAATCACTAGATGAGGGTATCCAGGCACTGAGCACCATGCTGCATTGGGAGGTTTTGGCTGAACAGCCAGGTCTTGCGTCCTTTCCTGAATTACACCAGAGAAGATGAGGTCAGAAGCTGGAGGGGGGAGGTCGTCCGAGGACTTCTCAGAGAGGTAGGAGAAGGACCGTCCTCCACTGTTGCTTTAGCAGATGTGGTGTGTGTGAGTGAGGGAGAGGGAGGCAGAGAGCAGGTGTCGGAAGGTTTGGTGGAAGTTCAGGCGGTCGTTGATGTATGCTGGTACTTGGTTGTGTAGGGAATTGTAGGTGTTGATCCGCTTCTTGAATTGACATCTCATCTGAATGGGGAGCCAGTGGAGCTTCTTGAGGTGTAGAGTGTTGTGGGTTGGCATTGGGAGGTCGATGATGAGTCTGGCTGCTGAATTCTGTATGGTCTGCAGTCTCATTAGAAAGTGCAAGGTGATTCCTACATAGAGTGTGTGGCAGTAGTCCAGCCAGATGGTGACTAAGGCTTGAGCAATGGTTCATCTGGCATTGACAGGTAGCCATTTGAAGATCTTTCAAAGCATGCAAAGAGTGAAACAGCAGGCTGCAAAGACTGTGTTGATCTTGCTTTTCATGGTGAGCTTGCTGTCCAGGATGATGCCAAAGTTGCAGGCATGGTCTGTCAGAGTGGGTGAGGATCCTAATTTGGAAGGCCACTGGGCGTCCTTCCAGGGGGAGGTGTTGTTCTCCAAAATAAGCACTTCTTCTATGTCTGTGTTGAGTTTTAGCAGTTGACTTTCATCCATTCGTATATCCTCATCATGCACCTGCAGAAGTTAGAAGTTGGATAGTTCTTCTGATAGAGAGAGGATGAGTTGGATGTTGTCAGCGTAGGATATGATGTTTAGTCCATGGGATCTGACGATGGTAGCCAAGGGGGTCATGTACATGTTGAACAGTGGAGGACTGAGGGGTGAGCCTTGAGGGATGCCATAGATAATGTTCTTAGGTTTCAAGGTGAAAGTTGGTTGACAGATTTTCTGGGTTCTTCTGGTGAGGCAAGAGGTGATCTCTTTGGGATCCAATGTGGTGAAGCCTCTTGAGAAGATCTTGGTGGAAAATGTTGTTGAATGCTGCTGAGAGGTCGAGGAGAATCAGGGCTTCCGATTCTTCCTGGTGAAGGAGGGTTCTGATGTCATCAGTGGTAGTGATCAGGGCGGTTTCGGATCTGCAGTTGGTGCAGAATCTGGATTGGGAAGTTGTCAAGAAGATTGTTTTCCTCCAGATGCTCCATGAGTTGGCGGTTGGTGGCCTTTTCGAGGACTTTGGGGGGAAAGAGGGCCAGAATGATGGGACAGTAGTTTTTGAGTTCACTGGGTTTTGCGAACGGTTTCTTGGGAAGGGGTTTGACCTATTCGTGTTTCTATTCTTTGGGAAAGGTGGCTGTGATGATGGATCTGTTGAAAAAGGTGATGAGCTCTTTGCTTTTTACCTTGCTCCTGAGATTGAAGATCTGGGGTCAGTGGGTGCTCCTGAGTGGACGGAGTTCCTGATGACTGTGGTGTTTTGAGTGTTGAGCTGGTCCCAGTTGATGAGCAGGTGGTTGGGATTGCATTTGTGGGAGTGATGAGGGTGAGGATGTTGGCGGCACTGGGTTGGGGCTCGAAGTTTTGTAGATGGTGGAGAGCTTGTGTAGAAGAAGCCCGCCAGGGTATCGCAGAGTTCCAGCGATGGGTTGAAAATGTTTTCAGTGGCTGAAGGGTTGGAGAACTCTCTGATAATGTTGAAGAGTTCTTTACTGTGGTTAGAACTGGCTTCAATGCAGACAGCCAAGGCACTCTTTTTCATCTCTTTCAGGAGCTGTAGGTATTGGTTGATGGGTGTCTTGAATGTGGCTTGGTCTGTGGGTTCCTTGCTGGTGCGCCATTTCTTTTCCAGTTGCTTCTAGTTATACTTTGTGGTTCTCTGGTCTGAGGTGTACTGGATAGCCTGTTTGGAGGATATCTTGAGTTGGTGGGCTTGAAAAGGACAACTCTGTCTTCGAACTCAGTGGCATCCGCAGAGATGTTCTTGACAGTTTGTTCTAGGTGGGTTGCGGTGTCAGAGTGGAAGGTGTTGAGGGCTTCGCTCCACTGGCTCTCTGATACTACTTCTTTCCCTGCACAGCTCTGCCTGGTAGCTGCTACCCCTGTAGCTGCTGATGACCATCTGATCAGTGGTTTGAGGCCCTCCTCCACCGGCACGCTACCACCTGCACCTCATCCTTGGTGGTCCAGTGGTAGAGTGTCTCTGCTCTGCCGCTGCTCTACCCTCTGTCTCTCTGCCTTCTGGTCTCTTTTTCCCTCCTTTTCATTTTTCTTTAATTCTCTATGCTTCTTTTCACTTTTTTCTTTTTTCCCACTCTTGTCTCTTTTTGTCGCTTTCCCTCCATGACCCAGCTGCTGCTCATCCCCCAAGGCCCGCCCCCTCCAGCACCGATTCTCGCTTTTCTGCCTCCCAGCTTTCCAGCCCTCCCCTCACACTGTTTATGGTGACCGCTGGCATGCCAAAGGCATGCAAAAGGCAAGAATGTCTCTGTCAGTCCGCACAATGACCGCACCCAGTGCCACGAACCTTGGTCCTTGGACCATTTACCCCTACAACGCCAGCAGTCTCAACAACGGATGCTACACTACCTGCTGCCAGAAATTGCCGATGGACACCCAAGGCCCTGTTTCCTGCGGTAACTGTAGCTGCTCCTTCTCTTGCCACAGCACAACACTACCAATAACCACACAACCGATAAAAACTGGACCTGGCCAACTCAACTGCATCTGGCTCAACACAGGCTCCCTCCACAAACACACTGTGGAGGTCTGAGACCTGCTCGACTCCGTCGACCCCAACATCACCTTCCTCACAGAAACCTGGATGAACTCCACCTCCACCCTGGACATTGCCACCGCCATCCCGGACAGCAACAAGATCATCCACAAGGACCGAATCAACAAACCGATGGTAGTCATCGCCATTGTACACAAAAGCACCCTCCATCTCACCATCCATGCGGACAACATCTTGACCAACATGGAGCACCTCCACTTCCAGGTGCAGACCAACCCTTACACCACCCTCTGTGACACCCTCACCTACAGACCCACAGACTCCACCCACTCCTCAGCGATTTGATCCTAGAATTGATCCCATCCCACGCTCTCACCTCCATAGACTACATCCTCCTCGGCGATCTCAACTTTCACCTGGACAACTACAACAACAAAAACACCTAGTCCGCACTGGAGAACCTCACCACCGTTGGACTGGTAACCTCCCCAACCCACTCAGCAGGACCCACACCCGATCCTATCTTCTCTGCCAGCAACAAGATCACCTTCAGCTACACCACCGAGCTCAAGTGGACCGACCACCGCTGCATCCACTTCTCCTTCACCAAACCCACTGCACATCACCAAGCCCACCACTACTCTTGCAGAAGGTGGAACAAGGTCACAGAAGAACAGCTCACCCCCTCCCTCAGAAAAGCCCCTCCACTGACATCCACAGATGGCAACACCTCTTCAAGTAACCTCCACCGATGGATCTCTGACTGCACTGACTCTCTGGCTCCCCTGAAGAAATCCCCAAAGCAAGCAACACTCCAAGAAAGCCAGCTGGTTCTCTCCCACCCTTCATGAGTCCAGATGCACCTGTAGATGGCTCAAGAAGAGATGGAGGAGCCACAAGACCCCGGAAGACCACGCCTTTAAAACTGTGGTCACTGCACACCACCACCTCATCAGAACAACGAAGAAAGTGGTCCTACAAGAAAAGATCAATGCCAATGAATTCAATAGAAAATAACTCTTAGAATTTGCTAGACTCAGCACAGAGACAGCTGACATCACCCTCACAAGAGCTCTGCAACAACCTCAGCACCTACTTTCACATCAAGATCAAGTAGAAATACATCAGCTTCGACAGCCTCTATGCCCAAGACTCTCTCACCCCACCTGCAACCACTGCACCCTACGACATCAGACCCCAATAGACCCTACTAAGCTGGATTCCCCTCACCGCAGATGACACCCTCAAGATCATGAAGGGCATCCTCTGAGGAGCACCCTCGGAACCCTGCCCACATCACATCTTCAACAGAGCAGGCACCACCATCAACTGCCCCATCAACCCCTCCCCACCTTCCCAGAGTACTGGAAAAACACAGAGATCAATCCCATGCTGAAGAAACTCTCTGCTGACCCGACGGACCTCATCTCCCTTCTCCACTTCCCAGCCAAGGTCATTGAGAAGGCCATCAACGTCCAACTTTCTGAGTTCATCAAAGCGAACCTCTCCCAATCTTGCTTCGGAAGCAACCACAGCACCCAGACCGCCCTCATCGCTGCTACAGATGATGTCTGTGTCCTCCTCAAACTGAGACGAAACTGCAGCCTTTATCCTCCTGGACCTCTCAGCCGCCTTCAATACCATCTCTCACCACAACCTATGCAAAAGACTCCATGATGCTGACATCTGCAAAAAAGCCTTGGAATGAATCCGCTCCTTCCTCACCAGCCAAACACAGAGAATCAGACTTCCTCCTTTTCTCTCGGAACCCACAGAGATCAGATGCAGAGTGCCTCAGGTCTCCCCTTTTAGCCCCACTCTTTTCAACATCTACATGGCCCCCCTCACAGCCATCATCAGAAACCACAGACTCAACATGTTTTCCTACACTGACAAAACCCAACTGATTCTCTCCCTCACCAATCAACCCACAGTCACCAAAAACAACTTTCACGATGAGATGAAGGATGTCGCCACCTGTATGAAGAACAGCTGCTTCAAGCTCAATTCAAAGAAAACCAAAGTATTCCTGATGGCCCACAGCACTTGGAACCCTCTTACACTCATTGACCACGCATGGAACCTCAGCATCATCCTGGACTCCTCGCTCACCATGAGCCACCAGATCAACGCCGTCTCATCATCCGGCTTTCACATTCTATGCCTGCTCTAAAAGATATTCAAGTCAACATCCCCTGCTGCAGCCACATCACCAGCCACCTGAGAGACCTCTACTGGCTTCCACTCAACAAAAGAACCACCTTCAAGCTCCTCACACACTCCTACAAAGCCCTACATGACACAGGACCTGCATACCTCAGCCACCGCCTCTCATTCCACGCATCCACCAGGGACCTCCGCTTCACCCAACTGGATCTGGCTACCGTCCCACAAATCTGCAACACTGCAGCCGGTGGAAGATCCTTCTAACTTGCAGAAAAGACCTAGAACACCCTGCCTCTCCACCTCAGGCAATCACCATCACGGCCTCAATTCAAGAAGGACCTGGCTCATCGACTGAAACACAGCACCTTAGACAGGCCATCAGCTCCCCCCCAGCACCTTGAAACCCATATGGATGAGTAGTTGAACTTTACAAACCACCTGATTGATGGCTTGATTGATTGATACTTTGTTCCAGCTGCAATGTGGGGTGCTGCAAAGTGATTGTGTATTGAGCAGAAGGCAGTGGAGTTGTTCTGAAGCGGTTGTGGTTGGCTTGGTGGTGGTTGTCGTACCTGCGGGTCCTCTGGTGTTGCAGGAGAAAAAAAAAGTGCAGACAGAAAAAAGGCCCTACTGCTGATTGTGGAGAGGTGTGGCAGCAGTTGTTGGTGTGGAATCTGGGATCCAGGACTCAGAACTCAGCAGCAGTGTATATGCGAGTGCCAGAGTTCCTGGTGTTGGGCATGGTCCAGGCGCAGATGGGCGCAGACAGGCTTGGCTTTTGTGTGCCTTTGGCGAGCCTGAGCTGCAGTCTCCATTAAGTAGGTCCTGGGAGGAGGGAGGGGTGTTGGGAGGTAGTGGGTGGGGTCAGTGAGAAGCAGGAGAGAAAAACAATGAGAAAGATGGCAGGAAAGCAAGCGGGCAGTGAGGGCAATCTGGAGGAAAAATAAATTTCAACAGGATAAACAGAGGCAATAAAAAGCAGTAAGCAAAGTTTAGCAAAATTAAACAAAGGTGACAAAAATTAAACAGATTTGAGCAGTAATTAACAAGTTGAGCATAAAAAAAGAACCCAATCCAAATTGACTAGAGAGGCAGTGAAGCAGCAAGGGGGAGCAGGCACGAGCACTCATCACAAGCAGGCTGGCCTATGGCAACACTCTCTATGTTGGAATCTCCAAACAACTCCTACACAGTTTCCAGGCATTCCAAAACACAGCTGCAAGACTCAAACTCGGCCTCTAATGCCACACCCACATCACACTGCACTTCAGGAAGCTTTACTGGCTCCCCATTCACAAGTGCAGCTAATTAAAACTTCACAGGCCCACATGCAAAGCCCCACACAACACAGGACCAGAATACCTGAATATCCGCATATACTTACACCAACCCCCTCAGACATCTACGGTCTGCCTCAGTCTCACTCGCACACATTCCCGGCATCTACAAAACAAAACTGGAAGTCGCTTATTCTCCTGCTTCACAACCAAGACATGGAACGACCTCCCTCAACAGATGAGAGCCTCCTCTTCACTTCTTAAGTTCTGCAAGACACTGAAGACATGGCTCTTTGTATAGGACCCTTGGGGGCCACATACCTACACACCTGCTTAAGCATGTGGATACCCTCTCAGGTGATTAGTGCACTATACAAATCAATATAACATAACATTGTGAAACATAATTCTTTATTGTATTATATATATGCATGTTGTATGTGTGTGTGTTTTAAGTGTTTAACATTGATTTTAAAGATTTTTTTTTGTCTTCTTTGGTTTGTACTATAGTTTTAAGTGTTTTTGTTTGGATTTAATGTTTTTTGTTTACAGGTTTTTCATTCTAAGGATGCCAGAGTTGGTTTTTAACCTGGATGCGTTTTGTTTTTTCAAGTGTTTTTTTACAACAATGTTGTGTCTACATTTGGTTGGCCAGGGTGGTTGGTAAAGAGTCTTCCTATAAATGCTATGAATACATACATTTCCTTATTTTTTGTTGACAGTTTTGATTTGAGATGGGTTAGGGATAGTTCCATTCTTAGGTCCTGGTAACTTTGTTCTTTTCAAAGAATTTCTAGGAATTTGAAGAGTGTACAGTAGCCACTTCTAAGTGTTCCTTAGAAGGAATTGTGCCACCCTTGTACTTCTTAATTTGTTTTTGCTTCTTGAGAAATTGTGCTTTCATAGACATTCCACTATGGTATGATTCTTGGTGTCTGTGGCCTGATAAATGCAGGCAGCCAGTCCGTGTATCCTCAAGATTATTTATTAGTGGAGCTAGTTTGATTTCAAATGGTTGGTAATAAGGGGTTCAATTACCATGTCATGATGTTTAGTGACTTTTTAAAGCTATTTTTTTTAATTTGTGTGCAAATTCTAGGTTAGATGTATAGTTGATGCTCAGGGTAGACTTTTGTTGGCGCTTCCTTGTGGTCTAGTGATAAAGTGACAGCACTCCTATATTTCAATGTATCTGTAGATTTATTGTGTGGTCAAAAACATGGCATGTTAAAAATCTATGATGATTTTTTGTAGTTTATAGTTGTTAGTTTGCTATTTTATATGTTTTGGCTGTTCATTATAAGTTACACTTTGTTTGCAGCAGTGCATACACTAATTGAATGTTTGTATTTTGATAGTGACCAAATATTGTGTATATTACATTGAAGGGTGGAGGGCACACATTAAAAGTGCCATTTATCAAGTATATGTTGGATTGAATTAAGGTTAGTGAATTGTTATTGGTAGCATAAATTATTATTTGTTTATCACTATTGTGGTTGTCTATAGTATAAAAAAATGTATGTGCAATTAGTGGGCCCTGGTGGAATTATAATTCAGTTTGCGAATTTGGCTGATTTTGGAAACTTCACATTACTCTTGCAACATGGAGTTCATAAGTTTCGCTAATCAGTGCCGAACTATTCTGCCGTTCAAGCCTAGGGATTTTCATGGAGACCACGCATGCTTGAGAGCGAGATTTGTTGGCCCCTGGCATAATTTCTGATAGCCACAGAGCTTTCTGGTGCCATTTTGTAACACCAGCAGCCGCAAGCTGCCATTACTGCTTCTCAGGCAGGTTTTCTACTCGAGAAGCAGCTAAATCAACTCAAAAATAACTTTTCGAGTGAATATTTTAATCAAATGCATGATTCAGGTAGTTTTAGGGAAAAACTCACCTTTTTTATTTTACTTTATTTTTTAGCGGGAAGAAAGTGCCACAGAAACTCCAACTTCCTCTTCATGTCCAGAAGACTCCTCCCAATGCTTTGTTTATCTCCTGGTCACTTTTTATTTGGATTTCGAGGTGAAAGGATCACTCTTCTTGTCTGCAATTCCTGCTGCATATGCCATTGAATTTCAAGGACTTTGTTTTTGTGACATCACAAAAAGTAAGTAAAAAAACTTTTGAATAATGGTGTTGTTTGAAAGAGGGCTTGCACCAGTATATATTTGCACCTTTTATTCAATTTTTAAATGTGATTGTGGTTGTGGTGGGTGGCCTGGAGTTGCAGTAGGGGCCTATTTTTTGCATTAGATTTATTTTGCTTTTATAAGGGAAAAGGATTGTGCAGTCAAGTACTTTTTCTCCATGTTTGTGAACATTTCCCTATTTGTTTACTATGCCAGTCTGCCTATGGGCTTTCCAGCCATTACTAGGCATTGGGTATATGAAACAACTCTTTCTGTGGTATATGTTGTTTTAGAACATCTTTGTTTAAGGGGTGGGATTAGATGAAGTGCAAAATGTGTTTTTGGTGGGGTAATATTCTGAATCTTTGGGAGGATTTAGGTTATTGGAAATTTTTTATAGCTGACTTAATTTTCATTTTAGGCATTGCTGAATAAATGGTAGTGTTTTCTTCTTTGTTTATCATGCCTCCTTTGTTTGCTGGCCAAGTGCCCATTTTTTTGTCTGGTTAGTGTGTGTGTGTGTGTATTTGCCATAGGCCACTTTTTTGTCGTAGTTTTCTATGCCATGTGGCCGTCGGCCATTTTGCGTATACAGTGTCTATAGGCCTGCATTTGTTATTTGTTGTCCATGCCTTCTTGCTTATTGTTTGAACTGGTGGGCGATGGCCATTTTATGTAGCCAGCCAGTGTGCTTTTGCCATAGGCCTGCATGTGTTCTTTGTTGTGGGCATATCTCCCTTCTTGCTGTTGTTGTTTGACCATGTGGCCAAAGATCATTTTGTGTAGCCAGCAGGTGTATTTTTGCCATAGGCCTCCACGTGTTCACGTTGTGGTCATGCCTCCTTGCTTGCTGCTGTTTGACAGTGTGTGGCCATAGGCCATTTTGTGCAGCCAGATAGTGTGTTTTTGCCAAAGGCCTAAATGTGTTCTTTGTTTTGGCCATGCCTCCTTGCTGGTTGTTGTTGGTTGTACATGTGGCCGGTGGCCATTTTGTGTAGCCAGCCAATGTGCTTTTGCTGTAGGCCTGCATGTGTTCTTTGTTGCCCATGCCTTTCTGCTTGTTCTTGTTTGAACATGTGGCCCATGGCCATTTTGTGCAGCCTGCTAGTGTGCTTTTGCCATGCTTTTGCCATTGGCCTGATTGAATTCTTTGTTGTCCATGCTTTCTTGCTTCTTATTGTTTGAATGTTTGGCTGGCTGCCGTTTTGTGTAGCTAGGCAGTGCAATACTTTTTTTTCCAGTTTTCAAAGACATTTTGCTAGGGACATTGATAGAAGAGAGCTAAGCCTTTTGGTTTTTTGTTAATTATTTTCCTTTTTTTTGCCTGATGTCCCTATAATGTGCTTGAGAATGATAGCATGTATGTACAGTGTTTATATAATATTATAAGCATTTTTTCCATTTCCCCTTCACCTCCTTGCTCCGCAAAGGATTCCTCATAGTTTCTAGTAAGACACCAGCAATTACTTTTTTCTGCATTATTTGGGTTGGTATCTGGAAGAGACACAAGAGCACATGTTAATACTGCCATCTCTCCCTTTGATATTGCTGGTAAAATGGAAGAACAAATGGGCATGATAATGCTAGACGCAGAGAAGGCCTTTGATAGAATCACCTGGAAGGCACTCTGGTTGATCATGGGAACACTTGGCATTGGTGACCAGTATTTAGCCCTAGTGCAGAAGTTTTATACCAAGCCAAGGGCTAAAATTGTATCGGGTGGCAAAGTCTCCTCCTTATTTTCCATATTTAGGGGGATGCGACAGGGATGTCCACTATCCCCGTTACCATTTGAACTCTACATTGAACCCTATATTAACTTGCTGCTAAGCCAGGTCATACAGCCATTGATGTTGCATGGGTTCGAGGTTAAAATAACTGTATATGCGGATGATATTGCTGTATACGCCCCCAACCCATGCACTGCGATGAACTGTATCTCTAAGGAGACAGAAGCATTTGGGGTGTTCTCCAGGTACAAGCTTAATCTACTGAAAACACAAACAATCCTGAACTATGAAACGCATATTCATCTATACCAAAGAAAAAAGCTGTTACAGCACACCCTTTATCATGTATAATAATCCAAATAGAGCATTGGATAACTATTAAAGGAAATCTGAAATCCAATGCAAATCTTAACATAAGTTAATGAGGACAAACTAATGAGACATCAGATATACAGAAAATTCAAATAATCCAACAAGGTCATCTGTAGGTTTTTATTCTTTTTTTATTTGTTTTTTTTCAAAAATTCCCAGCACACGATCTTGCCGACACGTGTTTCGTCTAATCCTAGACTTTTTCAAGGCTGTGCTGTAACAGCTTTTTTCTTTGGTACATTTATATGCATGTTAGTCTCTAATATGCTAATAGCTCCTTTAGGTAGTAGGTGTATGGAGCTACTCTAGCACCCCGACTAAACTATATTGACAAATTTATTCACACTGATTTGACTGATTGTAATCACACACTGCAGATTGATTGTGCGGTTTCTTCCCTCTCAGGGACCACTACTACCTTTTTGCATATTCTTCTATGCCAGTTATGGGAGTTACTGATACTGCTACCTACTTGGTGGTTTGGTTAAGTAGCAGAGTGGAAAGTATAGTCACCCTCAATTATGAGCCACTACTTAAGTTAGTCAGTGCCAAGCTACAGCAATGGCACCGACTCCCTCTGAGTATACGGGGTAGGTGCAATATCATAAAAACTAATATTCTACCCAAGTTTCTCTATCTTTTTCATTCCAAAGCACTGCAGGTACCAGATGTGTTTTTACGGCAACTTGTCATAGTCAGTACCAAGACGTGATTGAGTTACTAGACCTTCATAAAATAATTTGGGAATTAATTAAAGTTCATGTTAAAGAAATACAACTCCCCACGAAACAATTGTTGTTGCATACTAACAAATAGACAGTGCATCGGCATTCTTCTTCCCTTAATGTCCATCTTGGGTGCAGGATTGAACCAGTCCAATAATTAAATACAACTCCCCACAGAACCAATTGTTGCATACTAATAGATTTCCCAGGTTCTGAGGGATATTGGGTCACCCCATTATCCTTAATGCACTGTTGATTTGGTCATTTATATAAAGTATCGTTTTAATTTTCTGAACAGTTACAATGTTCGAACTGTATGGGTCCTCCCTAGTTTGTATTTTTCAAACCTAGGTGACAGAATAATTAGATAACTTGGGAATTTGATGATGATGTGCTGCTCATCAACCTGATGAATGTTTTGTTTGTCTTTGTCACACCTTTCCACAACTCCCCATTCCCATCCAGTCAACACCTTAACCCTCTTCCCCCAGGCTGTGTGATATATTGAGGTGTGCCTTACGAATTTACAACACAAATGGATCACAAGCTTGGTGGGGCGCATGTGGTGAAAACGACACCAACTCACTGTGTGACTGTCTTACCTGAACAATAGCTCACGCCAGCCCCACTTGCCCTCCCAGGCATGAAAGGGATAACATCATCATAGTACAGAGTCAGAACGATGTCTGTCCACGATAGGTAGTACTAATATGCACTATCTGGCCTGATTCACAAAGGTTAAGTTCCACTTTTGGTGTAAGTTCACTCTCACAGTTTAACTGAACAACCAGAAACTTTACAATTACAAGTAGTAATTTTATGAGTAGTAACTAGCTAGTAGTAATAGTAACTACTTTTAAAGTGATCAGTATTTCTTACTACTCGCAAAGTTACTTCTCGTAATGTTACTGATGGAAAACTTACTAATTGTAAAATTACACTGTAACAGTAAACTGACACCAAAAATGTAACTTTATCATTGCTAATAAGGCCCCGTTTGGCTTACAAAATCTATGCAACATGGAGTAACCAAACCTTCTTGTGAGTCCTTACTCCTGACTCGAGGATTTTGTAAGTTTCGTTGGATTTTATATTGTTATTAAATAAATAGTTACTAGCTCTCCGGATTGCTTAGAAGTTACCACTGCAAGATTTTGTAATATGAGTTTTTCTGTCATGGTGGCCTGCTCTCAGTCTTTGATAACCCACTAACTGTGTTTTCTTTCATCCTAGTTGCCTGTGATGGATAATCTTTCTGAATAATCCTACATTTGGAGTTCATCTCATTTGGAATAGGTGGGAGTGGGGCCTCCCTTTGTGATGTCTTCCCTGTTAACCTAACAAACACTACAAAGAGGAGGAGGAGGTAAGACTAACAACTTTATAATCCTCCCATGTATGGTAAAAGGTGCCAACACCCACTAGTAGTGGCATGCTTCATCATAAGGCATGCTACAACACCCCCAGTGCAGAGGGTGATGAGTAAGAGAGGCTGGTGGTAGAGGCAGCAGTGGACTCCAGCTGCAGGTGGCAGCAGAGGCATTGACATGGCTAGGTTGGAGGCTGGCCTGGGTGGCAGGCCAAGGAACTGGAGGCCCATGCCTCCACTTCTTCTTCCTCCAAGACCACAATCGGTGATATCCGGCAGCCACAGCCTCCAACCTTCACTGCCACAGCCGGGTAGCTATCTCCTGCCATGATGGCAGTTGTACTTGTGAGCTCCAGCAGCAGGAGTACAAACAAAAGCACAAATTGTGATGCTCAGAACAAACACTTGTTTATACTGCCTATAGTGGCACAGTAGCAGAACATTGCTGTTTACCTAGGGCCATTGGAATTAAATGTGGATGCAATGAGTTATTAGTCAGAGCCTGGACCAAGTTTGTCCTGCCCATGCATCACATCAGAGCACCGAGTACAAGGGATTAAAGCAGAACACCAACATAATCAAATGTGAGTTTTGTTAAGGTATTCCAAAATGAAACTAACAGACACTTTATGTGTGTTAATAAAATAATTACCTGCCATTAATGATCAAGGCATATATATATATATTTCCTTTTTGATTTTGTAAAAGAACTGGTTTCATATATCAGAGACACTAAAGACTTTTTGACACAAGTGGAAAATTGAATTTGGGACAAGGACTTGGTTATGATTACACTAGACATTTCGAGTCTCTATACGAGCATTGACCACTCACAGGGAATTGAAGCTGCCAGATTTTTCCTAGAAACGAGATCTATCAATCTGGCTGAACACAATAAGATGCTATTGGAATTAGTGGATTTCTGCTTATGTAATAACATCTTTCTATTCCAGGAACAACTGTTCAAACAAATACGTGGTACTGCGATGAGCACCAGCTTCGCCCCCAGATACACAAATCTTTTCGTGGACTGGTGTGAGAAGCAGGTGGCCTGGGCAGCTAACAACGAGAATTGGACCCGCATGGTACTAAGCTGGATTAGATACATAGGCGATTTGTTTATCGTGTATAAAGGCACGGAACAATCAGCCAGGGAATACATTAATATGCTCAACTTGAACAACCTCAATCTCAAATTCACAGGTGAAGTTAATAAGACATCTGTCAACTTTTTGGATCTCCAGGTTTTCCCTGTGGGTGGAAGACTGTGCACTTCCTTGCATAGGAAACGGACCGCAGGGAACTCTGTGTTACACGCGAGCAGTTGCCATCCTGGGAAAACAATAACAAGTATCCCATATGGCGACCTATTAAGAATAAAAAAGAACTGCACACGCACCTGTGATTTTAAGGCAGTAGCGAAAGAAAGCATCAAGAGATTTGGGGTCAGAGGTATCATAAAGAGACTTTAGAGGAAGCCATGTCCAAGGTAGAAAAAAAGCCAAGAAAGGACCTAATAGCTAGCAGTGATCCCAGTGTGAACAAAGAAAAAGATGTGAAATGTAATAACTTGAGGATGATCACACAATATTCTAGTGATGCCTCAGACATCAGAAGAATCTTTGTAAAGAATTTTCATATTTTGAAATCCAACCCAGTAATAGGCAAGGAATTGCCTAAAGCACCTCTCATGACATTTAGGAGAGCAAGATCCCTAAGTAGCAGTTTAGTTCAAAGCCACTGTGGGAATGAGAACAAAGTACCATCATTTGGGAGAATAGCGGGGTTCGGCCGATGTCTCAAGTGCAGGGTCTGCAAAAACAGTAAGAAAGTGTTGGAGTATGCAGTGTCGGGAATGAGGGAACCTAAGAAAATTAAGAGTCTGATGAATTGTAATACAAGCCATACGGTGTATTGTTTAGTGTGCCCATGTGGTTTGCGTTACATTGGGAGTACGATCCACCCTACTAAAATACAAATTCTTGAACATCATAGGGCCATTCAAAATAAGGATGCCACCTACCCAGTGGCAAGGCACTTTGAGATGTTTCACCAAAGCAATAGGGACTTGTTAAGTTTTTTCTGTATCGATCAGGTGCCTATTAGTGTGAGAGTTGGCGATAGGCAACTGCAATTACGCAGATTGAAGTCAAGACACATCATTGATAATCAAACGAAAAGACCAGGAGGGCTTAATAGTGGTGAAGAAATGGCTGTGCACCTGTAACATCAACACAAGTATGAATGTATATAAACCTGCTGTATGTGAATCATAATTCACCGCTATCTTATTCAGATTTTGAGAGTGCCATGGTGTCCATGAATTGTGGTTTGTTACACAAATTACACAATGAACCTAAGCCCATCCAGGGCAGGTTAGTTTAACATATCAATATTAGGCTAGGCGAATACAACAATATAGAGGAAAAAAGACCATTCAGTGCATGATATGTTGCTGTGCCTGCATGTCTCAATAGATTGTAAAGTTCTTATGTTGTGTATTATCCACAAACATGTTTACAAATGGCTGACACCTTTGACTGAAGAAAGTCGGGTGTCCTTTGTTTATGTTTAGCAGTTAATGTGTATTTAAGTCTGCTTTACGTCGGCGCCGGCCACTATTGATAAAGGCGGCAGCCGAAACGCGTCTGGTCGTGTGAAATAGTACCCCAATAAAATCTGGGATATCTATGTTCCTAGGAGTGCTGGTGCTATTATTTGTACCGTGAGACGTGGATTTTGTGAGTTCGCATGGTGTTCGTCACCGCGCTACAGAGCACCCGACCGTGAGTGAAGGTGAGAGCAAGACGGAGTCTGAGCGCGATATATATATACGCGGCGCCCCCCGGCCTGGACTGTGGTGTAGGCAATGCGGAGAGAGCAGCAGATGGTCTGCTGGGAGAGTTACTCTGCACTGATAGAATCCGCCATCGATTCCGCAGGTATAACGGAGCAAGCAGTACTTAGGCTGACAACGTCAGGGCATCACTGTATGCACTGGTGGGTCACTGCACTCAGCTCGCGATTTTGGACTGGTTTTTTCCTTTAGCGAGATCGACGCACTGGGCTGAGTGAGAGGAAACTTGAGTGATAAATTGAGAGAGGAAAAGTACTTACTTTACGGAACCTTCTCCATCCTCTCTTGATTGTTACATCTTTCAGCCAATGGGATTCCTCACTTAGATATTTAAACATCATCCCGCTAAAATCCTCACTTTGGACTATCCAGCTAATGACCCGGCATTGATAAAGGCATCCGCCGAAACGCGTCTGCAAGGAGCTGTTATGGAGGACATAGTGTTATTTTAATTGTGCTTTCTGGTGGCATTAAACTTACGGCAGAGTCACTCCAGCATGTGTCTGACCCGTTTTTATGGCAAAAGCGGGATTGGTGGTGTATGTGTGGCAGAGGTCAGCTCCGCATTCCGGCACACCTCTCGGTTTGGAGCTCCGCGTAATGCCGACAACTTTTTGGTTGTGTGCATGGACTGCACAACGCGGGGCACCCCCGGCCTGGACTGTGGTGTAGGCAATGGGGAGAGAGCAACAGATGGTCTGCTGGGAGAGTTACTCTGCAGTGATGGAATCCGCCATCGATCCCGCAGGTATAAAGGAGCAAGCAGTACTTAGGCTCACAACGTCAGGGCGTCACTGTATGCATGGGTGGGTCACTGCACTCAGCTCGCGATTTTGGACTGGTTTGTTCCTTTTGCGAGATCGACGCACTGGGCTGAGTGAGAGGAAACTTGAGTGATAAATTGAGAGAGGAAAAGTACTTACTTTACAGAACCTTCCCTGTCCTCTCTCGATTGTTACATCTTTCAGCCAATGGGATTCCTCACTTAGATATTTAAACATCATCCCGTTAAAATCCTCACTTTGGAATATCCAGCTAATGACCCGGCATTGATAAAGGCATCCGCCGAAACGCGCCTGCCAGGAGCTGTTATGGAGGACGCAGCGTTATTTTAAATGTGCTTTCTGGTGGCATTAAACTTACTGCAGAGTCACCTCAGCATGTGTCTGACCCGTTTTTGTGGCAAAAGCGGGATTGGTGGTGTATACATATATATATATATATATATATATATATATATATATATATATATATATATATATATATATATATATATATTATCTATTGGCGGTCGCCAGTAGATAGTTATAGTTAGGACCTATTTTCCATAGGAAATCTGCAATATTCTACTCCCAATAAGTTTGGTGCTGGTTGATAAATCCTCACAAAATTTTCCAAACTTTTGGCCAGCTCCGCTCCGCTCCCACCCTGAAAGTTTCGTGGTGATTCGTAAAGCGGGGGCAGAGAAAAAAGGGGGGTCCCAAAACATGTTTTCCCCATGCAATTTCCCTTAGGATCTGTAGTCGCAGCTACAGCCCGAACCGCTGAACGGAATGACATCAAATTTGGCAAAGAGGTAGTCCTCAGTTCAGACTCGTGCCTTTTACATAAATGGTGTGAATCTGTTCATCAGTTCCTGAGAAAATTAGGGTAAAAAAGTTAGTGATATCTATGGCCGGGGAGGATCCACAGACCCTACACCCTCCGTAAGAGCACCCTCCCCGATTCGAGCGCGCATCCTCCCGATCGCACGCTGAATGCTAATTGGCTGTCGAGTGTCTGTCGACATTCGAAACTAGGAACTGTTGGCAGCCATTTTCTGACTCGGTAGAAGCGAGGCTGAAGAAGCAATGGGAATAAGTGTGTAAAACATATAAAGGGGGCAGACTGGAAATACTCTGACCCTCTAGAGGTGCTTAGGGCCCCCTTTAAAAAAAAAAAAACGACGAAATGCACGCAGGTTGCGCGCACTCTATCATGTTTGGTGCACGGATCCTCTCGCGTTGGGTGCGCGGATCCAAGGAAAAAATAGTTGAAAAAAGACAAGAAATCATTGGTTGTATGACAACTTTCTACACTGAAAGGTAGGGTGTATATTTCTGTTTTTTAAACGCATGATTCTTATTGGTTAACAAAAACTGATTGTAAGGAACATTATATATAATAAGCTGATATGTTGAAAAGTCAAACACACTTGCTGTCTTGTTTAGCAACATTGTGTGCTGAACTTGTGAATGGTGTGCTCAGTGCAGTGTTCCATGACCTGTTTCTATGGTAACAGGCAGAAGGCAGATTGGGGGAAGGGTTTACATGTATTTCATTTGGAAAGGGTTGAAATGTTTAACCAATAGAAATGTGTGTTTGTTTTTGAATTTATGTGCGAAGGATTGTGATTTGATGTTTACATGTATATGTGTGGAAAATGAAAGGGAAACTTTGCCATTCTTTGTTTTTGCTGAGAGGTGCACAGTGCAGAGATTCTGTAAAAGAAAATCTGGTGTGTGACTGATATCTGGTGTGTGACTGATATACTTCTTAATCTACAAAACAACTTGAAACGTGAATTATTTAATTGTGAGGGGATGTATGTAGACTATTTTGATTTAAATCAGACTAATGTATTTCTCCTGCTAAAGTGTAGGGAGTACTTTTTTTCTCTACAATCTTATTGACAGTGTGTGTGCATGTAGAAACCATTCTGTGATAAGCATTTGTGTTTTTCCTGTGTTTGCAGACAGATAACTGTGCTGTTTTTATATTTTGGTAGAATTAGAAACCAGTCACTGTTTATGAATTTGTGAAATGAGTTATGTTTCTATACTAAAATGTAGTACTCCTTCTAGATGAAGAAATGTGTTTTGGTATAGTGCAAGGGATAGTTTTGTTTGTCTAGAATCACACAGTGAGTATGTGTGCATTTGGGAACCACTGTGAGAGAAGCATTTGGTAACATCGTGTATTTGCTGACAGATAACTGTTTTAAAACCTGTCATGTTGTCAAGTTTTAGTAGCATTAGAAGCCAATCTTTGCTTATGCATTGATAAAATAAGTCATGCTTTGACACTAATGTTCTGTACTTTAATATGTAGATTGTGTGTAGTCTCATTACCCCTTGCACGGTAGTGAATGAGTTTTTGTAAGCTGCTAGGGATAGTGTTGCTTGTCTAGAATCACACTGTGAGTCTGTGTGCATTTGGGAACCACTGTGAGAGAAGTATTTGGTAACATCGTGTATTTGCGGACAGATAACTGTTTTAAAACCTGTCATGTTATCAAGTTTTAGTAGCATTGGAAGGCAGTTTTTGCTTATGCTTTGATTAAATGAGTCAGGCTTTGACACAAAAGTGCAGTCCTGAAATATGTAGATTGTGTGCAGTTCCCTTAGCACTTCCAATGTAGTGAATGAGTTTTGGTAAACTCCTAGGGATAGTGGTTGTTGTCTAGAATCACACTGTGAGTCTGTGTGCATTTGGGAACCACTGTGAGAGAAGCATTTGGTAACATTGTGTATTTGGTGACAGATAACTGTTTTAAAACCTGTCATGTTGTCAAGTTTTAGTAGCATTAGAAGCCAGTCTTTGCTTATGCATTGATAAAATTATTCATGCTTTGACACTAATGTGCTGTACTTTAATATGTAGATTGTGTGTAGTCTCCTTACCCCTTGCACAGTAGTGAATGAGTTTTGGTAAGCTGCTAGGGATAGTGTTGCTTGTCTAGAATCACACTGTGAGTCTGTGTGCATTTGGTAACCACTGTGAGAGAAGGATTTGGTAACATCGTGTATTTGCTGACAGATAACTGTTTTAAAACCTGTCTTGTTGTAAAGTTTTAGTAGCATTAGAAGGCAGTTTTTGCTTATGCTTCGATTAAATGAGTCAGGTTTTGACACAAAAGTGCGGTCCTGAAATATGTATATTGTGTGCAGTTCCCTTATCACTTCCACAGTAGTGAATGATTTTTGGTAAATTCCTAGGTATAGTGGTTGTTGTCTAGAATCACACTGTGAGTCTGTGTGCATTTGGGAACCACTGTGAGAGAAGCATTTGGTAACATTGTGTATTTTCTGGCAGATAACTCTTTTAAAACCTGTCATGTTGTCAAGTTTTAGTAGCATTCGAAGCCAGTCTTTGCTTATGCGTTGATTAAATGAGTCATGCTTTGACACTAATGTGCTGTACTTAAATATGTAGATTGTGTGCAGTACCCCTACCTCTTCTAGACTTGCGAATGAGTTTTGGTAAACTCCTAGGATAGTGTTGCTTGTCTAAAATCACACTGTGAGTCTGTGTGCATTTGGGTAAGGATTGTGATAGAAGCATTTGGTAACATCGTGTATTTGCTGACAGATAACTCTTTTAAAACCGGTCATGTTGTCAAGTTTTAGTAGCTTTAGAAGCAGTCTTTGCTTATGCATTAATAAAATGAATCATGCTTTGACACTAATGTGCTGTACTTAAATATGTAGATTGTGTGCAGTACCCTGACCTCTTCTAGACTAGTGAATGAGTTTTTGTAAACTCCTAGGATAGTGTTGCTTGTCTAAAATCACACTGTGAGTCTGTGTGCATTTGGGTAAGGATTGTGATAGAATTATTTGGTAACATCGTGTATTTGCTGACAGATAACTGTTTTAAAACCGGTCATGTTGTCAAGTTTTAATAGCTTTAGAAGCTATTCTTTGCTTATGCATTGATAACATGAGTCAGGGTTTGACACTAAAGTGCAGTACCATGTACTATTCTCTTCACTGTGCCAGAACTGAAAATTTAAAAGTTTTACCCATGCACTGTCCTAGCAGTAGTCTGATGATTTAGTCAGTTTCCAGGTACTGATGTTGTGAACCATACATTACCACATAGCCTGCTTCAAATGTCTATGCAGTATGCATGCAGTCTTCTAACATACTATACACTTGTCTTTCACATCTTCAATTCCCTAGTCAGTATCAATACAGTCCAGCAAACATCCTGTCACTCCCTTTGCACTCCTCTAGTGACCCATTCAGTACTAAGTACTAATCCATTCACTGTGTCAAATCCAACCACTTATAAATTCACTCAGGCACTCTCTTTACTGTACTCGAATCATTCCGTCAGTTCCCAAGTACTCATGCAGTGAGCCAGGCCTTAGCACATAGACTGCTTCAAATGCCTATTCACTATGCATGCAGGCCTCTAACCACCTACACAGTTGTCTTTCACACCTTCAATTCCCCAGTCAGTAATCATACACTTCTAGCAAACACCCTGTTACTCACCCAGTGTGTCTCCTTATAGTACTGTAATCATTCAGTCAGTTAGCATGTAGTCTTTTAGTGAGGTAGGCTTTAGGGCATGAACTGCTTCATAGTAGTGTGCACTATGCATGTAGTGTTTTAACCATCGTCACACTTGTGGTTCAGGGCTATAGTTTCTTAGTCAGTTTTTATATAAAATGTGTTTGTACAGTAATGGAATAGTATAAATTTGAAAGTTATTAATATACATTTATTTGTGATTCTTTTTTACAGATACTGTTTTTCAACATAAAAATAGAGAAATCATGCCAGAAAAAAAAAGAAAAGAAACTGAGAAAGGCGCAGGAGCAGGAGTGTTTCTAATCCGTTTGCACTCTTCTCGTGCAAGATTGTTTGGATGAAGGGTCCTTAGGTGTTTCATCATGCTTGCCGTGCCGTACAAGTATTTCTTGTAAGGATCCCCTCGCAACAGAACTATTTTGCAAATCTTGCATGTGACCAAGGTGGCATTGATATTTGTTTGCCCCTCGGGAAAAGTAAAACATTTCCACACCACTGAAGAAAAACGTTGTGGGCGTGGTGCCTCCTCCAAAAATTCATCCTTAGATTCGGTGAATATTTTAAAGCGACAACATTTACAGTTTTTGTAAGTTAAACTTTTAAAATTTTGTTAGCCGTAAGCATTTTATATATCTGTGATTTGTATCTTGTGGTATTCTGCTGAGAATAGCATGTTGGATTTTTTTTTAACAATCTTTGAGATAGTGTTTTTTTTGCCCGCTGTCAAGTGATGAGTACGATTGAAATCACTATTTTTAGTGAAATTCAATATATTCTGAGAACAGCAAAAAAGGCAAACAAATGACTTTGTGGAAATTATGCTGTGTTGTAAAAAATGTATTATTACATGTTATAATTTTTTTTTCCTTTTCTTTCACAGATCCAAATTTAAAAATAAGCTATTTATATGAATTTAGATTGCAATGAAAATCTGAAAAAATGTATACCATTTTATATTGCTATTACTGTGAAGGTAAATTTAACTAAGTCTCAATATGCAGAATGAGGAGGTCTGCAAGAAGCTACAAAGTTGAAACACATTTCTAAAAACTCTCTGTTTATACCTATGTAGTTTTGAAATCTGACCATAATCAGATATCATGTGACTTGCAAAAAAAGAGATTTGAGGGGTTCATAATATTTCCCATTGTAACTTTTGAAGGACCGCAATCATTTCAATCATTCTTCTTTGAACATCTTTGCAGACAAAACTCTGTGCTTACCTTCTATCATTCGCAAGGAATTTTAAAACTGGAAATATGTCACTTTTTGTAACATAGTTATTGCGCAAGACACTCTTTCATATTTACAAAGAGAGGAAAAGGCACTCTGTGCACTTTTTATACTCCATGTAAATACAACCTCATCATGCAGACCACTTTCGTTTTGAAAGGGTGTTCTATAAGTGTTGTGCATGATTGCACTGAATACTCATAGAACAAGATTTGTTAGCAAAACAATTTAGGAACAACGATTAAAATAACATGGACCTGCAAAGCGAACAAAGTAATGTTACAAGCACCCTAATTTAGGAATTTCAGGGGCACCCCTATTTTCTCAAATTCTCATAGAACAAGACACATTTCTAGATTTGTCAGAAATCATAAATCTCTATATGTGTGTGAATGCTGCACCATTCTAAAATTGGTGTAGGAAAGCACAACAAGGAGAGTTGTTTTCATTTCTCCACATTTTTATATCTTCAATGCATGCTACAATGCTCAACATACATCATCCATTGAGGTACTGACACACCTAGTCAGTCATGTAAATAATTAATTATAGTCCAATTTACTCACCTATACAGTTAAACACACTCAAGTTCACTTACTCATAAAAATACTAACAAATTCCGATGCTCTGATACAATTACTGATACAAGCACACACTCATCCATACAGCCACTCCCAAAATCACACACTCTCACATATAGATAGTTATATACTCTTACACACATATACACTGCGTTTCTCATATGGAGTTACTGACACATGTACAACTGAGATATACATTCAATCACTAACACACCCTTTAATACAGTCACCCAACCATACTGTCCATCACAGATGCACTCTTAAAGCCATGAACCCATAGAATCACCCACTCACACATCTAGTCACAGAGTCACACACACCCTACCCACACAAACACAAAGGCACCCATACAGATACTCAGACAACCAATCAATAACCCATATAGACACTCATATAGCTATTCACAAAACCATGCAGACACTTATACACCAACACACAGACACATACAGAGATTCACACAGTTTAGTCACTAGTCTGCAGTTAGATACATTTAATTACTCACTTATAGAGTCAGTTACACACCTAGAAAATCTTCCATTCACACACTTGTACACCCACTTATTTTTCAACAGGCCTTTCGCTATATATATTAAACATATTAAAACTGTTCAGAAACACATACTCAATGGATGATGTCATCGGTGATGTCATCAGTGATGCCATTTGAGATGTCATCAGTGATGTCATCAGTGATGTCACTGACCATGTCATGAGTGATGTAATATGTGAAGTCATCAGCAGTGCATTGCGGGGGCGCGAGTTATAGTTAGCTGAACTAACTATAACAGGGGAATTTCTAGGGTTTTGTACGAGGGAAATGTCCAGCTAACTATAACGCCCCTGAAACCTATGGTTTTTTCAGTGAATTTCTAAGGTTTTTTAAATGCTAATTCCTATCTATAACTTATTTCTAAAGATATCATGAAAAGCATTCTTTTTTTAAAGTAGGGTGCACATTAGTTTTGTGGAAAAGCATCTTTGTGATTGGTTAAGAAAAAGCAGTTTCAACGTGGAGTACATATCATAGGATAAACTTGATGAACTTTTAACCTGCACGTGTTGTAGAATGTTCTAGAAAGTGTGTTGATAGAATACGTTGCACTTCTGACTTCTATGTGTTGTTGAATATTAAAAAAACGGTTCATATGGAAAATTAAATAGAAACCAATAGAGAAGTTTTGAAACCTAAAAGAATCAAGGAACTTTTCTAATTTATTCTTTACATGTATTTATGTGTGCAGCAACAAAATTATAGACACAACAGCACTAGGAAGAGGAAGAAGCAGGGAGTGGGGGGAGGGGGAGATGGGCAGAATGGCACACATGCACAATTAAGTACAACACACATATAGACTAACAATGGCCAAAATGAAACACACCAACAAGGAGCACAAGTCACACAACCCACCAACATCACACCACTTTACATCATCGACTGCTGCGGCTCTTGTAGCAGGCCACACCAGAACACAGAGACACACTTACCGCACTTCCTGTACACGGACATGTCCGAGACACCCCGTTCCCCTTGTCGGATAGGCACACCCCTGTACTTACCTGTGAACCCCAGACCAGCACACGCCAGTTGTGCATACAGGAGAATGCGTGCGTAGCTACACGTCCAGGCTCACTACCAACGCTGAGGTGACAGCACACTGTGATGTTGCAGGGCTCGTGCCTATCATGCTAAGACAATGATCACAGGGACACACTTACTAAGATGTGGGTTTGGGGGGCATTGGCAGTCCTGGAGTTGTTGAGATGAGTCTTCTGCCCCTCATGGGTATCCCTGTATCGTGCTCATTGACTCTATGGCACCTGTGGGTGTTCTGGTGTGGCTCTTTGCTGTGTTCCCTTTCATGGTGCAGGTAGTTGTCCTGCTTAACACCAGCAGAAAACAGGTGTAAAATCCCTGGTGCTAACGTGTCTTATCGCCGGAATTTGTTTCACATTGCAATTGGTGTGAAAGTTGTGATATGATTTTTTTCATGTGCAGAACAATATACGAACTGAGCAGTGTATCTCTTCAAGATCCAGCACCTGACGCACTATTCCCAATCAAAATAAATGCAATAAGATTTCTTAATAGATTTTGTGTGTACACTGTAAGTACAGCCAATACCTCAGTGCAATTCAATACAGGATTTTAGTATTTAGAATAAATTGGAAAGGTGCACCTCGTGTCTTTTTGCACGAGAACGGCTAGTCTCCATTTTATTATCAGCAATTTAACGGAAGTAAAGTTGAGATAAATCTAACACACTATTCAGAAGTTGGTGCAAACTGCAGATATCACCAGTATTCCAGCGATAAGTGCCCCAAAATTTAACACCATGGTGGACTCCATCAAATAACAGTAATAAGAACAAGAAAGAGTCACACAGCAGTTAAGAGAACAACCAAAAACGTTATAATTTGTTTTTTCAAACTTTATTTTTTATAATCATAAATAAGTAAACGATAAACTATTTTCAAACTTTATTTTTTTATTAACATATATATGAACGATAAACTAATAAACAAAATGTAACAACAATAATACAAAACAACAAGGCAGAACACTCCTGTAGACACCATGGATGTCGACAACAGACCTGGAAAATCAGAAAGATTGTTAAAAAAAAAACAGCGTGGTATTCTCAACAAAATACCACAAGAAACAAATCACAGCTATATAAGGCATACAGCTAACAACATTTTATAAGTTTAACTTACAAAAACTGTAAATGTTGCCGCTTTAAAATATTTACCGAATCTGAGGAAAATTTTTTGCAGAAGGAACCACGCCCACAATGTTTTTCTTCAGTGGTGAGGACATTTTTTACTTTTTCCAAGGGGCAAACAAAGACCAATGCCACCTTGATCATGCACAAGATTTTCAAAAGAGTTCTGTTACGAGGGGATCCTAACAAAAAATACTCATGCGGCACGGCAAGTATGATGAAACACCTAAGGACCCTTCATCCGAACAATCTTGCACGAGAAGAGTGCAAACAGAGGAGAAACACTCCTATTCTGTATCTGTAAAAAAGAATCACAAATAAATGTATATTAACCCCTTGCACGCTCATGACGGAGCCGCTCCGTCATGAGCCACGGTTGCCGTGTGCTCATGACGGAACGGTTCCGTCATGTCACGGCTGTTGGCGGCCGCTCCGCCTACGCGGCGCTGTTTCCCCGCCTGTGCGGGGGGACAACGCAAATGGGCGGAGTCATGACGGAACCGTTCCGTCATGAGCACAGCTCAACCGTGGCTCATGACGGAGCGGCTCCATCATGAGCACAGCGCCACCGCGCTGCCCCCCGCACCCCCCAGCGCTGCGGCGGAATTCCCGCCGCAGCGAAAGGGTTAATAACTTTCAAAATTATACTATTCCATTACTGTACAAACACATTTTATATAAATACTGACTAAGAAACTATGTCCCTGAACCACTACTTTGAAGCAGTTCATGGCCTAAAGCCTACCTCACTAAACCTCTACATGCTAACTGACTAAATGATTACAGTACTATAACGAGACACACTGGGTGAGGGACAGGGTGTTTGCTAGAAGAGTATGAATACTAACTAGGGAATTAAAGGTGTGAAACACAACTGTGTAGGTGATTAGAGGACTGCATCCATACTGCATAGGCATTTAAAGCAGTCCATGTGCTAAGGCCTGGCTCACTGCATGACTACTTGGGTACTGACTGAATGATTACAGTACAGCAAGGAGAGTGCCTAGGAGAATTCGCACAGGGAATGGATTAGTACTTGGTACTGAATGGGTCACTAGAAGAGTGCAAAGGCAGTGACAAATGCTGGACTTTATGGATACTGACTAGGAAATTCAAAGTGTGAAAGACAAGTGTCTAGGTGGTTAGAGGACTGCATGCATAGTGCATAGGGGTTTGAAGCAGTCCATGTGCTAAGGCCTGGCTCATTGCATGAATACTTAGGCAGTGACTGAATCATTAGAGTACTGGAAAGAGAGTGTCTTTGTGTATTTATAAGTGTTTGGGTTTTGGCACAGTAAATGGATTAATGGATTAATACATGCTGTTGAATGGGTCTCTAGAGGACTGCAAAGAAAGTGACAGGGTGTTTCCTGGAAGTGTATGGACACTGACTAGGGAATTGAAGGTGTAAAAGACAAGTATATAGTATGTTAGAACACTACATGCATACTGCATAGACATTTGAAGCAATCTATTTGGTACTTAGAAACTGACTAAATAATCACACTACTTCTAGGACAGTGCTTAGGTAAAACTTTTAAATTTTCAGTTCTGCCACCGTGAACAGAATAGTACATGGTACTGCAACTTAGTGTCAAACCCTGACTCATTTTATCAATGCATAAGCAAAGACTACCTTCTAATGCTACTAAAACTTGACAACATGACAGGTTTTAAAAGAGTTATCTGCTAAAAAATACACGATGTTACCAAATGCTTCTCTCACAGTGCTTCCCAAATGCACACAGACTCACAGTGTGATTCTAGACAACAACCACTATACCGAGGAGTTTACCAAAAATCATTCACTACTGTGGAAGTGGTAAGGGGACTGCACACAATCTTCATATTTCAGGACTGCACTTTTATGTAAAAGCCTGACTCATTTAATGAAAGCATAAGCCATAACTGTCTTCTAATGCTACTATAACTTGACAACATAACATGTTTTAAAACAGTTATCTGTCAGCAAATACAAGATTTTCCAAACACTTCTCTCACAGTCGTTCCCAAATGCACACAGACTCACAGTGTGATTCTAGACAAACAACACTATCCCTAGCATCTTACCAAAACTCATTCACTACAGTGGAAGTGGTAAGGGAACTGCACACAATCTACATATTTCACGACTGCACTTTAGTGTCAATGCCTGACTCATTTAATCAACGCATAGGCAATGACTGGCTTCTAATGCTACTAAAACTTGACAACATGAGCGGTTTTAAATTAGTTATCTGTCAGCAAATACACGATGTTACCAAATGCTTCTCTCACAGTGGTTCTCAAATGCACACAGACTCACAGTGTGATTCTAGACAACAACCACTATACCTAGGAGTTTACCAAAAATCATTCACTACTGTGGAAGTGGTAAGGGAAATGCACACAATCTTCATATTTCAGGACTGCACTTTTATGTCAAAGCCTAACTCATATAATCAAAGCATAACCAAAGACTGGCTTCTAATGCTACTAAAACTTCACAACATGACCGGTTTTAAAACAGTTATCTGTCAGCAAATACACGATGTTACCAAATGCTTCTCTCACAATCCTTACCCAAATGCACACAGACTCACAGTGTGATTTTAGACAAGCAACACTATCCTAGGAGTTTACCAAAACTCATTCACTAGTCTGGAAGAGTTAATGGTACTGCACACAATCTACATTTTTAAGTACAGCACATCAGTGTCAAAGCATGACTCATTTAATCAACGCATAAGCAAAGACTGGATTCTAATGCTACAAAAACTTCACAACATGACAGGTTTTAAAACAGTTATCTGTCAGCAAATACAGGATGTTACCAAATGCTTCTCTCACAGTGATCCCAAATACACACTAACTCACAGTGTGATTCTAGACAAGCACCACTATCCCTAGGAATTTACCAAAACTCATTCACAACAGTGCAAGTGGTAAGGGAACTGCACACAATCTACACATTTCACGACTGCAATTTACTGTCAATGCCTGACTCATTTAATGAAAGCATAAGCCATAACTGTCTTCTAATGCTACTAAAACTTGACAACATGACAGGTTTTAAAATAGTTATCTGTCAGCAAATACACAATGTTACCAAATGCTTCTCTCACAGTGGTTCCCAAATGCACACATACTCACTGTGTGATTCTAGACAAACAACACTATCCCTTGCACTATACCAAAACACATTTCTTCATCTAGAAGAAGTACTACATTTTAGTATAGAAACATAACATAACTCATTTCACAAAATCATAAACAATGACTGGTTTCTAATTTCTACCAAAATATAAAAACAGCACAGTTATCTATCTGTAAACACATGAAAAACACAAATGCTTATCACAGAATGGTTTCTTCATGCACACACACTGTCAATAAGATTGTAGAGAAAAAAAGTACTCCCTACACTTTAGCAGGAGAAATACATTAGTCTGATTAAAATCAAAATAGTCTACATACATCCTCTCACAATTAAATAACTCATCTTTCAAGTTGTTTTGTAGATTAAGAAGTACTCACCATATTTTCTTTTACAGAATCTTTGCACTGTGCACCTCTCAGCAAAAACAAAGAATGGAAAAGTTTCCCTTTTATTTTCCACACATATACATGTAAACATCAAAACACAATCCTACACACATAAACTCAAAAGCAAACACACATTTCTATTGGTTAAACATTTCAATCCTTTCCAACTGAAATACATTTCAACCCTTCCCCCAATCTGCCTTCTGCCTGTTACCATAGAAACAGGTCATGGAACACTGCACTGAGCACACAGGTCAGAAGTTCAGCACACAATGTTGCTAAACAAGAGAGGAAGTGTGCTTCACTTTTCAACATATCAGCTTATCATATATAATGTTCCTTACAATCTGTTTTTGTTAACCAATAAGAATCATACCTTTAAAAAACAGAAATATACACCCTACCTTTCAGTGTACAAAGTATTCATACAACCAAAGATTTCTTGTCTTTTTAAAAAAAAAAAAAATTGTGGATCCGCGCACCCAACGCGCTAGGATGCGCGCACCGTGCGCGCATTTCGCTGTTTTTTTTTTTTTTTTTTTTAAAAGGCGGCCCCAGGGGGTCCTTCTGGGACCCCCTAAGCACCTCTAGAGGGTCAGAGTATTTCCACGCTGCCCCCTTTATATGTTTTACACACTTATTCCCCTTGCTTCTTCATCCTCGCTTCTACCGAGGCAGAATATGGCCGCCAACAGTTCCTGGTTTCGAATGTAGACAGACACTCGACAGCCAATTAGCATTCATCGCGCGATCGGGAGGGTGCGCGCTCGGTTCAGGGAGGGTGCGCTTACGGTGCGTGTAGGGTCCGCAGACCCTCCCCGGCCATAGATATTTATGTACTTTTAACTCTAATTTTCTCAGGAACTACTGAACGGATTCACACCATTTATGCAAAAGGCACGAGTCTGAACTGAGGACTACCTCTTTGCCAAATTCGGTGTCATTCCGTTCAGCGGTTAGGGCTGTAGCTGCGACAACAGATCCTATGGGAAATTGCATGGGGAAAACGCGTTTTGAGACCCCCCTTTTTTCTCAGCCCCCGCTTGATGAATCACCACAAAACTTTCAGGGTAGGAGCGGAGCTGGGCAAAAGTTTGGAAAATTTCGCAAGGATTCATCAACGGGCACCAGACTTATTGGGAATAGAATGTTGCGGTTTTCCTATGGAAAATAGGTCCTACCTATAACTACCTACTGGCCAGCAATTGTGCCGCAACTAAGAAAAATCTTTTTCTTTAACAGACTTTGAATCCCAGAATACATCAGGGAAGAAGAAAGCTGGGTCCGAGTCCTCTTTCGATGTTTGTGTGCCATATCCAATGGGACTCACCTGTTAAAAACCATCATGGTAGGTTGTGCCGCTTTTCAAACACAAGCAGACGAAGGCAGAACGCCGAAACGCGTCCTTGTGAATAAAGCATCTTCAACCTGGGCCCCGTGAGTGCGGTGTGTTTCTTTTGGGAACCGGAGCTTTGATATTTGTGTGGATCCACCTCCATACTAACCGCACCCGTCTGCAAGAGTGCATATATTGCCAAGGTGGACTTTGGAGCTGTAATGTAATTTGCAATTGCACCACCATCAGGGAATCAGAGCACCGACATCGACTTTTGTTGACAAGAATCATGCCTGTGGAAGCCTTGGCCATTTGCCCTGCTCCCGCGCTATGTGCAGCGAGACCCTGTGGCAAGGCGAGGGGTCCTCGGAGAGGAGGCACTCCATGGCGCAAAGGTGGTATGGCTGGTATGATCAACAGGGCACTTAAAGAGGACAGCAATTGTGCCGCAACTAAGAAAAATCTTTTTCTTTAACAGACTTTGAATCCCAGAATACATCAGGGAAGAAGAATGCTGGGTCCGAGTCCTCTTTCGATGTTTGTGTGCCATATCCAATGGGACTCACCTGTTAACAACTATCATGATAGGTTGTGCCGCTTTTCAAACACAAGCAGATGAAGGCAGAACGCCGAAACGCGTCCTTGTGAATAAAGCATCTTCAACTTGGGCCCCGTGAGTGCGGTGTGTTTCTTTTGGGAACCGGAGCTTTGATATTTGTGTGGACCCACCTCCATACTAACCGCACCCATCTGCAAGAGTGCATATATTGCCAAGGTGGACTTTGGAGCTGTAATTTAATTTGCAACTGCACCACCATCAGGGAATCAGAGCACCGACGTCGACTTTTGTTGACAGGAATCATGCCTGTGGAAGCCTTGGCCATTTGACCTGCTCCCGCGCTGAGTGCAGCGAGACCCTGTGGCAAGGCGAGGGGTCCTCGGAGAGGAGGCACTCCATGGCGCAAAGGTGGTATGGCTGGTATGATCAACAGGGCACTTAAAGAGGACAGCAATTGAGCCGCAACTAAGAAAAATCTTTTTCTTTAACGGTCTTTGAATCCCAGAATACATCAGGGAAGAAGAATGCTGGGTCCGAGTCCTCTTTCGATGTTTGTGTGCCATATCCAATGGGACTCGCCTGTTAAAAACCATCATGATAGGTTGTGCCGCTTTTCAAACACAAGCAGATGAAGGCAGAACGCCGAAACGCGTCCTTGTGAAAAAGCATCTTCAACCTGGGCCCGTGAGTGCGGTGTGTTTCTTTTGGGAACCGGAGCTTTGATATTTGTGTGGACCCACCTCCATACTAACCGCACCCATCTGCAAGAGTGCATATATTGCCAAGGTGGACTTTGGAGCTGTAATTTAATTGGCAATTGCACCGCCATCAGGGAATCAGAACACCAACATCGACTTTTGTTGACAGGAATCATGCCTGTGGAAGCCTTGGCCATTTGACCTGCTCCCGCGCTGAGGTCAGCGAGACCCTGTGGCAAGGCGAGGGGTCCTCGGAGAGGAGGCACTCCATGGCGCAAAGGTGGTATGGCTGGTATGATCAACAGAGCACTTAAAGAGGACAGCAATTGTGCCGCAACTAAGAAAAATCTTTTTCTTTAACGGACTTTGAATCCCAGAATACATCAGGGAAGAAGAATGCTGGGTCCGCGTCCTCTTTCGATGTTTGTGTGCCATATCCAATGGGACTCACCTGTTGAAAACCATCATGATAGGTTGTGCCGTTTTTCAAACACAAGCAGATGAAGGCAGGACGCCGAAACGCGTCCTTGTGAATAAAGCATCTTCAACTGGGGCCCCGTGAATGTGGTGTGTTTCTTTTGGGAACCGGAGCTTTGATATATATATATATAAATATAGATTATCTACTGGCGGTCACCAGTAGATAGTTATAGTTAGGACCTATTTTCCATAGGAAATCTGCAACATTCTATTCCCAATAAGTCTGGCGCCGGTTGACAAATCCTCGCGAAATTTTCCAAACTTTTTGCCAGCTCCGCTGCGCTCCTACCCTGAAAGTTTTGTGTTGATTCGTCAAGCGGGGGTCAAGAAAAAAGGGGGGTCCCAAAACTCATTTTCCCCATGTAATTTCCCATAGGATCTGTTGTCGCAGCTACAGCCCGAACGGCTGAACGGAATGACACCAAATTTGGCAAAGAGGTAGTCCTCAGTTCAGACTCGTGCCTTTTGCATAAATGGTGTGAATCCGTTCAGTAGTTCCTGAGAAAATTAGAGTTAAAAGTACATAAATATCTATGGCCGGGAAGGATCCGCGGACCCTACATGCACCGTAAGCGCACCCTCCCCGCACCGAGCGCTCACCCTCCCGATCACGCACTGAATGCAAATTGGCTGTCGAGTGTCTGTCTACATTCGAAACCAGGAACTGTTCGCGGCCATATTCTGCCTCGGTAGAAGCAAGGCTGAAGAAGCAAGGGGAATAAGTGTGTAAAACATATGAAGGGGGCAGAGTGGAAATACTCTCACCCTCTAGAGGTGCATAGGGGGGCGCGCATCCTATCGCGTTGGGTGCGCGGATCCACGGATTTTTTTTTTTAAATGACAAGAAATCTTTGGTTGTATGACTACTTTGTACACTGAAAGGTAGGGTGTATATTTCTGTTTTTTAAAGGTATGATTCTTATTGGTTAACAAAAACAGATTGTAAGGAACATTATATATGATAAGCTGATATGTTGAAAAGTGAAGCACACTTCCTCTCTTGTTTAGCAACATTGTGTGCTGAACTTCTGACCTGTGTGCTCAGTGCAGTGTTCCATGACCTGTTTCTATGGTAACAGGCAGAAGGCAGATTGGGGGAAGGGTTGAAATGTATTTCAGTTGGAAAGGATTGAAATGTTTAACCAATAGAAATGTGTGTTTGCTTTTGAGTTTATGTGTGAAGTATTGTGATTTGATGTTTACATGTATATGTGTGGAAAATGAAAGGGACACTTTTCCATTCTTTGTTTTTGCTGAGAGGTGCACAGTGCAGAGATTCTGTAAAAGAAAATATGGTGAGTACTTCTTAATCTACGAAACAACTTGAAAGATGAGTTATTTAATTGTGAGGGGATGTATGTAGACTATTTTGATTTTAATCAGACTAATGTATTTCTCCTGCTAAAGTGTAGGGAGTACTTTTTTCTCTCTACAATCTTATTGACAGTGTGTGCGCTTGTAGAAACCATTCTGTGCTAAGCATTTGTGTTTTTCATGTGTTTGCAGATAGATAACTGTGCTGTTTTTATATTTTGGTAGAAATTAGAAACCAGTCATTGTTTATGAATTTGTGAAATGAGTTATGTTATGTTTCTATACTAAAATGTAGTACTTCTTCTAGATGAAGAAATGTGTTTTGGTATAGTGCAAGGGATAGTGTTGTTTGTCTAGAATCACACAGTGAGTATGTGTGCATTTGGGAACCACTGTGAGAGAAGCAATTGGTAACATTGTGTATTTGCTGACAGATAAATCTTTTAAAACCTGTCTTGTTGTCAAGTTTTAGTAGCATTACAAGGCCGTTTTTGCTTATGCTTTGATTAAATGAATCAGGCTTTGACACAAAAGTGCAGTCCTGAAATATGTAGATTGTGTGCAGTTCCCTTACCACTTACACTGTAGTGAATGAGTTTTGGTAAACTCCTAGGGATAGTGGTGCCTGTCTAGAATCCCACGGTGAGTTAGTGTGTATTTGGGATCACTGTGAGAGAAGTATTTGGTAACATCGTGTATTTTCTGACAGATAACTTTTTTAAAACCTGTCATGTTGTCAAGTTTTAGTAGAATTAGAAGGCAGTTTTTGCTCATGCTTTTATTAAATGAGTCAGGCTTTGACAGAAAAGTGCAGTCCTGAAATATGTAGATTGTGTGCAGTTCCCTTATCAGTTCCACAGTAGTGTATGATTTTGGTAAAGTCCTAGGTATAGTGGTTGTTGTCTAGAATCACACTGTGAGTCTGTGTGCATTTGGGAACCACTGTGAGAAAAGCATTTGGTAACATTGTGTATTTTTTAGCAGATAACTCTTTTAAAACCTGTCATGTTGTCAAGTTTTAGTAGCATTAGAAGCTAGTCTTTAGTTATGCATTGATAAAATGATTCTTGCTTTGACACTAAAGTGTAGTACTGAAATATTTAGATTGTGTGCAGTTCCCTTACCACTTGCACTGTAGTGAATGAATTTTGGTAAACTCCTAGGGATAGTGGTGCTTGTCTAGAATCACACTTTGAGTCTGTGTGCATTTGGGAACCACTGTGAGAGAAGCATTTGGTAACATTGTGTATTTTCTGACAGATAACTGTTTTAACCTGTCATGTTGTGAAGTTTTAGTAGCATTAGAAAACAGTTATGGTTTATGCTTTGATTAAATGAGTCAGGCTTTGACAGAAAAGTGCAGTCCTGAAATATGTAGATTGTGTGCATTTCCCTTACCACTTGCACTGTAGTGAATGAGTTTGGGGAAACTCCTAGGGATAGTGGTGCTTGTCTAGAATCACTCTGTGAGTTAGTGTATATTTGGGATCACTGTGAGAGAAGCATTTGGTAACATCATGTATTTGCTGACAGATAACTGTTTTAAAACCTGTCATGTTGTCAAGTTTTAGTAGGATTAGAAGCCAGTCTTTGCTTATGCGTTGATTAAATGAGTCATGCTTTGACACTAATGTACTATACTTAAATATGTAGATTGTGTGCAGTACCCTTAACTCTTCTAGACTAGTGAATGAGTTTTGGTAAACTGCTAGGGATAGTGTTGCTTGTCTAAAATCACACTGTGAGTCTGTGTACATTTGGGTAAGGATTGTGAGAGAAGCATTTGGTAACATAGTGTATTTGATGAGAGATAACTGTTTTAAAATCGGTCATGTTGTCAAGTTTTAGTAGCTTTAGAAGCTATTCTTTGCTCATACATTGATAAAATGAGTCAGGGTTTGACACTAAAGTGCAGTACCATGTACAATTCTATTCACTGTGCCAGAACTGAAAATTTAAAAGTTTTACAAAGGCACTAACCTAGTAGTAGCCGGATGATTTAGTCAGTTTCCAAGTCCTCATGTTGTGAACCATACATTATCACATAGATTGTTTCAAATGTCTATGCAGTATGCATGCAGTCTTCTAACATACTATACACTTGCCTTTCACATTTTCAATTCGCTAGTCAGTATCCATACACTTCCAGGAAACACCCTGTAACTCCCTTTGCTCTAGTGACCCATTCAGCATCATGTACTAATCTATTCACTGTGCGAAAACTCAAACACTTATAAATTCACCAAGATACTATCTTTGCAGTACTCTAATCATTCAGTCAGTGCCTCAGTATTCATGCACTGAGCCAGGCCTTAGCATATGTACTGCTTCAAACCCCTATCCACTATGTATGCAGTCTTCTAACCACCTAGACACTTGTCTTTCACACTTTCAATTCCCTAGTCAGTATCCATACAGTCCAGCAAATATCCTGTCATTGCCTTTGCACTCCTCTAGTGACCCATTCAGTACCAAGTACTAATCCATTCCCTGTGTGAAAAGCCTACCACTTATAAATTCACCTAGGCACTCTCCTTGCTGTACTCTAATCATTCAGTCAGTACCCAAGTAGTCATGCAGTGAGCCAGGCCTTAGCACATGGACTGCTTTAAATGCCTATGCAGTATGGATGCAGTCCTCTAATCACCTACACAGTTGTGTTTCACACCTTCAATATTCATACACTTATAGCAAACACCCTGTCACTCATCCAGTGTGTCTCCTTATAGTACTGTAATCATTTAGTCAGTTAACATGTAGTGTTTTAGTGAGGTAGGCTTTAGGGCAAGAACTGCTTCAAAGTAGTATGCACTAAGCGTGTAGTGTTTTAACCATCGTCACACTTGTGGTTCAGGGCTATAGTTTCTTAGTCAGTATTTATATAAAATGTGTTTGTACAGTAATGGAATAGTATAAGTTTGAAAGTTATTAATATACATTTATTTGTGATTCTTTTTACAGATACAGAACAGGAGTGTTTCTCATCTGTTTGCACTCTTCTCGTGCAAGATTGTTTGGACGAAGGGTCCTTAGGAGTTTCATCATACTTGCCGTGCCGCATGAGTATTTTTTGTTAGGATCCCCTCGTAACAGAACTCTTTTGAAAATCTTGCGCGTGACAAAGATGGCATTGGTCTTTGTCCCTCGAGAAAAGTAGAAAATATCCACATCACTGAAGGAAAACGTTGTGGGCGTGGTGCATCCTCCAAAAATTCATATTTAGATTCGGTGAATATTTTAAAGCGACATCATTTACAGTTTTTGTAAGTTAAAGTTAAAAAAATGTGTTAGCTGTGTGCATTTTTTATATCTGTGATTTGTATCTATTTTTTTGACAATAGCATGTTGTTTTTTTTTTAACAATCTTTGAGATTGTGTTTTTTTTGCCCGCTGTTAAGTGATGAGTATGATTGAAATCACAATTTTTAGTGAAATTTAATATATTCTGAGAACAGTGAAAAAGGCAAAAAAATTACTTTGTGGAAATTATGCTGTGTTGTAAAAAATGTATTATTACATGTTATAATTTTTTTTTCCTTTTCTTTCACAGATCCAAATTTTAAAATAAGCAATTTGTAAGAATTTAGGGCCATATGTAGGTAGCTAAATACCGGTCGGTAACGGCTGAAATTCGGTAATTTTCCCGTTACCGACCGGTATTTAGCCCTTTCTAATGTAGGAGGCAGGTTTTAAGGATTCGGTAATTTACCGAATCGGTATTTTAAGAAATCGGTAAAATACAGAATCTGTAAATTACTGAATCTGTAAATCCTATGTAGGGAGCACTCAATTGAGTGCATTTTTGGTTTAAGGATTCGTTATTTACCACCAACTACAAGTTGATGGTAAATACCGAATACCTTTTCAAAAGCAATTTTGTGCTTTTTTAAAAGTGCCATGTGGCAGACATACATGCCCTTAGGGCATGTATGTGCGCCACATGTGCACACATGCACGATTCAGGGGTGCAACAGGGTGTCAATGTGACACCCTGCCACCCTTGAATATGCTCCCCCTATTACCGATTCGGTATTTACCGAATCGGTAATAGTGAATGGCTTCCCATTCATTCCTATGGGCCTCCAGGCCCATACGAATGAATGGGAAGGTATGCCTCATTACCGATTCGGTAAATACCGAATCGGTAATAACGAATATTACCGAATCGGTAACATTTACCGATTTTTTACCTACATTATATTTACCGATTCTTAAATACCGAATCGGTAAAATTCGGTATTTAGGAATCGGTAAATATAAATTACCTACATATGGCCCTTAGATTGGAATGAAAATGTGAAAAAAATGTGTACCATTTTCTATTCCTATTACTGTGAAGGTAAGTTTAACTAAGTCTCAATTTGCTGAATGAGGAGGTCTGCAAGAAGCTACAAAGTGGAAACATGTTTCTAAAAACACTCTGTTTATACCTATGTAGTTTTGAAATCTGACCATAATCAGATATCATGTGACCTGCAAAAAAAGAGATTTGAGGGGTTCATAATATTTCCTATTTTAGCAATTGAAGGACCGCAATTATTTCAATCATTCTTCTTTGAACATCTTTGCAAACAAAACTCTGTGCTTACGTTTTATCATTCGCAAGGAATTTTAAAAACGGAAATATGTCGCTTTTTGTAACATAGTTATTGTGTAAGATACTCTTTCATATTTACAAAGAGAGGAAAAGGCACTCTGTGTACTTTTTACACTCCATGTAAATACAACCTCATCATGCAGACCACTTTGTTTTGAAAGGGTGTTCTATAAGTGTTGTTGTAAACAAAACATGATACCTCCGTCACCATAAATCAGCTTTTCAACTTTTTTGAAGTAGATTTTTATTTTCTACTAATTGCATTTACTGTACAAATATTGCCTTTCATATTCTTACATCAAGACCTGTTGATTCTGTGCAACAGGTCTTGATGTAAGAATATGAAATGCAGTATTTTTGATTCCAACCTCTGTTCTCCTTAATAGAATCAATCCCCTGTTGTTTATAGAACTATAAGTGTTGTTGTGCATGATTGCACTGAATACTCATAGAACAAGACACATGTCTAGATTCATCAGAAATCAGAAATCTCGATATGTGTGTGAATGGTGCACCATCATAAAATTGGTGTAGGAAAGCACAACAAGGAGAATTGTTTTCATTTCTCCACATTTTTATATCTTCAATGCATGCTGAAATGTTCAGCATACATTGAAGGAGAAAAATGAATTTTCTCATTGTTTTTGTGCAGGAAGGTGTGCCTTCCTGCAGAAAAACAAACAGCAAATGACACAGATATCCTTGCACTAAGGTGCAAGGGTGTCTGTGTCACCACATGGCTGCAGTTTAAGCAGCCGTGCAGACAGCGCGTCTGCGCCCGTCCGCGCCTCGGTCGCGCCTTGTGCCACGGACGATGTCGCGTCTTTGCCTTGCGAGGGAATGGCCACTGTGTGGTATTGTTACACTTTGAAGCAGCTGTATGAGTTGGGTAGGTGCAGTTTGGTTCCGGGGGTGCCGGGGTCAGGGCGTCTGATGAGGAATGTTGCTTGCCCATCATACAAGGGGGGGCTGATTTGTGGCCTCCTCAATGTTAGGTCGCTCCCAAAGCATGCCACAGAAATTCAACTGTTAATTGAAGAGCATAATCTAGATGTACTGTTCATGACGGAAACTTGGCTAGAGCCTGGTCTGGACCTAGAATTAGGGTCAGTGTGCCCCCCTGGATTTAAAGCCTTTCACAAGCCAAGATCTAGCGGTAGGGGGGGTGGAACCGGGATTATTTTTAAAGAATTGTGGGATTTTTCCTCATTAGACATAGACGAGATTATGCATATGGAAACTCTGGGTTTTTCACTAAAGGACAGGTCCGGCCACCTCCTGACCGGGTTGGTGTGTTATAGACCCCCTGGGTCCATAAGTGAACAGTCACAACAGCAGTTTCTCGATGTAATAAGTAATTTGGCTCTTACTCACCATAGTCTGCTGATTTTGGGAGATTTTAACCTTTGGCCCAATGTAATGTTGAAAGCAACCTATAATAATATCATTCAAACGTGCGCCAATATTAATTTGCCACACCGAGTGTTGGAGGCCACTCATACAGCTGGCCATGTATTGGATTTGATATTTGCTGCGGACAATGTGGTGGCCATGGATGGTATCTTACCAGTGGATTGGTCCGACCATCATCTGGTCAAATTTCGAATGTCACCGGTCCCAAGAAGTAGGCTCCCTTCTAGGGAGGAAAGGAGTATTTTGGTTAGGGATTGGAAGGCTCTTATGAGGAAAGCCCAATTATCACCTCTTTTCGGTGCGGCTCCCCCCTTTGATCCTGAGAAGTCGGTTGACGAAAATTATGAGGTGCTGTGTAGGCACTTGGTAGATACTATTAATTTGTCTGCTTCCCTGAAGCAACTTAGGAAACGGGGATCTCCCTCTGCGCCATGGTTCTCGGAGGAATTTAGGACTTTTAAGATCCAGTGCAAACATGCAGAGAGGCAGTGGTGCAGCCATTACTTAGAGAGTGACAAAATTATATGGAGGGAACTGCTAATTAGATATAAAAGAGCCATAGTAATTACTAAGGCGTCGTATTTTGCGGACCTTATACTGAAAGCACCTAACAGCGTGAAATGTGTTTTTAACATTCTGAGAGGCATTACCAATCCAGAGTGCATGGGTAACAAGATTATTCCTTCCCAGGAATTATGTGATGGGCTGGCAGCCTTTTTCCATAATAAAATTAAAGGAATTATTGAGGGTCTGCAATCAGACCCCTTGTCAAGCACTGAGGTTGGGGCGGATTTACTGACAGCCAGCTTGGCTGATTGCACGGACCCCGGGGAAAAACTGCCTTTGGTGCAACCTCTTTTGGATCACTGGACCTGCCCCTCCGAGGAGGAGTTTATTGGGCTGGCCAAGAAAGTGTGCTCTGGCTCTCTGTTCGATCCTATCCCCCAGAGATTTTGGAAGGAACTGGGGCCCGAGACTCTACCGTATCTGCATCAGATCGTTTGTCAGTCACTCAGTAGTGGAGTGGTTCCGTCCTGTTGGAAGGATATGTTGGTTTCTCCTTTACTGAAGAAACCTTCAGTGGACCCCGCCTGCTATGGGAATTATCGGCCTATATCTTTGTTACCTTTTCCGATTAAGATAGCAGAGCGCCTGGTTAGTCAGGAGCTCTCCGGCTTCCTGGAACGTAATCACAGGCTGGAGGAGAACCAGTTTGGTTTCCGCCCGGGGCATGGGACCGAAACTGCATTGGTTACTGTTTTGGATGATCTTCGGATGCGTGCGGATAAGGGGAATTCTGCAACTTTGATTTTGCTAGACCTATCCGCCGCATTCGATACGGTTAACCATGACATCCTCTTGAGACGGCTCAAGGAGACAGGTGTCACAGACCTGGCTCTGAAGTGGCTCTGTTCTTATCTAGTGGACAGACGGCAGGCAGTATTTCTGCCTCCGTTTCAATCGGATTTTCTGTCTAACAAACATGGTGTTCCTTAGGGCTCCTCAATCAGCCCGGTTCTGTTCAATGTATATATGCAACCTCTGGTCAAAATTTTGAACACTAATAACATCAGGGCAGTTAACTACGCTGATGATACACAACTGATTATCTCCTTGGAAGGGGTCAATACGGACTCTCTCTCCACTTTCCATAAATGTATGATGGAAATGGCAGCCTGGATGACAAATAATGCCTTGCAATTCAACAGTGCTAAAACAGAGATTCTGCACTGCGCAGTGGGCAAAGTGCCTCAGGCTTTACCTTCCAATTTCTGGCCCCTTCCTTCGGAATCACCCCTGGTCCCTGCAAAGACTTTGCGTAATTTGGGGGTCTGTTTCAATGAGAAGTTGAGTCTGGAGTCGCATGTTAACAAAGTGGCCTCTAATTGCCATAGGATTATGAGAGGCTTACGTAAAGTTCTCCCACTGCTTCCTGTCCATGTCAGAGGAACAGTGGTTCGCTGTACTATTCTTGCTCGCCTGGATTACTGCAATGCCCTGCTGCTTGAGTCTCCTGTCTACCTGATTCGGCGACTTCAACGCATCCAGGCTGCAGCTGCAAAGCTTGCCCTTTTGAGACCGCGCAAAACATCAAGCACCAGGGCATTATCAGAGTTACATTGGCTCCCTGTGCAACAGAGAATTTTTGTTTAAATCTCTGTGCTTAGTTTTTAAAGCTCTTCATGGGCTTGGCCCTGGATCGCTGCAACACTTATTTGGCTGGTATGTCCCTACGTGCAATTTGCGATCCTCGACAGCTAGGTTGGCCAGGATTCCCAAGATGACGAGATCCACCTTGGGTGGCCGCGCTTTTAGTGTTGCGGCCGCACGTTTGTGGAATAGTCTTCCTTTACAGCTAAGACAGGTTCAGGAATTGACACTGTTTCGTAAACAGATTAAGACCTGGCTCTTTCCCAGAGCTTAATTTCTATGGGCCTTTCTGTTGCCTAGTCTCTCCACTGTGTCGTTAGCGCCAAGATGCCCGCAGGGTTGCAGTGCGCTTTATAAATGAAAATACATACATACAGAAGCATAGATTTGCAACATATTTATGTACATATGTTGCATCCCTGTGCTTCGGATGTACTACAGCACACTGCAGTTAAAGAGGTTACTGTGTGATGCTGCAGCACTTCCTCATACTTCTGCACTTATACATTCACCATACGCTACTAATGCATTAATTCAGTCAATTACGTACTACACATACATTCATCTAAACTTTCACACACTAACAAAGAAATTTAGCTCTTTTTTTAAACCAGGAAAGTTAGTTCTTACAAGAACTTTTTTTTTCTTCTTTCTTCTTTTATAATTTTTGTTGGGTTTTCTGAACAATTTTTAATTTTTTGTGTTTTTTCTGCCAAAAACAAAACAAAAAACAAAACAGGAGAAACCAAACAATAAACTTCAGGGAACAATAAAATTTTTTTTTAAAAACTAGCAAATGTGACTTTCTTGGCGGCGGTAGATCAGATTGATCGACTGCTCACCATAGCACAAAGTCGCATTGCACTTAGTGCAGAGCACTTTTAAAAATTGAAATTGAGGGCGGATGTTCAAGGTTTGGGCTGATTGATGCACTCTTGATGTGCTCGGCTGCAATGAGGTGGATGGCGCAGGAGCAGGAGTGTTTCTCATCCGTCGGCACTCTTCTTGTGCAAGATTGTTTGGATGAAGGGTCCTCATGTGCTTCATCATACTTGCCGTGCCGCAAGAGTATTTCTTGTTAGGATCCCCTCCTGATGTCATTTGAGATGTCATCAGTGATGTCATCAGTGATGTCATTGACCATGTCATGACTGATGTAATATGTGACGTCATCAGCAGAGCATTGCGGGGGCGCGAGTTATAGTTAGCTGAACTAACTATAACAGGGGAATTTCTAGGGTTTTGTACGAGGGAAATGTCCAGCTAACTATAACACCCCTGAAACCTATGGTTTTTTCAGTGAATTTCTAAGGTTTTTTAAATGCCAATTGCTAACTATAACGCCCCTGAAACCTTTGGTTTTTTCAGTGAATTGTTATTTATATATATATGTATATATATGAGAAACACTCCATACGCCGTTTCTTCACCCGGCGTTTTCAAACAACGGAGGACGGACCACAGATGAGTGCAATAAAGTTTTATTCCGCTCCCTTACACCACATCACTCGCATGACGCGTTTCTATCCTCAAGGGATCTTGATCACATGACGCTCTATTCGGTGCGTGATTGCTTAAATACATTTGTTACATTTTTTTGTTTTTTAAAGTTACCAGTGCATTTGAACATCACGTGGTTTTTGACCATAGACATAGACAACATAATCATCAATGTTGCAAGGGGACCTTCAACTTCAAAATTTAAAAGAAATATATGTTTAAATACATTTTTTTTTTAAACTTTCAATTTGTTCCCTTAAAATTGCGAGTAAAATTCAAATGACATATTGAATTGATTTTATAACTAAATAGTTGTTGCAGCGCTGCCATGGCATTGTGCAAATATGCAATTACATTATTCACAATACACGCTGGAGTCCAGGTTTAAATACCTGTTGGCGTCAGCCGTCAATAGATTGGACAAATGTCATAAGCTATAATTACACTACTGTTCAATGTGAACCTTTCATATGTAAACCAATCGACAGGAATGTTCAAAATTAGTGCAAAATACTTTTTTAGTGCAAAGTGCTATTGTTAAAAAACAAAACATATTATATGACTGAAATATAATATAACACCGTGAGAAACTACATATAGAACTTATAAAAGTATGCGGCAGCGTAGTCCAATGTTTACTATTTACAGGGATTTATTTACTTTTTACGTTGACTGCTCTATTGAATTTTGTTATTGTTAATCTCAGCTACTATAGTTGTATATTGTCTTTTATTCAGATAAAATCAAAAGTCCAAAAAGATAGGCAAGTGTACAAATCCTCAGTTTGGTTGAGGCCCCCGGGATGTTTGGTATCGAGGTTTAAAATGTACTTTGTCTCCAATTGGCGCAGGGCTCTCACTCGATCACCCCCTCTCTTCTTACTCAGCACACGGTCAATCAGAAAGTATTTCAGAAGAGTCAGATCTGCATTGTGGTGTTAACCAAAATGTTGGGCCACCGGATAGGACAGATCTTGATTTTTTATTGCCCTGATGTGCTGGAGTACCCGTTTATGTCCCTGCAGTATGGTACTGCCTACATATCGGAGACTACATGGGAACTCCAGCACATAGACCACATGGTTCATTTAGCATGTTAGGGCCTTGGTGATCGGGATCTCTACAGGATTAAAAGGGGTTTTGTAGGAAGCCATACCACAAAAAGATCATCTATGTATCTCAACCATTTTATGACATTCTTTGTCATACTGTTCAGAAATTCATTGCAGAGGACCAGCTCCTCCCACCATCCCATGTGTAGACAGGCATATCTAGGGGAGAAGCTGGCCCCCATCGCCACTCCTCGTTGTTGCTGGTACAGTAAATTATCAAACATGAACACATTGTTGTTAAGGCAAAACTCCACCATACTAACTAACATTGCATTGTGTTGATCAAACTCAAGATCTCTACGTGAAAGATAGTATCTTAATGCCTTAAAACCATCTTGGTGCCTAATGGAAGTATATAAAGATGTAACATCCATTGTGATTAAAAGATAATCATCTTGCCATGTCAAATCTCTGATTTTCGCAAGGAAATCTCCTGTGTCCCTCAAGTACGAAGGCAGTTCTTTCACATGCGTCTGATGGAAGTAGTCCACATAGACTGAAGTTTTTTCTAAACGGCTATTACAAGCTGAAATAATAGGCCTTCCTGGAGGCTTGATTGGATCTTTATGGACTTTTGGAATAAAGTACATTACGGGCATCACAGGATTTTCATTCTTCATGTACTTATATTCATCAGTGGTCAAGAGACCATATATATATATACATTCACTGAAAAAAACTATGTGATCAAGGCCGCTTTTACGGTTGAAACGCGGACTTTGGCAAATAAAACATATTTGCACTTACTTGGGTCCGCGCTCATTTTTCCTGAGTAGGAGTGACAGCGAGGAGTTGGGATATATATATATATATATATATATATGTATATATATATATATATATATATATATATCGTCAAACCACTGTTGTCCCCTGCTTAGAGACGCAGTCAATGACCAAGCAGGACCCCATTATTTGGCAACAGATTCCTTTATTCAAGCACAACCGGCATGCGTTTCCAAACTTCCACGAAAAAGCTCTATGCTTTTCGCGGCTCCTTGCCGCTTGTTCACGGGCTAGCACATGCGGTTCTGGAAGGTGTTACGAGAGAGTCCAAATCCCCTCATTTAAATACCAAATTACCACCCCCTTGTGGGCTTGCTCCGGTGCTTTTGTCCCAGGGTATTATGGGATTTGTAGTACTCACTCGCAATTGTTATCTCCCTTCAGTGGGTTCTGCCATCCACATTGTTCAGTGCATAATTATTTTACCCTCCAGTGGGTCTCTGAAAAGCACCCGGTTTCAATGGCATTAAAACTTGTCATTCTGCTAACGCGCAGGTTCCAGTACCTCGCAGCAGTCCTTTAATCTTCAAAGGTGGTGCAGTCTCCACGACCAGGACTGGCCATATAATGTTGTCAAACCACTGTTGTCCACTGCTGTTGTCCCCTGCTTAGAGACGCACTCAATGACCAAGCAGGACCCCATTTTTTGGCAACAGAGTCCTTTATCCAAGCACAACCGGCATGCGTTTCCAAACTTCCATAAAAAAGCCCTATGTGTTTCGCGGCTCCTTGCCGCTTGTTCACGGGCTAGCACATGCGGTTCTGGCAGGTGTTACGAGAGAGTCCAAATCCCCTCATTTAAATACCAAATTACCACCGCCTAGTGGGCTTGCTCCGGTGCTTTTGTCCCAAGGTATTATGGGATTTGTAGTACTCATTCGCAATTGTTATCTCCCTTCAGTGGGTTCTGCCATCCACATTGTTCAGTGCATAATTATTTTACCCTCCAGTGGGTCTCTGAAAAGGCACCCGGTTTCAATGGCATTAAAACTTGTCATTCTGCTAACGCGCAGGTTCCAGTACCTCGCAGCTGTCCTTTAATTTTCAAAGGTGGTGCAGTCTCCACGACAAGGACTGGACGTATAATGTCGTCAAACGACTGTTGTCCCCTGCTTAGAGACGCACTCAATGACCAAGCAGGACCCCATTTTTTGGCAACAGAGTCCTTTATTCAAGCACAACCGGCATGCGTTTCCAAACTTCCATAAAAAAGCCCGACGCGTTTCGCGGCTCCTTGCCGCTTGTTCGCGGGCTAGCACATGCGGTTCTGGCAGGTGTCACGAGAGAGTCCAAATCCCCTCATTTAAATACCAAATTACCACCCCCTAGTGGGCTTGCTCCGGAGCTTTTGTCCCAAGGTATTATGGGATTTGTAGTACTCACTCGCAATTGTTATCTCCCTTCAGTGGGTTCTGCCATCCACATTGTTCAGTGCATAATTATTTTACCCTCCAGTAGGTCTCTGAAAAGGCACCCGGTTTCAATGGCATTAAAACTTGTCATTCTGCTAACGCACAGGTTCCAGTACCTCGCAGCAGTCCTTTCATTTTCAAAGGTGGTGCAGTCTCCACGACCAAGACTGGCTGTATTATGTCGTCAAACCACTGTTGTTCCCTGCTTGGAGACGCACTCAATGACCAAGCAGGACCCCATTTTTTGGCAACAGAGTCCTTTATTCAAGCACAACCGGCATGCGTTTCTAAACTTTGCACTCTAGTCTCTCTCTCTCTTTGTGATTTGATTCCGTTCTCACATTTAATTTTGTTTTACACATATGGGTGTTTGTAGGAACAAAGATTAAACAGGGCAACTCAATTTGCCACTTACATACTTCAATTAACTTCAGTGTGGGACCCTAGATAGAGGTCCAGACCACCTTTACCACAAGGTGATCACTCTAGACGGACACTCGTCGATATACCAATTAGACATATACAAACATCTCCGCATGTTTTACGCACCTTTCTTAGTGTAGTAGAGTCGGTTTTGTGCCACTATTGGGCAAATATAACATTCACTTAAATCTGCATGTTATTCGTGTATCGACTTACTCACTGCGGCTTTGCCCCTCCACTCACATGAGTTCAATTGTCTGAGGCTATTATAGGCTATTCCCAGTCACTATTAGACGAACAATGTCTGTTATGCGATCATGTGTTCGCATAAAGTTTTATTTGCACTAACTGCAAGTACCCTTGCCTAGATGAACAGCGTATGTTGTGCGAGCACGTGATCGCATAAAGTTTCATTTGTACAAACATGTAAACTTGTTTGATTGCACAGAGATAATAGAGATCCCACTCTGGATAGAGCGCAGGTCCAATTGATATTGTCAATCTAGAGCCATTATGCGCCACCTTGCCGGGAACTTACATGTTTTGTGGCCATTTTTAAACTTTTAATGTTATCACTGTGCCTAATCGTTATTTACATTATCGTGTAAAATGTTTGTTTTCGACTGAAAAATCATGATGTGCGATGACTAAAGGACATGTTTGGCTTATTATTCAACACTGATCATCGACATGAAACAGAGTATAATATGGCGCTGTGTGTTATTAACCGTTTCTGTTGATACATGTACTATGAGTAGACTTTTCGAAGTCCTCTTTCTATGACTACTTTACGAAACAGTATGTATTGTGGCAATTGTTTTGAACACGCTGTGTGAACAAGCCCGTTCGCGGGTGAAACGCGTTGCAGCAGGTTTATGATGCTAATAAACCTACCTGTGTCTAAGTGACCTCCGTTTCCCTGGTGATTCTGTATGTCTCCGAGAGCGCGTTGGGACTCCAATTCTCGTTGATAGTAATTACCGGTCGTCTCTGCCGGTTCGCGCCACCCCTCTAGGGGCTTGAACTTCAGAAAGAGTGACTTCGTGAACAAATTGAATTTGAGAAGTTCGCCGCTACTTCACAGATCGGATTACTTTTGCACCCGGATTACAGGAACACTGCACGCAAGAAGACACCGTGCAGGTAAGAACATTTAATCTTACTTATCGCTTGTGCAGCTAAATTCCGTTTTCTGTTGCGTTAATTTTTTAACGGCACGAAGAGAATATCAAGACACTGATTCCCTATCTGCCGGACGACGAGTAGCAAGGGGAACCCTTTATTATTAAAGGGGGAGAACTCTTTACCAGGGTCACGGGGTCACACAGACAGGGAAATTTTTCCCAAGAACTGTCAATATGGATGATGAGAGAGAGAGAAGAGAGGCGGCAGCAACCTTGTTTGCCCGGGCACCTGGCAAAGGCCATCCCACACCAACAATAACGGCCTCAGAAAAAACAATTATGGACACACTATCCAAATTTGAAAAATTGCACAAGCAGGAGATGTCCAAGTGGTGGGAGGCCACGTCACTGCAAGACTACATAGAAAAATCAATGGTACCACGTGGCCTCAGAATTCACATTACTCCATCATATGAATCCCCAGATCCACAGATGCTTGAGGAGTGGTCCGCAAACTCAGCTAATAGTTCAAAGAATATGTTGACCATCCTGGTCAAATATGCCTGGTCAGACAGAGACAACATCAAAAGAGAAATTGAGGAGATGAGAGAAAGTCTGAATCAACATAAAGATCAAGAATTAATTAAGACCTTCTTGGAAGAGATGCGCAAACGCCTCAAGATCCTTGAAGAAGATATCAAAAGGAGAAAACAAAGGAAATTGCACCGCGACTGCGGCGATTATGAAACAGGCCGGATCTTGACCTACAGTAAAAAATATGACTATTTATATGAAACTAATGGGAAGCACTCTGCTACGAAACCAACTGAATCCTACAATCAAAATACTAATATTGTAACTGACACCAGTGATACAAATACAGATGTGTCAGCCACCACCTCCTCCACCGAAAGTCTCCAAGACACGGGAGACAATGCAACACGTCCAAAATCAACTTTTTTAGACGAGTATCGTCTCTTGAAGAAGAGCAGACAAGACACAAGACCAACGTCCAGACCAGACCAGAGAGACGACTCCCCTGCACCGAGGGAAAGAGGAAGGGGAAGAGGAAGGAATACAAGAGGAAGAGGAGGAAGAGGAACAGGAAGAGGAAACATGAGAGATACAGCAGAGCACATGGGAAAAAGGCAAACTCGCTCCAAGAAGAACTACTGATGGAAGAAAAGATGGTAAATCAGACGATTGTTAATCTTACCTCTAAAGTCCTTAGTAGCAGAGATAAGAAAACACTATGCTTAGGATTATCTTTCTGTCCAACTGTTCCTATGAGCTATGTAAATAGTAGGATTGATATTTTTAAATTCTGTAGGAAGTTGAAGTTACAAAAGTGGCACAAACTCAAACCTGTTAAAAAACGTGAATTCCAACAACCAGAAAGATCCTCACAAGAATCCAATCTCACAATCGGTGATATAGATGCTATGGTGACAATACATGAACTACAGAATAACCCTGATGGCACACAAATAAGTGCAGATTCGTTACTCATACTAGAGGAGCTCGAAATCAAACATGACAAAGCGGCATGTAGCCAATTCAAGCCCAAATCTGTCTTCCTACCCAAAATGAACCATGATAATATTGATACATTTCAAGAGGTAGTAGGCAATGATCTCCTTAAATTTAGGCAGAAGAATTGGCCTAAGAAATTACGCAACTTTGGTTACAACTTGTCACCTTCCCAAAAAAGAGCAATGGAGGACTTGGCGAAGGATGACGATATTGTCATAAGACCCGCAGACAAAGGGGGCAATATTGTGATTCTAACTAAAACCATGTACATTGCAGAGGCTGTGAGACAACTTAGTGACAGTACCACATATTCACTGACCAGTAGAATAGAGTACAATGCAAGTATTAACGATATCTGGGAGAAACTATCTGAATGGAAAGATCAAGGACTGATTGAATGGGAGGAATATTGTTTCCTTAAGAAAGATCATCCCATTCTGCCTGTCATGTACCTACTCCCAAAAGTACACAAAAATAGGGACAATCCACCAGGGAGACCTATTATCTCTTCAAGAGGTTGTGTATCAGAAAACGTTTCCAGATACGTAGATCATTTCCTCAGAGACTTTGTTCATGCATTATCATCATTTGTCAGAGACACCAAGGATTTCTTAGGTAAAATTGAGAAATTCAAATGGAAAAGTAACTATATCTTGGTTACATTGGATGTCAATTCCCTTTACACAGTGATTGACCATGAACAAGGCCTGGAGGCATGCGCCAGATTTCTCAAACGGCGGAATGTAAGCTTCTTAAGACACTCAGCTATGATTCTTGACATGATCAAGTTTTGCTTACAGAATAACTTTTTTATGTTTAACAACGATCTGTACAAGCAAACCTTAGGGACAGCAATGGGTACATGTTTTGCCCCGAGTTGTGCGAACCTCTTCATGGGAGCATGGGAGGAGGACCTTCAGAGGAGCACCATCGTCTGTGATACCTCAACCAAAGTTGCTCTTTGGTTGAGGTATATAGACGACATTTTTTTCATCTGGCAAGGCGAAGAGGAAGAATTAAGTTCCTTCATTCAGTCTCTGAACCAAAATAACAAACATCTGACTTTTACCAGCACCATCAGTCGCAAACAAGTGAATTACTTGGACACCCAAGTTAGGGTGGTGGAAAATAAATTACAAACTATCCTCTATCGAAAAAGTACGGCAGGCAATACACTGCTCCACGCTATGAGCAGTCATCCAGACAACTTGAAATGGAGCATCCCGTACGGAGAGCTGCTTAGAGCCAAAAGAAACTGTAGCAATCTGACAGATTACCAAAGAGAAGAAAAAATAATGGTGAAAAGATTCAGAGAAAGAGGGTACCCACAGTGGGTATTAAAAAGGGCAATGGACAAAATCTCTAACGTTGAGAGGAATACTCTCCTAAAAGATAAAATGCAAGAACACAGAGGAGAAGAAGATGATTCTAACACTGCACGCATGATCCTAACCTTTAATGGTAACTCTGAACCAATAAAAAAGATTTTGGTACAGAATTGGAAGCTTTTGAAAAGTGACCCCATAATAGGCGACGGTATACCAGATAGACCGAAAATCACCTACAGGAGGGGCCGCACCTTTAGAGACCTACTTGTTCACAGTGACCTAACAACCAGTACTGTCCAGAGAGGCATCAATATCCAAGGCTTCTTCCCCTGCGGACACTGTAAGGCTTGTGCCAATAGTCGCATGGTGAAGGAATTCTGGAACACAAGTACTAACACGATGGTCAAAATCAATCAATTTCTGACATGCAATAGTACTTTTGTAATCTATGTACTAGAATGTCCATGTAAACTAAGGTACGTGGGAAGTACAACACACATGGCAAAAAAACGGATCCTGGAACATATGAGAGCGATTACGAATAAGGACAAGCAATATCCTATCGCTCGGCACTTCGAAAGCTTCCACTTCTCGGACTGCAAAAAACTTTCCTACTATGGGATAGAACAAATCTTACCAAACAAACGTGGGGGGGATCGGACCCTACGGCTCAGACAAAGGGAATCAAGACACATCATTGGGATGTGTACCAGATTCCCAAATGGGCATAATTTGGACGAAGAGTTGTCAATCCATTTACAATCTGATTGAATGACATGCAGTAATATTGTGACATGTGTACTATTTTTCTTTTTTCTGTTCTTTTAAAAGATCCCGTTATGGTTTAAATCGTTCTATTTGCTTAAACCATGTTCAGTAGGTGGGAGCTAAATGTTAGCTTTGTGAATAGCATCATAGCCTACTCTAGAGTATTTTATCTAACAACATGTTGACATGAATCCCTTTACTGAACCATGTTGTACAAGACCATGTGTTTTAATGACTATTGACTCTCTTTTTGCTTTCTCTCATTATACTTCTTTTCTCTCTTTTATCTTGTTCTTCTGTCTGCAGGAGGAAGGGAAGGGACTGTTGCCTAGAGGACCGAGGGGGCCCCTATCCTTTTCTTCGTTTTTACTTCCAGCCACTGGGCCTTTGACAACTATCAAGTATTCTGATTATTATCAAGTACTTTTTATAGTAGTTGAGATTTTGGTTTGATAACCATGAATTTTATATCACGATGCACTAATTAGCTAAGATTAAACTTTAATTTCCATGTTTATTATTGATTGCCAATAGGACCACGTTGCACTCTAGTCTCTCTCTCTCTTTGTGATTTGATTCCGTTCTCACATTTAATTTTGTTTTACACATATGGGTGTTTATAGGAACAAAGATTAAACAGGGCAACTCAATTTGCCACTTACATACTTTAATTAACTTCAGTGTGGGACCCTAGATAGAGGTCCAGACCACCTTTACCACAAGGTGATCACTCTAGACGGACACTCGTCGATATACCAATTAGACATATACAAACATCTCCGCATGTTTTACGCACCTTTCTTAGTATAGTAGAGTCGGTTTTGTGCCACTATTGGGCAAATATAACATTCACTTAAATCTGCATGTTATTCGTGTATCGACTTACTCACTGCGGCTTTGCCCCTCCACTCACATGAGTTCAATTGTCTGAGGCTATTATAGGCTATTCCCAGTCACTATTAGACGAACAATGTCTGTTATGCGATCATGTGTTCGCATAAAGTTTTATTTGCACTAACTGCAAGTACCTTTGCCTAGATGAACAGCGTAAGTTGTGCGAGCACGTGATCGCATAAAGTTTCATTTGTACAAACATGTAAACTTGTTTGATTGCACAGAGATAATAGAGATCCCACTCTGGATAGAGCGCAGGTCCAATTGATATTGTCAATCTAGAGCCATTATGCGCCACCTTGCCGGGAACTTACATGTTTTGTGGCCATTTTTAAACTTTTAATGTTATCACTGTGCCTAATCGTTATTTACATTATCGTGTAAAATGTTTGTTTTCGACTGAAAAATCATGATGTGCGATGACTAAAGGACATGTTTGGCTTATTATTCAACACTGATCATCGACATGAAACAGAGTATAATATGGCGCTGTGTGTTATTAACCGTTTCTGTTGATACATGTACTATGAGTAGACTTTTCGAAGTCCTCTTTCTATGACTACTTTACGAAACAGTATGTATTGTGGCAATTGTTTTGAACACGCTGTGTGAACAAGCCCGTTCGCGGGTGAAACGCGTTGCAGCAGGTTTATGATGCTAATAAACCTACCTGTGTCTAAGTGACCTCCGTTTCCCTGGTGATTCTGTATGTCTCCGAGAGCGCGTTGGGACTCCAATTCTCGTTGATAGTAATTACCGGTCGTCTCTGCCGGTTCGCGCCACCCCTCTAGGGGCTTGAACTTCAGAAAGAGTGACTTCGTGAACAAATATATATATATATATATATATATATGTGTATATTACCTACTGGCGGTCGCCAGTAGGTAGTTATAGTTAGGACCACGTTTCCATAGGAAATCCGCAACATTCTATTTTGAATAACTTTGGCGCCGGTCGACGAATCCTCGCGAATTGTTCAAAATAGGTGGGGCGCTACGCTCCGCTACTACCCTGAAAGTCTCGGGGGGATTCGTCAAGCGGGGGCTGAGATAAAAGGGGGGTCCCAAAACACGTTTTTCCCACGCATTTTTCCATAGGACCTTTAGACAGGGCTACAGCCCGAACGGCTGAACAGAATTACTAGAAATTTGGCAGAGAGGTAGTCCTCAGGTCAAGGAAGTGCCTTTTGTAGGTTTGGTGTAAATCTGTTCAGTAGATTCTGAGAAAATAGCCTTTAAATCAATATATATATCTGAGCCAGCTTACGGTGCGCTTACGGTACGCTTACCGTACGCGTACGGTGGCGTGCGCGAGCGCGATTCTGATTGGCTCTTAGATCTTAGTAAACATTCGAATCGGCCGAAACCAGGAAGCGACGGCCGCCATTTTCTCTCTCGCACTGAGAGAGATGTTTAAAATATAAAGCACAAAAACATGTAAAGGGGCTGTTTAGACAGCTCCCACACACATAGCCATGTTGAGAGAGTCCCCAAAGATCCCCCAAGGCCAAAAACGGAATTTTTATTTTTTCGCTAATTTCGCCGATTACGCCTACCGTACGTGTACGGTAAAAAATTATAAAAAAAAAAAAATTATCCTCACCCTCCCTACCCCGTGTGCAAATGGTGGCCGAAGGCCACTAATTGTGCATGGCTTATTACACCTGAGATAAACTATAATATTTAAATAAAAAATAATAAAAAAAGAAATTATCCACACTCTCTCCACCCCGTGTGCAAATGGTGCCCGAAGGGCACCATTTGTTCATGGCTTATAAAAATTACGAAAAATTAAAATATTACCTTTCAAAACGAAGTGCATCATATGTCCTCCATGTGCGCACGGTGCGCGAAGCGCATCGTGCGTACATGGCCCATCTAGCGTAACGTGGGCACGCGGTGCGCGTAGCGCACCGCGTGCCCACCGTGCGTGCATGGCACTAACTGTGTAAAGTGGGCGCGCGTGCCCCCCGTGCTTACTGTGCGCGCACGGTGCGCGAAGCGCACCGTGCGCGCACGGAACGAACTGCGTTAAGTGGGCGCGCACGCCACGAATGGCGTAAAGTAACTTAGCATTTAAAAAACCGTACAAATTCACTGAAAAAACCATAGGTTTCACACACGTTATAGTTAGGAATTAGCATTTAAAAAACCTTGCAAATTCACTGAAAAAACCATAGGTTTCACACATGTTATAGTTAGCGGAAATTTTACTGATAAAAAAACAATGAAATTCCCCCGTTATAGTTAGTGCAGGCAACTATAACTCACGCGACCGCAATCTTCTGCTGATGACATATGTGTCTTGTGGTAAATATTTCGTTACCGGTACTATTTTTTATGCGGTAAAGTCTATTAAGAATAACTCAGTAAATATAAGAGGCAGAATCCGTGGTATTAGAGGTTTTAAAAGGCTTTATTCCTATACAAAGGAATACAATTCGAATTGTAGGCATTCTATTCCATCACCACGAAAGTTCAGGAAGGAAGGGCATATATTATTGACAGATAGGCAGTTTTATAGAAAATACATTACAGTGAAACAGATGCAAGAGGCGTAACAGCTGATAGTATAGATAAAAGGTGCATACGTAGCTAATAGAGGCGTAAACATGGGCGTAATTTAATAAACGTCATCATACATGATGTCACAAGTGGGTGGATCCATAAGAGAATCCTGCAATGTCAACAGAAATATTTGGCAGAGATGCGCGCGCAGCCGCATGACGTGTGATTGACGTGCAACTAGAGGGTGAAGGGGACTTGACATTTAGCTCTACATGTGGAGACAGAAGTCTGGGGTTATGTCAACCTAATCCCAAATCATATCTAGTATCCTATGTTTAAAGAACTGTGTTATCCAAAAAGAGAGGTCTCTTAGGATAGAATCTATTCTATACTGACTATACTGACTGTTAGTGCGTGTACAAGCGTCTAAGTGTCTACACTAGATGCGAGGGGGTAGGAATATTCCATGGTAACAGGGCCATGAATTACTTGCATGAGGACAGCGAGGCCTGGCCCTTTGCGCGGTAGCTGGAGGAATGTTTACCTAAACTACTAGACAGGAATGCATCGGCTGAGGAGCGGAGGAGATAATCTTGAAGGTGAAATACAGTTTTTGGCAGGCGACAGGCTGGATCAGGCACCGTTAGCCGCGCAGGGAGTAGGACAAAGTTCATGGATACAGATGCAGGCTCAGACTGGAGCTTTCAGAGGCAGAAGGCAGGAAAAGGCTTGATGACAGAATTCGGGCCTACTCGCCTGAATCTGTAAAATGTGGAAAGTGAACCACATAAAGTCGTTGGCCTTTCATACTTAGGAATGGAATATCTGACCCATTCATGGCGGATCTGAAAGAGGACATGTTGACGGTGGACGCACATATATTTGCGTCTTCAAAACTGGAGCAGGAGGGAACATACATGTACTTATAGCATGCACATGGAGCCGTAGGGGTCTACGATAGGGGACATAACTGATCACAAAATTCATATTTCCTCATTCCCTCCTTGTCCCCTACGGACCCTCAGGAGATATCGATCTTCATCAATCCATCGATCTGTTCATATAGCATCATTTGTTCTTCTTTCTTCTTCCGGGATCTCGAACGAAAACTTGGATGTGGGATACACGAGGTGGCACACAGACCACAAATCGCTGGCCCACATTGTAGACATAAGCAGCAACTGAATAGTATGAGAAAGCCAATACCTAGGAAGGATAGGATTCTCCATCCCCAGGCTGACAACACGCCCCAGAACCAACCGGACCAAGTCCAGGTGCCTGGACTCTGGTGTATCTGGCTTACAATCTTATGAAGGCGGGTTATGGCTTTATATACTGACGGCGAATTTTCTGGTATGAAAATGCAGCAACTTGATCCGATGACCCTACAAGCTCCGCCCCTATCGGCCAGGATGACGTCAAGGACAAGACGATTTTGAAGCACAACAATCCGCATAGCAGACTGCTCTTCTGTTAAATTGCCTAAGGCGGAAATAGTTTCGTTCACTACTGCTTCAAGGGTTCTGGTTAATCTACGTATCAGTTTACTATTAGTGACTGTACCTATATAGGGAAAGAAACCTTTATTGAAATCTGTGTATTTTTCCCATGCTGTTTCAGTGTAATCGACAATTGGGAGATCTCTCTGCTGTCTATTGTGTACTAAATGGGTATTTCTATGATAATCAGGAGGAGCTAGGAAAACAGGTGGCAGAAGGAATGCTATGTAACAGGTACCATCCCAATCTAGAGGTAGACGTATATATGCGGTCTGGCCACATAGGAAGTAGGAATGATGGGAAGCTCTAAATGTAGACTTGCCTTGATCACTGAATTTTATTACAGTGGTGCATTTACTATGGCCCATGTGTATGGAACCATTCTTTCTTATACATAATTCCCCTTTTACTGGGAATACTGACATGGCGGGCAAGATTGGTGTAGCTTCAGATTCAACGTTCAGGATCATGAGGTTAAGTGTAAAATTACCTAATCCATATACTTCATTTTCTAGATCAGTTCCTGTTCTTTTGGGAAGTCCCTCCTTGTTAGGGTAGCAGACTTTAAGCAAAACTAAGTTCAGGTTTCCCCATACCCAGTTGTCTTGATAAACTGCGGAATTTGAATCTAGGGAATTAATCAAACTAAACCATGCTCCACAGGAGCCATTGTGTGTGAACGGATAGGGAAAGAGGGGCAAAACTCCCTTATAGTTCTGATAGGGAGGGAGTCGGCCACATATCCAACAATTTGTGGCATTGCTGGTTTGATGGGAATGATGTAACATACTAATGAATGTGTTGTTGCGCAGCGCAAATCTATAGGACAACTCATGCGGGGTTAATTCGCTAAAAGAATGTTCTGCAGTTATATTGTAAGCACGCTTAGGAATAGGGCAATACATGTGCAATAGTATGCTGACAATGATGATCAGAAGACTTAGAAAAAACAAAATTAATAATGTTACTGTGCAGTGACTACGAAATGATTTACAATATGCATGCTTCTTGAGCTGCATCTGATGATTTCTTTCTCTATTCCGGTCTAGAGGATACATGTCAGGGACAAATTCAACCGATTCACCTTGGAGAGGACTTAAACAATCAAATTGTCTGACTTACTAGACCTCAATTTTAGTTTGTAAAGTTCTGAGTTCGATTGCTCAACCAAGGGGAGCTTTGAGTCTGTCTGTGAGGGAATACAGGGTTGAGTATTCACACTGGATGGTAGTCCATAAAATTTCTTGATATGACTCGAGTGCAACCACCCTTTCCGTCCCTCGATTTTCACGGCTGTCCTTGTGGTGAGTAGAACCAACTTCGGTGACTTCCACCTAGGATCCAGTTGGGTCTTCCGGTCAAAATTCCTGACCAGCACCAGGTCCCCAGGAACCACGTCATGGGGCTTCACCTCAGTATTGTCGGGAAAAGCTGCGGATACCTGTGAACGACAAGATTGTAGTGCAGACATCAAGGAAGCCAGGTAATCTGTCAGCATATTACAGTCAACATCAGTGATTTTGCGAGGTATAGGCGTCCCCCACATATTTGGTGGTCTACCGAAGATCACCTCGTACGGGGATAGCCCTGTTCGAGAATGTGCTACCATTCTCATGTAAAAGAGCGCAACTGGTAAGGCTACTATCCAATCGACTCCTTTTTCTCTACATATTTTGGACAATCTAATTTTCAGAGTTTGATTATGACGTTCCACGAGACCTGCCGCCTCGGGATGTCGGACACAGTGGAATTTCCATTGGTAGCCTAATAAAAGGGAAACGTGTTTCATTAGTTCGGATGAGAACGGCTGGCCGTTATCTGAGTAGACAACACGTGGTAAACCGTACCGTTGGAAGAATTCTCGAACTAACTGTTTGGCAGTAGTCGGGGCAGTGTAATCTGAAACCGGGTATGCTTCTGTCCAACGGGAAAGAGCACAGACAACTACGAGAACATATTTGAATCCTCGACATCGTTCCATCTGGATATAATCCATCTGGAGGACTTCAAAAGCATGATCGGGAGTTTGAAATCCACCCTGTTCTACGGGGATGCTTTTACCTGGATTAAACTGACAACATATCATACAGGTACGAACTTTTTGTTTAGCTGCTGCTCGTAAATGTTTGTTGAACCAAATGTGCTGAATACTGTCTAGCATAGCTTTTTCTCCTAGGTGCGCTGGACTATGTATAGTGTTAATGATGACTTGAACCATTGAGTCGAGAAGAAACCATATAGATTTTTCCTTCGTCATCCATCCTTGATCTGTTTGGATCCCTCCTAATTCAGTCCATTTCTTTATTTCTTCTGGTGTAGCATGTGTCTGTATGTCAATTACATCAAGAGCGGGATCCTTAACTGTCATGCAATGTGTTGGTGTCGGAACTATTGTCTTTGTCATGTCAGTTGTGTGACTCTGATTCTGAGCAGTCTGTTTAGCTGTTCTGTCAGCTAGGTCATTACCCTGAGAAATGATATCGGTAACTTTTGTGTGGGTTTTGCATTTCATAATCGATATTGCAGTAGGTAGATGAATCGTGTCTAATAGGGCTTGAATGAGGGGTCCGTGTTGGATGTGGGCACCGTGAGAAGTTAAATAACCTCTCTCTCACCACAGTACGCCGAAGTCATGGACGACTCCGAATGCATAACGTGAATCTGTGTATATGTTGACTTTTTTATTTGTGGCTTGAATACAGGCTTGTGTCAGAGCGATGAGCTCTGCTGCTTGAGCTGACAAAGTGTTAATACAGTTTGTTTCAATGACTTCAGTGTCTGTTGTGACTGCGTAAGCGGCCACTAACTCTCCTGTACTTGTTCTCATACATGACCCATCTACATACAATGTCAAGTCTGGATCTGACAAAGGGATATCTGTCAAGTCTTGTCTGGGTTTCGTCGTGATAGTAATGACTTCGACACAATCATGTGCCAATGGATCTGTTCCGCCTACTGGTAACAATGTGGCAGGATTTAACGTATTACAACGTCTGATTTCTATATGTGGCTGAAACAATGTTAATTCGTAACCGGTGAGTCTCGCTATGGTCAAGTGTTGTGTTTGTGTGCGGTTCAAGAGAACCTCTACTGCGTGTGGTACTTGTACTGTCAATTGATGTCCTAACACTATGGCATCGCTTTGTCTGATTGCTAAAGCTGTTGCTGCCACTGATTTCAGGCACGCAGGAAGTGCCTGAGCTACTGGATCTAATGTACTAGAGAAATAAGCACATGGTTTGTGTGATCCTGCTTGTTCCTGAGTGAGTACTGACAAAGCAGTACCTTCGCGTTCTGTAACAAAAAGTGTAAACTGTTTACTATAACATGGTGTTGCTAGGACAGGTGCTTGGCATAAAGCTTTCTTTAAGCTTTCAAAGGCGTGTGTATGTTCTTGAGTCCAAGGGAGGACAGTCGACGTGGCTGCCTCCTGTGTTGTCAACTGGATGAGTGGTTTTGCTAGAAATGCATATTGAGGGATCCACTGCCTACAGTATGAAGTGAGGCCTATAAAAGCCCGCACCTCCTTTTGTGTCTTGGGTGGCGGCATGTTAGCAATTAACTGGATGCGGTCGGGTGTAAGCTGCCTTCCCTCCTTGGACAGCGAGTGCCCAAGGTAAACAACTCGCTGGACACAGAATTGCAGCTTGGAAGAGGACACCTTGTGCCCCTTGTCGGCCAGAAATGTTAAAACCGTCAGTGACGCTATTTCACATTCAGGTTCGCTTCGGGCGGTGATCAGCAGGTCATCGACATATTGAAGCAAGGCAGTGTTAACTGGCATGTGTATACTGTCAAGTTCTCGTTTCAGTGCTTGGCTATAGATGCTGGGACTTTCTGTAAATCCTTGAGGTGCGCGTGTGAATTTAAAGCTTCGTCCATTTAAACTAAAACCGAACAGATATTGACTTTCCGGATCGATTGGGACACTAAAGAAAGCATTCTTGAGATCAATTACAGTGAAGAACGTTGCTTCTGAGTCAATAGCTGTGAGTAATGAAGAGATATCTGGGACCACAGGGTATTGTGGTACAATACATTTATTTAATTCGCGCAGATCAATAACTAATCGATATACTGGTGGTGCCTTTGGATCCGTTCTTTTAAGAATCGGAATTATCGGAGAATTACATACATTGGAGTCGGTTTCGACAACCACTCCTTGTGCGATGAGCTCGTCAATGATTTGCAGTAAAGCCACTACAGCATCTGGTGGTAACTTGTATTGTCGCATTCGTGGTAGTACTATTCCTGTTTTCAGTGTGACTCGATATGGTGTAATGTTCATGCAACCAACATCAGTGGGGCCTTGTGCCCATAAATGTGTAGGTAAATTCTGCAGTCGGTGATCCATGTCTCTGGATACGTAGTGACCTTTAAAGTCACGTAAAAATAGTCGTACTCCTTCCGGAGAACAACATATTATGGCTCCTAGAGCTTTCAATGTTTTTATACCTAACAAGTTTTCTGGACATGATTTAGTAAGCAATAAATCTGTAGTACGTGTCAATGGACCGACTGTAAGTGGAAGAGGTTGTGTTACGTCATTAATTATAGGTTTTCCTGAGAATCCAAGGGAAATATTCTGTGAGCCTGAGAGGGGTGCCCCTGGAACTTCACTGCATCTTATAGTTGTTCTGCTTGCCCCTGTATCAAGTAAAAATTTTCTGTCTTCCCCTAATAGTTCACTATGTACATAAGGTCCCTCTTGGTCTACAGGAACCTCAATAAGGGGTAAGCCAACTTCCCTCTCTAGGCTATCTCATGAGTATCGCTGATAATCGGGATAATCTGTCTGTGCGTACTGATACATCTGTTGTGTCGTTGCTTGTGTTGCAGCAATAGGCTGCACTTGTGATGGTGCTACGATCTGTTGTGGAGCTGCCTGTTGCGGAGCTAGTTGTTGCGGAGCTAACCTAGGTTGTGCATGCTGAGGTATTTGTTGTTGATTCTGATCCTGTCTAGGTGGACGTGGTCTTTCATGGGTTCTACCTGTGGCAATATTATGTTTCAGGACTGGACAATCGTGTATATAATGACCTGGTTGTTTACAATAGTTGCATGTCCCTTTCGCAGGACCTGCGGAATCACCCTTTTGATGACTATCGGCTGGAACTGACTGTGCAACAAGCATTTTCATTTTTGTATCTTTCATACGTCTTTGTTCGTGTTCTTGTTCTTCTCTAATTCTATTGTGGTGATATTGTAACATCTGTAACATCTGTGATGGGGTATTACCTTGCCAGGTACTTTCGAATTTCAATACTCTATTCTTGACTTGTAGCAGAGAATTTTCAACTAATTTTGTCACAAACAGATGTGGATATGACTCGCTACTTGCTTTTATGCCACTATTTATACCAAAACATTTTTCAAATCGGGAATAGAAATCACTAGTGTCTTCATCTGGCTGAGGTATTTGTTGTTGATTCTGATCCTGTCTAGGTGGACGTGGTCTTTCATGGGTTCTACCTGTGGCAATATTATGTTTCAGGACTGGACAATCGTGTATATAATGACCTGGTTGTTTACAATAGTTGCATGTCCCTTTCGCAGGACCTGCGGAATCACCCTTTTGATGACTATCGGCTGGAACTGACTGTGCAACAAGCATTTTCATTTTTGTATCTTTCATACGTCTTTGTTCGTGTTCTTGTTCTTCTCTAATTCTATTGTGGTGATATTGTAACATCTGTAACATCTGTGATGGGGTATTACCTTGCCAGGTACTTTCGAATTTCAATACTCTATTCTTGACTTGTAGCAGAGAATTTTCAACTAATTTTGTCACAAACAGATGTGGATATGACTCGCTACTTGCTTTTATGCCACTATTTATACCAAAACATTTTTCAAATCGGGAATAGAAATCACTAGTGTCTTCATCTGGTTTTTGTTTACAGGCTGAGATTGCACCCCAGTCTTCCTTTTTCGTAGTTAATAAACGTGGCAGTACCTGTATTAGTAATCCTGCTAGTGCTGTAGTCTTTTCCCCAAGCCCTGCTCCTGCAGCTCGGGCCTTTTCTTCGTTTTCTAATGCTGTCCAATCTATCTTTTGGTCTCCCACCTCCCATTCCTTTTCTTTGAGTTTCTCATAAACACCGGCGGGTAATAGGACTTTTAATATCTTCATAATGTCGGGGTAGGTATACTCTCCCATGAGTAACATGTCTTTTATCTCACGGTGGAAACCTGCTGGGTCCTTGTCATGGCTGGGTACTACTTTCTTCATTTCTAATAATTCCAGTTTAGTTATAGGCGTGTACACAAATACGCGTGTAAAATTATCACCCGCACCTCTGATTGGGTGCACTTCGCGTAACGGATTCTGTCTATCTATGTGATACATTTTTCTTCCCATGATGGGAACTGGAACGTGTTCTGGGCATACGAAATTTAAATATTGGTTTCGGGATTCTAGAATTTCCTTAATTAAATCAGTACCTGACCCTCTCCATGTATTCGTGAGTAGTTCTGTCAATATGTCAGGTAAGGGTCCTGGATCGGAGTGTTGGCTTTTATATAATATAAGGAGGTGTTGAATCATGTATATACTAGCTAAACGCTGTTCGTATGGGTCAAGATTCAGAAACGTGTGTGCAAGTACATCATCATTGTATTCGCCGGGACTGTCAGCCCATTGTACTGCTGACCTGGCTAATTCTTGTTCGTCCATGGAATCGAGCATGTGGTACCCCCTTCGATCTCGGAGTAATTTATCAGCGGCTTGGAACAGGTGTTCAGGGGATTTTGTATTTAACATAGGGTTTGGAAAATGTCTATTATATTCTGGACGTATTGGACGTATCGGGTCGTTAAAACCTCTGGTATTATTATGGGGTCTTCCTCTACCTACATAAGCTATTGTTTCTAATTGCTCTGATTCTTGCTCCTCCTCTTCTTCTGATTCTACTCTGTCGGTGTGGGTGGTATGGCATTAGCATACTCGGGAGCTGCGTCATCTAAATAGGAGGAAAGGAAAACGTCTTTTGCTGTTTTGGGATGTGCCTTTATCGGGAGCAATGGAGGAGTTAAGTCTTTTGGTATTTCCGGAGTGGCCTTAGGTAACCCTTCGGCCAGAAGTGGATACATACCATTCATAAGAGCGTTTCTTTGTCTATCTACTTGTTCTGATTTTACTCGGGTACCTTCCTCAAGTAATAGATTTTCTCGGGTTTTATTTGAATTCTCTCTACCTTTCTCTTCCTGTCTGAGTGCTTGTTCTGTACGTCTATATGATTCTTTACGCCATAATTCAATGGCATCTTTCTGTGACTGTCTGGCTTTCTTTTTCCATAATTCTTCTTCTACTCTCATGATGCAATCTGCATCTCAGGTCCCCGCTGTGGGCCATCTCTGACTCTCCTGTAATTCTTTGGTGTAGTCCACCCATAAATCAAGAAATAATACGGCATCTAGGCCATGCTTATGGTACATAAAGTACCCTGGAGTGTCCCTAGGTGGGATGGGAACAGCTTCTTCGAGTACACCTTTTCTAGTTTTGATCTGTCTTAGTTTCGAAAAGAGCGGCATCTTTAGACCTTATTACTAGAACACACTTTATACAAGAAAACACAATAATGAACAGTCATTCATACCACAATATATAGAACGTATTTAAAACATTTAACACTTAACAGTTTTACGAACAATGATAACTAATAGAAAACTAGTTACTGACATTATACTAACACTAGATAATACTGAATTATACTTATTTATATGCAAAACATACTATATATACTGCTAAACAGTACAGATACACTGCTAAAACAGTGCAGACCGGATTTGTGTACCCAAACCCGTCTTGACCGGCACAGACTATGTGCACGTTAAATGCCTCCCCGGTAATGGTACTCACCGGGTAGCTCGGAACGGAAGGCCTCGGAACGGAACTGAAACTGGACCGGACTGGACTCGACTCGACTGGACTCGGAACTTCGGAACCTCGGAACCTGGTGGGCCTCTGTATACCTCGGATCTTGCTCTCTCAGCTAGGCTCTGGTCGGGATACTTCGCACTTCTCACCGCCTCGTCTGGGTGTTGATCGCAGCCTCAGTCGTCCCCGCTTGGCCGGAGGGAGATACAGGAAATCCTGCAGATACGCGTTTTTGTCCGTTCAGCTGTGGCAGGAGACCGGGCCTGCAACGCACCGCCGGCGCGTGAGATGAGAAAGTGTCCCTATTCGGGCGCCAATTTATGTGGTAAATATTTCGTTACCGGTACTATTTTTTATGCGGTAAAGTCTATTAAGAATAACTCAGTAAATATAAGAGGCAGAATCCGTGGTATTAGAGGTTTTAAAAGGCTTTATTCCTATACAAAGGAATACAATTCGAATTGTAGGCATTCTATTCCATCACCACGAAAGTTCAGGAAGGAAGGGCATATATTATTGACAGATAGGCAGTTTTTATAGAAAATACATTACAGTGAAACAGATGCAAGAGGCGTAACAGCTGATAGTATAGATAAAAGGTGCATACGTAGCTAATAGAGGCGTAAACATGGGCGTAATTTAATAAACGTCATCATACATGATGTCACAAGTGGGTGGATCCATAAGAGAATCCTGCAATGTCAACAGAAATATTTGGCAGAGATGCGCGCGCAGCCGCATGACGTGTGATTGACGTGCAACTAGAGGGTGAAGGGGACTTGACATTTAGCTCTACATGTGGAGACAGAAGTCTGGGGTTATGTCAACCTAATCCCAAATCATATCTAGTATCCTATGTTTAAAGAACTGTGTTATCCAAAAAGAGAGGTCTCTTAGGATAGAATCTATTCTATACTGACTATACTGACTGTTAGTGCGTGTACAAGCGTCTAAGTGTCTACACTAGATGCGAGGGGGTAGGAATATTCCATGGTAACAGGGCCATGAATTACTTGCATGAGGACAGCGAGGCCTGGCCCTTTGCGCGGTAGCTGGAGGAATGTTTACCTAAACTACTAGACAGGAATGCATCGGATGAGGAGCGGAGGAGATAATCTTGAAGGTGAAATACAGTTTTTGGCAGGCGACAGGCTGGATCAGGCACCGTTAGCCGCGCAGGGAGTAGGACAAAGTTCATGGATACAGATGCAGGCTCAGACTGGAGCTTTCAGAGGCAGAAGGCAGGAAAAGGCTTGATGACAGAATTCGGGCCTACTCGCCTGAATCTGTAAAATGTGGAAAGTGAACCACATAAAGTCGTTGGCCTTTCATACTTAGGAATGGAATATCTGACCCATTCATGGCGGATCTGAAAGAGGACATGTTGACGGTGGACGCACATATATTTGCGTCTTCAAAACTGGAGCAGGAGGGAACATACATGTACTTATAGCATGCACATGGAGCCGTTGGGGTCTACGATAGGGGACATAACTGATCACAAAATTCATATTTCCTCAGTCTTTATGAAAAAAAAAATATTTGTAATATATGTATAGCTAAAAATGTATGGAAGAAGACATGGGCAAATAAGTGTCTAAATACAGTATTAGCATCAGCAGAGGATTGCGGTCGCGTGAGTTATAGTTGCCTGCACTAACTATAACGGGGGAATTTCATTGGTTTTTTATCAGTAAAATTTCCGCTAACTATAACATGTGTGAAACCTATGGTTTTTTCAGTGAATTTGCAAGGTTTTTTAAATGCTAATTCCTAACTATAACGTGTGTGAAACCTATGGTTTTTTCAGTGAATATATATATAGATAGATAGATAGATAGATAGATAGATAGATAGATAGATAGATAGATAGATAGATAGATAGATAGATAGATAGATAGATAGATAGATAGATAGATAGATAGATAGATAGATAGATAGATAGATAGATAGATAGATAGATAATTTTTTTATCCAAACGCCCTAGCACTCAAGAATGCACTCGACAATGCTCTCGCACTTCGGGTATTGTTAGTCTTGCTGCAGCACGCCGTCTCTCAGTCCAAACTTTGCAATCATGCTCAACGCATTTCAAAGCATGCACCTCTTAATCATGGGCTTCACACAAAGGCTCGGAAAGCTCACCTGTTTGTTCGCTTCATTTTTATTGTTGAATGTGACAGCCCTCAGTGGGCGTGGCTTGCAGTAAACGCCACATAGCATGTTGGTAATTGCAGTTCCACAGGTAAGTATTAGTGTCACTCATTTAGTAGGCTCCGTGCCCCTGTGTAAACATATAAAGCTGTGTAAGATCCTTTAGTAGGTAGAGACATCTTTAGATTGCATGCTTCATTTTGCAAGAGAACATTGGGGCATATTATCAAGCCAGGCGATAAAATTATCGCCTCTTTAGCGGCAGAAAACTGCCGCTAAAACGGCGATAATGAGCTTGATAATATGCTCTATGGAATTCCAATTGAAGCCCATGTTAGATGTGAAGGACGTCTAACATGGGCTTCAATTGGAATTCCATAGAGCATATTATCAAGCCCATTATCGCCGTTTTAGCGGCAGTTTTCTGCCGTTAAAGCGGCGATAATTTTATCACCTGGCTTGATAATATGCCCCATTGTGCCTTACGGAAAGGGATTTTTTCCTTCCATGGCCTTTCAACATTGATAAATGGGGCACCTCTTGTTCCCGCAGGTCGGGCAGCCACGTATAACTTTTTTCTCCAAACGCCCTTGCGCTCAAGAATGCACTCGACAATGCTCTTGCCCTTTGGGTATTGTAAGCCTTGCTGCAGCACGCTGTCTCTCTGTCCAAACTTTGCGATCATGCTCAACATGTTGCAAGGCATTCACCTCTTAATCATGAGCTTCACACAAAGGCACGGAAAGCTCACCTGTTTGTTCACTTCATTTGTATTGTTAAATGAGACAGCCCTCAGTGGGCGTGGCTTGCAGTAAACGCCACATAGCAAGATGGTAATTGCAGTTCCCCAGGTAAGTAATAGTGTCACTCCTTTCGTAGGCTCTGTGCCCCTGTGTAAAAATAAAAAGCTGTGTAAGATCCTTTAGAAGGTAGGGACATCTTGAGATGGCATGCTTCATTTTGCAAGTGAACATTGTGCCTTACGGAAAATAATTTTATCCTTCCATGGCCTTTCAACATTGAGAAATGGTGCACCTCATGTTCCTGTGGCTCTGGCAGCCGCTTATCATTTTTTTTCCAAACGCCCTTGCGCACAAGAATGCACTCGATAATGCTCTCGCCCCTCGGGTATTGTTAGCCTTGCTGCAGCACGCTGTCTCTCTGTCCAAACTTTGCAATCATGCTCGACGTGTTTCAAGGCATTTGCCTCTTAATCATGAGCTTCACACAAAGGCATGGTAAGCTCACCTGTTGGTTCACTTCATTTTTGTTGTTGAGTGAGACAACCCTCAGTGGGCGTGGCTTGCAGTAAAACGCCACATAGCATGATGGTAAATGCAGTTCCACAGGTAAGTATTAGTGTCACTCCTTTAGTAGGCCCGTGCCCCTGTGTAAAAATAAAAAGCTGTGTAAGATCCTTTAGTAGGTAGGGACATGTTGAGATTGCATGCTTCATTTTGCAAGAGAACATTGTGCCTTACAAAAATTGATTTTTTCCTTCCATGGCCTTTCAACATTGAGAAAAGGTGCACCTCTTGTTTCCGCGGCTCAGGCAGCCTTGTAACATTTTTTTCTCCAAACGCCCTTGCGCTCAAGAATGCACTTAACAATGCTCTTGCCCTTTGGGTATTGTTAGCCTTGCTGCAGCACACTGTCTCTCCGTCCAAACTTTGCAATCATGCTCGACTCGTTTTAAGGCATTCACCTCTTAATCATGAGCTTCACACAAAGGCACGGAAAGCTCACCTATTTGTTCACTTCATTTTTATTGTTGAATGAGGCAGCCCTCAGTGGGCGTGGATTGCAGTAAATGCCACATAGCATGATGGTAATTGCAGTTCCACAGGTAAGTTTTAGTGTCACACCTTTATTAGGCTCCATGCCCCTTTGTAAAAATAAAAAGCTGTGTAAGATCCTTTACTAGGTAGGGACATCTTGAGATTGCATGCTTCATTTTGCAAGAGAACATTGTACCTTACGGAAAGGGATTTTTTCCTTCTATGGCCTTTCAACATTGATAAATAGTGCACCTCTTGTTCCCGTGGCTCCTAAACACCTAAACAGTCAGCCACGCACCCACTAAATCATCCATTCAAGGCACTCATACAGCCACTAATTCATCAATACACTTTGGTGTATATATATTATTAACACTCACAATTTTTCTAGAAACACTCACAATCACCGGATGATGTCATGAGTGATGTGATTTAAGATGTCATCAGTGATGTCACTGACCATGTCATGAGTGATGTAATATGTGAGGTCATAAGGAGCGCATTGCAGGGGCAAGAGTTATAGCTAGCTCAGCTAACAATGACTGCTGAATTTCTCTGGTTTTGTGCTTGTAAAATCTGAGCCTAACTATAACGTCTCTGTAACCTTTGTTTTTAGTGAATCTCTAAGGTTTTTTATACATTCTATGTAATAACAATAACAGCACTGTAATCTTTGGTTTTTCAGTGAATTTCTAAGGTTTTTTTAAATGCTAATTCCTAACTATAACATCCTTGTTTCCTTCCTCATGATTGTTCACTGTGGTAGCAGTGACCTAGGCACATTAACGGGAGTAGGACTGGAAATCCTTATGAAGGATACCTTTGCCGAATTGATAATGCTTTTCCCTTACACAGTCTTATTGTACTCTAACATATGCCAAAGATAGAAATGGAAGTGGTCCAATCAATTTTGTCCACAGATTTACAAAGTAAGGAAAACATGGTAATAAACATGTTTCTGCATTCCTCAGAGACCATTGCATGGGCGGTTACTATAACAACAATGCATGGAATTTATAGAAATTATGGAGTGCACTTTACAGATGAAGGCAACAGGTTGTTTCTAAGTAACCTGAAACTCTGCATCAGGTCTTATGTGTAGTAGCCATATACACACAAGGAACACATAGGCTTTATTCAGAGCCACCCTAGTACCCAAAACATTGTTAATTTTCTTTGAAAAGGTCCTTTTTTCATTTTTTGGGCATCCTCACGACAAAGTTGCGATCCTCGCGAATACCTTGTGAGTATGGAAAACAAAAGGCAAACATTCAATGGCCACAAACACATCCAAAAATTATATGTAAAAAAATCCATTCTGAACATTGCCCTACACATATTACTATACACACACACTGCTTTCAAAGGATGTTTAAACTCATATTTTTCTACTTAGTTTCTTTAAAACCATCTTTCAGACCAATTTTATGTTTTCGCGTATATTCGGTACGTCATGACAATGTTGTTAACTGTGCCAAGTGCACCTTTTCCATAAGGTCTAAAACATATATATAAACACACATACTACAGTATTTTTCACACTAGGGGCTTCATACAGTATCCTCTAAACTCATGTTTTCTAGAGAGTTTCTACAAAAACCATCTCTAAAACCTGTTTTATATTTTCGCATTGACTCCAGAGATCACGATGATGGTGGCAATCGCGATCTTCCTGGACACATCGCAAAAACGGAAAACAAAAGCAGGAATTCAATAGCCACTACCACATTCAAAAATTATAACTATATAATTAATTCTAATCCTCACATTAGATAACTCATTATCTAAATAACTCCACAAAAACATTTATCGGAATCTCAAAATCTCTATAACAATGCTTATTAATGATTCACTGATATATTTTTTTATATTTCCACCAATATTCCCAATGACGTTAACAGTCACGATGTCCCCACGACAGCCGTGCTGGCAGTCAAGTCGTCATCGCAAGCATCATGCATTATTAAGGGAATCAATTTAGGACACATAACTTGTGTCACTAACACCCCCATTTCTCAACCATGAGGTCAGAGTGTCTCCACCCTGCCCCCTTTTGTGGGCTTTCAGCCAGAGATATCACTATCATTTTAAACTTACATTTCTCAACAACGATTTACATCAAATAAGCAAAAGACACTTCCTTGAACCGACATCTACCTCCCTTCCAAATTTGGTGTAACTACATTTAGAGGTTCGGGCTATAGGTGTGGCGAAAGGGTCTTATAGGAATGAACATTACAAGCACAACCTTATTTCGCGCCCCAAATTCTCAGTCCCCTATGCACAGATCACCTGCAAACTTTTCATGACAACCAGAACTTACCTTGACACTTTTTGGGGAAAATTTCATGAAGATTGGTCAAACGACGTCACAGTTATGGCCAAGTCAAAAAATGCTTTCCTATGGAATCATGGTTCTAACTATAAGCAACCTTGATGCCTAGCAGGTCCTACTCTCGATCAAGTATATCTGCTCAGCGGTGTACCAGCTGCTGCTTGGTGCATGAGTACACTCACCCTCAGAGCTGCCGACTGTCCCACTGGGTGTAGCCCTTACTGGGCCTGCAGCCAGCATTTGGGATAGGTGGCATTGCACTCATAAAATGAGCATGGCCACCTCTGCCTCACTGGAGATGGAGCGGGGTTGCACCCCTTCCCGCCTGAGTCGCCCACAGGTGGCGCAGGAGGTGCTGCCTGCTTCTGCCATGATGGAGATGGAGGATTGGAGAGGTTTGGAAGAGGGAGAGAAGTCGGACGGGAGGGACACTAACTAAGATAGGAAGAAAACAGAAGGACAGGTCATTAAAGTAAAAGTAAATACAGAGTACAAACAAGTCACAAATATGCAAACAGAAACGTAAAATACACATGGGAAAGTCAGAAAGTAACACAAACAAGTAAACAAAAGATGGGAGTGGGAAGTGGGAGATCACATGGTGTGGATTGGGTTGCATTTATGAGTCAGTGCAACAGGCAGCAAGTAGGGAGAAACCAGGGCATTGCAAAGCAAAATGGTTGCGCCCTTGTGCACCACGCGGTGCCTTTAGCACAGATTTTTTTAAAGTGAAATGCGTTACTGGTGTGGTAAAAGCAGCGCAAACCCCAGAATGAGCATTTTCCACCCATTGATGGAATTCAGCAGAATCTCGCAGCGGTTTTATGTAACTCTGCGGAGTTCTGCTTAAGCCTAGGGATTAGTAAGTGTTGGAGTATATCTATATTGTCATAGTTTTTTAGGTGCTGCTAGCATTTTCCTGGCTGTTCTTTGTGTTCTGGCTATTAATCTTTTTAGGGTTGGTATATCTCGGATTTGGCTTGTTGCTTGTTCAGGAACATTTGGTATATTTTTTTTTTTTAGGCAACATTCCTGTCCCTCCATATTTTCTCATGCTTCTTAGGGCAGCCACGGGATATATAGATTGCTTTCTCCTGTGTGGAAAATCAATTCATTGCCTGCCTTTCAAGGAACTAACGCCAGAGGGAATGCTCCTCAATTTTAAATTAATGCAAAATTAGTTAAATTAAAATAAAAGTTTTAATGTACGTAATTTTCACTAATATAAAAATAATGTACATTTGTCTGCATGCATTTTTAATATATTTTAACATTTGTACTATAATTTGTATAGTTTTTATATTTAAAAAAGAACATTTGTACATATGAACAATATTTTTTATGTTTAGTACACACACTTATTTTAGTTTGAAAACGTTATATTTTTATTTATCAAAAATTAATCACAATATTAGATTTTTTGGTTTTACTTAAGAAATCAATGTTGTTACATTTTTACAGTAATTTCTATATAAACTACTTAAGCATTTTTTGTTCTTTTAGATGTTTAATTTTTATGTTGAAAATGTAAATTGTTTGTATTAAAATACATGCATCTTTAAAAATTAATAAGCATTTTATAATGCATTATATTTATCGATTTAATAGATTTATTTTATTATTTCTTAGATACAAATTTTTTAAGTGTTATAAATGTGAACATATTTTACAATATTATGTGTGTGATTATACATCATTACATGTTATATATTTAAATGTATACCTCATATATTAAACATATAGGCCCTTATTACGATGTTGGGCGAACTCACGTCTGCCCGACACTGTTACAGAATGGGAAATGACCAACCTCAGGTCGACGGTTCCGACCGCATCATTTGGATGCAACCACACACAGTGTATGGAAGCTTGTGAGGCGGATGGAAAACACCCGTAGCATAAGCTCCCATAGAAAAATTGATGTTTCAGAAAATCCCTGCAGCATGTGGCAGGAACTTGATGTGCCTGCGACACGGTGCAGGGTTGTTTGGGGGAGCATAGGTGCTCCCAATGGCCAAATGCGGATAGCCGGGGGCAAGGGGCCCCTGCTAGGGGCTCCCAAAGTCAATTTCCGACAGACAATCCATGTCGGAAAGACTGACATGGATTGGCTGTCGCAAACCAACATCATAATCCCAATGGCGGAAACGCCTTCCTTAAGGGATTATGAGGCCTTTCCGACTGGCCAACGAGCCACTTGAGCCTGTCAGAACTGCGTCGGATTCCCCAGCCGGTTTAAACTCCGACCGCCATAATCATACTACGGTAGCTGGACTTTAGACCTACAATGTCCGTCAGAAAGCCCCCGACCGCTTTCCAACCGACATTGTAATTAGGCCCCAAATATTAAATAATGTGTTCAATTTATTAATCAGATTATTTATAGTTTAATGGTTTAATTCAGAAATGATTTTATGTAATCATTTATGAATAATTTAGTTATAATTATCAATCTTATTTGAAATTACTTGACTATTATAAATTATAAATAATTATTTAACATGATAATTTGTAATGTTAAATATATAGTAACTATTTATGAGGAAAGAGTATGCTATAAGTATTGTTTTTATTTATTTGAAAACAAAGTTTTTATGATGTTTGACTATGGAGCATGGATAGTGAATATAACCCCTATAGTGTCCAGCACCTTCTCCAAAATGTTTTAGTTTGGAGTGCCAATAGTAAATATATCCCCTTTAGTTTCCAACAAGTTCTAGAAAATGATTTAGGTTGGAGTGGTAATAGTAAATGTAACCCCTTTATTGTCCAACTCCTTCCCCAAAATGATTTAGATTCAATTGGCAATAGTAAATGTAGCCCGTTTAGTGTCCAACACATTCCCCAAAACCGGCCGGGGAATCAGAACTGCGTCGGATTCCCCGGCCGGTTTAAACTCCGACCGCCATCATCATACTACGGTAGCTGCACTTTAGACCTACAATGTCCGTGAGAAAGCCCCCGACCGCTTTCCAACCGACATTGTAATTAGGCCCCAAATATTAAATAATGTGTTCAATTTATTAATCAGATTATTTATAGTTTAATAGTTTAATTCCTAAATGATTTTATGTAATCATTTATGAATAATTTAGTTATAATTATCAATCTCATGTGAAATTACTTGACTACTATAAATTATAAATAATTATTTAACATGATAATTTTTAATGTTAAATATATAGTAACTATGTATGAGGAAAGAGTATGCTATAAGTATTGTTTTTATTTATTTGAAAACAAAGTTTTTATGATGTTTGACTATGGAGCATGGATAGTGAATATAACCCCTATAGTGTCCAGCACCTTCTCCAAAATGTTTTAGTTTGAAGTGCCAATAGTAAATATATCCCCTTTAGTCTCCAACACCATCTAGAAAATGATTTAGGTTGGAGTGGTAATAGTAAATGTAACCCCTTTATTGTCCAACTCCTTCCCCAAAATGGTTTAGATTCAATTGGCAATAGTAAATGTAGCCCGTTTAGTGTCCAACACATTCCCCAAAACAGTTTAGATTGGAGTGGAAGTATATGTAACCCCTCCAGTGTCCAACACTTTCCCCAAAATGGTTTCGATTGGGGTGGGAATAATAAATGTAACCCTTTTAGTTGTCAACACTTTCCCCAAAATGGTTTAGATTGAAGTGGTAATTGTAAATGTAACCTATTTAGTGTGCAACTCCTTCCTTGAAATGGTTTGAAAAGGTCCTTGAATAACTTTGTAATTTGTATTTATATTTTTGTAATATTAATTGAATATATATATGTATTCATTTTTATTCATATATATTTTACGCATAAGAAAAATATTTCATAGTTATATTTATACAATATTTTATTATTTTGTTTAATATTTATTTTAAAAATATGTTAGTTATGCTGGTTAGGGTTGTTCTTTTGGTTTATTGGGTGCTGGGTAGCAAATGTATTGGTTTATAATATGCTTTTAGCTATTAAATTCAAGTAGTGGATTCCTTTGTTGTTAATCGAAAAGTTTTACTTTACATACTTTACATTGTATCATTTCATGCATTCTATTGGTTTGCATGCTAACTTTAGGTTTAATTTGGGTTTCTGATTGTTCCATTTATAGTTATTGGTAGCTTTGTTCCTTATGTAGGGTTTCTATAAATGTGTACAATGCTGGTTGGATTCTGCCTACAATGGATTGGAAGGCATTATGCGTTATGCCATCCTTCTACTACTTGTTGCAAATTCTCCAGTTTATGCAGATTGTTGGAGGTGTCTCCAAATGCTTTGGATGAAATGGTAGTAACAGTTTTGTATGGCTGTGTGTGGATAACTTTTAGGATAGTATGAATCATGGTTTGTTCAAAATCTATTATTTTTATTTTGTATGGAGAGTAGTAGTTTGTTTTAATTTTAACATTGTTTAGTAGTTCATGTTAAGTATACGAATGGTATGTTAGTATTTTTATTTTGGTATTCACCTTGTATGGTGTATATCTGAGTGAATGGTTTGGGGCTTATTTTTAATGTCCCATCCATCATCCATGTTAGACATTGGCATCGATGTAAAAGGTTATCTGTTGTAGAAAATATTAAGATGTGTTTATCATTGTAAAGATAATCATGTAAGAGGAAATGCTCCTTAGTAAAGGGCCTGATTATGACTTTGAATGTGCAGCACTTGGTCTGCCCTGCCGCTGCACCGCCAAAGCTGTGGTCAGGCCGCCCGCCGGATTAGGAATTTTCTCAGGTTGGGAGGCTTTGTTTTTGACGTTCCCACAGCAGTGCCTTGAAAATGGGCACTGCAATGGGAACGCTAAAAACAGTTCCTGCACGGCATGGACATAAAAGTCCATGCCGTGCAGTAATTAGGGTGCATCCACATGCGGAGGAGGCAAAGAGGGTCCTGCTGGGACCCCTATATATCGTCTCCGCCACAGTGTTCATGGAGTAGGAACCTCTGTTACACCGCCGGCGGAGAGGAAGCCCCTTGGCAGTCCTGAAAAGCATATTAATGCCTCCTGACCACCGCAACACCACCAGGGAACAGGTGCGGAGGGTCAATGGCGGTCCTACCTTCCTAATCTTAATAGTGCGGTTGCGCTCCCATGAGTCTGGCAGTTCGTGGACTGGTTATTAAGTATTCAGGAATTTAAATATCTTCGTATCCTCTGGGGGCTGGAGGGATATCACTTGTGGCTTTTTTAGTTTGTTCCTATAAGCTTTTTAAGGTGGTGACAGATGGGAGCTGGCCTGTGATGTGTCCAGGGAGTTTAGCAAGTACACCTTTTAGTGTTTTAGTTGTGGGAACTTGGAAACTACTGCTTGCCCCTCTTAAATCTTGAAGTTCATGCATTTAGTTTCAGTGACATTGGGGGTGGTTCAGCTGTGGTTCATGCAGGTAACAGTGGTGGGGCTGTGGGTCTGGGTAAGGGGAACATTTCGAGGGACAATGCAGAGTGAAAATTAAATAAATAATTAATTTTCCGTCAGCATTGTCCCTCGACATCCCCCCTTACCCGGCCCTCACGCTCCATTGCTGTTACCTGCACGGACTGTGGCTGGGGTGGCTGTGTTCCCTTACTTTAGTAACAATGTCATATTTTGTTGTGGGAAAAACGAGTTTGAGAGGGACCCCTTGAAACTCAAGGGAAAATAGGGTACTTTAGACCGATTAAGAGAGAGCTTTTCCCTTGTTACTATTTTTCAAGAAACAATACGTTGTATCAAAAGAGAAGTATTTAGTATCTAATGTTTATTTTGCTTTTCTGCATATATAAAAAGAAATACTTAAAAACACATGTTTATCTACAGACACAATTAAAAAAACATTTCGTGTTACATCAGATCATATCAGTTAAAAACATATTACAATACATGTCATTTACATTTCCAACCAATGTGAGACAATTATGAGAATCCTATTATGACCAGCATAACGAGGAGACAGACAAACAACAAGATTCAAATTACTCTTTTTCTGTGCACATCAAAAAAACCTCAAATACAGCTTTTCACACGTTAACGTATTTGTGCGTTATTGACTCTGTATTGGGACTTTGATTTATGCAGATCCACTGCGTCGACGCGTTTCGATGGTTTTTAGGGATATGACCATCTTTATCAAGACAAATATTATGCTGTCTCCGAAATGCGAGAGATTCCTCGAATAAGCGAGACCCTTGTGTTAGCTCCTGGTTCAGTAGACTTTGAGCAAACACCAACTCTCCATCTATTTCTGATATTTGTTAATTGGCAAGTCGCCTATTCACTCTTTTTAGGCGGTGTTGGAGGTATATATCGTAAACCTTCTTTTTCCTTAAAATGTCAGGACCTAATGGTCACACCAAAGGTATTTGTGTTGTTTAATTTTTCTTCGTTATCGGCAGCGTGTCTCAATTACGCTTTCATTTGTCCGTCGTGTTTTCTCACTGGATCGGAGCCATCGGAATTGTGTCTGTAGATAAACATGTGTTTTTAAGTATTTCTTTTTATATATGCAGAAAAGCAAAATAAACATTAGATACTAAATACTTCTCTTTTGATATTTTGTTGTGGCCCTACCATAGCAAGCATTAGAGAAGTATTAAGTAGTTTTCTGATTGATAGTTTCTGTGCTTGTGCTTTTTTGTCTGAGGTCCATGTGAGAGTATTTTTTCCCTTTCTGTGATGTGATATATCTTACTTGTTTGTAAAGATTTTCTTTACCTGACTCCACATATATATACCTTGGTGGCGTACACACGGACCCGCTTCAAGCACAAGCAAAGCAACGAGTGGGTCCAGTGCTTATCAGCGACCTGATGGAAACAACATTAGGAGGAAAAGGCACAGTGATCCAACATGGATTTTAATCGGACTACAGCAACCACAATGCCAAGCGCTGACATGCCCAGGTGGGCGGTCTTGAGAAACTTTAAAAACACCTGTGTGCCACTGCAAAGCTGTTCCTCTTCCCCAAGCCAAGCCGGTGATTAAGGGGATGTTTCCCCATAAAGCGTATGGCATTATTGGCAGAATGTATCACTGTGCGAGCTGCACTTCGTTTGCTCCTGCGGGCCAAAATAAAGAAGGAGAAAAACGACGTTGAGTGGGTGTCTCCATCTGTGCGAGCAGCTTTGATTGGTATATATATATATATATATATATATATATATATATATATATACCCTGTAGGTCTTTATCTACGGGCTGTGGGTGTTAAAGACAATAACTATTTCAACAGCAATGGCCTAGGATTGGATCAAGGACCGCGAAGAGGCAGCACTTGATATCTTCAGCGAAAAGGAGAGCCAAGATGAAACGCCGTCAACCAGCGGCAAAACGCAATCACCGACTAGAGGAAATAATATGAAAAAACTACTTTGCGAATTAGAGAAGCTTCGGAGACATGAAATAGCCAAATGGTGGGAATGCACATCATTGAAAAAAATACCTCGAAGTGAATCGTATTCCGAGGGGTTTGAGGATTTTAGTAGCGCCAACTTATGAAAATCCAGATCCCGCTATGTTACAGGAGTGGGCTGATAACAGTGCCCAATCATCTCGCAACATGTTACAAATACTTATCAAATTCGCCACAACGGATAGAGACAAAATTCTGGTACGAATTAATGAAATATATAAAGAACTTGAAGAAATAACCAATCAAGATGAGGTAAATAAAGGTCTAGCGGAGATAAAAAACCGTGTTTTGAAATACGAACAAATAATCAAAGGAAGGAAAGCCAGCAAGTTTCAGCGTGATAGAAATGACTATCTACATGGTAGAATTTACACTTTCTCGAGACGCTTTGAAAATATACGTCGCCAGGAGCTATCGAAAACAATGGCGGGCCCCCCAAGCCAACGGGAACCAAGTGACACAGATTTAAGTTCAGAAATTGAATCCGAACCTGAAATAAGCGGCAACAAGGAACCAGCACATCAGGCGCCTACACCAATTCAAGAACTCGGTTTTTTACGAGTTGAGCGTTTGATGAGCTTACGCCCAAGACCCCAGAGACAGGCGTACCCATCAAACAGGGCTCAAAATTAAGGAACAGGAGGACAAATCGCAGATGGGGCCAACAAAACACATCAAAAAAACGTATACAGACGGAACAAGAGGAAATGAATAACAACAAAGAGAAACCAGATAATACAGTTGTAAACTTAACTAACATGGCCCTGACTCCGGATGAAGAACAAATTCTTGCTTTAGGATTATCATATTGCAAGACAACCAATTTTGACTATACTCAAACCAGAATAGACCTTTACCACTTTACACGGAAATTGAAATTGCGTAAACATTTTTTTAACACCAAAGAAAAGATGAACATGAAAGACCAAGGAGCAATTGTAGATCAAGAACCAGATAGTTTATCCGCAGCGGATTTATCTTTCCTGAAAGACATGGCGGAACTTGAGAAGGAATGTTTAACAGAGGTACCAATTTTGGATGATACAGGAATGAATTTGGATTGTAATATATCTACATCTGTGACAACACCGTTTCGACCAAAATCAATTTTTAATCCTCTAATGCCAAGGGATAATATTGATATCTTTGCGGACAAAATGATTCAGGATCTTAGAGTTTTGGCAACTGAAAGCAGCAATACATTCAACATGTTAAAAAACAAAGAACCAGTTGGACATTCCAAGACAATGCTAAAAATCAAAGAACGTTCCGACATCGTGGTACGTTGGTCGGACAAAGGAGGCAACATCGTACCTTGTCCTTTAGATATGTACAACAAGGAAGCATTGAATCAACTATCAGACATGAACTGCTATGTACGGATCAGTGCCACTAACATCATCAGTACCAAAGAAAAATTCCACGGATGTTTGTATGAATGGAAACGGAATGGGTTAATAACTAAGGGTGGGCGTAGTTCGCGAAGTAGCACTTCGCGAAGCTACGCAAAGTGAAGTTCGCACTACGCGAGCTACGCGTAGCACTTCGCGAACTGCGTAGTAACATGTTCGCACTGTGCAAGATGTTGTTTTCAATGATTGCACAGTGCGGACAAGCAACCGGCACTGTGCAATCATTGAAAATGGCATCTTGCACAGTGCAAGCTGTAGTTTTCTGCTGCTCGAGTAGATTTTTACTCGAGTGGCAGCTTTCTCAACGCGAACTGGTAGTTTCTCATCGCGAGCGGTCGCGAGCATACGCGACCCCTCGCAATGAGAAACCTGACCTCCTCGCGTTGGTAATCTCGCCGGGAGGTTTATTTTCCATGCTCGCGATCGCGAACAAGGAAAAAGTCTCGCCGGGATGTCATTTTGCATGCTCGCGGTCGCCAACTTGACGTTGAGTACCGCGAGCAAGCAAAAAATGACCGCAGCACTACGCAACACTACGCTACGCGTGTTCGCACTGTGCTACGTGCAGTTCGCGTAGTGCGAAGTAGCGCGAACTTCGCAAACTACCCAGGCCTATTAATAACTAGAAATGAACTTGATTTTCTAAAAAATGATTACCCTGTGACACCGCAATTATATTTGCTACCAAAAATTCATAAAAATGCAGTGTGTCCTCCCGGCAGACCAATCATATCTGCCATTGGGAGTCTATTTGAAAATACCAGCAAGTTCATAGATTTTTTCCTTCAGCCATTTGTACGGACCTTACCATCCTATACTAAAAACACTGGTGATTTTCTCACTAAGATTTTTGATTTTAAATGGCAAGAGGATTATCTGTTTGTCACACTAGATGTACAGAGTTTGTACACTAGTATAAGACATCATGATGGCATGAGAGCTACTAAACACTACTTGAGCACAAGAGATTCAAGTCTACATGAACAAACAGTGATGTTGTTACATATGGTGGAGTGGTGCTTAACAAATAACATGTTCTTGTTTGACAGGCTATTATATAAACAGGTACAAGGTACAGCCATGGGTACTTGCTTCGCCCCCAGCTATGGGAATTTGCATATGGGCTGGTGGGAGGAGCAAGTACTCATGAAAAAGTGCAATACTCAAATGTATGAAAATGTTGTCATATATCAACGTTACATTGATGACATCTTTATTGTGTGGAAGGGCAGTGAACTAAGTGCCATTGATTTTGTAAATGTCATTAATACCAACGACTTAAATCTTAAGTTTACAGGCACTATAAACAAGCAGTCCATTGTGTTTCTCGATTTAGAACTTTACACTATGAACAACCGAATACATTCACGCACACACCGTAAACTGACATCAGGGAATGCCATTTTACATGCTCAGAGTTTTCACCCTGTTAAACTCATTGAGAGCATTCCCTTTGCTGAGTGCCTACGTATGAAGAGAAACTGTAGCACCACTGAGAGCGTTATTGAATCAACCAACAATCTATGTACAAGACTTAGTAATAGAGGTTATAAAGAAAAAACTCTTAAACAAGCCAAGGAGAAGTGCCAAAATATCCAAAGACAAGAATTTTTATTTAAGAACAAGGGCAACAGAATAACATTAGGGGAAACAGCCCAACAGACACCGAGGCTAATCACTGGTTACAACAGTTTCCATCAGAGATTCAGACAAATTTTATACAGAAATTGGCCAATAGTACGATGTGACCCTGTTATAGGTCCTTCGTGTACTAAGCTCCCCCAGTTAACTTTCAGGAGAGCCAAGTCCATGAAACAGGAACTTGTATCCAATGCCCCTGTATCTGACAAAGGTACCAGTTGGCTAAAATCCCAAAGAGGATTTTTCAAATGCACAAAGTGCAAAGCCTGCCAGTACGGAATCAACACTAAATCAATCGTAACTCCACTTAGAAAAACTCCCATTGAGATCAGGGAGCATTTCACGTGCAAAACCGAATTTGCGGTATACGTGTTACGCTGTACCTGCAATAAGATGTATGTTGGCAGCACTATTCACCCGGCACATGTCAGAATTCTGCAACACTTAAGGGCAATTAACAACAAAGACCCGACATACCCACTTGCTTGACACATTAATAGAGTACATGATGGCAAAGCAGAAGATTTGGTATACTTTGTGGCTAACAGTGTTAAGAAAAATATCAGGGGTGGGAACAGACAACTTGCACTAAGGAGGTTGGAGTCACGATATATAATCCAGTTAGATTGCAAGATTCCAAAAGGTTTGAATGCCGACGAAGCATTAAGCGTTCATCTATAGACTCAAAACTGCCTTTTTAAATTTCTTATAACAATCCTTTGAGTCTCAACCCAGTTTTTGTTTATTGGTTTAGTATAATTGTTTCTATACGTGCCCAGTAGGTCCCCCTATGCTAATATATGGCAGCTTTAAAAAAACACTACGATGCTTTATTGGTTCAATTGGTCATTATCATTAGATCTTGAATGTGAAATTTACAGTGATTATTAATAGCGCTTTAGTAGGCCCACTTGGGCTTTATTTACAAATGTTTACAAAAGTCTACAATAGTTTAAATTAGCACTATTATGTTTATATTACACTGGTTATTTCAGGAATTATTCCTTTATCAATACGAATAATGATGGACCTATGTAGCCTTTTTTGAATGCTTTGCATTATTACAATTACACAGAGTAACACTGGTCTGAGGAAAGACTTGTTTAACAATAGTATTTCTTTCATGTTAATTTTTGTTTACTGGTTGCCAAGTAACCTGGGGGTGTGTGTTACATGCACGTAATCAGCTTATAAGCATTGCATCTGAACCGGGTCTGACACAGTGAGCAAGGCGGACTTGTTCGCCGAAACGCGTCTGGGCCACAGCTTTTTGAAATAAAGCATTATCTTTAGAACCTATCCCACGGAGTTAGTGCCTGTTTCGTATGCATGGAACCCGGTTTGGAGCTAATATATATATATATATATATATATATATATATATATTCACTGAAAAAACCATAGGTTTCACACATGTTATAGTTAGCTGGACATTTTACTGATAAAAAACCAATGAAATTCCCCCATTATAGTTAGTGCAGGCAACTATAACTCACGCGACCGCAATCCTCTGCTGATGACATATGTGTCTTTATGAAAAAAAAATATTTGTAATATATGTATAGCTAAAATTTAATGGAAGAAGACATGGGCAAATAAGTGTCTAAATACAGTATTAGCATCAGCAGAGGATTGCGGTCGCGTGAGTTATAGTTGCCTGCACTAACTATAACGGGGGAATTTCATTGGTTTTTTATCAGTAAAATGTCCAGCTAACTATAACATGTGTGAAACCTATGGTTTTTTCAGTGAATTTGCAAGGTTTTTTAAATGCTAATTCCTAACTATAACGTGTGTGAAACCTATGGTTTTTTCAGTGAATTTGTACGGCTTTTTAAATGCTAAGTTACTTTACGCCATTCGTGGCGTGCGCACCCACTTAACGCAGTTCGTTCCGTGCGCGCTAGTATAAGACATCATGATGGCATGAGAGCTACTAAACACTACTTGAGCACAAGAGATTCAAGTCTACATGAACACACAGTGATGTTGTTACATATGGTGGAGTGGTGCTTAACAAATAACATGTTCTTGTTTGACAGGCTATGATATAAACAGGTACAAGGTACAGCCATGGGTACTTGCTTCGCCCCCAGCTATGGGAATTTGCATATGGGCTGGTGGGAGGAGCAAGTACTCATGAAAAAGTGCAATACTCAAATGTATGAAAATGTTGTCATATATCAACGTTACATTGATGACATCTTTATTGTGTGGAAGGGCAGTGAACTAAGTGCCATTGATTTTGTAAATGTCATTAATACCAACGACTTAAATCTTAAGTTTACAGGCACTATAAACAAGCAGTCCATTGTGTTTCTCGATTTAGAACTTTACACTATGAACAACCGAATACATTCACGCACACACCGTAAACTGACATCAGGGAATGCCATTTTACATGCTCAGAGTTTTCACCCTGTTAAACTCATTGAGAGCATTCCCTTTGCTGAGTGCCTACGTATGAAGAGAAACTGTAGCACCACTGAGAGCCTTATTGAATCAACCAACAATCTATGTACAAGACTTAGTAATAGAGGTTATAAAGAAAAAACTCTTAAACAAGCCAAGGAGAAGTGCCAAAATATCCAAAGAAAAGATCTTCTATTTAAGAACAAGGGCAACAGAATAACATTAGGGGAAACAGCCCAACAGACACCGAGGCTAATCACTGGTTACAACAGTTTCCATCAGAGATTCAGACAAATTTTATACAGACATTGGCCAATAGTACGATGTGACCCTGTTATAGGTCCTTCGTGTACTAAGCTCCCCCAGTTAACTTTCAGGAGAGCCAAGTCCATGAAACAGGAACTTGTATCCAATGCCCCTGTATCTGACAAAGGTACCAGTTGGCTAAAATCCCAAAGAGGATTTTTCAAATGCACAAAGTGCAAAGCCTGCCAGTACGGAATCAACACTAAATCAATCGTAACTCCACTTAGAAAAACTCCCATTGAGATCAGGGAGCATTTCACGTGCAAAACCGAATTTGCGGTATACGTGTTACGCTGTACCTGCAATAAGATGTATGTTGGCAGCACTATTCACCCGGCACATGTCAGAATTCTGCAACACTTAAGGGCAATTAACAACAAAGACCCGACATACCCACTTGCTTGACACATTAATAGAGTACATGATGGCAAAGCAGAAGATTTGGTATACTTTGTGGCTGACAGTGTTAAGAAAAATATCAGGGGTGGGAACAGACAACTTGCACTAAGGAGGTTGGAGTCACGATATATAATCCAGTTAGATTGCAAGATTCCAAAAGGTTTGAATGCCGACGAAGCATTAAGCATTCATCTATAGACTCAAAACTGCCTTTTTAAATTTCTTATAACAATCCTTTGAGTCTCAACCCAGTTTTTGTTTATTGGTTTAGTATAATTGTTTCTATACGTGCCCAGTAGGTCCCCCTATGCTAATATATGGCAGCTTTAAAAAAACACTACGATGCTTTATTGGTTCAATTGGTCATTATCATTAGATCTTGAATGTGAAATTTACAGTGATTATTAATAGCGCTTTAGTAGGCCCACTTGGGCTTTATTTACAAATGTTTACAAATGTTTACAAAAGTCTACAATAGTTTAAATTAGCACTATTATGTTTATATTACACTGGTTATTTCAGGAATTATTCCTTTATCAATACGAATAATGATGGACCTATGTAGCCTTTTTTGAATGCTTTGCATTATTACAATTACACAGAGTAACACTGGTCTGAGGAAAGACTTGTTTAACAATAGTATTTCTTTCATGTTAATTTTTGTTTACTGGTTGCCAAGTAACCTGGGGGTGTGTGTTACATGCACGTAATCAGCTTATAAGCATTGCATCTGAACCGGGTCTGACACAGTGAGCAAGGCGGACTTGTTCGCCGAAACGCGTCTGGGCCACAGCTTTTTGAAATAAAGCATTATCTTTAGAACCTATCCCACGGAGTCAGTGCCTGTTTCGTATGCATGGAACCCGGTTTGGAGCTAATATATATATATATATATATATATATATATATATATATATATATATATTCACTGAAAAAACCATAGGTTTCACACATGTTATAGTTAGCTGGACATTTTACTGATAAAAAACCAATGAAATTCCCCCGTTATAGTTAGTGCAGGCAACTATAACTCACGCGACCGCAATCCTCTGCTGATGACATATGTGTCTTTATGAAAAAAAAATATTTGTAATATATGTATAGCTAAAATTTAATGGAAGAAGACATGGGCAAATAAGTGTCTAAATACAGTATTAGCATCAGCAGAGGATTGCGGTCGCGTGAGTTATAGTTGCCTGCACTAACTATAACGGGGGAATTTCATTGGTTTTTTATCAGTAAAATGTCCAGCTAACTATAACATGTGTGAAACCTATGGTTTTTTCAGTGAATTTGCAAGGTTTTTTAAATGCTAATTCCTAACTATAACGTGTGTGAAACCTATGGTTTTTTCAGTGAATTTGTACGGTTTTTTAAATGCTAAGTTACTTTACGCCATTCGTGGCGTGCGCACCCACTTAACGCAGTTCGTTCCGTGCGCGCACGGTGCGCTTCGCGCACCGTGCGCGCACAGTGAGCACGCGGTGCGCTTCGCGCACCGCGCGCCCACTTTACGCAGTTAGTGCCGTGCATGCACGGTGGGCACGCGGTGCGCTACGCGCACCACGTGCCCACATTACGCTGGATGGGCCATGTACACACGATGCGCTTCGTGCACCGTGCGCACATGGAGGACATATTATGCGCTTCATTGTGAAAGGTAATGTTTGATTTTTTGTTTATTAAAATATGCAATGCACAAACGGTGCCCTTCGGGCACCGTTTGCACACGGGGTGTGGAGAGTGTGGATAATTTTTTTTTGTTTTAAATTTTTTTACCGTACGCGCACGGTAAGCGTAATCGCCAATTTTTCAAAAAAAATTAAAATTGAATTTTTTGCCTTGGGGGTTCTTAGGGGACACCTTCATCAAGGCTAGGTGGTTGGGAGCAGTCTAAACAGCCCCTTTACATGTTTTTTGCCTTTGTTTTTCCTCCTCCCCCTCAGAGTGCGAGATAGAAAATGGCAGCCGCCGCTTCCTGGTTTCGACCAATTCGAATGTTTACTAAGATCTAACAGCCAATCAGAATCGCGCTCGCGCACGGCACCGTACGCGTACAGTAAGCTTACCGTAAGCGTACGGTAAGCGCACCGTAAGCTGCCACAGATATATATATTGATTTAAAGGCTATTTTCTCAGGATCTACTGAACAGATTTACACCAAACCTACAAAAGGCACTTCCTTGACCTGTAGACTACCTCTCTGCCAAATTTCAAGTAACTCTGTTCAGCCGTTCGGTCTGTAGCTGTGTCTAAAGGTCCTATGGAAAAATGCATGGGAAAAACGCGTTTTGGGACCCCCCTTTTTTCTCAGCCCCCGCTTGACGAATCCCCCTGAGACTTTCAGGGTAGGAGCGGAGCATAGCGCCCCACCTAATTTTGAAAATTTCGCGAGGATTCGTCAACCGGCGCCAAAGTTATTCCAAATAGAATGTTGCGGATTTCCTATGGAAACGTGGTCCTAACTATAACTATCTACTGGCGACCGCCAGTAGATTATATATATATATATATATATATATATATATATATATATATATATATATATATCACTTAAAAAAACATAGGTTTCACACATGTTATAGTTAGGTGGATATTTCACTCGTAAAAAACCAATGAAATTCCCCCGTTATAGTTTCTTCAGATAACTATAACTCGCGCGCCCGCAATCCTCTGCTCATGATGTCACATATTACATCACTCATGACATGGTCAGTGGCATCACTCTTGACATCACTGATGACATCATCCTTGTGATAGAGTGGCGGTCGCGCGAGTTATAGTTATCTGAAGTAACTATAACAGGGGAATTTCATTGGTTTTTTACAAGTGAAATATCCACCTAACTATAACATGTGTGAAACCTATGGTTTTTTAAGTGAATTTGCAAGGTTTTTTAAATGCTAATTCCTAACTATAACGTGTGTGAAACCTATGGTGATGTCATTTGAGATGTCATGAGTGATGTCATGAGTGATGTCACTGACCATGTCATGAGTGATGTAATATGTGACATCATCAGCAGTGGATTACGGGAGCGCAACTAATAGTTAGCTGAATTATATAACAATAACAATAACGTGCCTGAAACCTATGGTTTTTTCAGTGAATTTCAAAGGTTTTTTAAATGCTAATTCCTAACTATAACATACCTGAAACCTATGTTTTGTTTTTTTTTGCAAATCTGTTTTTATTGAGTTTGAGTTTAAACTTTTCGTACAGGAAGACATTGTACGGCATCATGTTACACATTCAGTAAGACATAAACTTATACAGACTTATAGAACATGCCGACTGCCAAAACGGGGGGGGGGGGAACAGCCTGATGTCTGTGTGCGCACCCACCACCACCCCCCCGGGAGCCAGCCACTTCACCCTTGACAATTCCGATGTCCTCTATGCAGGGGGGGCCAGCACCACCACCCACCAGCCAGTGAGCCGTACGAGGGCAACTAAGCTCGCCTACACAACTGAGGCGTCAATAAAGTCGGGAAGGTTACGTGTAATACAAAAGGAAGAATCCATAACAATGGCAGCGTTGACAGCGATTCGCTTGGTGCGCTCCTACTGAAACCTATGGTTTTTAAGTGCATTTCAAAGGTTTTTTAAATACTAATTCCTATCTATAACGTATCTCTAACCTATGGTTTTTTACTGAATTTCATAGGATGTTTAAATCTTTATTTTTCAGTGTATCAATTGCTTTATTTAAGTTTTTTATACTGTTTTTCTTCATTTTTGAAAGTTCTTTTTTTTACATATTCGTTTTTAATGAATTTTTTTTTACATTGTAAAAAATGTGTAACTCTATTTTTTTAAATATTTTTTAACTATATTGTTAATATTTTATTATTGTTTTTTTTAAAAAAAAATTGGGGGGAAGTCGCGCACCAAATGCATATCATTCTCGAATAATACGCGGATCCTAGCTGCCAATTTACCACTATTGTTCAGGATCCGCGATCCATACGCGACTTCAAGAGCATACGTGATACATAGGTTGCACGTTATGCGACGCTCGCGCACTTCCACATGACGTCATATACGTATTTGACGCGGTGGGTGCGCGATTCCGGATCCACGCACCAAGCGCGCATTTCGCCTTTTAAAAAATAAAATAAAGAAATTGGGCCCTGGGAGTCCTTCTGGGACCCCCTAAGCAGGTCTAGAGGGTCAGAGTATTTCTACCCTGCCCCCTTTATATGTTTTACACACTTATTCCACAGACTTCTTCAGCCTCGCTTCTACCGAGGCACAAAATGGCTGCCAACAGTTCCTGGTTCCGAATGTTGACAACCACTTGACAGCCAATTAGCATTCAGTGCGTGATCAGGAGGGTGCACACAGGGTGCGCAGAGGGTGCGCTCAGGTTGCGCATAGGGTGCGCGGATCCTCCGTGGCCATAGATATATATGTACATTTAACTGTAATTTTCTCAGGAACTTCTCAACAGATTGACAGCATTTAAGCAAAAGGCACGAGTCTGAACTGAGTACTACCTCTTTGCCAAATTTGGTGTAATTCCGTTCAGCAGTTCGGGCTGTAGCTGCGGATAAAGGTCCTATGGGAAATTGCATGGGGAAAACGTGTTTTGGGACCCCCCTTTTTTCTCAGCCCCCGCTTGACGAATCACCCGGAGACTTTTAGAATAGGAGCGGACCGGAGCTGGAGAAAAGTTTGGAAAATTTCGCGAAGATACGTCAACCGGCGCCAGACTTATTGGGAATAGAATGTTGCGGATTTCCTATGAAAAATAGGTCCTAACTATAACTACCTACTGGCGACCGGCAGTAGGTAATATATTATATATATATATATTATCTACTGACGGTCGCCAGTAGATAGTTATAGTTAGGACCGAGTTCCCATAGGAAATCTGAAAATTCTATTTTGAATAACTTTGGCGCCGGTTGACGAATCCTCGCGACATTTTCAAAACTAATGGGGCGCTCCACTCAGCTCCTACCCTGATAGTCTCGGGGTGATTCGTCAAGCAGGGGCTGAGAAAAAAGGGTGGTCCCAAAATGCATTTTCCCCATGCATTTTCCCATAGGACCTTTAGTCGAAGGTAAAGCCCGAACGGCTGAACAGAATTACTTGAAATTTGGCAAAGAGGTAGTCCTCAGGTCAGGCATGTGCCATTTGCATATATGGTGTAAATCTGTTCAGTAGTTCCTGAGAAAATTGCAATTAAAAGTACATAAATATCTATATGCACGCACCGTGCGCGCACAATGCCATGCGAGAGCGTAATTCTGATTGGTGGTTAGATGTCAGTCAACATTCGAATCGGTCGAAATCAGGAAGTGTCGGACACCATTTTGTGTGTGGCAGTGAAAAAGAAAGATGGAGAACGTGAAAAGGGGGCAGGGTAGAGAGTTCCTGACCCCCTAGCCTTTGTCAGGGGGTCCCTGAAGGACCCCGAAGGGTGAAAAAAACATTATTATTTTTTTCAAAAAATTTCGGGGTGCACGCACGGTGCGCGCACGGTGAAAACCACTTAAAAAAAACATTTTAAACTGTTTATAAGTGTATAGAAGATATTAACTATGCTGTTCAACTTTATCCAAATTCTAAATTAAAGAGCTGAGCCATTCCATATTAAAGGATACAGTGAATCTATAACTATATACATAGGTAGTTTATTGTTAAATAAATATATAAAAAATATAATAATACATACATAAATTAGCATTTAAAAAACCATACAAATTCACAAATAAAACATAGGTTTCACACACGTTATAGTTAGGAATTAGCATTTAAAAAACCTTGCAAATTCACTTAAAAAACCATAGGTTTCACACATGTTATAGTTAGCTGGACATTTCACTCGTAAAAAACCATTGAAATTCCCCCGTCATAGTTAGTTCAGCTAACTATAACTCGCGCGACCGCAATCCACTGCTGATGACGTTGCATATTACATCACTCATGACATGGTCAGTGACATCACTCATGACATCAATGATGACATCTCAAATGACATCACTGATGGCATCACTGATGACATCATCCAGTGAATATGTGTCTTTCTAGAAAAAAAATATTTTTTATATATGTATATCCAAATGATAATGGAAGAATAAATGGGTAAATAAGTGTCTAAATGGATGGTTTTTTTTGTAAAATTAATTCTATAACTGACTTATTAACAGTATCTTAGTGAATACAGTGATGTAATATGCGACGTCATCAGCAGTGGATTGCGGTCGCGCGAGTTATAGTTAGCTGAACTAACTATAACGGGGGAATTTCAATAGTTTTTTACAAGTGAAATGTCCAGCTAACTATAACATGTGTGAAACCTATGGTTTTTTAAGTGAATATATATATATATAAATGTATATATATATATATATATATATATATATATATATATATATATATATATATATATACACATATATATATATATATATACATATATATATATATATTATCTACTGGCGGTCGCCAGTAGATAGTTATAGTTAGGACCGTGTTTCCATAGGAAATCCGCAACATTCTATTTGGAATAACTTTGGCGCCGATTGACGAATCCTTGCGAAATTCTCAAAATAGGTGGGGCGCTCCGCTCCGCTCCTACCCTGAAAGTCTCGGGGGGATTCGTCAAGCGGGGGCTGAGAAAAAGGGGGGGTCCCAAAACGTGTTTTCCCCATGCATTTTTCCATAGGACCTTTAGTCCGAGCTACAGCCCGAACGGCTGAACAGAATTACTTGAAATTTGGCAGAGAGGTAGCCCTCAGGTCAGGGATGTGCCTTTTGAAGTTCTTGTGTAAATATGTTCAGTATTTCCTGAGAAAATAGCATTTAAATCAATATATATATATCTATGGGCGCGCTCCGAGCGCGTACCGTAAGCGTACCGTACGCGCACGCCGCCGTGCACGAGCGTGATTCTGATTGGTTGTTAGATCTCAGTAAACATTCGATTCGGTCGAAACCAGTAAGTGTCGGCCGCCATTTTGTCTCTCGCAGTCTGAGGGGGTGAAAAACAAAGGTGGAGAACGTGAAAAGGGGGCAGGGTGGACAGTTCCTGACCCCCTAGCCTTTGTCAGGGGGTCCCAGAAGGACCCCCAAGGGCAAAAATTAATTTTAATTTTTTTTTGAAGAATCGCCGAATGCGCGTAGCGTACGCGCACGGCGTAAACTGAGAAATCCCGCGAGGAAAAATTCTGCGAACTTCGCGTAACTATTCCGCGATTACGCGTACCGTACGCGCACGGCAAAACATTTTTTTCAAAAAGGAAAGCTTAAAAATTTTTTTTAAAAAATGTGAGGTATGGTTGGCTCTTAAAAGAGCCGTTGGGTTAATACAGGGATGGAGGAAAGAAAGAATGGGAATATTATGAGCGTCTACAAACGTGCTGGTCTATCTTATTGTTAATAAGGGAAACATTGGTCTCCCCAAAAACAATAAGACCACAACACGTTGTACACCTCATTGAAACCCTCCGAAATCGAGGGTTAATGTGCAGAGGAGCAGAAGAAGGTGATGCTCACACCTCAGAGGAAGGGCTCAGCTGAGCTGCCGATGATGTACTCGGCTGAGCTTCTGAGGTTGGGCTCCGGTGACTTACTGAAGAGTTTTCTTCAGTATGTCGAGCAAAGGTCCTGGGATGTTTATCCCTAAGGTGTCTCTTCATAGAGTGATTTCCAAAGGAATACTTCTTCCTTGGATCTCCTCTAGATAAAACACGGTCACAAAGTGTGCAAGTGACCAATGGAGCATTGACCTTTTTCTGCCCCTCTGGAAAAGTAAAATACTCCCACACAAAAGAATCCTTTTGTTTCCTCCTTCTCTGTCTGATGATGGTGCTGCTAGGCTCACTCTCAGAAGAGGTCTGCTGCTCTGCCATTGTATCTCAATGTCAATTCAGCTCCTTCTCCTAGGGGATCTCAAGCAGTAATGAAGGGAATGGGTGTGGTGTGGGAAGTTTCTAGAACTGAAAGTAGTTTCAACCAATGAAAAGTGTTCTTTGTCGATCACATGACCTACCGTGCGCGCGCCGTAAGCTTACGGTACGCGCTCGTAAACAAGTACGCATGTGCAAACGTGACGCTTACGGAGCGCTTACGGAGTGCGTACGTAAGACGCACTCGCGCATGCGCATTACACGCCCCTGCGTAACCGCGACGTTGCTTCCGCGCAACGCGCATGCGTGTACACGTACGTCACGCACGTATCACGTAAGCGCACTGTACTTATGACGAACGAAGCGCGTAGCGTCAGCTTACCGTACGCGCATCGTATCACGTAAGCACACCGTACTTATGACGTACGGAGCGCGTAGCGTCAGCTTACCGTACGCGCCCGTAAAAAAATGCATAAAAAAAAAATTAACCATTCCATAATGCAGGATGTAGTACATATATTATTTTATACATAGGTTTACCAAAAATCTCCCAAAAAAATTTGCATTTAAAAAACTGTACAAATTCACTGAAAAAACCATAGGTTTCACACACGTTATAGTTAGGAATTAGCATTTAAAAAACCTTGCAAATTCACTGAAAAAACCATAGGTTTCACACATGTTATAGTTAGGTGGACATTTCACTCGTAAAAAACGAATGAAATTCCCCCGTTATAGTTAATGCAGGCAACTATAACTCACGTGACCGCAATCCTCTGTTGATGCTAATACTGTATCTTTAGCTATACATATATTACAAATATTTATTTTTCATAAAGACACATATGTCATCAGTGATGTAATATTTGACATCATCAGCAGAGGATTGCGGTCGCGTGAGTTATAGTTGCCTGCACTAACTATAACGGGGGAATTTCATTGGTTTTTTACGAGTGAAATGTCCAGCTAACTATAACATGTGTGAAACCTATGGTTTTTTCAGTGAATATATATATATATATATATATATCCACGAAGAAAAGTTGCTCCTTCCGGATCGCTGGGACCCAAGAGAGGTGGTGCACACACCGGCGGAGCACGCCGGTAACAGCAATATCCAAATATGAAAGTAGTGGAACGTGCGCTCTCAGTGAGACACAGACAGCCAGCAGGATGGTATAGTCCGAGTGTTTAATTCACACAACGCGTTTTGGTACAGAACCTTGATCACGTGTGAAGTGAGCAAATGCATACAGCCATAAATAAAGCATTACGAGAAGTATTCAAACAGGTATGATAATCAACAAAGGACTACAGGGCAGTAACTATGGCGGCCATCTTGGAAAGGGGAGATAATCAATAGTGAAAACCAAACAGTGTTGGATACAGGGCATCAAAGTGCGTAAATATAACAAAATCACAGCCCCAGGCCACCACATAATCAAATTGGAGAATACCAATGCGATATTACCGAAGGCATGTAAAACAATAAATGGAATCACATATAACATCAGCCAGGTAAATGAGAGAAAAATAGTCCATGATGACAATACACTTGCAGAGAAGGATGTCGTGAATGCAAAGTATAGCAAAATGTACGGGACCCCCAGGTAAAGCATAAGGTCAGAAAGGGGTTGGGGCTCGGGAGAGAAAGGCTAATGTACATTGAGCCAATATCCATATGAATGTCATGAATGATACATGCATGCCCCAACACCCCGGTGTCTATGTCTAAGGGCCAGTGCCCCTGCTAACCGCCCAACTTCCCATATCAGAGCCGGGTCGGAAAGTGGCAAACAGAGTAATACTGATGCTATATGTACAACCACACAACCCCGGTATCTCTCTCTGTGGGCAAGTGCCCCTGCTACATCACCCGAATAGAATATCCAGGCCGGGTCATAAAAATGGCAAACAGAGTAATTCTAAAATAGAACTGATGCAGGTTAACATAAAATTAGAGACAACTGAGAAAGCGACATAGGCCGAACTGACTTAACTGACTTAACTTAAACCACAAGTGTGACCAGGGAACGTGCTCGTATGCTCTAACATGGAACTGCAGGTTCGTAGAGGATTTCATTCAGGATCGCAGTGCTAGGAGCGTCCACCGGATCATATTTAGAGTTACTTTTGTGTGACTTTCACTCGTATCATTGACGGCTCCCATCACAGCCCTATCACTGACTATACCAGATTTCCACAGCAGGAGGAACTCCCCATTCATGGGGAGGGTGAGACAGACTTTGACCAGCAGATACGAGTCCTAGTGTTTATTGAAACATGGAGGAGGAAGCAGAAAGGAGAGCAGCAGCGGTGACTCTTTTCAGCAGAAAAACGGGTACTCACAGTAAAAGTGATACTACCCAAAAAGGAGATTCGTCTATCCAACCATTGGAAGACAAAATAAGAAAATTGGAGAAACTCAAACGTAATGAAGTTTCTAAATGGTGGGAGGCAATTTCTCTACAGAATTATGTGGATCAGAACATGGCGCCGAGAGGATTGAGAATTTTTATCACTCCTACCTACGAGGCACCCAATCCCAAGATGCTAGAGGAATGGTCTGAACATTCTGCTGCCAGTTCTAAAGGCATGATGACAATATTGATCAAATATGCCTGGCAGGACAGAGAAGAGCTCTTGAAACAGATCAAAGTCATCAGTGATGAGTTGCAGCAGATGTTGGACTGTGATGCCCTTAAAAAAGTTCTAGACCCCATGAAGGATCGACTGACCAAATACGAGGAAGAGATCAAAGCCAGGAAACAGAGAAAGATGAACAGAGACTATGCAGACTATGAGAAAGGGAGAATTCTTACATTCAGTAAGAAATATGATCATCTTTACCTATCTCAGGAAGCTTCTATGACACCCATCTCTACCATCAATAATACCACAGCGGTTGATATACCCGTCATAAGCGATGTCGAATCAGATGTGTCCGAAGGCAATACATCCGGTGAGGATTGCAACATCAGACAAATTAATTTTTTAGAAGAGTTTCGGGTCCTGCAGAGGGATCGACAAACAACGAGGGACAACCCACAACCGAGAACACGTGGACGAGGAAGAGGAAGAGGAAGGGGCAGGGGAAGCGCCGCAATAGAAAAAAGAGACTGCAACAACGTTGGGAATACAGACAAAACAAGAGGAGCCATGGGAAGCCGAAGAACACGCTCCAACAGAAATTACTGATGGATATGAACATGGTAAATCTAACTGTAGTTAACCTATCCAAGAGACCTATGTCGGATATTGAAAAGAGAACCCTATGCTTGGGTCTTTCTTTCTGTCCATCTTCCTCTTTTAATTATAGCGAAACTCGCATTGACCTGTTCAAATATGTGAGGAAATTGAAACTAAAAAAATGGTACACATTGAAAGGACAAGACTGCAATATAAACACTAATAACACTGTCAATAATGAGTTTGGTAGTAATCTGTTGATCAATGATATCGATAATCTTCTTACTTTGACTGAGTTAGCCCTTGATAAAGAACCCAGTGGTAGCCAAATCCACACCACCCAGGTTCTGGATGACATGGATCTGAATCAGGGGGCAGCAGCATGTACGGATTTTAGAGTCAAATCTACCTTTGTACCTCCACTCCCCCACGATAACATTGATACCTTTCATGACTGCATTGTTAAATCTTTAGTAGATCTTAGATTTAGCAAAAAACACTCACGCAATTTTTCCAACAACTTATCGCAGACCCAGAGACAGGCACTCAAGACACTAGCAAGTGATACCAGTCTAGTCATACGCCCTGCTGACAAGGGGGGCAATGTGGTTATCTTAGACAAGGAGTACTATATCAGTGAAGCCCTACGCCAACTCCAAGACACCAATTTTTACATAACCGTATCTGGAGATATCTATAATCAGAGTATCACAGACATCTGGGACAAACTTACAACTTGGAAGGATAAGGGTCTCTTGTTGTGGGAGGAATTTTGCTACCTCAAGAGGGACTATCCTAAGCTTCCCGTATTATATCTGCTACCCAAATTGCATAAGACCAAGACCAAACCTCCCGGTCGCCCCATTGTTTCCTCGATAGGGAGTGTCTGTGAACATATCTCCAAGTATGTTGATCACTTTCTAAGAGAATTTGTCATACAACTTCCTAGTTACTTGAGAGACACCAAAGACTTTCTTTGCAAAATTGAGGATTTGATTTGGGAGCCCACCTACCTGTTCATTGTGTTGGATGTCCAATCCCTATACACTATAATTAATCACCAACAAGGGTTGGAAGCTTGTGAACACTTTCTAAAACAAAAACCTATCAGATATCGGGAACATAGCCATATGATAGTTGAAATGATGGATTTCTGTCTGAAGAATAATATTTTTTCTTTCAATGGCGCCCTCTACAGGCAAGTGAACGGTACTGCTATGGGTTCTTGCTTTGCTCCCAGTTTCGCCAATCTTTTCATGGGTTACTGGGAGCAAGAAATAGCAGCCAGCAGTACCCTGGCAAGTGATCTGCGCAAAGTGGTCATGTGGCGTCGCTACATTGATGATTTGTTCATTGTATGGAATGGTCCTGCTTGTGATGCTGAGGAATTCATCAGGAAACTCAATACTAACAGTTATAATATCATTCTGACTGGTAGTATTGATGCCACCAAAGTTGACTTTCTTGACGTAGGACTTGAAATCAAGCAGAACAAAATATGCACCACACTTTTTCGGAAAGCCACAGCAGGGAATAGCATTCTGCATGCCCTCAGCAGCCACCCGGATGTGCTCAAATGGAGCATACCTTATGGGGAGCTGTTGAGGGCAAAAAGAAATTGCAATAGTTCTGAGGCCTACACAGTCGAGATGAATAACATCATCAGTAGATTTCAAACCAGAGGTTACCCCAATTGGGTCCTGAAAAAAGCTAAGGAACGTGCTGAAGCTATCAGTAGAGCTGATACCCTTGTTGATAAAATAGACAGTGAGTTGGAAACTAAACAGACGGACGTTCGCATGATCCTTACATACAACTCCGATGCGCACAAGATCAAACGCATCTTTGCCAAACACTGGGACATTTTGAAATCTGATGGGGTGGTAGGCACTCAGATCTCTGAAAGGCCCAACCTGACCTACAGGCGGGATAGGAACATACGGGACATGGTAGTCAAGAATGACATTACTGACTATACCACTAACACTGGCCATGGCCTCGTGGGATTTTTCCCATGCGGCCATTGTAAAGCATGTAGACACAGCAAAAGTAAGGACAAATTGGAATATGGAGGGGTATCCAAGAAAATTACCCAATTCTTGACATGCAGTACTTGTTTTGTGATCTACGCCATTGAGTGTACTTGCAAACTCTGGTACATAGGGAGTACCACTTGTCCAGTGAAAAAGAGAGTACTAGAGCATCAGAGAGCGATAACCCACAATGACCAGAAATACCCTGTTGCGCGCCATTTTTATGAAAAACATGGTTCTAACATTTCTGACATGAGTTATCTTATTCTTGAACACATTCCTAGACATCCCAGAGGTGGAGATAGGACTCTTATCTTAAGACAACGGGAGTCCAGGTACATTATTGATTTTCAAACCAGAAGCCCGGGTGGGTTGAACATGGATGAAGAAATGTCAATCCACCTCAAATAGTGATTACAGTCTGCATTTGGTTACTCTGTACTGTATTTTATGACATGCTGATGCTTCTTCTATTTTTCTCTCTTTTCTTCTTCTTTTTCTGCTTCTCTTTTTTCTTCTTTTCTTCTTCTTGTTCTTTTCTTTTTCTGTCTCTCCTTTTTCTCTCTTTTTTCTTCTTTCTGTTCTCTATTTCCTGCTGCTGCTTTCTGCTCTGCTCACATTGACTCTAGTAAAACGTTTTAACTCCTGTTATAATTCTTAAGCATTGATGTGATGTGTTTATAATGATCTATATACATTTGTATGTATTTTTTGCAGGAGAGAAGGAAGGAGCCCCTCACTTGTATTCACCGGCACGGGCATCCTACCCTTTTGCTCCATATTGCTACTCTTCACTCAGATCGTCACTTCATCATCTTCACCTGCAGTTCCATGTTAGAGCATACGAGCACGTTCCCTGGTCACACTTGTGGTTTAAGTTAAGTCAGTTCGGCCTATGTCGCTTTCCCAGTTGTCTCTAATTTTATGTTAACCTGCATCAGTTCTATTTTAGAATTACTCTGTTTGCCATTTTTATGACCCGGCCTGGATATTCTATTCGGGTGATGTAGCAGGGGCACTTGCCCACAGAGAGAGATACCGGGGTTGTGTGGTTGTACATATAGCATCAGTATTACTCTGTTTGCCACTTTCCGACCCGGCTCTGATATGGGAAGTTGGGCGGTTAGCAGGGGCACTGGCCCTTAGACATAGACACCGGGGTGTTGGGGCATGCATGTATCATTCATGACATTCATATGGATATTGGCTCAATGTACATTAGCCTTTCTCTCCCGAGCCCCAACCCCTTTCTGACCTTATGCTTTACCTGAGGGTCCCGTACATTTTGCTATACTTTGCATTCACGACATCCTTCTCTGCAAGTGTATTGTCATCATGGACTATTTTTCTCTCATTTACCTGGCTGATGTTATATGTGATTCCATTTATTGTTTTACATGCCTTCGGTAATATCGCATTGGTATTCTCCAATGTGATTATGTGGTGGCCTGGGGCTGTGATTTTGTTATATTTACGCACTTTGATGCCCTGTATCCAACACTGTTTGGTTTTCACTATTGATTATCTCCCCTTTCCAAGATGGCCGCCATAGTTACTGCCCTGTAGTCCTTTGTTGATTATCATACCTGTTTGAATACTTCTCGTAATGCTTTATTTATGGCTGTATGCATTTGCTCACTTCACACGTGATCAAGGTTCTGTACCGAAACGCGTTGTGTGAATTAAACACTCGGACTATACCATCCTGCTGGCTGTCTGTGTCTCACTGAGAGCGCACGTTCCACTACTTTCATATTTGGATATATATATATATATATATATATATATATATATATATATATATATATATATATATATATATATATATATATATATATATATATATATATATATATATATATATATATATATATATGTGAAGAATCCCTCCTGTCTCTCAACAGCAAGGTAAGTGTCGCACTCAGGTTGCAGGTAGAGAAAAAATGTTTATTGACTGACGCGTTTCAACCTAACGGTCTTTGTCAAAGTCACTTCTAAAAAAGGAAGTGGATACTTATATATACATTTCCAAACAGGTATGACCCAGCAAATTTCAAAGATAAACTTAGAAAAAAGAGTCATTAACATACAAGAAAAAAGACTCGCTCAACATCAAAGCCAGCATTAGTAAAAAATTATTTTCACACATATGCCCCTCTTGTAATCGCTTGATGTGGAAAGTACTATAAATTGATTAAATTAACATAAAATAAAAAAGAGAAAAGCACAGCCCATTATTATAGCGCAAACTGAACCTGCTGTATGCTGAGAAAAAGTTCCACTCAAGGTGTGCCAGGATTTAAATTGAAAGCACATCTCACATTAGTGGCACTGCCAAGTGCCTTAATTGTCATGGATAAATGATCTTGAATAAACTTTACGACCTAACCAAAGACAGTAAGAATTGGTCTGTCCTATCAATGTAGATTTGACAGGGTACAAAAACCCAGACTGAGCGCTAAACGACCATGCATGCGCATTTGTCATAAGAAGTTGAAAACGAGGAAGAGGGAGCCCCAGAGACGCCGCACTTCAGGTAAGTCTCTTTACTTTTAATTATTTAACATGCAAGATATGATTTAAAAGGAGGGCGGGCGGGAGGCAGGTGGCGGGCGGCAGGCAGCTATTCGCCCTAGCGTGTGCATAGCGCTTGCCTGCTTCGCCTACTTCAAAAACTGCGAAGCAGGCAGCGCTATGTACACTAAGTGGGCAAAGCGTAGTGTAACGCCCAGGGTTAGTTTTAACCCCAGGCATGGGTCCCTGTGGGAACCCTCCACCATATCTGGGTGTCAGGGTATTCCTAACCTGCCCCCTTTTCTTTTTTTTTTTACAGTTTATGCGGTATTCAGCTGCAAGCTGCGCCCCAAGATGGATGCCAAAACTTCCTGGTTGAAGTGTTGGCAGCCAATCAAATTTAAGTAGGATCTGGGAGTCCACTGAGATGACTCCTGTCCCCAGATATCAATTTTTCAAACTTAAATATCTCTGAACCTAATGCAGAGATTTCCACCAAATCCCAAAAGGAATGCTTTCTGGACCAACATCTAGCTTTCTGCCAAATTCATCCAAACAGCACTCACACACCCAAACAGTAACTCACAAACAGTTTCTCACAAACAGTTTCTCAGAGGCAAACAGCCACTCACATAATATATATTAGAAGAGGCATCACTATTTAGTAGTACACCTAGTATACTAATTTAACTTTTGTAGTACCTTAGTATTATATTTTTAGCAATCATAAATAGGGCTCCCGGTTTTATGGTATTTATTTTTTTGACATTTCCGTCTATATTTATCCATATTTATTTTTTGCTAATTTTATCTGTATTTATCCATATTTATTTTGGGTTTTGTGGAAAAATGAAGCTGAAATTAGTATAGTTCCACCTTTATTTAACCGGTAAATGTACTCATGCTTGAATGCCTACTAGGTTCCAATGCTGTAAACATCCGCAGAAGATAAATTAATACACTTTTAAGAACATATGCAAATTTCAATTTCAACCTTGTGCATATCTACTGCTGTTAAAGCCCCTTTACTAAAATTCCTTTCTTTTTTAGACCCCTTACCTATCAATCCACACAGCTATTGACCTGGCAGCCATGGCAGACAGTATTTAGAATTCTTCAAAAAGCAACCCAATTTCCTTTTTCATCCACATTTAAAAATAAATACAGACTAGAAAATATATGTATTCTGTCTGGTTTTATCTGTAAAAATCTGTAAAAACGGAAAACAGGGAGCTTTAATCATAAACTCTCAGAAAATACTTAAACTCACTGGATGATGTCATCAGTGAAGTCATTTGAGATATCAATTCAATACTTTATTGTTTAAGTTAATAAAACCATAACAATCTCCTGATAGATAAGAGATCCGACAATTTACAGACATTTAAAATGTTTAAAAGACATGTAACTATTTTGCCTAAAAAAACAAAATGCTTATCATTTAAACAAATTAAAAATGAGGTATGATTCTATATCATAAAATTGTCGACGATATTGCTATTTCATCAAATGTAAGCATTAAAAATGTTAATACAGCGGCTTAGAATTTCAGTGGGTTGGTGGATCGCTGGACTTGACTGGACTGGCAGTATTTGTCTCCTTCGGCCATTTGATCTTTTCGTAAAGTAATACAAATTTCATGAGCTCTACAGGTCAATTGAGGGTCTGTTGTACCAAGTACTTTAATGATGGCCGATCTCCAAGTTTGAATACCCCTATTGTTAAAAGCTTTTTTAGTAGCAAGACCTGGATAGAATTTAAAGAAGGAGCAGACATAGATGAGGTGAATGAAATCTTGCCATGCTACTCCACATAAACTACATGTTTTGGATCCTTTATACTTCCATGCAGGTTGACCGGCAGAACTCGGTAATACCCCAAATCTGATAGCCATTAGCTTTCGTTTCAGATGAGATTAATATGTTGTACTTAGGTATTCCGCTGGCCGTATTGATGTATAGGATTGCAGAACCATCCAGGCATGGGACCGTTTAGCTAATGTATTTTTGTCTTCTAATAATGAGTGAAGCTTGGTCGCTTTGTTTGTCACTCTGTGAAAGACTTGGAAGGAGGGGTTCTGAGCCAAGAGTTCTGTTATATTGGTTTACTTTAGTGCAGTTTTCAAGAATTTGCCGTAACTTGAACTTGGATCATCTTCCTGGGCTCTCCACAGGGCATTGTGTAAAACATTGGGTCGGTTCTGCCAAAGTTTGTACCAGGTTTTAATTGCGCCATATTTTCTCCCCATCTCCTGTTGGATAAGACCGAATTCCAATCGGACCTGAGCTGGGGATGCATTCTGAGGTAGACTAAAGACTTTTTTATATGTCTTCATTTGCATTCAGTCTAGAAGATTTGCATCCTTGCCATTTAACGCTATGCTCGCATAAGTTACTGTTGGTAATAGTTTTGAGATGTCATCAGTAATATCATCAGTGATGCCACTGACCATGTCATGAGTGAAGTAATATCTGAGGTAATTAGTAAGCCTGGGCAAAGCACTACGCTCGCGTAGTTTGCGAAGTTCGCGCTACTTCGCACTACGTGAATTGCACGTAGCACAGTGCGAACATGCGTAGCGTAGTGCTGCGGTCATTTTTTGCTTGCTCGCGGTCCTCAACGTCAAGTTGGCGACCGCGAGCAAGCAAAATGACATCCCGGCCAGACTTTTTCCTTGTTCGCGATCAGCAACATCAAGTTGGCGATCGTGAGCATGGAAAATAAACCTCCTGGCGAGATTCCCAACGCGAGGAGGTCAGGTTTCTCATTGCGAGTGGTTGCGTATGCTCGCGTATGCTCGCGACCGCTCGCGATGAGAAACTACCAGTTCGCGTTGTGAAAGCTGCCGCTCAAGTAAAAATCTACTCGAGCAGCAGAAAACTACAGCTCGCACTGTGCAAGATGCCATTTTCAATGATTGCACAGTGCCGGTTTCTTGTCCGCACTGTGCAATCATTGAAAACGACATCTGGCACAGTGCGAACAAGGTACTACGCAGTTCGCGAAGTGCTACGCGTAGCTCGCATAGTGCGAACTGCACTTTGCGTAGCTTCGCGAAGTGCTACTTTGCGAACTACGCCCAGGGTTAGTAATTAGCTGTGCATTGTGGGGTGTAAGTTACAGTGAGCTCAGGTAACTATAACTGCTGAATTTCACTGGTTTTGCATGAGTGAGTAGGTGTGTGAGTGTGTGCATGAGTATATGAGGAGGTCTGTGAGTGAGTGTATGAGTGTCTGAGTAGGTCTGTGAATGGGAGCATGTGTATCTGAGTGGGTCTGTGAGTGGATGTGTTAGCCTGCTTGGGTCTGTAAGTGGGTGCATGAGTGGGTCTGTGAGTGCATGCATGAGTTTCTGAGTAGGTCTGTGAATGGGAGCATGTGTATCTGAGTGGGTCTGTGAGTGGATGCATGAGTCTCTGAGTGGGTCTGTGAATGGATAAGTAAATGTTTAAGTGTGTCTGTGAGTGTGTGCATGAGTGTCTGAGTGGGTCTGTTAGTGGGTATGTGAGTATCTAAGTAGGTCTGTGAGTGGGTATGTGAGTGTCTTATTGGGTCTGTAAGTGGGTGCATGAATCTGAGTGGGTCTGTGAGTGGGTGTGTATGTTTCTGAGTGCTCTCTGTTTTGTTCTCTTCTTATCTGTTTCTGCCTTTCCTGCATGTTTTTCTGCCCACTGTCTTGCCTTTTATGCTCGCTTTCCTGCCCACTGTTTTGCACTCTTCTGCTCTGTTTTACCTTTCTTGCAAATTTTTGTACACTTTGTTTTGCTTTTTTTGTGCTCGTTTTTCTGCCATCTGTTTTGCCATTTCTGGCTCGTTTTTTTGCCCTCTGTTTTGCCTTCACTGCTTATATTTTTGCCCTCTGTTTTGCCTTTTCTTCTCGTTTTTCTGCCCTCTGTTTTTTCATCCCTCCCTGGTGAACAACAACCCTTGAGGCCCCATGCGCGGGGCCCAGCCTTAATGAAATTGGGGAGGGAGGCCATGCTGCTCCCATCCCCAGGCTGATTTTTGCCCCTGGGACCCCATCCCCCGGGGCCTGGTCATGTCTCCTGGGTGCCCTTTGACACCTAGTGTGCAGGATTGGGTCTGTGGGGTAGCATCAAGACCCCACAGTGCCAGCCAGCTACCCGCTTCCTGCCAGAGCCGACATTGCTGCTGCATGTATGGAGTTGCTGGGAAGACAGTTCCCTCTGTGCAGCGCGCGCAACAAAATTCGTTTTCTTTCTTTTTTCGTAACTGACCTGCAATCGGCCGTATGCCGCATTTTGCAACCCCCCACCTTGCCCCTCCTCTGCCCCACGTCACCGCCCCGGTAACACGCCCTATACGGGCCGTCGCTGATATCTTTGGTGTCGTTTGACGAATCTTTGTGAAATTTTAAAAACTAGTGGACTTTCAGGTCAGCTGCTGTGTTGAAGGTTTCGGTGTGATCCATCAAGCGGGGACCAAGAAAAAGGGGGGCTCCATGTCAATTTCCATAGGAAACTGTTCATGCAGCTACAGCCCGAACTACTGAAAGGAATTCAACCAAATTTGGCAGAAAGGTAGCTCTTGGTCCAGAGTGGACACATTTTGTTAAATGGTGTAAATCCATTCAGCAGTTCCTAGGAAATGTAAACATTTCTCAGATATACAAATATGGCAGCCGAGGAGCCGCAAACCCTCCCAATCCTGAGCCTGCGATCTGATCGGTTGCCAACACTTCAAACCAGGAACTGTTGGCAGCCATCTTGTGACACGAGAAAAAAGTTTAAAAAAAGGTAGAAACACCTTGATCCCCTAAGCCTGCTCAGAGGGTCCCACAGGGACTCCAATGGCAAAGAATCGGTGGAATTCACGTTGGATCCGTGAATCTGTCCAAAAATTAAAAAGAAAACGAAGCTCTGGTTTTTATGCTTCATTTTTCTTCAAGCCCCAGGGTGGGCCAGGTCCCGGGGACAATCAAAAATAATTATGGAGAGACCCGCGTGGGCCCCCGCAGTCTCAGGGACCACCACCTCCCCAGGGCTAAATTTTGGAAATGCGGGGGACACGCGCCCCCCCACAGCCCCGTGAACCACCACCTCCCGCGACTAATTTTTGGAACTTAAAGGGGGACGCAGACCCCGCATCCCCGGTAACTACCTCCTCCCAGGGTCTATATTTAAATAGAGTGCAGGGGGGTTCCCGAGACCCCCGAAGCAGCTCCGGATAATGGCAACTCCCTAGAGCTCTGTAGAGGATGCTCTTTTTCGCACCTAGCGGTCAGGACATGGAACAACCTTCCCCTGCTCATCAGGACCATCCCATCACTACAGCAATTCAGGAAAGAACTTAAAACCTCTATGTTCAATTGAAGACCACCACACAGCAGCCAAACTCTCCAACACATTCAGACCCTCACAGGTGATTTCCCATGGTTTATAAATGATTGATTGATTGATTGACTGATTGATGTATTTGATACTTAGTAACGATTTCGTGCGTACTATACATTTACATTTACATTTTACTTTTGAGAAGCTTACTTTTGAAGATGTCTTTCATCCAAATTGCTGTATTTGGACTGGGGAAAGCGAACCTGGTCACCATTTGAATTTTTAGTTTCACCTCTTCAAGTAATTGAAACGAGTAAGAGACACTCGTTTGGCACAGTTTTGCTCAACCTCTGGCACTTCACTGTCTAAGATTAACTTTCTGATTATCGTTTCTGTAATGTGAGGGAGAATGAAAGAGTACCAGGGTCATTGTCTGGACCATGGATTCTAGCGCAAGATTTGAGGTAAGCCAGTGTGTCCATTAAATGGGAGAAACAAAGAGCAGATCTTTGGTGTCAGAGCAGAGCTTGTCTCTAATCTTGAAGAGCACTATTTAGCTCTTTCTTGTTATGAAGATGATGGTGGAATGGAAATGGATGGATCTTAAATCACCAAATTCCATTCAGGCAAAAATTCTTCCCTATATTTAAGTTTGAATGACCTTGGCTTTTTGGTTAGTCAATAACGAGCTAAATGGCCTCTCTTGCTGAAAATGTGGTTCTTCATTTTATTTATTTATTTATAAAGTTTTATATAGCGCAAACATGACCCACGACAGTATCAGAGTGCTTAACAATATACAGTTATTAAACGTTAGATGGTTGAGGTAGTATGCATATATTCGGTATTCGCCATTCAGTACAATAGCGATAGATAGTAATATATGGAAAGCATTGTTGACTAGCAAATCAATAAAGAATGATCCATGAGAGAATCAGAGCGCTTCACAGTACACAGCTATTAAACATTAGGAGGTTGAGGTAGTATTCGTACATTCAGTAATCATCATTCAATACAAAAGGGGTAGACAGTAATAAATGGATAGCATAGGTGACTAGAAGTCAACTTAATATTAAAGTCTTAGGATGTGAATTTGTTTATTAGAAGCATTTTTACTTCTTTTTTGAAGTAGGTAAATGAGGGGATTCCATGTATCACTGGAGATAGGGAATTCCAAATCTTCAGTACGATCCCTGAAAAAGCTCTGCAACCATTTCTCTTGTTATGGAAGGATTGTGGTTTCAGTAGTAGTGAGCTCGCACTTCGCAATTGTCAGCATCCTTCTGATCGCTCTAGCTTTAGTGCTAAGTAACTGGGGGTATTTTCTTTGGGTGTATCCTTGCCTCGTGGGGCAACCAGTTCAGAGCTTTCAAGGTCGGAGAAATATGTTTATTTCTTTAAGTTCCTGAGACCAGCCTGGCCGCAGCGTTAAGCAATGCGCTCAGTGGTACCAGCTTGTATTTGGGGAGACCGCATAGAGTGGTGCTTCTATAGTCCAATCTTGGTAACACTTGGGCTTCTACCACCATTTTTAGGTTGGTCTGTGGGAGAAAGGGTTTAAGTTTCCTTAGTATTTGGATCTGGTGATTGGCTCCCTTGGTGGCATTAGTTAATTGTCCCTGCATGTTCAGATGTTTGTCTATGGTGACTCCCAAGGACTTCGCGGAGTCACTGATGTGGGGAGCACAGTCAAAGGAAGTTAGATGTTTCAACCATATGTCTATCTTGGGTGTGTGATTGGGTGGGGAGATGAGAAGGAATTTTGTTTTTTGGTGTTGAGCATGAGGTGGTTGCCGGTGAGCCAGCTTTGAGCATTCTGTAGAATAGCGTTGAGGGAGATGAGGTCTTCTGGTGAGGAGATTTTCATATACAGTTGGGTGTCATCTAGGCCTGGGCTAAAATTCCGTTCCGCTCGCGGAAATTGCGATAATTTGACACTTTTGCGTTCCATGGAGAGCGCGAAAATGTCAAAATTTCCGCAATCCGCATTTCACCGGAAATTTTTTTCTTGCTCGCGCTGTAAAAAAATACATTCTCGCGTGCACGCGGTCGCCTTACCTGAATCCCCGCGTTCGCCGACAAGTTTTCCCGATTCGGTCGCGTTCTCCACGAGATGTTGGATTGTTGCTAGCCATTTGCGCTGTCTCGCGACAGTTCGAGCACGCATTAACGTCATTTGTCACGCGATCACGTCATTCATCGCGCGATCATGTCTTTCTTCTCGCGATCATGCACCGTGAGAGTATGAGATGATTGAGATCTCGCGCCCGTGAGCAACCGCATGGGTAAGTTGGCGAGCCACGATCACACAGAAAATACCACAAACGGGCAGGAAAAAAACTTCCGCGTCTTCGTGATATTTACGCATGTTTGCGGAGATTTTTAACATTTTTGCGATAGTTTGCGAAAGTGAATTTCGCTAATTCCGCCCACCCCTAGTGTCATCCCCATACAGGTGATATAGAATGTTCGCAGAGTTCAGTGCATTTGCCAGGGGCTCCATGAGTAAATTAAAAAGAATGGGTGAGAGTGCTGAACCCTGTGGAACTCCTATTGTGACCATGGAGGGTTGAGAGAGTGAATGCTTCATCTTGATTCTTTGTGTTCTGTTCTTTAGGAAGGAGGTGAACCATTGTAACACTGGGCAAGTAAGGCGCATCCTTTGTTCCAGTAGGGAGAATAGGTCGTCATGCTTGACCGTATTGAAGTATCAATAGGCATTGGTGTTTGTCTAGGAGGTTAAAATTATCGATGTGGTTACATAATTGTATTTGTACACATTTTTCCAGCAGTTTTGCCAGAGTGGGGATGTTGGATATATGTCGGTAGTTGTTGACATGAGGGGAGGGAGTCATATTTCTTTAGTATAGGTGTGACCTGTCCTACTTTAAGAGGCCTTGTCTCAGAGAGGCGTTTACAATCTTCTACCATACGGGTAGAATAGAGTTTTTTTATCATTTTGAATAAAGAAGGAGGTAGGGTTTCAGAAAAGTGATTGAAGGGGTTAATCGCTAGAAGAGTGTTATAGATTTCTTGCTCAGGGATGGGCGAGAAGGAGTGCTAAGAGGCATTGTTTTTTGGGATTTCCGTCGGGGTACTAAAAGGGACCTTGATCTGAGAGTAAAATTTAGGATCATGAGCAATAGGTTATGGAATGGCCTTCTTGGATTGGAGGTCGAGTTTATTGGCATTTGTCTTTTCTATGAAGATATTGGCCAGCTCATCACAGTTAGGTGTAGCCGAATCGTTTAGTTCCAGAGATTTAGGCGTGTTGCTCGCTTGTTGTTTGACGATTTCAAATAGATTTTTTGGGGCGGTTAATGGCTTGGTTTAGCTGGGTTTTGAAACAGTCTGCCTTGGCCTTTAGGATCTTTCTGTTGTATGAATTCCTCAGCACTATAAGGTGATGTATTTGATCGGTGGACGGCGCTGATTTCCATAGTCACTCAGTTGATCTTAGCTTGCGCCGATCAGAGTTCAGGTTCTCGTTGAACCATGGTTTGGAGATTTTGGAGGAAACTTTTTTTTCTTGGAGGGGCGCTGTGGAATCAAGAATTTCAAGCATAGTAGAATTATAAAAGACTGTGAGGTCATGGACGTCAACCATGTCCGTCGTGGGGGTTAGGACAGAGTTGCATCGGTTTACCCTGTCGTTGGGGTTAATATTTTGCTGGCAAGGTGCTTGTCATCGGAGATGTTGATACAGAGATATTCGCAGGAGGATAAAAAAATGGAATCTGCTTGATTGACTGAGATTGTGTTTCGATAAATGCAGGCTAGCCCGCCGCCGAGATTCACGTTTCTGTCTAGGTGGATTAAGTTGGATTTTGTCAGCCGTTAAATGAAAGAACAGCTGCTGGGGATCTCAATGGTAAAGTCTATGACCAGTCATGCTGGGAGAGATGGCATTTGAATGATAAAGGGCCAAACCCTATCTTGTGCTTGAGGAAGATTTATTTCTAAGTGGTATTGGCAGTCCCAGGACAGTCTACTCTTTCAAATCTGTTCTGGAGAAAGTAATTCATGAGCTAGATTTTGAATCTGTGCTGAGTATTAGAGAGTTTTACAATTTTTTGGGGCAGTTATATAGTGCGACTCAACGCGAAGCACCAGTTGCGTTCCATTTTGTTAGGCGTGGGGAGATTACGTGATATGCCGAGAATCACAGGATGTTGAGCGTCCCTGCCGAGACTCAAACCCGGTTCCCCAGCTTCAAGGTTGACCCATCTAGCCTTTAGGCCACATCCTTTACTGAATGAGATGAAATTCAAATTGAATGAATTGTGACAGGAGCCAGTATTTAATTTAATATGAGAAACTGCACAGTGAATGCATGCAATTACTTTCTCAAGATACCCTAAGGCAGGTGCCAAGTTGCCAGCACTGTAAAGTCTGCTCCATGGATGGGTAGGAGAAAGCACCAGCTCCCGGATACATCTTGGTGGCTTGACTTAGATCAGCTTCCTAATGAGGAGATAATGTATGGAAGTGGGCCTTGATTTGGATCAAGTGCAATGGTATGTCAGTCAATATGGCCTTCAAGCTTCTCTTCATTCAATGCAGTTTACTAAAGGATGTATGAAGATACAGGCAGTAGATTATATCTGTTGTTTTTAAGCTCAATTTCCTGCCTGGTCACATTATTGTGTTCTCACCAGATCTACAGCTAGTCTTATTCGCTAACTCACAAACAAGTATTTGACACAGCTCTACAAGGGGACACAGAGTGCCCAAGTCATGCCTTCGGGCATTAATTTGACCTTTATTTATATTAAAGGCATGGACACATATGGAAATTCCAATTGAAGTTTGAGCATCTTGTAAGCAAATATGAGATCTATAGAGAATATTGTATCCAGAGATGTTGCAGTGTCTTAAACTGCTCAATCTATCGTACAGTCAATGTCCAGTGGAATAAACATGTTTGTTGAATAGCTTGGTCTCTTTCTCTGCATCCACAGCTGTTTACCGCATCCAGCTGCCCACTAGCCCACATCGCTGTTCTAACAAAGAGAAGAAAGACACAAAGTCAGCTGGCGTCCTCTCTCCTCTTGTGGCACCAGTTGTTTGATGTCTTTCAACACAAGCCAGTGTTCTCGAGGAGTTTTCTGAAGGATCAATGTCTGACCAGGATCCACATCGACATGTTTACAGAGGCCTAGAAACCACAGTGCCATCAGGCACTCTTGGAGAGGCAGCAGACTGAGCTGAAGGAGGAGAAATCTAGGTTAGCAATTCTAAGATCCTCTCATTTGATTGCACAAATGACCCAATTACAACACTTTGTACAACTGGTGATTTTTGTATGTGCTTAGTTTCCTAAATTATTGCTCAACTCATTTGGAAGCATCCATGGGAATATACAGTGAACACGCAAAAATACCGAAATCAGAAAATATTATGTTGGTGCCGCACTCACATGCACCATACATGCAACGAAAACATATATGTGAACACCGAAGGCGCACCACGAAGCAAACTAACATTATACTCCAGTGGTGGCTGGTGACCTTTAAAAGTGGTGAGGCAGAACCCTTGGTTCAAATTCCAATGAGCTTCTTCTTAAAGGGTTCTTTCACACTTTCTTGCACTATGGGCCTCATTTGAAAGATTCAGCGTAGGGCAGTGCAGCAAGTCTTTTTGCTGCCTTCCCCTACACCAAATTGAAAGGGCAGGAATGCACAGTGTTTATGGGATATGGTGCATTCCTGTCTTTTCAGCAAGCCCCGGCACACAATTTGGTGCTGAACGCCAACACATTCCCCTTGTTCTGCATTGCTGGCAGGGCTGTTTTTGTGCAGGAAGGACAACTTCCTGCACAAAAACAATCCAAGGAGGTGTTTTACTCATTCTAGGTATGCTGCAGACGGCAAAACACACATGGAAAGAGGAAAGAAACTAGGAGAAATTAAAACATTTCTCCTTGTTACTCCTGCTCTGGGGCCGAGTAAGGTTTTGGCACTGCCCTAGGTTTACATGACTTTGTAATTCTGAGCAGCATAAAAATTCATGGGTTTTGTGTGGGAACACCCACTTCAATGAACATGGAATGCCTCACTGACACAGAGGAAGGCATGCAGTCCTTTGTGCTGCTTTGTCTTACCCCATATCCATGAGGCCATGCAAAGCCCCGTAGAGTGGCTTTGTGTCATCTCATAGATATGATTGAGAGGCCTGCACCACGAAAGCATCTAAAAAAGTGACACTCTGGTGGCGCTGTCCTCTTGCAAATAAACCCCTAAATTTACTGTCTCACTTTGACTCACCCAGTCTCACTCTGTCTCACTAATTCACGCAGTCTCACTCATTCTACTCTGACCCACTCTCTCTTACTCAGTCCCACTCATTCTGAATTACTCTTACAGTGCCTCACATACAGTAGCACTTAGATACACCCTCTGCCATTCTCCCAAACTCACTCACATTCGTTCTCACACATACTCCTCCTTACTGTCACTCATTCTTACTCACTCTGACTTACTCCTTCACTGACTCCTTCTCACTTTAACTCACACACAGTCATACAGACATGCTCACAGTGCTGGAATGGCAAAGGCACCTTCATGCACCTGTGTCAGCAATCATACAATGTCGCTAGCTACCTCAGATTGTTTCTGGACCCAAAGCGGCTCTGCATTCAATTTTTATTGGACCAAGAGTGAACAAATATTCACTCTTGAATAATTATTCACTCTTGATACAGTAAACATGGGCCATAAAACAAGTAGGGTGTAGTGCAGCTAGGGAGCCCATAAAGGAGAGCTGCCACTAGTCAAGGGAAACCCATTAATCAAACTATCCATCCTTTCACTTATCCAGCCCCTTTCATCCATCCATCCATCCTTTTGCTTATTCATCCAACCTTTCGCTCCATCTATCCCTACTTTCACGCCATCCTTCCATCATCCTCCCTTTGTCTTATCCATCCATCCTTACACCCATCCATCCACCCTTCATCCCATCCATCCATCCATTCATTGTGCTATCCATCCATCCCTCACCCATCCATTCATCCATCCACTCATACATCCCTCCATTTACCCTTCCACTCAGCCATCCATCCTTTCACTGTCGTACATCTAGTTATAAGTTCCATGCAGACCCATTTTCGTTTTCCCTACGTTAGCATGAGCACGTTGCGCTTTGCGCATGTTACTAAAAAACTTATTTTGCTTTGTGCCACACTGTGCTTTCACACAGAACTTGTTGTTGTTTTCACGTTCTGTACTTTCCTGGGATTTAGTCTGAACACCGTAGACAAGGTCAAAATACAATGCCCCTTGTTATCGTGTTCTGGTCAGGCCCTAGCACCTAGACAAAACATGTAGATGCAGCTGGTGTTTGGGAACACGTACTTTGTCATATAGGTATACACAGATAGGTAACACACACACTTGGAGAGGGACCTTTCCAGGGAAAAGATTGTGACAGCACCTGAGATGTAGAACTTTCATCTGTGTATGCTAAGGTAGGGGGTCTGCTGCTAACACCCAGAGATCTTCCGACATATTTATTTTTCTTCTGTAGAAGGGGAGGGAGGTTAGGCTACCCTGTCTTATATGATGACAGCTCCTTTTATATTTTATGGACTACTTACTATGCTGACCGTATTTGCATACTAGAGCACAATAGTCAAAATAAACATTTTAAACTTTCCTTTAGCCTCTGTCAGAGCTTATGGTCGACTAGTACGAGTGTGAGAGCGAAAAGGTTTGTCCTGCAACCGAGATTCCTGAGAAGATCGGGAGTGTTGTGTTCTGGGATGTCTAATCACCTGTTCCTATATGAGTGAGTAGCAAGTGAGACATTATAGCTAGTCGGTCCTGGGTTTATGGGTACTCAGGTAGCAGGATGATTCAGTTCCTGCCTACTATGATTCTATGATCCCAAGCATAGTTCTGTGACTCCGCAGAATCCCTGCAACATGGCGATTCCAACATTTGGTCTGGTACTTATTCACGGAAACCCTGAGTAGTGCTTGCACTTGTCCATAATACCCTAACACCGTTTCCCAGAGACATCCACGGTGGGAGGGCTTTGCCTCCTCAGTTTGTAGGGATCAGCTATTGCGGTACTTTTTTCAAGCTTGAATTTTAAATGGCTTTTTTTACCCTTTGAATGCTACTCTCTGAATCCCTTTTCTCTGATTAATGGCTCAAACGGTTGCGATTCTGGCTCATTGCTGTGCGGCGGTTTCTTAACATTCGTTGCAGCATGGAGTCCCCAATGCAGGGGTCTTCAGTTGTTTTTGTTGTCGAAGCAGATGCTGCATACCGTTTCAAGGGTTTTACTCCTGGGTTACATTTCCTGCTGTGGATGCAAATGATAATTCTTTTCATGTTTATACTGCTGCTGCTGCAGTTCCGCAGCTTATCACCCTTATGCGGTTGTGGAAGTTCCTCTTACCACCTGGGAGCACCAGATTTGGTTTAATGGTGCCCTACCCACTGTTCGTATGGTCCGCTGAAGTATTGATGGGGCCACCTGGCCTGTATAGGCCGGTTTTACTCCTTACCCTAATTTGCCAATTTGGCAGAAGTACATTTCTTGTATGCTCAGGTTGTTCTCTTATATAGATGCCTGATCCAATTTGTTGCCCATAATTTTCTGGTGGCTCCACCTGGGTCTGCACCTCCTGTGCAGGCTGCACACAGTGGGGGTCTTTTCATTTGCCCCGTTATTATTCAATAATTCATTAAAATCTTTATTCGATCTATATACAAACAGATCATAAAAGCACAATTTCATCTATACATCGTAATCGACAAATATTACCAAAACCATAAAAACATTTAAAATCTTATGACTATTTAGGTTCTTTTAGGTCACATTCTCTTATTACACCTCGATTTGTACATGGTTGCCATGATATGGGGTGAGAGATCCCTCAGCTTTCTCTTTCTCAGACAAGCCCACAAAAAAGGATGCTACCGAAAAGCAGATAAAGGGGTCAGAGAGCGCCTTTAGAAAAAACAAAGCCACCCTGCATTGGGTAAAATTGTATCGCCTTAAAAATGGGAGGATAAAAACTTCTTTTTCAGTTTGATACAACTTGCAAAACAGTACTAAATGTAAATCTGACTGGGATGAATGATTGTCACACGGGCATGGGCTCAAATCTGCATGCCTAAATTTATTTTCTGGATACCCAAGCATCAAGGGGATCAGGTTCAAATGGAAGCGTAGCAAAATAATTCCATGTTGAGCAATAGGGATGCGGAAGAGGTATGAATAACCTCCCCTAGGTCTTGGCGGGATACAATCGTATGCAATGAACGCCTTTTGGCGCTGATTCTTTTCCCTCCGAATGAAATTGGTCCTCAACATATATAGCTCAGTTATTTTTTGTTTAGTTACCTTGCTACAAGAGGCAGGCTCCGTAAATAATTCTCCTTGCCCAATAGCATTCAATTCAACCTCTACGTATCTAAGCCAGCCAATCCTGCTATGGCCCTCCAGCTTCAGGCAGTCACCGATTATACGTTGAGTGAGATTGACTGTGGTCCTGTGCTTTTAATCGTGTCCAGAGGACTGGCTCCAGCTTCTTGGCAAAGACCTTTATTGCTTGATGGCTTCTTACCACACCAAAGACTCTGTCCGCCGACAGATTTGTCCAGGAGTGTTTTTTCAAATAAGACTCCCAGGTAGGAGAAAGACTCAACCACTTAGATTTTGTTTGAGGACAGATGGAAATAGGGGGATTTAGCTCCTCTGGCAGCTCCCGCTACAATGATTAAGGATTCTGTTTCATTCACTCTAAGATCTAACGAGGCAATGAATGAAGCATATGAAGTTATCAGGCTCTGGAGGGCTACCCCTGTCCAAGCAATTAGGACAGCGTCACCAGCATACACCAGTATTGGAAGGGGGATGTTATGTTATCAAATATAGGCACATCTAAGGATGATTGGGACAGGGCCACCTCCAACCTGTTTGTGTAGACGGAGAAGAGAAACGGGGCGAGGACGCATTCCTGCGTAACCTCTTTCTCAATCCTAAAAGAGCACGTGCATTTCTCCATTTATGCTGTATTGAACGCATGCAGTTGCATTGGCATATACCTGGCGTATGAACTGGATAATCAGGGAACAATCCCTATCTCCTCCATCATGGACCACAGCTTCTGATGAGACACACAGTCAAAGGCCACTGACAGGTCCATAAAGGCCATATAGATCTTTCCGCCTTTTGCCTTGGTGTATTTATCTATACAAAGGGAGAGATTGAGGCATTGAGCCCCATTATTATTAATTCAATAATGGGCAAAGGTCCTCAGAACCATGAGGACTTTCTGTTTTGGATTGCTCAGAAAATTGATCAGCATGATGCAGCTTTCCCTCTTACAGGGTCTGTAGAGAAATACAGGATCCTTACTATGCGCTTACGTAGAGGTCTAATTCCTCCTTTGGCCGACTTCAACACATCGGGGACAGTGTTTTCCTCAGTATATAAATTATAACACCCCCTCGATGAGCGTTATTCCGAGCGTCCTCAAACAAGTACAGAATGAACATGGGGCGGGTCCTGCACTGGATTTGAGGATAAAGTTGATGGGGATTTCTTCTGTAGTCTCCAAAAGATTCTTACTAATATTAAAGGTGAAGCAGCGTCCATGATGGTTCTTCGGTGGCTGACATTGACCCGGGAAAGGGAGTTGCTGATTATTTTCACTGATGTTTATACATTTTTGGGTCGCAATAACTTGGGGGTAAGACCTTCTACTCAATCACAAGGTAAGCTGCCTCATGAAAGGGAGAGTCGGCCTGTCTTGCATAAAAGGGCATGAGACAAATCTAAGCAGCAACAGAAGCCTAGGTCTTGGGGTTAGTCACCGCCACCGGACGCATCTGAACATAGATATGATTTACGTGATCGCTTTAAAATTAAAACTCCTGAGAACTTTCAGGTTCCTGATCCTTGTTCTCCTCGTTCCTTTCAGGAATTGTCTGACCAACAGTACAACCGAGGAGGACGGCAAGATCTCAGACAGGATGAGTCCACGCAACCCAAGCGGGACCCGCAGTGCCCTTTTGTCATGAACGTCATGAAGGAGGACCCACCTCCATGTTGAGCCCCATTCCAGAAGAAGAAAGTTGCCGCTGTGACAGTGAAATATGCCTCAGACTGTGAGAACCCTCCTCCTGGACAGAATTTGGGCAGTGATTCTCCTCAAGAGCACGGCAGAAGTTACTGTAGTGTGCCAGACACTCCACTAGTTTCTGGAGGTGAAAGCAATGGACACCTTTGTAACTGTAGAAACCTCGGACACCTGCATAGCTCCCCCTGATAGACTTTATCATATGAACACGTAGGGGCAGATTTACAACTTCTGATGCATCTCTGCAAATCAGCAGGGATGCGCCAGAACAGATGCGTCACATAATCCCCCCCTTGCTCCACCACGGATGCGTCGCATTTACAATGTGGCGCACCATGGTGCAAGGAGGGGAAGATGCGTGACGCATCTTGTGGCGTACAGACGGAGCAAACGCGACACAACTCCTGCAATGCACAGGGGCTGCCCATACTTAAAGTGGTGCATCACTTCTTACGCCTACTTCAAGCAGGCGTAAGGATTTGACGCAGTAGCATCGTAAAACTTACTCAGTTTTATGGGGCTTTCCTGCGAAGGAACACCCACCTTGCGACAGAACGCCCACATGAAACCTAACGCAGGTTTCATGTGGCGCAGGGCTTTACAACGTGGCGCATCTGCCTAGATGCGTCAGGTTGTAAATAAGTCGCAACATGGCACATGTTTTATGCCGTCGCTGCGTCACAAAAGAGACGCAACGGCTGCGTATAAGTGTCGCAAGGGGCTTGCAAATCTGCCCCTCAGAGTGAAGATGACATTCAGCACACCATAAAGGGAAACATCGGTTACATCGCGGTGTTTACACCACAATACCTTTACAACGCGGGTATTACAACGCAAGCCATTACAATGGCGCTTTAAGATGAGGAATAGTATGATTCACTATTCCAACCCCTTCCCTACTGTAATGTAGGCTGGAGTTGGAATAGTAAATCATACTATTCCTAAGTCCAGCGCCCTCCAGCGCAAGTCATTGTAACGACTTGCGTTGTAATGCCTGCGTTGTAAAGGTATCGCGATGTAAACACCGCAATGTAATGTCATATATTCCACCATAAATGCTATTTTTTGGGACAACTTGAAATCTTCTTATGACATTCTCCTGGTGGAGATCGATTGGCATCTCACATTTGTTGTTGCTTGTCCTCGAGGCGAGGATGTGTTTCTACTAGGCCTGGGCGGTAAATTCCGTTCCGCTCGCGGAATTTGGGTAATTTCCCGTTCCGCGGAGAACGCAAAATTGCCAAAAATTCCGCGATCTGCGGCTTTGTGGAATTTTTGCTTGTTTGCACTTTCAAAATGCGTGTTTGCGAGATATTTTTCCCCGAGCACGCAAACAGCGGTCGCAAACAGGAAAAAAGCATCGCAAACAGGCGGAACAAGCAATTCCGCGTGTTAGCGGAACTTTAGCATGCTCGCGGAGATTTTTTACTGTTTTGCGGACCTTTGCATAAATTCCGCCCACCCCTAGTTTATACCTTCCTTTTCGCAATACGTTCCTTATGAGACTAAGCATACCTAAGCTTCGGAGTGGGCTCTTGGTTTAGCACCTATCTTATACCTCAACCAGGCTAGATGGGATAAGATTTCTCCTTTACATATTGTTCCAATATGTTCTACTCTTCAACCACAGCCTTAATATTCAATTAAACGTGACGCTAAGGCGTCCGGTAAAGAGATTGTAACCCAATTAGAATAGCAGAGTGTAATTGAACCCGTGTCTCTGCAATGAATTATCCTCTTTTTCCTGTTTTGAAGCCTGACGGTTCTTATCACAGTTTTGGATTATAGACATTTGAATAGTCATACTCATATTTTTGCAGTGTAAAACACGTATAGCACAGCGTTCATCAATAATATCATGTGTAAGAAGTTTAAAACAACACTCGATATTTTGTATTTTGTTTCCAGTCATAACCTGGTTCCTGCGAACCAGTACTTGTCAGCATTCAGTGCCATCGGTTCCTAGAGGTGATACGCGAGACTGCCCATTGGGTATAAGAGAAGCACCGGGGTCTTTACGGCACATATTGTGTCCCTTTTGCATGATATTGATACTAACACTGACTCTTATGTCGATGACATATACCTGATGGACGATGAATTCAATCCCCATCTTGCAAGAGTTGATCGCATCATGATGCGATTCACTGCTCTGGGCTACACATTACATTTTGTGAAATCGCATATTGAGTTTTTGGCACCCCATTTCTTGGAGAAGTGAGCTAAATTGCAGTCTCCATCTACCCTTAAAAAAATTGCAGTCTTTGCTTGTTTTTTTTAATTTCGTCAGGACCTACATTCCTGATTATGCTCAACGTATCAAACCTCTTTATGCCTTTATACTCTCATACTTTTCTGCTTCCTCCTGGCTTCGGGTACATACCACTGTATTTCGCGTTTTACAGTCTGACTTGCTTCCTACACAGTACTTACAGATTAGATTGAATACTACCAATTTGGTCATCTGGATTTTGCCTGGTGTGATCGGTTTCATTTATGTTACCTTTAATGAGGGTGACACAGTCCAAATTCCATATAAATCACATCTGTATAATCCTGCAGAATTGCGTTTCTCTTCTACTGATAGAATTCTGACTGCTGTACAGATGGCCATTCTTAAAGAACAGGCTCTCGCTCAAGATAAACACATTTTTGTTGTTTCACTCGTGCCTGCCTTAGAGGCAGCAACGAAAGCTAGTGTTCCTACTTCTAAAGCTCTGCATTCTCACTGGATTCAATGGGCTACATCTTTGAAATCGACTGATGTCAATTTTGTTTTTGACCCTTCCTTGCAAACACAAGAATTATTTTAGTATGAACATGTTCACCCTCTACCTTTTCAAGTTCTTCCTCTTGATCAGTAAAAATGTAGCCTTTACCTTGATGGTTCGGGCCAACCAGCCATTGGTTCTAAGCAGACTTATTCTGCAGCTTGTGCTATTGTCATAGGTACAATGAAAGATGGAGATTTTAACTCTTCGTTGGTTCATACCCAGTCCTTAGGGGACTGCATGGCCAGCTGGCCGAATTGAGAGCTCTCATCCTCCGTTATTCCAGCTCTTCTGATATATTGATCAAGATAATTTTTCTTCTGACAGTTCTTCATTGTCTTCTGTTTTATCCCCACCACCAGCGCAGATTTGTATTTTCATCTCCTGGTTGAAAAGCACTTATCTGGTTCCACCTTAGGCGTGTGTCTGGATCGTGTTTTCCATGGTATTCCTGTTTGTGTGGATTGGATTTGTGACTATTTTTTTCCTTTTGATCAATGGCCACTACCTCCCAGAATGTTCTGCTGCAGAACTGGTCAACGGGGTGTTGGCCACACATTTCTCCTTGCATAAAATGAAAAGAGATCAGTCCCTTGTTATCATTTCAGCAGTCCCAGTCACTGATCGAATTGTATGGGATAAAGTACCATTCGATGTATTCGGTCCTATGGAGACCCTACAGATACCATATGCATTCTGTGTTTCTATGGGTGATTTGTTATAATATGTGGATTGCAATAAGATATTTGGGATGTCTATGTTGTAAATTCTATGTTTTCCAAATTGCAATATTACACTGTTTATGACACTGAAGATTTATATTTAAATTCTGCTAACCATGCCGATTTTTTCTTTTATCAGCATTATGGGCACCATTACATACATAGAGCTAATGTACAGAGTCCCCAGTTCAATTATACTCAATGGGAACATTGCCAAACTCCATTGCAGGGTAGTTCCAATACACAAAAGATGAAGTACACATTTCACCGGTTATGACCTTTTGGACCCTGTATCATATTATTTTAAATTGGTCCCCACACTTAAAAAAAAACATTTATTCTCATGCCTACCAAATTGCTCAATGTATCCCGCTTTATTAAAAACCTAAGCCTCAAAGAATATGATTATTGGAAAGGCAATTTTGACTTGAAATCGGTATGGGACAAGTCCAAGGTATGGCATCTCTATTTCATGGATGTCTGATACCTATGCAAATCATTTTTCTAAAGGACACAGTTCAACAGACTACTTGTTTGGGGTTAGCTAAGATTAAGGAATTGAATACTCCCACTATTCCCTTTTTATCCCTTTTTGATAATTTTCAGTCTTATACAAACTATACTGAAGATCCACTAAATAGAATGATAAGAAATGGTACATTTAATTCTTCGATGATAGTTCCAACTGGGTGGGCATTATGGCCAACAGACACAAATGTTTGTCATTCTTGCTTTATGAATACCATCTTGTTATGTTTCATATAGGTAGCCTAATATAGGCTCGAGTAATATCATACACCTTCACCTATATTACCTCCCTTACACTACAGAGTACCGGACCTTTTAGGATTGAACCTTTACCTAGTTCTAGTCCTGGGTGCAGAAGGAGGGTTTCTCCCTGAACAATAGTGTCCTATAACTTAATCAATATCCTCACCCAGTATGAATGAATATTCATAAGGGTTATTGGAACCAAGCTGGGGTTACACGACCTGCATAATATCTATGTACAAGGTTCATCCCATACATCATCCTCAAATCCAACAACGGCAAATACATGAGACAAGGGACAAAGAAACCCTAGATACTTTTTATATAAATACAGCACATCTTGATAGGGTTGGAGGATGGAACCGAGACTTCCAGGTCAACATACTGACCAGAGACGCTGAGGCTCCTGCATGCAGACGCTCTAGCTGACACTGGTCTGACACATCTCTTGCCGGGTGTCCAACTCGAGACCAGGACAGAGTGGCACACTCTCTCACTTCAGTTAATGGGTTGTGACCAAATCCTAGAGGGATTCTTGGCTTCACACCTACTCAAATGCTAGGTACACTTACGTACATCAAGATAGGCATCGTAGGAGTACGCACACTTTCATCCTGCATGTTATATTCATGTATTTATTCATACTTATTGCAAGATGGTAGAACTGTACTATCCTTTTATATTCACTGCACTGCTAATCATATATATCTGCTACTGTCTAATGGTTGTTGCAGCACATCTCTTTTACACTAGACGAACAACTGTACAATAAATTCCTATTGTAACATGCCCGACTGTTTCTTCTGTGTTACTCTCTGAGACTGAACAAGTGAGCACGAGTGACTGAGCGAAAGGTAGTACATTATTTCCACGATCCTGAGGGATCAGGGTTGTCATGTTCTAAGGTTGCCAGAAACTATTTGCTCCCAATCAAAGGAGACACTAGTGGCACTGTGAACTAGCTGATGCAAACATGCTAACATTCTTGGTGGGGGTGCTCTGAGTCAGTCTGCCACCAAACCCACAGTTTATGTTATCCGAATGAACAGGTCCTGTATGGGTAATATAGGAACTACACAACATGGTGCCACCAACGTTGGTTGGGTACTTATTTTACAGTAGAATCTGAGTAGTTCAGTCATGCTATTCTCAGAGACCTCTACTCACAAAAACCAGAGACTTCTGAAGTGGGTGGGCACAAACTCCACCGCAGCTGAGTAGGCGAAAAATACTATTTATTGGCTGTTGGTTAATCAAGCTTGAAGTACAATGTGTTCCTAAAATTGTGCAATAAAACCTTATCTTAGTTCCCTTGACCAAACTTCTTTACAAAACGACTGAGGGTGAAAATAAATCAGTAGTGAATCTGCACCTCTCAGCAGGAGAAGATACAAACGCAATTCCAATTGTGGAAAAATTCAGACATACAATCACCCAGAAACTATTAGAAAATGGTTTATCATCTAAGGGTGGCTTAGTAGCTTTCGTGATTGAGGCACACAAATTGAACAAAACAGAGGAATTTTATTCTTGGGTTACATTCTCAGCAGCAGATGCGAGAACACACACATTTCACTCTTACACAGCGGGAGATGCACCAGTGGAATACGGTCCGTTCGAGGACATAGCGGTTCCCCTCACATACCAGGAACATTTATACTGGTTTAAAGGTGCTCTACCCCACCTAAGAAGTAGAGTAAGATTAGGCCCGCTCGGAGGAGAGGGGGCAACATGTCCGATACTAGCGGCCTACACACCACATCCTGACATTGAAACAATGCCACAGGCAGACTTACTCATACAACACAATGATTTATTGAAATTTTACAGAAACCTGCCGCAATTTATCATGAGGAATTTCACAGTCCAAACAGCAACAGTTGCAACAAATGGAACTCAAACATAGCACACGGTTATGGGCAAAATACCCACAAAACGTGAACAAAAGCCATTCTGGGTAGCTCAGAAAATAACTCAGCTCGAGGCAGAATTCCTGAATACTACCCCGTATGAAAAGCACAGAATGCTAACAATCTGCTTGCCCATGGAGATAAAACCACAAGTAGAAGATTGTACCACTTGTGGTACAGTTTTTGCTGCCCTGTATACCAGGTCTCATGGTATTCCTTCATTAACGGTGATAAAGGATGTATTAAGACAAATACAGAACGAGTACGGAGGAGAACATGCTCTGAACTTAGGGATGAAGGGGCATATCAACAACAACCGGCGATAATTATCGCTCAGCGCTCTTAGCGTGAGGATAATTATCGCCGGCTAGCGTGAATTTTTATCGCTGAGATAGCGTGCTATTAGCAACGCTTATCTCAATAGCGATAAAAATCTACACGCTAACAGGCTAACGTGAGATTATCGCTGGAAACCCAGCGATAATCTCACGTTACCTTATTGATAGGGACAGGCAAACTTAGCCATGATATCCTCCTTCCATAGGATATCATGGCTAAGTCTGAAAATTAGCAGACGTAAAAAAGCAGCGTTAACCGCGGTTAGCGCTGCTTTTTTTGTCTCTAACAGGGTTAGCGACATTCTTGATAATAGGAGAAATGTCGCTTAGCGACATTTCTCCTATTATTTTACTCTGGAACGCCCCCTTTGCATCTCATTAGAGATGCAAGGGGAAGCGTAGAGTAAAAGGGTGCTAACATGCAAATTTGCGTGTTAGCACCCTGTTTTAAAGCCAAAAAAGCAGAGATAAAGCCCTTGTTGATATACCCCGAAGTTACTAAATAACTATGACCAGGTATCAGCCATAATACTAGATAATATTTAGGGCTCCCAGTTTTCCGTTTAAATGGATTAATACACATAAATACAGGCGGAAAACATTTTTCCCTTTGTCTGTATTTATAAATAGACATGGAAAAATACTGACAAACCAGCGATGTGTCAATCCGTGTCTGAGGTTCACAGAGGCTGCAGGAAGAAATATGAAACCGTTGCCAGATTCTCCTGCACACTATTCGTCCATCTAAATCACCCTAAGCACTCCCCTACTGAGTGAGACTGATTTGTTTCCAGGGAGCCTCTACCACCCTGAAAGCAGCAGGCCAGGAGCACTTATCAGCTTTATTTAATGCATACTCTCGGGTGTTTAGGGTGCAATTAGCTGGCTCTTTCTCTGGACTCGGTGCCTGTGTGGATCGCTAGAAAGGAAAAGTTGGGAGCACCATGGGTAAGTGGGGAGGGGACCCCAGGACACTCTAAAATCACAGCATGGGCATTGGCCAGCACAGTGTCTGGCATAGTGATGTCACAGCCAAGTAAAGGACACTAAGGAAACTTTCAACCTGGACAATTCGCAAAGTCGAGTGCAGGGGACACGGAGCGATACCAGGAGGGCAAAGGTCATTATTATATCACCTCAAGTGACTGTGCCAACATTCATAAGGCAGGGTGCTGTCCCGACCCACTCAAAAATTGTTTAAGCAGTAGGGTTTAACTGCAACACCTCTCTAGCATCACCACAAAAAAATCCCCTCTGGCTTCGAGTCCTACACAGTGTCGTTCCTCCACTGGAGTTCTTAATAACTTCAAACTGTTACCAATAAGGGACAGCTTAAGGGCATAGGCAAGTAGGGTTCTCTCATTTGGTTAAGCCCCTCAAACTGGGCCTTCAACGGCAGCACTTTTATTTATCTTGAAGTGAGTAACCAGGCCCAAATCTCGGCGTCTGCTCACCCTCCTGTGATCCTGGGCAAATAACTTGATTTACCGGTGCCTGTAGAAATTAGAGAGATCTTGTGTAATCAAACTGGCACTCATGTCACTCATGTCAAGCGCTTCAATGCCTCTGGTGCACACTATACAAAACAGGCAAAAATGCACAATGATGTAAAACAAATACATTATTTTCTTTGAGAAAAAAACCCTCCCCAAGCAAAGCAAAAGGTAACCATTCAAGATGAACATGATAAACATGAAGAAATGGGAGGAATTAAAGTACAATTTGAGTCTTGGTGTTTACTTACCCATCCCGTGATTCTGGGCAAATCACTTAAAGTGATATGCCGGCTCATGTAACGGGAACAAGCAGCAAGAGGCCACTTGCACGCTGTTCCCTGGACTACTTTTGCTATGAAGTGAAGGGTGTTAACATTTGATTATATATATATATATATATATATATATATATATATATATATATATATATATATATATATATATATATATATATATATATATATATATATATATATATTCACTGAAAAAACCATAGGTTTCACACATGTTATAGTTAGCTGGACATTTTACTGATAAAAAAACAATGAAATTCCCCCGTTATAGTTACTGTAGGCAACTATAACTCACGCGACCGTAATCCTCTGCTGATGCTAATACTGTATTTAGACACTTATTTGCCCATGTCTTCTTCCATTAAATTTTAGCTATACATATATTACAAATATTTTTTTTTCATAAAGACACATATGCCATCAGCAGAGGATTACGGTCGCGTGAGTTATAGTTGCCTACAGTAACTATAACAGGGTCCTAACTATAACTATCTACTGGTGACCGCCAGTAGATAATATATATATATATATATATAGGAAGTTATAGTTAGGACCTATTTTCCATAGGAAATCCGCAACATTCTATTCCCAATTAGTCTGATTAGTCTGGCGCCGGTTGACGAATCTTCACGAAATTTTCCAAACTTTTGGCCAGCTCCGGTCCGCTCCTATCCTGAAAGTTTCGTGGTGATTCGTCAAGCGGGGGCTGAGAAAAAAAGGGGGTCCCAAAACGCGTTTTCCCCAATTTCCCATACGACCTGTTGACGCAGCCACAGCCCGAACTGCTGAACGGAATTACACCAAATTGGGCAAAGAGGTAGTCCTCAGTTCAGACTCGTGCCTTTTGCATAAATGGTGTAGATCCGTTCAGTAGTTCCTGAGAAAATGAGAGTAAAAAAGATAGATATATCTATGGCCTCGGAGGATCCGCGCACCCTATGCGCACCCTAAGCGCACCCTCTGCGAACCGACCGCGCACCCTCCCGATCACGCTCTGAATGCTAATTGGCTGTCAAGTGTCTGTCTGCATTCTAAACCAGGAACTGTTGGCAGCCATTTTGTGCTTCAGTAGAAGCGAGGTTGATTAAGTAAGGGAAATAAGTGTGTGAAAGATGTAAAGGGGGCAGGTTAGAAATACTTTGACCCTCTAGTGTTGCTTAGGTGGTCCCAGAAGGAACCCCTGGGGCCCCCCTTTTTTTTTTTTACGGCGAAATGCACACAGGGTGCGCAGATCTGGCCGGAAAAACAAAAACGAAGCACGGGCTTCCGCGCTTCGTTAATAATTAGCCCCCGGGTGGGCAAAATCCCGGGGGCAAAATCTTTATAAATTAATAGGGGAGGGGGGCTGTGTGGCCCCCCTCGGGGGCCCTGGGGACCGCCACCCCCCAGGGCCGGCTCCTACAGTGTCCTGGGGTGCCCACCCCTAGGACACTGTCGTTTGCTATGAGAGGGCGGGAGTCTCCCGCACTCCCATAGCACACCTCGCAGGATTTTGAAAGAGAGAGCAGGGAAACCTGCACTCTCTTTCAAAATCCAAACGATATTGCTTTTCCACACAGGGAGCTGCATGTCAGCAGCTCCCCATGTGGAAAAGCAATGCCGGCTCCCGAAGGACGCGGGGAGCCGGCTGGGACCGTGGGGGCGTTGGGGCTCCCCCCACGGTCTCCAACGTTTTTTAATAAGCCCCGGGGGATGGGGTCCCCGGGGATAATAAAAATTAGTGATAGGGGCTATTTTTATTTTACGGTAAAATCGCGCATCCAAACGCGTTGGGTGCACGATATCTCTTGCGTTGTGTGCGCAGTTCCTAACGCGTTGGGTGCATGGATCCAAGGAAAAAAAACTGAAATTTTTGGGAGATAAACATCAAGCTTAAGTGTTTTGTTCTTGAGTGGCTCTAAAAAGAGCCGTTGTATTCATTGAGAGTTTTTGGTAGTTATAAGTATGTACCTATACAGAGTCTAAAGTTGTTGAGGAAGAGTAAAGTGTACTCCATCTCTCCTATACATCTCTTGCATATGAAAGCGCAGATTATTATTGTAAATGGACCCCATTCTATAGTCTCAGAGAAAAGCAGAAACAGATTTATTCACATGTTTCCTAGCTGTCTCAATTTGTGGACAAAAATGATTGGACCAGTTCCATTTCTGCCTTTGGCATATGTTAGAATACACAAAGGCAGTTTTGGGAAAAAGTGAAATCAATTCTGCCAAGGTGTCCTTCATAAGCATTTCCAGACATACCCCAGTCAAAGTGCCTAGGTCATTGCCACCAAGGTGCACTATTATGAGGTCAGGGTGTTGGAAATGCATAAAGGATTTTACCAATGGCATCAATTGGTGCCACTTTAACCCTCTCTGTCCAATCCATGTAATGTCTACATTTGGCAAACCTAGGTCTTTGTGAATGCCTTTGTTTTCTGCATACCTTTGGCTCCATAAAATATAGCTGTGTCCCACAATCCACACTCTAAGCATCTTGAAGGGAGGTCTGGATGCACTCAGATGGATTCTGTAAATGAAATGGCAGTTAGAAAAGTAAGATTTTTCTAAAATGGTGTCTAAGATGCAGTTTTGAAAAAAGACAAGAAATCATTGGTTGTTTGACAACCTTCTACACTGAAAGGTAGGGTGCATGTTTCTGTTTTTTAAACGCATGATTCTTATTGGTTAACAAAAACTGATTGAAAGAAACATTATATATGATAAGCTGATATGTTGAAAAGTCAAGCCCACTTGCTGTTTTGATTAGCAACATTGTGTGCTGAACTTGTGACCTGTGTGCTCAGTTCAGTGTTCCATGACCTGTTTCTATGGTAACAGGCAGAAGGCAGATTGGGGGTAGGGTTCAAATTTATTTCATTTGGAAAGGGTTGGAATGTTTAACCAATAGAAATGTGTGTTAGCTTTTGAATTTATGTGGGAAGGAATGTGATTTGATGTTTACATGTATATGTGTGGAAAATGAGAGGGAAACTTTGCCATTCTTTGGTTTTGCTGACAGGTGCACAGTGCAGAGATTATGTATAAGAAAATCTGGTGTGTGACTGATGTACTTCTTAATCTACAAAACAACTTGAAAGGTGAGTTATTTAATTGTGAGGGGATGTATGTGGTCTATTTTGATTTTAATCAGACTAATGTATTTCTCCTGCTAAAGTGCAGGGAGTACTTTTTTTGTCTACAATCTTATTGACAGTGTGTGTGCATGTAGAAATCATTCTGTGATAAGCATTTGTGTTTTTCATGTGTTTGCAGACAGATATGGTAAAAGAAGGCAAAATCAGTATAAGGAATTACGCAAAAAAATATTTTACAAGAGAGTAGTACATAATTTGCTGAAAGATGTGAAGAAATATAAAAAGAGAGCTCTATTTTATAAAAAGAAGAAGCATATTGAAAACATTTTTGAAAAGGCTTTTGAAGTAAAAAGGAAACTATTCATTTTAGTATTAAACAGAATTCGATCACTAGAAAAACCAATCCATTTAATGAAGGCCAAAAGAAGGAGGAAAAGGGTAATTAATAGAAAAAAATGTGTGATGTTTTTTGGGGAGAATGGAAACACAGTTCCAGTTCAGAGCCTTTCTTTAATCAAGAGAGTTATTTACAGAGCAAATAATTATTGTATGCAGTTGACACCAGTGGTAGAGGTTATGAGGTTAGAGATGGTTGTCCAATTGAGAAAGAGAAAATAGTTGAACGAAATGCAGAAGAAGTGATAGCTGATGAAGTTCTAGGGAGACATCCTAAACACCCTGTGTACACTTGGGATTGCAGTAGTATTTGTAGTGTACAACAGGAATCTATTGATAAATTATGTAGTTTTTTATGAGCATAAAGTAAAAAAAGTGTTAAACAAAAGATTAAGGTGTTGCAAGGACTAGACCCTTGCAGAGTGAGAAAAAATACTGGTTTGCAAGGTCATTCTCTGGCTTATCTTTCTAGGAAAGTTTGTCAAAGTGTTTTTCACCATTTCAGGATGCTGGCAGTACATCATACTCAAATGCGGAAGTTAGTGAGAAGATTGTATTATGCAAAAAGTCCAGCACTAAAGTTAAATGAGTTGAACAATGCTCTTTTGCGTGGGTCAGTATCAGATGTGAAGAAGGTTTGTGATGATATTGAGTTTTGTTACTTTGGTCCTCAGCAAGAGAGTGCAGAAATTGACATATTAGTAGAACAAAATGTTGAAGACAATGTAGAACCCATAATTACAAAAACTTTTGAGGATGAAATCACAAAGTTTAAGGTAATTTCAGGTGAAAGACCAAATGTTTCCTGTATTTGTTGTCGGCGAAGTCACTATAAAAATCAGACAAGGGGTGTCAATCTGTATTTAAAAAGTGAAATAGAAGATAATGATAAGTGGATGGAATATGCAACTTATTTGTTGGTAGAGGATTGTTTTGATTTGGGATCTGACCAGCGTATTTGCAAATATTGTTATAACAAATTAGATGAGAATAAAATGCCTGCTAGAGCTGTTCATAATAATCTAGAGTTGGTTGCTATTCCTCCAGAGCTGATAGATTTAAATACATATGAGTCTATTCTCATTCAATGTGTTCACCCATTTCAGGCTATTGTTCGTATGGAGCCTAAAACAGGTAAATTACCTCCATCAGAGTTGCAAAGAGGATTGAAAGGAAGAGTTGTGTATTTACCGTTAGATTTAAGGAAAAATATTGAAACTATTGGTGTAGACCATGCAGAAAATGAGCCACTAGTCATTCTAGTTAATGGTGTTCCTACTAAGAATAAGAAAATCTGGCAAGCGTTAGTGGATGTTAGAAAAGTGCAAAAGGCATCATTGTATCTGTTAAAAAATAATGAGTACTATAGAAATGTGTTTGTAGGAGAAGAAGAAATAGATTTAGCAGAAGATATTGAAACAGTAAGTGGACAAATTGAAAAAGTGGACATGTCCAGATGTGAAGAAATCTATGAACATTACAGTGTACATCCACTTCATTCAAAAGAGGTGATGGGGAATACAATTGAGTTGTTTCAAATGAAAAAAGCAACAGGAAGTCCCATGAGTGTATGGGAAGAGAGCTTGGAAGCTCGTTGTTTCCCGCAGTTTGTTTCCAACAGGAAAAGGTGGACGATATGATGAACGTCCTGTGCAGATTACTGCATCTGACTATCGGACAACAAGATTATATGCAGAAGATCCAAGATTTCGACAATGTATTCCTTATATGTTTCATCTTCTGTTTGAAAGTGACTTGTCTGGACTTTCATATGCATTAAATCACATTTTAAAAACTGGAATGCATCTTCAAAATGTAACTGCAAAGGATTTTATGGATAAAGTGCATCAGAGAGATGATCATTTAGAATCTCAGTTGATTAATCTGATGGTATGTCAGCGTGGGACTAATGAATATTGTTACCGTCGTCATGGAGAACTGAAATGTATGCTATGGAACTTGGGAACTCCTACATGGTTTGTTACACTAAGCTGTGCTGAGTATGCTTGGGACGATTTACTTGAATTTCTTCGAGAGGCAAATTCCAATATAATAAATATTGAATACAAGACACCTGGAGAATTGTGCTCCTTGGATCCTGTTAATGTATGCAGATATTTCAATCATAGATTTGAAGCTATGATGTCTCTCATCTGCAATAAAAAGAATCCTCCTCTTGGAGAAGTTGTGGATTTCTTTTGGAGAAAGGAGTATCAAGCAAGAGGTACTCCTCATATACACATGTTGTTATGGATCAAGGACGCCCCCAAATTTGGAACAGATTCAGATGAAACTGTTTTGTCTTTCATTGAAGATTATGCCACATGTGCTGTACCCAATAGCAGAGAATATAAAAACTTAAAACAAGCATTACGATTCCAAAGCCATAGGTGTGGAAAATACTGTTGACGAAAGTACAAGTCAAAGGATAAGTTCTATACCAAATGTCGTTTTGGATTTCCACGTCCAGTATTATCCAAAGGAAGAGTGAACAGTTTTATGTCAGCTATGCGACATACCATCACAAGAAAGTCTCCGAAAAATACCTACAACTTAAGAAGAAGCGAAGAATCGAAATACATAAATGACTACAATCCAGTTATTTTATCCATGTGGAACGCTAACATGGATATTCAGTATGTTGCGGACAATTTCATTGCTGTTGCTCGATATGTAACGTCCTACATTAGTAAATCAGAAAAGACTGAATTGAAAGAAATGTGGGAAGAGATTTCTAATGAGAAGGTCTAAGTAAGAAATTATACAGTTTCAGTTTGAAGATGTTATCGCATCGTGAAATTGGAGCATATGAATGTTCAGATCGGTTATCATCTGCAAGTCTATATTCCAAAAGTAGACAATCATTTGGGTGAGTCTAGGTCTTGCAGGAATGCGAAATCGGGTACTGAAATTTGTTCAAGAAATTGAATATTTAGCAGAAAAAGAACCAGAAAGTACCGATATTTTGAAAACGAATATGTTGGACACATATTACCCAAATAGAAGTCATCGTCTTGAGAACATGTGTCTCTATGAAGTGCTGCAAAATCACACTTTTAAACAGAATACTACAGAGAACATCAATGATGGAAAATATGCAGTGATTGATTCTGAAGGATGTCTGGTGAAACAAAGGAAAGGAAATTTAATTAATCACAGGAAACCGAGTTGCGACACTGCTGACAAAAGGGAATTTTGCTATTTAGCCCTTTTGCGAATGTTCAAACCGTGGCGTTCAGAATTGGAATTACTTGGAGATTTTCAGAGCTATGAGGATTCATTTAATGCTGGTAAAGATAGCATACAATGCAATGTTTTTGCAAATTATTTGAAAATGTTGAATGATGAAATTTATGAAGAAGCTACAATTGCAGCTGAGATTGACAGTTCTCAAAACAGTCAAAGTTCTGCTGCACTGAGTCAAGATCTACTGGGACAACCAATTGTTGAAAATGAAGCAGCGACTGTCATGAATGAGGTGGAAACAGCAATGTATCAAGCTCAAGAAGATGTAATAGGTTGGAAACTTGGAAGAACAACTAAATGTTGAACAGAAACAAATATATCAACAAGTGAAAGAGCACATTGACCATGGATTACTTCATGAAAAGAAAGGGTGCTTATGTACATCATTTCAACCTATCCAAATGTATGTGAGTGGTCAAGCTGGAACAGGAAAAAGTTTCTTAATTAAAGTAATTACAAGTTATCTGCAGAAAACAACTGAGTCGCATTTGTCTTGTGTTGTCACTGCTCCAACTGGGTTGGCAGCACATAACATTAAAGGAATTACTTTACATTATTTACTAATGCTAACAGTAGAGCATGAGAACACATTGGAATACCACAAGCTATCTGGAGAAGCTTGTTGTGAAGTTTCAAGAGTCCTGAAGAAAATGAAACTTCTCATTATTGATGAGGTGAGCATGGTCTCAAACTTGATGCTTGCCTTTGTGCATTTAAGAATGCAGCAAATTCTTAAAACAGAGTATGAGGTGTTATTTGGAGGAAAACACGTCATAGTTTTTGGAGATCTACTGCAACTGACTCCGGTAAAAGGACAACCGGTATTTAAAACACGTGCACATGATGATACCAGAAAGTCTCTTGGTAGTGTTGGTAATGTGAACATTTGGACTTATTTTGAATACAAAGAACTGACAACAAATATGTGACAGGCAAATGATGCTGAATATGGAAGTATTCTTCAAGATATAAGAATTGGAATTCTTACAAAACATGGCAAACAAGCTTTGGAGAGCCGATTACTTTGCAATGTGTTTCCAAATGAAAATGTAGTTCCTGCAAAACTGTACATAAAAATTGCAGAAAATAAATCAGTGATCTGCTTAATGCCAACACTGCGCGAGTGTTCCATATTCAACGAAGAACTATTGAAACTGGAAAATGAAGAAATTATAAAAATGGAAGCCATCTATAAAATAGAGCATGAAGGAATCACTATTATTTTGACAGGAAAGTTGAAAACAAAACTGGATTCTTTAGGAAAAAAAATATCTAAAACAGCTGGTTTAGAAAAGACACTATATCCTTGTGTAAACTGTAGGGTAATTTTAAGGCGTAATTTGGATGTAGAAAAAGGTTTAGGTAATGGCGCAATGGGTAAAGTGGTGGATTTTGTTAATTATCAGAAAAAAGAAGGAATTTAATTTTTAAAAATTACATTTGATCAGATTGAAGAAGTTAAAGAAATTGGTCGTTGTCCAGTTCGTTTTTTGCTTGTTAAAGATTTAAATGTCCGTAGGAAACAATTTCCATTTTCTCTGGCATATGCAGTGACTATTCATAAATCTCAAGGATTTAGTGTAGACAGTGCATTGTGAACAGTGGATCTACTGTATTTAAAGAGGGTATGGCATATGTTGCTTTGTCGCGCGTCAGAACATTATCTGGTTTGTTTTTGATGGATTTTGATGAGAAAAAGGTTACTGCAGATGCAAACTGTGTAAAAGAGTATAATAGGTTAGGAAGGGTGTATGCTCCAAATTTAGGTCAATATCCTGTATTTGAAAAGCGTGTGGCCGGTCGAAAAAGAAGTTTGAGAATATCTGTTCTGAAGGTGTCGAGAAGGGAAAAGAACAAGATAATGTTGTGATTGCAAGTAAAAAGAAATCGGACACTGTTGAAGAGATTGTTGGTTATCAGTTTGAGAATAGTTCAGGTGTCAACTGCTTTGCTAATGTAGTGGTCAGTGTTGTTTTTTATCTTGAAGGTTTGCAAGAACAAATTATGCAGAATCGGCAAAAAAGATTTTGTTCTCTGTTGCATTCTGTTTATGAAAAATTGACAACAGATACAAGTAAAATGCAATCTGTTTCAGATGTTCGTAATCTTTTGGATGTGTGTTCTGGTTCTACACAATTTAAACAAAATATCCAACAAGATGCTCAGGAATTTTTAATGTATATGCTTACAATTTTTTAAAATGAAGGTGTAGAAATAGAAAATATTTTTGGTCTTTCTTACAAATGGGAACATCATTGTGAAAATCGCATGTATACATGTACCACTAATGTAGACACTGAAAGATTTCTGTATTTAACATTACCAGACTGTAAATCAGTGTCTTTCAATAAATTAGTTAAATGTGCAAATCAAAACATGGAGTGTAGCCAATGTAAATCAGAAATGTTATCCACATTATTTTTAACAAAATATGGACAATACATAATTTTAATGATGCAACGTTGTACAGCTGATGGAAGAAAATTGGATACTTTAATAAAGCAATTTGTAGCAACACAACTATCAATATCAGGAAGGACTTTTGTAGCAATAGCAATAATTTTCCATGATGGTCCTTCCAACCCATCTGGACATTACACTGCCTATCTAAAATGTGACAAAGGCTGGACATTTTGTAATGATTCCCAGTTGGTTTTCAAACAATGTTTGCCTAGGGAATTACCAAATTCCTACCTAATATTTTTAAAGTCAAAGTTTTAGGAAGATAATTCACTCTCTGAGGAATTTATAATTATAATTTAATAGGACTACCATTGGACAATTTACATAAAAAGGAGTGCAAAAATGCCATTTGGCCTCAAGGAAAGGTATATGTTTGAATTATGGACTTTTTTGTGCTCATTGACTCGGTGAATATTTTAAAGCGACAACATTTACAGTTTTTATAAGTTAAAGTTATAAAATTTTGTTAGCCATAAGCATTTCATATATGTGTGATTTGTATTTTCTGGTATTTTACTGAGAATAGCATGTTGGGGTTTTTTAAACAATCTTTTTGATTGTTTTGTTTTTTGCCCGCTGTTAAGTGATGAGTACGATTGAAATCACTATTTCTAGTGAAATTCAATATATTCTGAGAACAGCAAAAAGGCAAACAAATTACTTTGTTGAAATTATGCTGTGTTGTAAAAAAATTATTTTTACATGTTATAACTATTTTTTCTTTTCTTTCACAGATCCTAATTCTAAAATAAGCAATTTACATCAATTTACATTGCAAAAAAAATGTATACCATTTTTAATTTCTATTACTGTGAAGGTAAGTTTAACTAAGTATTAATATGCAGAATGGGCCGATCTGCAAGAATCTACAAAGATTAAACAATTTTTTAAAAACACTCTGTTTATACCTATGTAGTTTTGAAATCTCTCTGTTATCGGATATCATGTGACCTCCAAAAAAACAGATTTGAGTGGTTCATAATTTTTCCCATTGTACCTATTGAAGGACCACAATCATTTCAATCACTCTTCTTTGAGCATCTTTGCAGACAAAACTCTGTTGCTTACCTTCTATCATTCGGAAGCAATTTTAAAACAGAAATATGTCACTTTTTGTAACATAGTTATTGCACAAGACACTCTTTCATATTTACAAAGAGAGGAAAAGGCACTCTGTGTACTTTTTCTACCCCATGTAAATACAACCTCATCATACACACCACTTTGCGTTGAAAGGGTGTTCTATAAGTGTTGCTGTGCATGATTGCACTTAATACTCATAGAACAAGACACATCTCCAGATTTATCAGAAATCATAAATCTCGATATGTGTGTGAATGCTGCACCATTCTCCAATTGGTGTACGAAAGCACAACAAGGAGAATTGTTTTCATTTCTCCTCATTTTTAAATCTTCAATGCATGCTAAAATGTTCAGCATACATTGAAGGAGAAAAATGCGTCTACTGATTGTTTTTGTGCAGGAAGGTGTGTCTTTCTGCACAAAAACAAACAGCACATGACACAGATATCCTTGCACTATGGTGCAAGGGTGCCTGTGTCACCACATGGCTGCAATTTAAGCAGCCGTGCAGAGAGAAGCATAGATTTGCAACATATTTATGTACATATGTTGCATCCCTGTGCTTCATAAGTACTACAGCAGACTGCAGTTAAAGACGTTACTGTGTGATGCTGCAGCACTTCCTCATAGTTCTGCACTTATACATTCACCATATGCTTTTAATGCATTCATTCATTCAATTACATACTACACATACATTCATCTAAACTTTCACACACCGACAAACAAATATAGCTCTTTTTTAAACCAGTAAAGTTAGTTCTTAGAAGAACTTTTTTTTTCTTCTTTTTTCTTTTATATTTTTTTTGTTTGTTTGAACAATTTTTAATTTTTTGGGGTTTTTCTTGAAAAAAAAGGAAAAAACAGAACTGGAGGAACAAAGCAATGAACTTCAGGGGAAAAACCCCCAAAACCTAGCAATGGTGACTCTCTTGCTTGCGGCAGATTGGATCGATTGACTGCTCCCCATAGCATAAAACAGCATTGATTTTATGCAGAGCACTTTCAGGTATTGTAACTGTGGACGGATGTCCAAATTTTGTACGGATGGATCCACCCTTGAAGTGCTTGGCTGCGATGGATTTGAAGGAGCAGGAACAACTCTCATTCTGCGGCATTCCTCCCGAGCAAGGTTTACCAGATGAAGGGTCCTCAGATGCTTCATCATGCTGGCAGTTCCGCAGGAATATTTTTTGTTTGGATCCCCACGGGACAGCACTCTCTGGCAGATCTTGCAGGTCACCAAGGTGGCATTGGTTTTTTGTTTGCCCCTCAGGATAGGTGAAAAATTTCCACACCACAGATGAAAAATGTGGTGGGTGTGGTGGCTCTTCCAGAAAATCATCCTCAGATGCATGAGGAGATCCTGGAGATGCCTGCTGCCCTGAAGCCATTGTTTGTAGAAAAAAAGTTTGAGCTAAGTGAAAACTTACTCAAAAAAGCTTCTTCTCTGAAAAGAGATGCTCCTCCAAAGAAGGTCAAGGAAGAATGATTGAAATGGGTGGGGTCTTTCAATAGTTAGAACAGGAAGTGTAATGAACCAATCAAATCTCTTTTTTTCAGGTCACATGGGATCCGCGCACCGTGCACTTACGCAGCACGCACCCAGCGCGCATCCGCAAAATTTAATTTAAAAGGAATATAGGATTAGATGTAAAAATGTATTACATTTATCAGTAGTTTAGAGTTTGTCTTCAAATAATATTCACATGAAATACATATATATATATGTTTTTTTAAATGTATAATATTTCGCGGGATTCGCGCACCCACCCCTTCATACACGCACATGACGCATCGCGGAAGCGCGCAAGCGTCGCATAACGTGCATCGTACGTATCGCGTATAGGCTTGAAGTGGCTTACCGGTCGCATTGCAATCGTGCACCAAACACGTACCCAACGCATACTGTACGCGTAGGGATCGAGAACGGTGCGCATAGTGTGTGCGGATCCAAAAAAATGGGGGGAAAAAATGAAAAATAAAGTTTTGAAAATATAGTTTAAACAAATATTTTTAGAAAATTAACAATTTTTTTTTAAAAAGCAATAAAAACAAATAATATTTTTTTAATTTTTGAAAGAATTAATTGAAAAAATAAGTTAAAAAATGGTGATAAAAAAGTATTTAAAAAAACATAATTAAAGGAATTGACACACTGAAATAGAAAAATTTAGAAATCCAATGAAAATCATTAAACATCATAGCTTTAGAGATAAATTATAGATAGGAATTAGCATTTAAAAAACCTTAGAAATTCACTGAAAAAAACATAGGTTTCAGGGGCGTTATAGGTAGCTGGACATTTCCCTCGTACAAAACCCTAGAAATTCCCTTGTTATAGTTAGTTGAGCTAACTATAACTCGCGCCACCGCAATGCACCGCTGATGACGTCACATACTACATCACTTATGACATGGTCAGTGACATCACTGATGACATCACTGATGACATCTCAAATGACATCATTGATGACATCACTGATGACATCATCCATGTGCTAAATTAGTGCATCTTCTCACACCCTAATATAACCTTTGACACATCGACTCAAAATTTCAGACGGCCATTTTGAAAACCATAGATACTCCAATACCAATAACTACATACCCAGTCATTGACTCTTAGGTCTACATACACCTCCACTCACTCACCTGTACAGTCACTCATACTTACAGTCACTCAGTGCAGGACTATCATATGCATTTATACACCTATATAGACACGCACACACTGATAATCATCCATTGAGGTACTGACACACCTAGTCAGCCATGCAAATAATTAATCACAGTCCAATTTACTCACCTATACAGTTATACACACACAACTTCACTTACTCATAAAAATACTACCACATTCTTACGCTCTTATACAATTACTGATACAAGCACACACTCATACATACACTTACTCTCACAATCACACTCTCACATATAGCCAGTTATATACTCTTACACACATATATACTGCCTTTCACATATGTAGTTACTGTCACATGTACCACTGAGATATACATCCAATCACTAACACAACCATACACACACTCACCCACCCATGCAGTCCATCGCAGATGCACTCTTAAAACCATGCACCCATAGAATCACCCACTCACACATCTATGCACAGAGTCATACACACCCTACCCACACAAACACTCAGGCACCCATACAGATACTCAGACAACCAATCAATAACCCATATAGACACTCATATAGCTACTCACAAAACCATGCAGCCACTTATACACCAACAGATAGACAGATACAGACATTCACACAGTTTAGTCACTAGTCTGCAGCAAGATACGTTTAATGACTCACTTATAGAGTCAGTCATGCACCTACTAAATCATCCATTCACACACTTATACACCCACTCATTCTTCCATAGGCCTTTCACTATATATATTAAACATATTTACATTTTACAGAAACACAGACTCACTGGATGACGTCATCAGTGATGTCATTTGAGATGTCATCAGTGATGTCACTGACCATGTCATGAGTGATGTAATATGTGACGTCATCAGCAGTGCATTGCGGGGGCGCGAGTTATAGTTAGCTGAACTAACTATAACGGGGGAATTTCTAGGGTTTTGTACGAGGGAAATGTCCAGCTAACTATAACACCCCTGAAACCTGTGTTTTTTTCAGTGAATATATATATATATGTATATATATATATTATATATATATATATATATATATATATATATATATATATATATATATATATATATATATATATATATGTATAGTTCCACAAGTTGCCCCTAGAGCAAGGATGCACTCGAACAGCAGCTTGCTTGTGAAAGCCTTTATTTCAACAAAAACTGCAACCTGCATTCCAATTTAAGTTCCAGCCTGATGCATTTCAGAGCTCCTTGCTCCTTTCTCAAAGGCTCAACACTGAGTTTCACAAGCTGACACACCAGCCGTGGAGGATTGCACCACCCTGACATTTAAGGGGGCCACGAGGTTGGAATCATGCCAGGACCTTAAAGTGGAACAGCAGCATTTTAAATTGAAAAACGAACTTGCACTCTGAGGCCCATTGAAGGGCTGAAAATCTGCAACAACCTGAGAGACACAGCACCCATTTGGGCAGGTATTTTTTGGCACGCACTACAGATCCCAGAAGGCAATGCTCATTAGAGGGCGTGGAATTAATTATTCAAAGGTGTGTCAGCTTGTGAAACTCAGTGTTGAGCCTTTGAGAAAGGAGCAAGGAGCTCTGAAATGCATCAGGCTGGAACTTTCATTGGAATGCAGGTTGCAGTTTTTGTTGAAATAAAGGCTTTCACAAGCAAGCTGCTGTTCGAGTGCATCCTTGCTCTAGGGGCAACTTGTGGAACTGTGTTTATCTCGGCAGCCCAGCCGTGGAGGATTGCACCACCCTGACATTTAAGGGGGCCACGAGGTTGGAATCATGCCAGGACCTTAAAGTGGAACAGTAGCATTTTCAATTGAAAAACGAACTTGCACTCTGAGGCCCATTGGAGGGCTGAAAATCTGCAACAACCTGAGAGACACAGCACCCATTTGGGCAGGTATTTTTTGGCACACACTACAGATCCCAGAAGGCAATGCTCATTAGAGGGCGTGGAATTAATTATTCAAAGGTGTGTCAGCTTGTGAAACTCAGTGTTGAGCCTTTGAGAAAGGAGCAAGGAGCTCTGAAATGCATCAGGCTGGAACTTTAATTGGAATGCAGGTTGCAGTTTTTGTTGAAATAAAGGCTTTCACAAGCAAGCTGCTGTTCGAGTGCATCCTTGCTCTAGGGGCAACTTGTGGAACTGTGTTTATCTCGGCAGCCCAGCCGTGGAGGATTGCACCACCCTGACATTTAAGGGGGCCACGAGGTTGGAATCATGCCAGGACCTTAAAGTGGAACAGCAGCATTTTCAATTGAAAAACGAACTTGCACTCTGAGGCCCATTGGAGGGCTGAAAATCTACAACAACCTGAGAGACACAGCACCCATTTGGGCAGGTATTTTTTGGCACACGCTACAGATCCCAGAAGGCAATGCTCATTAGAGGGCGTGGAATTAATTATTCAAAGGTGTGTCAGCTTGTGAAACTCAGTGTTGAGCCTTTGAGAAAGGAGCAAGGAGCTCTGAAATGCATCAGGCTGGAACTTTAATTGGAATGCAGGTTGCAGTTTTTGTTGAAATAAAGGCTTTCACAAGCAAGCTGCTGTTCGAGTGCATCCTTGCTCTAGGGACAACTTGTGGAACTATATATATATATATATATAAACCTATAAAAACCGAGTTCAAGTGTGCATTGTTCTAATTAAATAAATGTGGAAAAATACTAGCTGCAGTGTCTTCTTTTGCTTGCACCACAAATAAATGTGGATAAATACAGAAAGATTGGACAAAAAATAAATATGGATAAATACAGACGGAAATGTTAAAAAAATAAATACCATAAAACCGGGAGCCCTAATAATATTAAAGGGGAAGCAGCTGCAGTGGCAATCTGCCAACTCCTAAGGGAGTTCAGTCTGGTAGAACAACAACACGAACTACCCAAAATAATTGAAACTGCATATGCAGAATAGGGCAGAGACAGTTTGGGTGGGAAAGCCTTAAAACCACAACTGATGGGTAGTCCTGAAAAGGACACTTCTAAGCAGACACCTGCTTTTTCTAAAAAGAATGGGATAATAAAAATAAAAAAATAACAGAGAAAAGAGATCTTAATCTCGAGGTAGATCTCCTCCACAGGAGCCCTCCGAAAGGAGGTACAATCTCAGGAATAGGGAAAATATTAGGAAACCTGCAGGTATCAGGATACTGATGCATGTTCCTCTCATTCCTTTCTGGGCTCGACGAAAAAGTCAGAGAGAGAAGGATGGTCAGAACACAAAGAAGAGCGTACAAAGTCCAGAGACAAGCAGCACGCTCAAACTATACTTCCAAATAAGAAGAAAAGCCAAAAACAAAACCTCAGTTTAAAAAGAAGAAAGTTGCAGGCCTGAAGATCAGACATGCCCAGAATTCTGAGGACACAACTTCTGAATAGGGAATGGGCTCAGACGATGCTATACAGTGCGTCAGAAGTAGCAATAGCTTGCCAGAACCTGATGGAATTTCTGGTGAGTATGGACTTGAATGATTACATCACGGTGGTAACACCAGATACGAGGGTGAGCGCCCCACATAAGTTACATGAAATAACACTCCAAATTGAGGGGGACAAGCCCAGGAAAGTTAATGGTCTTTTTTGGAAAAATCTGTCATCTCGTTATGACATCCTATTAGTTGAAGAAGATTGCCCGCCAGCATTCATTATGGAGTGCCCTCGGGGAGAAACGGTGATTTTTCTAGCCTTCTCCGACCTCGTTCTCATTCTTTTAAAACGCACCTATGCACAGGAGTGGGTGGTTGCCTAAGCCCCAGCATTGTACAAAAATCATGCCGGATGGGATGAGAATTCAACCCACCATGTGATCCTGTTAAAAATTTCACCAAATGCACAGAGACAATATCCAATAAAGCAAGAAGCTAAAAAACAGGTCAGGGAGATCTTAGATAAACTTGAATATCAAAGGGTCATTGAAATATGTACCTCACCAATGAACAATCCTTTGTTTTCTGTCATAAAACCTGACAATACATATTGTCTAGTTTTTATGTTACAGACATCTAAACACTTGCATTCGCTGTCCAAAATGCACACAGTGCAGCATTCATGAATAACATTGTGCGGTAAAAGTACAAGACCACACTTGATATCTCAAATGTCCAGTATTTGTAAAGCGCGAACACTTACCCGAAGGTGTCAAGCCACTGGGGGCCATCGGGAAGATTAAGTGAGCTATTTCTCACATGGTGCTGGGCTGATCTGCCGCTGGCACCGGGGATCGAACCATGAACCCCCAGGTTCCGGAGTCTGTTTCCCTGGCCGCTGCGGTACACCTCTTTCTGCCAAAATATAGCGCCTGAAAGCAGGTATTTGATGGCATTCTCAGCATTGGGGTACCACCAACAATTTTGTCACCTCCCCCAGGGGTATGAGAACAGCCCGGGGGTATTTTCAGCAAGAGTAACTGAGTTACTCCAAAATTTTGATGAGGAAGCATTGTCCTATGTGGATGATATTTATCTGATGGATGATGACTTAAATAGACACTTGACCAGGGTGAACACCATAATTATGGGATTCGCCTCTATGGGCTACAAATTTAACTTTAAAAAATCAAAAATCGCCCACCTCAATGTCCTGTTTTTAGGATATGAGCTTTCAAGTGAAGGGAAAAGTATGGTACCTACCTTTTTAGAACAATGTTCGTTGCTCCAACCTCCAAAATCATTAAAAACTTTACAATCCATATTGGGATTCCTAAATTTTGGCAGAACATACATTACATAGAAAGAGTAAAACCTTTCAATGACTTAATAAAACCTGACTTTTCAGTTAGACAATGGACACAGGAACACACAAACATCCTACGTTCACTACAAGAAGATAGCTTTCAAACACTTACAGACACACATAAACGTATGCAACTTAGTGATCCGTGTAATAGGGGGTCAATGCGTGTACACTTATTTAACCTTCAAAAGGTGAAAATGTACCAATAGTATACAAATCACATCTGTATACAAACACAGAAATGCGTTTCACTTCAACAGAAAAAATCCTGACAGCAGTTCAGACCGCTGTAGCAAGAGAAAGAGCCCTGGCTCAGGGAAAACGCACAATTGTCATAAGCCCAGTACCAGCTTTAGAGGCTGTTACAAATGCTAGCATTCTGAATGCAAAAGCCTTACATCCAAGATTAATACAATGGGATAATTCCCTTACTGCAGCGGATGTTGAATACAGATTTGATCTATATCTAAAAACACAGGCATTTCTGCAATACGAACGAGAATATCCTCTACCGAATGAAATCTTGCCTCTAGATCACTATGAATATATAACTTACACTGACGGATCTGCTCAACCGGCAATAGGGAGTAAGCAACAATACAGCGCAGCATGTGCTATCGTTAAAGGTCGCATACAGGACGGAAAGGTTCATCCGAGCAGCACCAAAGCGCAATCTCTAGGAGACTGTACGGCTCATTTGGCAGAGTTAAAAGCCCTGATACTGGCACTTGTAAATATGGATCACAAATTCCCCACACTAATTGTGTGTGATTATTTCTACTGTGTGCAGTCATACAATGAATATTTACATCATTGGGAACAAAACGGGTTTAAAGATGCAAAAGGTGGCAATATTAAGTATAAAATGCTATGGGAACAGGTAGTTAAGTTGAAAAACGAACTAACACGGGCTCAGGTGATACACTACTGAGTCATCAATGTGAAGGCGTTCACGTTGAAGGGAATTAATTGGCTGATGAAGCCGTAAAGGGGGCTGTACGCACGGCTTCCATAGCTGCAATCACTCGTTCAAAAACGAGAATAGTCGGTGAGATTGTGGTGGCTGTTATTGCTTCGCGCAAAGGCAGCTCAGCAGTACCAAAGAAATTTCCGCTCAAGTACTTCTACAAGTTAAATGCAAACAACACTCCATATGCTCAGATTCCTGGAGTGGGGGGCAGAGTAATACCAAATATGGATCATAGACAAGGTTTGATTTGCAGCACAAGAGTGTTTGGGCTCCGCGCATACAGCATTACAGCAACTATTTAATAGTTGAAGCTGCACCCCCCACCCCCAACACCCTGGGGGCCCGCAACGGACCCCCAAATGCAGAAACCGCATGCCACAGGCTGATCTCTGCCATCATCATAATATGGATGGTGGTGTCTTGCAGACACTGCCACCATATTATACACGTTTTCTGCCCGGTCGACTCGCCGACGGGCAGAACAGCGGCAGACGGTCTCCCTGTCCGCCGCGGACCCCCCAGCCATCCTAATATGGCAGGAGTCCTTTTGGCATGGATGGCGTGCAGATCGCCCCCACTGGGCCGGTGGTGGCTACCGCCGGCCCGGCGGGGGTGGTCCGTCTGCCATCCTAATAGGACCCTATATCTTGAAATGTGACATCTGCCAACAGATGAAAGGCTCCACCATAACATGTCCGGCACAGACATCGTTTTTAATATCAGACAAACCTCTTGCTTGTGTGTATCTGGACCACTGCGGCCCCTTACAATCAGATGGGGCCTACAAGTATATCATTGTTGCAGTGGATTCATGCTCAAGATTCCTATGGGTATGTCCTCAGCGCTCGGCTGACGCTCGAACTGTTATCAAAGATTTGCAAACCTTTATAGGTTGTTGGCATGTTACATTCTGACTGTGGCCCGGCGTTTAGCTCTCGGGCTTACAAAGAGGCCATGGAAAGTATGGGGTTAGCATTGCGGTACTCCTCTCCGTATCATCCTGAGGGAAATGTGGTTGTCGAGAGGAAAAACCAGGACCTAAATCAATCTTTAACAGCTAGGGTATTAGGCAAGGGCAGGTGTTGGGTCAATCATCTATATGTGGTACAGCGAGCACTCAATCACCAGCCAAGAAGTTCTCTAGGGGGTGTCACTCAATATGAGATCATATTTGGGATGGGAATGTGGGTACCTGATGTTGATTGTGAAGGCACAGTGGCGGATGAAAAACCATTTTTTATATCCATGATCGTTTGGCTCTTTTACAGGATCTAAATGAATCCAGGACACAACAAAGTAGCATCCTCTAGAAACTGACTGCCACTGGGAAGTCAAGGCAGTCACGCCCAGACCTGTCTGGATCCAAAATGTCGGGGATCTGGTCAGAGAGAAAATAGCAGACAAAAAAGAATGTGGACCATCATACAGAGAGCCTGTACCTGTCCTAGCAATTCAAGGAACAAGAATTGTACTTTTGCCACCTCTTGCTGGGAAAAGGAGAAAAGATTTGTCTCAATCGACTTAATCAAACCACACCATATGGCCGATACTAAATAGTAGGCCACGTGCACTCTATAGTATCAGATGCACTCCTCTAGCTACAATCCAAGAAGTTCAAACAGAAAGACTCATCACGTTCGAAGAGCCTCCTGTACAAAATGAAGGAATATGCAACAATGCTATGGAACTCGTTCCACTTGAACCTGAAGTTCAACTTCAAAATCAAACTCAAAGTAACACACAAGTTACAATAAGACCAAATCTGGACGTTTACGTCAACATGCCTCGACGAGAGCAAACTACGATTTAAAAAAATCCCAATGCAATTCCTACAATTGATCAGACTGCTTCTGGCTACTTCATGAACTTAACTTTGATATGTTTTCTTTGGATCCAAGTGAACCAGAAACGACGCCAGCCCAACAAACATGCAAGCAACAAGTCAAGGACTTTCTGAAATTTCTCAAAAAGACCTACCTGGTATCGCCTTGGGTAGAACTCTGGGTAATTACTGGGATACTGTTCTTTCTTTTCTGGCAAGGCTTAGTTATATCTTTTAGCATGCTTATTAATGGACGATACCTTCAACAAAGCTCTACAGCCCACAAGTTAATTTGATTCTGAAACCACATCAGTCCTCACATCGTGAACAAAGAGACTTGTCATTAGTGAACATTACAGCAGTTCCTATAGCGGACATTATAGTTTGGTACAAGATTGATTTCGAAATATTCGGTCTAAATGCACTTTTTAAAATTTCTCATGTATTTAAAATTTCATTAAGTGATATCATTACCGCCAGTACATTTTCTGATGATTGTGACTCTGAAACTGTTAATAACATGCTGTCTGATTTTACAAAGCTGCTGCATTTCCGAACACTGAAATGTTAGAAGGTAATTCAGACTATGACACTTTGTACTATTAACAACATTATGGTCATCATTTCTGGCACAAATCTATATCACCTAGAAATGTTTTTGAGTACCACCAGTGGGAACATTGCCCTACACCACCTAAAGGTAGTTCGCAAACATTTGCACAGAAATTCTCATACTTTCTGGGGTTTAACACTGACCCGACGTCTTTTATTATAAAGTTACGCCGACATCGACACTGAAAATTATGTTGACAAGCACCAAACAGATTTACTCTGCTTTCTGTATTTCCCACTTGTCTGAACAAGGTTTTGACCTATGGAAAGACGCAAAAGACTTAAAATCAGTCTGTTGTTCTAGAGACTGGCAAGTCCAGGGAACAGAAGCGCTATTTAGAGCATGCCTCATCCACAGCAGATGATATTTCTAAATGACACTGTGCAACAGACATCCTGTCTTGGACTAGCCAAGAACAAGGACCTGAACATACCTCGGTTACCAACACCATCACAGATGAAGGGGGGCTAAAGTCAACTTCAGAAGAAAGGGTAGAAATAGATTACATTTTACAGTACAATAGATCAGACCCTAATTTGAAAAAATGGCTGGTTTGGCCCTTGGACACGAACGGATGTCAAAAAAGATTCTGGGATAGCACCGAAGGGTTCAGTATCCATAGGCCAGATCCACCATATGTACAAAGAGAACAACCAGGTGTAGTGCCACCCTACAGTGTGGGGAAGTTGTGCCTTGATTGGCTAGAAACCTCAACACACACAGAAGTGAAACAGCACTTATCCTTACTCACACATGACATGGATCTTAGGGATTTTTTACTAGGTCCCAGGAAATCACGCCAGAAACGTCTCATATGTGGTGGCATTTATGCTGCCTACAATGAAATTTGGAAAATATCCCAACAAGAGGCCACAGATATAATACGGGAAATAGACTGTATTAACTTAGAGAAATCTCTAGCAGTGGTAGACAATGGGTTAACAACAAGCAATCTCAGTTACGTTCTGTTATGTTATTAAGCTGAACGCTACAATCATTGCGTGCAGGCAATGTGCCTTGGCGTTATATCAACAGTACGTCTCTGTTTTCTGAATACAATCTAACAGATAAACAGATGTAAATGGCACAAAGGGGAGCAAAATATACAATGCTGCGTATTGAAAAACTTACATAGATTACCATTCACGGTAGCGGAATCTCTGTCTACGGAGTGGCTTATCCATGGCCACATAACTCTACCGGTCACTACTTTTTAGTTTCAGTATTGCCTTGAGCAGAGGCAAGTGAGCAAATATGAAAAGATGGGTAAGGAATACATTAAGGAATCTTGGGAGTTACCATACAGAATTTGAGTGTTTCTAAGTGGTACGAACTGCAAGAACGCTTTGAGCGGTTCTCTCATGTGCCAGGATATTTCCCTGCACGGGGCTTGTAATGGGTCAGTAGCAAACTTGTCCTGCCACATGAAAGGGACTCCAGCTGCCGTGATTACTCCGGTATTCCAGCTGCTCTCGAATGGGAGTTACTTGATGCTGAACAATCAAGGTTGCTGTGTGATGCTTCCGGGCATTGCTTATCTGGTCACTGTGAACTCCAGGGTTACTTGCTGTATGCATGTATTCTTTGCCCCAACAAGTACAGTCAGGGAGGCGCCATTATGGTCTTCGTTGAATGTTTCCTTTATACAGTTTGATACTTTGAACAGATTGAAAGTGATACTTTTACAGCAAACTGTACCCTTAACCTCCGCTCGAGAGACCTTTGATCTTCAAATCGCGAGGACCTCGTCTGAGATACAGGCACTTATACGTACAAACTGCCCCTTTCATTTTGCAGAAATGGTGGGTCGTATCTTTAATATGTCTAATAAGAGTGGTATTTAACACCTATTTAAGACCATAAGGTCTGGATTTCTAAGCAACTTTCAGACAATCTTCAGGGTTATTCCAAACTTTATACACTCCGTATTGAGAAGCATTTTTGGACGTCTTCTGCTGATCCTGTTCTCTATAGCAGGAGTCCTGATTGTCATTTTTCAGCTTCGCAATGGATGGCCCAATCACCAACGAGATGGCAAAAGTGCTCCTGGAGCGCAAATACCGTGAACTAATGGTACAACACCTGGGCACACCTCGCCTACGGGAACTGAGCGCCTCTTGGTTCCTATTGTTTAGACCAGTCAGGATGGAGTGCATCTTACCTGTTCTTCGATGCCTGTTTTGCAATGAAGAATGCATGTAGTCTGACACTTGCATTGGACACGCCTGCGGACTTGAATACCAGGCTGGCACCCCTGAGGGCCCATGCGCAGCAATGTCCCAGCATATTCCCATATTGATGGCAGCATTCCTCGAGAATCCGCAGTTGCCTTTTACAACTGGGTTGAGCATCAGCTCTTCCACTAATACTCAGGTTTCAACTACAGCACCGACTGCCTCTGCACCAGCTATTGGCAGCTCTGATTATCATCTGTGCTCCATTGACGTACTCTGCGAGGTGTTACAAGGACCGTCCTCTGCAGCAGTGGGCAACGACTGTGTTGCATCTCCCAGTCAGGACACTTAATCTATAATTGGCTCATTGTATGCTGGGAAAAAATTGAGATTTTTACTTTTGGTTTCAAAACTCGACTAAATTTAGAACATTTCCTAAAATTGACACTTTTCGCTGGAACAGCATGGCCTTCTGACGTTTGTAGAGGTTTGACGTATATAAACGAACTCAATTAAGACTTCGGCTTAAGTGAAAATTCCAAAAAATGATTTTTGGAGTAAAAAATGTTTTTTAGACCTTTTAAAAAAATAATTTTAGAACAATGTTTTTACAAAGCTCACTGGTTTTTATGTGCTTTTACCTAGTAAAGAGAATAGTTTGATGGCATTTTATTATTGTTGACTATTCAGAAGAGGAGTGGGTGTTATGTTTCATTTAGGTACCCTAATGTAGGCCGGGGTAATATACATCTTCACCTACATTACCTTCCTTACACTACAGAGTAACGGACCTTTTAGGATTGAACCTTTACCTAGTTCTAGTCCTGAGCGCAGAAGGAGGGTTTCTCCCTGAACAACAGTGTCCTATAACTTCATCAATAGACTCACACAGTATGAATGAATATTCATAAGGGTTCTTGGAAACCATGCTGGGGCTACTCCACCTGTATAATATCTACGTACAAGGTTCATCCCTTACATCATCCTCAAATTCAACAATGGCTAATACATGAGACAAGGTACAAAGAAACCCTAGATACTTTTTGTATAAATACAGCACATCTTGCTAGGGTTGGTAGAGGGAACCGAGACTTCCAGGCTGACACACTGACCAGAGACGCTGAGGCTCCTGCATGCAGATGCTCCAGCTGACAGTGGTCTGACACAACCCTTGCGGGGTGTCCAGCTCGAGGCCAGGACAGAGTCCCACATTCTCTCACTTCAGGTAATGGAGTTCGACTAAATCCTAGAGGGATTCTTGGCTTTACACCTTCTCACATGCTGGGTACATCTAGATAGGCATCGTAGGAGTACACACACTTTTATCCTGCATTTTATATTCATGTAATTATTCATGCTTATTGCAAGATGGTAGAACTGTACTATCCTTTTATATTCACTGTATTGCTAATCATATATATCTGCTACTGTCTATCGGTTGTTGCAGCACATCTCTTTTACACAAGAAGAACAACTGTGCAATAAATTCTTATTGTAACACACCCGACTGTTTCTTCTGTGTAACTCTGAGACCGAATAAGTGAGCACGAGTGACTGAGCGAAAGGTAGCACATTGTTTCCATGATCATGAGGGATCAGGGTTGTCATGTTCTAAGGTTGCCAGAAACTATTCTCTCCCCGATAAGAGGAGACACTAGTGGCACTGTGAGCTAGCTAATGCAAACAGGCTAACATTCTCGGTGGGGGTGCTCAGAGCCAGTCTGCCACCAAACCCACAGTTTATGTTATACTAATGTGAAGGTTCTGTATGGTAATATAGGAACTACACGACAATCTCTGGGTTCAAGTTAAATAGACCTGATCCATGTGATCCACAAACACCACATTTCAATAGGGTGACTACTTATTCCATAGGTAAATTATGTCAACAATGGTTAGAACACTCTACATTGTCTGCCGTGAAACAACATCTTTCTCTCTTATCGGAAGACATAAAGCTTTCTGATTTCCTTTTGAGTGCAAAATCCCGTTGTTCTAAATAATTTGTTTATGCTGTGTATAATGAATTTTGGAAATTATCGCAAATGGAGGCTGCTGTACACATATGCCAAATTGATCAGGATAATTTAGATAAAGTGCTGGCTGGACATTGCAAACACTTAATAATCAGTGCTTTGCTTGACATTACATAAATTGTAGCGCATTGCACCTATGGTTTAATCTGACACGCAAACAACAAACAATGGCTATGAAAGACGCTAGTTATACCATGCTACATATAGTGAAAATTGAACAACTTCCATTCACTAAAGCGGAGACTCATTACGCAGTTTGGTTGATACACAGAGTTATCTTGTTGCCCATTTCAACGTTTCAATTCACTATTCATCCATCCATCAATTCACCTTTTAACTCATCCATCCAATCATTCTTTCATCCAGTCATCCATCTACCCTACTTTTCACTCATCCATCCATTGTTTTACTTTCCCATCTTTACATACATCTTTTCACTCATCCATCCCTTCGCTCATCCATCCATATTTTCACTCCATCCATTCATCCACTCAACCATCCTTTTACACTTCCACTCATCCATCCATCCATCCTTTCACTCATTCTTCTATCCATCCATTCTCTCATCATCCATTGATCCATCCTTTCACTCCTTTATCCATGTACCCTTTCACCTATCAATCCACCCTCCCTTTCACTCATACACCCTCTATCCCTTTCACTCTTCTATTCTTACATCCATCCTTTCACTCATTCATCCATGCATCCATCATCCATCCAGTCACCCACCCTTCCTTTCACTCACTTACCTTCCCAAGTTCATTATGAGCCTTTGTCTACGAAGCTGATGACAGGAGAGGCTCATCAAGAACCTACTCCCTCTGTAGCTGCTAAAGCAGAGAGGGGAAGGGGTGGCATGGGGGCTTGATGATGCTGTTTGATGCAGAGGCCGAACTGCACACTTACCTCTTAGTACACTAATGTATTTGCTGTCCGCAGCTGGTTCCTTTCTTATCTTGGGCTTCTAAGGAGTCGAGATTAGGAGAACTCTGTGTGCACAGCTCCAAAAAATGTTTTTATATAAAGGGAAACCAAATGCAGTACTAAAAATATGTTAATGGCAGGAAAGCAGCCCCCTGCACCCCTCCAGCAGCCTGCCCCTCTGTGATAATCAACAAATTGTTGCCACCCCCTCCTTCCTTGTCCTCATCGGCCTTCCCCACCCCCTGCTATTGAAGTACATGGAGTTTTGTAACTTCATGAGCCCCAAAAGAAACCAGATCCATGGCATACTAATTCAGCTCTCATGTGATGTCACTGCTGTAACTTGTGCCTTCAAGTAGATGAAAACCTCACCCGGCTGGTGCTAGCACAATAGGACATCAGCAAAGTTCATTAGAGTTCGCCCAGGAGGTTAAGCACACCACACTTTAGAGCAGAAATACTTTTCAGGTGCTCTGTGTTTATTTTCCCTGTTCTTGCCTCTTCCTCGAGGTGTGCAGGGCCACGCCCCTTTTTCCCATGAACACCAGTCCTCCCTGCTAGGGTGATTCAGGGAAATACATACCCACTCCTCACTACTCAGACTCGCAAGCCCTTGAGGCTCACAGTTAGTCAAGTCTAGTAAAGTTCCTGCTTTCTTCCTCCACCAGCAAGTGTACCTCTTCTCTCCCTAGTAAAATGGACCTGGAAGTGTCAAAATTACTGCTGTGGCATTGCTCAATAAATGGTGATGCTGCAACAAATACGTACAAGCAGATCTCAGATGTATCTAGAATTCCTGTCAGGATGAAATGAAGCATGAGGCAATTACTGCTGGCTAAAGTAGGTTAGCAGTTCCTACACTTTTGCAATATAAGTAGGATACCCACCTGGATTAGGAGCCCTGTTGGTGACGCCTAGTGTGTTGATTACCTACTGCCATCGCAGGCAATTTGTGGGGCTGGATTCAGCAACTGGACTTCTCTCTCTTTGCCTTATATGGACCTCACAAATAGAGGCAGGTGACACCGACAGCCATGGGATTCTGCACACTGGTTATTAAAACAGCCCTATTGACAGGTCAAACAAGGCCATAGGGCTCCAAAATATATGGTCAGACTAGGCCTAAAGTCAAGTCATTCAGTCCTTGTGTTCCACTCAAGATTTCTGTTACTTCTTCCCAGTACGTTTCTTTCTGGGTACTGGCCTGCTCACTCTAGGATCCTCATTAAGGAATGAATGACTAAATGTACCATAGTTGCTGAGCTTGGTAGTGCAAGGAACCCACCGAGCTAGTCCTTGGGCAACATCCATGAACACCTGAACCTTTATCCAATTTGGGTCCAATTTCAACGGTTGTTTCAGGAATATTATTGTCTTCACATACACTCATGCTTCTGCAAAGGCCACCAATCAGAAACCAGTCCACATTATTATCATCAAGTAGAACCAGTAAGCTATCCATTTACCTCATCTTTCCTTCGTGAGTGAGAAGCATTATTTAGCTTCTCCAGGGCCGTTAAAGTCTTGGTCTTCTTATCACAGTCCTCTAACCAAACAGCAGTGAGTCCTGCCTTCGATCCATCTTCCCTAGTTCTGTTTCAGAAAAGAAAATTGTTCTTCAGTCTTCCCAAATGTAATAGCCCTTCTTACTAATTTTCAACACCAGAATAGTTCCCACTTTGACCTAATTTCTTCTCATAAATCCCTTCTTACCTGTTGTGTCCTGTGTTTATATGCATGAAAACGCTTGTGGCCCTAACCAACTCCTTCCAAGTATTATGTAATCTGATGTGTGTGGCTGTGTGTGGTTAATAAAGTTAATAAAGTGTGTTCAGCTTATGGCTGCACTTTGAAGAATGAAGACTTTCACTATAGAGCTCTGTGTGTGGCGTGCTTTCCGACCCGGATCGGAATCGGCACCAGAGTGTGCTCAATTACCCAGATGTCAGCACACAGCTAGTGCTTGACGAAGGTGCTGGTCCAAGTGGGCAGCCGGCATCACCATATCGGGCCCTGCTCCTCCATTGGACAAATATGCAAAAGCAGCGGAAAGAAAAAACATTTCGTAACAATTTGCAAAGCAAAAGAGAAATTAAGTGCATCACAAAGAGACACAAATATGGATGCCAAAACGTTCTAGAAGCATTCTAGCCACTCCTACAAGGCCAAATGGCAACATATACTAATGCAAGTGGAATTAAAACTAAGTTGATCTTTATCAAATTCATCTTATAGTACATTGAAGTCATCTTCGAGTGACGATGAGGGAAATGGATGTGCTATAGTGATGTCAGTCACAGATCGACATGCGCATATAGGACTGGTCGCTTGCAAGAATAAAACACAAGTATGAAAAGAATTACCATATGAAGCAACAAAGTTCCTCTGGACATAAGGGTACATGCATCATTGTAGGCAATTGCGATTCCATAATTGCGATTATTAAGGAGTCGCAATTATGGAATCGCAATTGCCTATGCATGTAGGTTTCGCTAAAATATTAGTTATTCCTACATATTCCTTAATTGGGAATTGCAAATTGCGATTCACAATTAAGGAATAGCTTACCATTCATTCCTATGGGCCTAGAGGTACTTGCAAATTGCGCATGCAATTTCAAGGGTGCTTGGGGGCCAAGAGGCCAACCTGATGCACCCCTCAAATTTGCATGTGATCACATATTACACACATACATGCCATGGTGTGTGCAACAAGTCACTTTGAAAAAAGCACTTTTGTGCATTTTTCAAAGTTTTCGTAAATTACCATCAACTTTAAATTGATGGTAATTTGCGATCCCAAATTGCAAAATTGCAATTTTAAAGTGCATTATGCATTGCATTCAGGGAATCGCAATTTGCGATTCTCTAAATGCATTCGCAATTTAGGTAATCGCAAAATTTGCGATTACCTAAATTGCGAGATTGCATTTGGGTTGATGCATCCCAAATGCAAAAATACCGGTCGCAAGGGGGCAGATGCGCAGAATCTGCCCCTTTGCAACCGGTATTTACAATGATGCATGTGCCCCATAGTCCTAAAATCACGCTCATGGTGAATGGGTGCCCTACAACTTTCATTATAGACAGTGGTGCGTCGATAAACATCATGCCAGCAGAAAAATACAAAGAAATGTACCCAATACCACCTCTCAGAATGTCAAAACCAAAGTGCATACTTGGGTAGCTTCTATACCCTTGAAGGGTAAGGGATCCTTTGTTGTGACTATGCAGCAGAAGGAAACAAAAGTGCAAATACTGATTCATGTACTCCCAGGTTCTTCATTGAGAGCATGCTTATTAAGTTTCAACACTGCTGCTGACATGGTAATGATTTCTATTAACTACAACTTGAATGCCCATTCTGAAATAGTGAGTCAGTTCCCGACATTGTTTCAAGGATGTTGGGAACATTGAAGGTACAGCTTCACATTAATGAAGATATTCGCCCTGTTGCACAGGGATTCCGTCACATTGCTTTTCACTTACAGGAAGCCAATGAGAAAGAACTAGAAACACTTTGAAGCATGATATCATCAAGCTCTCTACTAGTCTGAAATCGTGATTTTCACCCATTGTGGTAGTGCCAAAAAAGTACAGTGGAGGTTCAGTGCGCATTTGTGTTGATATGTGACAGGCCAACAAAACAATCAAAAGAGAAAGACATCCAGGTCCCCACATTGCGGACATGATCATGCACCTGAATGGCGCCAAAGTCTTCTCCCACCATGATCTGAATACCATCAAATTGAAAACTGTAGATACATTACAACTTTTTAAATCATATTGGTTCAAGTTCAAAATCATATTGGTTATTTAATCATATTGTACAAATATAAAAGACTCAGTTTTGGTATGTCGTCAACTGCAGGAATTTGTGTCATTCATTGAGTACTACCTGTCACACATGGTTTTAACTACAGTGATTAGGCCTGGGCTGAGTTTGCAGAGTTCTGCCAAGTGGAACTCCACAAAGTGACCCAAAAACTCTGCAGTGATATGCCGAGTTCCACAGCAGAGTGTGTTAGGTCGTGCCATGCGCTCTGATTTTTAGCCCTGGGTGTTTTTCCTGCACTGGAAAATCAGTGTGAGCAGCACCATGCGCAGCGTAAGAGGGCGCTGCTTCTTTCTGCCACTCGAGTAGAATTTCTACTTGAGCGGCAGCTTCCTCTACATGAACAAATGGTTTCTCAATGCGAGCGGTCGAGACCATCCGTGATTGCCCTCTTTGAGAAATCTCAATAGGAGGTCGTCTAGCAGTGGATTTTCCTCGCTCGTGCTCGGCAACTTAGGGCCCGATTCCGATAGCCGGTCGGACAGCTGTCCATAGCCTTACGTGCGACCGACACGTACCCAGAGCCGGTCCGTCCTGTAGAGTAAGAACGATGCGCATAACTGACAAAAACACGACCGACACGTAGGCTGTGAATCAAGCCCCATTCTCCGTCCTAGCCATAACTCATAAAGATGAACCAAGTCGCCCGGAAGCAGTATCAATAGTAGTTTCCAGAATGACAAGTACGATGCGTACTTCCTACACGCCGGACGGGTCGTCACGTACGGCACATCACAGCATCTGGAAAACAAGCATATCAGCTACGATTCGCGCCACAACTCAATACATGGATACGAGACGGACCAGCTTGCAGCAGGTACGAGACGGACCAACAAGCAGCGTGAACGACACGAACACATCATGAATCCCATCGCGCAGGTCATACCAGTACTCTACATCTATGACTAGATAAGGAACAGACGCCGACGGCACAGGCAGTAGTCAGACACCTACAACACAAACAAACAACACATACCTGCAAAATGACACCAACACACAGGGGATCCACATCCTGGCCACTAACAACAGCCCACCATAGGGGTTGCATGGCCAGCACCACTAACACTCCCACCCATAGTGGACCTGTTGCCCATCATCACTGCCACCCACACCCTTATGGACTATGTTGCCCATCACCCCTTCCACCCCCACCCATAGCGCTCATATTGCCCATCACTACAGTCACCCCCACCCATAGGGGACCTGTTGCCCATCTCTACTGCCACCCCCAGCCATAGGGCTTATGTTGCCCATCACTACAGTCACCCCCCCCATAGGGGACCTGTTGCCCATCACTACTGCCAACCACACCCATAGGGCTTATGTTGCCCATCACTACTGCCACCCCCACTCACAGGTGACCTGTTGCCCATCACTACTGCCACCCCCAGCCAAGGGCTCATGTTGCCCATCACTACAGCCACCCCCACCCATAGTGGACCTGTTGCCCATCACTACTGCCACCCACACACATATGGACTATGTTGCCCATCACCCCTGCCACCCCCAGCCATAGGGCTCATGTTGCCCATCACTACAGCCACCCCCACCCATAGGGGACCTGTTGCCCATCACTACTGTCACCCACACCCACAGGGCTTATGTTGCCCATCACTACTGCCACCCCCACTCACAGGGGACCTGTTGCCCATCGCTACTGCCACCCCCAGCCATAGGGCTTATGTTGACCATCACTACAGCCACCTCCACCCATAGTGGACCTGTTGCCCATCACTACTGCCACCCACACCCATATGGCTGATGTTGCCCTTCACCCCTGCCACCCCCAGCCATAGGGGACCTGTTGCCCATCACTACTGCCACCCACATCCATAGGGCTTATGTTGCCCATCACTACTGCCACCCCCACTCACAGGGGACCTGTTGCCCATCACTACTGCCACCCCCAGCCATAGGGCTCATGTTGCCCATCACTAAAGCCACCCCCACCCATAGTTGACCTGTTGCCCATCACTATTGCCACCCACACCCATATGGAATGTGTTGCCCATCACCCATGCCACCCCCAACCATAGGGCTCATGTTGCCCATCACTACTGCCACCCCCACTCACAGGGGACCTGTTGCCCATCACTACTGCCACCCCCAGCCATAGGGCTTATGTTGCCCATCACTACAGCCCCCCCTACTCACAGGGGACCTGTTGCCCATCACTACTGCCACCCCCAGCCATAGGGCCTATGTTGCCCATCACTACTGCCACCCCCAGCCATAGGATGGGTGATGCGCAACCCATCCAGCATACTCCAACATCAGGTATGTCCGCAAAATACATCCACCCTTACATCATGACAACAGTGTGTAGTTTGTGACAGATGCCCACAACAGTGATTATGGCTACGAGCATACAATGTAAGTAACAGCACATGTGTGACCAACACATGAGTGTGACATACACAAGGCAAGCATCACCATAGCACTGTGGCAATGTAAAAAGAACACCCCCTCACTGTGTAGAACAGAAGTTAAGTGGGGGCTCCCAAAATGCAGCAGATGTCGAGCATTGTGGTGAAGGGACTAAACCCCCCTCATCACAGTGACCAAAAGGTAAGTGTCATCATGGTCAAAGCTGCAAATAACAAACAGCATGTATGATCCATGCTCCCAACACATCAAACACTTCTGGGGCAAACTAGTGGTTGTGTCCCATACACACAGAGATGTGGTGAGGCTAACAGTGCTGTGAAAAAACATAACACACTCTCGGCCATGTGCAGACAAGCACCACACATGGGGTTGACAATGCATACAGCGTACAATGACACAACAGCAGAAGTGACCATCACCAAGCATGCACACATCTCGAAAATAGACACACCAATCAAAACAACATGTGTAGACTGTAGGTGTCAGATCCCAAACTCACATTCCATGCCAGCAATGGCACCCAACAATCAGGATGAATGTGCACAATGATGTGAAATGACACACAGGGACAGCATGCAAAATCACAGAAACAGCATCCAGACAAAGGCCCACAACAGCAACACCAATGCACTGGTGCAGATGCACGAACACAAATAGGCAAACTCACACTGCACATCGGACACAACATGTGTGTGTGTGTATCACAGTATCCACATGCAACTACACAACACATGAGGGGGGCTGAACCACAGTGACACAGATGTGGACACAGTGCCATACAAAAGTAAACCATCATTGGGACACCCTCAGTGGGCAATCAGGCATTGGGAGATGAGAGGGAGCACAAAAGACACATGTGACACAAGCTGGAATGAACACCAACTAACACAGCAAGAGACTGACAGACAACACCACTACCCCCAGGGAACAGACATTGGGGTGACACAAGCATGGATGATACTTCCACTGTGATGACAAAGGCAGATGTCGTACAAACTAGAAAACCCAGACATGTGTCCTGTGCCACAAACGTACATCACACATACACAAACACAAATGACTCAGCATGGCCCCTCATCCATGGACAAACAGGAGCTAGGGGACCACCTATGCAAACATTCACATCAGCCCTCCCTTAACACCACACACCCTGAACTGCAACAATGTGTATCTGTGAAGCCCACATGGACAGGTGACATTGCGCATGCACCCATTACAAACACAGGAATGTTGGGAGGAATTAAGGTGCACACACACATCACACAAGGACAGTTCACAACCCTGGAGAATGACAGACATACTGCACAGTATGCGGTACATGGCCATGACCACAAAGCTCATGTAACCTTCAGAATCCCTGCCACAGTCCCAGGACAATGCAGATGCCAAGGAGAAATACAAGGCACACATGCTGACACCTGCCAGCATCGCAGCCATGAACCCAACAAGTGGGAGCAGTCACACACACATACAAATGTCTCAATCACTGAAAACTACCACCTAGGGACAACTACATGATTTATCAAATAAACAGGTGCCTTGAGGAACTCTGACTGTGTCCCATCTGTGTCTGACAACATCACCACTCAGAACTGACAAATCCCAATGATGATACACCAATTAACAGTAGTGTGTCATGCACCCACACATCTGGTAGCCCGTTGGAAAAGTAGTGGGATGAAACCAGTATCACTCAGCAAGCATCATCCACAGGAACATATCAAGGGAACACTGTTTGTGTATGAACAGGGATGTGGACACACACACATGCTCATACAACACACACCATGGGCCCAGGCCATGTCACTGGACAACACACTTACTTGAGGGGACCCAACTCCTGTGGGAGCCCAGCTGTGCCAAACATATTCACCGCAAATCCCACTCATGTCTGCAGAACACTTGGTCAGTCAGCCATCAGTTACCACACAATGAAGGCTCTGGTCACAATAGCCTGGGTACGTGAGTCTCCCCTAAGTCATCTGCACATACCCAAAACATATGTCTAGCAAGTTGCACAGAGGCCCCAGTTGCTCCTATACCAACGATGCCCACACCTGTAGGTACAGTGTTGATGAGCACAAAGTATGTGGAAGTGACAAATTGGACAATGGGAAGCACATTATATGTGCAGGGGTGCAAGCCACAGATGTGACCATGCAAATGAAATGCTCACAGAGAGATGTCTACAAATAGTTGATCCTGACACACCCAGTTAGCTGCAAAGGATGACATGGATACCCACCAGAATAGGTTACATATCTCATGGACCACAGGGAGTACCGCACATCAACACATCAGTATTCAACATTGTAAACCAAGCATTACAGGTTCAAGGGCATGTAAAACAACATCAACATAATGTACAGCTAAATCAAGTTCACAGGGATAAAGAAAAAAGCTTTATACAGCATATTAAAAGTGAAACGCCTGTTCTAACAAAAGGCCAATTGCCAGTCCATGTCCAAATGCCAAGGAGTGAACTAGAGTGACAAATTCAGTATATGAAAATCTAAACGTCTGTGCAAACAAAAGGCCAATGGCCAGTCCATGTCCAAATGCCAAGGAGTGAAGTAGAGTGACAACTGTCACACCTTGCTTGCCTACACTGCCAAGGACCGGGTCATCCCCTCGGAGGGGCATACATGGGGGCAGGCCAGGCACCGCAGGGACAGGATCAGGGCGCAGAAGAAGGAGGCAGTGAAGAGGTGGTGGATGCAGGCGAGACACTTGCAACTGCAGTGGAGCTGACTGAAGTGGTGGGTGCTGTCACAACTGTGGGGCACAAGTCAGATGGGGTGGCACCAACTGTCTGACCAGGTGTGGAGGAGCAAGTGCTAGGGGTGATGGCATTAGCATTTTGGGGATGGTGTATCTGTGTGTGGGGAAACCTGAGATAGGGAGTGGCGGGGGAACCTCTGGAGTGGTGGCCTGGGGGATGGAGGACGGAGACTTTGCCTTGGAGCTGCGGGGGGGGGGTCTTGCTCTTCTGGCACCGGGGGACTTGTGGGTGGGCGTCTCTGTCTGACTGCGCCTGGGGGAGGGTGTCCGGGTGTGAGGGGCACTCCCTTCTGTGTGTGGGGACTTCCTCTTCCCCTTGTAATCAGAATCTGCAGGGTCGGTGGGGAAGAGTCCAAGGTCACAGAGGAGGAGCTTCTGGGGGGATGGGGTTGCAGGAGAGGCAAGGGAAGGGGGCTGGGAGGGAGAGGTCTCGGAAGACTGCAGAGTGGTTGTGGATGACTGTGTGTGTGTCAGCAAACCAGCCCCTGTGAGTTTGGAATCAGTCCCCTGCACTTGCTTGTGTGCATGTCTAGACCTTGGTTTGGGGGTTTCTGTGCTTGGGACAGGTAGGGTGCTAGGAATCGTGGGTAGTGCAGGGGTAGGAGGGGTGAGGGACTGTTGGAGGAGGGACACTGCTGCTGTCAGGAAGGAGGCCACGGACTAATTGGTCCCCTGTAGGGCAGACATGCCCGAGGAAATGCCCTCCATGAATGACGCCAGTTGTGTCAACAGACCTGTGTGTGCATGGAGGACCTTCAGCATCGACGTCTACCCTACATGGATCTGTCGCAGTAGGTCCACAGACTCCTCACTCAGGGCAGCAGGGGAAACAGGGGCAGGGGGTGCGGTGCCTGGCACAAAGGAGACATGCTCAAGAACACGGGAGCCGACAGGGACCTCTGGGATTGGAGCCGAAGGGGGTGGTGGTGGTGGCAGTGGCGGGGGCGGGGACAGCCTCACTAGCTGTGGTTTGGTGGCTGCTGACACCCGCCTCCACAAGGGAGTCATCCTCAGAGCTGCTGAGGCCCTCAGCTGGGGGGGATGGTGCTGACGACTCCTCTGTGTTGCTCTACTCGCCCTCCGTGCCACTGTGTCCACCCGACTCCTCTCCTTCTGTCCCTGTAAGGCTCTGTGGCTCCTCCTGGTCCGTGGAGCTGTCCCCTCCTGTGGCCGTGGATGTATCTGGATAGGAATAGGAAGTAAGAGAACAACATCAGTCACCTGCACCGACTGCAAACATCATAGTGAGTACACACATCACAGGGCTAGCCCATGCATCATCAGCTGAACACAGCTCAAAGTGCCAACACTGTTTAGGATAAGACAATTGTCATTCGCAACATCAACCATGGCATAAATCCCTCCTTGACTTTCACACATATGTCAGTTGCATGTTGATTGCGAACACCCCAATGTGACAACATGCACCACCCACACATTAGTTGTACATGCAAGTGAACATGTAGGAGTATGTCACCATACACACAGCATATCTCTTGCTACTGACAGGTGTCCGGATGAAGGGATGGGCAGAGACTCATTCCACATGCTTGTGATGCACGCCAGCAACACACACTATGATGTACTCCTGTCCTGATGGTCAATGCCACAATGTGGTGCATGGTGCATACTTGAACACAATGCAGGTTCACTCATAGCAAGTGAAATGCCATGGCACTTGGATGCCCTGAAAGTCAGTCAACACTGTCTCCTGTCACAGGGGCAGGGCATCCAGACAACAACAATATGCACTGACTCACAATCATAGCTCTGGGGTAAAGCAAACTCAGCAGATGACCGGCGCACTTGCCCATCCCATGCAAACAACATATCCAGAACCCAGAAGACCCCACATCATGCAAATCAGACATATGAGTCGCAGCAAACACTAATCCCTGTACATTAACACCGCACAGTCTGCCATGCATGTAACCCAGCTGCATGAAGGACACAGTTGCATACACCATTGTGTGCTGTCAGATGATCACACACCTATGTGTCACACAGGTCTTGTCTCTCACAGTCACATTGCAGATGTCATGGTGACCCTCTGAATCATCGACACCCCAGTTGTACGTAGCAACAAGCCACACCCTAATGACACAGAGGCAGACACCTGAGGGCCATTTCACTGAGCACAACCTGCAATTTCATACACAGGAGTGGAATTACAGAGTGTTTCTAAATGCCCTTGAGGGGGCATGACTGGCCAGGACTAAGTGAAACAGTGTTTGGCCCTGGACAGTAGTCAGGTGGCTAAGCAAGTTTGACATACTTGCTATACATACTTCTGAGGCCCAAAAATTGGAGTCCCCTGCTGCATGGGTTTGTTTGGAATAGCCCAGCCACATGTTGCGAGTAAGACCAGCAATTGGTACACATCTCAAGGGCACACACAGATCACATGTCTGATCTCAGGCATTGTGTAAACAATTGACCCACCCATGAAACACACAACAGATTCGCGGGAACTGATGCTGACCGGTACCTGAAGCATAGCTGACAGCAGGGACACAGTGCCCTAGTGACACAAGCAACAGATTGTAGGGGCCACACCTGTGGAACAGATGAGGAGGGTGCATCACCCAAATGGGGGACCTGAGTTTGGGACTACAAGAGCTACGTAATGTGGAAGTGTGACCAGGACAAAAGACTGCTATTTACATGTCAGACATAGTACACAGATCAGACATAGACTCATCCCCTTCCTGCTGCTGTCTGGCCTTCAGCTGCCTATCCAGGTCTGGGAAGACCACCGCCAGGATACGGAGCATGTGGGGAGTCAGGGTCCGGTGTCCACCCCTCCTGCGTGGAGGTGACCACTTCAGCTGGACTCTAGCTATCCTCCGGGTCCAGCCCCGAAGATCCTTCCACCTCTTCTGGCAGTTGTGGATCCGGCGTTTGTAGACCCCCACAGAACGAACAGCCGGGGCGATGGTCAGCCAGATCTCCTGCTTCTGGTGGGCATCAACCTGTGAGGAGGACAATGTGAAAAGTACATTAACACACATGCCCCAGATTGCAGCAGCACACATTTGGATAGACATGTCATCATCACAAAGGGAAATAAATTACACAGGTCGTGCAACCATGGGGATTGCAAAAGCACATGCATGTCTGACATGTTAACAATGCCTGGATAGTTTAAGTTTGCAATAATGCACTTTAGCAGCAGGAAAACTGTTCATTGCATGTACCTACACACTTTGGGGGATGAAAGTAGTCAATGAGAATGCTTGCCACTGGTCTACACACTGCTAGTACTGCTAGTCAGACAACATGCATAATTAGGAAGGCAGTGGACTGCACACTCACCTGCTCCCCTGGTTTCCCATAGAGCTTTCTGTACTCTGGAAGGAGCCCGTCCAGCAGGGCCAGGTTCTCCTCCTCAATGAAGGCTGGGGTTCTCTCCACAGTATGTGCCATAACAGGAGCCAGAGAATGCACAGACAGCAGCAGTGGTAGCAGGGATGTGGTCCAGTAACATGTAGTGCAGGCAAGTGAGCTCCCTGGGGGCCAGCCAGCCTTATATCTGTGCGGCAGAATCTGTGCCATGTGTCCCGGGTGATAGGTCCAACACGTTTGCATTCTATGAATCTGGCCAATCCATTTGAAGTACGACTCGTACACGCCTTCCGCATCATTCAAATCTTCACCTTCATGGAACACTTGAAATTGCAACATTGTTGTAGGCATCCAACTGAATTTCCACTGCACATCTCATTCAAGTTTTGAATCCGCATCCGTCTCCATGACAGTCCAGGGCCAATGGGTGCGCCTGGCTCGTTCAACTGACTGTACAACACGTAGTTTGAATATACACATGTACCTGTCTCCATACGATTCAATGGCCAAGGCGTACACCTGTCTCAGACCATGCCTGTCTGACGCGTATGCATGATAGTCACCCGCGTCGGACCTCATTGCATTCAATGGCAAAGCGCACGCACGGCTCGGACATGACCTGTGCAATGTGTACGCATTGTCACCCACGTTGGACCTCATTGCATTCAATAACAAAGCGTACGCACGGCTCGGACATGACCCGTGCAATGCGTATGCATTGTCACCCGCGTCGGACCTCATTGCATTCAATGAGAAAGCGTACGCACGGCTCGGACATGACCCGATCAATGCGTACGCATTGTCTCCCGCGTCGGACCTCATTGCATTCAATGACAAAGCGTACGCACGGCTCGGACATGACCCGTGCAATGTGTACGCATTGTCACCCGCGTCGGACCTCATTGCATTCAATGACAAAGCATACGCACGGCTCGGACATGAACCGTGCAATGCGTACGTATTGTCACCCGCGTCGGACATCATTGCATTCAATGACAAAGCGTACGCACGGCTCAGACATGAACCGTGCAATGCGTATGCATTGTCACCCGCATCGGACCTCATTGCATTCAATGACAAAGCGTACGCACGGCTCGGACATGACCTGTGCAATGAGTACGCATTGTCACCCACGTCGGACCTCATTGCATTCAATGACAAAGCGTACGCACGGCTCGGACATGACCCGTGCAATGCGTACGCATTGTCACCCGCGTTGGACCTCATTGCATTCAATGACAAAGCGTACGCACGGTTCAGACATGACCCGTGCAATGCGTACGCATTGTCACCCGCGTCGGACCTCATTAGTGTGACTATTATACGGATGCAACACACATATACTGGCCATGGGCACCTGCGCATACCTGCCACACTACAGCATTGGTCACACAGTGTCCAATGGCATGTAAGGCTGTATTCCCTGGATGTTTTGGGGGGGCCATAGCTGTTTTTTTTGCTGGCACTTTGTGCAGCCACTCCCAGGCTGTGCACGTGTACATGGGGGCAGAATCCTTTATGTGTTGTGCACATTACCACATTGATGTGCAATTGGACAGTAATGGGCATGAGTCAAGGCCACAGTGTCAGGTTGGATATGTTTAGGACATGTCACATACACCCTGAGTCCTGGGGGTGATGGCATGTACATCACAGTGAGACCTGTAGCCACAATACTGCAGTCTGTATGCATGTTGTGTCTCAGATGTGTCTGATCAAATGTTACCAATGGGTGACAATCTCCGCATCGATGTGGTATATGCATCAACCTTGATGGGGTGTGTGTCTAAGAGACGTACATGTAGGGCTGGCAGGAACAACAGTAGCCACTACCTGTGGGACTTACGCTTGCCTTGTGGTGTGTAGGTGCTACGCCATGTCCATTGCTGTGTTGATGTGGCAATACAGGGAGCCTGGGTTTCTGCATGGCAAAGATCTGTGATGGCTGGGAGACATGAGGCCTCAGTTGTCACTGTGGTGTGTTTTTTGCACGTTGCAGCAGCACAAAGGTTGGGTGACACATCCAGATGATTGGCCATTGCACTACATGGGACTCATGTGGACATGTGGAATTGAGATGTGAGGTGGTAGTCTTGTAGGTGACATATGTGTCCTTGTCCAACAGCACACACCTCAGTACATTGTGTAATGTCATGAACTAGCATGTGATAGTGATCGTGGTCATTGCCACATGAGTGGATGAACTGACAATCTTCCTTTGTGCATCTCTGTACTGCAGGGCACCAGCTGTCCATCGTCTGTTCCCAGACCTTGCAACCATGCAGGAACACGACTCCATCAGATGGTACCGCTTCACCAGGCCACTGATTGCGGAGTTGGCGGAGCATTTGGCTCCACATCTGCTACCTGGCTGGACATACCCTACAGCACTGACCCCAGAGGTGAAGGTGATGGCAGCCCTGCACTTCCTTGCTACTGATACCTTCCAGTACACTGTGGCTACTGCTGGTGGTATGTCGCAAACGATGTTTAGTCGGGTGCTACGCGATGTCTTGGAGGGGATGTTGCAATTCCTTGACCTGTATATCAAGTTCCCGAGCCCAGCTGAACTCTCTGAAATAAAGGATGCCTTTTATACACTGGGGAGGATGCCGAACGTCATCGGATCTATTGATGGGACACATGTTGCCCTGATACCACCACAGGCACATGAGCAGGCATACCGGAACAGGAAGCACTACCATTCGATCAATGCTCTGGTGGTGTGTCTTGCTGACATGTCGATCACACATGTGTGTGCACGGTTCCCTCGTTCTGCGCACGATGCCTATATTATGAGGAGTAGTCGCATTGAAACGCTGATGTCACAGATGCCAGCTCAGGAAGCCTGGCTTGTCGGTGTGTACTGACTGTTTCTCATTGTGTGTGTTTATCACTGTTGTATTCCGCACTCCTACAAAACTCAGCTACTTGTTCATTTTTGTGTGTGTAGGTGACTCCGGATACCCCAACATGCCGTGGTTGCTGACACCCCTCAGGAACCCTGTGACACCAGCCGAGCTGTGCTACAATGAGGCACATGGTCGGAGCAGGAGGGTGATTGAGCGAACATTCGGCCTTCTGAAAAGCCGCTTTCGCTGCCTGGACAAGACCGGAGGGGCCCTCCCATATGAGCCTGCGAAGGTGTGCAAAATAATCCTTGTCTGTTGCATGCTACACAACATGGCGGTGCGGAAGGAGGTGCCTCTCATCCAGGATGACGATGACGACGACCAACCTCCGGCACCTGTGGAGGATCCCGGCCTGGGCCAAGATGCCAGTGATGATGAAGATGATGTTGACGTCCGCTCCCAGCTCATCAACAACTTCTTCACCTGAATGTGAGTTTACAGGGTTGTTATGGGAATGTATGGAGGTTGCCTGGAATGTGTTGAGCCAGCTCTGTTGCTGTCTGAGTGTGTCTGTGTGCCACTTGACTGGATGCGTGCTGTGATGTGTCCATTCAGGTGGTGTGTACTAGACAATAGGATTGTACTGCTAACTCGTGTTTGTGTAAGTGTTTTGCAAAAAATTTTGTGTATGTGTATTGCATTTCTCTCCTGTTCTTTTGTGCTTTTGACTGTATCTTGTCTGTCCTTCCCAGGGTACTTTGCCTGTTGTGTGGTCAACACTGACCCCTAACACCCAGAAGCCAACACTAGTGTGGAAGTTGACAATTCCCATCAACTGATGTACCACACATCCCTGGACTTCCATATACCAACACATTGGGGGCGTGTGTGCACTGTTACGTAGAATTACCGTGAAACTAGTGTGGAATAAACGTGTTGCTGATGTGTAATGAACCTGTGCTATGCGTTGTTATGTATGTTGTCTGTCTTCCCACATCTGAGTGGCATCTGCTTACCTCACCTGTGGACTTGTTACCACTGACTGGGCTTGGTGTTGTGTCTGTGCATGCCAATGTGTTTCAGGTCAACATCATTGTGTGTGATGAGTAACATGGGCATGGTGAGTATGTTTTGTGTTGCCATAGTGGTGTGTGTCCCTCACATGTGTCACATCCCCATGACTCACCTTACGTTGGTCACATTGTTGCAGTATTTGGCATGCACTGTGTTGTGTGGCAGATCGACATCTCCCTGAACATGACAAGTTGGAATCACAACAGAGGCAAGTATGGTATACTGGTGAGTTTATTTACAAACATGTGTGAGGGAAGTGCACAGGATGGTGGGTGCTGTACAGTGGCTTGGGAATCCAAAGTTCACATTGGAGTTGGAAGTGCTAGTAGATGAAATGTCCAGAGTAAAGTCCACAGTCATCTGATACATTGGCCCAACATGAACCCACCATGTCATGTGGGTGAGTTGTGTGCGATTGGACAAGGTAAACGGGTTGCGCACAAAGAACATTGTCCAGAACAGGTTTGGAGGCCTTGGGGGATGTGCTTGGACATCTGCCTCTCACATGTCCTTCTTCGGACGACCCCTCTTCTCCCGGGGGGGATCCTCATGTGCAGGCCTCTGCGGTGCAAGGGACTCTCCACCACAGTCCTCCTCCCTCCTCGCGGCGCTGGCAGATGGTGTTGCGACAGATGTTGTGGGCACACAGGGGGGTGTGGCCAGGTTGGTGTTGATTTGGCGGAGGCATTGTAGTATGTCCCGATGCACCGCAGTGAAGTCATCCCACTTGGCCTCTATGCGGGCATGGTGGGTGACCTGCTCGTGTTGCATGTCCTTGAGGATCCCCACTACATGGCCAAATCCTCCGGTGCTATCCTGGTACGCATCTAAGATGCGTGCCAATTGGGGGCCATCATGCAGTCCAGACCCCTCTGCAAGGTGCGCCCTGTGCCTCCCACTCCTCCCAGCACCCATCTCCACACGGACAGGACCAGCGGCGGTATGCACATGTGACACTGGGACCCCTTGGGTGGTGTTGCTGGAGGTGTTGGCTGTAGCTTCTGGGGGTCCTGTGTCCCTGTGCTGTGGGTGTTGATTGTCCTTGGTCTGTCAGTGTTGGCGGGGGTGCCCTGTCGGTGTCCAGATGCTGGAGGCGTGGGTACAGGGGGTGCAGATGTTGATGCTGCTGGTGCTGCATGATGGCTCACACCGGAGGGGCCAGGTTGGTCGTCGTCATCTGAAGAGGACAGTGAGAGAGTCAGACCAGAGAGCTTAGTGTCCACCAGAGTCTGGGCCTGTGTATCCTCGTCATTTTGTGCTGGGTGCCCAGCACCACCTGTGTTTGGAAGAGACACACAATGTGATTTATGTTTCTACATGCATCGTTGGTTCACAAACACAACATTTTCTACTTTTCAAACAGATGCCTGCCTGTACACTGCTTTTTCCCAGTTTGTCACAGACAGAGTTTGATATTGTTGTTGGCCATTTCCCAGCATGGCCTTGTGCTCCCCACAACAGAGCCCAGTGTCAGACATCTTGTCAGTCCCTTCCCACTCCCTGTGAGGTGAGTATGGTTCAGTTTGATCTTGCTGGGCCATGTGGGTGGGTGTAGGTTGTCTGTGACTACGAGTCCCATCATACTCTTGGCTACACCACCCTTCCCAGCATGCCCATACTTCCTCCCTCTTGACTCTCCTTCCCTGTGAGGGTGTGTGACAGCAATGGCAAGATGGCTGACTGTGAAGTCCTGATGTTTGTTGTTGACCATTTCCCAGCATGGCTTTGTGCTCCCCACAACAGAGCCCAGTCTCAGACATCTTGTCAGTCCCTTCCCACTCCCTGTGAGGAGAGTATGGTCAGTTGGATCTTGCTGGGCCATGTGGGTGGGTGTAGGTTGTCCGTGACTGCGAGTCCCATCATACTCTTGGCTACACCCCCTTCCCAGCATGCCCATACTTCCTCCCTCTTGACTCTGCTTCCCTGTGAGGGGGTGTGACAGCAATGGCAAGATGGCTGACTGTGAAGTCCTGATGTTTGTTGTTGGCCATTTCCCAGCATGGCCTTGTGCTCCCCACAACAGAGCCCAGTGTCAGTCATCTTGTCAGTCCCTTCCCACTCCCTGTGAGGCGAGTATGGTTCAGTTTTATCTTGCTGGGCCATGTGGGTGGGTGTAGGTTGTCTGTGACTGCGAGTCCCATCATACTCTTGGCTACACCCCCCTTCCCAGCATGCCCATACTTCCTCCCTCTTGACTCTGCTTCCCTGTGAGGGCATGTGACAGCAATGGCAAGATGGCTGACTGTGAAATCCTGGTGTTTGTTTGGCTACAAGTCCGAAGTGCGCCCCTGTGCTTCCCAAAGCAGCACCCAGTATGGGGGTATCTTTTGCTGATATTTCAATGAGGTGTGTGTTAATGCATTGTACCCGGTGAGTTGTGTGGAGTTTGTGTTGGGGGGTGTCTCCCCATGCTGATTAGTATGGTCAGGTCTGTCAGTCCTCCTTCCCATCATGAAACGTGCTTCCATTGTAGGGCGTGCAAGTTGTCTTTCAGGATGTCAGTCAGTGGTGTCCTGCTTCTGATTTGCACACAACCCCTAACAGGGCCTTGTGCTTGCCACAGCAGGACCCAGTGTCAGCCATGTTGTCAGTCATTTTCCACTCCCTGTGATGTGGGCAGGTTTCTGAGAGGTCTCTCTTGATGGGCCAATCAGGAGGGTGTGCATTATCTGTGACTACAGGCCCCATCATGCTTTTGGCTACACTCACTTCACCTGCATCCCCACTATTCCTTCCTGACAGTCAGCTGCACTGTGAGGTGGTGTGTTTGTGGTGGCAAACTGTCTGGCAGGGTCTATTTGTCTTAGTGCCACTGGCTTGCTCTATTTGTTTGTAGGTTGGTGCATGTCATGACACAGTTCCCAGTCACTCTGAGATGGTAGGTATTGTGTTTGTGTGACTGGCATACACATCTTGGGCTGATTATCTATTGGTTACTGTAGCTTTGCTTGAGGTGCATGGTTTCACTGTCCCCTTGCCACACAATCTTGGGTATGTTGTTTGTGTACTCACCAGGCTCTGGGATGTGTGTTAGGCCATGTACGCTCTCTGGTGGTAGGATGTCCCGCACCTTCTCCTCCCAGATCCTGAAGTAGACTGGTTTGACAGGAGGGCCACCGCCGGTGCACTGACTCAGGGCATGATCTTTTTCGGTGAGTTTCTTGACCCTCCTGCGCACATCATACCACCTGTTCTGGATGTCGTCCTTTGTGCACCTTGCTGGTGCTTGTACGTGCACCTTGTCCACAATCCTCACCCACATCTTGGTTTTCTGTGAGATGGGAGTCCTTTGAATCAATGTACCAAACAAATGTGGCTCTACTCTGATGATCTCGTCAACCAGCACTTCTAACTCACTATTTGTGAACTTTGGATTCTTCTTAGGAGGCATGGTGATGGGTGGTGGTGGTGAGTGATGTGTGTGTGAAGGTGGGTTGGTGTTAGTTTTGCTGTGTGTATGTGTGTGTGCTTTTGTATGAGGTGCTGATGGTGTGTTAGTTGTGTGATGGGTGAGTGTGTCTGTGGTTGCTGTGTTCTGGTGTTTGCTGCTGGCTGTGTCTCCTGTTTGCAAGGGAGGATGGTAGTGATTGTAGTCCTTTATATAGTTGGAGTTGTGGGTGTGTCTTTGTCCCATGTTTTTTTCTTTGTTATTTATTGGCTTTGTCATTGCTTGTTTGGTCCTTTTTTTGTCATTTTTCCTTTGTGTTTTGTAGGCATGAAGGAGACGTTCATGTGACGAAATCGGATTCTGCTGTTGTCTCGTGCGGGCTTCTCCGCCTCGTTCACGCTGCCTGTCTTCTGTGTTTGGTACGCGTCGATCGCGACCTTCTCTTTTGCTTGTGTGCCCGGTTGTCTATGCGTGTAGGTCGTGCGGCTTGGTCTCCGTGCGAGTCGGTCTGGTTTTACACACATTGCATCGTACTGTGCTAATTGTACATCGGGGGTACGGGTCAGTCGGGTTCATTCCGGGTTCGTGTCGGTCGGTGAAAATCGTGTCGGTTTTCCGGCCGGATCACTATTTTCCCTGCGGCTCGGTCGTACGGCTTGTATTCCGTACGTGTCGGTTGTAATTCACACACGTTGCATCGTACTGCACGGGTTGTACGGCGCTGGTCCGTGTCGGTCGGTATTCGGTCCGGGTCCGTGTCAGTCGGGCCGTTTTGTGGCCGGAATCAGAATCGGCCCCTTAATGTTGGCAAGTGCGAGCGATGAAGGAGCGCAGTTTTTCTGAACACTGCATGCTCCGCGGAGTGTGGAAAACTCCGCAAACTCCCCGAATGGAACGGAGTTTACCACCCAGGCCTAACAGTGATGATATACTAGTGTTTGGGGCTACACTAAAGGAAAATGAAAAAGCTTTCACACAAGTATGCTGTCTGCTTGCGGTCTGACACTAAGGGGCCCATTAGGATGGTGGGCGGATCACCCCTGCTGGGCCGGCAGTAGTCACCGCTGGCCCGGCGGGGGCGATCCGCCCACCATCCACATCTCAAAGACCCCCTGCCATATTAGGATGGCTGGGGGGTCCGCAGCGGACGGAAAGACCGTCTGCCGCTTTTCTGCCGGTCGACTCGTTGACCGGGCGGACAACATGGTTAATATGGTGGCGGTGTATCATATTATGATTACGGCGGAGATCAGCCTTTCCATGGATAGGCATGCGGTCTTTGCTATTAGGGGACCATAGTGGGCCCCCAGGAGGTTGGGGGTGGGGGTGCACATGGGGGGTACCATTGGCATGTACAAGGTGGCAGGCACCACGCGGTGCCTGTCACCTTGTGCATGCCAATGTAAAACGTGCATTCCCAGCATTGTGGCGGTGGCGGTGACATCCTAATTGCAGGTACGGGACCGCCGCACCCCTGGCAGATGTTCCTGCATCGTATTCGTAATAGACCCCTAATTACTGGGAAGTGTGAAATTCACAAAAGAAGACTTACATTATTTTGCCATATTTTTCCTGACCCTGAAAAGGTACAAGCATTGTCATCTACTTGCCCTCCAAAAGATGTGACCATGCTGCGATTCTTCCTGGGTATGGCCAGCTACTGCTCCAGGTATATTTGTGACTTTTGCCACTGTGAGTGCACTTCTGAGAGAACTAACAAAGTGAGATATTTCATTTGAATGGTAATCTGAATGTGACCGAATTTTTCAAGGAAATAAAACACACAATTGAAAATGCAACTGAAATAGCTTACTTTGATCCAAAATTACATACAGAAATTGTGGTGGATGCAATCCCTATGGAGTAGGGATCTATCCTTGCCCAACGTGATGGACAACCTGATGCTCAGAGACATTGTGGCCTATGCTATCCGGAGTCTGACTCCAGCTAGCATAGGCCACAATGTTGTGCTTATTCTCAACCGAGAAAGAAAGCTAAGCTGTAGCATGGGCATGTGAACACCTCCATGCGTTTCTGTACAGAAAGCATTTCACAGATCATCAAGCTTTGATCATCATTTTTGGAAATACCAAAGCAAAGATGTCCCCTCGCATCGAGAGGTGGGGGTTGCGCCTGCAGGAGTGGAAAGGGAGGACATTGTGTGAGAAATTGCCCTTTGCTTCAGGAAAAGTTGAATGCTTACCTGTGAACAGTAAACCCCAGTGCTAGTCGAACAAAATAAAATTGCTGCCAAGAGGATGAACTTCCATATTTCTCTGATCATTGTGAAGCCCCTGCATCCTTGGAACACAACTGCAGTGACAGACAGTGGTGCTTAAGGTTGTTTTATTGACAAGAAATTCTGTGCACCTAAAGAGATCCCTCATCAATGATAGACCTTGACTGAGTCCATTTTAGGAACTGATGGAATTTCTTCGATTTCTGGTGATGTGCAATGAGAGACCAAATCTATGAAATTTGTGTTAGATAATGGACATGTTGAAACCTTAACCTTTCATGTCATTGTCTTTCGAAAGGTTCCGTTAAGTGGAAGGAACAATTTGGCTTAGAACATATAATTCTTTGGTTAATTTGGGTGGAAAGTCACAGATCATTGACAGAATATCGACAACAGAAATGTCGACCTACAAAAATATTGTGACAAAAATATTGTTGTCAGAAATATCGACCTCCTAGCTACATAATGGCAAGTACAAAAATATCGGAAAGAAAATATCGTTGTTAAAAATATCGTATTCTTTAAATGTTTAAAAAATAATGTAAAATACATTAAATAATACACATAATTAAGAAAACATCGTTAGAATTAATAAAAAATATTTAAAATTATAAGTAATACTGTTTGTATTATATGCTCCTCCTGTTTGCTAGCGGCCGGCCTGAAGGTTGTAGGCCCATCTTTGTATATCTTTTGGATTCTGTAATAAACGGTTTAAAAAAAAAAAAAAAAAAAAAAAAAATTATAAGTAATAAATATAATGTAAAAATACATTAAAAACATACATATATGTAACATATAATATATATATTTACTTAATAATATTAATAAATAATTATTTTAATAAATTATAAAGGGGCCGATTCCAATCCTGGAAAAAGGCCCTACGAATCGTCGTACGGAACGTTTTCTCCGTACGACTCGCACCCGGTAATCTGTCCCTACAACCTAGGAAGTACGATTCGTACAGAAAGCCTTTTTCCGTACGAATCGTACAAAAGACCGTACGTGGAAAAAATACCTACGATTCGGATCCAGAACAGCTTGTACGCGATGTCCGGACGTATTCAGGCAGCGGTTTCCGGCCCAGCAAGTACGATTCGTCCCTATGTCACTCCGTACGGCTCTTTTTTTACGGGAGTCAAACACAGACGGAAAAGTAGAGTCCGATGTGAACCGCTACGCAACAGAGCCCCGGTACACAACATACACGCCATGAACCCCGTCGTATGTGTCATCCCGGTCCTCTTGGCCTACGACCTGGTGCACCGCACCCGACGCACACGCCGCAGAAGGTGAGAACAACACCCAGGAGCCAGGGTGGGGGTGAGGGGCAGGAAACAAACCCCATACTCAAAGCCAAACCTATAATATGGAGGCAATACATTACCACCAGGTTCTGGTCACTTGGGGGGGTGTGGCCAGCAACCCCTGCGTACCACAACAACGGAAGTGGACGTGTACGGTGCGTTCCACACGTACCCCTACAGCACCATTAGAACAGTGATACGGACCGTACACACGCAATGAATGCGTGGGTACAGTGCGTACCAGACGTGCCCCTATGGCACAGTACAACAGTGATACGGACCGTACACATGCAATGAATGCATGGGTACGGTGCGTACCACACATACCCCTAAGGCACCGTTAGAACAGTGATACAGACCGTACACACGCAATGAATGCGTGGGTACGGTGCGTACCACACGTACCCCTATGGCACAGTACAACAGTGATACGAACCGTACACACGCAATGAATGCGTGAGCACGGTGCATACCACACGTACCCCTACGGCACCATTAGAACAGTGATACGGACTGCAAACACGCAATGAATGCGTGGGTACGGTGCGTGTTACACGTACCCCTACGGCACCATTAGAACAGTGATACGGACCGAACAAACGCAATGAATGCGTGGGTACGGTGTGTACGACACGTACCTCTACGGCACAGTACAACAGTGATACGGACTGTACACACGCAATGAATGCGTGGGTACAGTGCGTGTCACACGTACCCCGTTATGGCACCAGTACATTTGGGATACGAGATGTACACACGCCAGGAATGTGGGCTTAGAGGACTGGCCCAGCATGTTACCTTCATATTGGTGTGTGTGTAGGTCCAGGCAAGCAGTGTACTGCTCCAAGGGGGTGCGTGGTGAGGAACTTCGATTTCCGATCGCGATCGAATCGACCCGCCATTTTGTGCTCCGCCGCCATTTTGTGCTGCCATCACTCCGGCAGCACGGCGAACAAAGTCTATTCTGCTTTTTCTGCAGCTTCGTGTTAAAAAACAGCCTTTTGGCCTCTATTTACAAAGCTGGTGTTAGGACTGGCCGAGTACACTAATCCCCGTCTGGTTTTCTAATCCCCGTCTCAACTATCTGTTGGTTCACACTATTCTTTTCTGACTTTATCTTATCGTCTGGCCATCACTGTCTTCTGCTAGCATTCTCTTGTTTCACAACTGTCCTCCAATACACACAAACGTATCTCGCCACCTGCAAGTTAATTACGAATCCGTTAATAAATTAGATTGAGGGAGGGGTGACAAACATAGTTGGAGGAGAGGTTTCTTCGAGTCATCAGACACTTGTTTTCCAATCTCTCCTATTGGTTCTGTCATGTTTTCCAACTTTCCTTATTGGCTCTTTCCTGTATGTTCTGGGAGTGTATTTGTTTAATGTATATGTTACCTATATAGTATATAAGTTTGTGCGCCACAGAGTGAAGTGGCAGTCTCCTGAGAACCTACCTTGTGTACTTCTGGGATAACTGTACTAGCTGCAGCTAATAAAATCTGATTTTATAACGCCGACAGAGTGTCCCGTGTCTCTGTGTAGCTGAGCAGGTGAACTCCGGAGATTTAGGCGTACCCTGCGCCGCCAGACCCAAAAGGTTCTGGTTCTTCAACTGGTGCCCAACGTAGGGTGGCTTCAGTGGTACCGGTTCTGCCCGAAGGTCGTGAGGAACCCCGCAAGAAAATTCCAGAGGGTTCGCGAGCCACGTTAAGCGACCCCTGTATGTCGAAAGTGGTCCGAAGGTTTTTTGCAGCACGGTTACTCCTTCCTGACGGCTACTAATAACCGCTGCCCTGACTGCCGCCCTGCCTTGGCCCTTCCTTTGGTGATGTATGGTAAGGCGAGACGATAGACGGGCCTCTGTTGGTGTGAGAAGACGTCCTTAGTTAAGTATCTTCATGGGTCGCGCTCAAAATTTTTTTGTTCTTTGATTTTCTTGGTATTTGTAGTCCTTAGATTCGACTATTGCAATAGCCGAAGCCGAGGGTAAGTGCATTTGTGCTGCGTAAACTGAGTTTTACCCCCTTGAAGTTTGTGAACAGTCCGGTGAAATCACGAGATGCCTGGTCTGACTAAGTTTGGAAGAATTTGTTGTTTTGGTTGTAATAGGGATTCCCGACTTGAGGACTCTTGTCTGATTCCTTTGGTTGGAACTCCCACATATGAGCTTTATTCAAAACATGGTATTGACCCCATTGCCTTTAACGAGACATGGACCCGATACTCGAAGAAAGATGGTGTTCTAAAATGGCCAGAAAATGGTAGTTTCGACTCTGATGTGTTAGACAATTTAGAAGCAGTCTTATTCAAAAGAAAAGCCCGGCCGGCTATGTTTGACTCTTTTCGCCTTTGGCGTAAGGAAGCCAAACAGAAAGAAATTAAGCAAGTAAAACGAGATAGGAAAGCACAGGGTATGACAATTATACAGGATGCCCAACAGTTTAAAGATGATGAAATTGATAATGTGACTGAAATTTCAGAAAGACAGCATCGCATGGCGATAGATAAATGCTATCCGGTGTTGCCTGTTTCCCCTTTCGATAATAAGAAAGAAATAGAAGAAGATCCCCTAATGTCCCATTTATTGAGGTTGCCTCCGCCCTATGCACAAAGTGCCAATGCACCCCAAATGTTACAGCCTGTTCAGCCACCAGCGGTACCTCCGCCTGTTCCAGCTCTTCCGCATTTGCCTCCTCCAGTATTACCGCCCTTGCCGGTTTTACCATTAACTTCGACTTCCTTGCCCTCATCTCCTGATCTTGGATCTCCTTTCCCTTCTGCTCCTCCTGCAATAATCGGTTCTCCTCCTGTCAGTTCTCCTAATACTTTGTCTCCAATTCTTATGTCTAATTCTCCGTCTGTGCGTAAGCGTCTCACAGACACTGTCACTGGTATTTTATCTCCTTTCTTCGAAGCTTTAAATATGTCTCCGGCTTTTGCTCGAAGACAGTCTCGTAGTCAGTTTCCAGACTTTGAAGAACGAGAAAGATTAGACTCTCTTGCACGTAAATGGATCAAAAAGGGTCCTCAATACAGTGTGCTTGATATCATGTCTACTTTCTCGCAATGGAATGCACCTACGCAAAGATATGTTTTTAATGCAATGTGCGATACTCTCATTAAAGAATGGGAAGATGTGAATTCGAGTCCATTCCCACAAGATCTGTTAGATGTTCAGGCTGATTTTGATAAAGGACTTGTAGTGGGTTCCAAAGTTGAGAAAGCTGTAAGGACACTTATTTCTTATAGATCCTTATTGTTCTCTCAGGCTTTCCTTGATTCTGATCCGTCAGTTAAACTAACACTGAAAAAATATCCCATGAGAGAGGTTCCTCCAGTATGGAAAGAAGAGGTTGCAGCAGCAGGTGCTAATCCACTTATTCCCGCTCATTTTCAACGTATATGGGTACATGTCCCCTGGAAGAGATCTGAAGTTTTGGCCCTTAAACAGACTCTACCGGATCCTCGTAAAAACCCTGCGGGTTATTGCAAAGAATTATCACAGACAGTTGACGCCTGCATCATGAACCTAGCTGATATTGATATGCTAATGGGAAATGTAGTTCCACAGACAATATGGGCTAAGATTCGTAGAGAGGATCACGCGCAGGAACTAGGTGCTACTTGGGATGTTATAACTACCACTGATAGAGACCAAGTGGGTGGTGCAAAGACTGATGCTTTGATTTCGGAACTCCCTGGTAGGATTATTACATTAATGAAAACTATGATGCCTGCATTGAGAGTTAATTGGGATAAACTAGCAGCATGCAAACAAAAGAAAGATGAAAGTGTCTCTGATTTCTTTACTCGTTTCGAGGAGACATTTATTGATCACAGTGGTCAAGACATGGCTACAGAGGGTGGACAGCGATTATTTTTGGACAAATTCGTATTCAATTTGCTTCCTGAGCTGTCACATCAATTGAAAGATTCTGAAAGTTCATGGGCTGTTTCTTCTTCTGCCCAGATATTGGCTACTGCACAATATTACGAAAATAGAGATAAAGAAGAAAAAGAAAAGCAAGAGAAAAAGACGAAATTATTAAAAACGAAGGTTCTCTTGCAACAAGCTTATCCTCCTCGTTATGTCCAGCCTCAGTCTCAACAGCCTCCGCAGTTTCAGAGGTTGTATCACAAGCCTGAGCCATACACTCCGCAACCTTTGTTAGGACCTAATCAATGTGTTATTGTAGAGAAGAAGGTCATTTTAAGAATAGTTGTCCGGTTTTATTGCAGCGCAATGGAGCATTATCTGCTCCACGAGGTCGTGCTGGCCTCTAGTCAGCAAACAGAGGTAGAGGTCGAGGTGTGTTGACTCAAGAACAACGTGCCCTTCCTTCTCCCAATTCCATGAATTACTTCGATCAGCAGAATGTTAGGTCTACTCAGTATTACAATGAAGAACATTATATTGAAAACGGGAATGAAAGTCTTCATGCCAACTAGGACAGCCATGGACAACGTAAGGGATTTGTGTCTGTTCCAGTAGATCAGAATGGACCTTATGTTAACGTCACTACAATGGGTGTTTCAGAGCCATTTCTTCTAGATACTGGGGCGATGAGAATTTCTATCATTCATTCGAAACTCCCTGGGGCACCTTTGTCTGGCTTAACAAATGTTTCTGTAGGATTTTCTGGCGCCCCTGTTCGCAATCCAGTTTCTTGCCCTGTGCCTATTTCAATTGGTCCTTACGATTTGGAAGCTCCACTTCTGTTAACGAATGGTTTTGGTGAAAATCTGTTGGGTCTAGACCTATTGAAAAGAATGCATGCTACGATATATTGTTCTCCTTCCGGTGTACATCTTACTTTAGGACAGAAACTGATTTCCCCAATGTATTTGTCCAAAGATCAGTTTCCACCTGAATTGCTTTCTCTTCCAGCAACGCTTTGGGCCACGGGTCCGAATGATGTAGGGTGTCTTGAGATTCCACCTTATGTTGTCACCATCAAGCCCAATGTTGAATTGCCGCGCATTCCGCAGTATAGAATTTCTACTGAAGGTGAAAAAGCGCTTTTGGAAATCATTCATGATTTGATTCAGAAGGGTGTGGTTGAAGAAACAAGAGGTAACACATGCAATAGTCCTATTCTTCCTGTCCTTAAACGTACTGATCCTTCTCAACCACCTGTATATCGCTTCGTAATTGATCTGCGGGAGGTAAACAAAATTGTTGTACCACAATTTCCTGTTGTTCCAGATATCACTGCTCTGTTGACGATGATACCTTCCACAGCGACTTGGTTCTCTGTTATTGATCTAAAGAATGCCTTCTTTAGTATTCCCATTGCAGAAGAGAGTAGGGACATTTTCGGTTTCTCTCTTGGAGGCCGAAGCTTCCGGTTTAAGCACACACCTCAGGGCTATTGTGAAAGTCCCTCTATTTACAGCCAAGCTTTAAAAAGTCATCTTGATACTTTTCATTTGCCGTCTGGTGCAGCTCTTATCCAATATATGGATGACTTATTAGTCACTGCAGATTCAGAAGAAATTTGCAAAAATGTCACTGTTGCATTGTTACTCCATTTGTTTAATCTGAATAATAAGGTTTCACCTTCCAAATTACAATATGTCTGTCGAGCGGTTACCTATTTGGGTCATCTCCTATCAAAGGAGGGACGGCGATTAACCCCAGAACGAATTCAGGCGAATACGCAAATGTCTGTGCCATCCACACAAAGGGAAGTACGTGCCTTTCTAGGTATTACCTCTTACTGTAGGCAGTGGATCCCTAACTTCTCTCTAATGGCCAAGCCTTTGTTGGCACTCACTTTGAAAGATACGCCTCAGCCCCTTCCTTGGACTGATGAGTGCCAAAAGAGTTTTACTGACTTACGTACTGCTCTGTGTTCTGCACTGTATTGGGAACTCCTGATTACAGAAAGCCTTTTACGCTCTATGTTCATGAGAGAGAAGGTTGTGCGTTATCAGTTTTAACACAACAATTTAGAGACAAACAGCGGCCATGTGCCTATTTTTCGGCTACGTTAGATCCTGTAGCTAAAGCATTGCCCAATTGTCTCAAAGCGACAGCAGCAGCAGCAATTTCTATTCGACAGTCTGCTGGAATAGTGGTGGATGACATTCTCATTGTTATGGTACCACATGCAGTGGATACTTTGTTAAACAGAATGAAAACGCAACATCTTACGAGTGCTCGTTTAACTGGATATGAGCTGATGCTTTTGGCTAGTCATGTACACATCAAACGATGTAATACCCTAAATCCAGCTACTCTGTTGCCCCTTCCAGATGAGGAAAGTGTTGAAGAGCAACATGATTGTTTCTTCCGTACTGAGGAAGAGACCAAAGGAAGAATTGATTTGAAAGACACACCGCTAGAGAATCCGGATGGAACTCTATAGGTAGACGGTTCTTGTTTTAAAATGCCTAATGGAGATACAGTTTCAGCCTATGCTGTAACTACTTTGCATACAATTGTGGAAACAGCATGTATTAGACACAATTCGGCTCAAGCAGCAGAATTGATAGCAATAACAAGAGCATGTGTACTATCAAAAGGAAAGAAAGTGAACGTGTACACTGACAGTCAGTATGCCTTTGGTGTAGCGTTCAATTTTGGGCGTCTTTGGAAGGAAAGGGGATTCCTCACTTCACATGGCACCAAAATACAACATGGTCAGTTAGTGACTGATGTCCTTGAATCACTTGTCTTACCCACCCAAATAGCGATTGTGAAGTGTAGTGCACATAAAAAGATCACAGATGATGTTGGCCGAGGAAATGCATTTGCAGACGAAATAGCGAAAAAGACAGCGAGAGATGCAACAAGTCGAATGTATGTGGCAGGTCCTGAAAAATGGGTTAGAGAGAGAGGAATGTATGAGGATACAGTGGAAAGTGTAAGAGCAATTCAGAAAGAGGCTTCAGAGAAAGAGTTGAGCAAGTGGAGAGAAAGTACAGGAATGTTGGATGAGATGGGATGTTGGGTGGAATTATCTGAACACCAACGTTGGCTGTTACCAGATGCCTATGTACTCCCAGTGGTTACTATGGCACATGGTCCAGCCCACTTAAGTGAAAAAGGTATATGTAAACTTCTGGCTCCAGTGTGGAAAAACGAACAAATCCCAAAATGCGCAGATAATGTAGTGAAACATTGTATTATTTGTTTAATGTACAATCCGGGAAAGGGAACCCCAACCCCAGCGGGTCACTTTGCTCCTCCGACATATCCATTTGAGGTGTTGCAAATCGATTATATTCATATGGAACGATGCAACAACCTTAAATACGTTCTGGTGGTAGTATGTGCCTTTTCAAGATGGATAGAAGCATACCCTTTAAAAGACAACACAGCCTTATCAACAGTTAAAGTTCTATTAAAAGAGTTCTTCCCCAGGTTTGGTTTGCCGCGCATTGTCTGGAGTGAAATGGGAGCGAATTTGTTGGCCAAGTCATGCAAAAAGTTTGTGCAGGTCTTGGTATCAAGCAAAAGTTCCATGCGGCAAATCATCCACAGTCAGCGGGTTTAGTAGAGTGTTACAACGGAACCTTGAAGTTAAAACTAGCGAAGATTCAAGCTAGTACAGGACTAAATTGGTCCGATGCTTTGCCATTAGCTCTGCTGTCCACCAGAACTGCAGTACACTCTCATTTGGGACTTAGCCCTTACGAAGTGGTTTTTGGACGCCCTGCTAATGTATGGGGAGTCCCTCGCCCTAAGAAATACTCAGACTTGCCATATCCAATGGTTTTTTTTTTTTTTTTTGAAAAACTTTATTGTGCAGAGAGTCAAAATTACAGACATGGGCCTACAACCACCAGGGCCGGCCGCTAGTTTGTGCCAGTCAATTACAAAGCGTCGCAGAGCAGCAACTGATCTCCAAAGGCACAGCAGGAATATAGAATTGTTCTCGGCAACTCAAAAGTTAGACAGGATACAGACATTTTTAAATTTTGAAGAAAACTAAAAAAAAGCAAACAAACAAAAAACAAAACACAAAACTCAAGGCAAGAAACAATCGGAATGGTGCCGAGCGCCGACGGGGGGACCCCACCATACCAGATGAAGAATCAGGAGGTCACTAAAGTCAACCCGGGGGGGGAGGGGATGCAGCGGGGAAGTCAGAACCATCCGCATAACAAGTACAGTATTCCGGGAACCCCAGGATCAGGGGGACAGAGGATTGTCAGAAGTAGCTTCAAAAGGGGGCGTGCAAATGTTACCTCGGTAGGCGTTCCATTGACCCCAAATTTTACCCCACGCCCCAGGCTTGCCCCGGACCAGATATACCGTCTTCTCTCTGAACATGCACCAATCCATGTTCTCCTTCCACACTGACATGGCGGGAGGCCGTCGGGAACCCCATGGCTGCGCGATATCCCTCTTTGCAATCATGTTCCCAAGTGCCGCCCACCGGGCCTGGGAAATGTTGTAGTCATTAGGCTCCCATACATTCAGCAAACATCGACGAGCCTCAGGCAACAGAGCGACCCCAGTGACATCCGCCATCACCGCATGCACACGGCGCCAATAAGCCACGACCTCACGACACTCCCAAAGGATATGAAGGAAGGTGGCACTCAATCCACAGACACGCTTACACAGCCTATCCGAAGAAAAACCCATCACAACCAACCTAGGACCCATCACATACACACGGTGAAGAATTTTTAGCTGGACAAGACGGAGACGGGCCGGAATGGCGACCTCCTTCGGGGAGGACAGTGCAGACTGCCAGTCCTCGTCGTCCAACTCCAACCCGTCTCCGGTCCAGGCCTCCCGAAGATGCACAAGGAGGTCTGCCCGATTATTAATTAACTTCTTATAAATTAAGGAAATCGTACTATCGGGCAGATGACCATCAAGTATACGGTCCTCGAGTGGGGAAGCTGCGGGGATCGTGGTACCTGCCCCAAAGGCCGACAGCAGAGCGTGGCGAACCTGTACGTACCTGAAGAACTCCCTCTCACTCAACTCATACTCACTCTGAAGCACCGCAAAGGATTTGACTGCACCTTTCACCCAGAGGTCACCCACTCTGCTGATGCCAATCATATCCCAGTTCTCAAAGCCTTTCGTTGTCCAGAGGCATCCCAATCCGTCCGACGCAAACAAGGGGGTCGCTCGCGTCAGGCGCCCATTCCAACCCATGGCAACATTAGCATCCCTCCACACACGTACTGCAATCTTAGTGGGTCCCGTTAGGTTCCTCCCAGCCGCCCGAGAATAGAGTGCTCTGTTGAAGTCGCCACCAGGCAACTGATATTTATCCATCGCGAAAGCCGGATTCGGACCCGGTGCGTAAGTAGCATGGTTGATAGCGGACAGCTGGGAGGCCCAATAATACCTCCGGATATCCGGGAGCGCAATGCCCCCGACGTACCAGGGGAGAGTCAGTTTTGCGAGAGCTATACGAGCGCGACCATCCCAAATAAGTCTCCTCTGCAAACCCTCTACCTCCCGGAAATAAGCCGCCGGAATAATGTCAAAGGAGTTCTGGAGTGCGTAGAGAAATCGGGGCAGTGACATCATTTTAAAAAGTGCAGCTCGACCGAGTGGCGACAACGGCAACCTACGCCAGCGGGCCACATCCAACTTCAAACGCCGAAGAGGAGGAAGGAGATTATGCTCATGGCGGACCGCCGGGTCCAACGATGCATAGACCCCCAAGTACTTGAAACCGGATTGCGAGATTTGGATGGGAAACCTATTCGGCAGGGGGGGAAGGCCACCGGAAATGACATACACACAAGATTTGGACCAATTAATAGTCAACCCGGAGTTTTTCCCGAAAGAAGTGAGGACATCAAAAAGGACATTAAGGGATTCACGCGGGGAGGTGAGGTACAAGAGAATATCGTCGGCGTACAACGAGACTCGGTCCTCAAAACCAGGGGCCCACTGAATACCCCTTATCGACGGCTCCCATCGGAGCCAGGCTGCGAGCGGTTCTAAAGCAAGAGCAAAGAGCAGGGGGGACAACGGACACCCCTGCCTAGTGCCCCTCCCGAGAGCGAAGGGCTGGGACACCCTCCCATTGACAACAACCTGAGCTAGCGGATCCGTATATAAAAGTCTCACCCAACTGATAAATCCCGCCCCGAAACCGAACTTCGCCAGTGTGGCCCAGAGGTATGGCCATTCGATCATGTCAAAGGCCATCGTGGCGTCCAGCGAAGCCAAGATGGCCGGCTCGGAAAGAAACTCCGCCCTGGCGAGAACGCCATGCAAACGCCGCAGGTTGAGAGCAGTGTTCCGGTGGGGAATGAAACCGGACTGATCCGGATGAATCAAGTCACAGATAACAGCGAGTAAGCGATTAGCGAGGACCTTGGCAAGAATCTTCGGTTCAGCGTTTAATAGGGAAATGGGCCTGTATGAGGCACAATGATCACGAGGCTTGCCCTCCTTGGGAATCACAACTATGGTAGCCAGACGTTGGTCACCAGGGAGGGAACCGAGCTCACGCGACTCCAAAAACATATCGCGGAGAAACGGCGCCACTTTATCAGGGCATAATTTGTACAATTCAATGGGCAAGCCATTGGGGCCCATAGCCCTACCAGTACGAAGGGAACGAATCGCGGCCGCAATCTCGTCGGCTGACAACGAAGCATCCATGCATTCTCGATCCTCTTCAGACAAGCAAGGCAGCGCAATATCCCTCAACAGGGAACAAGAGTCAGCCACATCTCTGTCAGAAACCGGGGAGTAGATCACACGAAAATAGTCAGCAAAACACTCCACAATCTCGCCAGGGTCAGTCACACGCACCCCATCGGGGTTCTGAAGCACAGGGACCACACGATTCACTCTCTCCTTCTTATCAAGCCAAGCAATCAGTTTACCCGCCTTATCCCCGACATCATACAGTCTACCTTGCTGTTCCCTGTACAATGTCTTGGCGGCATCAGTGACAAGGGATTTGTATTCAAACTATTTCAAGCTAAGGGCATGGAGCCCCTCATGAGTAACACCCGAGTCTAGCTCAGCCTCCAACTCCAGTATTTCAGCCTCAAGCCCCACGACCTCCCCATTTCTAGCTTTCTTGGTCTCAGCTATTAAAGAGAGGGCCTGGCCCCGTATGACCGTTTTAAAGGCCTCCCACAAGGACACTGAGGACAAGACTGACCCCTCGTTCTCCAAGAAGTAGTGATCAAGCGAGTTCAGGAGGCTATCGCGAGTCTTAGGGCTACGGAGATGCCAAGGGTTAATGGGGGCGATCCGCCCCGCGGCCTGCATCCCCGTATCGAAATGCAGCCACACAGGGGAGTGATCTGAGATGCCCCGGGCCAAGTGTCGATCTCACCAATGTGGGTGGCCTGGGCCGCGGGCAGAAGGAAGTAATCAAGCCTGGAGAGACTCACATGCGCCCCGGAGTGGAAGGTGTACTGACACTGCGTCGGGTGCATCAACCTCCAACAATCCACCAGCCCAAAAGTGTCCAAAAACCCAGCAAGCCATGATTGGGAAACGGGAAGGGCCCTGGGGGGATGACGATCCAGGTCACCGGATAGCACAGAATTAAAGTCACCACCCATGAGGAGAAGACTATCCGGGAGTTCCAGCAACATCCGACCAACATCAGAGAAAGTGGAGGTCTGGAGGCCCGGGGGGACATATATCGTGACTAAAGAAAGGGTCCTACCCTCCCACCTCCCAGTTAGGGCGGCATAACGTCCTCTGTCGTCAAGGATGACGTTGTCAATCTATAGTGGGAGGGAAGACCGAACAAGAATACCGACCCCCCTGGAACCGGTGGTGAGCCCGGAGTGTGCAACCAGTCGGTATCCCCACCTATTCATAGCATGACACACATTGCCAACCAAATGCGTTTCCTGCAGGAGTACAACATCAGGCGCCAGACGACGCAAATATTGTAGTACAACACCCTGTTTGATACGATCCCCCAATCCATTGACGTTCCAAGTTAACAACCTCAACCCACTACCCCCCAGCCCCACAAAAGTAGCAGGAGTCTCCCCACAGAAAGCAGGACACCGGAAACAAAGAAAAAACAAATATGCCGCCTTGAGAGAAAAAAGAACACCCCCGAACACAAACACCCCCACCAAAACCCGTTACAACTCCCCCTCCCTGCACCCCTGCAAACTGTAAATCCACCCCAAAATGCAGTGTGCCTGTCGCCCTAACAATCCCATTCTACAAAAAGACCCTGGAGGAGGAGGAAGGCCAGCCACCACCCGCCACCCCGACGAGAGCTACTATAAAACAAAATATACCAGAGGGGTAGAACCCAACTGAGTAATGTCCGAGTATCAAGGTTAGGGACCGAAAAGTCAATTCTGTAGAGGCTCACCACCCTCGGCACCGCCAGAGTGCCCCGCTCGATCGCCCCGACCAGGCAGGGAATCCAACCAGTCACTCACATTGTCCGGTCGTTCAAAAAAGAAGGTCCGCTCCTCATGTTCCACTCGAAGCCTGGCAGGGAAAAGCATCGCATACTTCAAGCCCAGGTCCCGAAGACGTCGCTTAACCCCCTGAAAGCCCATCCTCTGTCTCTGAACGAGTTGAGTGAAGTCCGGGAAAAAATTGACTGAGGAGTTTTCGAATTTCACCGGGCCGTGCACCCTCGAGGCCTGCAAAATCGCATCACGGTCCCTGAAATGGAAAAGCTTGGCGATGATAGGCCTCGGGGGAGCGCCAGGCCTAGGCTTACCGCCCGGGACACGATGTGTGCGCTCCACAGCAAAAAACTTGCTAAGTCCAGACGGGGCAAGATGGGTGAGGATTAGCTCTTCGATCAGGAGGTCAACAGACCGAGTCTCGGGATTCTCCGGAACACCTATGACGCGGATGTTGTTGCGTCTTGCCAGGTTCTCAAAATCATCCAACCGATGGGACATCAAGTCGTTTGCCGATTTCAGGGCGCCAAGGTCTGTTCGAAGTTCCGACACATCGGCCGTGAGGCTGGAGGTCGTTAAATCCAACGACTTCACCTTCTCGTTAGTTTTGGACAGGTCAGCCCTGATTAAAGTGACATCGATGGCGACCGTGTCAAGTTTACGAGCCAGGGCCTCATACTGCTGGCCGATGGTCTCCTTCATACCGGTAATGGCGCCCATAATGTCCTGCAGGGACAAGTCGACAGGGACAGATGGGCCGTCTCTAGCATCCTCCAGGGTAGTGCTGGAGAGCCCTGGGGATCCCTTGGCTTGAGTGTAGCGGTCCATAACATTTGTCTGGAACTGTCCCCCGCGAAGAGACGTCTTGGTCTTCTGCTTCTCGGGTTCACCCCTGCCCGTCATGGTGGAAGATGCACCCCGGAGTGGCCCGCAGGACCGAGTGAAAATGGCCGCTGGTAGGCCGGGCACCAGCCGGCCGAGAAGCTGGGCCGCAGGGTCCGGAGAAAGTCACGACTTGACTCAGTACTCCGTAGGGAGAAAGCAGTGATGACACCAGATTGGACTGGTCTCCGGCAGAGCGGAACAGACCCTCAGGCAGACCGTGCCAGAAACCAAAAGCGAAACTGAAAGTGGGGGTACGTCCACTGGTGAGGTCCCAATGCCGTTGTTATTCAACTACGTCCCGGATCCACAGCTCACCCAGTCCCCGGCACCGCCCCGAGATGGGCCTCGAAAGTTCAAAATGCTGTAATTTCGGTCCCCCAAGTCCGATTCAAATTCTGAAAGGAGTTATAGACTCAGTCTAGGTTCACCTTCAAAGGCCCGTCCAAGAAATCAGGATATCATCAGGATAAATGGCGAGGAGTGGCGAGGGTCCGGAGAGCCCTGTGCTCACGCGACCATCTTGGATGCGCGCTAAGCTCCTCCTCGCCATATCCAATGTTGATTGACTACCTGCATGATCTTACGACTAAATTGCGTGTTCTCCATCAACAGGCTCAGAGTGCTCTGCCAGAGGCCTCCACAGACCCAGGTCATTCAATCCGACCAGGTGACTGGGTGTGTACCAAGAATTTCCAAGGAACGGGAAATTTGGAACCCAGGTGGAGAGAGCCCCGGATGGTTTTGCTCACCACGAGAACAGCAGTTAAGGTCGAAGGAAAGAAAAATTGGATTCACGGCGTGCATTGTAAGAAAGTGCCTTTGCCTTTACCTTATGATCAATGGGTGCGCAGGGGCATTGGTGACTTTGAAAGTGAAAAGGTTCCACGATTTGTGCCCTTTAGTGATGCACGCCTGAGTGGGACACTGTCTGAGAAATAGGACGACGACATTCTGCAGGAAGCAATACCATCACATCGTCGCTTGGATACGACTAATCCACGAACATTGTTTCAAGATCAAAACACTCCTGGGAAGGAACACTACAATCTAAGACCTAGAACAAAGAACTCTTAAGATTTCTCTCTTGTGTAGTATTCTGTCCCGGTTGCAGGGTCGCGGTAGGAGTCTAAATTGCGACCTGAGTAGTGGCAATAGGCCTGCAGGACTTGCAGTGTCATAGGACGGCAGACAATCGTGATTGAGTGATCGAGGAAGATTGCCGTGAGCATCCATTAGCAAGATGGAAACTACACAAAGCAAAAGAGAGAGAAAGGATGAAATGAAGAAAGAATCCTGTAAATTAATGTACAGTCGTTTCAATATAACCTTATGTATTATTATATTATTGTGTATTGCTTTGACGTTTATAGGTTGGATTATTTATGCTCTGCAGCAAAAAGTTGTCTCTCCTTCTTCCTCTTCGTCTTCTTCAACTGTCTCTCCACATCTCTTTCATACCCTTCCTCAACATGAACTCATTAGAAGAACTGAATATTATAACAATTCTTTCGTCCAGCTGTTACATCAGCACCAGTTAGTGGTCAATACGACTGAGTGTTGGGTGTGTGGACTTATGCCACATACCACAGAGAAGTTCTCCCGTTTTCCTATGAGGGTTCTGCTTGGGCTTATTTTGTCATTTTCTCCAATGCCTACCAAAGCAAATTTAAACGATTCATTAGTTCATATATTGGTGGTCCGGATTTTAGTCATAGCTCATTAATTAAGGGAATGGTAGCTATGGCTAAAATCATGGAAAATAGTAAGATTTCCGTTGATGAAAGAAAAGCGTATACAAACTGGAATGTCACCCATTACATCACTAGCCTTAATGATAAGGTCAAGCAAAGAAAATCTCCACCGATTTGGAAGATTCCTCATCAGTGAAATTTCTGTCTACAAATTAACGATCGCTCTTCTGACACCACACAAAGAAATAACTGTTCCCACACGTACGTTTACTCCTCTCAAAACTCGCCTCCTCTAGTGCCGTCTCAAGGCACATATTTCATTTGTTACAATAGGGCTTATACGTGGTTGCCACCGGGTTTCTCTGGTACTTGCTATATAGCTTTCCTTCTTCCTCCTACTTACACCGCTTCCGCAAATCATCATCGAAACAGATACAGCAGAAGGATTATTGATTCGAAGGACACAGTAGGACAAGAGGGAGGAGATTTCCTCAAAGGATTTCTTCCCTTCTGGGGTCCAATGGCTAACAGCAGAAATATAAGGCAACTGGTTCGTGTCGTAGAGACCACAATAGACATCAATGTAGAAGCCTTAAGTAACATCACGGCAGAACTACAGGCGGACCGTCTTATGACATTACAAAATCGAGTTGCCTTAGATTTTGTTCTTGCAGATCGTGGTGGAGTGTGCAAATTGATCGGGTCAAGTTGCTGTATTTTCATACCTAATGACGCTCCAACAGTATACCAAGCTATCTCCAAGTTGCACATAATCTCTGAGTCTATTCACCAGGACGAAGGAGATTGGTCCTTTACGGAGTGGTTTTGGGAACTACTGTCCAAATGGGGTTGGAAAGTATTGACATTCCTTGGAATAATTCTGACCATTATCTTTTCTTGTTGCCTTTGTATACACTGTGGTCCCGCCATCTGTGACCTATGTGCTACTATGTGCATCCCTAAACCCAAACCACAAGTAACAGAAAACATAAGAATGATGTTACAGCAACAGCTCGATGACCTCATGGCTATCGATATTGACTCAGATTAACATGAGTCTATCTTGCCTGAATTCTGGCAAAAGGAGGGTCTGAGGAACTTCGATTTCCGATCGCGATCGAATCGACCCGCCATTTTGTGCTCCGCCGCCATTTTGTGTTGCCATCACTCAGGCAGCACGGCGAACAAAGTCTATTCTGCTTTTTCTGCAGCTTCGTGTGAAAAAACAGCCTTTCTGCCTCTATTTACAAAGCTGGTGTTAGGACTGGCTGAGTACACTAATCCCCGTCTGGTTTTCTAATCCCCGTCTCAACTATCTGTTGGTTCACACTATTCTTTTCTGACTTTATCTTATCGTCTGGCCTTCACTGTCTTCTGCTAGCATTCTCTCGTTTCACAACTGTCCTCCAATACACACAAACGTATCTCGCCACCTGCAAGTTAATTACGAATCCGTTAATAAATTAGATTGAGGGAGGGGTGACAAACATAGTTGGAGGAGAGGTTTCTTCGAGTCATCTGACACTTTTGTTTTCCAATCTCTCCTATTGGTTCTGTCATGTTTTCCAACTTTCCTTATTGGCTCTTTCCTGTATGTTCTGGGAGTGTAATTGGCTAATGTATATGTTACCTATATAGTATATAAGTTTGTGCGCCACAGAGTGAAGTGCCAGTCTCCTGAGAACCTACCTTGTGTACTTCTGGGATAACTGTACTAGCTGCAGCTAATAAAATCTGATCTTCTAACGCCGACAGAGTGTCCCGTGTCTCTGTGTAGCTGAGCAGGTGAACTCCGGAGATTTAGGCGTACCCTGCGCCGCCAGACCCAAAAGGTTCTGGTTATTCAGTGGGTGGGTGCATATGACTCCCAGCAGTGTCCACACATATGAGGGGTGGGTGCATATGACTCCTAGCAGTGTCCAGACATATGAGGGGTGGGTGCATATGACTCCCAGCAGTGTCCAGACGTATGAGGGGTGGGTGCATATGACTCCTAGCAGTGTGCAGACATATGAGGGGTGGGTGCATATGACTCCTAGCAGTGTCCACACATATGAGGGGTGGGTGCATATGACTACCAGCAGTGGACAGAGATATGAGGGGTGGGTGCATATGACTCCCAGCAGTGTCCACATATATGAGGGGTGGGTGCATATGACTCCTAGCAGTGTCCAGATATATGAGGGGTGGGTGCATATGACTCCCAGCAGTGGACAGACATATGAGGGGTGGGTGCATATGACTCCTCGCAGTGTCTAGACATATGAGGGGTGGGTGCATATGACTCCCAGCAGTGTCCAGACCTATGAGGGGTGGGTGCAGAGGACTCCCAGCAGTGGACAGAGATATGGGGGGTGTACATCATCATCAGATGACCACACCTACATGGTGGTATGGACGCATCCCTAATTTTGGACTATGATTTTAGTGCTATTACAACACATTACTGACAGCAGGGTCCCACTCCCAGGATGATGGATGTCTGTCACATACTGCATGACAGACCACATGTGGGTGTGAGGACATATAACACATGCATACCCACACATGGCGGATGCAGCACAATACACACCCTGATTTCATGTCAACAGACTGTATAGTCATGTAACTGCATACAAAACTAAGATAGCCAAAGTGAACACACACTTTCACGCACATCCCAGGAGTGTAAGGAATGTACAGGTGCTGGTCCAGCCACCAAGATGTTGTCTCTCATGGAAGGAATAGGGTTCAATTCCACCAGATACAATGCCCACAATTGTGAGTCAGGTGCCCAAATACCCTGCATAACAAGTACCATTTGTGTGGTAGGCCGTGATTACACACATGCATAGTGCTGAAAAGGGCAAATTTGTCCCTGAAGGCATTCCTACATACCCAAAACACAAGTACAGTGACTAGCAAGGATGGCACAGATGATTCAGCAGGAGACATCGGTGAGCAGGCATGGCCATTGTTGAAGGGATCCGTCACCAACAAAGGAAATGGGGACACAGGTCAGCACTACAATTGTGCAACTGTTTGCAGGGAAGATGTCAGGTGCCACAGAGGAAGGAACACTCTTTGGGACAATGTCTCCAAACTAAATGAACACACACTACCAATGATTCTTTGCAGAGACATTGTGATGGCACACAGATACCAAGGTCCACCTCATGACCATCATACAAAAACATTTCTCAGAACCCTAACATATTACCAGAACACCAACTCCCGGAGCCTTATCACCAACATCAAGTACTTGAAATGCAATAGTGTTGAAAGTAAAAGAAAAGGCTTTATTCAGCACCAAAAATAAATTAATGTAAATTACTCTATGTACAAAGGCCAATGGCCAGTCCATTTCTCAAGTCCAAGGGTGGACGTAGGGGACCGCGTCCACCCCTACCTTGCCTGCACTAAGGAACCTCAAGGTTTGTCGACCGGGGGGGCATCATCTGTGACAGGACCAGGCACCGCAGGGACTTGAGGGAGAGGGGTAGGTGTGGTGGGTGCAGGGGTGGACGTGTCCACCTCAGGGGGTGGGGCAGAGCCAAAGGTGGAGGTGAACTCGGCACTGCACACTGCTGCTAGGGCCTCCATCCTAACCCCTGCACCTGAAGATACCCCCAGGGCCAACGGAGGGTGTGGTGGCCGAGGGATGGGGTGCAGCGCTCTTGGGGGAGGTGGTGGACATGGTGGGGGACTCAACTCCCGTGCCCGGGGACTTCCTCGCCCACTTGTGGGGTGGTGGCTCAGTGGGGGCGAGGCCCAGCTCAACCATACAGGTCTCCTTAGGTGACAGTTTGGCAGGGGAGCTAAGGGGAGTGGTTTTGGAGGAACAGGGTTGTGAGGACTGCGGACTGCGACTGTGGCTGCGTGTATGTCATCTGCCCCCAGCCCCTGTGGGTGTGCCTACATCCCCCTGAGTGTGCGTGCCAGGAGGTGTGCGCTGTGCCTTACTTGGGGGTGTGCTGGATGTGTCTGGTGGGGTGCGTGCCCATGACTGTCTGGGTGTGCGTTGGGCAGGCATGGGAGAGGGCATTGTGGATGGGTCCGGGGTAGGGGGGGACAGAGCGCTACAGGAGAGAAACAGTCCATGGATCGCAGAAACCTTTGTTGGTCAGACATCGTTGCTGACATGCCCTCCATGAACAACACCATCTGTGTGAGCAGTTTAGTGTGTCCATGGAGGACAGTCAGCACCGAACACTGCCCAACCTGCAACTGCTGCAGTATGTCCACAGACTCTTCACTGAGGGCAGCAGGGGTGACAGGGGCAGGGGGTGCGGTGCCTGGGACGAAGGAGACATGGTGGGACTCTGCATGGACAGAAGGGACGGGAGCAAATGGGAGGGCGGAGATGGTAATGGAGGAGGCTGGGACAGATGTGGGGATGCTGCTAGTTGGTGTTGCAGCCTCCGCCTCCTCAGGGAGGTCAGCCTCGGACCCGTCGGCGTCGTAGCTGGTATCGTGTCCAGACAGGTCCTCCGACTGATTCCCCTCACCCTCCGTGCCACTGGCTCCTTCTTACTGCCCAGCACTGGTGGCACTGTCGCTGGGTCCCTCCTCCAGGTCCATGCAGGTGTCTCCCTCGGTTGCGGAGGATGATGCTGTGGGCAAGGAGAAGAAACCGAAATGCATCAGTCACCTGTATACATCTGACACATGAGCACAAGAACAATTGGTCACAGTGTATATCCGGCAATGCATCATGAGTAACAGCTTGATAACTCCGCACATATGTTAGCCCTGTACTGCTCAGTTGGTAGACCCACTATGCCACTTGGACACCAGGAATAAAAGAACACAAAAGGACACAACTTGAATGAGAAATACACTGAGAAGCTAGTGTCTGTGAACCGGTGAGCACAACAATACAATGAAGTCATGCCACCTCTTGTTTAACCTGAAAGAAACAGTAGTGGTGCACCCATTGTAAACTGACACATCTCAATACTCAAGGTGCCACCACACTCAGAGACCTGTAAGTACTTTGGAACACAAAACGAAAAAATGTAGCTACCTTGGAACTCACAATACTTTACACAATCTACATGTTTTGAATGTGCCAATTCGCCATTTCGTGAAAAGAACACTCATGTGCCTGCATGAAATATGTTGCACAAGGCAGTGCACACAAAAGTACATTTCCACTGTCATTGAAGAAGCTGGCACATTTTCTAAGAAGCCACTGTTAGAAATGAATGGTGTTGCAGAAAGTACATATACATGGGCCCACGGAGGTCTTGATGTCTTGAGACTCGTCAGTTTGCATCACCAACAACAAAGGAGTCTCACAAAATCAAGAGCACTGTGGGAACATATATATGGAGAATCTGCAACACCATTTAATAGTAACAGTGGCTTCTTAGAAAATGTGCCAGTGTGTTCCATGAAAGTGGAAATGTATTTTGGTGTGCACTTCCTTTGGTGACTTTTTTCATGCAGGCACATCAGTGTTCTTAACACAAATCATCACATTTCCACATTTAAAACATGAAGAACTGTTGACAAGTGCTGTGAGTGCCAAGGTACAATTTTGTAAGAGTAACAACTTGAATTATGTCAGTTGTCACATGGCCATCCGTCACCTGATTACACAGTTGGCTACACATATGACCTACTGCCTGTCATCTGGAGTGGCACACATGTCCACACCCAGGACAATGCATAAGCTAATGGGCCTTCCAATTGGGTAGAAAAAAAGCCTAGCTGTACTGTGGAGACCCCCTCATGGCAAGCCAGAATGTACACACAGATGTCATCACACAAAGTCCAAACAGTGTTGCATCTGAACCACACACAGGTGCTAAAAATGTATGAGCAGGAATCATGTTTAAAAAAAAACTGACACAGGCTGCAAAGCAGGTAAATTAAGCACTGGCCAGCATCACAGGGGCACTGCACGGTGAGTCTTTGTACAGCCAAGTATCACACACAAGTCAGACCTGGCAATGAAAAATCAGGGTTGCACATGTATGCCTCTCCTGCACACCCCACCCCATGCCTGAGTCAATGTGATTGATATAGATCAAGAAGTGACACCTCTTATTCAGGGTTACAATAACTGTGCTGGAAAAATTGCTTCATTTACACAACATCACCTCGTGGGGCTGACAACACATATTTGTGACAAACAACCATCAACAGATTGTTGTGAATAGCCACACAGGCACTGCCCAGTGTGAGTATGCACAAGCAAATGGTGCATCCCTTTCCAGTGGACACATGTAGCACACATTTGCAAAATACTAACTAGGCCAGGGAACAATGCCACAGAGGCAGACCTATGCTGAACACACAGAGAATGTGCACAGTGTTGGATGACACACATGATTAGGAGGCCAGGGTGTCTCAGGGAACTGTAGTGGGCACACTGCTCCGTAGTCCTGGAATGAGCTGACTGTACCATGTTCAACCGTCATGGCAATATGCATATCTCCCACTCATGCACATCATGTCTGAGGCCACAACATTGGTCATGCATGCTGCAAGGGTGTTCATTTAAAGCTCACACTCCTATGTTGAGAATCATCATCAGTGACAACAAATATGGACCCCCAACATAGTGAACAGGTCATGGCACAGGCAAGGTACCAAAATAAGTCACAGACCACCCTCCCACATGATGCCGAAAGCAATGTGCACTTAGATTTACTGGCACCCTAGATGACCATGTGCAAATGTGATTACACACAGACCAGGGGACACATGTCAAGGAGGGGAAGGGATGAAAAAGACCACCAGGTGACATTGGGGAACCAAAAATGCACTGCACATATTAACTCTGGGAGTGTATCCAGGCTACAGAGCACGTCCAAAAGCTGGCGACACACAACACGACAAACAGCCATGTACCTACCCCCTCCTTGCTGCAGTCTCTCCTGTAACTGCCTATCGAGCTCAGGGAATGCCACCGCCAGGACATGTTTCAAGTGGGAAGTCAGGCGTCGGCGGCCGCCGTGGGGGCGCGGACTGTCGAGCCCCAGCTGGACAAGGGCGATCCACCGGGTCCAGCACCGGATGTCCTGCCACTTCTTGCACACCTGGGGCAGCTGCCGACGACACTCCCCCTCAGATCTCACAGCCCTGACGATGTCTTTCCAGATCACGCCCTTCTCGTAGGCAGTTAACTGTCAGGATGAGAAAGTGACACAACATCAATACACCTGCTCCATGTCCCAGAGACACACATTTGAACATCATTGAAATGTTGCACAGGGCATAGGATGCAGACAGGAATTACATCATACACAATAAGAAATTGCCCTGTGTGCAAGCCCCAATGCACTACATGGCATTGAAAGTCAACAGGTTGGCATGAGGGGTGCGACACACTCACTGATCATGCCACACACTGTGCAGCACATGCAACAGCAGGCTTAAGGGCAGCACGTGCCAAGCAGTCACATGTCCCACTCCACTGACGCACCATCAGCATACTAGACAGACACACCCAAGCACAGATCACTCGCCTGTCATTGACAATAGCGGATACAACCCTCCCTCTGCACATGTGCCACTTGCCAGTGGGGTGTCACAGGTGTCATGCTAGCTCTGCAAGTCAGACACACAGCACGGCTTACTAGTCACATCCGATGGGTTGATCTGTTGCCTCCTCCATGCAGCTGTGGTGCAACACTTCACATAGACACTCACCCACATGACAAGGAACATTCACACACATCACTGTCCATGAGGCCGTACACTCTCACCACAGGGCCACTCAACTCGTACACATCTGTGGGTACAGTCACCTGTCACACCGGGGGGACCACTGAATCACCTCAGGACAATAGGAAAAAAAGCCACCAAGGATTTGCCAGGCTGAAAGTGTCATGCACTATGCAGTGAAAGTCACAGTAAGCACAATGCAAGTGAGGAATGCACACAAGAAATACATCATGCTCTGCATGAGAGACATCAGCATGTCCCCCCCCCCCCCGGGACCCACTCTAAACAACATTGCATGTCTGTCCCACCTGGACACAATATTGACACTCACACAACAGGTGCATAGGCAAAGTTAGTGGACTCAGCACTCACCTGCTCCCCTGGTCTCCCATACAGCTTGGTGTACTGTGGGAGGAGAACGTCCAGCAAGGCTTCATTCTCCTCCTGGGTGAATGGCTGGGCCCTCTCCACAGTACGTGACATGGTCCAGAGGAAGCAGAGACAGCAGCAGTGTGGTTGACAGGAAAGTTGTGCAGGCAAGTGCCCTCTCATGGGTTCTGGCTGCCTTATATCTGTCTTGCTGAGGGGCATTCATTTAGAGGAGCACCTAGTGATTGGTCAGACTCATTCGCATCCTACGTTTACTCCAATCCCTTTAAACATACACCAATGACTTTAAACATACACCAATGACAGCATTCGCATCGTTCAAATTTTGAGCATCATGTCAAGTCAACAACCACTTTGCAACATTGTATTTTGTGGCCAACTGACTGTTCCAGGACACATGATCGACACTTTTCAACTGAAAACTCTGTCTCCATGACAACCAGCATGCATTTAGGGCCTAATACTTGTCCCTTATGTGTCCCCTATGTAATTTTGAAATCCACACACAGGTACGGTGCGATTCACACGTACCCCTACAGCACAAGTACAATGGTGAAACGAAGCGTACACATGCGATGATAGCGGGTGTACGGTGCGTTTCACACGTGCCCCTACGGCACAAGTACAATGGTGAAGCAAAGCGTACACACGCGATGATAGCGGGTGTACGGTGCGTTAGACACGTATGGGTACGCACTAGTTCACACGTACGGGTACGCACTACTTCACACGTATGGGTACGCACTAGTTCACACATACGGGTATGCACTAGTAGTACAGTGCGTTAGACACCTACGGGTACGCACTAGTTCGCACGTACGGGTACGCACTAGTAGTACAGTGCATTAGACACCTACGGGTATGCACTAGTAGTACAGTGTGTTAGACACCTAAGGGTATGCACTAGTTCACACGTACAGGTATGCACTAGTTCACACATATGGGTACGCACTAGTTCACACGTACGGGTACGCACTAGTAGTACAGTGCGTTAGACACCTACGGGTACGCACTAGTAGTACAGTACGTTAGACACGTACAGGTGCGCACTAGTTCACACGTACGAGTACGCACTACTTCACACATATGGGTATGCACTAGTAGTACAGTGCGTTAGACACCTATGGGTACGCACTAGTAGTACAGTGCATTAGACACGTACGGGTATGCACTAGTTCACACGTACGGGTACACACTACTTCACACATACGGGTAAGCACTTGTAGTACAGTGCGTTAGACAATTTCGGGTATGCACTAGTTCACACGTACGGGTGCGCACTACTTCACACGTACGGGTATGCACTAGTTCACATGTACGGGTACGCACTAGTAGTACAGTGCATTAGACACCTACGGGTACGCACTAGTAGTACAGTGCGTTAGACACGTATGGGTACGCACTCATTCACACGTACAGGTACGCACTACTTCACACGTACGGGTACGCACTAGTAGTACAGTGCGTTAGACACCTACGGGTACGCACTAGTAGTACAGTGCGTTAGACACGTACAGGTATGCACTAGTTCACACGTACGGGTACGCACTAGTTTACATGTACGGGTAAGCACTAGTAGTACAGTGCATTAGACACCTACGGGTACGCACTAGTAGTACAGTGCGTTAGACATGTACGAGTACGCACTAGTTCACACGTACGGGTACGCACTACTTCACACGTACGGGTACGCACTTGTAGTACAGTGCGTTAGACAATTTCGGGTACGCACTAGTTCACACGTACGGGTACGCACTACTTCACACGTACGGGTACGCACTAGTTCACAAGTATGGGTACGCACTAGTAGTACAGTGCGTTAGACACCTACAGGTACGCATTTTACACGCTTACAATGGTAATACAGGCGCACACATGCCAGGAATGGAGGGCTATGAGTCGCACAAGGATGTCCATCAAGTACTTGTCATTGCATACTGTTATGTGCAGGCCCTAGGTGTGTCAGCCAGTAATATTGCACAGGTCATCTCATCTAGTTGCACAATTGATGTGTGAGGACCTGTGGACACATGTCATGTATGATGGGGCACTATGTGGCACACATCACCTTGACACTTGCAACGTGTGTCTGTAGTCCAACTGTGTCATGCACAGCAGCAGTGGGATGGCACAGTCATCACCACCCGCACCTGTCTCCTGATGCCAGGGACAGGGACACTCTATCAACTGACATGTCACGATCTGCGTGCCCCTTTGTGACTATGTCAGGTGTGTGTCATGTGTTCCCATGAGCTTGTTGTCAGTGTTCCGTCAACTGCATCTGCTGTTGGTGCATCCAACATGGGTCTGTGTGGAGATGGGCATGGGACACATCTACGCACACCATGCCACATGTGGATTCCCACGGCTGTAGGGTCTGTGTTCATCGGACATCATATTTTCCCAGTCAAACATGTCTGCGTTGTCTCAATGACTGTGTCTTTCTCTTGTCACGTGTACCCCTTCATCGCAATGTGTTTGATATGTACATTTGACATTCCTTGTGACCTGTGCGTGTGCCTTGCAGTCAGCTGTGTGGATGAGATGACATCCTTCCAATGCAGCTATGTGGTTGTGTGTCACTCCGGTGATATCTGTGGCTCTTCACTCAGACTGGCCACCAACTCATTTCAGGGCATGTCATGTAGACTTGACAATCAACAGGTGTATCTGTCTTTTTGTAGGAGTGCCAGCAAGCTGGCATAAGTGTCCTGTATGTATTGCACACACCCGACTCCATAGTTACCTGATGTGTATTAGCAGTGTAGCATGTGCTTTGTTCATTGACATTGATATCGGCAGACTCTCAATCTTCATTCTTACAAACAATGTCTTGCAGGGCACCGCCTGTCCCAAGAACAATGCCAGACTTGGGTGCCATGAGGGAACGTGCCTGCATCCGACATTACAGATTCACTCAACAGTTGATTGAGGACTTGACCGACAGGCTGGAACCACACCTCCAACCGCGACACAGGTATCCTACTGCGCTGACCCCAAATATAAAGGTGATGGCAGCCCTACATTTTGTTTGCCACTGGTACGTTTCAATTCACCATAGCTGATGTTGGTGGCATGTCACAGACCATGTTCAGCCGTGTCCTGCATGATGTTTTAGCAGCCATGTTGGAGCACCTTGATGAATTCATCACATTTCCTACTCCTGAGGAGTTGACAGATGTCAAGGGTGGTTTCTATGCCCTGGGAGGGATGCCCCGTGTTATTGGGTCCATTGATGGTACACATGTGGCTTTGGTACCACCACAGGCACAGGAACAAGCCTATCACAATAGAAAACATTACCACTCGATAAATGCCCTTGTGGTGTGTCTTGCTAACATGCTGATTTCCCATGTTTGTGCACGTTTTCCAGGATCAGCACACGATACCTACATCATGAGGCATAGCAGGGTGCCACAAATGATGCTGCGCCTGCACAACGAACGAGCATGTCTTGTTGGGGGGTATACTCTGTTTATCCTGTGTGTTGTGGTATCTTTGGCTCTTACGGCATCTCCTGACCCACTTTTTTACATGATGTTTCCATGTAGGGGACTCTGGATATCCCAACATGCCATGGCTAATGACACCTCTCCGCAACCCAAGAACAGCTGCAGATCACAGGTACAACAATGCACACGGGCAGACCAGGCGAGTGATTGAGAGGACGTTTGGCCTCCTGAAGAGCCGATTCCGGTGCCTGGACAAGACAGGCGGGTCCCTCCCTTATGCCCCGGAGAAGGTCTGCCGAATCTTCCTCGTGTGCTGCATGCTGCACAACATGGCAGTTGAGAAGGCAGTGCCACTCATCCTGGATCCGGATGAGCAGGAACATCCACCTGTGGAGGATCAAGGGCTTGCTCACGAGGCTAGTGATGAGGTGAGGAGGAGGATGATATCCGGAGTCAGCTCATACACAACTTCTTCTCATAATGGTGAGTCACTGGGTATGAGTATGCAAGCTTGTAGCATTGAGTGGCATGTGTTGCAATGTGTGTGTCCAGCTGACTGAATGCAAAGTGACTTTGATGTGTGTTCTGATGTGTCACTCGAGTGATGATGTCATGCCACACAGTTTTGCAGAGAGACTTTCTTTGAAATTTTCATGTGTCCAACATTGTTCATGTTTTGTAAATGTCCCTGTGTGCGGCGAGAATTCTTTTTGATGACTTCATGTGTGTCTGTCATTCCCAGGTTTTTGCGCCTGTTGTCTGCTCGTGTCATCTTTGTCCTCCTGCTATTCCTCATGAGGATTGCAACGTGTGCTGAATCAGCATTCCATGCACAGACATGTGGAAATGTCAGTTTGGGTAAAGAGAGCAGCAAGGCTTTTTGGTGATGGTACGGGTTGGGAATGTGTAGGCCTGCTTCTGTGCATGTTGTGGTACCAAGCATACATGTCTTCTCACCATGGAGCAAGTAACATGTAGCATCACTCCCATGACATGATAGTCACCCTTCTTGACTGTCATCTGTAGTGGAGTGTGGCGTCTGATGAAGGCATCAATGTGTGTAAACCTTGCCTCTGAAACATTGCGGATGCTACGGGTGGACATAGTGTGGGACATCACAACAACAGGCTCTATGGGGAATTGCAGCCTCTCCGTGTGCAGCAGGATTTGTTTGGCTCATCCCCTTGACTTGTGTGCCAGTTCATTGGGATTGACATCATCCGTGTCGGGAAGGGGGGTCCAGCGTATGTCCCACATGTTCTGTCAACTGACCTGTGAGTCTGTTCACATGGATGCATTTCCCTTTGTGTGTGTATGTGGAATAAAGGTGTTCAGCACAATCCAAAGTGCCTCATCTCTGTCACTGCAGCTCTCTTGCCTTTTTGCATGCGTCATCTATGGCATACTTGTCAAATATTGAGCATATGTGTATGTCTACTTCGGCAATATGCATGCAGTTCTTCATGGATAATAATATCTATTGTGGATGAAGTCCCTGGTTGTGTATGTATTTGTGCAGGTTGCTCCACACAACGGGACGTGAACACATGCTGATGGTGTGTCTCCTGTGCGCAGCTCCGCATTTTGTTGCCTGACCCTGTGACCGTAATTTTTGGTGATTGGTCATACATTTTCTCGTATTGACCTATGACTTACCTGACACTCCTTCCTTTACATACACTTGTTGCACTGTGCCTTTCTGACCTCCTTGTCTTTGTGTGCTACTTTTTGCCTAGTTTCTCACCCCGTCCGCCTGCTGCTGCCTCACCTGCGGCACCGCCCCGCCGAGTGCCATGATTCTGCAACCCACATACCTCCAAAATACTCCTCCCTTCCCCCCTCCACCCATTCTTAATACAGCCAGCAGCTTGTCTGTGCAACTGTTGCGCCAACGCCATGCCAAAGGCAGGACCATGTGCGCCTGCAACGTGGACAGTGCCCGAGCCTCTGGTCTTTGCATGACCCACGTCACACAACAGGCTCATGCTGCAGCCAACCTCCAAGCAATGTCCTCCACACAATCATCCGCCTGCTATCAGGCAACCCCTAAGCGCACACACGACACCTTCGCATGCTGAGTGTGCAACTCCAACTGCCTACACAGTGCTGCCCAGCCTACCAGATCCCGTGAGAACAACCAGGTCATGTGCCTCCTACTCCACAGCTGCTCCGTCCACCAGCACGCCATTGGACTCTGTTACCTCCTCAACACAACAGGGCCACACTTCACCTTCATGACAGTAACCTGGACATAAGCATCCTCAGCACACGACTTCTTCATTGCCATCTCAGACGGATACAAGATCACCCGCAGGGACGGCACCAACAATCCCGGAGGATGAATTGCAATTGATTCACAAGTACACCCTCAGAGTCACAAATCTGGGTTTGCAGCAACTCCCTGGCAACCCTCAGAGTAACACTCATCTACAGATATCCAGGCCTACATCCACAATTGCGCTAAGCCATCTACAACTGCACGCAAGCCCTCACCTCCACAGGCTACATGTGGCTGGGGGCCAGTAACTTCTGGCTGGAGGAGAACCACACCACCATCCATCATTGGTCCATCAACATTTTAATCGACGTCTCCGACAAGCAACACACTGCCCCACACCCTGCTAACGATCCCCCAAAGATGCTTGATGTAAGTCACCACCGACAATCTGTGTGGGTCACCCAAAACAACACCAACGTAACACCCTGAAACCTCACGCACTGGATCAGCAACTGATCCAACAATCTTTCCACATTTTTTTTTTTTTTTTTTTTTTTTTTTTTTTTTTTGAAAAGGTTTTTATTGAACAATAATTCGATTACAAGTATGGGCCTACAACCACCCGGGCCGGCCGCTAGGTACACAAGGAAATATACACATATCAAGGCTGCAGTCCGTTCCCAGGGCACTGCCCCGCAGTGGCTCAAGATAGTTCTCGAAGAACAGCAAGTGTCAGTCCAACAAGAACAGAAACAAAAGGAAAAACAATAAAAACAAAAGGCGAGTTACAAGGGATACCAGTGCGGTTCAGGCTCCCCCCGGAAAACTCCAGTCAGAACATTTGAGCAGTCCGCTAAAGAGAGGAGTACCGGGAGGCCGGGGACGGAGGGGGGGGGGAAGGGGGTCAAGGGAGATGAACGTCCATATGTAGTTGTTACAAAAAGCGCCAGGAGCCGTCAAGGGTCAGGGGGACATGGCGATATCAGTGTCTACCAGGGGGGGCGTACAGATGCCTCCGCGATACGCATTCCATTGACCCCAAATTCTACCCCATGCCCCCGGCTTGCCACGGGCCACATACACTGTCTTCTCCCGAAACATACACCAGTCCATATTCTCCTTCCATACTGACACGGTGGGCGGCCGTTGAGCGCCCCAAAGTTGCGCTATATCCCTCTTGGCAATCATGTTCCCTAGGGCCGCCCACCGGGTCTGAGCCGCGTTGTAGTCATTGGGCTCCCACACATTCAGGACACAGCGACGCACCTCCGGCAGCAGCACAACCCCGGTGACCTGTCCCATAACCGTGTGGACCCGGCGCCAGTAGTCCGCCACCTCGCGGCACTCCCAAAGGATATGAAGAAAGGTGGCGTTGAGCCCGCAGCCTCGTTTACAGAGCCCGTCGTCGGAAAATCCCATCGCGACCAAGCGCGGACCCGTAACATACACCCGGTGGAGAATCTTGAGCTGCACCAACCGGAGACGAGCCGGAATGGCAACCTCCTTGGGGGACGACAGTGCAGACTGCCAGTCTTCGTCGTCCAATTCGACCCCATCCCCAGTCCAAGCCTCCCGAAGGCGCACCAGGAGATCCGCCCGATGATTAATCAATTTTTTATAAATTAAAGAAATAGTACTATCAGGGACATGTCCGTCAAGTACGCGGTCCTCGAGGGGCGAGGAAACAGGGATCATGGTCCCCTCCCCGAAGACCGAGAGCAGGGCGTGTCGAACCTGGGCGTAGCGGAAGAACTCCCTGTCGGTCAGCTCGTATTCGGCCTGGAGCACCGCGAAAGTCTTGACCGCGCCCTTGTGCCACAGGTCTCCCACTTTGCTAATACCAATCGTGTCCCACTGGTCAAACCCCTTGGTGGTCCACAAGCTGCCCAGGCGGTCGGAGGCAAACAAGGGAGTAGCACATGTCATTCGCTCACTCCAGCCCATGGCCGCAGTGGCAGCCCTCCAGGTCCGCACAGCAATCTTAGTAGGACCCGTAAGGGTCCGGTCAGCCAGGCGGGAATAAAGTGCCCTGTTGTAGTTCCCGCCGGGAAGCAGGAACTTGTCCATCTCATACGCCGGATTCAGGCCGGGCGCATACGTGGCGTGGTTAATGGCAGATAGCTGCGAGGCCCAATAGTACCTGCGAATGTCAGGAAGCGCGATGCCCCCGTCATACCAGGGGAGAGTGAGCTTGGCAAGAGCAATACGCGCCCGGCCGTTCCACACCAGTCTCCTCTGCAGGCTCTCCACCTCCCGAAAGTAGGCCACGGGGATAACGTCGAAGGAGTTCTGGAGTGCATAGAGGAACCTGGGAAGGGACATCATTTTAAACAGCGCGGCCCGACCCAGCGGGGACAGGGGCAGCCTGCACCACCGGGCCGTGTCCTCACGCAGTCGCCGAAGTGGACGCAGAAGATTCTGCTCGTAGCGAGCCACCGGGTCCAGCGAAACGTATATCCCCAGGTACTTAAAGCCGCTCAGAGATATTTGAATCGGGAGCCGAGGCGGCAGGAGAGGAAGACCACCAGCGATGGGATAAACGCAGGATTTAGACCAATTGATCGTGAGACCCGAATTGTTCCCAAAGGAGGTCAGAACGTCAAAGAGGACGTTGAGTGACTGCCGCGGTGAGGTGAGATACAGGAGAATGTCGTCCGCATACAGCGAGACCCGATCTTCAAAGCCCGGGCCCCACCGGATCCCTCTAAGCGAGGGCTCCCAACGGAGCCAGGCAGCGAGTGGCTCCAGGGCGAGAGCAAAAAGCAACGGGGACAACGGGCACCCCTGCCTCGTGCCCCTGCCGAGGGCAAAGGGCCGAGAGACCCGCCCATTCACCACCACTTGAGCCATGGGTCCCGTGTAAAGGAGCCTCACCCAGCCAATAAATCCCTCTCCAAAGCCGAATTTATCCAAGACGGCCCAGAGGAATGGCCACTCAATAGTGTCAAATGCCATCGTGGCATCCAAAGAAACCAGCACGGCCGGTTCGGTGAGGAGCTCCGCCCTGGCGAGGACCCCGTGCAGACGCCGCAAGTTAAGAGCGGTGTTGCGGTGCGGGATAAAGCCGCATTGGTCCGGATGAATAAGGTCGCACACGACACTCAACAATCGATTGGCCAGGACTTTCGCCAGGATTTTGGGCTCCGCATTGAGCAGTGAAATAGGCCGGTAAGAGGTACAGCGGTCACGCGGCTTGCCCTCCTTGGGGAGAACGACTATAGTGGCCAAGCGCTGGTCGGCCGGGAGGGAACCCGCCGCAAGAGAGTCGCGGAACATGCGGCCGAGGAAGGGCGCAAGCTTATCAGGACGCAATTTGTATAGTTCAATGGGCAGACCATTAGGACCCATAGCCTTGCCCGAGCGAAGGGAACGAATCGCGGTCGCTATTTCATCCGACGATAAGGGGGCGTCCAGCCGCTCCCGGTCCTCAACGGACAGGCCGGGCAGAGCAATATCTCTCAGTAGGAGGCGAGAGTCATCCTCGTCCCTGTCAGTCACCGGGGAGTACACCGCCCGGAGGTGGTCAGCGAAGCCTTCCACAATCTCAGCCGGCTCAGTCACACACACACCATCCGCAGCACGCAACTCGGGGACCACACGATTCACTCTCTCCTTTTTGTCCAGCCATGCAATCAACTTTCCCGCCTTGTCCCCCGCGTCATACAATCGGCCCTGCTGCTCCCTATACATCGTTTTGGCCGCGTCAGTGACCAGGGACCTATATTCGAACTGTTTCAGGCTAAGGGCATGTAGCCCGTCCGGAGTAACATTCGCCTCCAAGGCCGACTCCAGCCCCGAGATGTCAGTCTCCAGCTTCACCACCGCCTCGCTCCTAACCTTCTTGGCCACCACTATCTGGGCGAGGGCGTGTCCACGTATAACAGTTTTAAAGGCTTCCCAAAGGGACAACGCAGACGACACCGACCCCTCGTTTTCACCGAAGTATTGGTCCATGGCCTTAACCAGGCTGTCACGAGTCACAGGGTCCCGCAGGTACCAGGGGTTAATGGGAGCTATCCGCCCTGCGGACCGCGACCCGGTGTCAAAGACAAGCCACAGCGGAGAATGGTCGGAGATACCACGCGCCAGGTGTCTGACCTCTCGAATCCGACCAGTCTGCGCCGCGGGCATAAGGAAGTAGTCTAACCTGGAGAGACTCCCATGCGCCCCCGAATGAAAGGTGAACTGGCACTGGGTCGGATGCATTAGTCTCCAACTATCCACCAAGCCGAAGGTCTCCAACATCCCACCCAGCCATGACTGGGCAGCGGGGAGGGTCCTCGGTGGGTGACGATCCAGTTCACCCGAAACCACAGAATTAAAGTCCCCGCCCATGAGCAGGAGGCCGTCCGGGAGGTCAAGCAGCATTCGACCCAAATCAGTAAAGGTGGAGTTCTGGAGGCCCGGGGGGACGTAGACTGAAACCAGGGTAAGGGGCTGCCCCTCCCACCTCCCAATCAGACACACATAGCGCCCTCTGTCATCCGAGACTATCCTCGTGATCTCCACCGGAAGGGAGGCTCGCAGGAGAATGCCCACCCCCCTGGAGCCAGTTGTGAAACCAGAATGGGCTACGAGGCGGTATCCCCCCCTGTTCATCGCATGGCAGACATTGCCGACCAAATGCGTCTCCTGGAGAAACACCACATCAGGAGTCAAACGACGCAAATATTGCAGTACAACACCCCGCTTAATGCGGTCCCCCAACCCATTGACGTTCCACGACATAAGCCTCAACCCGTCTCCCCCCATCCCCTCCAATGGGTCAAGAGGCCCCCAGCCCTCAGCACCGCTCCCAAATATGGATAAAAATCAATACCTCGCCCTGTAAACAAAAAACACACAGCTAAACAACCCCCCTTCCCCCCCAACCCCACCCCAAGTCCAACGCCCCCCACCCTGCACCCCTGCGGGCCAAAGACCCCCCCCAACTTGCAGTGTGCCTGTCGCCCCACTAACCCCATTCTACAAAAAGACCCCGGAGGAGGAAAGGGACCCGAACCCGCCCGCACCCCTCACGGGTCCTGGTAAAACACAGTATGCAAAAGAAGTAAGACCCAACTGTACAGTGCAAAACCGCAAAAGCAAGGACCAAAAGTCAGTCTAAGGGGACCCGTCACCTGCGGTGCCCCCAGAGGGCCCGGGCCGGCCACCCCCGTCCGGCAGCGAGTCCAGCCAGTCACTTGCGGCCACAGGAGTGTCAAAAAAGGCTGTCCGCTCTCCATGCTCCACTCGAAGTTTCGCCGGGTAGAGCATCGAATACTTCAGGCCTAGCTCGCGGAGACGGCGCTTCACCCCCTGGAATCCCATCCGCTGTTTCTGGACCAGTTGCGTGAAGTCCGGGTAAAAGTTGATGGTCGAGTTCTCGTAGCGGACCGGGCCACGGGTCCGTGAAGCCTGCAGAATAGCATCGCGGTCCCTGTAGTGGAACAGCTTAGCCACGATAGGCCTCGGGAGGGCCCCCGGCCGCGGCCGGCCGCCCGGAACTCGATGGGCCCGCTCCACAGCGAAGAATTTGCTTAGGCCAACCGGGGACAACTGTTGCAGGATAAGTTCCTCGACCACGAGGTCCACCGGGCGGCTGTCGGAGGACTCCGGTACCCCAATGATGCGGATATTGTTGCGTCGGGCCCGTCCCTCGAAGTCCTCAAGCCGCCGGGCCATATGGTCGTTGACCACTCTAATGTCCCCAAGCGCGGCCCGCAGATCCGACACCTCCGCACCCAGGGTGGAGGTCCGTGTATCAAGGGCCTGGACCTTCTCGTTGGTTTTAGAGAGGTCGGCCCGAATCAGGGTGACGTCGATCGCGACAGTGTCGATCTTACGGGCCAGGGCCTCATATTGCGTCGCGATAGTTTCCCTGATGCCCTCGATGGCACCCATAATGTCCTGTAGAGAAGGTTCCGCAGCGACGATCGTGCCTCCCCCCGCAGCATCCGGGGAAGGGCCAGCAGCGCCAGGGGACCCCCTGCCCTGGGTATAGCGGTCCATGTTGTTGCTCTGGACCGCTCCCCCGCGCAGTGAAGCCTTGGTCTTGCGCCCATCCGGACCCCCTTTGCCCGCCATGTGAGCGCAGTCACTCAATGGGACCTCCGATCAAGGGGTGCGCGGGTGCCAGCGAAAGGACCACAAACTGTCGGTGTAGGGGTCGGAGGCGTCAGACCCGCCAGTAGCAGCTGGAAGCACCCCTCGGGCAGAGGCCCAGGAGGCACCTCGCCACCTCGAGCACGCACGCCAGCTGATCTCCTGAAGGCCAAAACCGAAACCGAAAGTGCTGAATCGGTAACTGGCACCGCGCTGAGGCCGCTGTTGTTCAATTGCAGCCCGGCCCCACGGGTCACCTTCACCCCGGCCACCTCCGTCGGGTGGGTCCCAAAAGTTCCGGCGACGATAACTCAGGATTCCCAGGTCCGATTAGAGTTTTGAAAAGAGATATATAGTCAGCTGGTCTTCATCTCTCAGATTCCATACACCAAATCAGGATATTCTCAGGATTTATTCCGAGGAGCAGAAAGGGTCCGGGGAGCCCTGTGCTCACGCGACCATCTTGGATGCGCGCTAGGCTCCTCCCTTCGAATCTTTCCACATTGACGGACTTTCCTGTGAAGCACAACAATAGTTAAGCACCTGGGACAAGGCAGACCTACTGGACTCCTACAGACGTAGCCAGACTCTTGTGCACACCTTGCAACACAAAGAGCCATCATTTACCTTACAGGCCTGGAAAGACCACACACAGCCATCACCATATCATCAGCAAGGACAAGTGGAGATCCTTCAGATAGTGCTGAGACACCAAAACACACAACATCAAGGAGCTCATCAGCATTGTGAGTGAACTGACAGCAGATCTCCATCCAAGACACCCCACCCTTACAAGGCAGATCACATCCCTTGCAACGTTGTACCACTGCTAGCTCATGGCTATACACAACAGCCTTGGCACACAGAGGCAGACAGCACTATTATCCGCAGGGCAAACCCCCCTCAGGTTCTGGACTCCCGTCAGCAGCAAGTACACCACCTGGCTCATGTGCACCATCCACTCTGGCTCTCTATCAGGCCCCTTCCCACACAACATCTCAACCACATCACTCCCCATCCTTGAAGCCCACATCCAGCGCGTCCTGAATGTCTCCTTTGGGTTGGCCACATTCCATGGGTGCTGGAGGCATGTAGAGACCCAGGCCCTTCTTAAACAACGGACGGCAGTACCGCAGGATCTCCTGGTACATCACCCTGCTTCCCTACCCAGCAAATGTCATCCGGAAGACACTCAACAAGCAACTGACATATTTCCTCCATGCAACCAGCTCCAGGCAACCGGCACCAGAACATATTCCACAGTAATCACACCACTGCAACCGTCATCATTGCCACCACCAATGACAACTTTGCCCTGCTCAACAATGGTGAGCCCACCCCCCTTGACCTCTCAAGGGCATTGTACACCATGTGCTACCACACTGTCAGCTCACACATCTCCAACACTGGAATCCAGGGGAGGGCTCAGGATTAAATCAGAAAGTAGCTCAACAGCAAGGCCCAGGGAGTCTGCCTCCACCCTGCAGCATGTAGTACACTGGGGTCATGTGGCACATGCCCCAGGGCTCTTCTCTCAGCATGACGATCTTCAATGTCTCCATGACCCCCCTCTCCACCATCACATGCGCACACGACCTCATCATCATCTCGTATGCTTTTGACACCCAGCTGCTCCTCAAACTCACCAAAGAGCCAGCCATTGCCAGATCCAAACTTCAAGAAGGCATGAGATCCGTTGACGAATGGCTGAACATCAGCCACCTGAGGCTGGACTTGGACAGGACTGAGGTCATCATCTGAGGATTGTCCCCTTATGGCTGTGTCAACTCCTTGTGTTCCACTGGTCTGGGCACCGCACCAGCACCCAGTGGCCACGCACGCAAGCTGGTGTTCATCATGGACCCATCGCTGACAATTACCATGCAACTCACCACCATCTGTACCTCATGCTGCAACACCCTCCGCATGCTGCAAATGATCCACAGATAGATCCACTACAAGGCAAGACAGACCATCCCCCAGGTCAACGACACCAGCCGGCTCAGCTACAGCACCGGCCTCTACGTAGAACAACAGCAAAACTGCAGGAGAAGTTGTCCACATCCAGGGTGCATCTGCACACCTCATCTTCAACATCCCCAGCCCCAGCCACATCACCGTCCACCTGAGATAGCTAGAATGGCTCACTGTCTGCTGCAGGATCACCTTCAAACTCCTCAACCACACTCTGGAGGCAGTCCACAACCCCAGACCCAAAACAAACCTTGGACGTTTGTCATCCAACACCCTGTTGGCCCAACTCCGTGCAGCCCACCTTGCCATGGCCACCATTCATCACATCCACATAAACACTGCATGCAGGAGATAGTTCTCTCACCTCGACACACAGACCTGGGCCTCCCTCCCCGGGCACATCAACATGACCCATGACCTCTACACCGTCATGATACTCTTCCAAATTGGTCTGTCTGAGCAGTATTGCAAGCCCCCCCTCAGCAGCTTGAGGCCATCATGGGTGAGTATTGGGCTCCATGTCTGTATTTGGTGATACATTGAGACACATGTGTGTCCTCGACCAGACTCAGATCCAAATATATGGATGGCTGGAGTTAGTTCCACACTCAGGCATACTTTGACATATCCCCACACGTATGTTGTGGACTCATGCTAAATGACTGCAACATCAAATTTCACATATTAATTATTTAATTATAGGTCTGGGGCGTGATTTGTGCACTGAAAAAGGTGCACTGTAGGGACCATAGAATCCAAAGTTCACAGGAGGAGATGGGATCCTTGCCATTTGAAGTCATCAGAGTCCAGACCACAGTGTTTGGCATCATTAGTCAGACTGTGACCAGCAGGTCCATGTGGCATATGATGTCAGTCAATGAGGTGATGCTGTCGCAACATGAAGGCCAGGTGCCAGGCCAGGTGACCTGGGAGATGTGGATGGTCAACTGCCTCTCACGTTCTTTTCCGTGGACGACCCACCTTCCTCCAGGGACCCTCAATGCAGGCCTTGACGATGCTTGGGACGCTCCGTCAGATGAATCCTCCTCCTCCTCCTCCTCCTCCCTCCCTGTGGCTGGTGGTGATCTTCACCTGGTGGCACAGGGAGGGTTGCCCATGTTGTTGGCGATCCGACGGAGTGAATGGCTTATGTCCCTTTGCACCGCCAGGAGCTCAGCCAGTCTTGCCTCCATCCGTCCTTGGTGTTCTTGTTGACTGGCGTGTTGCTCGGCCTGCTGGTTCTGTGAGGGTCAGCACTACCTGGCTGAACTCCCTGGTGTCACGCCGGTATGCCTCCATGATATTGTGTATGTGTGACATACCGGTCCCTTCAGCTGGCTGGTCAGGTTCTTGCCTCCGCCTGCCTCCACTCCCACCACCCCTGCCCACACGAGTCTGGCCTGCCGTTGTGGGCACATCGGGTCTACGGGACCCCTGAGGGATGGCAGTGGCATTGTTGTCTGCCTCCTCCTGGGTGCCTGGCGCTCCTTGTCCCTCCTGGTCAGACTGGCTCAGTTGTTCACTGCGGGCAGGGCTCCTCAGTGTCTCCTGGGATGTGGCAGGAATGGGGGCGGTGGTTGGCACAGATGGTCCTGAACCAGGTTCTGCCGGGTCTTGGACACCAGAGGGTCCAGGTCGGTCTGGGTCATCCGCGGAATGTTGAGAGGCGTCGCTGCCGGTGGGATCAGGTTCCTCCCGGGCCAGGGACTGTGAATCTTCACCACCATTGTTGGGGGTAGATTCATCACATTGCCCTGTGTGTGAGACAGACAATGTTAATGCTGTTTCATGCAACATGCATGTATCATACACATTCAAGTTGGCACTGTTCCTCCAGGTAGTTGTATGTGCCTAGCATTCTCCTCAATGTTCACTTGAGGATGGGTATGTTGCGGGGGACAGATTGATATGTTCTCCTGAGTCTTTGACATGTAGATTTTTGGCTTGGATGCTTCTTTGGCTATGTTTTGGTGTTGTTGTGTTACATGTCCATTGTGACAGTGTGTAAATCCATTGCCTGTCCCGGGGGTGTCTGCTTGTGTGAGGGGTGTGTGTGACAGGGCCTGCTGGTGGGTGTAGTGTGATTTGGCAGTGGGGCTCCCAGGTGATGTAGCTGTCCCCCATGGAGCATGCTGCCATGACAGTGAGTGTGAGTTCCTGTCCTAGATATCTGACCTTGTTGTCTTGGTGTTTGTGTTTGCACTGGTCACAGGAGGGCCTTGTGCTGCTTACACCCGGGCCGAGTGTGAGCTATCTTGTCAGTACTTTCCCAATCCCTGTGCATTGTGCATGGTGAATGGGTATGTACCTGGGCCATATGGGATGAGGGCAATTGTGTCTGATTTGGAGTTCAACAATGTGTTTTGTGCCACCCACCCTCCCAGCATACGGAACATCCATTCTTGGGTTGCCGCTTCATGTAGCATGGGACATAGCATGGCCTTGCTTTCTCAATGGAGCATACACGTTAGTGGCATTAGTGTTATTTTTTAATGTGGTTCTGGCCGGTGAGGGCTTGGGGGTAGTGGCGCGCATTTTGTGTAGTTGGGTTGTGGATGCCATTACCTCCATGTTACATAAGTTGTTTGTGTACTCACAGGCTCTGGAGGTCCTTGCAGTCCATGTACTCCCACCAGCGGAAGCAAGGCCATCACCTTCTCCTCCCAGGGATAGTAATGTACTGGTCTGCGGGGCGCACCACCTCCAGTGATGTTGCTCTGGTCGTAGTCATCATTCATTTTGCGCATGACCGCCCTCCGCAGATCGTACCACCTGGCTTGGCATTCATTCCTAGTCCTTCTGATGGGTGCAACAGCATTCACCCTATTGACGATCCTCTGCCACAGGCATGATTTTTCAGCTATGCTGGTCTTTCTAACCAATGTTCCAAACAGCTGTGGCTCGACTCTGATGACTTCATTGACAAGGATCTCCAGCTCCTCCCTTGTGAACTTTGGATTCTTGTCTGTGGGCATTGTGTGGGGTGAGGGTGTGGATGGTTGTGGGTGTGTGGGTCTGAATGTGACGGTGTGGGTGTGAATGTGTAGAGGGGGTATGTATGAAGGAGGTTGTGTGACGGTGTATATGTTAAGGTGGATGGGTGCAGTTGTTAGTGTGTGCTCTATAGCTGCAGTGAGTCTGTTCCAAAGGCTCATAGTTTGTGTGTGTGGGCCCTTTTTATTGGTCCATTTGTGGGTGGGCCTTAGTTAGAATTTTTGGTGGGTGTGTTATAAGGGGTGGTTGAGAGTTTGCCCCTCTGTTTGCCTGTTTGGATGTGTCCAGGTCAGTCATTTCTATTTTTAGTGCACTGTAGACGTGTTTTGTGGTGTTGTGCGATTCAAATACACCCTCCTTGTGCTGTTTTACAGTGTCCGTGGTTCAGTACGGTACAGGGGTACGAGTCGTACAGGCACACACCTCCCATGCGTTGTGTATGTACGGTGCGTACACGGCCATTGCTATGTACGGTGCGTACACCGCCATTGCATATGTACGGTGCGTACACTGCCATTGCTATATACGGTGCGTACACCGCCATTGCTTATGTACAGTGCGTACACTGCCATTGCGAGGTACGGTGCGTACACCGCAATTGCCATGTACGGTGTGTACATCGCCATTGCTAGGTGCGGTGCGTACACCGCCATTGCGGTTGTACGGTGCGTACACCGCCATTGCTATGTACGGTACGTACACCGACATTGCGTACGTACGGTGCGTACACCACCATTGCTATGTACGGTGCGTACACCGACATTGCGTATGTATGGTGCATACACCGACATTGCATTTGTACAAGTCATTCCCCGTGTACGGGACGTTTTCCGTACGAATCGTAAATCGGAAAGCCGGTCCGGATCGTACTTGTACGCTCGGACTGTCTTTTTACGGTTCGTACGGAAAAGTGTCCGGGTCCGTCTCGTACAACTTTTCCCGCTACGATTTGTACGGATCGGGCCGATCCGTATGTACTTTTTTCCGTACGAATCGTACTTCACGGATCGGACGTGACTTGTACGATTCGTACAGAAAAAATTACGGATACGAGTCGTACGGGGAAAAAAATACAGGATCGGAATTGGCCCCAAAATGTTAGAAACCTATGTAAAAATAAAAATACACACATATATATATATATATAAACACTTGTAAAATAAAAATAAAAATAAATTATATGCATAATAAATTAAAATATTGAAATATATATTTTTATTAAACTACATTTTACACTACATTAACTGCAATAGTAGTGAAAATGTTGGATAGCGGAGGGGATAAAATTACTATTCCCACTCCAGGGAGTACAACAGTAGGGAAAGTGTTGGATAGCGAAGGGGAATAATTTACTATTTCCACTCCAGCAACTGTAACAGTGGGGTAAGTGTTGGATAGCAGAGGGGATCCAATTACTAATCCCACTCCAGGGAGTGCAACAGTAGAGAAAGTGTTGGATAGCGGAGGAGTAAAATTTACTATCCTGAATCCAGCAAGTGCAACAGTAGGGAAAGTGCAGGATAGCGGAGGGGAATAATTTACTATTCCCACTCCAGCACGTACAACAGTAGGGAAAGGTTTGGATGCTTAGGAGAATAATTTACTATTCCCACTCCAGGGAGTGCAACAGTAGGGAAAGTGTTGGATAGCGGAGGGGTAAAAATTACTATTCCCCCTCCAGCAATTGCAACAGTAGGGTAAGTGTTGGATAGCAGAGGGTAATAATTTAATATTCTCACTCCAGCTACTGCAACAGTAGGGAAAGTGTTGGATAGCGGATGGGAATAATTTACTATTCCCACTCCAGCATTAATTAGCATTAACAAACAATTAATTAATTAAAATGTATTTACCTCCCACCATATTCCTCTATAAATGACACCACCAATGTCGTAAAACATGACACAATTAACATCATTAATTAAAAATAAATACACAATGAATAACAATTACCAAGAAAATTATAAACAATTATTAATACATGAATTCACTTAATTAACACTATAAAACAACATTAAATAAATATTATATAAAACATATTTAAAAATGTATTAAAATTAAATTACTTCCCACCCTACTCCCCTATCAATCCACAACCCACTCCTAATAATATAACACAATTAGCACAATTAACAAAACAATAATAAAAAATATTAACCAATTAATAACTAATTAATAATAACTGATTTACCACAATTAACATTATAAAATATTAAATACATAAATATTAATTAATACAAATTATTAATTAATTTATTATAATTAAATTACTTCCAACCCAACTCCCCTATCAACCCACAACCCGCTCCTAAAAAATGACACAATTAACAATAAATTATTCTAAATTAATGCCAATTAATAACTAATTAATAATAAATTATTGGCCACAATTAACATGATAAAATATTGAATACATAAATATTAATTAATACAAATATTAATGAATTAATTACAATTCAATTCCTTTCCACCCTACTACCCTATAAACCCACAACCCACTCCCAAAAATATAACACAATTTACATAATTATCAATTAAATAATTATTGATTATTAATAACCAATCCATAATTAATTAATAAAACATATACATACTAATAAATAACACTTATTAATTATAATTAAATTACTTCCTACCCTATTCCTCTATAAACCCACAACCCGCTACAGAACTAAAACACAAAATTTAATTATCATAAAAAAATCAAACATACAGTAAAAAAAGCAATACTTATACAAAATAATTAGATCACATACTTTTATAATACATACTAAAATGCATCTCACTAATATAAAAAATTGATATTATAAACAACAATATTTTTACTAATGATATAACTGACTTCGATATTAAAAAAAGCAATATTTTTTTTACCTTACTGTCGATATTCTGGACCACGATATTCTTGCAGTTGATATTCGTGACTCACAGTATTTGCAACTCGATATTATGGTTGGTCGATATTTGCAACTCGATATTCTGTCTGTGCACCGAAATTCACATTACTCTGATTACTGTCATCAGCACTGTTAGCCGTGATCAGAAGTACAATTGTTTCACCAAAAAGGGGCTAGCACCTTCCCATCTCATCGTATTTATGATAGTGTCATTGATCTGAAACTCTAGGCTAAAATCCCTCATAGATGCATTACTCACTCACCCCTAAAGAGAATACAGTCTTAATTAGTCAATCTTCAGAAAATCTCACCAAGGGATCCATTTCATCATTCATTATTTCCTGCTGGGTGCACTGATTCTTGAACATCTCAAATCAGATGGTGATCATCAACTCTGTATGAACAACAGAGAGTTAAACACAATTCCATCTGCAATAGGCTTCCTCTTCCATTTTTTTCTTCACCAGGTGAAGATAGCCAAGGTAGATTTTACCTTAGGGGTGCTTAAAATCGGGTAATGATCAAAAAAGGACAGATGGAAGATGTCCTTTCACACCAAATATAGGAATTATGAATATTTAGCTATTACTATGTGATGCCCTGGCCACCTTCCTCTAGTTCATAAATAATGTCTTCTGAGATAATCAAGATACGTTTGTTGTCATGTTGCTGGACAGTACTGTTCTCAGACACAGTGGAACACATCGAGTTCCTATAAGAGACTTTTTCCTTCGTCTCTGGAAGAACGTCTTGTATGCCAGGGCTGAAAACTGTATACTTGAAAACAAATTAATTACCTTACCTAGGATTTCTCATTTCAGATCAAGATATTCTGACGAATCCTGAGAAAATCAAGACTGTTGCACAATGACTGCCACCAAAAAATGTTAAACAGATACAGAAATTTCATTTCTACCGAAAATGCATTGAAATTTTCTCTATGGACCGTTAATGCGTCATTCCAATTGTTCACAACCCTTTTTTTGAGGAGACTGGTGCTTCCTCATTTGCACTCTGAGCCACACTGTCTTTTTTTCTTTACATTTTTTATTAGAGCAGGAATAAAAGCAGAAAAACACAATATACATTACAAAATGATACATAAGAAACAACCAAAAAGACTCTAAATTAGCATTGAGGGTTCAAGAGATATGGGAAGGTGCATAAAGGCCATATTCTACAGTAGCTTATAATTCTTAATAACTATTATTGCATAGTTGGCCCTCTCCAATCTAAACAGTCATAACAAACTGGTAGGACAATACTGTCAGCAACAATTTAAAGTGCATGTGCAACTAGAGGCAAATGTTTCAAACAAATTTAAATCAATAAGTACATTTGCCAAAAGTCATTTAAAACCAAGCCAGTAGGAATATCAATACTAATATCGAAGAACTCTTTAACGTGGGAGTGCGGCCATTAGCGTCTATTTTAATAAAGTGCAAAAATTAATTCCCCTCTACAGAAGGGTCTTAGAACCTACTCTAACTCAGAAATACTAATGGGCATATCAGCAAGCAGGCGATAAAAAATTATCGCCGCTTTTGCATCCATTTTCGGACGAAAAGCAGCGATAATGTTATCGCGTGAAACCTTGCCTTATCGCCATTTCCCTTAACACCCATCTTTGCATCTCTAATGAGATGCAAAGTGGGCGTTCCTCCCCAGGATAACGGGAGAAATGTCGCTAAGCGTCATTTCTCCTATTATCAAGACTCACGCAAAGCAGCCTAGCAACAAGAAAAGTAGCGATAACCTCTGTTATAGCTACTTTCCATTATGCCTGCTTTGAAAATGACTTAGCCATGATATCCTATGGAAGGTGGATATCATGGCTAAGTATGTGAGGCCCGATCAGCAAGCTATCGCCAAAAGTTGTATGATTATCGCTGGATTTCCAGCGATAATCGCACATTTGGCAGCTTGTGCTCTGAATTTGATCGCTTTGGAGATAAGCATTGCTAATAGCACGCTATCTCCGTGATAAAATTCAGAGTTGGCTGGCGATAATTATCCTCACGCTAAGAGCGCTGAGCGATAATTATCGCCGGCCCTTGCTGATATGCCCCTAAATTTTTGCCAGATATCTCTGAATCTTACCGTAGCTTCTACACGTTTTGTATAGGCCTTCTCGAATCTGTAAGTCCTGCACATTTTATTAACCTATTGATCAATCCTAGGTTTTTTAATAGTTTTCCAATTTTGCAGAACAAGTAACCTAGCAACCGCTATAGACATTATTACAAAATACTGTTGATATTTTGTAAAACATTGTACCTCCGGTGATGCACCAAATAATACAAGCCCAGATGATGGGTCAATAGAGATTAAGAAATCATGATAAAAACATCTTTCCAAAATTGCTGAAATTTACTACATTCATAAAATAGGTGTACCCATCCTCCTTCATCCTGTTTATTACATCTAAAACATTGGTTCTGACTGGTAGGAAACATCTTATGCAATCTCAGAGGTGGATAATATGCTAGCTATTTGGATTAAAAATTAATTATTTTAAAATTAGCACCTCGCAATGCTTTATTCGAAAATTCCCTGCTCTGACGCCATTTTTTCGTATTGAACTTGCAATGTCTCTGAGTAGATTTTCTCGAGCTCTTTCCCAATAATCTCTTCACTATGAACCTGCTGATGAAGTTCCCTATACAAAAGTCCCACTCCCGCTATTTTATACGACATCTGCTTAGTAATTTGACGCAAGGCCTCACTCAGCATGATATAGTTATTCTTAAGAAAATTCACGAGCTGAAGATAACTCAGGGAAACAGCAGTATTTAAATTGCCTTATCGTTTCCCAAGTAATTAACGTTTGATGATCATAAAAATCTCCGAGCTGACCAAAACCTAATTCTTGCCACACTTGGTAAAGCCCTCTTGGCAGCATTAAACCTCCAGCTACACAATCTTCGATAGAGGTATAAACATGATATGCTGGAATATCCTGAGATTTAAAAAAAAAGACGAATCCTAGCTGCCAATGCAAAAATGACCTTCTACCTGTTTTTTGGGGGAAGTTTAGCTGATCGTAAAAAGATGGGAAGTTTTATAGCGCTTTCCTTCAGCATTTGTGTTAAAACATTTTTATCAAAAACTGAATTTTCCTCTCCTAGTTGCAAATGCAAATTGAGCAAAGAGGCCTGTAAATTGGAAAATGTGGAAGCACTAACCCCCTTATGCTACATCCAACTGTAGTGTGGCTAACTTAATCCTGGGGTGTTTATTATTCCACACAAATTTCCGAATAATTTCGTCCGATTCCGTAAAATAGGCACTTGGGATTTTCAAGGGACGATTACTAAAGTGAAACTGAAACAACGGCAGCACCGACATTTTAACCATAGACACCCATCCTATCAATGATAAATTAAGCAAAGTCCACTTTTCTAATAATTTTTTCACTTTCCCTAGCATAGTAGCGTATTTCAGAGAAAAAAATTGATCGTAATCATTTGTAACATAAATCCGTGGTTTCTTATTGGATTTGGCATTCGAAGATGTAAAGAAGCTGGAAGATCAGAAGGAACCAAATTAAATATAAGGATTTATGGTTTTGCTTGGTTAACTTTATATCCCCCTACCTCCATAAATTTCAGAATTTCATCTATCACAATCTGTATGCGAGACCCTTCAGCTCTAAGATATAAGAGTATATCATCTGCATACAACTTAAATTTTGGCATACTTTCAATGGGGGGCACGATCAATAAATTATTATGAATTTTGACAGCAAAGGGTTCAATAAACAAGGAAAACAAAAGGGGGGATAACGGACAGCCCGGACGCGTGCCCGGTTTAATAATCCCCCTCCCAGTTTCTGCACCATTGATGACAATTTTTGCTTCCGCCTGACTATATAATTTTTTTAGCATATGTACCAACTGAATGGGAAAACCAAACTTATCCAAAATAGCAAACAAGGCCAAATCAAAAGCCTTTTCAGCATCCATCATCAAAATGGCAGCTTTAATTTTATTAACCGAAAAACAATCGACTGTTTGCGTGAGAAAGTATGTATTGGTGGCCATTAGCCGTCCCAAAAGAAAAACTATTTTGATCAGTATGAACTACTTGTTGAGCGCACGGAGCAATCCTTCTAGCCCAGATCTTCATAAACAGTTTGTAGTCTGTATTAAACAAACTGATCGGGCAGTAGGAATTTGCATCCCAAGGATCTTAATCCTTTTTGAGGAAGACTACGAGTACTGACTCCTTTAAACTACTAGGGATATCTATCCCCTCCTTTATTTGATTAAACAGTTTAGTTAAAAAAGGAAGTAGTTCATCTTGAAATGTCTTATATACTTCGACCGGCATCCCATCCGACCCACAAGCCTTAGCGTTGGATATACTTTTTAGTACTGCACAGACTTCTGACATTTCTATTGTACTATTGAGCTTCTCCGTATGCTGCTGAGATATCTGCGGTAACTAAAGTAAATCCAGATAGGAACGCAATTCTGAATACTCTACTGCCAATGTATCCGCATAAATTTGTTTAAAATGAGAAAGGACCTCCTCTGATATTGCCTGTTTATCTTCTTCTAGCAAGCCAGTAGAAGGATTTCCAACATGACTGATTGTTTGCGCTGATTTCTTACTTTTCGTAGTCCAGGCCAGGAATCTACCAATATGCTGACTTTCCTCATAAACCTTTTGCTGATAGGCCTTGTTTCCCGTAATTTCCTCTAAGAGAAAGTAATCCTTCAAGTGATCTTTAGCTTTAGATAGATCTTGCTGTAGTACTCTAAAGGTATGTTCTGCTATTGCTGTGGAATCTAAGTTTTGTCTAGCTTCCTCTACTGCAGACTGTAACTCCGAGATCTTTTGCTTGCATTGTTTGTTTAACCTAAGCTTATAGGCTATCATCTGTCCTCTAAAGGTGTCCTTAAAAACCTCCCAAACCAGAAACATTGGGTCCGTATTTGCATTAAACTGTAAAAATTCCCTAATAAATGTTTTAGTTTTGATCACCCAAGTATTATCTTCCAGTAGGGATTTATCAAACTGCCATATTGCTCTCTCTCTCGGCTTGATTCTCAACCTTAACATGAAAGAAACTACGTAGTGATCCGAAAATGAATTGGCCAATATCTCTGATTCACCATTAGCTACTAGCTTATCCATAAGAAAAAAGTCCAGACGAGCTGCTGTTCTATATCTGGAGGAATAGCAAGTAAATTGAGAGAAGCCGGTGTGTCCCTGCCTCCAGGGGTCCATTAATGCGAAGTCTGTTAACAAACTCTTTATTAGCTTTGCAGTTTTAGACTTTAGCTGACGTTTGGTTAAATTTGGGGTTTCTATCTAGTGCCAGGTTCTTTATACAATTTAAATCGCCCCCTAAGATCAGTATACCTTCCATATTTGCTATCAATTGATAAATTTGCTCAAGCGCCACAGTTTAATCTTCTATGGGACTGAAGTAATTGACTAAATTTACCACTATCCCATCCAGTTTTACCTTCATCCATAGCCATCTACATTTTCTGTCTCCCTGGACCTCCTCGACCTGCCAATCTAATGTATTTGATAAAAGGATCCCCATCCCTCGCACTGCTAAGCTAGAAGATAAAAAATACGCCAATTAATATTTTTTAGGTAGCGCTATCTTGGGAGTTTCCGTGCTAAAATGTGTTTCCTGTAGAAATATGATTTCAGGAGAAAGGGATGCTAACCATTCTTAAAAAACAGAACTTTTACGCTGGTTCAGTAATCCATTAACATTGCTTGTAATCACTTTTATGTCTTGCAACCTTTGATCCATCCTATATAGCCTGTACAGCTTTGACCAGTCTAAAATAGCTCACAGCAAACTTAACCTTATTTGCCCAGCACCTCGTGTCCTAACCACTCTCTGCAAAATCTTACAAACTTGTGCGCGTGACCAATATAACTCACTTTTCTCCTGCTCATTTTTTTCCTTGCCTACCCCTTCCCAAATCCACACCCCCACCCCTCTCTTCCCACCCCTGGCAGATTGGGAAAAGCACACTGTACCCCCTGCCATCCCTCCCTGAAATGACCCTAAGCTAGGTGCCATGTTATTGCACTCTAGTGTGACGTACTGCCCCTCCCTGCCCCATAAAATAATAAACCAAAAAAAAAGAAATTCCAGGCAATCATTTCAGATAGTTCAAACATTTTGCTTTTCTGTACTAATATTCTGCAAAAGTTCCTGGGCTTCATCGATATTTGCAAACATGTGGAACTTCCCTTGAACCGGGACCCTCAGCTTTGATTGTTGAGCAATGGCCACCTGCGCCTCCTGTGCAATGAACAGATAGAGAAGCTTAACAAATTCTTTCCGTTGCCGAGCCTCTGTTGCACTCATATCGGAGAAGATACGGCAACTAGGAACTTCCCGAGTAGAGAATTGATTCTTTTGAATAGCCCTGGTCAATATCTGTTCCTTCAACCGGTAGTCCAAAAATTTGACTAAGATATTTCTAGGCAGCTTTGAGCTCGGGAATGGCTGTGTTGGGACTCTATTTGCGTGTGTTATCATAAGATCACTGGAAAACTCGGGCAGGACATTCTCTTTGATAAAAGACTCAAGCCATTGAAGCATTTGTGATCCCTCACAGCCCTCTAGGACCCCAACTAGCCGCAAGTTTGAGCATCAAGAATGGTTTTTCAGCTCTTCTAACTTTGTTTCCAGCTGATGTTTCTGTTTTTTCTCTAATGAGGTCTGATGCTGCATTGAAGACATTTGATCTTCCAGGAGGGAAATCCTTGATTTGGCCTCTTGGAGCCTTGTCAGATAAGACCCGATTGCTTCTTCGATTTTTGATAAACGTGAATGTAGAGATGCTATCTCATTTGCTTACATTACTTTCATCTCCCTTATAAATTTAATCAAATTTAACATGGCTTTGATATCCAATTGGAAGCTCATTCAAGCCTCTGATAGCTGACCTCCAAACGTATCTTCCAGCCATACCCATGCTTGTTGTAGTATTTTAATTTTTTTTTCCACCACAGACGATAACGGTGGACTCCGCAATGGTCTATGAAGTGGAGGAGGATCTTGGATGGCTAAGGGAGGGCTTGTTTGGAATGCTCGCAGTGATCTTGTTCTGAGGTTAAATTTGATGAGAGTGGTGAAGGCAGTTTGGATTTCATAAATAACAAGTATCCCTTGACCTTACTTTGAGACATACTGGCAAGATTTTCCTGAGTGATCTCGTAGTTCACCATTGCGTCTTGATTCACCGCTAATGGACTGACCACCGAGCTCGCCCCTCCCAATACTGAACCAGATGGTACACTGCCTCATTCTTCAGACAATTGATTGTTAATTGTTTCTCTCTGGCTGGGACTTACATCCCTCTCCTGATTGGAACCCTCCTGACTCCCCGCTCCATATTCCAGGGCCTCATCTTCGGAGCTTGTAGGGTTGGCAATTGGAACTGACCCACGACGATGCTTCTGCAAGCGTTGAGCCCTAACATTTGTGGAAATGGTCTTCAGCTGAGTTGTACGGGTTTAGGATTTGAGAGCCACGTTTGAGTCAGCATGAGCCATTACATTGCCAATTTTTAAGTGCTTCCCCATCCTAGCAGTAGATCCTTCAAACAACTGCTTAAAAAACACAGTCATGTACTCAGGGGGGTGGAGGTGTGTGCTCCTCTGAGCCGCAGCACTTCCACACTTCTGCAGAGCAGAGGCCAGTGCAATCTAGCACCTGGTCAAGCACCTAGTCAATAGCTTTCCAGCTTACTCTGAGGGAGCTCCCTGGGCGCCTTTAATCCAACAAGCCCCAGGACAAGTTTCACTAAAACAGCTGAGCGAATGCCGAAGGGGGAAGGAGAAACCGAGTCACCAAGGAACTCCAGTCCAATAGATAACCAGGCAAGGCAGCACAAATCCTAGAGAAAGCCCCAATAGTCCACCACAGCAAATAGTGAGACCACTGGCCTATCCTATTTTTATCGAAAAAATCCTTATAGCCCTTTATTTTCTTTTATAAGCAGGATACTAGAAAATTGCAGTGCACCACCGGGAAAACAAATAAAACAAATAAAAAGCCTACATTCGGCTATAAAGAAAACAATCTCAATATTCGCTTGGGCTGCCAACTGCCACTGCCAACTCAAAATTATAATGTCCTCTCCACACTCTCCACTCTCAGTTATGCAGACAAATAAAAGCGAGCAGAGAAAAGCAGCATTATAGTCCAGTCATCCCCTTCTTACTTGTACTTTCGGTGCCTTAATATTTAGCTGTCTGGTGGTCCTGATATTCCCAGCGGCCTCATCAAACAGCCGCCTTTTTAGGTCTCGCCTGGCGTGGGCTGCGCACATGCGCAGTCTCGCTGGTGAGATTTAACATTTTGTGGTATTTTCTGTAAAGGGCTTTAAGTCCCGCCCCTCTTTTCCATTGGCTGGTGTCACCGTTTATGCTAAACGGTGGCACGCCATTGGAAAAGAGCTGTTTATGACATTTTCGTTTGGCTTTTTGAGCCATCCCATTTGGACGGACTCGTCTGCCTTCCGTGCGTCGCAAAAGGATTCTTATCTTTATGGGGCCATGTGTCTCAAACACATTGCCCTATAAAGACAAGAAATTCTCTTTCACTTTCGGACCCCTGCCGCGCTTGTTTTCCTAGCGCCGAAGAGGTGTGCGCAGCTCTTTGTAAGCGCTCTAGTGCCGCAAGCTGCGAGCAGATACTTTAAAGAGCAGGCCCTCATGCCTTACTCCCGCGCACAGGCAGCAGCAGGCTCCCAGCTAAGCTCTTGAAGGAAAGAAATTTGGACAGGAGGAGACCAAGAGAGAGTTTGCCATAAGATGGTCCATGAGTGAGAGTGTGTGTGTGTGTGTGTGGGGGTGTTCTTGCTGTTGTAAGTAGTGGAAATCTACGAGTACCGTCCATGAAAAGGGCCGAGGGTGGGTGAGGGAAGGGGAACTGTACTTTCTGATGTAGATTGTGCAAACCCACGAGCACCATCCATGAGAGGGGGGCATCAGCCTGAGTGGGGGTTGGGGGGCGGGGGTGTTATCTCTGCTGTAGGTTGAGCAAACCTATGAGCACCGTAGGTTTTAGTCTCCGTTGTAGGAGCAGTAGGCCCCGTGCCTCTTTCTCAGGTCCCAGCGAAGGTGTTCACAGTTAAACCGCAGACTCGAGAGGGCTTTTGAGGGACAGCGAAGAGGGCACGTGTGCACTGGGAAGCAGGCTGCTGGCCGCACATGGGAAACACGGAGGGGTGCAACAGAAGGAGGCACTGGTTGCACAAGAACTACAGTGAGGGGGCCGCAGCTCATAGAGGATACGGAGATGACGTAGTGCCTGGAAGCACCGACGCAGCCCATGAAGCACAGAGTACACTGGTTAGACATAGGTTTTCAGAGTAGCCTACAAACAAGTGGTTCTTTACATGAGCGGGGAGTGCACCGGAAGTGCATGTGGGGCACACCGGAAGCACAGACATTACCCACGAAGTACCAAGTGAACAGAAAGAACAGAGGGTGTATGGGGAGCACAGGGATACACAAGAGGAGCACCAGAGGCACAAGGCACACGTGGGAAGGCTGGTGAGCGCAGGGCATGCACAGAGGGCATAGGTGAACCTTGGCACAGCATGTACATGGAAGGAGTAAAGAGAGAGTATATAAGGAGCTCAACCTGTACATGGAAAACTTTATATGCTTATTGTAAACTGGGAATGAGCACAGATTGTGCACCGGACCAGGGCTAGGCGAGGAGGTCTGTGGGCAGCAGTGCCAGGGTGTGGAGCAAGGGTCAAGAACCACAGGAACAGACCGAGCCACCACATGTGGGCCGAGAAATGGCTACCGCCTCCGAGCTGAACAGTGAGAGGGCGTCGGACATCACTTCTCTGATATTTACGTACTATTTGCTATTGGATTTTTTTCGCTGCATTTAGCAGTTTTCCTAACTATTTTAATACATCTCTGGTACATCATTACTGTCCTGTAATTCCGGACTGCAAACGTGTTTGTAAACATTTCACGACTATCCCAGGTGGAGCCAATGTTACAGCATTCTTTATTTGCACGCTGTACACCCTAACCCAGCAGCACACGCACGATTCGTCACATTTTTCGTCCTTTTCGCATTTTAAAATCAAGCGATATCAAAAAACGGCGGTAACCTGGTTGGCGTTATTTTCGCGCGGTATTAAACCAGGACAGTGGACGCACAGTGAGACACCGCAGTCAAACACAGAAAGATAGAGGTTACTATATAGACAGCAGGGCTGTCTGAGATATGTAGATGTCTCCAAGAAGGCGGTGGGGGATTTTCCATTTGGTGTTGTGTGGAGGAGAGGGGACCATGGCAGACAATGTTCCAGACTCCAGGACCCCTGCGCTCGTCCTGTCGTCATCCTGGATGCGTGTCCGTGGACACTTTATTAATAATATACTCAAAATACAGCTCGCTGACAGTGACGTCACGTAGCCAGTGTGTTATGGGCCCCACTGTATGGAAATGCATAGCAGCTGCTGTTTTAATAATAAAATAAAGCAATGAGCAGATTTCACTGGGTCCTGATGCCTCTGCACCTGCTGCACCCCGCGCCCCTGCTCACTGAACCGTGTCATATTAGCATTTCTGAAGATGTTTTGCAGTCAGAGCTGAGAGAGACCCTTGTCTCTGAGGCACTGCTGGTGTTACAACCTGTGCTTCCACTGCACGCATATATTAAGGGGTATCCCGCGTCCCCGGCCATGTGATTTTAAATCAGACCAGAGGGGGCCGCAGGTAGGCCCCGATAATATCAAAAGGTTCACACCTGTTGTGCCAGGGTGCGGGTGGGCTGCATTTGAAGTGCTAAGAATCTGTGGAGAGTGAGGTCACCAGTTGGTTTGTGGTGGGAAATCTCCTAGCGCTGGTATTGAACCGACTGAAGTAAATTCGATCCCAACACTTTATATAGATGAGACCAAATGCCATCACTGCAGTATGGGCCCGACCCGGCGCGTGCGTGGGGCACTGTCTGCAAGCAGACCCCTAGAAACCAAAAATGCAAGTTCTCCCCACCCCTGTCTACTGAAAGGAAGGCAGGTAGGAACCCGGCGTGGGGCCAGGTGGGGCGCAGCTGGTGCCAGGGAGTGTTACTGAATATCACATTGATTTCGTGATGTGCTTACCCTTTGTGCTTCCTCCCCACTTCCCTCCGTGATGTGCTCACCCTGTGTGCTTCCCCCCCACTTCCCTCCATGATGTGCTCACCCATGTGTGCTTCCTCTCACTTCTCTCCGTGATGTGCTCACCCATGTGTGCTTCCTCCCACTTCACTCGGTGATGTGCTCACCCATGTGTGCTTCCACCCCACTTCCCTCCATGATGTGCTCACCCTGAGTGCTTCCTCCCCACTCCCCTCCATGATGTGCTCACCCTGTGTGCTTCCCCCCACTTCTCTCCGTGATGTGCTCACCCATGTGTTCTTCTTCCCACTTCATTTGGTGATGAGCTCACCCATGTGTGCTTCCTCCCCACTTCCCTCCATAATGTGCTCACCCTGAGTACTTCCTCCCCACTTCCCTCCGTGATGTGCTCACCCATGTGTGCTTCCTCCCCACTTTGCTCTGTGATGTGCTCACCCTGTGTGCTTCCTCCCACTTTCCTCCGTGATGTGCTCACCCATATGTGCTTCCTCCCCACTGCCCTCCGTGATGTGCTCACCCATGTGTGCAAAGTGTGTGTTTATGCACCGCTTACAAGTTTTCAAAACACATAAATTAAAGGCATTGTCATTTACAATGCCAATAGCTCAAACTTCTGCAAAGGCGAAACCTATTGCATTGCAAATGCTTGTTCCAGTTATCCGCGGGAGGTCGAGGCAGGGAGGAAAGGCACTGAACAGCAGCACAGCAGCATTCGTGATGGCAGGACTCCAGGAGCCAGCAGGGGGCCTGCAAAAGTCACAAAAGCCTCCCCAAACCTTTCTTCACCAAGATGCAGCACGGAACAAACAGCCACAAAGCTCCGGCAGCCGAAAGCTCACACTCCCATTCCGGCTCGTACAACTTGCGGAAATCAGCCGTCAATCAACCAGCATTACGGTAGGGCGGGGGCTGGTCACCTGAGACTACGTGCGGGCGGGATTCGTCATAGCCTCCATTCCTTGTCGAGCCACACTGTCTTATAGACATCCAGAGAGTGAGAGAGCAAATTCCTATTGGATCTCAGTGCCGCTTTCGATACTGTCTCCCATTCGATTCTGCTCCAGAGATTGAGAGAAGCCGGAGTGGACGGCACTGCTTTGGACTGGTTTCGCTCGTTTCTGGCCGAGCGTACTTTTAAAGTGTGTACTCCCCCCTTTGAGTCTTCTCCCCGCCCTATTTCCCAAGGAGTTCCGCAGGGTTCGGCACTTAGTCCGACTCTGTTCAACTTGTATGTGAGACCGCTGACGGAGGTTGCCAACAAATGGGGTTTAACCATGGTGTCATACGCTGACGACACTCAACTAGCGGTCGCACTAAATGGGAACACTACGCTGAATGCCTCTAGTTTTCAAAGAGCTCTTAGAGAGGTGGCAAGCTGGATGACCAATAATCGTCTCCAACTTAATGCAGCTAAAACCGAAGTGCTAGTGTTGGGCAAAGAAATTCATCTTTGGGGAGATGACTGGTGGCCGTCAGAGCTTTGCCAAACTCCTACGCCGGTATCTCAGGTGAAGAATCTTGGGATCCTGCTCGACGCCAATCTATCATTCATCCCCCACACAAAGAAAGTGGCGGGCACTTGCTTTGGCGTTCTTCAGAGTCTCAGGCCTATTTTTACATTTTTCGACGCCACCACCAGGCAACTCATAGTGCAGGCCATGATTCTTTACAGATTGGATTATGCCAGTGCACTTTTATTGGGCACCAATCAAGCAGAGCTCACACGCCTTCAGCGTGTGCAAAATGCAGCTGCTCGAATGCTGATCGGTTTGCCTAAGTTTTGCTCAGTTAGGCGTTCTATCTCCGATCTTCATTGGTTGCCTGTTAGGCAGAGGATACAATTTAAAGTACTGTGTCTGGCTTTTAAAATTCTGAAGTTGGCTTCCCCACCTATTCTAGCTCAGGCCATTTCATACTATACTCCTGCCAGAACACTACGTTCAACGGGACAATTTTTAGCTATAGTTCCCCGTTTTAAAAAAGTCAGATTGGGCGGTCGCTCATTCGGTGTTCTGGCAGCTAGCCTCTGGAACACATTGCCGGTTAGCATTCGATCTATCTCTGACTTGCTCCTTTTTAGGAAAGCTGTAAAAACATTCTTGCTTCCTTTGGTTTAATGGTTACGGCTGGTCTGATATGTTGGTTGTTATGTTGCTCGTCCTTTGTAGCGCCGGGACGCCACTTGGCTGTGGCATCTGTGCGCTCTATAAATATAAAATAACATAACATAACATAACATTCAGCAGCACATTACTCCAGAAACCTGAACAGGCACCTGAGAAGAGCTAAACTATTTTTAAAAAAGAGCCTCTTGCCATTATAGAGGCTTTTGATCAGTGAAAAGTTGTTTTAGGAGTGATTTGAATATCCTGTGATGGTCCGGACTGACCACAAGAGCCTACATTTCTTAAAATCAATGAAGTGTGCAACCATTATACATGACAAACGGTCTTTGTTCTTTTCACATTTTTCTAACAACATTACGTATTGGCCCGTAACTCTGCATCGTATAGATGTACCATTTGACCATCCTCTGATGATCTGTCAAGATCCAGCAGAAAAGGAGAATTAAGGACTGGAGAGTACATCACAGGGATGGATTTCAGCTCAGCAAAAGCAGTGCAGTTGGAAAAACTAAAACGTTTGGAATACAGGTTAATAGAGGCTAAGACTGAGTGGGATGAGGGCTTTACAGGGCAATGGCAGAGCCAGGCCATCCAGAGAGTCATGATCATGGAACCCAGAACGTCTGTGCAGCATACGAACCTCCAGAAGTGGATGCCGCTCGCAGGCTCTGGACTTCGCACCAAACAGTGGATGGGCTCGAACTCTGCCTAAAGACGGACTTTGGTGAGAACAGCACGTTCTATTTTAAAACGGCACGGGGCTTTTAACTTTTAATCTTTCAACTGCTACTTACGGGACTGCGAGGACCAGGGTGCACTCTTCATTGCTGATCACCTGCACCTGGTTCCTCTTCCCGCTCCTCCCCCGGCCAGTACATCACGCCTCGCGGCCCCCGCTTCGCGGGAGCCGCTCGCAGGCTCTGGACTTCGCACCAAACAGTGGATGGGCTCGAACTCTGCCTAAAGACGGACTTTGGTGAGAACAGCACGTTCTATTTTAAAACGGCACGGGGCTTTTAACTTTTAATCTTTCAACTGCTACTTACGGGACTTTGAGGACCAGGGTGCACTCTTCATTGCTGATCACCTGCACCTGGTTCCTCTTCCCGCTCCTCCCCCGGCCAGTACATCACGCCTCGCGGCCCCCGCTTCGCGGGAGCCGCTCGCAGGCTCTGGACTTCGCACCAAACAGTGGATGGGCTCGAACTCTGCCGAAAGACGGACTTTGGTGAGAACAGCACGTTCTATTTTAAAACGGCACGGGGCTTTTAACTTTTAATCTTTCAACTGCTACTTACGGGACTGCGAGGACCAGGGTGCACTCTTCATTGCTGATCACCTGCACCTTTTTCCTCTTCCCGCTCCTCCCCCGGCCTATTTAACCCCCACCTGTTCTCGCGTTAGCGGGACGCGTGCGGGGCGTAGTCCGGTGCGAAGCCCGGGCCAAGGGCGGGCCCGTTTAAGCCCGTTCAAGCTCGGTCAAGACCGGACCGGGCCCATTCTCTTGGTTTTCATTCTCTGCCATTGTTTGTGGTGTAAAGCAATTTTATTATGGAGACCCGAGGTAAAAGTACAAGAGCACAGCCCTTTATAGCTGGTACACTGGATAGTTTCATCATTAGGGCAAATTCTGTGGTACAGGGTGAATTGAATATGTTGGAAAGGCGTTTATCCGATGGGATTACCAGTACTAGGAGATCCTCGTTGGGCTTACTTGCTTCTGTTAGATCCCCATCGAATCTGGATGACTCGCACACAGCTCTTCTGGATACTATTGATCAAACAATTGAATCAGTTATACATGATCTTAGGCACAGCACTTCAGCAGTGAGAGACACACTCCAACTAATTCCCGAGTGCACACCCCCCCCTAGGCCTGAAATTCCATCTGATACAACTTCGAGTAACACCCATTTGTCATATCAGGGAGCAGTTTCCAAAAGGAAGCGTGAGGGCAATGTCAACCGAGGGAAAAAAGCGAGATTGGATCGCCTTTATAATAACGTTCCTAATACGCCGACTACAACTTCTGGTCATCAATCTTTAAATAATGGGGTGACAACCATTATATCCCCAGTGACAATCCCTTCTCATCCCGAACCTGTCCTTCCTCCCTTAGATAGGGGTGATGGCCCCGACCCGGGGATCGTCTGTTCTATAGATACTTTAAATGAAGTCTTAAAGGGCTTTTTTACTCCGTTGTTGGACAGGTTTGAGGCTGTTGATGCAAAGTTAAAAAAAATAGAAAGGGCAATCCTAGATATAGCCAACCCTCTAGGGAGTGGAGGTAAAAATCACAATGCATCTGTGAGCAATCTGAGAGATTCTCAATCTGTTATTCTCCCTACATCTGGACCCTCGGCAACCCCCCATTCCAGAACGGAACCTATTCCACCTAGTGTATTACTCCCCACATCCAACCCTCCTTCCTCTACTACCCTTGCTTCCCTACCTGTGCAAATTCAGCCACCTGCAACACGCAGAGCTCCTACACAATTGCCTAAATCAAATTGTACAGGTGAAGGTGAAACTTCTAGGGACCGCGGCAACTGTGCTGGTGTAGAGGGGGTTAGCCAGAATTGGAAAAATGTGATTAATCTTCCTCCTGAAGCATCACTCTATGTTATAGTCTTAGCTGGCGTCCCAGAGCTTTCTAACCCTGACTTAGAGACCTATGTTTCTCTTAAAAATAAAGTGATTAGCTGGCTTAATACACACAGGCCTCTTCCTGCGAACACCGGCTCTCGGGTTCTAATGGTTAGGAGGGTTTCTTGGTTGGGAACTACTACAAAGAATATCAAGGGTGATTGCATCTTGGTGAATTTCAGTAATCCTCAGATTGTCCCTCACATCTGTAACTGGTCTGACAATGTTGGAGTTACCTCTATCAAACCACTACCACTGTCTTTCTTCTATCCTCCAATTACTATTTTTTCCCACCCTGAGTTCGACGGAAATTGGACTAGGGTTGGATTTAACTCGTCTAGAAGAAGACAGAGGCACGTTCGTTTTGATGTGCCTACACACGATAATCACTTGTGTAATAATAGATATGCTTGCCTTGAGGAGGTCGATTGACTTAGCCCAGAGGTTGTCTCTCCTAATTCTCCTGTTGTTGTGACGTTATCCCCTAAGCAACTCTATAATTGTACCTCCTCTTTTGTTACCCCCCCAATTGCTCTGCCGATTTTGAGCGAGCCCACTACATGTAATAAACCCAGCCCTACTGTAAATCAACCAGTTACACACAAAGTTGTCTCTTGGAACATAGCTGGCTTGCCCAGCAAGCTTGATTGCCCCTTGTGGGGCTCTTTCATAGATTTACACCAGATATGCTGTTTCCAAGAGACCTGGGCAAGGCAAGATTGTCATCGTGTGGGCTTTGCTTCTTTTTCCATCCCGGCTGTGTGGAGTGGTAGAGGTCGCCCTTCTGGTGGCCTATCTATTTGGGTTGCAACTCACTTGGGCTGTACTGCTACGACCTTGGAAACTGGGTCAGAAGACGTTCTTTGCGTACTTTTGAATTGGTCCTCAGGCAAAAAACTAGCAGTGATTAACGTGTACTCCAGGCCCGTGAATGTCTGTGCGGAATCCGGGGTGATTGATGTTTTATCTAATGTTTTAAGTAAGATCCCCGAGGGCATAATGTTTATTGTTGCCGGTGATTTTAATTCCCATTTTGAACCACTTCTGGGGTTGGTGGACCAAACAAATCTTGATGAGGATGAAATATGGCATATTCCACAGGTTGTTGGTCCAATGGTTAGGTCTTGGGCTCCTCTGGCTATTCAAATTACCTCCCTGACAATGACCCATTCAATTAGGGCCTGTAATGGCAGAACACCTTCTGATAATCCCTCAAGGCCCACGTTTAACAAACCAGGGCGGGAGGCCAGACTTGACTACATTTTTGTTCAGTGTAAGGAGTGGTATAGGGTCTCTGATTTTAAGGTCCTTCCGAGGGGTGAGAGTGATCACAATCCCCTGGTGCTGGAAGTATCCCTATCGGGCCTTTGTCCCGGGGACCCTTACCTAGTACCCAAGTCCCCTATGCAAAATAAAACTACACTGACTAATAATAAACGTAGACTCAAATGGGCGAAACTCGCCGGTAACCAAGGAGAACTCTCCCAAGTTTATGGTAGGGTTGGTTGTGCGCTGGATGATGTAGTAAAGCTTACAGACCACCCTTTTTCCCCTGACTACTGTGAAAAACTGTCTGAGGTCAATAAAGAATTATTTTCCACTTTAGCTGATATATTTAATCCACCTGCTCGTTGTACTAAAAGGACATATGGCCAGTCCCGATGGTACAACAGGGCGTGTAGATCAGCTAAAAGTGAGTTGCTGGTGGTAATAAAAAATAAAGCCAATAGGGAGGAAATTAACCAGAAGAGACGTAATTATAAGAGCCTAATACAGTATGCCAAACTTGAGTGGGCATCAGAAAACTGGGATAAATTAACAGCTGCCCTCCAGTGCAGTGACTCACGTAGATTTTGGTTGATTGTTTCTACAGGTTCAACTGAACCGGTCTCAGCAGTGGTTCCAAACATCGCCTCTGAAGTTTGGGAGGAACATTTTAGTGCCCTATATAGGGGGGATCACTCCCCACCTTTATCTATCCAGTGCCCTGCAGCCCATATCAACTTCACCCTGAGTGATGTTCAATCAGCTATACTGATGCTCCCCGCGGGCAAAGCTCCAGGTCTGGATGCTGTCCCAGGCGATTTGTATAAACATGAACCAAGAGTCTGGGCACCATATCTCACCGCACTATTTAATGCAATTCTTGGGGGTATGCCAGTTCCTCCTACTTGGTTAGGTGCAGAAGTTGTCCCTATCTACAAAAAGGGGTCTCCCTTGCTCCCTGGTAACTACAGGCACATCAGTCTGATAGATGTGGCCCAGAAACTCTTTTCAAGGTTGATCCTAAACCATCTTTTGGATTGGATGGAAGAGTTTGAGATCCTGAGCCCCTATCAGGCTGTATTCAGAAAGAGCGTTTCAACAACTGATCAGATCTTTAGATTATGTATGCTCTTCTGGAAGACAGTCAGGGTGGAGGGAGGCTCTCTCTATACTATTTTTGTTGATTTGCGTACAGCTTTTGATTTGGTCCCACGCACGAAACTTTGGACTGTGTTGCAGGATTTGGGCCTCCCAGCTCCTCTGTTGCAGATTATAGTGCGTCTTCACACTAATAATTTTGCAAAGGTGAGATGTGGGAGAGAAGGAGGATTATCAGCTAGTTTCCCTGTTGAAAGGGGGGTAAGGCAGGGTTGTGTCCTGGCACCAACCCTGTTTTGCCTCTATGTAAATGGACTTATCTCCCACCTGAACGAAGTACCAGATAGAGACGCCCCACGACTCGCTGGTATAGGTGTCTCAGCTATTATGTTTGCTGATGACACCTTGCTACTCGCTAAAACTCCCATGGGTGCCCAGCGAGTCCTGGATGGCTTTGTCTCTTTTTGTGCAGATCGGGGGTTAGAGATCAACACGGATAAAGCAAAATTTATGATTTTTAATCCTCCTAGGTCATCCCGTCCCAACCCTGTCATTCATGGTATTAGTTTAGAAAGAGTCCATACGTTTGAATATTTTGGACTGACCTTGAATGAGAAGATGACATGGTCCCACCATCAGATAAAATCAAACCTAAAGTTGACTCAAAAGGCGGGGGGTATTTTGAAAGTATGGAAAGAATCTATGACACATCCCATTGGTTCACCACTAGAAATTTATAAAATGCAGGCGAGGGGGGCAGTATTATATGGTGGTGAATTGTGGGGCAATAACTTTGCCCTTGATCTTGTCACAACGGAAAACAAGTTCCTACGGAGCTTAGCAGCTCTTCCTTCGAGCACACCACTCCTCCCTCTTAGACCTGATATGGGTCTAAGATCAATCAAGGAAGAACTAGGTGTGAAGCCCCTAACTTTCTGGAGGCGACTCTGGACAACCCCCGAACTCCAGAGTTATCGATGTGAATTCATAGAGCTATTCCAACATATAGCTATACGTACGTAAAATTCCATGGCTTAAATACATAAAAGAGGAGCTAACGGCAATGGGCCTGGAGCCTCTGTGGACAAATCCACAAGAAGCATGCAGTACCATATCCCGGAAAAATCTAGTTGCCCTGTACTATGACCGTAATTTGAGTCACTTAATAACAACCACCACACTGGGGCCTATGTCTACCACCTTCCTAACAGTGAAGGACTATTATAAACTGGAGACAGTATTGGATGACATAAACCCCATTGGTCTTAGGAAACTATTTTTACAATGGAGATATAATGCATTACCTATTAGAGCCCTCACTAGCAGCTGGCACCCACCCACTCCTAAAAATTGCCCAGCATGTACAAATGAGCTGGAGAGTGACATTCATTTAATGTTTTTTTGTCTATCTTACACGAAACCCAGGAAAAAATGGATCATTCCAATCTGCAGAAATTGGGGTTTTAGGAATCACTTGGAAGCATATCGTTTGTTGAAATCTGACCTATCCCCTCTGACTGTATTTGCTGTTAGCAAGTTTTTATCTGCTGCTTGGAATATTAGAAGAACTTTTGTGAAGATATGAAATATTAACTGTATCACACGAAGTTCATCTTTGTTATATTGTACTGTTGATGTAACTTTATCTTGGGTGTTCGCCTATTGTGTATATTTGTTTGTATATGTTTTGTTTCTCTTTTATGACTTTATAAAGTCGAAATAAAGATTAAGGAAAGGAAAGGAAAGGCGTTGTTTTGCAGCTTACTTGGTGACATGGGGCCCGATTCACAGAACTAACTTAAGACAAAATCCTAAACTTACTACTTTCGGTATTCACAGAAGGCATTTAGTAGTAGTAGTAAAGTTAGGATTTTGTCTTAAGTCTGTCTTAAGTCTGTCCTAAGTTTGTCTTAAGTTTGTCTTAAGTCTATCTTAAGTCTGTCTTAAGTTTGTCTTAAGTCTGGCTTAAGTCTGTCTTAAGTCTGTCCTAAGTTTGTCTTAAGTCTGTCTTAAGTCTGTCTTAAGTCTGTCTTAAGTCTGTCCTACTACTTTTGGTATTCACAGAAGGCCTATAGTAGTAGTAAAGTTAGGATTTTGTCTTAAGTTTGACTTAAGACAGATTTAAGACAGACTTAAGACAGTCTTGAGACAAACTTAAGATAAACTTAGGACAGACTTAAGACAGATATGCAAAAACTTTGGGCCCGATTCACAGAACTAACTTAAGACAAAATCCTAAACTTACTACCATTTTGGTATTCACAGAAGGCACTTACTCATTTTGGTATTCACAGAAGGCACTTACTCATTTTGGTATTCACAGAAGTTAGGAGTCCTAACTTTAAGACTCCTAAATGCCTTCCGTGAATACCGAAAGTCTTAAAATTAGGATTTTTCTCAGTTTAGTAGTAGTATAGTTAGGACTCCTAACTTTAGGACTCCTAAATGCCTTCTGTGAATACCGAAAGTCTTAAAATCAGGGTTTTTCTCAATTTAGTAGTAGTAAAGTTAGGACTCCTAACTTTAGGACTCCTAAATGCCTTCTGTGAATACCGAAAGCCTTAAAATTAGGATTTTTCTCAGTTTAGTAGTAGTATAGTTAGGACTCCTAACTTTAGGACTCCTAAATGCCTTCTGTGAATACTGAAAGTCTTAAAATTAGGATTTTTCTCAATTTAGTAGTAGTAAAGTTAGGACTCCTAACTTTAGGACTCCTAAATGCCTTCTGTGAATACCGAAAGCCTTAAAATTGGGATTTTTCTCAGTTTAGTAGTAGTAAAGTTAGGAGTCCTAACTTTAGGACTCCTAATCTGAGAAAAATCCTAATTTTAAGATTTTCGGTATTCACAGAAGGCATTTCGGAGTCCTAAAGTTAGGACTCCTAACTTCTGTGAATACCGAAATGAGTAAGTGTCTTCTGTGAATACCAAAATGAGTAAGTGCCTTCTGAGAATATGAAAATTGTAGTAAGTTTAGGATCTTGCCTTAAGTTAGTTCTGTGAATCGGGCCCTAGATGTATGAGAAAAGTAGAATGAAGTAAAAATAAAAAGTTGCTAGCTTTCCTTGTGTCATTTTCGGATGTTGGGGTTCATTGGACTCCATATCTGACACATAGCGAAAATGATTTTCTCCAACCCACGGTGCAATTTTTTCATCACTATGGGTCCGATTCAGAAAAGTAATCTGTGACAAAATCCTAAATTTACGACTTTCGGTATTCACAAAAGGCATTTAGGAGTAGTAAAGTTAGGACAATGTTTGTCCTTGGCAGTATACGCTGGTGGGGGAGGGGCTTACAAACATCAGATCTATTCAAACCGGGGCACAGCAATTTTTTAAGATGACTGATAAGCTTGCCCCCTTCTGCCTCCATCTATGTAATGCACTGTTGGACCTAACGTCTTAGAGGTAGCTTGGCTCCGGTAGAAAGGCTTTACTCGGAAACGCATATTGTGCTTGCATCACACCCAACCTTAACGCAACACCACTTAAAAAGGAAAAAGAAAAGACACTACACCGATTGATTTTAAAGTTTACCAGAAGTCTTTATCTTTCCTTCTCACACGTGGTTACTCAATCTCCCATATCAGGATCAAACATTTCCTTACATTTCAGGATAAAACATTTCATTACATTTCAGGATTAAACATTTCATTACATTTCAGGATAAAACATTTCATTACATTTCAGGATAAAACATTTCATTTCATTTCAGGATAAACATTCCCCAGTTTAGCTGCCAGTGTGCGCCCACCGGTGCGAGCCCTCCTGACCCAGGGGGACAACTGCCAGGTGTTGACCTGCTGAGTGAAGGTGACGAGTAGGAACGTAGCAGGAGAGCAGGCCGGCTAGAATGCCAGGTACAGGGGAGTTCAAGATCCTGAACGCAAAGCAGAGGGACTTGAACTTCACCCGTTTTGCCACTGGCAGCCAGTGAAGCTGACGAATGGCGGTGGAGGTGGTTCAGCATCTAGGCATGCCAACAAGAGTTCAGTCGGCCAAATTTTGGACTCTCTGCAGTCTCAAAATCTCTGTCTTGTTGGCCGGTAGTAATTTTTGACAAAACCACCTCAATCTGGAACTCTACCTGGTGTCCTGCTGAACTTGGGCCCACACCTCTCCTGGAAACCCACGCAAAGCACCTTGGAATAGTAATTAACAACCAACTCACCTTGACCAGCCAAGTGAATGCAGTCTTCATTACCTTATTCCACATACTCAAGATGCTCAAGAAGATCTTCAAATGGCTCCCCTCCAAAACACTAGCAGATCCGTCTCTCATGCCCTCATTACCAGCAAGCTGAACAATGGCAACACATTCTATGCTGGAATCAATGATCAACTGACCAGAAGTCTCCAGACCACACAAAACTCTCTGGCCATGCTCACCCAGAACCTCCCGCCCCACAATCCCATCACAAAAGAGCTAAAAACAAGTACTCTTCAAACTTCTCATGCAGTCATACAAAGCCTTACACAACATTGGTCCCACGCACCTCAACAAATGCATAAACTTCAGCAAACCTATCAGACACCTACGCTGAGTCGGACCCCCTACTCCCACACACCCTGCATGCACAGAACCAGATCTGGTATTCATGCCTTCTCCTAACTCTCTCCTAAAGCCTGGAACTACCTGCCTCTGAACGCCGAAGCCTCCTCCTGAGTTCCTGCACTCCCCAAGAAACATCTAGCCCGACCCTGGCTTAGACCATACAGCACCTACTTCTGCACCAGGATACTCTCCCAGGTGTGTTGTGTGCTATACACATAACATAACATAGAAATACCACAGCATAGCATAACATAACATAACATAACATAACATATAATTTCAACAGAGGTAACATTAGGGCTTCCCTGAGTGCATGTGCGATGTTTTGTGAAACATTTTGTTAGCTTATGCTCTAGAAGTACCCAGTCACTGAATAAGAAAGAAACGTGACACAAAGGAAATCCAACACCAATGTATAAACATAGATCTTATTTTTATGGATTTGTGTACACCAACATGAGTAAAATCCACCAGAGGGTTCTGGAGATATCAATTATTAATCAAATCGTAAATCACAGCTTTTCACAATGAATGCAAACAATGATTTGCACTCCTGCAGTGCCTTTAAAAACCCTTGAAAAGTTTTCTAAAGTTGTGTTCGATTACTGTGGACTGCTTTTGGAGACCAACTCCAACAGAGAGCGATTCACAGGGGCAAATTAGTCTTGGCAGGACACTTACCTTACAGTCAAAGCAGTCTCCAGTCCAGTTCCAGGCTCTAGGGGCCAACCACCAGAGACATCAAAGGCATGGTCCTGATGCAAGTGATACAGGGTGCTGAAGATGCTGAACAATGCTGTGGTTGACTGGGATCTTTCTGAGGTCACCCCTCAGACCAGATACATGGTAATACGAGTTTAACCAGGTTGATGTCCCTCAAAGTTCGGAAGAGGTTGTGCCAAAAACCATTTGCCACTTCTACTGGTGTCCGGTTACAGCAAAACCAGTGGTTCCATTTAACAGAGGTTACTGTCTGTCATGGGCAATCAATTTGCAATCCAAAAACTCTCCCGGGTCCAGCAGAATGGATGCAACTTTTGAGTGCTGAGACTTGATCTCTCAGAGCATTTTGGTGGTCAGTGGTGATCAAGCCATTGTCGCTGCCAAGTCGCCAAAGCAGGCTTCTTCAGCTTTTGTGGGCCCGTTGCTGCAACAGGAAGACAGCCAAATGGCTCTTGGAGTTCACGTCTTCTGTCTGGGGCTCTGGGATGATGTTTTCTCAAAGCAGAGCAGCAAAGGCACAGTCCTCCCTTTGTTAGCCCGAGGATCAGCAGGTGCAGTTCAGTCTTTGGTGCAGCCTTTCTTTGCTGGGTCCAGGGAACAGCAGGGCAGTCCCTCTTCAGTCTTCTCTTCAGTGCACACCTGATTTTAGATCTGGGTACCAAGGTGCGACTTTTATTCCCGCAAACTGCCCTCTGGAATGCGGTGACTATTAGCCAATGGGCTACCAGATCCCTTAATGAATGATGACAACTACCTGAAAAGTGTGGCATCAAGCTATCCCAGAGTTCAATATTCTGCCCACTCACAAGATGGCAGAGCCCATCTCTTGGTGTGTGGAGCTTGGTAGCCCATCATAGAGGTGTGGATACTGGAGGGCTACACATACACAGGAAAATTGGTTTGGAAACTTTTTCCCCCTCTCTGTCCCCAATGCCAACCTGTCTACCAGAATAATAGAGCAGCCCCTCTCATGTGGGACCACTTTTTGCTCTTCAAAGGCGACTTCCCCTTTGAAGCTCGCTTATGGGCACACAACCTGTTTGGCTTCTTCCCAGGGAGAAGTAAGAAGCAGGCTTCTCTTCTGTCCTTTCCTGGGAGCCATTCACACTTCTCCCCTGGACGGCAGAAGGCTGTTTCATTGCCTGCAACAGTAAATGGCCACAAGAAAACTTGGGCAATAGAGTGCCAACTTTCTCAAGTTGCCTTTCACTCAAAAGTTACATTAAATTTGACTTGGGCATCAAGTCAGGTTTAGTGTAATGACTCTTTTGATAACTTCAAGTATCAACTTTAGTAGTCCCATTCAGAAGTAGGTGCAGCTGAGCTGTCAGCATCTAACCCTGTATTTGCCAATTGGGCTACTAGCTTTTCTATAGTAAAAGCGACAACTTAGGGGTTTTACTGTTCGGAAATATGAAAACACATGTCTTACTTATTAATATACAGCAACCTGGCTTAGGGCTCGATAGCCTTATATTAGGGATGACTTATATATATGAAAAAGGAAGGTCAGGACCTTGCCTTCACTTTAAATGGCAAAGTTGATTCAACCCAGATCTGTGACTGGGGTGAGTGTCTGAAAAGTTTCAGCGCTCCATTCATCATCTCCTTGTGTTTGCTTTGCTCACCCTAAGTTGGCAGGGTATGCCCAGACGTGGGTCCCTTGCTCACTTTGCCACTGGATTCAAGCTAGCCTGGCTGATGAGGGGTGTTACCCTTAGATCGGTCCCAGGATGCTTGTTTCCGCTCCAGGGAGGACCTGGCCTGGCAGTTCGGGCTGGACTGTTCCAATGAGGAGCAGGGTCAAGAATGATTTGCATATGGCTGGGTCTAAACTGGGGTGGCAAAGAGAGCTAAAGAATGATGATGGATTCAACCCAGATCTGTGACTGGGGATGAGTGTCTGAAAAGCGCTCCGTCCACCATCTTGTGATTCTCTTAAGGAGAAAATCCAGCCCCTAAGGTGGAAGTCAGGAGCCTAGGGCAAGCATCATTCCATGGCATCCCAGGTAAAATAATGTGACGGTCTGTTGCTTTGGCCTCCTGAGAGCCTTGAGGAAGGCAATGAATTGGCTTCCATTGGAGTCATGAAGTACAGTGATCTAAGAACGAATCCTTTCCCGTCTCGACTATGGCAGCCCATTGTACCTGGGTAATCCAGAACGCCACGGCTCAGATACTCATTCACAAAATGCAGTCAATTTAAGGCACTCTGTATCATCCACTGGGCTAAATACAAAGGTGTCCCACATGTTCTTCATCAGCTGATCACCCCACACCACACAATTAGGGCTCTTAGGTCCAAAAATCTTGACCTTCTTGTTTTTCTCAGAGTCAAAAATGCCAGAAGTGGAAACTCTCCTTTACATTTCTTGCACTGATGCACGGGAACTCTTTGCCTACTAGCGTGAGAATGGAAGAAGATTTTATGATTTTTAGAAAGAAACTAAAACTTACCTTTTCCCTTAAATTTCCTCAACCTACCTCACTCTAGCTAGCTTTGTTAGCACTGGGAAAGCCAGTGTCAGGTATCCATGCGATTTATAAAACTGGTGAATAGAATAGAATCATGGTTTGTGCACAGAGTGTAGTTGTCTGATGAAGTATGCTGTGTTAGGATTATGATTATGCTGGAAGGTAGGGCTCCTAATAGTGATGTTTATTTTTGGAAGGGCTTGGGTGCACATTTTTAGGTTTTCTACGTGTTTTTACATTTGCAGCTTTTTTGTCTTTTTATCAGTAAACGATGGTCTATATGAGTGGATGTCACAAGGTATTTTCTAAACACGTGTCTGTCTGTGGTGGTGAGTTTTGTGCTTTTGGGCTTTCAAGTTTTCTGGATCACTTTCTTAATAGAAATTCCAATCTCTCATCTATGGATAGAAAGATTTTAGACATTTATTAGTAATTGTTTTCCAAGACAGGGTCATTTGGTTAAGTATGGAGCCTGCTTACTGGGGTTTATTTGTGCTTTAGTTGTCACAACCGATACACAAGACTGTTTACATTACTTTTTAGTCATTGGATCTAAGCTCTGTGGTTTGAAGAAAGTGAATGTGATCACATTGGAATTTAGTAAGGAAATTATTCTGAGTTAAAAGATTTTTGTCTATTACATTTGTGGTATGCAATAATATATAGTAATGAATGAGGTTAAAAAATGTAATTGACTTAATAGATTTTATTTTCTTCTCTATGTAGTATACAATTTCTGACAATTATAATACACCATGATTTACCAAGGGGTGTAGGATTGGATTCTTCAAAAATGTATTAAAACAATACTTTGTAAGAGGATTATGAACATATATATTATGGACTCTTTTAAATTGATACAAGCTTTGTAAAATAGAAAAACTCAAGGCAGCCAAAAGCCCAGTCGGATTTACATGAAATTTGGCAGGATTATAGAATATGGTTTGCAGATGATCTTTTTTGGTAGAACAAGTACCTAGGGTAAGTATTTTTAATCATAAGGTATTTTAACTTAGTGAGATCTGTTAACACAGTAGTTTCATGGAATTTCGCGAAAGTACTGCGGTACATGCAAATGACACAGCATTCTGTGATTTGCTAATAACTGCCTAGACAAAAGTAAAATGCTGTCATGTTGTTTTAAGTACACTTTGGCTGTGTTCTGGGTTAAGGCCTTATATATACTTAAGTATTAGGTTAAAAAAATGTCCCTCCATATTTCCACTTTATTAAAGAGGTAATAGGTGGGGGAAATTATTTATAGGTTTCTATATATTTTAAAAAAAGATTAAGGAGTACCATAGCACTGCCTAGAAAGTACAGCGGTATATGTAAAAAAATATATATATACTATACTAGACTATATTTCACAAATATAGTATGCTACAGTGTAAGTTCAATTGTTTACATATTTTATTCTTTACAAAAATGTTTATACAGTACCGTAGTAACACCGACAAATTACAGCACCAGTTGAAAAAATTCCAATTTAAAGAAAGAAAAAAAACAGTATTTGCTAGGTAATAGCGCGATACTCCAAAAACGTTTTAAAAAATATATAATTACTATAAATACATTTACCTACCTATTACTACTTTAATAATGTTGTAATGGGTAGGTAACGACAACAAAAGCTACCACTTATCTATATCTAAGGCCCAACTCAGAACACAGGCAAAGTAGAGTAAAAATAATAGGGCTGCCTTAAAATAATATGACTGCCTTTTAATTTTGTAAAGACAGACATTAGCCAATCACATACAGCTGTGTCATCACCATATACCACAGTATACTGTGAAGTTATTGTGGTATACGGTGGCTCAAAATATAACTAAGGACCATATGCATTATTGCATTGTTTTGCCCTTGCATCATGCATGATCTCGCACAAACAAAGAAAAACTTAAGTCACATTTTTCAAAGCAACTCAAGTCCACCATGCTTGGCCCTGCATTGTTTGGTAAATATTGAGGCACACAAGGCAGCACAAAATCTTTGTCTTGAGTTACTCTTTACACCATATTATACCTTCCTGTCAAATTTCATGTACATCCATACACCAGTACACTCTACACCACTCCACTACATGCCACTCCACTCTAAGGTGTTCCACTGTACTCCACTCCAGTGTACACCACTGCACTTTACACCTCTCCATTCTATGCGACTCCACTCTACACCACGTCACTATGCGCTATTCTACTTTAAGTCACTTCACTCTATGCCACTCCACTGTACTCCATTCAGGTCTACGCCCCTCCACTGAAGGCTAATCCACTATTCCATTCTATGCCACTCCACTCTACTCTCTTTCACTGTATCTCTCCCATTCTATGCCACTCCACTCTACACTGCATGCCACTCCACTTTATCCTACTCCACTCGACACCACTCCACTGTATAGTATTCCACTCTATACCACTCCACTCCACAACAATCCACTCTACACCACTCCACTGTACACCATTCCCCTCTGTGCCTCTACACTCTATGCTATTCCTCTGCATGTGACTCCACTATACGCCACTCACCTAGAGAGTTATTCCACTGTATGCCACTCCACTCTATGCTATTCCACTGTACGCAATTCCACTCTACACCACTCCACTCTACACCACTCCACCCTACCAGCCATTGTATGCCAATCCAGTCTACGCCACTCCACTCAATGCTACTTCACTCAATGCTATTCCTCACTATGCCACTTCACTCTACGCCACTCCACTCTATGCTATTCTATTGTATGCCACTCCACTCAACGCTACTCCACTGTGCACTGCTCCAATTTAACCCCACTGTATGCAATGACACTGTATGCCCCTCCGCTCTATGCTTTTCAATTTTACCCCACTTCACTGTTGCCACTCCACTATAAGCTATTCTACTCTGCACCACTCCACTGTATGCCACTCTCCTCTACACTTTTCCACTGTATGCCACTCCTCTCTATGCCACTCCACTCTATGCTGGTCCACTGTATGCTATTCCACTCTACACTTTTCCACTTTGTGCCACTCCGTTTTACCCTACTCCACTGTATGCTATTCCACTCTATCACACTCTACTGTACACAACTCATATCCCGGCTTTCCACTGTATGCCACCCCATTCCACACTACTCCACTCTATGCTATTCCACTCCACACCACTACAGTGTACATCACTCCACTCTATGCTATTCCAATGTACATCACTCTACGCCATGACATTTTACAACACAATACTCTACACTATGACAGAACCCTAAATGACATTGCACTCAATGCCACAACAGTTTACTCTACTCTATGACCCTCTACTCCACTCTTCCAAACTCTACTTCACTCTATGCTGCTCCTCTATACTCCAGATTATGTTACTGTACAACACTGTGGTCCACTCTATGCCACTCTACCAGACTCTACTCTACTATAGGACAATCTATGCAACCCCCTCTGTGCCGCTCCACCAAAATGTACTCTGCTTTACTTCATAACAGACTACTCGACTCTATTCCACCACTCCACTCTATGACACTCCACTTAATGGCACAGTATGTCACTCAACTCTACTGCACTTTATGCCATTCCAGTGTGCCACACTCTACTCTACTCTACTGTACCTCACTCCACTCTATGACACTGTACTCGACTCTATGCCACTGTACTCTACTACACTTTTCCACCGTTTCTCACACTCTACAGCATGGCATACCACTTCACTGTATGTTATGTTACTTTACTCTATGACTCTTTACTCCAGTCTATTATACGCCACTACACTGTACTCCTCTCCACAACACAGTACTGTGATACGCGTCACCTCACTGTATGACACTTTACTCCACTCTACACCACTCAACTCCACTCTACAATACTCTACTCTACTCTATACAAGTCCACTCTACTGCACTCTGTGGCTCTACACTCCACTGTACAACACTCCACTATATGTCACTCTATGACACTCTACTTAACTTTATGCCACTCTTTAACACTCTACTCTACTCTAAGACAAACTACGCAACTCCCTCCTCTCCACTCCACCCCACTTGACCCCACTCTATTCTATGACACACTACTCCACTTTATTCCACTGTACTTCACTACTCCACTGTTTGTCACTCCACTCTATGTCACTTGATTCTCCAACACTTTACGCCAACACCCTCTACTACACTCTCTGACAATACACTGTCTGCCTCCCCACTCCACAACACTCCACTCCACTGTAGTCACTATCCTGTACATTGACACTTTCCAACACTCTGCGATATGCTATATATACTATTACAGTGTACCTCACTCCACTCTAAACAACTCTACGCCATTCCTCTCTACACCACTCCACTCCACTCTGTGCTACTCCAATGTAAGCCACTCCACTTGACCCAACTCCACTCCACTCTATTCTACTCTACCCTGCTCTACAACACTACTCTTCAGTCAAGGATACTCTTGGCCCCTCCACTCTAACACAAAATACTCCACTCTTTAGCACTCAACTGTACAACTGTGTACTCCAGTCTATCCAGGTTTGCAGCACTCTAGTTTACTCAGTGCCACTGTATAGCACTCTACTTCACTCTACACCCCCTCAATATTCTGCACCCTACTTTACTGCACCTTACTCTATAACACACTTCTGCCCTCCACTCTACTCGACTCCACTCTACACCACTCGACCCTATGCATTCTATGCCACTCAGCTCTACGACACTCTTGCCACTTCACTCTACCACACTGTAACACACTGTACTCTACTCCACAGCACACCACTGTAGAACACCCTAATCCACTCTGTGGCAATCCACTCTATGACACATTCCAACACTCTAGAACACACTAGTCCACTCCACTGTACGAGACAACACTCCACTCTATCACACTTTTCTCCGCTGTATGATGCGCCAGGCCACTCTACTCCACTCCACTCCATGCCACTCAGCTCTACAACAAAATACTCCACTCTATCCTATGCGACTCCACTCTTCTCAACTCCTCTCTATTCGACTCCACTGCACAGTACTTTACCCCACCCTTGGCCACTCTATGCCACTGTTCAATACTCCACTCTATGTTTTTCCACTTTATGACACTCTCCTCCACTCTTTATAACTCTACTCTGCAAAATTCTACTGCACTTTCTGACAATTTACACTCTGTCCTAGTACACTCCACTGTACAACTCAATACTCAACACCCATACACTCTACCGTACAACACTCTACTACACTCTATGAAACATTTCAATGCTCTGCAACACAAGACTCCATCCAATCTATGCTACTGAACAAAACTGTGTGACACTTTAGAAACATTGACTTGGCAGTACAATTTGATACATATTTCTATTAAAAATTAATAACCATTTAAATACAATGAACAAGCAAAGGCTAAGGATAATTTACAGCTAGAAAATCTTTATTTATTCTTTCCATACAAGCCCAATTTACACTATACAAACATTAGGATTTCTAAAGTTATAGTTGTAACTTAAATTTGTAATTTATGTACTATCTTCAATTTACTATAAGCCACGCACCTCTGTACACAGTCTTGCCACCGCACTTGTCACACTACATTAACTATAACTTTCCACTCTGCAATGCACTGTGTTGTCTGAAATGATGTCATTTAAGATGCCATAAGTGTTGTTATGAGCGCTATGATTTTACATGCTATTAGTCCTGTAATATGCAAGGGTATAGTCAGTGCACGGAGAAGAAGCAAGTTATAAATAATGTAGTTTGGCGAGTAAGGTGACAAGACTGTGTACGGAGGTGATCAGTGTTAAGAAAACTCAACTCCTTTCCATTCTACTCCATTACACGATACTTTACCCCACCCTTAGCCACTCTATGCCACTGTTCAATACTCCACTCTACATCGCTCCCCCTTACAACACTCTCCTGCACTCTTTATAACTCCACTCTGCAAAACTCTACTGCACTCTGTCACTTTATGACACTTTACACTCTGTCCACATACACTCCACTGTACAACTCGATACTCAACACCCATACATTCCATTGTACAACACTCCACTCCACTCTATGAAACTTTTCAATGCTCTACAACACAGTACGTCATCCAATCTATGCCACTGAACTACACTGTATGTCGCTATAGAACATGCCACTCCACTCCTCTCTACGACATGCCACTTGACTATATAACACGGCACTCTAATCTACAACACTCTCCTCTACTGTATGACACTGTTCCACAGTCCACTGCACGCTACAACAATCTACGACACTCCACTGTATGGCACTACACAGTACGAGAATCTCAGCCATTCTACTAGATGATATTTCACCACATAACACTGAAATGTACAACCCTTTACTGCACTGTACTTCACTATATGCCACTACATTGTTCAACAGACTCCTACACCCTATGCCACTGTTCAACACTTTACTTGATGACACTACACACCACATAACAACACTTGGATCCTTGACACTACAGTCGATGACACTCCACTGTAAAACACTCAGCTGTACTGTACAACATGCCACTCAACTGTACAAAACGTCACTCTACTCTACTATAACCCACTCCACTATACGACACACCACGCTACTCCAATGTATAACATTTTTCTCCACTGTAGGCTAAGTCACTCCACGTTACAACACTCCACTCTATTACACTCTACAACACTAGACTCTATGCCACTAGACTGTAGATACTGTCGTACACTATACTCTACGAAACTCCAATTAATAACACTCAACTGAATGAAACTTGACACTATGATTTGAGACACATTTCTATTAAATATTAAAAAACATTCAAATGCAATGAAAAAGCAAAGGTTAAGGATAATTTATAGTTAGGAAAACGTTATTTATTCTTGCCATACAAGCCCTATTTACACTATACAAACATTAGAATTTCTAAAGTTATAGTTTACTATAAGCCACACACCCATGTACAAAGTCTTGTCACCGCACTCGTCACACTACATTAGCTATAACTTTCTACTTTCAATGCACTGTGTTTTCTGAAATGATGTCATTTAAGATGTCATAAGTGTTGTTTTAGGCGCTATGATTTTACATGCTATAAGTCATGTAGGGCCAGATGTACAACAGTTTTTTTCGGTCGCAAAGGGGTTTCAGTCCCGTTTGCGACTGCAAAAAACGTCTGTCCCATGTGCCAACCCTATTTTGCGAGTCGCTAATTAATTAGAAACTCGCAAAATAGGATTAGCGACTGGCTATTAGGAAGGGGCATTCTAAGGGTGACCCTTCCTGATAGCGACTCATAAACCAATGTATGAATGTTATGCGACCGCAATTGTGGTCGCAGAACACTTGCAATTTACCACCCTTCTCTGAAGAGTGGTAAGGCACTCGCAAATGGGAAGGGGCTGGGGACCCCTTTACCTTTGGGAATGCATGCACTATTATTTTTTAGGGGCAGGAAGTGGTCCCATGGACCAGTGCCTGCCCTTAAAAAATGAAACTTCAACGTTTCATTTTTCTTTTTTAAATGCATCCCATTTTCCTTTAAGGAAAACGGGCTGCATTTGAAAAAAAACCTACTTTATTTAAAAGCAGTGCCAGACATGGTGGTCTGCTGAGCCCAGCAGGCCACCATCCCTTAGAGGGCCAGCCATACCATATGGAGTCAAAAATTGCGTACAGCCTCATTAACATGCATGAGGCATGCAATTTGCGACCCCATTGGAAATCGCAAACACTGTCTCAGACACTGCTGTGCATAGCATTTCGCAAATTGCAGCTCGCAATTTGTTGCAATTTGCGGCTCGCAATTTAATGCAATTTGCTAGTTGCAAAATGCTATGGTCGTACATCTGGCCCGTAATATGCAAGGGTATAGTCAGTGCACGAAAAAGGGGCAAGTTATAAATAAAATGTAGTTTGGTGGGTGAGGTGACGACTGTTTACAGAGTTGATCAGCTTTTAGTAAATTGATGGTGGTGCGTAAACTCTAAATGTAAGTTATAACTATAAGAATTTCTTATGTTTGTACAGTTTAAGTTGGGTTTGTATAGAAAGAATAAATGAAGTTTTGATGTTTGACTAACAGTACCTTATCATAACCATATATATATATATATATATATATATATATATATATATATATATATATATATATATATATATATATTCACTGAAAAAACCATAGGTTTCACACAGGTTATAGTTAGCGGAAATTTTACTGATAAAAAACCAATGAAATTCCCCCGTTATAGTTAGTGCAGGCAACTATAACTCACGCGACCGCAATCCTCTGCTGATGCTAATACTGTATTTAGACACTTATTTGCCCATGTCTTCTTCCATACATTTTTAGCTATACATATATTACAAATATTTTTTTTTCATAAAGACACATATGTCATCAGCAGAAGATTGCGGTCGCGTGAGTTATAGTTGCCTGCACTAACTATAACGGGGGAATTTCATTGGTTTTTTATCAGTAAAATTTCCGCTAACTATAACATGTGTGAAACCTATGGTTTTTTCAGTGAATTTGCAAGGTTTTTTAAATGCTAATTCCTAACTATAACGTGTGTGAAACCTATGGTTTTTTCAGTGAATTTGTACGGTTTTTTAAATGCTAAGTTACTTTACGCCATTCGTGGCGTGCGCGCCCACTTAACGCAGTTCGTTCCGTGCGCGCACGGTGCGCTTCGCGCACCGTGCGCGCACAGTGAGCACGCGGTGCGCTTCGCGCACCGCGCGCCCACTTTACGCAGTTAGTGCCGTGCACGCACAGTGGGCACGCGGTGCGATGACAAAGCAAGAAAGCACGTCAACAAATCTGTTTCTGCTTTCCTCCGTGACTATGGTATGGGTGCCATTTACCACAACAACTTGCGTTATGACATGCAAGACATTTATAGAGGAGATGGTGTGCACTTCAATGATGAAGGGAACAGAGTCTTCCTCTTGAACCTTAGACTCTGCATCGGTACTTACTTGTAGGTACCACTAAAAAATCATTTCATAAACACAACGGCTCTTTTTAGAGCCCCCTAATATCTAAACACTTAAATCTGATTTTCATTTTTTTTTTTTTTTTTTTTCTACCGTACGCTTACCGTAAGCTTACCGTACGCGTACCCCGTGATTTTTTTTAAAATCAATAAATGTTTTTTTTGTACTTTTCTGTCCTTCTTTGACCCCCTTACAAATGTTAGGGGGTCTGTAACTCTCCTCATTGCCCCCTTTCCTTGTTTTCACTCTTTTTTTTCAGAGTGAAATACACAAAATGGCGGCCGCCGCTTCCTGGTTTCGGCCGATTCGAATGTTTACTAAGATCTAAGAGCCAATCAGAATCGCGCTCGCGCACGCCACCGTACGCTTACCGTAAGCGTACGGTAAGCGTACCGTAAGCGGGCTCAGATATATATATTGATTTAAAGGCTATTTTCTCAGAATCTACTGAACAGATTTACACCAAACCTACAAAAGGCACTTCCTTGACCTAGGGACTACCCCTCGGCCAAATTTTGAGTAATTCTGTTCAGCCGTTCGGGCTGTAGCTCGTTCTAAAGGTCCCATGGAAAAATGCATGGGAAAAACGTGTTTTGGGACCCCCCTTTTATCTCAGCCCCCGCTTGACGGATCCCCCCGAGACTTTCAGGGTAGGAGCGGAGCGTAGCGCCCCACCTATTTTGAGAAATTCGCGAGGATTCGTCGACCGGCGCCAAAGTTATTCAAAATAGAATGTTGAGGTTTTCCTATGGAAACGTGGTCCTAACTATAACTACCTACTGGCGACCGCCAGTAGGTAATATATATATATATATATATATATATATATATATCAGTCAAATATATACCATTATTCCACCTCTCCTAGTTTCTGACCTTATTTTGCCTGCCTCTTTCTGCAGCTTTCCCCAGGACCGCGGAGGGCACCTCAAGGCCCCTGCTGTCCCAGATGGCTCTCCGCCTCCTCATATATATATATATATATATATATATATATATATATATATATATATGCCAATCGTAGTCACCCGAAATGAGAAGGCACCACACCAGCGTCAATTCAACCTTTTATTCTGATGGACAACAGCATGCTCAGCGAGGCTCTCGCAGCTTCATTCTTTCATTACCAGACGCGTTTCAGGAGCAATCTCCCTTGTTCACTGGTTCATGTTGAAGACAAAGACAGCTGTGCAAATTCTAATCGCACTCGCGATTACTTGTAGTCAGACCCGCCCTGATGGGCGTATCCCAGCAAGGAATTCTGGTCGTTGTAGGCAGGTAAGTTCTTAAAACCAAAGTGGATGCTGCTGTTTTGCTTTCCTTCGTGTTTAAATCCCCTCTGGGTCGCTGTTTGGAAACCGGCTGGGCTGCTGCTTGTCTCAAGTCTCACCAGACGGTAAACGCTGTTCCATTTCCGCTCTTTCATTCACTGACGGAGGACCTGCTGGGGTAAGCAGTGGGGTAGCCTTCGTGGCCAGGGCAGGCCACATATATGCCAATCGTAGTCACCCGAAATGAGAAGGCACCACACCAGCGTCAATTCAACCTTTTATTCTGATGGACAACAGCATGCTCAGCAAGGCTCTCGCAGCTTCATTCTTTCATTACCAGACGCGTTTCAGGAGCAATCTCCCTTGTTCACTGGTTCATGTTGAAGACAAAGACAGCTGTGCAAATTCGAATCGCACTCGCGATTACTTGTAGTCAGACCCGCCCTGATGGGCGTATCCCAGCAAGGAATTCTGGTCGTTGTAGGCAGGTAAGTTCTTAAAACCAAAGTGGATGCTGCTGTTTTGCTTTCCTTCGTGTTTAAATCCCCTCTGGGTCGCTGTTTGGAAACCGGCTGGGCTGCTGCTTGTCTCAAGTCTCACCAGACGGTAAACGCTGTTCCATTTCCGCTCTTTCATTCACTGACGGAGGACCTGCTGGGGTAAGCAGTGGGGTAGCCTTCGTGGCCAGGGCAGGCCACATATATGCCAATCGTAGTCACCCGAAATGAGAAGGCACCACACCAGCGTCAATTCAACCTTTTATTCTGATGGACAACAGCATGCTCAGCAAGGCTCTCGCAGCTTCATTCTTTCATTACCAGACGCGTTTCAGGAGCAATCTCCCTTGTTCACTGGTTCATGTTGAAGACAAAGACAGCTGTGCAAATTCGAATCGCACTCGCGATTACTTGTAGTCAGACCCGCCCTGATGGGCGTATCCCAGCAAGGAATTCTGGTCGTTGTAGGCAGGTAAGTTCTTAAAACCAAAGTGGATGCTGCTGTTTTGCTTTCCTTCGTGTTTAAATCCCCTCTGGGTCGCTGTTTGGAAACCGGCTGGGCTGCTGCTTGTCTCAAGTCTCACCAGACGGTAAACGCTGTTCCATTTCCGCTCTTTCATTCACTGGCGGAGGACCTGCTGGGGTAAGCAGTGGGGTAGCCTTCGTGGCCAGGGCAGGCCACATATATGCCAATCGTAGTCACCCGAAATGAGAAGGCACCACACCAGCGTCAATTCAACCTTTTATTCTGATGGACAACAGCATGCTCAGCGAGGCTCTCGCAGCTTCATTCTTTCATTACCAGACGCGTTTCAGGAGCAATCTCCCTTGTTCACTGGTTCATGTTGAAGACAAAGACAGCTGTGCAAATTCGAATCGCACTTGCGATTACTTGTAGTCAGACCCGCCCTGATGGGCGTATCCCAGCAAGGAATTCTGGTCGTTGTAGGCAGGTAAGTTCTTAAAACCAAAGTGGATGCTGCTGTTTTGCTTTCCTCCGTGTTTAAATCCCCTCTGGGTCGCTGTTTGGAAACCGGCTGGGCTGCTGCTTGTCTCAAGTCTCACCAGACGGTAAACGCTGTTCCATTTCCGCTCTTTCATTCACTGGCGGAGGACCTGCTGGGGTAAGCAGTGGGGTAGCCTTCGTGGCCAGGGCATATAAAACAGCAGCATCCACTTTGGTTTTAAGAACTTACCTGCCTACAACGACCAGAATTCCTTGCTGGGATACGCCCATCAGGGCGGGTCTGACTACAAGTAATCGCGAGTGCGATTCGAATTTGCACAACTGTCTTTGTCTTCAACATAAACCAGTGAACAAGGGAGATTGCTCCTGAAACGTGTCTGGTAATGAAAGAATGAAGCTGCAAGAGCCTCGCTGAGCATGCTGTTGTCCATCAGAACAAAAGGTTGAATTGACGCTGGTGTGGTGCCTTCTCATTTCGGGTGACTACGATTGGCATATATGTGGCCTGCCCTGGCCACGAAGGCTACCCTACTGCTTACCCCAGCAGGTCTTCCGCCAGTGAATGAAAGAGCGGAAATGGAACAGCGTTTACCGTCTGGTGAGACTTGAGACAAGCAGCAGCCCAGCCGGTTTCCAAACAGCGACCCAGAGGGGATTTAAACACGAAGGAAAGCAAAACAGCAGCATCCACTTTGGTTTTAAGAACTTACCTGCCTACAACGACCAGAATTCCTTGCTGGGATACGCCCATCAGGGCGGGTCTGACAAAAAGTAATCGCGAGTGCGATTCAAATTTGCACAGCTGTCTTTGTCTTCAACATGAACCAGTGAACAAGGGAGATTGCTCCTGAAACGCGTCTGGTAATGAACGAATGAAGCTGCGAGAGCCTCGCTGAGCATGCTGTTGTCCATCAGAATAAAAGGTTGAATTGACGCTGGTGTGGTGCCTTCTCATTTCGGGTGACTACGATTGGCATATATGTGGCCTGCCCTGGCCACGAAGGCTACCCCACTGCTTACCCCAGCAGGTCCTCCACCAGTGAAGGAAAGAGCGGAAATGGAACAGCGTTCACCGTCTGGTGAGACTTGAGACAAGCAGCAGCCCAGCCGGTTTCCAAACAGCGACCCAGAGGGGATTTAAACACGAAGGAAAGCAAAACAGCAGCATCCACTTTGGTTTTAAGAACTTACCTGCCTACAACGACCAGAATTCCTTGCTGGGATACGCCCATCAGGGCGGGTCTGACTACAAGTAATTGCGAGTGCGATTCGAATTTGCACAGCTGTCTTTGTCTTCAACATGAACCAGTGAACAAGGGAGATTGCTCCTGAAACGCGTCTGGTAATGAAAGAATGAAGCTGCGAGAGCCTCGCTGAGCATGCTGTTGTCCATCAGAATAAAAGGTTGAATTGACGCTGGTGTGGTGCCTTCTCATTTCGGGTGACTACGATTGGCATATATGTGGCCTGCCCTGGCCACGAAGGCTACCCCACTGCTTACCCCAGCAGGTCCTCCGCCAGTGAATGAAAGAGCGGAAATGGAACAGCGTTTACCGTCTGGTGAGACTTGAGACAAGCAGCAGCCCAGCCGGTTTCCAAACAGCGACCCAGAGGGGATTTAAACACGAAGGAAAGCAAAACAGCAGCATCCACTTTGGTTTTAAGTACTTACCTGCCTACAACGACCAGAATTCCTTGCTGGGATACGCCCATCAGGGCGGGTCTGACTACAAGTAATCGCGAGTGCGATTCGAATTTGCACAGCTGTCTTTGTCTTCAACATGAACCAGTGAACAAGGGAGATTGCTCCTGAAACGCGTCTGGTAATGAAAGAATGAAGCTGCGAGAGCTGTGGTAAATATTTCATTACCGGTACTATTTTTTATGCGGTAAAGTCTATTAAGAATAACTCAGTAAATATAAGAGGCAGAATCCGTGGTATTAGAGGTTTTAAAAGGCTTTATTCCTATACAAAGGAATACAATTCGAATTGTAGGCTTTCTATTCCATCACCACGAAAGTTCAGGAAGGAAGGGCATACATAATTGACAGATAGGCAGTTTTATAGAAAATACATTACAGTGAAACAGATGCAAGAGGCGTAACAGCTGATAGTACAGATAAACTGTGCATACGTAACTAATAGAGGCGGATGTATGGGCGTAATTTAATAAACGTCATTATACATGATGTCACAAGTGGGTGGATCCATAAGAGAATCCTGCAATGTCAGCAGAAATATTTGGCAGAGATGCGCGCGCAGCCGCATGACGTGTGATTGACGTGCAACTAGAGGGTGAAGGGGATTTGACATTTAGCTCTACATGTGGAGACAAAAGTCTGGGGGTCATGTCAACCTAATCCCAAATCATATCTAATATCCTATGTTTAAAGAACTGTGTTATCCAAAAGGAGAGGTCTCTAGGATAGAATCTATTCTATACTGACTATACTGACTGTTAGTGCGTGTACAAGCGTCTAAGTGTCTACACTAGATGCGAGGGGGTAGGAATATTCCATGGTAACGGGGCTATGAATTACTTGCATGAGGACAGCGAGGCCTGGCCCTTTGCACGGTAGCTGGAGGACTGTTTACCTAAACTACTAGACAGGAATGCATCGGATGAGGAGCGGAGTAGATAATCTTGAAGGTGAAATACAGTTTTTGGCAGGCAATATGCTGGATCAGGCACCGTTAGCCGCGCAGGGAGTAGGACAAAGTTCATGGATACAGATGCAGGCTCAGACTGGAGCTTTCAGAGGCAGAAGGCAGGAAAAGGCTTGATGACAGAATTCAGGCCTACTCGCCTGAATCTGTAAAATGTGGAAAATGAACCACATAAAGTCGGTGGCCTTTCATACTTAGGAATGGAATATCTGACCCATTCATGGTGGATCTGAAAGAGGACATGTTGACGGTGGACGCACATATATTTGCGTCTTCAAAACTGGAGCAGGAGGGAACATACATGTACTTATAGCATGCACATGGAGCCGTTGGGGTCTACGATAGGGGACATAACTGATCACAAAATTCATATTTCCTCATTCCCTCCTTGTCCCCTACGGACCCTCAGGAGATATCGATCTTCATCAATCCATCGATCTGTTCATATAGCATCATTTGTTCTTCTTTCTTCTTCCGGGATCTTGAACGAAAACTTGGATGTGGGATACACGAGGTGGCACACAGACCACAAATCGCTGGCCCACATTGTAGACATAAGCAGCAACTGAATAGTATGAGAAAGCCAATACCTAGGAAGGATAGGATTCTCCATCCCCAGGCTGACAACACGCCCCAGAACCAACCGGACCAAGTCCAGGTGCCTGGACTCTGGTGTATCTGGCTTACAATCTTATGAAGGCGAGTTATGGCTTTATATACTGACGGTGAATTTTCTGGTATGAAAATGCAGCAACTTGATCCGATGACCCTACAAGCTCCGCCCCTATCGGCCAGGATGACGTCAAGGACAAGACGATTTTGAAGCACAACAATCCGCATAGCAGACTGCTCTTCTGTTAAATTGCCTAAGGCGGAAATAGTTTCGTTCACTACTGCTTCAAGGGTTCTGGTTAATCTACGTATCAGCTTACTATTAGTGACTGTACCTATATAGGGAAAGAAACCTTTATTGAAATCGGTGTATTTTTCCCATGCTGTTTCAGTGTAATCGACAATTGGGAGATCTCTCTGCTGTCTATTGTGTACTAAATGGGTATTTCTATGATAATCAGGAGGAGCTAGGAAAACAGGTGGCAGAAGGAATGCTATGTAACAGGTACCATCCCAATCTAGAGGTAGACGTATATATGCGGTCTGGCCACATATAAAGTAGGAATGGCGAGAAGCTCTAAATGTAGACTTGCCTTGATCACTGAGTTTTATTACAGTGGTGCATTTACTATGGCCCATGTGTATGGAACCATTCTTTCTTACACATAATTCCCCTTTTACTGGGAATACTGACATGGCGGGCAAGATTGGTGTAGCTTCAGATTCAACGTTCAGGATCATAAGGTTAAGTGTAAAATTACCTAATCCATATACTTCATTTTCTAGATCAGTTCCTGTTCTTCTGGGAAGTCCCTCCTTGTTAGGGTAGCAGACTTTAAGCAAAACTAAGTTCAGGTTTCCCCATACCCAGTTGTCTTGATAAACTGCGGAATTTGAATCTAGGGAATTAATCAAACTAAACCATGCTCCACAGGAGCCATTGTGTGTGAACGGATAGGGAAAGAGGGGCAAAACTCCCTTATAGTTCTGATAGGGAGGGAGTCGGCCACATATCCAACAATTTGTGGCATTGCTGGTCTGATGAGAATGATGTAACATACTAATGAATGTGTTGTTGCGCAGCGCAAATCTATAGGACAACTCATGCGGAGGTAATTCGCTAAAAGAATGTTCTGCAGTTACATTGTAAATACGCTTAAAAATAGGGTAATACATGTGCAATAGTATGCTAGAAAAGATAATCAGAAGACTTAGAAAAAACAAAATTAATAATGTTACTGTGCAATGACTACGAAGTGATTTACAATATGCATGCTTCTTAAGCTGCATCTGTTGGTTTCTTTCTCTATTCCGGTCTAGAGGATACATGTCAGAGACAAATTCAACCGATTCACCTTGGAGAGGACTTAAACAATCAAATTGTCCGACTTACTAGACCTTAATTTTAGTTTGTAAAGTTCTGGTTTTGACTGCTCAACCAAGGGGAGCTTTGAGTCTGTCTGTGAGGGAATACAGGGTTCAGTATTCACACTGGATGGTAGTCCATAAAATTTCTTGATATGACTCGAGTGCAACCACCCTTTCCGTCCCTCGATCTTCACGGCTGTCCTTGTAGTCAGTAGAACCAACTTCGGTGACTTCCACCTAGGATCCAGTTGGGTCTTCCGGTCAAAATTCCTGACCAGAACCAGGTCACCAGGGACCACGTCATGGGGCTTCACCTCAGTATTATCGGGAAAAGCTGCGGTTACCTGTGAACGACAAGATTGTAGTGCAGACATCAAGGAAGCCAGGTAATCTGTCAGCATATTACAGTCAACATCAGTGATTTTGCGAGGTATAGGCGTCCCCCACATATTTGGTGGTCTACCGAAGATCACCTCGTACGGGGATAGCCCTGTTCGAGAATGTGCTACCATTCTCATGTAAAAGAGCGCAACTGGTAAGGCTACTATCCAATCAACACCTTTTTCCCTACATATTTTGGACAATCTAATTTTCAGAGTTTGATTATGGCGTTCCACGAGACCTGCTGCCTCAGGATGCCGGACACAGTGGAATTTCCATTGGTAGCCTAACAGAAGGGAAACGTGTTTCATTAATTCGGATGAGAACGACTGGCCGTTATCTGAGCAGACAACACGTGGTAAACCGTACCGTGGGAAGAATTCTCGAACTAACTGTTTGGCAGTAGTCGGGGCAGTGTAATCTGAAACCGGGTATGCTTCTGTCCAACGGGAAAGAGCACAGACAACTACGAGAACATATTTTAATCCTCGACATCGTTCCATCTGGATATAATCCATCTGGAGGACTTCAAAAGCATGATCTGGAGGTTGAAATCCACCCTGCTCTACGTGGATGCTTTTACCTGGATTAAACTGACAACATATCATACAGGTACGAACTTTTTGTTTAGCTGCTGCTCGCAAGTGTTTGTTGAACCAAATGTGTTGAATGCTGTCTAGCATAGCTTTTTCTCCTAGGTGCGCTGGACTATGTATAGTGTTAATGATGACTTGAACCATTGAGTCGGGAAGAAACCATATAGATTTTTCCTTCGTCATCCATCCTTGATCCGTTTGGATCCCTCCTAATTCAGTCCATTTCTTTATTTCTTCTGGTGTAGCATGTGTCTGTATGTCAATTACATCAAGGGCGGGATCCTTAACTGTCATGCAATGTGTTGGTGTTGGAACTATTGTCTTTGTCGTGCCAGTTGTGTGAGTCTGATTCTGAGCAGTCTGTTTAGCTGTTCTGTCAGCTAGGTCATTACCCTGAGAAATGATATCGGTAACTTTGGTGTGGGCTTTGCATTTCATAATTGATATTGCAGTAGGTAGATGAATCGCGTCTAATAGGGCTTGAATGAGGGGTCCGTGTTGGATGTGGGCACCGTGAGAAGTTAAATAACCTCTCTCTCGCCACAGTACGCCGAAGTCATGGACGACTCCGAATGCATAACGTGAATCTGTGTATATGTTGACTTTCTTATTTTTGGCTTGAATACAGGCTTGTGTCAGAGCGATGAGCTCTGCTGCTTGAGCTGACAAAGTGTTAATGCAATTTGTTTCAATGACTTCAGTGTCTGTTGTGACTGCGTAAGCGGCCACTAACTCTCCTGTACTTGTTCTCATACATGACCCATCTACATACAATGTCAAGTCTGGATCTGACAAAGGGATATCTGTCAAGTCTTGTCTGGGTTTCGTCGTGATAGTAATAACTTCGACACAATCATGTGCCAATGGATCTGTTCCGCCTACTGGTAACAGTGTGGCAGGATTTAACGTATTACAACGTCTGATTTCTATATGTGGCTGAAACAATGTTAATTCGTAACCGGTGAGTCTCGCTATAGTCAAGTGTTGTGTTTGTGTGCGGTTCAAAAGAACCTCTACTGCGTGTGGTACTTGTACTGTCAATTGGTGTCCTAACACTATGGCATCGCTTTGTCTGATAGCTAAAGCTGTTGCTGCCACCGATTTCAGGCACGCAGGAAGAGCCTGAGCTACTGGATCTAATGTACTAGAGAAATAAGCACATGGTTTGTGTGATCCTGCTTGTTCCTGAGTGAGTACTGACAAGGCAGTACCTTCGCGTTCTGTAACAAAGAGTGTAAACTGTTTACTGTAACATGGTGTTGCTAAAACAGGTGCTTGGCATAAAGCTTTCTTTAAGCTTTCAAAGGCGTGTGTATGTTCTTGAGTCCAAGGGAGGACAGTCGATATGGCTGCCTCCTGTGTTGTCAATTGGATGAGTGGTTTTGCTAGAAATGCATATTGAGGGATCCACTGCCTACAGTATGAGGTGAGGCCTATAAAAGCCCGCACCTCCTTTTGTGTCTTGGGTGCTGACATGTTGGCAATTAACTGGATGCGGTCGGGTGTAAGCTGCCTTCCCTCTTTGGACAGCGAGTGCCCAAGGTAAACAACTCGCTGGACACAGAATTGCAGCTTAGAAGGGGACACCTTGTGCCCTTTGTCGGCCAGAAATTTCAAAACCGTCAGTGACGCTTTTTCACATTCAGGTTCGCTTCGGGCGGTGATCAGTAGATCATCGACATATTGAAGCAAGGCAGTGTTAACTGGCATGTGGATACTGTCAAGTTCTCGTTTCAGTGCTTGGCTATAGATGCTGGGGCTTTCTGTAAACCCTTGAGGTGCGCGTGTGAACTTAAAACTTCGTCCATTTAAACTGAATCCGAACAGATATTGACTTTCCGGATCGATTGGGACACTAAAGAAAGCATTCTTGAGATCAATTACAGTGAAGAACGTTGCTTCTGAGTCAATAGCTGTGAGTAATGAAGAGATATCTGGGACCACAGGGTATTGTGGTATAATACATTTATTTAATTCGCGCAGATCAATAACTAATCGATATACTGGTGGTGCTTTTGGATCCGTTCTTTTAAGAATCGGAATTATCGGGGAATTACATACATTGGAGTCTGTTTCGACAACCACTCCTTGTGCAATGAGCTCGTCAATGATTTGTAGTAAAGCCACTACAGCATCTGGTGGTAACTTGTATTGTCGCATTCGTGGTAGTACTATTCCTGTTTTCAGTGTAACTCGATATGGTGTAATGTTCATGCAACCAACATCAGTGGGGCCTTGTGCCCATAAATGTGTAGGTAAATTCTGCAGTCGGTGATCCATGTCTCTGGACACGTAGTGACCTTTAAAGTCACGCAAAAATAGTCGTACTCCTTCCGGAGAACAACATATTATAGCTCCTAGAGCTTTCAATGTTTTTATACCTAACAAGTTTTCCGGACATGATTTAGTAAGCAATAAATCTGTAGTACGTGTCAATGGACCAACCGTAAGTGGAAGAGGTTGTGTTACGTCATTTATTATAGGTTTTCCTGAGAATCCAAGGGAAATATTCTGTGAGCCTGAGAGGGGTGCCCCTGGAACTTCACTGCGTCTTATAGTTGTTCTGCTTGCCCCTGTATCAAGTAAAAACTTTCTGTCTTCCCCTAATAGTTCACTATGTACATAAGGTCCCTCTTGGTCTACAGGAACCTCAATAAGGGGTAAGCCAACTTCCCTCTCTAGGCTATCTCATGAGTATCGCTGATAATCGGGATAATCTGTTTGTGCGTACTGATACATCTGTTGTGTCGTTGCTTGTGTTGCAGCAATAGGCTGCGCTTGTGGTGGTGCTACGATCTGTTGTGGAGCTAGTTGTTGCGGAGCTAACCTAGGTTGTGCATGCTGAGGGATTTGTTGTTGATTCTGATCCTGTCTAGGTGGACGTGGTCTCTCCTGAGTTCTACCTGTGGCAATATTATGTTTCAGGACTGGACAATCGTGTATATAATGACCTTGTTGTTTACAATAGTTGCATGTCCCTTTCGTAGGACCTGCGGAATCACCCTTTTGATGACCATCGGCTGGAACTGACTGTGCAACAAGCATTTTCATTTTTGTATCTTTCATACGTCTTTGTTCGTGTTCTTGTTCTTCTCTAATTCTATTGTGGTGATATTGTAACATCTGTAACATCTGTGATGGGGTATTACCTTGCCAGGTACTTTCGAATTTCAATACTCTATTCTTGACTTGTAGCAGAGAATTTTCAACTAATTTTGTCACAAACAGATGTGGATATGACTCACTACTTGCTTTTATGCCACTATTTATACCAAAACATTTTTCAAATCGGGAATAGAAATCACTAGTGTCTTCATCTGGTTTTTGTTTACAGGCTGATATTGCACCCCAGTCTTCTTTTTTCGTAGTTAATAAGCGTGGCAGTACCTGTATTAGTAATCCTGCTAGTGCTGTAGTCTTTTCCCCAAGCCCTGCTCCTGCAGCTCGGGCCCTTTCTTCGTTTTCTAATGCTGTCCAATCTATCTTTTGGTCTCCCACCTCCCATTCCTTTTCTTTGAGTTTCTCGTAAACACCGGCGGGTAATAGGACTTTTAATATTTTCATAATGTCGGGGTAGGTATACTCTCCCATGAGTAACATGTCTTTCATCTCACGGTGGAAACCTGCTGGATCCTTGTCATGGCTGGGTACTACTTTCTTCATTTCTAATAATTCCAGTTTAGTTATAGGCGTGTACACAAACACGCGTGTAAAATTATTACCGTCACTTCTGATTGGGTGCACTTCGCGTAACGGGTTCTGTCTATCTATGTGATACATTTTTCTTCCCATGATGGGAACTGGAACGTGTTCTGGGCATACGAAATTTAAATATTGGTTTCGGGATTCTAGAATTTCTTTAATCAAATCAGTACCTGACCCTCTCCATATGTTCGTGAGTAGTTCTGTCAATATGTCAGGTAATGGTCCTGGATCGGAGTGTTGGCTTTTATATAATATAAGGAGGTGTTGAATCATGTATATACTAGCTAAACGCTGTTCGTATGGGTCAAGATTCAGAAACGTGTGTGCAAGTACATCATCATTGTATTCACCGGGACTGTCAGCCCATTGTACTGCTGACCTGGCTAATTCTTGTTCGTCCATGGAATCGAGCATGTGGTACCCCCTTCGATCTCGGAGTAATTTATCAGCGGCTTGGAATAGGTGTTCAGGGGATTTTGTATTTAACATAGGGTTTGGAAAATGTCTATTATATTCTGGACGTATTGGACGTATCGAGTCGTTAAAACCTCTAGTATTATTATGGGGTCTTCCTCTACCTACATAAGCTATCGTTTCTAATTGTTCTGATTCTTGCTCCTCCTCTTCTTCTGATTCTACTCTGTCTGTTTCTCGTCTTTCTTTATGTATTCGTTCCACTTCCTTGCGGATCTTTCGACACATGGCGATTATACACGCCTGTCTATCATGTTTCTCTTCGGATATGTTCTGACCCCATTTGACAAGTCTTTGCATGGTATCGTGATCTGCCCCAGGTCTGTCTTGATTCCTAATTACACAATTAATGAAAAAACGTAGTAGTTGTCTTTGGACATCCACTTTCTGGTATTCCATAGCTTCGTTAATACTTTCTGGACCTCGCCCTGTTTGGACAAAGCGATATATTTCGTCTAGGTGTTCACCCATTCCTGGTATCGTCATTAAATATAATGTAGCTCGTCTTATACGTAGTGATGATATGAGCAATTTATCCTGTCTACCTGGTACTGGGTCGTATCTACAATCCACAAGCTGTTCTTTAAACATGTCGGATGTCGCTAGTTGGGGTGTACGTTGGAGTGCTAAATCTCTAAGGGTCTGTTTATTTCGCGGCGGTGTGGCAAACATGTCTGTCGTACCTCCTGTAGCACCATCTGAGGTGCTAGGCACGAAAGGATTCGTTGGACGTAGGATAGAGATTGTAGATGCGGGAAAAACTGTAGAAACGGACGGGCCTGTGGGAACTTGTGTAGGAGTTTGTAGTTGCGGGGATACAGACGAATGCTCTTGGTGTTGAACACCATCGGCAAGCGGTGTGGGTGGTATGGCATTAGCATACTCGGGAGCTGCGTCATCTAAATAGGAGGAAAGGAAAACGTCCTTTGCTGTTTTGGGATGTGTTTTGGGATGTGCTTTTATCGGGAGCAATGGAGGGGTTAAGTCTTTTGGTATTTCCGGGGTAGCCTTAGGTAACCCTTCGGCCAGAAGAGGATACATACCATTCATAAGAGTGTTTCTTTGTCTATCTACTTGTTCTGATTTTACTCGGGTACCTTCCTCAAGTAATAGATTTTCTCGGGTTTTATTTGAATTCTCTCTACCTTTCTCTTCCTGTCTGAGTGCTTTTTCTGTACGTCTATATGATTCTTTACGCCATAATTCAATGGCATCTTTCTGTGACTGTCTGGCTTTCTTTTTCCATAATTCTTCTTCTACTCTCATGATGCAATCTGCATCCCAGGTCCCCGCTGCGGGCCATTTCTGACTCTCTGGTAAGTCTTTGGTGTAGTCCACCCATAAATCAAGAAATAATACGGCATCTAGGCCATGCTTATGATACATAAAATATCCTGGAGTGTCCCTAGGTGGAATGCGAACAGCTTCTTCGAGTACACCTTTTCTAGTTTTGATCTGTCTTAGTTTTGAAAAGAGCGGCATTTTTAGACCTTATTACTAGAACACACTTTATACAAGAAAACACAATAATGAACAGTCATTCACACCACAATATATAGAACGTATTTAAAACATTTAACACTTAACAGTTTTACGAACAATGATAACTAATAGAAAACTAGTTACTGACATATTACTGACACTAGATAATACTTATTTATACTTATTTATATGCAAAACATACTATATATACTGCTAAACAGTACAGATACACTGCTGAAACAGTGCAGACCGGATTTGTGTACCCAAACCCGTCTTGACCGGCACAGACTATGTGCACGTAAAATGCCTCCCCGGTAATGGTACTCACCGGGTAGCTCGGAACGGAAGGCCTCGGAAACGGAACTGAAACTGGACCGGACTGGACTCGACTCGACTGGACTCGGAACTTCGGAACCTGGTGGGCCTCTGTATACCTCGGATCTTGCTCTCTCAGCTAGGCTCTGGTCGGGATACTTCGCACTTCTCACCGCCTCGTCTGGGTGTTGATCGCAGCCTCAGTCGTCCCCGCTTGGCCGGAGGGAGATACAGGAAATCCTGCAGGTACGCGTTTTTGTCCGTTCAGCTGTGGCAGGAGACCGGGCCTGCAACGCACCGCCGGCGCGTGAGATGAGAAAGTGTCCCTATTCGGGCGCCAATTTATGTGGTAAATATTTCATTACCGGTACTATTTTTTATGCGGTAAAGTCTATTAAGAATAACTCAGTAAATATAAGAGGCAGAATCCGTGGTATTAGAGGTTTTAAAAGGCTTTATTCCTATACAAAGGAATACAATTCGAATTGTAGGCTTTCTATTCCATCACCACGAAAGTTCAGGAAGGAAGGGCATACATTATTGACAGATAGGCAGTTTTATAGAAAATACATTACAGTGAAACAGATGCAAGAGGCGTAACAGCTGATAGTACAGATAAACTGTGCATACGTAACTAATAGAGGCGGATGTATGGGCGTAATTTAATAAACGTCATTATACATGATGTCACAAGTGGGTGGATCCATAAGAGAATCCTGCAATGTCAGCAGAAATATTTGGCAGAGATGCGCGCGCAGCCGCATGACGTGTGATTGACGTGCAACTAGAGGGTGAAGGGGATTTGACATTTAGCTCTACATGTGGAGACAAAAGTCTGGGGGTCATGTCAACCTAATCCCAAATCATATCTAATATCCTATGTTTAAAGAACTGTGTTATCCAAAAGGAGAGGTCTCTAGGATAGAATCTATTCTATACTGACTATACTGACTGTTAGTGCGTGTACAAGCGTCTAAGTGTCTACACTAGATGCGAGGGGGTAGGAATATTCCATGGTAACGGGGCTATGAATTACTTGCATGAGGACAGCGAGGCCTGGCCCTTTGCACGGTAGCTGGAGGACTGTTTACCTAAACTACTAGACAGGAATGCATCGGATGAGGAGCGGAGTAGATAATCTTGAAGGTGAAATACAGTTTTTGGCAGGCAATATGCTGGATCAGGCACCGTTAGCCGCGCAGGGAGTAGGACAAAGTTCATGGATACAGATGCAGGCTCAGACTGGAGCTTTCAGAGGCAGAAGGCAGGAAAAGGCTTGATGACAGAATTCGGGCCTACTCGCCTGAATCTGTAAAATGTGGAAAATGAACCACATAAAGTCGGTGGCCTTTCATACTTAGGAATGGAATATCTGACCCATTCATGGTGGATCTGAAAGAGGACATGTTGACGGTGGACGCACATATATTTGCGTCTTCAAAACTGGAGCAGGAGGGAACATACATGTACTTATAGCATGCACATGGAGCCGTTGGGGTCTACGATAGGGGACATAACTGATCACAAAATTCATATTTCCTCAGAGCCTTGCTGAGCATGCTGTTGTCCATCAGAATAAAAGGTTGAATTGACGCTGGTGTGGTGCCTTCTCATTTCGGGTGACTACGATTGGCATATATGTGGCCTGCCCTGGCCACGAAGGCTACCCCACTGCTTACCCCAGCAGGTCCTCCGCCAGTGAATGAAAGAGCGGAAATGGAACAGCGTTTACCGTCTGGTGAGACTTGAGACAAGCAGCAGCCCAGCCGGTTTCCAAACAGCGACCCAGAGGGGATTTAAACACGAAGGAAAGCAAAACAGCAGCATCCACTTTGGTTTTAAGAACTTACCTGCCTACAACGACCAGAATTCCTTGCTGGGATACGCCCATCAGGGCGGGTCTGACTACAAGTAATCGCGAGTGCGATTCGAATTTGCACAGCTGTCTTTGTCTTCAACATGAACCAGTGAACAAGGGAGATTGCTCCTGACACGCGTCTGGTAATGAAAGAATGAAGCTGCGAGAGCCTCGCTGAGCATGCTGTTGTCCATCAGAATAAAAGGTTGAATTGACGCTGGTGTGGTGCCTTCTCATTTCGGGTGACTACGATTGGCATATATGTGGCCTGCCCTGGCCACGAAGGCTACCCCACTGCTTACCCCAGCAGGTCCTCCGCCAGTGAATGAAAGAGCGGAAATGGAACAGCGTTTACCGTCTGGTGAGACTTGAGACAAGCAGCAGCCCAGCCGGTTTCCAAACAGCGACCCAGAGGGGATTTAAACACGAAGGAAAGCAAAACAGCAGCATCCACTTTGGTTTTAAGAACTTACCTGCCTACAACGACCAGAATTCCTTGCTGGGATACGCCCATCAGGGCGGGTCTGACTACAAGTAATCGCGAGTGCGATTCGAATTTGCACAGCTGTCTTTGTCTTCAACATGAACCAGTGAACAAGGGAGATTGCTCCTGAAACGCGTCTGGTAATAAAAGAATGAAGCTGCGAGAGCCTCGCTGAGCATGCTGTTGTCCATCAGAATAAAAGGTTGAATTGACGCTGGTGTGGTGCCTTCTCATTTCGGGTGACTACGATTGGCATATATATATATATATATATATATATATATATATATATATATATATATATATATATATATATATATATATATATATATATATATATATTCCACCCATGAAGTTGCCTGCTGAGGAGAGAGCCACACGTCAGGTAAGTCTTTGCCTTTAATATTTATTGCAGGGTACAGCGAGGGAACAGCCTTGGATCACGTAAGTATAGAACAGTTTCACCTGACGCATTTCGTGTGAAGTTGCACTTCCTCAAAGGCACCTGGAAAAGCAACTGACACGGCAATCGATACCGCTACTTCAACCAAACATCCCGCTCAGATGGGCGTGGCCTCTCTAGGCCTTCTGGATGTTGAAGTTCATTGTGTTACTCCAGTGAGCTGCCATGTCACTGGTCAAATGTCAATTATATTAAAAGAAAACAGTGGGTTACGATGCAGGGCTTGGGTCCTCGCTTGCACAGTAATTCCTACAGCAACCGGCACCTGTCCCATCAGCAGCGGCGTCGTTTGGCTTCGCTGCAGGATGCCAAAAACAGCAACGTGGAACTCTCCGTGGCCCAGGCCGAGCCGCACAAATTCCACCCATGAAGTTGCCTTCTGAGCAGAGAGCCACACGACAGGTAAGTCTTCGCCTTCAATATTTATTGCAGGGTACAGCGAGGGAACAGCCTTGGATCACATAAGTATAGTCCAGTTTCACCTGACGCGTTTCATGCGAAGTTGTACTTCCTCAAAGGCACCTGGAAAAGCAACTGACACAGCAATCGATACCGCTACTTCAACCAAACATCCCGCCCAGATGGGCGTGGCCTCTCTAGGCCTTCTGGATGTTGGAGTTCATTGTGTTACTCCAGTGAGCTGCTGTGTCACTGCTCAAATGTCAATTATATAAAAAAAAAACAGTGGGTTGCAATGCAGGGCTTGGGTCCTCGCTTGCACAGTAATTTTCTATAGCAACCGGCACCTGTCCCATCAGCAGTGGCGTCGTTTGGTGTTGCTGCAGGATGCCGAAAACAGCAACGGGGCTCTCTCCGTGGCCCAGGGCGAGCCGCACAAATTCCACCCATGAAGTTGCCTGCTGAGGAGAGAGCCACACGACAGGTAAGTCTTTGCCTTCAATATTTATTGCAGGGTACAGCGATATATATATATATATATATATATATATATATATATATATATATATATATATATATATATATATATTCTCTAAAAAAACATAGGTTTCAGGGACGTTATAGTTAGTTGAACATTTGACTCATAGAAAACCAGAGAAATTTGCTTGTTATAGTTAGTTGAGCTAACTATAACTCGCATGCCCGCAATGCACTGCGGATGATGTCACATATTACATCACTCATGACATGGTCAGTGACATCACTGATGACATCACTGATGACATCTCAAATGACTTCACTGATGACATCACTCATGACATCATCCAGTGAATGTGTGTTTCTATAAAATGTAAATATGTTTTATATCTATGTGCCAAGGTGTATTGAAGAATAAATGCATTTACAAGTGCCTAAAGGAATTATTTTGTATGTATGTGACTGACTGTATAAGTGAGTGATTGAACGTGTCTTACTGAATGCATGGGTTAGTGACTAAACTGTGTAAAAGTCTGTATTAGTCTCTCCACGTGTGTGTTATCAACTGTATGGGTTGCTGAATACCTACATGAGTGTCTATTTAGGTTATTGATTTGTTGTCTGAGTATCTGTATATCTGTATGGGTCCCTGAGTGTCTGTGTGGGTGGATGGGTGTATGAGTCTGTGAATAGATGTCTGAGTGGGTGATTCAGTGGTTGTATGGATTAAAAAGTGCATCTGGAAAGGGCTGTATGGGTGAGTTAGTGTGTCTATAGGTGTGTTGGTGAGTGAATAAATGTCTCAGTGGTATATCTGTGACTAACTACATATGTTTTAAGCCACTATATGTGAGTGTTGGAGTATATAAATGAGTATACGTGAAACTAAGTTATTTCAAGAGTGGGTGTATAAATAAGTGTCTGCTTCTATCAGTGATTGTAGAAGACAGTAAATCTGTGTTCGTATCTGTATAAATAAGTGATGTGGTATGTCTAAAAATAATGAAGTTAGTGTGTATAACTGTATACATGATTAAATGGGTATGTGATTCATTCTTTGCATTACTGACTAGGCGTGTGAGTAACTCTATGGATGAGTGGTAGCGTGTGACTGCATGTATAGATGTATGAGTGCATATTATAGTCCTCTATTGATGAATAACTACATGTCATGTATAAGTGACTGGATGTGTGTGTAGACCTAGGAAATAGTGAGTGCTATGTAGTATATGGCACTCTTCTGTGTATGATTTCAAAAATAGTAGTCAGCATTTTAGAATGGATGTATCAAAGTTTATATTAGAGCATCAGTATGTGCATCAGACTGTCACGTGGATGATGTCATGAGAGATGTCATGAGTGATGTCATTTGAGATGTCATCAGTGATGTCATCATTGATGTCACTGTACATGTCATGAGTGATGCAATATGTGACATCATCAGCAGTGCATTGTGGACGCACGAGTTATAGTTAGCTCAACTAACTATAACAGGCGAATTTCTCGAGTCAAATGTTCAACTAACTATAATGTCCCTGAAACCTCTGGTTTTTTTTGTGAATTTCTAAGGTTTTTTAAATGCTAATTCCTAACTATACCGTCTGTAAACCTATGGTTTTTTCAGTGAATTTTGAAGGTTTTTTAAATGTTAATTTCATATTTTAATGTTTATAAAACCTATATTTTTTCTATTATATTTTTAAATATTTTGGAACTCTATTTTACTTCTTGTTTTTAACTTTAAAAATCATGTAATGTTTTATATCTTCCCAAAAAAAATAGGTATATATTTTTTTGGGGCGGAGAAAACTGCACTCCCATACCGGTAGCGTACAATACTCCATCACCACACGAATCCTATCCGCCATATTGCTAAACTTGTAGATGATGTGCATTTCGTATCCGACGAGTTCGTGGCACCGCGTCCCGCGTAACATCATATACGCATGAAGTCACCCCAGGTACTACTTTGGTATCCGATGGGTAAACAGTACCAAGCCACGCATTATGTCGTGTACGTATGGGGTCGCGCCTGCTGCGTTTTGCGTATTCGACGAGTACACGCTGCCAGGACCTGTGTTACGTCACAGACATATAGTATCACGTCGGGTATGCCATCCCCCTTTTTTTGTCTCAAAAGTATATCTAAATAACTTTAAACAGTATATGAGAGCACGCGAAAATCTAGATTATTTTAAACATTTATATATTTCTAACTGTAATAAACTTATATTATGATAAATATATTTTGTCAAAATCGCGTCGGGTGCGGCCTCCTTGCGCGATTACCATGTGACCTTAAGAAAAAGCATTTGATTGGTTCATAACATTTCCCATTGTAACAGTTGTACGACCCCACCCATTTTACTCATTCTCTCTACAGCGTTTGATGAGAGACACCTCTTCTGCTTAGAAAGCTTTTTTGAAAAGTGTTTTCCTGTATACACATATCTTATACTACACACAACATGCAACGATCATCTTGATCAATATTCATGCTCTGTACATTAGCCTTCCACGTGTGATTGCCATGCATCTCAAACGTTCCACCAAAAAACAAATATGTGTTACACGATGCTCCTGGTGTGTGTGTCTGCACATTATTGTGCTGCTTTTCGGCCTGGGTATTGTTGGCTCTAAGGAGCATCGTCAGCCACGGGCAGACTGCACATCCTAGATCACATGCCATCTCATTAACGATAGTTTCCGCCCTCCCGACACGTACTACACTAATCTAAATTGCACACTCTGCGAGGTCAAAACTACAAAAGAAGCACACATAAGTACACTTCCTGGCCAGGCAGGAACTAAACAACGCCCAAGTCCCCGGAATAATTATTCACACCCCTATGCTGGCCTGGCGTACGCAAGCCCAGCTCACTTTGCATACGTATAAATAGGATAACCATGACGCCACACGTCCCTCTTCTTCCACACTACCTCAAATGATTTGCCGCATCCACCTCGCATATCACAGTGTGCAATATAAAAAGAAATGGATCCATGAGGTGTACTCCATCCTGGGAATCAACACGGACTCTAAATTGTGAGCCCTACTGCCCGTCGTCTACGAAAGGGATCCATGAGGTGTACACTCTCCTACAATCAACACTCCATCTGAATTGTGAGCACTGCTGCCTGTAGTATTTGCTCAAACAACAATGACAGCAGATAAGCAGAGCGGCCTGGGTGCACAGGGCCTCCAATTGAGCACGCTGCGGCGAGAGGGGTGGGGTGCTTCAGCCTAGCTGCGCAGGTCCGAACAAACAATATTGCCATGTGTTATGATGTGATCTTTGACCTCATTCAGTCACATCTCTGTCTCATTTTAAAGACCTGCTGGACTGTACTGTTGGCCTGAGCCAGCGGGCAGCGCTGCCCTACAGACACCTCTTCAGCATGGTGCTGAGGGAGGGATGAGATGCATCAGCCAGACTGCGCACGTGCGAATAAGCGATATTGCCATGTGTTATGATGTGATCTTTGACCTCATTCAGTCACATCTCTGTCTCATTTTAAAGACCTGCTATACCATAAGGTAGGCCTGAACCTACGGGCAGCGCTGCCCTAAGACACCTGTTGAGGGCGGTTCTGCAGGAGGGGTGGGGTGCATCACCCTGAGTGCGCACATGCGAAAAAGTGATGTTGCCATGCGTAATGATGTGATCTTTGAACTCATTGAGCCACATCGGTCTAATTTTAAGGACCTGCTGGACCGTACTGTAGGCCTGAGCCAGCGGGCAGCGCTGCCCTACAGACACGTGGCGTTGGCTTTTAGGACACTGTAGTGAGCTCCTTACTAAGTATACATGCACACAGGCTCCCGCCACTGCTTTACACGCGCACATTATGCTTCTAGCATGCGCTCTGTTCCTTTGTATGTGAACGATGGCATAACTTATTAATATTTAACCTTGTGTATTCTCGTGCACTCCAACTCTTCTTTGAACCACTATTGCCACTAACAGTGGGTAGATCGTACTTTAAAAACGAAGGATGCACTCAACTCCTATTTTCTATCAAGCTTGAAATAAACCTTCATTTGCCTACAGACGTTTCCACCCTTAAATTATTTCTCCCTTTTCGGACATTCCATTGATTGCCACTAGAAGGGCGGAGCGGGAGCTGACCCCGCAATGATGCCCTGGCATTCTGACACCTTCCGTCGTGGAATCAAGACACCGTCCCCGACCGGAGACCTGGTCTACTGTACAAAAATAACCCGGACTAGGAGCTTGCACCAACACGTCGTGGGACACACCAGTGGTGGCAGGTGAGCAGTGAAGCCTCAGTGTGCAAGACCTACAATTGAGCACAGTGTGGGGAAGGGGTTGGGGTGCAGCACCCTGGGTGCACAGGTGCATGCAAGCGATTTTCCCGTAGCTAATAATGTAGGACTATATTATCAAACAACGGCAATAACATTATCACCACTTTAGCGACAGGAAACTGCAGCTAAAGCGACGATAAGGGGTTGATAATATGCCCTTGTAGATTCCCATAGAAGCCCAGGTTCACACCAGAACCTGGGCTTCTAAGGGAATTCACAAGGGCATATTATAAACCCCTTATCACTGCTTTAGCGGCAGTTTCCTGCCGCTAAAGCGGTGATAATGTTATCGCCCTTCCTTCATGATATGGCCCATAATCTCTGGCCTAATGTATTTAATTTTAAGGACTTGCTGAACCACACTCTTTCTCGCAGACCCCAGCGTACTAGACAAAAGGGTGACGGAGGGTAAACACTAATGGCTGGGTGCTGGACGCTCTGTCTCCTCCTCCCTCTCTTCTTTTGACTCTCACTCCCCTTCCACCCACTCCCCCTCCCTTCCATTCTCACTATGGTCCTTTCATTCGAACTACCTTTCTTTACCTCTTCCACATAGCACACATACTTATGTTTTATTTTTGTCTTGCAGGTTTCCTACGCTGCTTCCACTGGAGTCCAACCCACATTTTTTTTGTTATACTGTTCTATTAAAGTTACATTTCTATTTATTTCTGTTTTAATAAAGGTTACTTATGTTTTCAAATAAATAACTGAGTGTATAGGTCTTCTTTTTCTGACGACACTTGTCTATTGTTTATTGTGAAAATCATCTGTTTATAGGAGATTTTAAGGACAACATTATTTAATATTAGAGTGCACCTACCAAACATAATCTAACTGAGTATTAGACAAATGAAGCCTGGGTAATTGTACAACTGCAAGAGTTCTATGAGTGTATCACTTTATAACACCATAAGTACTGCCCGTGTGATTACAGAACAAATAAGGCACTGCCTAGGACCACCGAGGCTTCAGGGACTGCCGAGGTCCACCCTGCATATTTAAATAAAGACCCGGAGTTTGGTAATCCCCGGACTTCAGTTGGCCTCGAACCCCCGAACAATTAGTAAACAATACCCGGGAAGGTGGAGCTCCCCTAGACTTCAAAACGTCTCTGTGCCCTTCAGCGCCTAATTTACATGTTACATTAAGATCCCCAGTCCTACAGAGACCCCGCAATATAATAATTGGATTGGTCACGGAACATTACCCACCCACCAGGGGCCTCATTTAAAAGAACGGGTGAGACCCTGCTTTTTTTTTGTGTTCGTTTCTCTCCATTTTTACCATCCACTATATTACAGCGATACAAGGTTTTCCTCCTCTCGCTTCAAGTAGTCGAACAAGTATTTGCTATCACAGGGTGGAAGCCATGCACCACCCTCTAATAGAAAACACAAATGTTCAGCGAATGCACACCCCGGGACATTGTATGAGCTGCGCCTGAGAGGTCGCCCTCCCTACTACCATGATGCATTTGTTAGTATAAACGCATACTAACACTACTTACACACATGTAGTACAGCTACCAGAATGTAGTGAAGAAGCAGAGGAAGCGCAAAATCAAAAAATATAAATCCTACCAGAAGTCGGATGACATAGTTCAATGAGCCGACGACCCTGGCATGAGTAGAAACAGCTACACGAACAAAACGGGTCTTCAGCACAAAGCAAGCAATTTTGAAATATTGCTGAGTGGTGCCTTTTTTTTGCCTTCTCCCACTCGCCCCCAAATTTATGTAGTAAAGAGGCAGACAGCAGTGAATCCAATAAGTAGATTTATTACACCTGAAACAACCACCAACAGGACGAGACAGCAAAGCAACCGTCTAATCCAACACCGTGAACAAACTCCACAAGGTTCCTCTCATGACAGCCCTACATTCTAACTTTACATACTGAGGGCCATATTATCAAGGAACGGCATTAAAATTATCGCTGCTTTAGCGGCAGGAAGCTGCCGCTAAAACAGCGATAATGGGCTTGATAATATGCCGTAGAGAATTTCAATAGAAGCCCATGTTCTCGTGTTAACATGGGCTTCTATTGGAACTCTCTATGGCATATTATCAAGCCCATTATCGCCGTTTTAGCAGCAGTTTCCTGCCGCTAAAGCGGCGATAATTTTAACGCTGTTCCTTGATAAAATGCCCCTTAGGTTCTAGTAGAATCACATACTAACCTTCTAATATGACTTACAATGGAATACTACACAGAGCACATGACTTTACAGCAATGAGCTCATAGTTTCATCCAAGAGTCTTGACACCGGTAGGGGTAAGACTTTCGCTTCCCACTCCCTATACTGTATAAACGTAAACTAACACTTCTTCCTCAAGTATCCTACAGTGCCCAGAGCACATCACTTTACAGCAATGAGCTTACAATTTAGGCTCACGGTTTAATCCCCGAGTCTTCACACCAGTAGGGATAAGTAGCTCACTTCCCACTCCCTATATACTATAAACGCATACTAATACTAATTACACACTTATACTACAGCGGCTAGTATCCTACACAGCCCAGAGCCCATCACTTTACAGCAATCAGCTCGGTTTCATCCCCAAGTCTTCACACCGGTAGGCGTAACTACTTCGCTTCCCGCTTCCGGTATACTATCAACACACAGTAGCGGTCAGTAGTTCGCTTCCCAATCCCTGTATGGTATAAATGCCTACTAACCCTACTTGCACACGTATGCTACAAACACCAGAACACATCACTTTACAGCAATGACCTCACGGTTTAGACTCTCGGTTTCATACCCGAGTGTAGCACCATATCATATCACCACCATGCCACTCTGAGCAACACCGCACTTTCAGACCGTTAACAGTGATAAATACCTACTGGCAACCGCCAGTAGGTAATCAAGAACAAATTACAATAGTTCCTTGATTCTTTTAGCTTTCAAAAATTCTCTCTATTACTGTCTTTCTACTTTTCCATATAAATAGGTTTTTTTAATATTCAAGTACACATCGAAGTCAGAAATGCAACGTATTCTAACACACTTTCTAGAACATTCTACAACACGTGGAGGTTAAAAGTTCATCAATTTTTTTTAAACCTAACGATATATTTTTTGCAACATTTTCTCGAACATTTAACGGCACGTGCAGGTTAAAAGTTCACGATTGTTTTAAGTTCGAACAGTGGCTTCCAAATGCAAGTAGCAGGTGTGGTTGAGTTGAGCAAATTTTATCCTAAAATTGTACTATAATATGTACGTCCAAACTGCTTTTTCTTAACCAATCACAAACATACTTTTCCCCAAAACGAATGTGCACTCTACGTTTAAAAAACAATGCTTTTCATCTCCCAATCAGGTATCGTTTTGTATGCAAAAAGAAACTAGTTCCCCATCTTTAAACATATCTCTTATTCTACGAAGGAACTGCATGAGCTACAGACATCTTTCCATACCTTCAAAATGCTAGTGTGGATCGTAGGACATAGCTATGTTTTCTGGTGCAAGAGGTATGCAGAACAGAGACGTATTGACTTAGACCTAGGTTTACAAAATTTAGACATTAAATGGTTTGGACAGAGAGGATTGAAGTGGCACAAATTGTTGCCTTTGGTTAAAACCTGTTTGCATCTCCAACACCATGACCTCATGATTGCGCACTGTGGTGGAAACGACCTAGGTACATTGACTGGGGTAGATTTAGAAATGCTTATGAAGGACACCTTGGGACAATTGATGTTACTTTTGCCTCAAACTTTCTTTATATATTCGAATATATGCCAAAGACAGAAGTGGAAATGGTCCAAACAATTTTGTCCTCAGATTGAAAAATCTCGGAAAAAAGTCAACAAAGCTGTCTCTGCATACCTCAGAGATCACAAAATGGGGACCATATACAACAGCAACATACGTTTTGATATGGCGGATACATACAGAAGTGATGGAGTACACTTCACAGATCAGAGAAACCAAGTTTTCCTGCATAACTTGAAGCTGTGCATCCGCACTTATATGTAGCTCCAACTAATGAACACAAGGGCTCTTTTTTAGAGCCACCCTATAACTTACAACTTAGGCCCCCTATTTTAGGGCCATATAACGCCACCTCCTGCACCCTGGCCAAAATGTAATGTCCACACAGCTGTGGCGCAGCGGCCAGACCATCTCACTTTGCAGCACAGACCTCTCGCTTTGATCCCCAGCTCTACTCACCCATAGGGGCGAGTAGTTTGCACTCTACAAATGCCATATTGATTTACCTTCGCACTCCCTATACAACACCACCTAAGCACCATACACAAGCTACAATGTTCTAAACAAAAGTTCATCCAAGTATCTATAACTACATGCTGACACTACTTGCACAGATCTGGCACAGCGGCCAGAGCACATGACTTCACAGCATATGACACACAGTTTGTGCTCATGCTTTAATCCCCGACTCCGGCAGCACCTCAGCTTAGCAACATGAGACTCTAGACAATACCTCACATATATTCCGTACCCCAGGACTTTCATACCAGTACGGGTCAGTAGTTCATCCTAGTAGTTATAAACACATCCGGACACTACTTCCACAACTGTAGTGCAGCGGCCATGGCACATGATTTCACAGCATAAGACACACAATTTGGGCTCACGCTTTAATCCCCGAGTCACGCACCAGCTCACTTTACCCACATCATACTCTACCCAATACCTCACTTAATTTCCGTAGCCCACCACTTACACACTGGTAGGGGTACATACTTCGCTTCGCACCCCCTCTATAGCACACCCTAAACACCCCACAGAGGTTACAGTGCTCATACCCTCCTATTTCCCACTTTTTTCCCACTTTTTTCCCACCTTTTTCCCCTTACTCGCTTCAACGGAATCACAAAATGGTGGCCAACGCTTCTTAGTTCGTGCTTGCAACGCCTCAGCCAATCAGATGGCAGAATTCCCAAATATCGATATCTGTAAATTTCGATATTTCTCAAAAGCTACTAAATGAATTTACACCAAATAAACAAAAGCGTGCTTTCTAGACCAAGACCCTTCTCCCTGCCAAATTTGGGGTAATTCCATTCACCCGTTCGACCTGTAGCTTTGTCTAAAGTTTCCTATGGAAATTAACATAGAGAAAACACGTTTTGGGATCCCCCTTTTTTCTTGGCCACCCCCAAAGTTTCAACATAGGAGCTGATCTCAACAAAGAATTAGTTTTGGAAATTTCGCAAAGATTCGTCAATCGGCGCCAAAGTTATTGGGAATAGATTGTTGCCATTTTCCTATAGTAACTAGGTCCTAACTATAACTTAGGACCGCCAGTAGGTAATATATATATCTATATATATATTCACTGAAAAAACCATAGGTTTCACACATGTTATAGTTAGCGGAAATTTTACTGATAAAAAACCAATGAAATTCCCCCGTTATAGTTAGTGCAGGCAACTATAACTCACGCGACCGCAATCCTCTGCTGATGCTAATACTGTATTTAGACACTTATTTGCCCATGTCTTCTTCCATACATTTTTAGCTATACATATATTACAAATATTTTTTTTTCATAAAGACACATATGTCATCAGCAGAAGATTGCGGTCGCGTGAGTTATAGTTGCCTGCACTAACTATAACGGGGGAATTTCATTGGTTTTTTATCAGTAAAATTTCCGCTAACTATAACATGTGTGAAACCTATGGTTTTTTCAGTGAATTTGCAAGGTTTTTTAAATGCTAATTCCTAACTATAACGTGTGTGAAACCTATGGTTTTTTCAGTGAATTTGTACGGTTTTTTAAATGCTAAGTTACTTTACGCCATTCGTGGCGTGCGCGCCCACTTAACGCAGTTCGTTCAGTGCGCGCACGGTGCGCTTCGCGCACCGCGCGCCCACTTTACGCAGTTAGTGCCGTGCACGCACGGTGGGCACGCGGTGCGATGACAAAGCAAGAAAGCACGTCAACAAATCTGTTTCTGCTTTCCTCCGTGACTATGGTATGGGTGCCATTTACGTTATGACATGCAAGACATTTATAGAGGAGATGGTGTGCACTTCAATGATGAAGGGAACAGAGTCTTCCTCTTGAACCTTAGACTCTGCATCGGTACTTACTTGTAGGTACCACTAAAAAATCATTTCATAAACACAACGGCTCTTTTTAGAGCCCCCTAATATCTAAACACTTAAATCTGATTTTCATTTTTTTTTTTTTTTTTTTCTACCATACGCTTACCGTAAGCTTACCGTACGCGTACCCCGTGATTTTTTTTAAAATCAATAAATGTTTTCTTTGTACTTTACAGTCCTTCTTTGACCCCCTCACAAATGTAAGGGGGTCTGTAACTCTCCTCATTGCCCCCTTTTCTTGTTTTCACTCTTTTTTTTCAGAGTGAAATACACAAAATGGCGGCCGCCGCTTCCTGGTTTCGGCCGATTCGAATGTTTACTAAGATCTAAGAGCCAATCAGAATCGCGCTCGCGCACGCCACCGTACGCTTACCGTAAGCGTACGGTAAGCGTACCGTAAGCGGGCTCAGATATATATATTGATTTAAAGGCTATTTTCTCAGAATCTACTGAACAGATTTACACCAAACCTACAAAAGGCACTTCCTTGACCTAGGGACTACCTCTCTGCCAAATTTCGAGTAATTCTGTTCAGCCGTTCGGGCTGTAGCTCGTTCTAAAGGTCCTATGGAAAAATGCATGGGAAAAACGCGTTTTGGGACCCCCCTTTTATCTCAGCCCCCGCTTGACGGATCCCCCCGAGACTTTCAGGGTAGGAGTGGAGCGTAGCGCCCCACCTATTTTGAGAAATTCGCGAGGATTCATCGACCGGCGCCAAAGTTATTTAAAATAGAATGTTGAGGTTTTCCTATGGAAACGTGGTCCTAACTATAACTACCTACTGGCGACCGCCAGTAGGTAATATATAGATATATATATATATATATATATATATATCCACTTTCTCACTTTTACCCATTTAGAAGAGCCATCACGCAGGTAGGTAAATCTTCGTTTATTTTGCAAGGAAAACAGCGCAGTGGAAGGGGAACAGAGTCCAAGTTCATTCATGTGCCTGACGCGTTTCATGCTGCATTAGCATTTCTTCAGAGGCTTCAAGTTCCAACACTGTGTGAGGCACTGGCATCTTTTGTAATCCTAAACACCTGCCTCAGTGGGCGTTGGCTCTCCCAGAGCCTGCTGGTATTGGTAGTGCCGTAAATCTTGCTGCAGTGAGCTGCCTTCTCACAGTAAAAATATGAAAGTTTTAAAACCCCAGTGGGTCTGGAAAATGTCACACTCCGCATTGGCTGCCAGTGATACCTTGCAACACGACCTTCCTGCCCTTTGCGCCGTTTGTCTGGTGACTACAGCTCGGTCCACTTCTACGTGGCTGGGCTCCTCCACGACCGGGAACAGCCGTCAAATAAATCCACTTTCTCACTTTTACCCATTTAGAAGAGCCATCACGCAGGTAGGTAAATCTTCGTTTATTTTGCAAGGAAAACAGCGCAGTGGAAGGGGAACAGAGTCCAAGTTCATTCATGTGCCTGACGCGTTTCATGCTGCATTAGCATTTCTTCAGAGGCTTCAAGTTCCAACACTGTGTGAGGCACCGGCATCTTTTGTAATCCTAAACACCTGCCTCAGTGGGCGTTGGCTCTCCCAGAGCCTGCTGGTATTGGTAGTGCCGTAAATCTTGCTGCAGTGAGCTGCCTTCTCACAGTAAAAATATGAAAGTTTTAAAACTCCAGTGGGTCTGGAAAATGTCACACTCCGCATTGGCTGCCAGTGATACCTTGCAACACGACCTTCCTGCCCTTTGCGCCGTTTGTCTGGTGACTACAGCTCGGTCCACTTCTACGTGGCTGGGCTCCTCCACGACCGGGAACAGCCGTCAAATAAATCCACTTTCTCACTTTTACCCATTTAGAAGAGCCATCACGCAGGTAGGTAAATCTTCGTTTATTTTGCAAGGAAAACAGCGCAGTGGAAGGGGAACAGAGTCCAAGTTCATTCATGTGCCTGACGCGTTTCATGCTGCATTAGCATTTCTTCAGAGGCTTCAAGTTCCAACACTGTGTGAGGCACCGGCATCTTTTGTAATCCTAAACACCTGCCTCAGTGGGCGTTGGCTCTCCCAGAGCCTGCTGGTATTGGTAGTGCCGTAAATCTTGCTGCAGTGAGCTGCCTTCTCACAGTAAAAATATGAAAGTTTTAAAACCCCAGTGGGTCTGGAAAATGTCACACTCCGCATTGGCTGCCAGTGATACCTTGCAACACGACCTTCCTGCCCTTTGCGCCGTTTGTCTGGTGACTACAGCTCGGTCCACTTCTACGTGGCTGGGCTCCTCCACGACCGGGAACAGCCGTCAAATAAATCCACTTTCTCACTTTTACCCATTTAGAAGAGCCATCACGCAGGTAGGTAAATCTTCGTTTATTTTGCAAGGAAAACAGCGCAGTGGAAGGGGAACAGAGTCCAAGTTCATTCATGTGCCTGACGCGTTTCATGCTGCATTAGCATTTCTTCAGAGGCTTCAAGTTCCAACACTGTGTGAGGCACCGGCATCTTTTGTAATCCTAAACACCTGCCTCAGTGGGCGTTGGCTCTCCCAGAGCCTGCTGGTATTGGTAGTGCCGTAAATCTTGCTGCAGTGAGCTGCCTTCTCACAGTAAAAATATGAAAGTTTTAAAACCCCAGTGGGTCTGGAAAATGTCACACTCCGCATTGGCTGCCAGTGATACCTTGCAACACGACCTTCCTGCCCTTTGCGCCGTTTGTCTGGTGACTACAGCTCGGTCCACTTCTACGTGGCTGGGCTCCTCCACGACCGGGAACAGCCGTCAAATAAATCCACTTTCTCACTTTTACCCATTTAGAAGAGCCATCACGCAGGTAGGTAAATCTTCGTTTATTTTGCAAGGAAAACAGCGCAGTGGAAGGGGAACAGAGTCCAAGTTCATTCATGTGCCTGACGCGTTTCATGCTGCATTAGCATTTCTTCAGAGGCTTCAAGTTCCAACACTGTGTGAGGCACCGGCATCTTTTGTAATCCTAAACACCTGCCTCAGTGGGCGTTGGCTCTCCCAGAGCCTGCTGGTATTGGTAGTGCCGTAAATCTTGCTGCAGTGAGCTGCCTTCTCACAGTAAAAATATGAAAGTTTTAAAACCCCAGTGGGTCTGGAAAATGTCACACTCCGCATTGGCTGCCAGTGATACCTTGCAACACGACCTTCCTGCCCTTTGCGCCGTTTGTCTGGTGACTACAGCTCGGTCCACTTCTACGTGGCTGGGCTCCTCCACGACCGGGAACAGCCGTCAAATAAATCCACTTTCTCACTTTTACCCATTTAGAAGAGCCATCACGCAGGTAGGTAAATCTTCGTTTATTTTGCAAGGAAAACAGCGCAGTGGAAGGGGAACAGAGTCCAAGTTCATTCATGTGCCTGACGCGTTTCATGCTGCATTAGCATTTCTTCAGAGGCTTCAAGTTCCAACACTGTGTGAGGCACCGGCATCTTTTGTAATCCTAAACACCTGCCTCAGTGGGCGTTGGCTCTCCCAGAGCCTGCTGGTATTGGTAGTGCCGTAAATCTTGCTGCAGTGAGCTGCCTTCTCACAGTAAAAATATGAAAGTTTTAAAACCCCAGTGGGTCTGGACGGTCTTTGACGGCTGTTCCCGGTCGTGGAGGAGCCCAGCCACGTAGAAGTGGACCGAGCTGTAGTCACCAGACAAACGGCGCAAAGGGCAGGAAGGTCGTGTTGCAAGGTATCACTGGCAGCCAATGCGGAGTGTGACATTTTCCAGACCCACTGGGGTTTTAAAACTTTCATATTTTTACTGTGAGAAGGCAGCTCACTGCAGCAAGATTTACGGCACTACCAATACCAGCAGGCTCTGGGAGAGCCAACGCCCACTGAGGCAGGTGTTTAGGATTACAAAAGATGCCGGTGCCTCACACAGTGTTGGAACTTGAAGCCTCTGAAGAAATGCTAATGCAGCATGAAACGCGTCAGGCACATGAATGAACTTGGACTCTGTTCCCCTTCCACTGCGCTGTTTTCCTTGCAAAATAAACGAAGATTTACCTACCTGCGTGATGGCTCTTCTAAATGGGTAAAAGTGAGAAAGTGGATTTATTTGACGGCTGTTCCCGGTCGTGGAGGAGCCCAGCCACGTAGAAGTGGACCGAGCTGTAGTCACCAGACAAACGGCGCAAAGGGCAGGAAGGTCGTGTTGCAAGGTATCACTGGCAGCCAATGCGGAGTGTGACATTTTCCAGACCCACTGGGGTTTTAAAACTTTCATATTTTTACTGTGAGAAGGCAGCTCACTGCAGCAAGATTTACGGCACTACCAATACCAGCAGGCTCTGGGAGAGCCAACGCCCACTGAGGCAGGTGTTTAGGATTACAAAAGATGCCGGTGCCTCACACAGTGTTGGAACTTGAAGCCTCTGAAGAAATGCTAATGCAGCATGAAACGCGTCAGGCACATGAATGAACTTGGACTCTGTTCCCCTTCCACTGCGCTGTTTTCCTTGCAAAATAAACGAAGATTTACCTACCTGCGTGATGGCTCTTCTAAATGGGTAAAAGTGAGAAAGTGGATTTATTTGACGGCTGTTCCCGGTCGTGGAGGAGCCCAGCCACGTAGAAGTGGACCGAGCTGTAGTCACCAGACAAACGGCGCAAAGGGCAGGAAGGTCGTGTTGCAAGGTATCACTGGCAGCCAATGCGGAGTGTGACATTTTCCAGACCCACTGGGGTTTTAAAACTTTCATATTTTTACTGTGAGAAGGCAGCTCACTGCAGCAAGATTTACGGCACTACCAATACCAGCAGGCTCTGGGAGAGCCAACGCCCACTGAGGCAGGTGTTTAGGATTACAAAAGATGCCGGTGCCTCACACAGTGTTGGAACTTGAAGCCTCTGAAGAAATGCTAATGCAGCATGAAACGCGTCAGGCACATGAATGAACTTGGACTCTGTTCCCCTTCCACTGCGCTGTTTTCCTTGCAAAATAAACGAAGATTTACCTACCTGCGTGATGGCTCTTCTAAATGGGTAAAAGTGAGAAAGTGGATTTATTTGACGGCTGTTCCCGGTCGTGGAGGAGCCCAGCCACGTAGAAGTGGACCGAGCTGTAGTCACCAGACAAACGGCGCAAAGGGCGGGAAGGTCGTGTTGCAAGGTATCACTGGCAGCCAATGCGGAGTGTGACATTTTCCAGACCCACTGGGGTTTTAAAACTTTCATATTTTTACTGTGAGAAGGCAGCTCACTGCAGCAAGATTTACGGCACTACCAATACCAGCAGGCTCTGGGAGAGCCAACGCCCACTGAGGCAGGTGTTTAGGATTACAAAAGATGCCGGTGCCTCACACAGTGTTGGAACTTGAAGCCTCTGAAGAAATGCTAATGCAGCATGAAACGCGTCAGGCACATGAATGAACTTGGACTCTGTTCCCCTTCCACTGCGCTGTTTTCCTTGCAAAATAAACGAAGATTTACCTACCTGCGTGATGGCTCTTCTAAATGGGTAAAAGTGAGAAAGTGGATTTATTTGACGGCTGTTCCCGGTCGTGGAGGAGCCCAGCCACGTAGAAGTGGACCGAGCTGTAGTCACCAGACAAACGGCGCAAAGGGCAGGAAGGTCGTGTTGCAAGGTATCACTGGCAGCCAATGCGGAGTGTGACATTTTCCAGACCCACTGGGGTTTTAAAACTTTCATATTTTTACTGTGAGAAGGCAGCTCACTGCAGCAAGATTTACGGCACTACCAATACCAGCAGGCTCTGGGAGAGCCAACGCCCACTGAGGCAGGTGTTTAGGATTACAAAAGATGCCGGTGCCTCACACAGTGTTGGAACTTGAAGCCTCTGAAGAAATGCTAATGCAGCATGAAACGCGTCAGGCACATGAATGAACTTGGACTCTGTTCCCCTTCCACTGCGCTGTTTTCCTTGCAAAATAAACGAAGATTTACCTACCTGCGTGATGGCTCTTCTAAATGGGTAAAAGTGAGAAAGTGGATATATATATATATATATATATATATTCACTGAAAAAACCATAGGTTTCACACGTGTTATAGTTAGCTGGACATTTTACTGATAAAAAACCAATGAAATTCCCCCGTTATAGTTAATGCAGGCAACTATAACTCACGCAACCGCAATCCTCTGCTGATGCTAATACTGTATTTAGACACTTATTTGCCCATGTCTTCTTCCATTAAATTTTAGCTATACCTATATTGCAAATATTTTTTTTTCATAAAGACACATATGTCATCAGCAGAGGATTGCGGTTGCGTGAGTTATAGTTGCCTGCATTAACTATAACGGGGGAATTTCATTGGTTTTTTATCAGTAAAATGTCCAGCTAACTATAACATGTGTGAAACCTATGGTTTTTTCAGTGAATTTGCAAGGTTTTTTAAATGCTAATTCCTAACTATAACGTGTGTGAAACCTATGGTTTTTTCAGTGAATTTGTACGTTTTTTTAAATGCTAAGTTACTTTACGCCATTCGTGGCGTGCGCGCCCACTTAACGCAGTTTGTTCCGTGCGCGCACGGTGCGCTTCGCGCACCGTGCGCGCACCCACTTTACGCAGTTAGTGCTGTGCGCACATGGAGGACATATTATGCGCTTCGCTGTGAAAGGTAAGCTTTTACATTTTCTACAACAATGATATGCCATGCACTAATGGTGCCCTTCGGGCACCATTTGCACACGGGGTGGCGCACACTTAACGCAGTTTGTTCCGTGCGCACACGGTGCGCTTCGCGCACCGTGCGCGCACAGTGAGTAGGAGGTGCGCTACGCGCACCGCCCGTCAACTTTACGCAGTTAGTGCCGTGGATGGGCCATGTACGCACGATGCGCTTCATTTGGACGCGGGGTTGAGAGAGAGTGTATATTTTTTTTTTTTTTTTTTTTTTTTTTACCGTACACGTACGGTAAGCGTAATCGGCGATTTTTCGTGAAAAAAAAAAATTAGATTTTTGACCTTGGGGGAACTGTGGGGACCCATTCATCAAGGCTAGGTGGTAAGGAGCTGTCTAAACAGTCCCTTTACATGTTTTTTGCCTTTGTTTTTCCTCTCCGCTTAAGAGTGCGAGAGAGAAAATGGCGGCCGCCGCTTCCTGGTTTCGACCGATTCGAATGTTTACTAAGATCTAACAGCCAATCAGAATCGCGCTCGCGCACGTCACCGTACGCGTACGGTAAGCGCACCGTAAGCGCACCGTAAGCTGGCTCAGATATATATATTGATTTAAAGGCTATTTTCTCAGAATCTAATGAACAGATTTACACCAAACCTACAAAAGGCACTTCCTTGACCTGTAGACTACCTCTCTGCCAAATTTCAAGGAACTCTGTTCAGCCGTTCGGGCTGTAGCTGTGTCTAAAGGTCCTATGGAAAAATGCATGGGAAAAACGTGTTTTGGGACCCCCCTTTTATCTCAGCCCCCGCTTGACGAATCCCCCCGAGACTTTCAGGGTAGGAGCGGAGCGTAGCGCCCCACCTATTTTGAAAATTTCGCGAGGATTCGTCGACCGGCGCCAAAGTTATTCCAAATAGAATGTTGCGGTTTTCCTATGGAAACGTGGTCCTAACTATAACTACCTACTGGCGACCGCCAGTAGGTAATATATATATATATATACATATATATATATATACATATATATATATATATATATATATATATATATATATATATATATATATATATATATATATATATATATATACACACACCAACTCCAGTTTCCCTCCAGTTCCTGGATACCGACACAAGGACTCGGGTTCCAATTTAAAAGGCTCTCGATTTTATTTTTTCTGGTAACGCGTTCCGCCTGTCTCAGCAGGCTTGCTCACACAACAAACGCCGCTGCCATACCATCATTTTAAGCTAACTGATCACATGGTCCGCTACTTCCATAGCAATGGAAGACAGACTCTTTCACAATTCGTGATTAAAACAACCTTACAATTGTTGTTGTGTCTATCCTTATTTCCAATAATCTTAAATTCATGTTTTTGCACTTTTAGTTCATTGCAGGGCTAATACATTGAGTAACAATAATTTGGAGTCTTTTATTTCCCTTATACGCAATATGTAATTCACAACAGAGGTTTTTTAGTTTGAATTTCTTTAAAACTGGGGATTTAGGCAAGTGCCTGATTCATCCTGCAGCTTTTGAATAAACATACGCATCATACTAATAATTACAATGTGCATACACATTCTAAAAGAGTTTCCAATTTTAAAAACATAAAAGTACATATTGAAATCATATGCATTTTATATGTTTCCAAAATTTTAAAACCTAGATTAATAATTCGTCGGCGGGTCAACTCGGGTAAAGTGCAAGTGCATCGTAAACAAATATCCTGATTTTTATATATAGTCCATATGGGTGTTAGATAAATAGGTAAATACTCAATATTGACTTTATGGTTATTCTGTCAGAATTAATATGAATTAAAGTGCAAGTGCTTCTTTCAATTTATACTCTGAAAAATGCATTCAGACTTGAAGTTGATACAGTACAAACGATCATAAAGTGCAAGTGCTTAACCAGTAATTGATCCATTATTTGACAGCCATTTTGTCAAATTGAACCCCTAGACTATATGATCAAATGCTTGTGCATTTTTAAAATATAATTTTCAACAATGTCCTTCTTTCATACTCTACAATGACCCCGCCTTTGAGAAATGAATCATTGAATTGCATCAATATTCCAACATATTGACATCCTTACTCCAAATGCTAAAATCATATTTTGTCTTTCTTCCAATAATTGTGCAACTTCTTTTCAACATGTCTAACCTATGTTACCAATCTCGTTATGGGTTGCAGAAGCTTGTTGTTAAAATGAGCCACCTGTTCTGAATACTAATAGTGGCCTAGGTGCACATGCAAATCCTCGTCTGTGTTTAATCCTGACGGTATTCTGGCATTGAGAAGCATTATGTATTTTGATTCTAACTGTTGCAATTTTCTCTCTCTATTTCCTCTTCTTCTCCTTTTTGCCACCTGATCGACTACATAACAGGTTAGTTCTTCCAATTTGCCCTGGTGGATCTCATTAATATGGCGTGCCACAGGATATGTTTTGTCATTGTTCTTTATTGCCCGCATATGTTGGACCATGTTGATTGTGCTTCCTACATATAGCTTTGAGCAGGAGCACTGTAGAATGTAAACTAGACGGTCACTTCGGCAGTTCAGAAAGCATCTAATTTTCCATGGTTTTACCATTAATGGGGATATGACTGATTTGGTATTTTGGGCAATTGTGCAGGCCCTAAATTTTTGACATTTATAAAAGTCTGGGTTCACCCTCAGCCAATTCTCTGGTTTTATTATTTCTGGACTACTATCTACCAGCTCTTGTCTCATGGAATTAGCTTTCTTAAAAGTCACCTGCAGTCTCCATTTTACCACTGTACTGAGCAGTGGGTCGCTTCTAATTAGGTGCCAGTGCCTACTCACACAATCTCTCAACTTTGTGTGGCAGGCACTGTACCAAGTGATCAACCTTATTTCCTCGGTTTCTTGTCTCTTTGTCTCTTCCTTCCCTTCTTTTGGTTTCAATAGGACTTCTCTTTTGATGTAACTGACTTCTATAATGCTTGTGAAAGGACCTGATCTTCATAACCCCATTCTTTGAATCTCCTAGTGAGTCCATTCTGAGCATCCACTAGTGCTTGCCCCTAACTGCAGTTCCGTTTCATCCTGAGATGCACAGCATAAGGGATGCTCATTTTTAGTTTGGTGGGATGGAAACTATCTGCATGCAGGCTGGAGTTTCCTGCCATTGCTTTTCTGTATATGCGTTTGTGTAATGTATTGTTTTTTACATGGATTTCTAGGTCTAAGAATGTTACTAGGAACCTATCAATGGTGTCTGTGAAATTCAGATTCAGTGTGTTATTGTTAAGCTGACTAACAAAACATTTTGCAGACTCCTTTGATCCTTCACAGACCACAAAAGGGTCATCAATAAACCTCCTTCACACAATCACATTCTCATTCCACTCTTTGGCGAAATCGACCCTGAGGACCTGCTCCTCCCTCCAGCCCATGTGTAGATTGGAATAGCTGGGGGCGAAGCAGGTGCCCATGGCCGTTCCGCGGACTTGTTTATAGGCTTCATTCCCAAACATAAAGCAGTTATTTTCTAGACATAATCGGCACATTTCAATTAGCATTCTTGAATGCTGATGATAGGAGATCTGTCGTATATTCAAAAAGTGATGCATCGCATTCAATCCTGTCTCATGTTTGATGCTCGTATTTAGTGAGTGACATCGAGCCTGATTAGCCGATAAGTGTCTTTCCAGGTCAGTGTTTCAATTTTATTTAAATAGTCTTAGGTGTCTTGTATGTATGCAGGAAGTTTGGTGATAAACTTCTGCAGGAAGTGATCCAGATATTTTGAGGTTGTTTCAAATAAGCTGCCAGTGGTGGAAATAACGGGCCTGCCAAGTGGTGTTTCCTTATTTTTATGAATTTTGGGGATTAGATATAAAATCAGTGTCACAGGATTCTCAACACTTAAATATAGGTATTCACCTTGGGATAACATCCCAAGTCCCCTCCATTGTGCAAGATCTTTATGGAATTTATTTTTAACCTCTAAGAGGTTACTGTGAGGGACTTTTACATAGCAGCTGTTGTCTCTAAGCTGTAACTGTGCTTCCTGATTATACATTTTCAGTGGCCAAAGGACCACATTCCCTCCTTTGTCTACATATATATATATATATGGCAGTAGGATGCATTGTGCATAGGTAAATGTCATTGAATGTACTATTTTATATAGGTGACGATAATGTTATGGCTTGGATTAGCAGAGAGTCTGTATCATTCTTAAGCTACTTCTAGGGTCCCTGTTTGACCGATAACAATGAAATTCGGAGATAAATCGACATTGCCCTAGAGCCTGTTTGCCTTCCTCTGCTGTTCATTTATTCATTTATTTTTGAAGACATCAAAACTGTACTGTGTAAATTTTATGTTTGCATTCACTTTATCAATTTACGGAACCAATTGAATTTTCTAACTACAATGCTACATTGCAAAGTATTTTCTTTATTTCTATATCTATGTTACCAGCGGGCAACCAGTCATGAGGCTTTTTAGTCACTGCATGTATATAAATTTGTCACTTTCTTGCGACGCGCTCATGTGAGCAAGGCCACCGGGTTGGCCGAAATGTGTCTATTCGTATTTTGCATCAGACTGATGATTTAATAAATCGCTACTGCGGCTGGCAGTATCAGCACAAGAGAAGTTGTCCGTCTCACCTTTCGGTGCCACAATGCACATTTGAGTGGTAATCGGATATATATATATATATATATATATATATATATTCACTTAAAAAACCATAGGTTTCACACATGTTATAGTTAGCTGGGCATTTCCCTCGTAAAAAACCAATGAAATTCCCCTGTTATAGTTAGTGCAGGCAACTATAACTCACGCGACCGCAATCCTCTGCTGATGACGTCAGATATTACATCACTGTATTTAGACACTTATTTACCCATGTCTTCTTCCATTCATCTTTAGCTATACATATATTACATTTTTTTTTTCAGAAAGACACATATGTCATCAGTGATGTAATATCTGACGTCATCAGCAGAAGATTGCGGTCGCGTGAGTTATAGTTGCCTGCACTAACTATAACAGGGGAATTTCATTGGTTTTTTACGAGGGAAATGCCCAGCTAACTATAACATGTGTGAAACCTATGGTTCTTTAAGTGAATTTGCAAGGTTTTTTAAATGCTAATTCCTAACTATAACGTGTGTGAAACCTATGGTTTTTTCAGTGAATTTGTACGGTTTTTTAAATGCTAAGTTATGTATTTATTAATATATTTTTTTAAACAAAACTTTTTCACGGTGCGTTTCGCGCACAGTGCGCGCGCGGTGGGCACGCAGTGCGCTTCGCGCACCGCGCGCCCACTTTACGCAGTTCGGGCCGTGCGCGCACGGCGCGCTTCGCGCACCGTGCGCGCATGGTGGGCACGAGGTGCTCTTCGCACACCGCCAGGCCACTTTACAAAGTTCTTGCCGTGCACGGCACGCTTCACCCCCAAGGGCCTAATTCATTTTTTTTTTTGATAAATCGCGGAGTGCGCGCACGCTGCGCGAACTTCGCAGAACTTTTTCCGTTTGGCTGGTGCGCGCAGGGTGCGCACACTCGGCGATTTTTCGAAAAAAAAAAAAAAAGTTTTTTGGCCCTTGGGGGTCCTTCTGGGACCCCCTGACCACGGCTAGGGGGTCAGGAACTGTCTACCCTGCCCCCTTTTCACGTTCTCCACATTTGTTTTTCACCCCCTCAGAGTGCGAGAGACAAAATGGCGGCCGACACTTCCTGGTTTCGACCGATTCAAATGTTTACTAAGATCTAACAACCAATCAGAATTGCGCTCGCGCACGGCAAGGTGCGCGCACCCAGCGCGCACGCTGCGCGCGTACAGATATATATATTGATTTAAATGCTATTTTCTCTGGAAATACCGAACAGATTTACACCAAACCTGCATAAGGCACTTCATGGACCTTATGGCTACCTCTCTGCCAAATTTCACGTAATTCTGTTCAGCCGTTCGGGCTGTAGCTGCGACTAAAGTCCCTATGGAAAAATCCATGGGGAAAACGCGTTTTGGGACCCCCCCTTTTTCTCGGCCCCCGCTTGACGAATCACCCCGAGACTTTCAGGGTAGGAGCGGAGCGGAGGGCCCCATTAGTTTTGAAAATTTCGCGAGGATTCGTCAATCGGCACCAAAGTTATTCAAAATAGAATTTTGAGATTTCCTATGGAAACTCGGTCCTAACTATAACTATCTACTGGCGACCATAGGACCTTTAGACACAGCTACAGCCCGAACGGCTGAACAGAATTACTTGAAATTTGGCAGAGAGGTAGTCCTCAGGTCAAGGATGTGCCTTTTGTAGGTCTGGTGTAAATCTGTTCAGTAGGTCCTGAGAAAATAGCATTTAAATCAATATATATATCTGTAAGCGCGCTCCGTGCGCTTACCGTAAGCTTACCGTACGCGTACGGTGCCGTGCGCGAGCTAAATTCTGATTGGTGGTTACATGACTGTAAACATTCGAATCGGTCGAAATCAGGAAGTGTCGGCCGCCATTTTCTGTCTCTCGCACTGAGAAACAAAGGTGGGGAACGTGAAACGGGGGCAACGAAGAGAGTTGCAGACCCTCTAGTGTTTGTCAGGGGGTCCAAGAAGGACCCAAAAGTACGAAAAATAAATGTAATAATTTAAAAAAAAAATCGCGGGGTACGCGTACGGTAAGCTTACCGTACGCGCACGGCAAAAAAATTTTTTAAAAAAACATTCACATTTATTAAATAAATTAAAGGACCCACAAGGGAGAAAAAAACAAATGTTAATGTCTAAAAAAAGGCGAGGCGCGCACGGCATGGACTGCGCAACAAGGGCGCCCACAGCGAGTGCACGGCGCGCGAAGCGCACCGTGCGCGCAGGGTGTGCGCACAGTGAAAAACCAGAAAAAAAAATGAAAAATAAATACATAACTTAGCATTTAAAAAAACTTACAAATTCACTGAAAAAACCATAGGTTTCACACACGTTATAGTTAGGAATTATCATTTAAAAAACCTTGCAAATTCACTTAAAAAACCATAGGTTTCACACATGTTATAGTTAGCTGTACATTTCACTCGTAAAAAACCAATGAAATTCCACGTTATAGTTAGATCAGGTAACTATAACTTGCGCGACCGCAATCCACAATGTGTAATTTCAGATGTCATCATTGATGTCATGAGTGATGTCACTGACCATGTCATGAGTGATGTAATATGTGATGTCATCAGCAGTTTATTGTGGGCGCGCAAGTTATAGTTACCTGATCTAACTATAACGTGGAATTTCATTGGTTTTTTACGAGTGAAATGTACAGCTAACTATAACATGTGTGAAACCTATGGTTTTTTAAGTGAATTTGCAAGGTTTTTTAAATGATAATTCCTAACTATAACGTGTGTGAAACCTATGTTTTTTTCAGTGAATATATATATATATATATATATATATGTGTGTGTGTATATATATATATATTATCTACTGGCGGTCGCCAGTAGATAGTTATAGTTAGGACCGTGTTTCCATAGGAAATCTGAAATTTCTATTTTGAATAACTTTGGCGCCGGTTGACGAATCCTCGCGAAATTTTCAAAACTAATGGGGCGCTCTGCTCAGCTCTTACCCTGAAAGTCGCGGGGTGATTTGTCAAGCGGGGCTGAGAAAAAAGGGGGGTCCCAAAACGCGTTTTCCCCATGCATTTTCCCATAGGACCTTTAGTCGAAGGTACAGCCCGAACGGCTGAACAGAATTACTTGAAATTTGGCAAAGAGGTAGTCCTCAGGTTAGGCAAGTGCCTTTTGCATATATGGAGTCAATCTGTTCAGTAGTTCCTGAGAAAATTGCATTTAAAAGTACATAAATATCTATAGGCGCTCACCGTGCGCGCACCCTAACGTGCGCGAGCGTAATTCTGATTGGTGGTTACATGTCAGTCAACGTTCGAATCGGTCGAAATCAGGAAGTGTCGGCCGCCATTTTGTTTGTTTTGGGTGCGACAGTGAAAAAGAGAGGTGGCGAACGTGAAAAGGGGGTAGGTTAGAGAGTTCCTGACCACCTAGCCTTTGTCAGGGGGTCCGTAAAGGACCCCGAAGGGTGAAAAAAAATGTGTTTTGTTTTTTTTTTAAATCGCACGGTGCGCGCACGGTGAAAAACCTTTAAAAAAATATAATAATACATACATAACTTAGCATTTAAAAAAACGTACAAATTCACTTAAAAAACCATAGGTTTCACACACGTTATAGTTAGGAATTAGCATTTAAAAAACCTTGCAAATTCACTGAAAAAACCATAGGTTTCACACATGTTATAGTTAGGTGGACATTTCACTCGTAAAAAACCAATGAAATTCCACCGTTATAGTTAGTTCAGATAACTATAACTCGCACGACCGCCACTCTATCACACGGATGATGTCATCAGTGATGTCATGAGTGATGCCACTGACCATGTCATGAGTGATGTAATATGTGACATCATGAGCAGTGGATTTCGGGCGCGCGAGTTATAGTTATCTGAACTAACTATAACGGGGGAATTTCATTGGTTTTTTACAAGTGAAATGTCCACCTAACTATAACATGTGTGAAACCTATGGTTTTTTCAGTGAATATATGTATATATATATATATATGATCAAACCCCCTTCAGGTAAGCAAGGAGAAGAGGCCACTTCGGGGAAATCAGGGAGTCCTTTATTAAAACAGCATGTGCATAATGCATTTCGGCTAAAATGGCCTTCCTCAGATGCGGCTGTTTCTTGGATGTTGCTCCGCCCCCACCTTTGAATGTCCTGCAACAACCTCATTGGAGGAAAATTAATGACCCCTAATCACCTGGTCACACTGCCACTGCAATCCATGGTGGACTCCATTACCCAGAAATCACTGTTTCTGGCTCAATGTTGCGAGGGGAAAGGCAGCAGGAAAAAGGTGCATTATGAAAGGACGGGACATCCAGCGCCGATGTTGTCAGGCTCCCTTGGGTCCCCTTGACGTTCCAGCCTCGGGTGCAGGAATTTTGCCAGGCTCGGAGACGAGATGAAAGAACGCTCGAATCCTTGTGAAATCACGAACCACCATAGGTAGAAGCCTTTGCTCAGCCGGACCCCAGGGCGGACAGGAGTTGATCCGATACCTCGGAAAAGCAGTTCAAGCTGAAACAGCTGGTGCCAGCACTACTCCCGCCACATTCAGGAACGGTGCCTCTTAAAGCACCACTGGCAGACGCGCAGAATTCATGATCAAACCCCCTTCAGGTAAGCAAGGAGAAGAGGCCACTTCGGGGAAATCAGGGAGTCCTTTATTAAAACAGCATGTGCATAATGCATTTCGGCTAAAATGGCCTTCCTCAGATGCGGCTGTTTCTTGGATGTTGCTCCGCCCCCACCTTTGAATGTCCTATACACATCAGACCAGAGAGCACAGGGGGATTGCAGAAATCAATTTTATTTCCATCAGCACAACACGTTTTGGCTGATGCCTTTTTTAAATGCCACTGACCCAAATGTTTGAATACGACATCTTAAATACATGTAACCTCCCTGCTATTGATGGCTGCTTGATAGCCAGTGTGGAAAGACTACACAAATCCAGCATTCTGTATTGGCTCACCAAAGTGCTGTCATCACATATATAAAAATTACATTCTTTCGGCCACGGTAAACCCATGGCCTAATTATAATTGATCCATGTAACTGTGGCACTTCCTTTTCCACCATTGTGCATTTTCTAAATCGTTTTGCACCTATATCATGTTTTCAACAAAATTACTCTCTGCAACACTCCTTCATCCAGCCGCACATATCCTTGAGAATGGCACCTGAAAGCGCAGCTTAAGTGAATCACAGCACCATACTGCTGATTGGCTGTAGGCATTTATACTTAGGACTAAAGTTTCCATAGGGAAAGGGTTTTTTGTTTTTCCAATAACTTTGGCGCCGCTTGACAAATCTCCATAAAATGTTCACAAAACGTTCCTACAGCTGCTGTGTTGAAATTTACGGGGTGATCCATCAAGCTGAGGCAGAAAAAAACAAGGGGTCCCAAAATGCTTTTTCCCCATGTTTTGCCAATTGCAATTTTTCAGTTTTTGAACATGACTACAGCCCGGACATCTGAACGGAACTATACCAAACTTGGCAGAAAGCTAGATGTTGGACCAGAATGTGTGCTTTTTGTGATTTGGTGTGAATCCTTTCAGTAGTTTCAGATAAATTAAAGTTTAAACAATGTAGATATCTTGGGACACAAGTCCTTGCAGTGGACTCGCTGAATCAACTAAAATTTGAATAGCTGCTATCACTTCAACCAGGAAGTGTTGGCAGCTATCTTGGGGCTCGGCTTGAAGCTGAGTCTCAGAAAAAAAGTTACAATTTAAGAAAAGGGACAGGAATACCCTGACCCCACAGATATGGTGGGGGGGGAGGTTCACATGCCTGGCCCCAGGGGATAGGGTCCTCTAGCCGAAATCAGCCCAGGGAAGGGGGCTATGCAGCTCCCCATTCCTCAGCCCAGGGAAGGGGGCAATGCAGCTCCCCATTCCTTAAAAAAACAAAACACAATTCGCAGGAGGACTTGCCCCTTTGCTCCACAACTCTGAAAACGCACCTCCTGGCATGTTGATGGTTGGGGGATGAAGTCCCCCTGGCTGTTGAGGATCCTTAGGGGCCAACAAGACCTCCTGTTACCCTTCAGTAAGCCCCACTCTGTTAGACTGAGCGGTGGTCACAGGCCATGCCCCCTTTCTCCACCAATCTGCAAACGCACCTTTGGGCACACTGCTGGGGGTAAGGTCCCCTTGCCTCCTGAGGGCCTCAGCACTAAAGTGGACTTCTTCCCACACGCAGCAGTTTTTGACATGTTCAGGCATCTACAGTGATTATGTTTATTTTCTGCTCCAAAGAGGCATAGGAGTCCTGTATGGCCTGTTGAATGCTCTCTGTATAGTCCACGGAGGTCACATCCCTTTGGGTGTTGTTCGTTATCAATACAGGGGTTGTGGTCACAGCCATACTTTGGCTCTCCTAGGGACTTTTTTGTGTACCCGCAGCCCGGAGCATTTTGTTTGTGGGTTTGCCCATGAGTAGGTCATGTGGGCAGATATCCAAGTGTGACTGTGTAGCACTCTGACTGCACCAGCCATTCTGCAGTTATCCGGCGTGTAGGCCTCCCTGTGGGGTGTCATCTCCTGTGTTGCTGCCGATCTCACTGCCACCCAGTTGTCAGATCTCCAGTGTGGTGGTGCAAAACCTGTTCCTTGGTGAAGTGGGAGAAAAAGACATCCCTCCGGGCACCAGCAGCCAAGACCAATATTATATATCAGATGGGCATCAGTTCTCCCCGTTCCCATATGTCAGTATGTTTTGGCTCTCTTTTATTTTGGGAGGGCCTTGCTCCTGGATTATCCTGCCTTCATCCCCAGTACACCCGGAGTCCCTGGGTGGCTCAGGAGGAGGAGGAGGGCCCCACAGGTTCTTAGAGCTCTCGAGGGTCCGCAAATGTCCCTGGAGCAGCACCAATGAGCAAGGTGAGGAGAGGATGTTCTCAGAAAGTCACTCACCACAGTGGGGGTGGGGTCAGCCACAGTCTGCCACCTTGGGGGTCTCACCGCCTTCTGACAGGCCTTGCAGCCTCAGAGCCACAGAGCCACATCACTCTCAGCAGCATTGGAGTAAGCCATCATTATCCACTGGGATTCACAGTTCTCTCTGGGGCGAATCCCACAACTCCCAACCACCGCCTAAGTGCTAGCGCTTTCAGTACGCCAACCAATCGGATCTCTCCCGAATGTGGTCCCTGTGCAGCAGTAACTGTCCAGGCCATGCATCTCAGTCAGACCACAGCTAGGCCCTGGCACCTGGCCGCAACAATTTCACTGGTCGCTTGGGATCCACCTGGGACAGGGCACCCGCAGTACAGGCCAGGTGTCAGCCTGGGGCCATAATATTTAGCAGGATGAGTACAGTGGAGCATGAGAAACGCTCTCAAGTGCCAACCATCTTGCCAAGGCTCTCTACGCCCCCTACACCCACCAACTCTTAACTATGTTCCTATTAGAAGTAGGGCTACATGTGTTTTCAGGGTGTGAATGTGGGAGAAGCAATCTAATATTTAAGTGGAGCAGATATAGAGGAATGGATCCCTTTATGTCACATTATATTTTCCCTTTAACCTCTTGGATGCTATTGTGGGCAAAAATATTTCACCCCAAGAAGACACCAAAACACAACATGCCCACAAATAAGTAGATTGGGGAGAGTTTTAAAACTCAATTTCATGAGGCAATGTGTACCAAGATAAGGTACGGAACAGCACATCAAAAATACAGTCAATTAAGTGAGGAGAGACTCAACAAGCGAGCTCTAGTGCAGAATTCGAAATTTAGAAAGATATATTATAATATTCAAAAGGTTAAAAAACTGAAATTATTAAGTGCAGATGCATAAAGTCATTGCCATGAAGGCTCTCAGAAATAAGGAAAAACAAAACAACAAGTAGAATCAAAAATATTCTAAGTCCCAAATGATCAGAAAAATCAATAAGAATGGCAGAACAAACTAGTTTCAAAACAACAGTGAACTATTGTGAACTAATGGAACACAGTGAGAAGGCGGTAAAAAACTAAAAGGTTGAAACATTACTAAGCCCACGCTATAGATTCTCCTTCAAGAACAACCACATTCAGAAATAAACAAACATTAACTGTGCTTGACAGCATGCAGCAGAAACAATAAACAATTAATGAGCAGGATAAGAAACCCTTTTTTGAACATCATGGCATTAAGGCCTAGTTGACGCCTATTTTGCATAGGCCAAGAAAAGGCACTTAACAGGTCATTTCAAAATCGTTTCTAGGGCAGTAACATCAGGTAAGTGTACGCATGTGAATTTGAGTGCAAATCCAAATTATACTCATTGTTAATAATGCTGAATTAATTTTCGTTCACCAACACATCTTCAAAGCTCCCCTGTGATTATTTGATAATCTCTAAAAACCCATCACTTTCTGCTTCTTGTGAGTCGATTCCTCCAACATCATCAGTCGACTTTATACCCGATCTTTGGCATCTTCCAGTTCAATTTAATTTCTTTTCTTTTTAGGCAACCTCTTTTTTTCTTTACAACCACAATTTAAAAATATTAATTCAGAAAAACTGAAAAAGAGGAACAGAAAAATTGCATAAATCAACACAATAATAACAGGGGTTTGTATGGTCCCAAACACATGCAGAATTTTTTGTGTGCAAGAAGGGGTACTTTCATGCACAAAATAAATCCTGAAAACCATATTCCTCTTTCTATGTGTGCTGCAGAATACAGCACACATAGAAAAAGGGAGTAACAAGGAGACCTACAGATATTTCTCCTTGTTACACCTCTCCTGGGAAGGTGTATCCTTTTGGCGCACTCCCAAGGTTTACTAGTTCTGGTAAAGCTGGGAATATATCAAAAACAATGGGAGTTGCATGGGAAAACCCATGCAACGCCCATGAAATGCCATCCCTGGGCAGAGTAAGACAATGCAGTGATTTGTGCTGCATTGCTTGCTCCAGAATTATGGCGTTACTCGGGGCAATGCAAAGTGGCCTTGAGTGGCTTCATAAATCTGACTTAAGGTTTACGTTGCTCTTGCACCGCATCACGTGGTGCAAGAGTGATGCAAACCAGCTCATAAATAGGCTCATCAGTATCTAGTGTACATTTTAGAAATCGATAGGTCTCCTTCATACTCTTTTTTCATTCTTTATATTTTACTTTATGAATTGCTGTGTAGTCAGTACAAAATCAAAAAATCATTGTACAGTGTAGCTCGGTTGTTGGCTCTGGGTATTGTGTCTTTTTGGCAAACCTACATATCTTCAATATCAGCGCAACCAGAAAGGTTTTCGAATGTAATAGTATATTGTTATTGTAAATCACCCATTGTGACAAAAAGTTACAGATGAAAACGATGTCGCAAATGGATCTTTTTTCCTGCTGATTTTCATTATTCTTTTTATTTTATCACTTAGTCTAGGGGGAAAACTTGGAGAGATCTACACAAATGACACTTTGCTGAATTCAAAGATATGTCTACTTTTCAGAAAAGTACAATTTTCTTGTTTCTACCACATACTGCAAGCAGGCTAACACTGCAAAAATTAGGGGAAATTGACTCAACATCCAAAAAAGGGCTTAGCATGAGGGAGGAGAGGAGTGATGGCGGGTAGACCTAGAAGTCAAGAGATTAAAGAAAAAGCACATTGTGCATATGTGTTACTTTTACAAATGTACAATGTTCCACCTAGTAGAAAATCTTCCTTTGCGTACTTTAGGTATGGGAGTACCCTCGAAAAATGTCGCAATTTTTATGACTACTTCAGGGATGCTCTTTGAATCCCCCAAAAATCCGAAATAGGCTCCAAGCAAACTAGCAATGCCAATGGGAGCAAATCTCCAAGACTTGTGAATCTCGCTGATGCATAGCATTTTTGATATCATATATCTATACACATACTAAGCTGACATCGAGATCTATTGCACAACATTAATGACAGAGAAGTGTTGAATCTATTTCATTCTGGGCTGTATTATTGTGTATTAAAAAATAGTCATTTATGCAAAGCCATCATAAAAGGTACTTACTTTTAATTGAAAATATCTCCCTTTTTTCTCCTGAGTTTTTCTGTTGCAGCATAATTGAATGGAGCATAAAATCTTACATTTTTTAGAAAATTCTGTCAGATGGTGTATTAGCCATTCACTAATTACATTCATCTATCCTCCGTGGCGATTTTGGTTCAATGTTCATTTAAGCTGATTTCATTGCTCAATGCAGGAAAAAAGATTTTACCCGCCACATATTGTAACTTTGTTCAAAATGTGATGACAAAACCATGTATATTAACAGACGACCGGATTCACTGACAGTCAGTAGAAGAAGGGAATAAAGTCGGTCTCTTTTTTTGCAAGAACTGGGCTGCTCGTGCCTGTGATGTCTTCTTTAGCCGAGTGTCGCTCACCCTGACGGATGGACTACCGCGGTGCCCCGGAAGATCACTTTTATCCGCTGTCAGATTAAACCTCGATCGGTCTGCCTTGGATCACAGACTTTAACAAGCTGCACCGCGTGCCTTGAATCAGCTATATGAGCGCGCGGCCCAGGGCAACCTCGGGGCAAGGGGAGTGCGCACCGACTCCGGAGGCGCGCGGGAAGCGCTGCATATTTAAAACCGTTTGAACTGGGGGAGAGGTTACTGAACCGCGGCAGGAGTCCATTCCTAAATTCACTATTTCCCAATGCATTCATTTATTTTCTAGCTTTTGAAGTCTATCGATTTCTGAAGAGAAGTTGGAACGCAAGCACCAGGGATGAACCCAACTGTGGTATGAAAACTGATGAAAGCTGGTTCCCTATAGTCACATATATGGCCTACCCATCCCCCTGCCTGACTTAAACCCATTCTTGATGATGCTAGATATAAAACCAAGCCCCCATGCACTCATGGAAGCGGGTGTGCTGTGGGGCACGGCTTACCCTGAATGCGTATCTGTGTCCGTTTTGAATGTAGGTGGTACTGCGTATTTCTCAAATCGTATTTAATATAGTTTTCGAAACAAGCTATTTTGAACACGTAGACCTCCATTCTAAAAACATAAAAGAAATGTAGGCTGCTTTAACAATGTAAAGAAAGTAATATTACAATAGTGTTCGAGTTTAAAATGTGCCCCTGTCGTGCCAACTGGCACTCTCAAATGGCTGTAAAGCATAAAAATGGTGGGTGGAAATTGGTGGGTCCTTGAAGATGCCAGAACTTTCCACCACAGAAATGTGTGGGAAATGTGTTTTTTTGGACACATTTTTAGGTTTGCAAGGGATTCTGGGTAACAGAACCTGGTGAGAGCCAGTCAAGTCACCCCATCCTGGATTCCCCTGGGTGTGTAGTTTAAAAAAATGTATAGGTTTACCAGGTTTCCCTAGGTGCCGGCAGAGCTAGGGTTCAAAATCTACAGTTAGGCACTTTGCAAAAAAAGGGTCAGTTTTCACAAAATGTGGTGTGTCCACGTTGCATTTTGGGCCGTTTTGAGTCCAGCCAGGTATGGCTTGTGTGGGTCCCCGAACATTTTCCTACCCAGAATCCTCTGCAAACCTCAAATTTAGATTAAAAAAATCACTTTTTTCTCAAATTTCTGTGTGGGTAAGTTCTTGAATCTGCGGGGATCCACAAATTTCCTCCCACGCAGCCTTCCCCCAGGTCTCCCGATAAACATGGTAACTCACTTGTGTGGGTAGGCAAAGTGGCTGAAACACGAAATGGCCCAAATTGTATTGTGGAGATTTCAAAATTACCTATAACAAAACTGCCTGGTTTGGGGGGGCACCTGTTTTTTTGGCCCCGGGCTCGCCGCCATCTCGGGAAACCTACCAAATCCACACGTTTCTGAAAACTAGACATCCTGGAAAGTCTAATGAGGTATGGCTTGCGTGGATCCTCCAACGTTTCCCTACCCAGAATCCCCTGCAAACCTCAAATTTCGATGAACAAAACATATTCTCCACAGATATATATTTTGCGTGGAATCACCGTGCTGGCACAAATGTCCTACCACTCAGCGTTCCCCTTGTCCTCCCGAGCAAAATGATGCCCCCCCACCCTAATTCAAATTTGCCCAAAAAAAAACGGGGCGTCTAGAGGGCTTTTTGCCCCCCGGGGGGCAGATTGGGGGATCCCGCCCCATCTGCCCCCCAAGGGGGGCAGAAAAGCTGTAATTGTTGTGGGGGAGGGGGGAGGGGCATGGGCATGCCCGTTCTGGGCAGCCCCCACCCTAATTCAAATTTGCCCCAAAAAATCCTTGGCATCTAGTGGGCTTTTTGCTCTCCCGGGGGGGCAGATTGGGGGCTAATGCCCCCATCTGCCCACAAGGGGGAGGCAGAAAGCCCACTAGATGCCAGGATTTCTTTTGGGCAAATTTTAATTAGGGTGGGGGCAGCCCAAAACGGGCATGTCAATGCCCCCACCCTAATTAAAATTTGCCCAAAAACATCCCTGGCGTCTAGTGGGCTTTTTGCCCCCGGGTGGACAGATTGGGGGCTAATGGCTCCATCTGCCCCCCAGGGGGGCAGGAAGGCTGTAATTTATTTGGGGTGGAGAGGTGGGGCATTGGCATGCCCATTTTGGGCAGCCCCCACCCTAATTCAGATTTGCCCCAAAAAATCCCTGGCGTCTAGTGGGCTTTTTGCCCCCCGTGGGGGCAGAAAGACTGACATTTCTCTTTTTGGGCAGCCCACCACCCCAACTTCAATAAAAAGAATAATCCCTGGTTTCTAGTGGGCTTTCTGTCCCCCCGGGGGCAGATTGGGGGCTTCTTCCCCTGTCTGCCACCCAGGGGTGGCAGAAAGACTCTAATTGTGCATGGGGGTGAGGGCTATGGCGTGCCCATATTGGACAGCCCCCACCCCTATTTTGTAGTAAAAAAAAATCCCTGTCTTCTAGTGGGCTTCCTGCCTCCCCCGGGGGGGCAAGAAGACTGAATTTGGCCCAAAAACCATGGGGGGAGCAAATGCCCTTGCCCAAGAGGCCACTCCCCCCTCCCTGGTGCTAGTGGGTGGATCCCTGCTTGGGGATCGGCCTCCTGGGTGATCCCCAAACAGGTATCCACTAGGGAATGGTACCATTAGAAAGGGGAGATTCTCCCCTTTCCAACGATTCCTCTCCCAAGTGTTTTGGTGCTCGAGGGGTTGAGATAGCCCCACGAGCACTGAATCATTTTTGTTTCAATGATGATAGCGCGCCATGCGCGCGATCGTCATTGCAACAAAAACTAAAAATATGCCTGGGGAGGTTGGGGGAGCTCTTCCCCACCTCCCCAGGCAAAAATAAATGGGAAATCCCTCTGCTGCCTGCATCAGAGGGATTCTCTGAGCATGTGCTCATGACGGAATGGTTCCGTCATGAGCACAGCAGCACTTGTGCTCATGATAGAACCATTCCATCATGAGCACTGAAAGGGTTAAACAAATAAATGGTTTCTAGCGTAAACGTTGCTACAAATGTAGCAAAAGGTTGCAGTGCAGTGGAAGCCCCACCATAAAGGTTGAGTGGCCACCTTTCTGTTTCTCTTTGGCATATTTGGGTGTTAAACTGGTACTAATTAAGTGAAACTTATGCCAAGACAGTGTTAAGAAGTATAAAAATGACAAAATAGTGAGAACACAAAATGTGACATATTATGCCACAAAAGTCACACCACCCCGGACCAGCCTTTTCTTGCGGCACAATTTAGTCAACCCAGCTGCATGACTTGGTCTTACCCTGTGCAAAATTGCAGCGGCCCTGCCATTAGCCAACTGGACTTCGAAGAAGGTCAAGGGTGGGAGTTTGAATGTACTGGAGGTGTAAGTCCCCCATAGTAATGCAAATATATTTATTGTTACTCTGGCAGTCAGCAGAGCTGCTCTAGCTATCCACATTGGTTGGCAACATTTTCCAGGGCTGGAACTGACAGGTGGATTCTTTGTAGGATAACCCTGTAACTCGTGCTCCATCTTACACAGGCATCTAATTACATTTTATAAGGACATGTAGAATGTATCCTCAGTGATGTACGCTCAGCGTGACTTTGGGGTACCGGTTTGTACTGTATCTCAATGCTTTGTTGAAGTGTATATCATTCCTAACTAAGCACATTTGCAATAGTCAAGATGTGTCAGGACTAACAACACACAGCTGAAATCATTTTCCTGAGCAAAGCCCAGTAAGTGCTTCTTTTTGCCAGTCGTCTGACCATGGTTGCGAGTGCAGCTCTGTTGATTCATTTGGGGAGTCAGTTTAGAGTCAGATTGGATGCCCAGTTTCCTGTATTGTCTAGGTTTTGGCAGATACAGGGAATGGGACACCTGTCATGTCAAAAGTGGTTGGATTACCTCTGTTCGTGAGGATTCCTGGCTATTGTCCATTAAGGCCTAGTCAGATGTTCTGCATTCATCTTTCAATTATTTGGAGACATTGACAGATGTGGATGTCTCTCACTGTTTGTCCGTGTACCTGGACATTATTCTGAGTTTCCCTTCATGAGTTTGCATCTAGTCCCTGCATTTGAAAATGCCCTGGTTACACATGCTGGTAGGCTCAGAACTTTCTTGAATAGCACAACAAAACAATGGCTATCTGAGGGACTCCACATCCTCATGTGGGGTAGGACTAGGCAAGACTCCACTTGATCCACCTTGTTGTTTATGGTCAGGCTAAGGCCGAACCCTTCTTGGATCTTGTCCATTCTTTTCGATCTTGTTAGCACACTCTTAGTGATGCAACTGGTGCCATGTTATTACGGAATAAGAGATCGGAGGCAGTTCTGTTTCTAACTTGGACCTTTAAAGAAACGTTCTCTATTACAATTGTTAATCCATTTCTAGGTGACCTTGTCTCATACCTTAGCGTTCCCACTGTGCCTCCCAGCAAAATCCCTTCTTTTTCACCACTTTCTGTCTTTACCTTGGGGCAGCAAGTTCATCTATTGACTAAGCTGTATGACCGGGAGCAGCTTAGTATTAAGGTTCTCATGTTCTTATCAAGACATGCATGATTTCCACTGATCACTAGGCACAAAGGGCTTGATTCACAATCTGCATTTGATAGCATGTAAAGTAGTAATACTTACTACAAAATGCAATTTACAAACCAACAAGTGGAAATTTCCAGTTCCCCAACTTCTGTCTTTTCGGTGGGGAGATCTTCACACATGCACGTTTAGTACTTAGTAGTACATGTGGTAGGGACCAGGGGTGTGGCAGTAAAATGGGGGGTAGTTACTACTAAATAGAAGGGGTTTCAGGAGGACAAAAGAGGTGTTTCAGGGAGGGACAGATATCAACCCACAAAAGAGTAATCCTTATGCTATTCACAAACTGTGCTTCTGATGATACTACAGACAAATAGAACCCCAAAAAGTAGCAAATGTACTCCAACACAGCACTGCAGGAAGTCCAGCACCACACATCGCCAATCACTACTAATGTAACACCCTCCTGAAGAAAAATTGAGGGAGGGACATAAAATAGAATCCCATTGGAAATAATGTTAAAATACATTATTTATTCACCTTTTGAAAAATATTTATAAATATATTTAATGTTAAAAATTACATATATAAAAATATTTTGGGGGGATAAATCATTGTAATAACTTTTTACAATTTAAAAGCACATGCAACTATATTTTTGAATTGTTAATTTAATTTAAACAAATTCTGTATGTAATGTTTTGTAATTTGTATTACGTATTTTGTAAATATAAACATTTTACTTTAGATGGGATTTTTTTAGTTAATATTTGTATACATAACTTTCAATCAGAACATGCCTCCCAAGTGAGCAATCACACATGTACCTACAGCATCTCTAAACAACCAGAGATAAATGAAAATGTAACAATCTGTAGATGCCCCGGCAGGGTCCCTGAGCCCGGAATTGTTAATTTTCAACACCGAGGTAACACTGATCATCAAACAGAAGATCATCCCATGAATCTGCCTAGGCAATGACTATATTTTCCTGTTTGTAAGCCTCTATGCGCTGTCACCTACTGGAAGCCCACACACCATCTGGCACACCTGTTTGCCTCTGTGTACATCAGTGCAAGCAAATCCTTTGATGCATTTGTCTTAAGATAATCTTTGTGTGCTGTTTCCCATAGGGTGCAGTCTCAGTCTCTGGTGCAATGGGTTGAAGTGACATCAGTGGGTTGGAGTGAAGAAACTGTGAGTTTATAGCTGCAGTTAATTTTTTCAGGGACACCGGTGCTCAGCGTAAATGTATGCGGCATTTGGAGAGGGGAAACCATCACCTCATCACTATTACCTTAAAAGACCTTTATCTTTTAAAACATTTCTCAACATCACCATGCTTGATTTTTAATTGTGCAATTACATGGTTTCAGGGTGAAACAGAAAAAGGGTTCCTATAATAAAAAAATATTTCAGTTGCATTTAGTTACATTTACCATAATTTTATTTCAATTCATATTATGAAACCATGCTTTGGCTTAGGTTTAGGGGTAAGTATAAGGGTAGGTTTAAGGTTAAGGTTAGGTTTTGTGGTAGGGCTACGAGTAACACTAGGGCCATTTTGAAGGTAAGAATTAATGTTACCATTAAAGATGAGGTAAAGAACCTTTTTAAACTATATTTTTTGTGAATTTAAAATTAGTATACTTAAGTCTGTAGAGGTTAAAATTTGGGCGAGGGATGCTTCTGGTGCTCCTGTATCCCTCTGCAGCTCATGATGCTATTGACCATAAATAAATGCAGTTTAAGCTTTAAAAGGCCACTAAACTGGATGGTTAATTTCTCATTGGATAGGTTTTTCAGTTTTTGTGGTTTATTCAGAATTGTCATAGTGCCAAACTCTTTATATTGTCCCCCATGTTTCCTCTTTCTTCCCAATACTTTTTAACCTGGATACACTCACTGTGGCTGCTGCAACACCAGTACCAGGGCCACTCCCAGATGTTTTCGAATGAAACACAAATTTACATGTATTTGGTTAATGATTCACTGTGGCAATCAAATATCAGCAATTGCCAGGATCATATCTAACATTAGATGAAAGGCAGCTAACTTCGCTTAAAACGAGGACAAATCCATTAAACTGGCCAACTAGACATAGGCTCACCTCATTGTCCACTATACGAGCTAAAAAGCTACAAACCATCTTTGCCACAGAACTCTCATTCATCTCTTAACTCAAAGCTGTGTTTAAGTGTTTTAACAAGCAGATCTATATGCTTTGTAAAATTCTCAATCTAAAGCAAATCTCATGTCAGAATGAGCTGACAAATATATTGTTGTGGGGTGCTACAAGCTATAACTTTTCCGATTAAAGACTTCAAAGAATGAAAAACAAACTACAAAAATGTATCCCAAAAATGTAAAGCATTTGCCCACCCCACCCATTGGAGTCTAGGATCGAATTTAAGTCATTCAGTATTACCCATAAGGTGAAGAGCAAAGTCCGTTCATATATTTGAAGCTAACAACATTACATTCAGATGGAACCCTATATGCAAACTCTTTACATCAGAATCTACAGCTCCACTTTGAATGACAAAGTCCACTACTTTACATAGGTAGCAGGAATATAACCACACTTCCCCACCCAATCCTTTAGTGTTCACACAATTAGTCAAAATGTAAAGTATTTATACCGTATGAATGCTAGCACAACAAAGTCACCCTGCTACCAATAGGTGACACTTATTTAGACCTTAAAACATAAGGTCACAAATATAACTATAACAATACATTTGCCAGAGCACGCAAAAACATGAGTCATGGATGGTTGACCCTTAGTACGTTTTTCTGGTGTGGGTTAGTCCTTTATCGTGGCTCAAATGGACACCAACAAGTCTTTGCAGATGCCAAGTCCAGTTAAACGTAGTTCATGTCCAGTTCTGTTATTATAAGGAAGATGATACACTCTTGTGTACATAGATATTCAATCAGGCAAGCAAGCCAACACGTGTTTCATACTTCAGAGGACTTCCTCAAGACTGCAACAAGACACAGTATAACAACAAACTGTCATCAATGACTGTCTCTAATAAACCAATAACAGAGATAGAAATCTCTTCATTTGTTTCAGAGTGATCTAAGAAGAAGTTAAAATGTGTCCAGAAGAATTCAGTGAGTAGAAGAAAAACCTACTGGTGTATACCAGCTAAGATGAAAAATATCCAGATGGTGTGGAGACAAGAGGATGTTCAAGGTCCAAATGGCAAGTTCGTTCAACACAAGATCTGCTACCAAACCCCATGATTCATCATGTCAAAGAGTTTATGAGAGGTGAATAGGAAGAGGAAATCTATCAATGAAGGGCACCACAGTTTGCCCCCAATACCATATGGTATAAAACACGAAGATGGTGAAAAAATGACCACTATAGTAAAAACACTGATACCTTCATATGGTAAATCACAAAGATAAGTGCTAGCACAAAAAAAGTCTGTAGTGTAGCAGGAATTCCAAAACTACTTAGTTGAACCTAATATAGTTGCCCCCACTATAAGGTCAGTTAGATCCCATAGTATCATAGTACATTCAGATTGCTAGTACCTGGTATGGAGCAATCTAGCTCTAGCATTTCTGTGGATAGTGTTTACAATGTAGACTAACATGATGTACGCAATCCCCTCGTTCTTTTCCTTTTACTAGGTTCAACTAAGTCCTTTTCGAACTCCTGCTACACTACAGACTTTTTCACGTTCAAGCACTTATTTTTGTGATTTACGATACACAGGTGTTAGAAATAGGGTCTCTAGTTGGCAAGGGTTTGCACATTTGTCCAAGTAGGGACCCTTTCTTCCAGTCAGGATAAGGGAGTTAAACTCCTACAATAACCCCTGCTCACCTCCTTGGTAGCTTGGCATGAGCGGTCAGGCTTATCTTAGAGGCAGTGTGTAAAGTAATTGCACATATCCAACAGTATTACAGTAAAAACACTACAAAAGGACACCACACCAGCTTTAAAAAATATCCAATAGTTTATATACTTAAAACAAGATAAAAAATGATAAAAATCCACAGTACATTGCTTAAAAAGGTATACTTTGCAAGAATACTTGAAAAATACAGTTCATACGAGTCAGTAGCTCTGTCCGGGGCTACTGCGATGCTGAAAACAACAGAGTCTAACAGTTCCAGCCGACCGCGTTGGAACGGGCCAGCAAAAGCGTGAACAGACTCTGTAACAGTAACTTTCTCATTTCGGCCGACACGTTGGTGCGAGCCGATCGTGACAACGGTCATGGTTGCATTGCTAAAATGGAAGCTGTGCAGAATGCGGTGTCTTCTCGATGCGGTGCAGGCAGCGGCTCGGTGACAATCGTCCAGATGGCATTGGTGAGACCAATGCTTACGGTGCAGGGGGAGATGGTGCTCAATGTGGTGCTGGCAGGTTGCGGTGCAGGGGACAGAGCCGGTTAGCGGGAGCTGGCGTAGGTCGGCCAAGATGGCTGTGAGAGATGAGGCGCTGCGTCATTAAACTTAAGAGCATGCCACCAGCTACAATGCGGTTACGGGTGTCGAAGTCAGTAGCAGCGATGGCGCTTCATTGAGACGAGGATGGCGAAGTGGAGCAAGCAGTGCAGAGTGCAGTGCCCACAGGTCATGGTGCAAGCAGCAGCTTGGTGGCGTCGGTCATCGTCGTAGGGGAGACCAGGGTTGCGGTGTGAGATACGGACGGTGCGGTCTGCGGTGCCATCAGGACACAGAGCCAGCGACGGAGTCAGTGACAGAGTCAATTGCGTTTCCCTTCTCTGTGGCAGTTGAAACAGTGGTTCCAGAAGTGGTACCCAAAGGTTGGTGAAGTCTTTGCAGTCCCTGGGATTTCAGCGCAGGAGACATGCTCTATTTCAGGCCCTTGGAGATACTCAATGAAGATGTTGCAGAAAGTCCAGTCCTTTCACTGCTCAAGATAGAAGCAGCCACTGCAGGCCAACACAGCAAAGCGGTAGTTACTCCTCACAGCTTCTCTCGCTCTTCTTCTTAGCAGTCTTCTTGGTCCAAAAGAATTCCAAAGTTCTGGGGTCTGGGCTCCAAAATTTATACTAAAAAATCATTTGTTCTCTGGAGGCAGAGAGTGTCTTTGCCCAGCCAGAACCAGTTCTGTCCTCCCTGGTGCAGCTTCCTGGAAGGAGGAGGAGACAACATTGTCAGAGGCAGACCAGGCTCATTCGGGTGAAAGGAAATTTCCTCCCCCTACTCTAGCTGCAGCCCAGGTCCATTCAGCCCAGCCCTGACTCATCAGGCTCTCTGGAGCCACTGCTCCTCCCCAGCCCCTGTCATCCAAAATCCAGACATGCAATACACAACCCTAGCAGAGGCACACTGGATGGCTAAGCAAGAAAATACCTACTTTCTAAAAGTGGTATTTCCAAACACAGAATGTAAAAATCACCCTCACTAAAAGATGCATTTTAATATGCTGAGTTCGGGCATACTAAACTTTATTTTCATACCTTGTCCTCAGGGGTAGTTATGTTTATAAAATGTTATAAGCAAATTCCCCATTCTGTCCTATAGGAACTGGTAGCCTTGCTATAGTGAAAAACAAAATTGGCAGTAGTTCACTATCAGGACATGCCACACACACCAGGGCATGTCCTACCTTTAACATACACTACACCCTGCCCACAGGGGTACCTTGGGCCTACCGTAGGGGTGACTAATATGTAAGATAAGGGAAGGGTAGGGCGTGGCAAGTGGGTGCACTTGCCATTTCGACAAGGCAGTACTAAACTGCACACAGATACAGTGGCAGATATGAGTTACCTTTTCCGGGCTCCTCATGTAGGTAACACAATGAGTGCTGTAGGCCCACTAGTAGCATTTGATTTACAGGCCCTGGCACACTCAGTGCACTTTATTAGGGACTGACTAGTAAATCAAATATGCTAATCATGGAAACACCAATCCATAATAACAATTTACAACAGGAGCGCTTGCACTTTAACATTGACCAGCAGTAAGAAAGTGCACAGAGACACTAAACCAGCAAAAACAAAGTCAAAACCAGGACGTCAGAAAGCAAAAAGACAGGGGAAACACACCAAAAGATGCCAAGTCTAACAAAAGGTCTCAGTGTTTTTACTATGGTAATTTTTTCACTATCATCGTGTTTCATACCGTATGATGGTGAGGGCAAAGAGTGGTGCCCATCATTGATATATTTCCTCTTCCTCTTCACTTTTTATGTACTCTTTCAGACAATGATTCGTGGTGTTTGGTAGCACATCATGTGCTGAACAAACTTGGCATTAGGACCGTGAACATCCTCTTGTCTCAACACCATCTGGATATTTTTCTTCTTAGTTGGTATATGCCAAATGGTTTTTCTACTACTCACTGGATTCTTCTGGACACATCTTAAGTTTTTCTTAGTTCACTCTGGAACAAATAGATTTCTATCTCTGGCTTTGGTTCAATGAAAAAAGTCATTGATGACCGTTTGTTGTTTCTACTGTGTCTTGTTGCAGCCTTGAGAAAGTCTTCTAAGGTATGAAACAGATGTCTATCTACCTTATAATAAAAAGAACCAGACATGAACTACATTTGACTGGACTTGACTTCTGTAAGGACTTGTTGGTGTTCATTTGAGTCACTATTAAGAACTAACCCACAGCAGTAAAAGGTTTTACTGGTTAACTATCCAGGACTCGTTTTTTGTGAGCTCTGGCAAATGTATTGTTATCGAATTGCAAAGTACACCAACATTTTTTGGGATTCTGGGCACTAAACTAAAGAAAATCTTGCTCCCCAATCTAAGAGCTTGACCAAATTATCTCTGATTCAAGAAACTGCTTAAATGGAATTGTTCTAGAAATCATTTGCCTTATCTGTTATGCTTAGGGCCTGTGATTAAAGAATATGAGATGGTGGTGTTCACCTCATTCACCCCAGATATTTGATGTGGTGCTTAACCTATTCATACTTTTTTGCTCCTTTTTTTCTTTTTTTCTACTGGAGTATTCCAAGGTTATGTCATGGGACAATCGATGTTTGAAAAAAAATTAAATTACATGCATTTTAATCTAGAATGTAAAGTGGAAGAGTTAGCTACTTCATGCTGAGTTCACTTGGACAGGTGGCAAAACCATCTATGCTCTTGAAGAAGAAAATACAGTTCTAATCACCACAGGAAAACCCTTCAGATACACCTGAGTCATGTAGCTTACTCACCTGCACAAAAGTTAATTATTTAGGGTCATGTTTTGAGTTTGATGTTGTGGTTGCACAAAGAGAACTATTCTTTCAAGTATGTGATGCTTTAACTTTTCATTGAACATGATATTTTTTATTGTCACACATGCAGTTAATTGTACCTTGCAGCAATTCGGTTATACATTAATGTATATGTCCTGTTGCTGTTTTGACCTTAACAATGGCAATTTCTATGTTGTCAGCTGTTACTCAATGGCGAAAATCATTTTCTTACTGATTTTATGGCAAATTCTGCTAGTTTTGCTGCAAAGTCTTAGTGCATTGATTGCAGTGCAGAGATTTGCCTAACATTATACTCACAAGGGATTTTCAGGACATCATGCCCAAACACCATTTTTTGGTTCCACCAATTACAGCAGGATGAAAATTACATTCCAGGATGCCTACAAAGAAGACACAATAGCAACCTTCATCGAGCATGTATGAAAAATGGTGTCTTACACAAAATATGGTAGTAAGTGGTGCATGCACAACTCCTGGGCCTACCTCACAGACATTTTCAGCAGGGCTGGGATTGCTGCTCTTGGGCATATCTGTTGAATAATTAAAGCTGAGTTGGGATTCCCACTTCTGGATTTATCCCAAAGTTAATTTATAAAGAGCTGTAAAATTCATCCCTGGCTTATCCCACAGGCACTGTCAGCTGAATTAAAATGGTCAGTTGTGAGTTTACCTCACAGATAACTTAGACTGAGTTGGGATAGCTACTCCTGGATTTATGCTGCAAAAAATGTAAGCTGATTTGGTATTGCTTTTCTTTAAAGTTATCATACATACAATTTAAACTAGGCTAAGACAGTCACTCCTGGGTTTACCCCACAAACAATCTTGTAGGCTCAGGTTAATGCTGCTCTTGGGTTTACCACATAACATTTTAATGATGGGCTATGATAGTTGCTCCTGGGTTTTACCCCCTCAAACAAGGTTATGTTATGTTATGTTAAAGTATTTATAGAGCGCATGGCTGCCCCAGCATTGGTGCATCCCAGCGCTAGAGATGAACACAGAGTGAGGTGACAGAACAGAAAGGAGGTTAACATTGGGTGAAAAGACAGGTCTTCACCAGCTTTCTGAAGGTTAGATGATCAGGTTTGCTGTGGATGTGGGTAGAGAGGGAGTTCCAGAGGGCAGGAGCCAACAATTCAAAAGATCGACCATCCGCTCTGGCCCTCCGTATCTGAGGAACTCTGGCCAGGAGTAGATCTGCCAAACGCCGCGACTGCGGGAGCATAGTAGGAACATAGACCACTCAAAATTCTGGGACCAGTGCCCAGAAGCATTTTGTGGGGATACACAGCGTTTTGAAGCGCACTCTCTGTTCTAGAGGGAGCCAGTGTAGGTGGATGAGGAGTCAGGAGATATGACAATGTTTACAAGGGCCAAGATTACACGGGCAGCAACATTCTGAATGCGCTGCAGCCTTTTAGTTGTGGATTTGTTGGCTCCCAGAAGAAGCACATTGCAGTAATCAAGTCTGGCAAGGACAGATGATTGGATAATCAGTTGCCGAGTCTTAATGTCAAAGAGATTTTGTATTGGTTTGAGGCCATGCAACAGTCGAAAACATTTCCCTGCCACTGATTTGGCATGGGTCTCAAAATTGAGATCACTGTCCATCATTATGCCTAGGTTCTTCACCACAGGTTTGGTAACAGGGAGTTTTCCAAGAGCAGGAGGCCACCACTCATTGCCCCAGAGATCTAAATCTCTACCTACCAGAAGGATCTCATATTTGTTCAAATTTAGCTGAAAATAATTGGCGACCATTCACTTCGAGATAACTGTCAGATCCTGTCTAAATTTCACCATATCCTGGCTAGGGTTTTTGGAGAAGGCAATCACCAGCTGGGTGTCATCTGCGTACAACACGAGGGAGATGCCCGGAGTTTTGGCCAGCAGAGCCAGTGGTCTCACATACACATTGAATAAGGTAGGGCTTAATGCTGACCCCTGGAGCACCCCGCAGCGCAGTGGGTGTGTGCAAGAGTGATAGAGGAGGGTGTGACTTGGTAGGATCGACCATCTAGGAAGGATGAGAACCACGAGAGGTCTTTGCCCTTGACACCGATCTCCTCCAGACGTAGGAGCAGGATCTCCTGGGAGACCGTGTCAAAGGCCGCACTCAAATCCAGCAGAATTAATGCTGTGGTTCTGCCAGCATCCAAGGAGGTCCGTAGCTGTTCTATTACCGCCAATAAAGTGGACTCAGTGCTATGCTATCCAAGATGGGTTACTGATAGGCCAGTCTGAGGTTTGTAATAACCTGGTCACTGTGCTTGTGCAGCTCCAGTGTAGGGAGAAAAACTTAAGTTCAACAAAATAAAAAAGAAAACTTGAAACCAAAATGGCAGGTCTTCATTTATAGGATCTTAACATTTAATTAAATACCAATGCACCAAAGTCACAAGTCAAAAAGTATGTATGGGTCATGCCATAGCTGGTGAGCATGATGGCTCAATTCCCAGGTCAGTTCTCCACCCTAAACCCCCTACTACATAAACAAATAAATTGCTGCTCCTACCTATTCTGCTCCCTCTCCTGAGCACCCCCTCAACTCCCATCACCCACTAATCTCTATCCTCCTTTAAATACATACCTCCATGCACTCAAATTCACCACTCACTTCTTCCTCACCATTGTGCATCATATCCTTCCTCAAATCAAACTTCTCTCTGCCATCCCAGCTACTTTGCTGTATACTTCATATTGGACCTAATGGTTACCTCTCTAGGACATATCTCTGTTACAGGAATCTCCCTATAAGTGTTGAGTGATCACTTCATTAACTCACAAAAAACGTTCTAACTACAAAAAATCAACATAGGTGACATAAAACATTAATATATACAGAAAATGGAAGAAACAAAACCTTGCACCACTAGATTCATACCTCATCAAGACCTCATCCAACAAATAATTAACTGAATCAGAAAAGTTCTCCAATTGGCAAGGTGAAGGCCTGGTCAAACAGATACCATTAAAGACATTCATTCCAAGCACTGGAATCCCCAAGATCATTAAAAAAAACAGAACCAAACAGAAAACAGGGCTTAGTGTACACAACACAAACAGAGAAGGTCAAGCAACAAAAAACGCTAAAATCCCTTTGCTGCACCACAATAGGTCAGACTAATCATCAATGATGAGAAAAAAATTCAAAGAGCACTCCTCTCTCACACTATATGTGATTTTAAAAATGGTGTTTAATTTATTACCAGCCATGGCATTCAGGTTTAAAAAAAGAGCTATTGTATGTTCACCATCTCTTTTACAGCTACAATGTTTCAAAATTCATAATTACAACAATACACAGTAAATTAAAATAAAGATTTTTTTTAAAATCTGTTGACGCAGCGTTTAAATGGAAATTGAAATGGTTCACACCACCTTCTTCAGGACGCACTTTATATATAACACGAAATGATAAAAGATAGAGAAATGCACGTCACTATACATCTTTGGTACAATAACATTTTTTTTTTACAAATTCCTTCTAACCCAAACCTCAGTACGATTCATTTCACCCCAAAGTCGCATTCCAACAATACATATGAGGAAACCTCCCAACTTAATATTAGTAAATGTGTTTTGGGGCATTCATGGTGGTGCTATATTGCAACCAGGTACTCCTTACAAATGAGCATGTCATTTTTGCTGTTTGGGCATACATCATTATGTACCTTTTTTGGCCTTCAGCACCTTCCTTTAGTGCTCTATAGGGGCAGGGCTTGTCAATTCCTAAAGATTATTTATTCATACACACTTATCTAATATTGAGGAAACAAAACACTTTACTATACATAGATCTCAATGTTCCTTCTTAGCCCTTACAAAAGCCCCTCGGTCGCCAAGACTTACATCTTACAGAATGATATGACTTCACTCCGGAGGTCCACATTTAATCACTCATGGAGAGTACTCTAGAACCATAAAGAGATTTAAACATTTGTCTCACTGTTGGATGGGGGTACCACAGATTCATTATTTAGTGCTGCCCCACTTACCTTTCTGTCCCTAGTATTAGCAGGGCCTCCTGCGTAACTGTTGTTTAATAAAAAATGTGTCACCCTTCTTATCCAAGTTGCACAAGGCAGGTCATTAGCTCCAAAGTGTATATGAGCACTCCCCACTTAATGGTGGTCGGACCTTGAGTGACCTCTGCTTTCCTGCTTTTACATGCCTGCATGTCCATGCATTCTGTAGGTGGAGGCCAGCAATTGGGCTGCATACACAAGTGCATATGACACAGTGCCTTAAATGGATAGCGCAACAGCAAAGATGTATGTTAAACTTCCCCATAAAGTGAATGAAAGATGAGGCTAATGTGCATGAACATATACCTGTTTATTGTATTTTTCAGTACATGTGCCAGTGAATTATAAATCCAGTTGCATTCATTCTATCACTATATGCACAGATCTCTGAAAGACCATGGCCATTGCTGCATAAAACAATTATTCTAGAAAATTTGCACAGCACCCCTCTCTTTATAACAATGATAGAACCCTTAAACAATTGCCACAAAACAGCAAGTTCCAGTCCCACACTGAATACCACAAATATTGTTTTAATTATATTCTTTGCTTAAAGACCAGTACAATAAGAATAGTGCAAAATAATGAATTCACTCAAATATTTGGGTTGCTCCTATAGATATGTACATATATTGGTGATCACCATTCTGTAGTTATATTGAGGTCAGAGATTCCACAGGAAGAGCATTTGTTTTGTTTTGATAATAACCTTGATGCCATTTGACGAGTCTGCACAAAATTTCCCAAAAACGTTCATCCACCTTGGCTCCGCCATGGAAGGTTTCCCACTAATCCGTCAAGCGAGTGTGAAGTAAAAGGTTGGTGTCCCAACATATTGATTCCCATGTTAATTACATTAGAAAAGTGTCTCTCAGATACAGAAGAAATGGCTGAACGGAATTACACCATATTTGGTAGAAAGTGAGGACTTTACTCAGAAAGTGTGTTTTGTGATTGTGGTGTAAATCTGTTCAGCTATTTTCAAGAAATCTGTGTTTAAAGAGTGTCTTTGGTTCAGCATGAAAAGGTTAAAGGGTTAGATATAGCTGTACAGTTGGTCCTGAGGGAGTCCCGCTGTACTGCATATTAAAACAAAAATAGGGGTTTCTGATTGGCTAAAGGAGCTTTTTCTCCTATCAACTATTTTAGTACTGATGTACCAGTGTTGATACCTCAGTACAGAGTGATCGGAATGGCTGGCTAAAACTCTAAAATGTTGCGGCTGCCATTACAGGGCTCAAGGACTTGGTCCTGTGTCCTGAAAGCTGGATACCAGGCCCGGTGGCCAATCACCTGTTCCGCATGCCCAACTGAATAAAAACAAAGAGTAAAGTACGCTATAGGCATATGTTGGAATAAGATAAAAACGAAACAAAAGCTAAATTCATTTGCTATAGTTTACTGAGCTAACTATAACTATCGCCCCGTCATGTACTGCTTGTGACCTCACCTATAACATCACACATGATAATAAATGACATAATTTATGACATCACTGATGACATTTCAACTTGCATCTTTGATTCTTTGATTACATCACCGATATCTCTAATTACAACATCCTTGAAATTGTTATTCACATTAATCTATAAGCCCTTACATCATTTAAAAAAAAGATGTCATATACAACTTAGAATTATCGTGTGTGCATGTCTGGGTGCAAAAAATGGAAATAGTGTATCCCCAGAAGGCGAGTGTGGTTGTCCATGTTGGAAATTATATAGTGCAACATTTACACACCAGTAAAGTTTCGAGTGCAAGTAGAACTCTATGTTAAATAAGGTAAAGGCTGAGTATACCTGATGTGGGTTACAGAGTCATGTTTCAAGATAGATTGCGTCTTAAGTCCAAAGCCTTTTGCAAAGAATCTGTGAGAAAAGCTAAAGCTTCTGTTAACAAGAAATTATTCACCAGAAGGTGTCTGGGCATGTGCCCTTGTTGAAAAGTTGTAACACAGTGATAAAGACAAATTTTATGAAACAAGGACGTTTGTAAGGTGTGGATGTGTATTTCTAGAACTTCACTGAGGATTTTGACACATAGCAGATTGTTGAATAATGCAGAAGGCAAGGGAGACTCAATCAGAGGCGGTTTAACTTACAATGGGGTTCTAATGTTGTATGCCAATATGCTCATCTCAGGAATGTGTGTAATGTATTTTACCAAAGTACAGAGGTGTGTCCATATGGCTTGGCAGAAGTCTTATCAGTGGCAAATGCATACCTCACAAACCTTTGACCTAAAATTGAAGGCCATGTGAAGTCTTTAAGATGGAAATCAAGGTTTAAAAAGGGAGTGGATCCATTATAGAGGCATTTTGTTTGTGAGGTCAGTGAATACCAGTAAAAAGGGGGTAAAACACCAAATGTGTGTGACTTGACAGAAGCCCAGCATGTGGTCAAACAAGGTTTTACTATTATCAATTGACTGGTCATTTAACATGTCATGAATGATGTAAAGTGAATTTTAAGCAGTGCATAGTGAGGGCACACATTATGGTTAGTGCAGCAAACTATGGCTGGTGAATTTCAGTTTTAAATGTTGGTTTATGTGTTATTTCGCTACCTAATTGCAATGTCAATTTAAACTTTGTTTTTTCCATTACCTATACATAGGTACAATATGTATCTGAAATTATACGCCTTAACTTTGGTTCTCAGGGCTCACAATTTTTCTTAGGAGCTTTCAGTTGTATTGCAAAATGACTGGGAGTGGCATACTAATTACTAAATATGCATGGTCTTGATTTCACCCATACCCCTTCTTCCACCTTCCTACCCTTTCTGTTTTATTATCTAACTCTTGTATGTTCTCTTCATGAACCACCATGAATAATCACCAAGAGTTGAAGTGCCACTATCACCCCAGATTTCATACGAGTTATGATGTGTATTAACTAGCACTCCAGTAAAGAAATTGTGTTTTAAGGCACATCCTGAAAAAAGAACTGCCGAAGTTTGCCTAAAAAAGAACTGCCCAAGGTTGCCTGTGCTATATAATTAATAATGTACATTCATTGTTCATAATAAAGATGACATATCAATGTCTATTTCCAGCCCGATTTCATCCTGTAGGTTAGATTTTCCATCAGAAATTCAAGAATCGTAGAAGCCTCATAAAAGAGGCTTTGATGTAATTTATCTAGCATAATACACCTTTTTCCTAATGTGTTTAGTAATTGTTTCTTTAAGTGCCCATCACTTGATCATTAGTTGCCCATTATCACCTCAGCATTTGCTGCCCCATCAGCTCATTAATCAATCAATCATTTGATAAATTGGCCACGTGTTTAGCCCATTAGTTGCCCTTGTCGTCAGCCCATGAATGTCGCATCATCATCTCATTGATTTCCCCATCATTAGGCAGTTCATTGCAGTTGTCAGTCACTGCTTGCCACATTTCAGCTCTCTTACAGGCGTTGTCACTGTAGTATTTTCAGAACAATTTCAGGATTAAGCCTGATCCTTCACTAGTCTCTATGAGGACTATGAAGCAATAGCTACTTCTTGTTGCCTGCGCAGTACAGTACGGATGTATGATAGAACAACCACGCATGCTTTACAACACAGCCATTACCACGCAGGTACAGTTACCACGCAGAATTTTACCACACATATGCATTTACCACGCAGCCTTTACAACAAATTTCATTGTAAAAGCATGATTGGTAAATACATAAGCATGGTAAAGGTTTTACAAGTAAATGTAAGTAATATACACGTTTGTCAGTTGTATTTTGGTTGCAAGATATGAAATATATTATCATTGAATTGGATAAGCCCAGGAGTGCCCAGTACTGTCTGTTGACTGTATCCGATAATAATATATATATATATATATTCACTGAAAAAACCATAGGTTTCACACATGTTATAGTTAGCTGGACATTTTACTGATAAAAAACCAATGAAATTCCCCCGTTATAGTTACTGTAGGCAACTATAACTCACGCGACCGCAATCCTCTGCTGATGCTAATACTGTATTTAGACACTTATTTGCCCATGTCTTCTTCCATTAAATTTTAGCTATACATATATTACAAATATTTTTTTTTCATAAAGACACATATGTCATCAGCAGAGGATTACGGTCGCGTGAGTTATAGTTGCCTACAGTAACTATAACGGGGGAATTTCATTGGTTTTTTATCAGTAAAATGTCCAGCTAACTATAACATGTGTGAAACCTATGGTTTTTTCAGTGAATTTGCAAGGTTTTTTAAATGCTAATTCCTAACTATAACGTGTGTGAAACCTATGGTTTTTTCAGTGAATTTGTACGTTTTTTTAAATGCTAAGTTACTTTACGCCATTTGTGGCGTGCGCGCCCACTTAACGCAGTTCGTTCCGTGTGTGCGCGGTGCGCTTCGCGCACCGTGCGCGCACAGTGAGCACGCGGTGCGCTTCGCGCAGCGCGTGCCCACGTTACGCTAGATGGGCCATGAACGCAAGATGCGCTTCGCGCACCGTGCGCACATGGAGGACATATGATGAGCATCGTTGTGACAGGTAAAATATATGTTTTGTTTTGCATGGAAAAAGCCATGCACAAATGGTGCCCTTCGGGCACCATTTGCACATGATGTGGGGAGAATGTGGATATTTTTATTATTATTATTATTTATTACCGTACGCGTACGGTAAGCATAATCGGTGAAATTTTCGAAAAAATTAAAATTGCCTTTTTTCACTTGGGGGATCGTTGGGGACTCCCTCGACATGGCTAGGTGCTTGGGAGCTGTCTAAACAGCCCCTTTACATGTTTTTGCACTTTGTTTTTCAACCCCCTGTCAGAGTGCGAGAGAGAAAATGGCGGCCGCCGCTTCCTGGTTTCGACCGATTCGAATGTTTACTAAGATCTAACGGCCAATCAGAATCGCGCTCGCGCACGTCACCGTACGCGTACGGTAAGCGCACCGTAAGCTGGCTCAGATATATATATTGATTTAAAGGCTATTTTCTCAGAATCTACTGAACAGATTTACACCAAACCTACAAAAGGCACTTCCTTGACCTGAGGACTACCTCTCTGCCAAATTTCATTAAATTCTGTTCAGCCGTTCGGGCTGTAGCTCTGTCTAAAGGTCCTATGGAAAAATGCATGGGAAAAACGCGTTTTGGGACCCCCCTTTTATCTCAGCCCCCGCTTGACGAATCCCCCCGAGACTTTCAGGGTAGGAGCGGAGCTCAACGCCCCACCTATTTTGAAAATTTTGCGAGGATTCGTCGACTTGCGCCAAAGTTATTCAAAATAGAATGTTGCGGATTTCCTATGGTAAGAGGGTCCTAACTATAACTATTTACTGGCGACCGCCAGTAGATAATTCACTGAAAAAAACATAGGTTTCAGGGGCGTTATAGTTAGCTGGACTTTTCACTCGTACAAAACCATTTAAATTCCCCCGTTATAGTTAGTTCAGCTAACTATAACCCGCGCGCCCGCAATGCACTGCTGATGACGTCACATATTACATCACTCATGACATGGTCAGTGACATCACTCATGACTTCACTGATGACATCTCAAATGACATCACTGATGACATCACTGATGGCATCAATCATTGGCATTTGTAAAGCGCGCTACTCACCCGGAAGGGTCTCAAGGCTCTAGGGGCGGGGGGGGCTAATGCTCGAACAGCCAGGTCTTGAGCTGCCTTCTGAAGGAAAGGTGGTCCTGTGTAGAGCGAAGATGGCTGGGAAGAGAGTTCCAGGTCTTTGCTGCAAGGTAGGGGAATGACTTGCCTCCGGCGGTGGCTCTGCGGATGCGGGGGACTGCTGCCAGGGCTTGTCCGGTCGATCGTAGGTTGCGAGTGGGTACGTAGAAGGAGACGCGGTGGTTGATGAGCTTGGGGCCTTGGTTGTGAAGGGCTTTGTGTGCGTGGGTGAGGAGTCTGAATGTGATTCTTTTGCTTACTGCGAGCCAGTGAAGCTTTTTCAGATGGCTGGAGATGTGGTGGTGGCGCGGGACGTCCAGGATGAGGCGTGCGGCTGTGTTCTGGATACGTTGGAGTTTCTTCTGTATTTTGATCGTGGTGCCTGCGTAGAGGGTGTTGCCGTAGTCCAGGCGGCTGGTGACGAGGGCGTGGGTGACGGTTTTCCTGGTGTCGGTGGGGATCCAGCAGAAGATCTTGCGGAGCATGCGTAGGGTGTTGAAGCATGACAAGGTGACTGCATTGACTTGTCTGGTCATGGAGAGGGAGGAGTCCAGGATGAAGCCGAGGTTGCGGGCGTGGTCGGTGGGTTGGGGCGTGCTGCCTAGGGCGGGGGGCCACCAGGAGTCGTCCCATGAGGTTGGAGTCGGGCCTAGGATGAGGACCTCCGTCTTGTCGGTGTTGAGTTTAAGCCGGCTGTCCGTCATCCAGTCAGCGGCTTCCTTCATTCCTTCGTGCAGACTGGTTCTGGCGGAGGATGGGTTATTGGTGAGAGAGAGGATGAGTTGTGTGTCGTCTGCGTAGGAGATAAGGCTGAGTCCGTGTTTGCGTGCGATGTTTGCCAGGGGGGTCATGTAGATATTGAAGAGGGTGGGGCTGAGGGAGGATCCTTGTGGGACGCCGCAGATGACCTCGGTAGCCGCTGATCTGAAGGGGGAGGCGGACTCTCTGAGTTGTTCCGGAGAGGAACGAGATGATCCAGTCCAAGGCCTTGCCCTGGATGCCGGCGTTGCTGAGGCGCTGTATCAGAGTGCGGTGGCATACCGTGTCAAAGGCTGTGGAGAGGGCTAGGAGTATGAGGGCCGCGGTCTCTCCCTTGTCGGTCAGGGATCTGATGTCGTCCGTGGCTGCGATGAGGGCGGTCTCGGTGCTGTGGTTGGCCCTGAAGCCAAACTGCGAGGGGTCGAGTGAATCGTTGGCTTCGAGGAAGGTGGTGAGTTGTGTGTTGACGGGTTTCTCAATTACCTTTGCTGGGAACGGGAGGAGAGAGATGGGTCAGAAGTTCGTGAGGTCTGTGGGGTCTGCTGTCGGCTTCTTGAGGAGGGCGTTGAGTTCGGCATGTTTCCAGCTCTCGGGGAAGGTGGCGGTGGTGAAGGAGGTGTTGATGATGTCTCGGAGTTGGGGTGCGATGATGTTGTCAGCTTTGTTGAAGATGTAGTGGGGGCATGGGTCGGTGGGGGATCCTGAGTGGATGGAGTTCATTGTGCGGGTGGTTTCCTCGGTGGTGACCGGGGTCCAGGCGTGGAGGGTGATGCTGTGGGGGTGTGGGTTCCAGAGGGTGGTACTTGGTTGTTGTGGTGAAGCTGTTGTAGATGTCGGTGATTTTGTGGTGGAAGAAGGTTGTGAGGGAGTTGCAGAGGTCTTGTGAGGGGGTGATGGTGTTGTTTTCGGCGTCGGGGTTGGAGAGTTCTCTGATGATACCGAATAGTTCTTTGCTGTTGTGAGAGTTGTTGTCACGTCTTTCTTTGAAGGAGGATTTTCTTGTTGCACGGAGGAGTTGGTGGTGCTTTCTGGTGGCGTTTTTGAGGGCTGACATGTTCTCGTCAGTCTGGTTGAGACGCCAGGTTTTCTCGAGGGTGCGGCATTGCTTTTTGGAGTCCTTGAGGGTGGAGTTGAACCAGGTGCTTCTCTTGTGGTTGGCTCCGTTCGGGCGGGACTTCAGGGGAGCCAGGAGGTTAGCGCAGTCGGAGATCCAGTTTGTGAGGTTGTTGGCTGCCTCGTTGGGATCTGAGGTGCTGGTGGGGGGGTTCTGGGAGAGAGATGATGTGAGTTGGTCGGCGGTGATTCGGTTCCATTGTCTTCTTGGTGGTTGTCGGGCGTGGTGGTGGGTTGTGGTTTTCTTGTAGCTGAAGTTGACGCAGCTGTGGTCCGTCCAGGAGAGTTTGGTGGTGTGGTTGATGGAGATGTGTTTGCTGAAGGAGAAGATGGGGTCGAGCGTGTGTCCGGCGTAGTGGGTGGGGGTGTTGACCATTTGCTTGAGTCCGAGGTTGGAGAGGTTGTCCAGTAGGGTGGTGGTGTTGGTGTCGTTGTTCTTCTCTAGGTGGAAGTTGAGGTCCCCTAGGAGGATGTAGAAGGCGGAGGGGAGGGCTTGTGGGCTGACGAAGTCAGCGATGTCTTCGCTGAATTTGGTGCGTGGTCCAGGGGGCCTGTAGATGAGGGTTCCTCTGAGGGTGGTCTTGGGGTCGCTGTGGATTTGGAAGTGGAGGTGTTCGGCCTCAGGGAGTGTGTTGTCGGTGTTGGTCGTGATGCGGATGGAGCTCTTGTGGACAATGGCGATGCCGCCTCCGGTGCGGTTGGTGCGGTCTTTCCTGATGATTTTGTATCCGTCAGGGATGGCTATGGCGATATCGGGTGCCTAGGAGGGGTTCATCCAGGTCTCCGTGAGGAAGGCGATGTCCGGGGATGTTGAGTCGATGGCGTGTCTGTGGACGGAGTGCGTGTTGATCAGGATGCATTCGAGTTTGTGTTCGGGGGTGCTGTTCTTGTGGGGTGCGTTGGGGGTGCGTGGGCAGGTGAATCTGCTGTTGCGGCAGGTAAAAGGTCCGTGGGTGCGTCTCGGGGTGGTGCAGCAGCAGCCCGGCTTACTGCCGGGGTTGAGTTCGACGAGGGCGGCGGTGTCGTAGGTCAGGCGTGGGAGGTGGGGGTTGTGGGGGCCAGGGGTCGTGGCACTGGGCACGGTGCAGGCGCGGACGGGCGCAGACGGGCTTGCCTTTGGCGCGCCAGCGGCGTGCCCGCTGCGCGTGTCCGTTGCGCGCGTCTTCTGCGCGGTTGCACGCGTCCGTTGCGCCATTTAAGGGATAGCTGGGAGGAGGGGTCAGCTGGAAGGCGGGTGGCGGGGGGGGTAGGGGGCCAATGGGAGCTTCAAACAAACGGCGGGAAAAAGCAGAAAAAAGCGGGGGAGAAAAAATACGGCGAAGACCGAGAAACGGGAAAGAAGCGGAAAAAAGCGACGAAAAAGCGGGCAAACGGCGAGGGGGCACGCACAGTCAATCTGGGTCACGCACTCGGGGTACAAAAGGAAGAGGGGATGGCAATCGCTCAGCAATCGGGGGGCACGCACTCGGGGTACAAGGAAGCAAAAAGGAGGCGGACACTCGGGAAACAGGAATCAAGGGGGACACTTACTCACTTTCAGAGGGCAGCAAGGCAATAAGCAGTAACAGACACAGGCACAGGTGGCGCTGTTGCGGCTCGGGGAGCGACCTACCCTGGGGTCAAGGGTCGCTACCTGAGTCGCGCAGCGGCTGCCATTTAAGGGATAGCTGGGAGGAGGGGTCAGCTGGAAGGCGGGTGGCGGGGGAGTACATGGCCAATGGGAGCTTCAAACAAACGGCGGTAAAAAGCGGAAAAAAGCGGGGGAGAAAAAATACGGCGAAGACCGAGAAACGGGAAAGAAGCGGAAAAAAGCGACGAAAAAAGCGGGCAAACGGCGAGGGGGCACGCACAGTCAATCTGGGTCACGCACTCGGGGTACAAAAGGAAGAGGGGATGGGAATCGCTCAGCACTCGGGGGGCACGCACTCGGGGTACAAGGAAGCAAAAAGGAGGCGGACACTCGGGAAACAGGAATCAAGGGGGACACTTACTCACTTTCAGAGGGCAGCAAGGCAATAAGCAGTAACAGACACAGGCACAGGTGGCACAGGTGGCGCTGTCGCGGCTCGGGTAGGGACCTACCCTGGGGTCAAGGGTCGCTCCCTCATCCATATGAGTGTCTGAGTGTCTGTATGGTTCGGTGGGGGTTATTACGTAGTGCATAGGTGCATGAATGAGTGACTCACTGTTTGTATGTGTTGAAGACAGCATGTGTGCAGGACTGTATGGGTGGATGAGTGTGTGCATGGGTGTGTTAGTGAGTGAATGACTGTCTCAATAGTGTCTTTATGAGTAACTACATATGTTTTAAACTAGTATATGTGACTATTGGTGTATATAAGTGAGTATATGTGAGAGTGAGAGATTGAAAGAGTTCCTGTATGAATAAGTATGTGTTTCTATAAGTGTTTGTTTAAAAGACTAACTATGTGTAAGTTTCTGTAGAAGTAAGTGTGGTGGTGTGTGTATAACTGTATATGCAAGTAAATGGATGTTTGATTCTTTATTAGCATGAGTGACTATGTGTGTGAGTAACTCTAAGGATGAGTGGCATTGTGTAACAGGATGTATAGGTGTATGAGTACATATGATGAGTGAGTACACAGTGAATGTGTGTTTGTCTGAAAATTACATATGTTTTATATATGTATATCTCAAGGTCGATGGAAGAATAAATGGGTATATAAGTGTCTAAATGGATGATTTGTTTTTGAAAAATTGATTGTATAACTGACTGATTAAGTGTATCTTAGTGAATACATGGCTTAGTGAGTAATGTTTAAATATGTAAATATCTGTATCAGTCTCTCACTTTGTCTATAAGTGGCTGCATGGATTGGTGAGTAGCTACATGAGTGTCTATATAGGTTATTAGTTGGTTTTTCTAGTATCAGTATGAGTGTCTGAGTGTCTGTATGGTTCGGTGGGGGTTATTACGTAGTGCATAGGTGCATGAATGAGTGACTCACTCTTTGTATGTGTTGAAGACAGCATGTGTGCAGGACTGTATAGGTGGATGAGTGTGTGCATGGGTGTGTTAGTGAGTGAATGACTGTCTCAATAGTGTCTTTATGAGTAACTACATATGTTTTAAACTAGAATATGTGACTATTGGTGTATATAAGTGAGCATATGTGAGAATGAGAGATTGAAAGAGTTCCTGTATGAATAAGTATGTGTTTCTATAAGTGATTGTTTAAAAGACTAACTATGTGTAAGTTTCTGTAGAAGTAAGTGTGGTGGTGTGTGTATAACTGTATATGCAAGTAAATGGATGTTTGATTCTTTATTCGCATGAGTTGCTATGTGTGTGAGTAACTCTATGGATGAGTGGCATTGTGTAACAGGATGTATAGGTGTATGAGTACAGATGATGAGTGAGTACATGTATGAGTGACTGTATAAGACTGTTGGTGAATGAGTGGATGTGTATGTGGATCTTAGAATTACTGAATAGGTTGTTGTAACTGGTATTGGTATGTGCATTGTTTTGAAAATTTTATTTTTTATTTTTGAATGTGTGTATCAAAGGCTATATTAGAGGGAGAGGAGGTCTGCCACTCTATCACAAGGATGATGTCATCAGTGATGTCATTTGAGATGTCATCAGTGATGTCATGAGTGATGTCACTGACCATGTCATGAGTGATGTAATATGTGACGTCATCAGCAGTGCATTGCAGGCGCACAAGTTACAGTTAGCTGAACTAACTATAACGGGGGAATTTCAATGGTTTTGTACGAGTGAAAAGTCCAGCTAACTATAACGCCCCTGAAACCTATGTTTTTTTCAGTGACTTTCTAAGGTTTTTTAAATGCTAATTCCTAACTATAACATGCCTGAAACCTATGGTTTTTTCAGTGAATTTCAAAGGTTTTTTAAATGCTAATTTCTAACTATGCCTACAGAGATAGGACATGTGAAGAAAGAAGAAAAAACGCACAGAAAGAAAAAAAGAAATGCAGAAAGAAGCAACAGATGTCGTCAAAGATGAAGAAAAGTGCAGGAAGAAGGATAATTTGCAGAAAGAACAAACAGAAGAGCAGAAAGAATGCTTGTTGCAAAACCATCCTGTACCCTCAACTTTGTCAGACGGATACTGGTGGTTACTGAGTCTGACTAACCAGTTCTAGAGCCAGTGCTATGTTAAAAGACACTCAGAATACAGTGAAAACACCTACATACACTAGGGAAAACTATGCGTTGGGGTCCCCCTGTGATTAGCATGACCTCCTTTGTAAGCCCCTAGTATATAATAGGGCAGGGGATTAAAACTACCTCTTAAAACGTGCCACCGGGCGTGTTTGCACAGGTCACCTCAGGCCCGTCCCCTCCCTTCCCAACTGTGTAAACATGTCCTGTGGGCGTTTTAAGTTGGGAGATTAAGTCCCCTTGAATCCTGAGGGTCCCTAGGGTCCAACTAGACCACTAGGTACCTCCAGTAAGCGCCACAGAGCAGAACCCTAATTTTTTTTGTTGGCCTTTTTTTTTTTCATTCTTTAGGAGGGGGGCTGCGCTGCCCCCCTCCTCAAGCCACTTATGGCCCCGGGGACCCCATCCCCCGGGGCCGGTCTTTGTTTTTTAATTTTTTTGTTTTAAATATATTTATAGAAACACCTAGGACATGCTGGACAAACCGTATGTACCTATCACCATTACGATTTGCATGATATTCATTAAAAGGTGACTATGAATACAATGAATCCACGTGGAATGTATTTACACCGCTAGTGAAGCTCTGACGTGTCTGACGCCCTACCGTGCTTAATCCCGGCGCCCCCGCCGGTGTGTACTCTCCAAGTAGACACCCTTGTCGTATATTTATACAAACATGGGTAGCTATTGACGGGCACATTTAATACACACGCACACCAAGCCATTCAAAGGGGATTCGACAAAAATTCGACCAAACTATGCAAGAAGCCCCCCTCACGGTTAATAAAACACACATCCACCGCCGGATGTGTAATACTTTTTATTTTACTCTCTGGAAAGGAGACAAACCTCACTTGAGAGTCACAGTGTGCTCCTGGCTGAGGCCAATGCTGTGTTACACCCACCAGTGCCTGCCGAGTGCCACACACCTCTGTGTTGTATTCCACCAGCTAGTGCGTATGCTATGACACTCTCTAGCCCATGTGCACTGTAACACCACCCCGTGAATATGTCATGCCACACTTGCCTTCGCACAGGTTATATTGCCCCATCTAACGTGCCTTCCTCGATGCCTATGTTATAACGCACAGCGCTATGTCATACATATTACAATCTGGGATCCATATCTTTGTCACAGTGCAAATGCAATGTTACACTCCCCAGCACATATTTTATATTACAACTTTAGAGACTAGTTAGGTTACACAACACTGCCCTGTGCATATTACACTCCAAGGCGCATATCGCATAGCACGCGCTAGTGCATGTGCTATCTCGCGCTCTCCAATGAATCTGTCTTTGCGCACAATGTATTGCATATTATATTTCATGCCCCGGTTCATCTTATATCACACTTTTTGGTGCATAGTTTATACCATATACTATATCTAGTTTTCATTTTCAATCGTGCTCTCAGGACTATGTTCTATATAACACTGAAGACCACCTACCCTTTTCACGGGCATTACATTTTGCGATGGGGGTGGAGGGTCAGGGGGTGTTTCTGCCAAGTGAGCCCGGAGTCACAGTCACAAACGTCCTCTTCTTCCTGAATACAAGTGAGATTATGCTGCCTACTTGTTCATATTGTAAGTAGTTCGCACAGACACACATTTTAAAAACAATAAAGTTCCTAATACCCACCTTCTCTGAGCAGTTAGCTTGCTGCCCCATCCACCTCCTCCCTATCCTCTGTTGTCTGAATCCATGGACTAGCCACCTCCCTCCTGCTATGCATGGTCTGATGTGCTGCCACTGCCCTCCATTTAGCATGATGTACCAGTCCACTCCTCCTGCCCTCCATTGCCCAATTCTATGGCCCATTATTGACCTCCTGCTTAGCCTCTGTGCTTAGCTTGCTGCCCCTATTCTCCTTCCCTCTGCCCTCCGATGTCTTTGTCCATGCCCCTGCTCCATCCTTTTTGCCCACCATGTTCCATGGACCTGCCACTCCTATCTACTCTGAGTGTTCTGTTGAGCTGCCACTCCCCTCCCACCTGCTTAGCATTGTCAGATGACTGTAACCTGTCCCTGCCACCTCCACCCTGCCTGTCCACATGCCATGCCCCTATCCCCTTCCTCCTGTCCTCCATGCTCTATTTTACTGCCACACCCTTATGCCCTCCCTGGTCTGTTGTGCTGCAACTGCTCCTCCTGCCTGCCCCACGCGGTCTGTTGTGAGGCCCCTTCCCCTGAACTCTCTTGTCTGTGCCCAGGTCCTGACCCTCCCTTCTATCCTCCATGGTCCTTTGTGCATGCCCCTGCACCCTCCTTCTTGCCCATCATAGCCATTGTGTTGCCACAAACCCTCCTGCTTGCCATGCATGGTCTTCTGTGCTGATATTGGCCCCTCCCACCTCCCCTGTGTGGTCAGCTAGCTGCCCCTGACCCCCTCCCACCTCCCCTCCATGGTCTGTGTGTATGCTATCATAGTCTCATTGTTGCTCTCCATGGTGTGTCTTGTTTCTAGTGCCCATCCTGCCTGACCTCCATGGTCATCTTGCTGCTCCTGCCCTACCCCCTTGCCCCCAGCGCTCTGTTTCCATGTGTAGACCCCTATTCCCTCCCTCCTGGCTTGTCTGTTCCATTGTTATGTCCCTGATCCGTCCCTCCTGCCCTTTATGGTCTGTTATGCTGCAGCTTTCTCTCCTGTCTGTCCATTATAGTCAGCTAGCTACCATTGCCTCTTTCCCCTCTGTTCTCTGTTGTCCATGTGCATGGTCCTGTCCCTTCCCTATTGCTTTCTATGGATTGTTGTGCTGCACTCCCGTCCCACATGCCCTGTGTGGTGTATTGTGCTGCTGCAAACCCTGATGCCTGCCCTGTAGGGTCAGTTTTGTGCACCTCTCGATGTCCCTCCCGTCCTCTGTTATCCGAGTCCATGTCCTTACCCCAATTCCTCCTGCCTATCATGATCCAATGTACCATACTTGCGAACATTTTGAACTTGGTAAGAGGGAGATTTTGAAAAAAAACTGGGGTATTGTTTTTCCCCTTTGAGTTACATTGAAAAAGAGGAGATTGTAGACAGGAGACAGATCAAATAAAGCCCATTTGAGCTTAAAAATATTGGACGTTTCCTGGCTGAAACGGGTCTGTTGGCATGTATGGTTGTACTACCACTGCCTCTTCCTTCTGCCCACAATGGTCTATTATATTGCCACAGCCTCTCTTGCCAGTCCCGTATTGTTGGTTTGTTGCCCCTGCCCCCCTTTCCACTGCCCTCCATAGTCTGTTGTGCTGCCACTGCCCTTCCTGTCTGCCAAGTGTAGTCAAATTGTTGCCTCTGCACTCTCCTACCTGCCTTCAATTTTCAGAGTCCGTGCCCCTGGCCTCTGCCTCTCTACAGTATCCCAATGAACAACTAGATTGCTAACATTCTATATTTATTACAAAAGTGTGGAACGCCTGACGTCATCTTGATGTAATCAAAACTGTAATACCTAGAGCATTTCCTTTAGAAATTACATATATGAGAGGTTCTTATTTGCATCAAAATTATGGTTAGTGCTCTAAAAAACTAAAATGAGGACATATTTTCTGAGTTTTCAAATAGTGACAAAGAACTTTTAAATTATTTGTAATCTTTATGTTTTTTATCCAGTTGACCACTTGATTAAATGTTGCACCTGGGGGGGAGGGTGTGGTGTTACTTCCAGAGCTGCAGACTTTGCAACTGGGGAACCAGGTTGGAGTTTCTGCTTCAGCTCAACATTCTGTGATTCTGGTCAAATCACTTAATCTACCCATGTCTACAACCAAAATGAATTTGATCTTGTGTGATGTAAGCAATGCTCATGTAAAGCACTCCAAAACCTGACAAGTCTGCACTATATAAAACTGCAAGTACACAAAAAAATAAGTGTTTTGCACACTTCTGTCATTAGGCTACATGTGGGCTACATGTGGGTGATATTTTTGCTGCATTTGGGCTCTTTTGTCTCTGGTGGCTATCTTGGGAGATTTATTTGTTATGAAGTTTCCTAATTTCCTCATTTACTGCAGTCTCCTCAGTAGGAAATACTTTCAGTTTTTTACTTTGATTCCATCAAGAAGGTATTCAGATATGTCACACATTTTCCATAAATTCTGAATGTTAGCACTCTAGTTGCTCATTAGATCACTGTAGTAAAGCTACTGCTCACCACGGAAGTCTGCTGCTGGAATCAAAAGTGCATGTTTCAGTCTGCATATCAGAATTGTTTAATAAAATAGAAGAGGATTTGAGAAGTCAGGATAGGAGTGGACCGGAGCTGGCCAAAAGTTTGGAAAATTTTGCGAAGATTCGTCAACCGGCGCCAGACTTATTGGGATTAGAATGCTGCGGATTTCCTATCAGATATTTATATATATATATATGTGTGTGTGTGTGTGTATATATATATATGTGTATATATACTTAAAACACACCACGGGCGCGTTACACAGTGGTGAAGGGATGGGGTGGGACCTGAGGTGACAAGTGTGCAAACAAGCCCTGTGGCACGTTTTAAGTTGGGGAATTAATTCCCCTTCAATCCTGAGGGCCCCTGGGGGCCAACCAGCCACCAGGTGCTTCCAGTAAGCGCCACAGCGCTGCGTTGAAGAGAGGTGGTCCAGGCCATGCCCCTTTTTACACCTCTCTGCAACGCAGCTCTGTGGCACTTACTGGAGGTACCTGGTGGACTAGTTGGACCCCAGGGACCCTCAGGATTCAAGGGGACTTAATCCCCCAACTTAAAATGAGCAACGAGGCGCGTTTCCACAGTGGTGAAGGGAGGGGGCGGGGCCTGAGGTGACATGTGTGCAAACACGCCCTGTGGTGCGTTTTAAGTTGGGGAATTAATTCCTCTTCAATCCTGAGGGTACCTGGGGGCCAACAACCCCACCAGGTACTTCCAGTAAGTGCCACTGCACTGCATTGCAGAGAGGTGGGCCAGGCCATGCCCCTTTTTACACCTCTCTGCAGCGCAGCTCTGGTGCACTTACTGGAGGTACTTGGTGGGCTAGATGGACCCCAGCGACCCTCAGGATTCAAGGGGACTTCATCCCCCAACTTACAACGTGCCAGGGGGCACGTTTGCAGAGTGGTGGAGAAAGGGGGCATGGTCTTTGTCTACCTCTCACCAATCCCACTGCGTGGGGCTTACTGGAGGTAAAGGGTAGGCTAGTTGGCCCCTAAAGGACCCCCAGCAGTGAAGGGTACGTCAATCTCCATCCAAGAGCGTGCCAGGGAGCGCGTTTGTAGAGTGGTGGGCAAAGTGGGCGTGGCCTGGTATCAGTACTTACCAGTGATGCTGTGTGGGGCTGACTTTAGGTATTAATTTGGGAAGTTGGCCCCCAAGGATGTCCTTGGGGGCCAACTACCCCTCTTGTTACCTCCAGTAAGTCCCACACAGTGGGATTGCTAAGACGTCTTCAGAGGCCATGGCTCCCATTCTATACCACCCTGCAAACGTGCATCGTGGCAGACTACGGGATGGGGGTTGAAGTACAATTTAGTCATGACGGAGTTTGGGGGCCATGAATCCCTTGGGGTACCTCCTGTAAGCCCTACGCTGCGGAATTCCTGAGCGTTGGTTAGAGGCCCAGCACCCTTTCTCCACCACTCTGCAAATGTGACTTCTAGTTAAAGTAGCATATTTCTGCACCTCTGACTTAGAGGTAGTTTTAATCCCCTGCCCTATTATGTACTAGGGCCTTACAGAGGAGGTCATGCTAATCACGGGGGTACCCCAGCACATAGTGTTCCCTAGTGTATGTAGGTGTTTTCACTGTATTCTAAGTGTCTTTTAGCATAGCACTGGCTCTAGGCCTGGTTAGTCAGAGTCAGTTACCACCAGTCCCCATCTGAAAAAGTTGTGGGTACAGGATGATTTTGCAACAAGGCCTCTTTCTGCTCCTCTGTTGGTTCTTTCTGCACATGTCTTGCTTCTTCCTGCACTTTTTTTCGTCTTTGTGGACTTCTGTTGCATCTTTCGGCATTTGTTTTGCTTCTTTCCGTGCGTTTTATCTTCTTTCTTCACATGTCCTACCTCTGTAGGCAAAGTTAGAAACTAGTATTTAAAAAACCTTAGAAATTCATTTAAAAAACCATAAGTTTCAGGCACGTTATAGTTAGAAATTAGCATTAAAAAACATTGAAATTCACTGAAAAAAACATAGGTTTCAGGCACGTTATAGTTAGAAATTAGCATTTAAAAAACCTTAAAAATTCACTGAAAAAACCATAGGTTTCAGGGGCGTTATAGTTAGCTGGACATTTCACTCGTACAACCCTTGAAATTCCCCCATTATAGTAAGTTCAGCTAACTATAACTCGCACCCCCGCAATGCACTGCTTATGACGTCACATATTACATCACTCATGTCATGGTCAGTGACATCACTGATGACATCACTGATGACATCTCATCTCATTTGACATGTCATCAGTGATGTCACTGACCATGTAATGAATGATGTAATATGTGACATCATCAGCAGTGCATTGCGGGCGCGCGAGTTATAGTTAGCAGAACTACCTATAACAGAGGAATTTCTATGGTTTTGTACGAGTGAAATGTCCAGCTAACTATAACACCCCTGAAACCTATAGTTTTTTCAGTGAATTTCTAAGGTTTTTTTAAATGCTAATTCCTAACTATAACATGTCTGAAACCTATGGTTTTTTCAGTGTATATATATATATATATATATATATATATATATATATATATTCACTGAAAAAACCATAGGTTTCAGGGGCGTTATAGTTAGCTGGACATTTCCCTCATGCAAAACCCTAGAAATTCCCCTGTTATAGTTAGTTCAGCTAACTATAACTCGCGCCCCCGCAATGCACTGCTGATGACATCACATATTACATCACTCATGACATGGTCAGTGACATCACTGATGACATCTCAAATGACATCACTGATGACATCACTGATGACGTCATCCTGAGAGTGTGTGTATCTATAAATTTTAAATATGTTTAATATATATATAGGGAAAAACCTATGGAAGAATGAGTGGGTGTATAAGTGTGTGAATGGATGATTTAGTAGATGCATGACTGACTCTATAAGTGAGTCATTAAATGTATCTTACTGCAGACTAGTGACTAAACTGTGTGAATGTATGTATCTGTGTTGTCTGTTGGTGTATAAGCGGCTGCATGATTTTGTGAATAGCTATATGAGTGTCTCTATGGGTTATTGATTGGTTGTCTGAGTATCTGTATGGGTGCCTGAGTGTTTGTGTGGGTGTGGTGTGTGTGACTCTGTGCATACATGTGTAAGTGGGTGATTCTATGGGTGTATGGTTTTAAGAGTGCATCTGTGGTGGACTGTATGGTTGGGTGAGTGTATGTATGGGTGTGTTAGTGATTGAATGTATATCTCAGTGGTACATGTGTGAGTAACTACATATGTGAAAGGCAGTACATATGTGTGTAAGAGTATATAAGTGGGTATATGTGAGAGTGTGTGATTGTGAGAGTGGCTGTATGGATGAGAGTGTGCTTGTATCAGTGATTGTATAAGAGTGTAAGAATGTGGTACTATTTTTATGAGTAAGTGAACTTGTGTGTGTATAACTGCATAGGTGAGTAAATGGGAGTGTGATTAGTTATTTGCATGACTGACTAGGTGTGAGAGTACCTCTATGGATGATTGGTGGTGTGTGAGTGTCTTTGTAGGTGTATAAATGCATATGATAGTCCTGTACTGAGTGACTGTAAGTATGGGTGACTGTACAGGTGAGTGAGTGGATGTGTGTGTAGATCTAAGAGTCAATGAGTGGGTATGTAGTTATTGGTATTGGAGTATCTATGGTTTTGAGAATGGACGTCTGAAATTTTGATTGAGTATATCAAAGGGTGTGAGAAGATGCACTAATTTATCACATGGATATGATGTTATCAGTAATATCATCAGTGATGTCATTTGAGATGTCATCAGTGATGTCATCAGTGATGTCACTGACCATGTCATGAGTGATGTAATATGTGACGTCATCAGCAGTGCATTGCGGGGGCGCGAGTTATAGTTAGCTCAACTAACTATAACAGGGGAATTTCTAGGGTTTTGTACAAAGGAAATGTCCAGGTAGCTATAACGCCCCTGAAACCTATGGTTTTTTCAGTGAATTTCTAAGGTTTTTTAAATGCCAATTCCTAACTATAACGCCCCTGAAACCTTTGTTTTTTTCAGTGAATTTCAAAGGTTTTTTAAATGCCAATTCCTAACTATAACGTGCATGAAACCTATGGTTTTTTCAGTGAATTTCAAAGGTTTTTTAAATGCTAATTCCTATCTATAACTTATCTCTAAAGATATCATGTGTAATGATTTTCATTGGATTTCTATATTTTTCAAATTTAGGGTGTCAATTTCATTAATTATGTTTTTTGAAATTCTTTTTTATCACCATTTTTTTAAACTTATTTTTTCAATTAATTCTTTTAAAAATTAAAAAATAATATTTGTTTTTATTGGGTTTTTCAAATATTTTTTTGATATTTTTAAAAATATTTTTTTAACTATATATTCAAAACTTTATTTTATATATATATTTTCCATGTTTTCGGATCCGCGCACCCTATGCGCACCGTTCTCGATCCCTACGCGATAGCATCCACGCATGGTATGCGTTGGGTACGTGTATAGTGCGCGATCGCAATGCGACCGGTACGCTACTCCCAGCCTATACGCGACACATTCGATGTACGTAACGCGATATTTACAGGCTTCCGCGATGCGTCATCTACGTCTATGACGCGGTAGGCGCGCGGATCCCGCGAAATATTTAACATTTAAAAAAACATATATATACGTATTTCATGTGAATATTAATTGAAGACAAACTCTAAACTAGTCTTAAAACTAATATATTTTTACATCTAATCCTATAATTTTTTTTAATTCAATTTCGCGGATGCGAGCTGGGTGCGTGATGCCTATGCGCAGGGTGCGCGGATCCCATGTGACCTGCAAAAAAAGAGATTTGATTGGTTCATTACACTTCCTCTTCTAACTATTGAAAGACCCCGCCCAATTCAATCATTCTTCTTTGACCTTCTTTGTAGGAGCATCTCTTTGCAGAGAAGAGTATTTTTTTAGACTATGTTTACACTTAGCTCTAACTTTTTTCTACTAAAAATGGCTTCAGGGCAGCAGGCATCACCTGCATCTCCTCATACATCTGAGGATGAATTTTTGGAGGAGGAACCACGCAAAGAACGTTTTTCTTCAGTGGTGTGGACATTTTTTACTTTTCCCGAGGGGCATACAAAGACCAATGCCACCTTGGTCACATGCAAGATTTGCAAAAGAGTGCTGTCACGAGGGGGTCCGAACAAGAAATACTCGTGCGGCACGGCTAGTATGATGAAGCACCTACGGACCCTTCATCCAAACAATCTTGCACGAGAAGAGTGCAAACGGATGAGAAACACTCCTGCTCCTGCGCCTTCCACCTCATCGCAGCCGAGCACTTCAAGAGTGCATCCATCAGCCCAAAATTTGGACATCCGTCCTCAATTTCATTATTTAAAAGTGCTCTGCACTAAGTGAAAATGCGACTTTGTGCTACGGTGAGGAGTCGATCGATCTGATCTGCCGCCGCAAGAAAGTCCCATTTGCTATTTTGTTTTTTTTTTAATTGTTCCCTGAAGTTCATTGTTTGGTTCCACCTGTTTTGTTTTTTGTTTTTTGTTTGCAGAAAAACCCCAAAATAATAAAAATTGTTCAGAAAACCCCCCAAAACAATATAAAAGACGAAAGAAGAAAGAAAAAAGTTCTTGTAAGAACTAACTTTCCTGGTTTAAAAAAAGAGCTAAATTTCTTTGTTAGTGTGTGAAAGTTTAGATGAATGTATGTGTAGTACGTAATTGACTGAATGAATGCATTAGTAGCGTATGGTGAATGTATAAGTGCAGAACTATGAGGAAGTGCTGCAGCATCACACGGTAACCTCTTTAACTACAGTGTGCTGTAGTACTTCCGAAGCACAGGGATGCAACATATGTACATAAATATGTTGCAAATCTATGCTTCTCTCTGCACGGCTGCTTAAACTGCAGCCATGTGGTGACACAGGCACCCTTGCACCATAGTGCAAGGATATCTGTGTCATGTGCTGTTTGTTTTTGTGCAGGAAGACACACCTTCCTGCACAAAAACAATCAGTAAAGGCATTTTTCTCCTTCAATGTATGCTGAGCATTGTAGCATGCATTGAAGATATAAAAATGTGGAGAAATGAAAACAATTCTCCTTGTTGTGCTTTCCTACACCAATTTTAGAATGGTGCAGCATTCACACACATATCGAAATTTATAATTTCTGACAAATCTAGACATTTGTCTTGTTCTATGAGTATTCAGTGCAATCATGCACAACAACACTTATAGAACACCCTTTCAACCCAAACTGCTGTGCATAATGAGGTTGTATTTACATGGAGTATAAAAAGTGCACAGAGTGCCTTTTCCTCTCTTTGTAAATATGAAAGAGTGTCTTGCGCAATAATTATGTTACAAAAAGTGACATATTTCCAGTTTTAAAATTTCTTGCGAATGATAGAAGGTAAGCACAGAGTTTTGTCTGCAAAGATGTTCAAAGAAGAATGATTGAAATGATTGAGGTCCTTCAATAGCTACAATGGGAAATATTATGAACACCTCAAATCTCTTTTTTTGCAGGTCACATGATAACTAATTATGGTCAAATTTCAAAACTACATAGGTATAAACAGAGTGTTTTTAGAAACGTGTTTCAACTTTGTAGCTTCTTGCAGACCTCCTCATTCTGCATATTGAGACTTAGTTAAATTTACCTTCACAGTAATAGCAATAAAAAATGGTATACATTTTTTTCAGATTCTCATTGCAATCTAAATTCATATAAATTGCTTATTTTTAAATTTGGATCTGTGAAAGAAAAGGAAAAAAAATTATAACATGTAATAATACATTTTTTACAACACAGCATAATTTCCACAAAGTAATTTGTTTGCCTTTTTTGCTGTTCTCAGAATATATTGAATTTCACTAAAAATAGTGAATTCAATCGTACTCATCACTTAACAGCGAGCAAAAAAAAACAACAATCTGAAAGATTGTTAAAAAAAACCAACATGCTATTCTCAGCAAAATACCACAAGATACAAATCACAGATATATAAAATGCTTACGGCTAACAAAATTTTATGACTTTAACTTACAAAAACTGTAAATGTTGTCACTTTAAAATATTCACCGAATCTAAGGATGAATTTTTGGAGGAGGCACCACGCCCACAACGTTTTTCTTCAGTGCTGTGGACATTTTTTTACTTTTCCCGAAGGGCAAACAAAGATCAATGCCACCTTGGGCACGTGCAAGATTTGCAAAAGAGTTCTGTTGCATGGGGATCCTACAAGAAATACTCATACGGCACGGCAACAATCTTGCACGAGAAGAGTGCAAACGGATGAGAAACACTCCTGTTCTGTATCTGTAAAAAAGAATCACAAATAAATGTATTTTAATAACTTTCAAATTTATACTATTCCATTACTGTACAAACACATTTTATATAAAAATTGACTAAGAAACTATAACCCTGAAACACAAGTGTGACGATGGTTAAAACACTACATGCATAGTGCATACTACTATGAAGCAGTTCATGCCCTAAAGCCTACCTCACTAATTGACTACATGCTAACTGACTAAATGATTACACTACTATAAGGAGACACACTGGGTGAGTAACAGGGTGTTTGCTAGAAGTGTATGAATACTGACTGGGGAATTGAAGGTGTGAAAGACAACTGTATAGGTGGTTAGAGGCCTGCATGCATAGTGAATAGTTATTTGAAGCAGTCTATGTGCTAAGGCCTGGCTCACTGCATGAGTACTTGGGAACTGACGGAATGATTAGAGTACAGCAAATAGAGTGCCTGGGTGAATTTATAAGTGGTTGGCTTTTGACACAGTGAATGGATTAGTACTTGGTACTGAATGGGTCACTAGAGGAGTGCAAAGGGAGTGACAGGATGTTTGCTGGACTGTATGGATACTGACTAGGGACTTGAAGATGTGAAAGACAAGTGTATAGCATGTTAGAAGACTGCATGCATACTGCATAGACATTTGAAGCAATCTATGTGGTAATGTATGGTTCACAACATGAGTACTTGGAAACTGACTAAATCATCAGACTACTGCTAGGACAGTGCCTGGGTAAAACTTTTAAATTTTCAGTTCTGGCACAGTGAAGAGAATTGTACATGGTACTGCACTTTAGTGGCAAACACTGACTCATTTTATCAATGCATAAGCAAAGAATAGCTTCTAAAGCTTCTAAAACTTGACAACATGACCGGTTTTAAAACAGTTATCTGTCAGCAAATACACGATGTTACCAAATGCTTCTATCACAATCCTTACCCAAATGCACACAGACTCACAGTGTGATTTTAGACAAGCAACACTATCCTAGGAGTTTACCAAAACTCATTCACTAGTCTAGAAGAGGTAAGGGTACTGCACACAATCTACATATTTAAGTACAGCACATTAGTGTCAAAGCATGACTCATTTAATCAACGCATAAGCAAAGACTGGCTTCTAATCCTACTAAAACTTGACAACATGACAGGTTTTAAAACAATTATCTGTCAGCAAATACACGATGTTACCAAATGCTTCTCTCACAGTGGTTCCCAAATGCACACAGACTCACAGTGTGACTCTAGACAAGCAACACTATCCCTAGCAGCTTACCAAAACTCATTCACTACTGTGCAAGGGGTAACAAGACTACACATAATCTACATATTAAAGTACAGCACATTAGTGTCAAAGCATGAATCATTTTATCAATGCATAAGCAAAGACTGGCTTGTAATGCCACTAAAACTTGACAACATGACAGGTTTTAAAACAGTTATCTGTCACCAAATACACAATGTTACCAAATGCTTCTCTCACAGTGGTTCCCAAATGCACACAGACTCACAGTGTGATTCTAGACAACAACCACTATACCTAGGAGTTTACCAAAAATCATTCACTACTGTGGAAGTGGTAAGGGAACTGCACACAATCTACATATTTCAGGACTGCACCTTTGTGTCAAAGCCTAACTCATTTAATCAACACATAAGCAAAGACTGGCTTCCAATGCTACCAAAACTTGACAACATGACAGGTTTTCAAAAAGTTATCTGTCAGAAAATACAAGATATTACCAAATGCTTCTCTCACAGTGGTTTCCAAATGCACACAGACTCACATTGTGATTCTAGACAAGCACCACTATCCCTAGGAGTTTACCAAAACTCATTCACTACAGTGGAAGTGGTAAGGGAACTGCACACAATCTACATATTTCAGGACTGCACTTTTGTGTCAAAGCCTGACTCATTTAATCAAAGCATAAGCAAAAACTGCCTTCCAATGCTACTAAAACTTGACAACAAGACAGGTTTTAAAACAGTTATCTGTCAGCAAATGCACGATGTTATCAAATGCTTCTCTCACAGTGGTTCCCAAATGCACACAGACTCACAGTGTGATTCTAGACAAGCAACACTATCTCTAGCAGCTTACAAAATCTCATTCACTACTGTGCAATGGGTAAGGAGACTGCACACAATCAACATATTAAAGTACAGCACATTAGTGTCAAAGCATGACTCATTTTATCAATGCATAAGCAAAGACTGGCTTCTAATGCTACTAAAACTTGACAACATGACAGGTTTTAAAACAGTTATCTGTCAGCAAATACACAATGTTACCAAATGCTTCTCTCACAGTGGTTCCCAAATGCACACATACTCACTGTGTGATTTTAGACAAACAACACTATCCCTTGCACTATACAAAAACACATTTCTTCATCTAGAAGGAGTACTATATTTTAGTATAGAAACATAACTCATTTCACAAATTCATAAACAATGACTGGTTTCTAATTCTACCAAAATATACAAACAGCACAGTTATCTGTCTGCAAACACATGAAAAACACAAATGCTTATCACAGAATGGTTTCTACATGCACACACACTGTCAATAAGATTGTAGAGAAAAAAAGTACTCCCTACACTTTAGCAGGAGAAATACATTAGTCTGATTAACCCCTTCTGTGCCCATGACGAGCTGGACTTGTCATGGAGCACAGTCGCGCTGTGCCCATGACGAGTCCAGCTCATCATGGCACCCACCCACGGGGGAAGCGCTGGCGCTCCCCCCGTGATTGGTCGATTTTTATTTTTTTTACTGGGAAGGCAGGGGAAGACCTTCCCCTGCCTCCCCCTGCCCCCCCGCGTCATCAATGACGTCAGCGCGCGAGCCGCACTGACGTCATTGGAGGTTTTCCCTCTGCTCTCCGAGGCGCAGGAAGCCATTTGCTTCCTGCGCGTCGGAGAGTAAAGGTGAGTTTTGGGGCTGGGGAGGGTTTTTTTTTGCATCGGTGGGTTTGGGTTAGGGTGGGGGCACTTTGGTATGCCCAGGCATGCCACGAGGCTCGGCTTCGCTCGTGTGTGCCTGTTGTTGCTTCCCTGTGAAATGGATCCAAAAATGCAGAGAAATGCCCTTCTTTTTAATTTTTCAAATCCAAAGTGCAGCAGCATGTAGAGAAATAGAATTTCTTAAATGAGAATTAAATACCTAACTAATAGCAAGACAGAGGGGTTGCAAAGTGGCCAGATTGTTTTTTTTACATCCAAATACACCAGCATCACTTTACAGAGTTTGCCAGTGAAGTGTTACTTTCATTTTCTCGTCTTTCTTTGAAGAGCATTGTTGTTTCCAGGTTGGGAGAGGGTACCATTCCTGGAGGTACTGCAATACCTGGTTGATGGGTGGATTGGAAAACACAATGTGTACCATGGCTCTCTGTTTATGGATGTGGTCTTTTTATACCATACTGCTTACATTTTGTAAGGATGTAAGCAATGGACAGTGAAACGGTTCCCTTCAGGGCCCTCTAGTCATGTCCATAACTTTTCAGGTGAAACCACTCGCTGATTTCTGAATAGTTAGTGAGAGATCGTTTAGGTAACCATGTTGTTTCTGCTTACATTTCACATGCTTTGCATTGCCTATGAGTGGTTGCTTTTTTTTTTGGCAGCATATTACTCTTATCAAGTGCATAATTTGAATTGAGCCACATCCAAGTGTTTATAGCGGGCACAATTAGGTTATAGCTGAAGGCAGTGCGAGTTTCTCTCAGTGGGCAAGTATGGTGTTCAGTGGGGATGTGGCACTATGGCCAGAGCTGTGGAATTTGGAACTGGGGAACAGGGTTCCGCATTCATGACCAGTCCACCACACCACTGTACTGAGGGAGCACATTCCCATGCTAGACCGTAGAAGGCCCCACTAGACCTTAGAAGGCTTGATGTCTTAGCACAAGCAGGTGTACCCTAGTGGTGTCAATTGTGGGTTAACCTTGAAGGCCTGTCCACCACAATCCATACTGAAGTTCATCTCCAGTCTTACGGTCAGGCCTACGAAGCAGCACACACTAGAGCAACAGTGATCCAGTCGCTGTGACTGTCACTGAGGTCACATGAACCTTGAGCAGGTTAGGGCGATGCGAATGATGTGACCTCACTGGGTACCTATTTCGGGTGGGTGTTTTCATTGTGCTGAGGGGATTACCAGGTAATTATTCACGCAGCTCTCTGATGGATGTCACATGAGGTAAAATACTGCAATAAATGGCAGACACTCTGAAAACAAGAGCAAACGTTATGTTGCATGAGGCAATGGTGGTAATTGTGCATGTATCAAAAGCAAACAAAATACAAGAGGTAGCAAACAATACGTTACAAGAGGAAAAGTGACATGTGTGCAAGTTACAAAAGAGTACAAAGTACAAGTAGAGGTATAAAAGTGCAATAAATGGCAGACACTCAAAACACAGGAAAACACTGGGAAGGCACTTCTACGGGCATGAAGAACAGAATTTCCTATAATGTAAAGACTTCCTTCAGACAATAGAGAGGGTGTGAATTAAGTTTGGAAGTGTCTTTGCAGGAGGAGAACTTTGAGGTCAGTTTTGAAGGACTGGGAAGAGGGAGGGGGTGGTCCGGAGCTGAGGCTGAGTTCCAGATTCTCGCCACGTTGCTTGCAAAGGATTGGGCCATCGATCTTTCCTTCTTGAAAGTGGGAGGTTCAAGTAATAAATTTTGCGCAGTACGTGATGGTCTAGAGCATTATATGCATATGTGACAATAACGTTTTTTTCTCCTTTTTATTCTAGTCTAAAGCTTTTGATTCCTGATTCCAGTTTCAACAGTGGTTGTTCTACAGTTTTGTGTAGTTGCATTGTTTTGGTAAGAATTTTTGTTGTTGTTGTATTTACTCCAAATGAGTAATATTGTAATGTCTGAATGAATTTTTTTGTAAGTGATGTCATAATGGCGGCATATTTAGTTAGTGGTTTGAGCATGAAATTCTTTGCAATGTGTTTTGCATAGTCTTATGTGTAATTGCTTTTCTCTTTCTTTTTTAGTGGGATATTGTTGATCCATACTGTGTCTGTACAGAGTAGGTGGTGGTGAGTAGTTTAGCTGCCTCTGGCAAGTGAGTGGTATTGTTTTGGAGTATATATGAGTTTTTGATAAAGGTGCTTTTTATTTGTTACTTATTTTACAAAGTGTTTGTTGTTGTTGACTTGTTTGACAAGTTACCTTTATTAGTGAGGAATATGGCTAGCCGTAGAATGACTGCTCAACAGGTGGTTGGTATGCTTCTTGAATCTTCCTCTGAGCATGATTATGAGACTGACAGTGCGTCTGAAGGAGAGGAGGGAGGGGAAGTTTCTGGCAGTGAGTTTTCTCTCAACATGGAATCATCAGATGATGAAGGTACCCTCAGTGCAGACGAAGGTACTCTTGGCGTGGTTGAAGCAACTCTCAGTGCGGATGAAGTGCCTGTCTTAGAGGAGGAAACTACTGTGCCAATGGTGCAAGAGGCATCTGGATTGCAGTCTGAGGCTGCTAGGCTTCCTACTGGAAGTGCTGGACTTTGGGTTGATCCAAACATGGTGAAGCCGGTGTTGCCTGCCTGAGAGTACTTCATCTGTGGCTGTTTGGGGTCAGGTTGCTGAAGTGCGCAAACCTGTGTGCATTCTAGACTACAATAAGCACATGGGTGGTGTTGACAGAGTAGATCAGAGGTTGGAACCTTACTCTGCTATTCGGAAGGCTTATGTTTGGTATAAGAATGTGGCCATCCATTTCTTCGAATTAGCAAATTTCAATGCTTTTATTGTGTTCAAGGAGTGTTCTCCTGCGTCAAACTTGACATTTCTTCAGTTTCAGCACTCTGTGATAGCTAGCCTTGTTGTTGTGGAACATGCAAGTGTTCCTAGATTTGGAGTGGTGGAGGATGTGGTTCGATTGAAAGATCGCCACTTTCCTGATTTCATCCCTCCCACACCGGCAAAAGATTTTCCCACTGGGAGATGCAGAGTCTGTTGGCGAAGAGGTACGCAGAAGGAGATTCGTATGTACTGCCCCGACTGTCCTTCTAAACCTGGGCTGTGTGTCCCTGCTTGTTTTAGAGCATACCACACGCAAAATAATTTTTGGGAGCATTCATGAGTGGTAAAGTGAACTGCCTGGTCTGTATTCTTGAAAATTTTTATTCTGTTTCAAGGTTGGCGTTAGTGCAATGTATTTAGTTTCTGATTTTGTGTTTGTAGATTTGTATCGATTTGCGATTTGTTTGTGTTTTTATTTTTGTCTAAAAAAAATCCTAAATGTGTTGGCGGTGTGTGTGGACTGGCACTTGGTTGGCGGTGTGCGTGGAATGGTGCTTGGCTGGCGGTGTGTGAGTAGTGACTTGCTGCTGGTCACTACACACACTGCTAGCTGAGTGCCACTCCATGCAATCCATCAGCTTGTGTAGTTGCTGTGTCAGGAATGTGGGCGTGTGAAAGTGATGGGCCCTTGAATGGCGATGTGTGCTGGTGTGAGTTTTGTTATGTGATGGGTCCGCGGCTGGCGGTGTCAATGGTTTTGTATGTCTCACACGTATGAAAGGTGTATGAATGGCCTGTAAAGAGGTTGGTGCCTTGTCGTGGCTTTACAGCTCACGAGCTGTGAGTCAATGGTTCAGTTTCTCGCCCTTTCAATTATTAACAGTGCATTTCATTTTTGTGAAATCACTTGCTAATACAATTGTATATACTGAACCATCACTCACCCTCGTGCCAAATCCAACCAGTATGTGTGTGCATTTGAGGAATAGATGGCTGTGCAGTAATATTTGCCTTTCTGAAGCAGGGTGTACCTTGTCCCTTCTGTGAATTTTGTAATGTGTTGTTTTTGTGCCTAGTGGTGCGAATGCTCTTGTGTGTATCACGTATGAAAGGTGTGTGAATGGACTGTAAAGCGGTTGGTGCCTTGCCGTGGCTTTACAGCTCACGAGCTGCGAGTCATTGGTTCAGTTTTTTCTCCATTTAATTATTGACAGTGCATTTCATTTTTGTGAAATCTCTTGTTAATAAAATGTAATATACTGAACCATCACTCGCCCTCGTGCCAAATCCAACCAGTATGTGTGTGCATTTGAGGAATAGATGGCTGTGCAGGAATCTTTGTCTTTTTAGTTTCTCTGCCAAGGTGTATGTTCCATGTAAGAATAACCCACCAACTGTAGATATTGTCGTAAACCAACGGGAGTTCATGGTGATGTCTCTCTTGTGAATTCCAAAAAGTTATTTCATCCACAATGTCCTGCAAACCTCAAAATGTCTGTCACATTTTCCTTGCAATATTGTGCCGAAATTCTCACGCTGTAGAAACAATGTCAAAACGATCTGGTTTTGCAAGGGGGTCAACTGTCTTTTTGGCCTGTGCTCGGCGGCCATCTAGGGAAACCTACCAAACCCATACATTTCTGAAAACTAGACACCCGGGGGCTTCCAGGGAGGTATGGCTTGCATGGATCCCCCAACGTTTCCTTACCCAAAATCCCCTGCAAACCTCAATTTTAGCTGAAAAAATCACTTTTTTCACACATTTTTGTGTGGGAAAATTGTGGCATCACCGGGCTCACTCAAATTTCCCCCCTCCCAGCGTTCCCCTGGGTCTCCCGGTAAAAATGGTGCCTCACTTGTGTGGGAGGCCCAAATTCCCGCGACAGGCAAGGGCCCAAAACGTAGTGAGGTGACTTCAAATTTGCCTATCTCAAAACCACCTGGTTTTCCAAGGGGGTCAGCTGGGTTTTTGGCCCGGTGCTCTGCGGCCATCTAGGGAAACCTACCAAACCCATACATTTCTGAAAACTAGACACCCGGGGGCTTCCATGGACGTATGGCTTGTGTGGATCCCCCAAAGCTTCCTTACCCAGAATCCCCTGCAAACCTCACTTTTAGCTGAAAAAATCACTTTTTCCACACATTTTTGTGTGGGAAAGTTGTGGCATCACCGGGCTCACTCAAATTTCTCACCTCCCAGAGTTCCCCTGGGTTTCCCGGTAAAAATGGTGCCTCACTTGTGTGGGAGGCCCAAGTTCCCGCGACAGGCAAGGGCCCAAAACGTAGGGAGGTGACGTCAAATTTGCCTATCTCAAAACCACCTGGTTTTGCAAGGGGGCTCACTTTGGTTTTTGACCCGGTGCTCGGCGGCCATCTAGGGAAACCTACCAAACCCATACATTTCTGAAAACTAGAGACCCGGGGGCTTCCAGGGAGGTATGGCTTGCGTGGATCCCCCAACGTTTCCTTACCCAGAATCCCCTGCAAACCTCAATTTTAGCTGAAAAAATCGCTTTTTTCACACATTTTTGTGTGTGAAAGTTGTGGCATCACCGGGCTCACTCAAATTTCCCACCTCCCAGCGTTCCCCTGGGTCTCCCGGTAAAAATGGTGCCTCACTTGTGTGGGAGGCCCAAGTACCCGCGACAGGCAAGCCATACCTCCCTTGAAGCCCCCGGGTGTCTAGTTTTCAGAAATGTATGGGTTTGGTAGGTTTCCCTAGATGGCCGCAGAGCACCGGGCCAAAAACCCAGGTGACCCCCCTTGCAAAACCAGGTGGTTTTGAGATAGGCAAATTTGAAGTCACCTCACTACGTTTTGGGCTCTTGGCTGTCGCGGGAACTTGGGCCTCCCACACAAGTGAGGCACCATTTTTCCGGGAGACCCGGGGGAACGCTGGGAGGTGGGAAATTTGAGTGTGCCCGGTGATGCCACAACTTTCCCACACAAGAATGTGTGAAAAAAGTGTTTTTTTCAGCTAAAATTGATGTTTGCAGGGGATTCTGGGTAAGGAAACGTTGGGGAATCCATGCAAGCCATACCTCCCTGGAAGCCCCCGGGTGTCTAGTTTTCAGAAATGTATGGGTTTGGTAGGTTTCCCTAGATGGCCGCCAAGCACCGGGCCAAAAACCCAGGTGACCCCCCTTGCAAAACCAGGTGGTTTTGAGATAGGCAATTTTGATGTCACCTCACTACGTTTTGGGCCCTTGCCTGTCGCGGGTACTTGGGCCTCCCACACAAGTGAGGCACCATTTTTACTGGGAGACCCAGGAGAATGCTGGGAGGTGGGAAATTTGAGTGAGCCCGGTGATGCCACAACTTTCCCACACAAAAATATGTGAAAAAAGTGATTTTTTTCAGCAAAAATTGAGGTTTGCAGGGGATTCTGGGTAAGGAAACGTTGGGGGATCCACGCAAGCCATACCTCCCTGGAAGCCCCCGGGTGTCTAGTTTTCAGAAATGTATGGGTTTGGTAAGTTTCCCTAGATGGCCGCCGAGCACCGGGCCAAAAACCCAAGTGACCCCCCTTGCAAAACCAGGTGGTTTTGAGATAGGCAATTTTGATGTTACCTCACTACGTTTTGCGCCGTTTCCTGTCGCGGGCACTAGGCCGACCCACACAAGTGAGGTACCGTTTTTCTCGGATGACTTTGGGGAACGCGGGGTGGGTGGAAATATGTGGATCCACGCAGATTCCGAAACTTTCCACCACAAAAATGTGGGGAAAATGGGCTTTTTTGACAATTTCTGCCCGCAGACATTTTGCCAAAAAAGGGTCATTTTTCACTGCGAAATTGAGGTGTGACCACGATGCGGTTTGCGACGTTTCCTGTCGCAGGCACTAGGCCGAACCACACAAGTGAGATACCGTTTTTCTCGTAAGACTTTGGGGAACGTGGGGTGTGTGGAAATTTGTGGATCCACGCAGATTCCGGAACTTTCCACCACAGAAATGTGGGGAAAATGTGTTTTTTTTGACAATTTTTTAGGTTTGCAAGGAATTCTGGGTAACAGACCCTGGTGGGAGGCAGTCAAGTCACCCCATCCTGGATTCCCTTGGGTGTCTAGTTTTCAAAAATGTATAGGTTTGCTAGGTTCCCCAAGGTGCCCGCAGAGCTAGGGTTCAAAAACTACAGCTAGTCATTTTGCCAAAAAAGGGTCATTTTTCACTGCGAAATTGAGGTGTGACCACGTTGCGTTTTGCGACGTTTCCTGTCGTGGGCACTAGGCCGAACCACACAAGTGAGATACCATTTTTCTTGTAAGACTTTGGGGAACGCGGGGTGGGTGGAAATTTGTGGATCCACGCAGATTCCAGAACTTTCCACCACAGAAATGTGGGGAAAATGTGTTTTTTTGACAATTGTTTAGGTTTGCAAGGGATTCTGGGTAACAGACCCTGGTGGGAGGCAGTCAAGTCACCCCATCCTGGATTCCCCTGGGTGTCTAGTTTTCAAAAATGTATAGGTTTGCTAAGTTTCCCAAGGTGCCCGCAGAGCTAGGGTTCAAAAACTACAGCTAGTCATTTTGCCAAAAAAGGGTCATTTTTCACGGCGAAATTGAGGTGTGACCCCGTTGCGTTTTGCGCCGTTTCCTGTCGCGGGCACTAGGCCGAACCACACAAGTGAGGTACCGTTTTTCTTGTAAGACTTTGGGGAACGTGGGGTGGGTGGAAATTTGTGGATCCACACAGATTCCGGAACTTTCCACTACAGAAATGAGGGGAAAATGTGTTTTTTTTGACAATTTTTTAGGTTTGCAAGGGATTCTGGGTAACAGACCCTGGTGGGAGTCAGTCAAGTCACCCCATCCTGGATTCCCCTGGGTGTCTAGTTTTCAAAAATGTATAGGTTTGCTAGGTTTCCCAAGGTGGCCGCAGAGCTAGGGTTCAAAAACTACAGCTAGTCGTTTTGCCAAAAAAGGGTCATTTTTCACTGCGAAATTGAGGTGTGACCACGATGCGTTTTGCGCCGTTTCCTGTCGCGGGCACTATGCCTACCCACACAAGTGAGGTACCATTTTTATTGGGAGACTTAGGGTAATTCAGATTGGTAAAGGAACTGTTATTATCTATTGACTTTCGATGCATTTCTGCCTTCCAAATGAAAGACATTGTGTAAAAAATAAGTCATTCTAAAAAATGACTGATAATTCTCATGCTAGTATGAGTATTCCCAATTTCAGAAATGTGCAAATATCTACTGTTTCTAAACTCTATATTTTGTTCCCATTTCAGAAATACATAGGTGTCTTTCATACCGATTTTTCCATGTACACATTTTTACAGAATAATTACTATATACCCGGTACATAATAAAAAACCATTGCAAGTTGCTGCACAGTTTTTGGCTGTGGGCTCGTCGGGTTATTGGTGAACCTACAAGTCCTATATATCCCCACAACCAGTAATGTCCAGCGGATGCAACGGTATATTGCTTTCAAAGAGCTGTCATAATTAGAAGAAGTTACAGGTGAAAACGTTGACACAAAAGGCTGTTTTTTTCAACTAATTTTCAATTTATCCTACATTTAACTGTTTGTTTCTATAAAGAAAACCTTGATGGATCTACACAAATAACCCCTTGCTGAATTCAGAATTTTGTCTTCATCTTGAAAATGTATAGCTTTCCAGGATCCATTATTGCTTTTGTATCCATTTCTGCCATTAACTGGAAGGAGGTCAAAAGCACAAAAAATAGCAAAAATAGGCTATGTCCCAGAAAAATGCCAAAACTGTGTAAAAAATGTTGGGTTTCTGACAAAAGTCTGGTATCCTCGAAAAGCTGGGAAAATTGTGATTTCAACCCCACAAACCCTTTTTTGATAACATTTGCAGGTAAAAACCCAGATGCTTTCATTTGCAGCTTGTTTTTCCAACTTTTCTGAAAAAAAACAAAAATTTTCTGTATTTTGGCTCATTTCTGTGACCCCTCCAGGGGAATCCACAAACCCCAAGTACCTTTAGAATCCCCATGATGTTGGAAGAAAAGGACGCAAATTTGGCGTGGATACCTAATGTGGTCAAAAAGCTACAGGGGCCTAAGCGCGCACTACCCCAAATAGCCAAAAAAAGGCTTGGCACAGGAGGGGGGAAAAGGCCTGGCAGCGAAGGGGTTAAAATCAAAATAGTCTACATACATTCCCTCACAATTAAATAACTCACCTTTCAAGTTGTTTTGTAGATTAAGAAGTATATCAGTCACACACCAGATTTTATTTTACAGAATCTCTGCACTGTGCACCTCTCAGCAAAAACAAAGAATGGAAAAGTTTCCCTTTCATTTTCCACACATATACATGTAAAAATCAAATCACAATCCTTCACACATAAATTCAAAAGCAAACACACATTTCTATTGGTTAAACATTTCAACCCTTTCCAAATGAAATACATTTCAACCCTTCCCCCAATCTGCCTTCTGCCTGTTACCATAGAAACAGGTCATGGAACACTGCACTGAGCACACAGGTCACAAGTTCAGCACACAATGTTGCTAAACAAGACAGCAAGTGTGCTTGACATTTCAACATATCAGCTTCTCATATATAATGTTCCTTACAATCAGTTTTTGTTAACCAATAAGAATCATGCCTTTAAAAAACAGAAATATACACCCTACCTTTCAGTGTAGAAAGTTGTCATACAACCTACTGATTTCTTGTCTTTTTTAAAAAAAAAATTCCTTGGATCCGCGCACCCAACGCGAGAGAACCCGTGCACCCAACGCGATAGGATGCGCGCACCATTAGAAAATGCATGGGGATTTTGCGTTTTTGGACTCCCCTTGTTTTTCGAGTTCCATTTGATAGATCACCCTGAAACATTCCCTGCACATACTAGGTAACAAAAAACACTTATTTGGAAAGTTTTATGGACATTTGTCAAACAGTGCCAAAGTTATCAGCAACAGAAAAAAAACATTTCCTATGGAAACGCTGACTTAACCATAACTACCCAGTGGTGACCACCACTGGGTATACATATATATTACCTACTGGCGGTCGCCAAACCCCTGCATGTCTGTGCACGGCGATGGGTTGGCTTTATGTTACATTAAAATAAAATCACTAAAAAAGCAAAGGTTGAAGTGATGTTATAGTTAGGTAAAGATGTTGGCTAAAAAATGCCATTGTAACTGTAAAAGGCCACTGAAATTTACCACTTGTAGTTATCCCAGGTAACTATAACTCATACCCTAAGGTAGCTAAAACTTGCACCCTTGCCATGCAGTGCTAATTACCCAACATTTAACAACTCCTATGACATCATTGATAATATTACTGCAACATTTACAGTATAATTGTTGATGAGAAAACTGTGCATGGTGGCGGCACGAGTTATAGTTACCTTGGCGTATGGTAAGTACTAAATGGCACAAAATCATGTAAAGCATAAACATATGTACTGATATAAAATAATCAGACTGTAGTCCACTGCCTCTAGACACACATGCACATCCTTTGCAACGTGTGTAAAATATGCTAGAGCAGGTGAGGTTTGCAGAAGGTTCTGCGGCGCTCTACAGAAGTACACTTGAAAGTTGTCGTGAACTTATTTATGTGCAGTGCTTTGAGGTTGAGAGATCACCCACTCCCCAGTTGGACACCCCAAATCACCACCTTTCGAGTGTTTGCTCAGGCAAAGCATACTCGCTGGGACGACGGAAGGCTGCACGAGCAAACACTCTGAAGTCGGTAAAACAGATGACAACAAATAATAAAGGATATTAGTGACACGATTGGGAGGGAAAAACTAACGAAGACAAGGAACTTTTTGAGGAAATCGGGACGGAATTACAATTGGTTAAACGATAATACTAACCATACCGACGAAACAGCCCTGAGGAAGTTGTGGCCACCTGCCATGGGCAAAGAAACACGTGTTGGCTAAAAAGAGGCTAAAAAAAGAACTAAACAAGAACATTGGGAATAAACTTAACAAATACAAAGAAAGACAAGAATTGTTGTTATCTGTTATTTATGTTATACATGTTGACATTAGCATGTGATGGGTAAAACAATTTTTTGTATCAACCTGTGTAGAATGTTTGCAGAGATTCCACTACTCCTATTACATACACCTTTCACCATGTGCAAAATTCTTCATGGAGAGCCCACTGGCACAAGACACCATGCCCCATTAGGTGGTCAAACTTCTACAATTTGCTGCCTTCACCATGAGCAGAGCTGTTCATGAACAGTCCACTCCTCCAAGCACCCAAGTACCAATAGATGGCCAAGCCACTACTAGGCATAGCCTTCACTCTGTGCACAGCTCTTCATGGAGAACTCACTTCCTCCAGAGTCCAGACCAAAAAGCCCCATTAGGTTGCCAAGCCCCAACTAGGCACAGCCATTGCCCTGTGCTCAATATTTCATGGAGTGCCCACTACCTACAGACTCCTAAACCCTTTTAAACAGTGAAGGCTCTACTATGGACAGTCTTTGTCCCGTGGACAACTCTTCACAGAGAGCTCACACCCTCCATGCATGCAAGCACCCTTAGGAGGCCAAGCATTGTGCATAAGGTTACATTTATTAGCCGTATAGAAACTATTGGAAGGCTGCTCTAGATGTCACTCACTAAATACTATGGGGCAGATCTATGAGGAAGCAAGCCACTCTGCTGCACTTCCGAAGCACAGGGATGCGACATATTTACAAGAATATGTCACATCTCTGTGCTTCCCCCTGTGCTGGCGCACAAACTGCAGCCATGCGCAGGCGCAGGCACCATTGCACCATGGTGCAAGGATGCCTGCGTCATGGGGAGATTATTTTTGTGCAGGAAGGGGCACCTCCCTGCAAAAAAACAATCACTACAGGCATATTCCACATTCAATGTGTGCTGTAGAATGCAGCATGCATTGAAAGAGGAAAAAGCGAGGAGAAATTAAAACATTTCTCCTCGTTGCGCCTCGCTACACCACCTCTATGGTGGCGTAGCATTCACATGCATCTCCAGATTTATGATTTCTCAGAAATCTGGAGATGTGTCTTGTTCCATGGGTGTTCCGTGGGAACACCCACAGCAACACCCGTGGAACACCCCTTCAACGCAAAGTGCTGCGTGTGAAGGGGCCGTATTTGCAAGGAGAGGAAAAGTCACCCAGGGTGGCTTTTCCCCTCCTTGTAAATATGGAGGAGCCCCCTGCACCACCAGTACGTCACGAAAAGTGATGTACTGGTGGCTCAGGGGCTTGTACATTTGCCCCAACGGGTGGGTGGTGAACTCTGCCAGTGGAGTTTTCAGAGTTTTTCACACTGCGCACTCCGCTTGAACCACGGGTTGTTCAGAAAAAACTCTACCATGCCCCACGGAGCGGAGTTCACCAGCAAGTGCCACTCAGCTCAACTGAAAATTGGTCCAATTCCTGCCCCTCCCTGTGACCTTTCGCGGGCATTCCATCCAGCACGTAGGCCGAGTTGCACGCTCCTCAGCGTCTAGGTTGCCATGACAACCGTATGGCCATGCCACCTCTTCTGTCCTTCTTTGCACACCGTAGGCCCTGGAACGCATACGCTCCAAGCCTCGGTATGACCCCCCCGTCAGTGAAGTTGATGGATACGCTGACATAGTGGCAACGCTAGATCCTTGCAGCCCCCCTGTTAGAGCATGTCAGAGATCCCTCCCAATCCATTCAGTGTACACGCAGCTCACTTGACTGCAGCTAGCCGGTTAGGCTACTATCTTGGCGCCTCTTGTTTTAAAAAAAACAGCATCTTTTGCTGACTTCCCTATCCTCGGAGCCCAACCCAAGAGCAGTGACAGCACTGGGAGCAGGAGGCTGGGGCTGCGGTGCAGGACAGGGCACCAGCGGCAACAAACCACCAGAGGCAACCTCCATCTGCCCACAGAGGTCTCCGAGCTGAGTAACGGCTGCCACCAGACAGGGGTGGTTGGGCAGGGGTTGGAGAGAAGAATTTCTTTTTTTTTAAAAGGACTTACCTTTAACGGCTGGCCGCCGCCTCTCCTCCTTCCTCGCCCTCTTCCTGTACCGGCAGGCAGCAGCAGGAAGCACCCGGGCAGACAGGCTCCCCTGAACCAATCACAATGCTGCAATGAAACGTTGTGATTGGTCTAAGTGCCGTGAATCGGAGCTTAGACTGGAACAGGGAGTCTGCGCATGTTCCTGACCAGGCTGTGTATTGCAGCTTGGTAGGAACATGCAAAGTGCACATGAACTGTTTGGTCAGCCCAACAGTTCATTTGCACTTAGAGAGTACTCACCACTCCTCCCTTGCTCTGGCCAGTCCCACTCCATCACTGACTGCAATTGGGAAAATAAAATTATAATGACGATACGTTATTATCATTTTACTTTTCCGTTTGATCAGTGGGGCAACGCTCCTCCGCCTTAGCTGAGAGGTTGCCACTGTTCGAGCCGCTGCTCTTCCCTGTTCCCCAGCCATGGGCGACAGCAGCAGTGAGCGCAACAAACCACCCAGACTGCAATGCCATGAAGCCATCCCACTTTGGATTTTAGAGGTAGGAAGGAGCAGCACGGGGGTTGGGACACTCAGGGGTGACACAATAATCATTGTTCAGCACAGAATGTGTGCAGAGGGTTAGCTGTGTAGTATCGGGACCCTTCATTCAGAGTACTGGAACTCACCCAACACGCCTCTACATGCGGTGGAGGGTGCAACCATTCTGTACTGCATGGACAGCAGTGCAATGGCCTACAGTGCACTGCTGTCAATGTCAGGTTAATTCCCAGCACTAAAAAATATGTTTGGTCTGTAGCGAGCCATAGCTTTTTCTCTGGCCTATGGAAAATATTTAACGATAACACTTCCATATTGGTTTTGGATGTGTATAAAGTTGCACAACTTTGTTCTATTGAAGATGTCTTAAGTTCTCCACAGTTGTTTGCCCCCTCTCAACCACCCGCACCATACAGTGTTTACTAGACTGCCTAGTAGCTAAAGGGCAAAACTGCACCGAAAGAAGTCGTGGTCTTTGCTGAAAAAACACAGCAGGCTGTTCAGACAGATAAGATGAGTGGGTAGAAAAACACCCAGACCCCAGGAGTCCATGACAACCTAGAAGTAGGAGCAAGCAGCAAGGTATTCATCTGAGAGGGGGTTAGAACGAGCTATGGGATGGGGATACCATATGATAGAAGGGATAAAATGGCAGGCAAGAGACCAAATATAGAGATTTACAGGTGCTGCAGAACTATCCTCCCACCGTTCCAGACAGTACAGACATACTACTCCAGCAATCTTAGTCAAGTCCCTGTCTCGAGTGACTATGTCAGTAGCGGAGCAGAACTCTGCGGAATTCCACAGAGTTTTCATGCAACTCCGCGGAATGTTGCCTAGTGCAACTCCACAAGCTCCGCCCACCCTCATTAAATTCCTTTCAGTATCAGAAGTGTATAGCAAGCTGTCGTACTCATTGGATGATGTAATCAGTAATTCCATCAATGGTGCCATTTGAGATGTCATGAGTGATGTCATCAATGCTGTTGAACATGTCATGAGTGATGTTATATGTGAGGTCATAAGCAGTGTATGTTAGGGCACAAGATATAGTTAGGTCACTAAACTATAACTGGTGAATTGGTGAACTTCACTAGTTTTTAAGTTCAAAATTTTATTTTTAACTGGTATTTTCACCTACCATACTCTATCCACGACCACCAGAGTGACTCCAAAGGCTGGTCTCTTGTAACCAGCACCTGGACTCTGCAACTGTGAGTTGACAAGTGGTGCAAGCTTAGTCTTGGAGCCTTGGAATGTTTGCCTAAAGGTGCTCTGCCAGCCCATCTGTGAACCCAGCAGAACCAATTCATCTCCTTTGCTGCACGGTGCAGCCTTGAACAGAACCGATGCATCGCCTCTGCTGCGAGGATTATTTGAGTGCAAGAATTCCACATCGGCCTCGCAGCCTCATCAAAACTACTGCGGTGTGATGCATCTCCGACACTGGCCTCGCATTGCCAGCCTCTCGTCAACAACAGCCTTGAGCTTGACGAGAGTCTCTTTAGAACCAGCTGGTGCACCACGCATCCGTGACGCGAGGCTTCACATCACATTCTTCCCTCATCAATGCCCTTCCATGGTGATGATGCAGGATTCCACATTGCAACCTCACAGCTCCTTAGAACCAGGCCTGGGCTAAAATTCCGTTCCGCTCGCGGAAATTACGATAATTTGACATTTTCGTGTTCTGCAGAGAGCGCGACAATGTCAAAATTTCCGCAATCCGCATTTTACCGGAAATTTTTTGCTTGCTCGCGCTGTAAAATAATACATTCTCGCGTGCGCGCGACCGCCTTACCTGAATCCCTGCATTTGGCGACAAATTTTCCCGATCCGGTCGTGTTCTCCACGAGATGTTGGATTGTTGGTAGCCATTTGCGCTGTCTCGTGACAGTTCCTGCCCGTAGTAACGTCATTCGTCGCGCGATCACGTCTTTCTTCTCGCGATCATGCACCGCGAGACAAGTGAAAACAAGATGGCCGCGCCCGCGAGCAACCGCATGGGTAAGTTGGCGAGCCGCGACCACGCAGAAAATACCGCGAACGGGCGGGAAAAAAATTTCCGCATCTTCACGATATTTCCACGTGTTTGAGGAGATTTTTAACATTTTCGCGATAATTTGCGAAAGTGAATATTGCAAATTCCGCCCACCACTACTTAGAACTGATGCTATATGATGCATTTCTGACCTGGACCTCGCATTGCCTCGGCTGCACAACGCGCGACCTAGCAAAAGGATTTAAGGTACTCTTGGTCAGCATGCCTCACTGGTTCCTGGTACCTGGCCCACACTACATCGCGATTGGCCTGAATTTGTGACTTTTTTCCCAGTCTAGCCCAGCCAGGGTTTTTGGACAAAATATCGAGTTTTAAATATCAGAGACAGAAATATTGGAAAAATATGATGATACAAAAATATCGTGATGCAGAAATATCGTTGTCAAGGATATTTTTTTGAGGTAATTAATATCATTGTTAAGAATATTGTTGTTTTCAATATTTTTTTCAATAATATAGTTGTAAAATATATGTTTTATAATTCTTTTAATGTATTCGCATACTAATTTTTTGTGTTTCTATTGTTTGTATAATTAATACATTTAAAGTATTTAGATTTTTTATTCGATACCTAATAGTTATTTATAGTGTCATAGTAGGTTGTTGGGTTTGTAGGTGGATATTGTGGGAAGTTAATCAAGTAATAATTCATTATGTATTAATTAATAATTTTTGGTAAGTATTTGATTGATCATTATGTACACTGTGTAGTGCTGATTTATTTTAGGGGTTTTTTTAGGTGTGGATTGCTACATTTGTAGGAACAGAGGTGTGAAACTAATTAAGTAAAAATGAATTACAAATTGGTTATTAATTTATTATTAACATTCTAATTGATTATTAGTTATGTAAGTTATTTAATTATTATATATTTTAGTTATATTTTAGGTGCGGGCTACTGGATTTGTAGGAGTGTAGGGTTGAAAGTTAATTATTCTGTTCCGTCCTCGCACTCACACTCACCCATGGGGGAAGTGTTGACGCTCCCCCAATGGGCCGCCCATCTACGGGCCCCCACCAGGCATGGCAGTGGAAACGCTTCCGCTTCCACCCCGTCCCCCCCCCACCCCCTCAGCGATCTGATGACATCAGGATGTGCACGGTATGCTGAAGTCATCAAATGCAGCCCGGGATGTGCTGGAATCCATTTGCATCCAGCAGGACCAGAGAAAGGATGTGTTTTAGGTGAGTCCTTCTCCTGGGGGTCTGATGGAGGGGAAACAGACACAAGGGGAAAGGAAAGAGTTTTTCCTTTCCCCGTGCCTGTTTGTAATAGATTCCGGCTCCACAATCGCAGTGAGGGCCATGATTGTAGACCATCAGGGATTTTTTTTTATGTGGGGGGAGTCACCCCTTGGACAAGTGTCGCTCCACAAGGGGCAATAAATCTATTAAAGTTTTGACCCTTTAGGGTGTTGAAAGGCTGTGTTTTTTTGACCAGTCTCCCCCCACGGGGGCTGAAACCCACTAGAACACCTGGGGTATTTTTATATATGCAAGTTACGGGGAGCAACTCCTTGGGCAAGAGCCGCTTCATGGGGGGAGAAATTATTTAGTTATTCCACCGTGCCTCAGGGCAGATCGGCTGTTTTTTGGCTGCCCTGCCCTCTGGGGGTGAAAGGCCACTGAACCCTCAGAGATTTTTGTGTTATCAGCAGAGCTACCCCTTGGGCAAGGGTCGCTCCCCTTGGGGAGAATTTATTTGGGTATTCCACCCCCCCTCCCAGGAGGGTGAGTCTAGCTGTCTCCGGCAAGTGAGTGGTTCTTGAGTATATTGACCTTTGTGTGGGCATTTGTGATCATCATCATCAAAGTCTTTATTTCGGTTTTACAGTATCATAAAAGAGACAAACACATGAATCTTGGTTGACAATGTTCAGGGTAAAAGGTACTATAAAATGCTCCCTATACAGACTCCTAGGAATAAAAAGAGAGAAATAAAAATTGACAAATTCTTGGTGCAAATGTACAAGCACAAAAAGGTGACAAAGCTAAACAAATTTTAATATTTAAATGATTTTGCCTATCGGGACAAAACTAAAGTGCTAGTGCATTGATAAATATTGTTTATATTGCATCTGATTTTAAAATGCGTAGGGCGTCTTTGTGGCTGTGTGTCCCAAGTTGTCTACATACCAGAGTTAGCCGATTCCTTCTAGGTCTGGCATAGGCAGCACAAGCAAAAAAGACATGGCCTATTGTTTCATAAGTGCATGGACAAGAGGGACAGCCCTTGGGCTGTGATGTGTTTATCAGCCAGGAATTGGTGCAAATGTACAAGCACAAAAAGGGGACAAAGCTAAACAAATTTCAATATTTAAATGATTTTGCTTATCGGGGCAAAGCTAAAGTGCTACTGCATTGATAAATATTGTTTATTTCACATTTTGCTAATGAGTGCGGCCCGATTACGCAACAACAGCCATTTTAAAACCCGTGCCCCAAGTGACCAATAAAAAGAATAAAAAGCTTAAATAGGAACATAAAAACCAATTATTTAGAAGTCAAAATACTAGTGCAAAATACACACTCAACTAGGCTGATCATTATAATTTCAGTTTGTTTTATTCATGCCAGTCAGGGAAGTAGAAATAACCCTCCTTCTAATCGCCCAAAACTGGCCCAGAAATTTTGCAATTGCACAAGCATAGAGTGGTCTCGCATCTGACTTTAAAATGCGTAGGGCGTCTTTGTGGCTGTGTGTCCCAAGTTGTCTACATACCGAAGTTAGCCGATTTCTTCTAGGTCTGGCATAGACAGCACAAGCAAAAAAGACATGGCCTATTGTTTCATAAGGGCAAGTACAAGAGGGACATCCCTTGGGCTGTGATGTGTTTATCAGCCAGGAGTTGGTGCAAATGTACAAGCACAAAAAGGGGGCAAAGCTAAACAAATTTCAATATTTAAATGATTTTGCCTATCGAGACAAAGTTAAAGTGCTAGTGCATTGATAAATATTGTTTCTATCACATTTTGCTATTGAGTGCGGCCCGATTACGCAACAACAGCCATTTTGAAACCTGTGCCCCAAGTGACCAATAAAAAGAAAAAAAATTTAAATAGTAACATAAAAAACAATTATCTACAAGCCAAAATACTAGTGCAAAATTCACACTCGACTGGGCTGATCATTATAATTTCAGTTTGTTTTATTCATGTCAGTCAGGGAAGTAGATATAACCCTCCTTCTAATCGCCCAAAACTGGCCCAGAAATGTTGCAATTGCACAAGCATAGAGTGGTCTCGCATCTGACTTTAAAATGCATAGGGCGTCTTTGTGGCTGTGTGTCCCAAGTTGTCTACATACCAGAGTTAGCCGATTCCTTCTAGGTCTGGCATAGGCAGCGCAAGCAAAAAAGACATGGCCTATTGTTTCATAAGGGCATGTACAAGAGGGACAGCCGTTAGGCTGTGATGTGTTTATCAGCCAGGAGTTAGGGAAAGCATTAATGGGTAGGCAGCCATGTCTGAACTGGGTGTACAATTTCCTGTCTGCCGGCACTTTAATAATATCAAGATAGCTTTCTAGCCGGCTGATGGATTTTATGTCAATGAAAACATCAGTTAAACAGCCATGATGGACTTTCAGGAAATTCTTCTGTTCTACGCATGCCCAATACTGAGATTTGAATTGATCCCAAGAGTATGTGGGCAGGAGACCTTCTAGCTCCTTAGGCACGCCTATGCCTGCCCGGATGGTATCTATGTGTTTAATCTACCCAATTTTATTGTTTTTGTCCAAGGCAGAAACTTCAGTAAAAGCAGCTGCATAGGGGGCCAGGTCAGGGGTTGTGACCATTCTATGCCAAAAGAGCAGTGGGCGTAAGCTCACCTGGTCATTAATAGACTTAACACCCAAGTCAAGTTTCAAGGGAAGAAGGGGAGTGCTTTGGAGGAGTGATACCAAGCTCCTAAGGAACTTGTTTTCCACTGTTGAAAGGGTGTTAACATTTATGGAACCCCACAGTTCTGCCCCGTAAAGCACACTACTCACTACCTTGCAGCTATACAGCTTGAGTGCGGGGCTACAGGCTTGGTATACGAAAGGCAGTGCTCCCGTCGTAAAGCCCCAGTTAACTGGGGTAATTTCAGGGACGCCTTCTCTAGGTGTTTCTTCCAAGCCATTCCCTCGGACAACTTGATTCCCAGGTAATCAAAAGAACCAACTCGCTCGATCGGAACATTATCTAGGACCAAGTTACCTCTAAAGGATTTGTGGGGATTTAGCATCATCAACTTGGTTTTAGTAGTGTTGATGACCAAACCCCTCACATCACAAAAGGCCTTAAAATGATTTAGAAGTTTTTGTAGGCCCATGGGGGTTTTGGACACCAAAAGGGTGTTGTCCGCAAACGATAATGTAGCTATTTTGTGGTTTGCGAACGAGGGAGTGTCGGCCGTAATGGAACACAAGAAATTGGCCACCTGATTTACATATAGGGAAAAGAGGGTGGGGGCCAAAACACACCCCTGGCGTACCCCCTGCCGAATCTTGAATGGCTCGGTGGTTTGACCCTGGTTTCCCCACCTCACGCAGGCAAAATTATCCTCATGCAGCCTGACAAGTGGTTCTAGGATTTCCCAAGGCATTCCCATGTCCCGAAGGACTTTCCAAAGTAGATCCCTGGGGACTAGGTTGAAAGATGTTTTGAGATCTATAAAGGCAAGATATAAACTGCCTTTACCCAGCACAACTACCTTCCAATACAGCAGAACCAGGCAAAACGCCTGATCGATGGTGCCGGTCTTCCGCCAAAAGCCCGCCTGGAGAGGAGAGAGGATGTCATTCTCATCCATCCAGGTCTGGATTTTTGCAAGGAGCGAATGGCAGAAGACCCTTTGGGCACAATATATCAGGCTAATTGGACGGTAGTTGGTGGGCTTCAACCTGTCCCCTTTCTTAAAAAGGGGTATTACTTCAGCCCCCTTCAGGTGTCCGGAATTCTCCCCCCGCCAGCAGTATCATTGGCCAATTTCATGAGATAGGTTGCCCAGTTGTCCCTATCAGCACGAAAGCGGTCGCCAGAGATGCCATAGAGACCAGGGGCTTTTGCAGGTATAATGGCATCTAGGGAGCGCATTATCTCCTCCCTAGTGAATGCAAGGGTACATGTAGAAACACCTATATCGTGAAGCATCTGGGAACTGTCATTGGTGTAAACACTAGAATATAACTCACTAAAATGTTTATGCCATTCTACGGCTGGAATGTTGTTTGCCAAAGGAGGTGTGCGTTCGAAGTTACTTTTAGACACAAGGGACCAAAACATCCGACTGTCAGGATTCCCAATGGCCTCTCCTATCTCTTCCCATCTCTTCTAATCCGATTATTTTTTAGCTTTGCCCTCCACCTGTTCATATTCCTTCCTAGCTTTACCAATGCTTGCTTGCTCTCTATTCTTGACAGCAACAGTCAATCTCCCTCTCAAGGCCCTGCACTCTTTATTATACCATGAATGTCTTCCTAGAGGCCTTCCCTCAGATAACCTGGTCTTGTTAATCGGGACATGGAAACAGCAGGTCAGGCAATCAAAGAATTCACTATGGAGGGTACTGCAACTGCTCTGTTTAGGCGAATCTGTGTTTGCTGGTATTAGAGTCGCTAAATGCTTAGTTAGGGCGTCCTTAATCGATTAGATCTTTGTTTCATCCGCCAGAACCACAGGCCATTTAAGGCGGCGCTTATCATTTGTGACGATTAGAATCTTTGTACTTAATGGTGTTGGGGGCTCTCTCCCAATGCCACCCCAGGGGTTATCAATAGATAGACAGAATAAGGGAGTTATGATCACTGTCGCAGGACGGGACTATGGCCATGTCCTGTACCAGGGGCCAAAGTGTCAAATTCACTAGTAAGTAGTTAATCCTACTTGACCCATGTGGTCCAGTGAAGGTCATTCCTCCTCCTCTGTCTGAAATGGTTCTACCGGTAGTGGCCCTTAACCTATATTCTAGGGATATCGCGTTCAACTGGAGTGCAGCTTGCGACCATTTTTTGATCTGAGTGAGCTCCAGAGGAGGTACCCTCCAAAATTTGTCCTCCTCGTTCACATCATTGGCCTCAGTCCAATCGAGTGGCTCAAAAGTTATGTTGAAGTCACCACCAACTATTAGTAGATGACATTTGTGCCTGGCTTCCAATAAATTGTCCAGGACCTGGAGGGTTGGGGAACTACCACCTCTGGTACTCCTAGCATATGCATTGTATATATCGGCCGTCTTACCCTTACCATTGGTTAACCTAATCCCAAGGATATCTGGGCTATTAGTAACAAACTCTTTAGCATCACAATTTAATGTGAGACTTACAAGTGTGAGCAGCCCTCCTGAGGACCGGCCATGTTTGGATGGTGTTGCAGATCTGAGAAAGGTCATGAACCCTGGAATGAACGTGGGGGTCAAACTCCAGGTTTCTTGGAGAATGCATATCTCAGTTTGAGCGATAAGCTCCTTTCAATGTGGGCAATCAAGCTTCCCCCTTATGCCCGCCATGTTCCATGACATGATTCTCAGTATTTGCCTATTGCCTTTAGAAGTGGGAGCCGGGAAAAGATTTGGAAAGTTCGATTTGGCCAATATATGGCTATCGATGATTGTATCCGGGCCACTGGCCTGGGTACAATCACTCAACACTAATAGTGGGTCAAATACTTGTGCCATCTGTGTAGGATGTAACGTACTCTCTTGCTCACTAGGAGTTTCCTCAAGATAAGAGTATACACGGTCAGTGATGTTCGCAGGACCTATAGTAGAGTTGCTCAAGGAAACCTTGTTAGGGACTGGGGTTAGTCAGTCATTCTGCGATAGGGATGAGATAGGAGAATCCCCAGGAGATTGGCGCACATTTTTGGCTTGGTCTGGTATTAAGTGGATGCTTAATCTTAGCCTAATTTTTGTAAATGGGGTAGGATAGGATCTAGCCACTAGGGCAATTAGATTGTGCACCAGGTGCTCAGAAGCTAGTCTTGGCTCGATTGCATCAACTGTACTCTGGTTTGAGACGCACCTTTTGGCATATACAATGTCGTCTCTAATTACTGATCTACACCCCCTAATGTGCCTCAACCATTGGATGGCTTTGTTTTTTAAGGCATCATCATTCTCATACTTGGTGTATTTTAGGTCTACATTAGGAACATTGGTCATGTAGATTGCTAACAATAATGGATTGTTTTGCTTTCAATGAGATAGTGAGGAAAGCTGGCAAGGTAGGGACACCCTATTACAACTTGTGGCCATACTCGGCAAAGCAAAACTGATGGGTGTTAGAGGTAATAGCGCTCATATGGTAATCACCAATTCTATTTCTCTACTCCAATGAGACCTTCTGGTGCTTCCAAAAAGATTCTTGGGGAAGGGAACACCCTACTTCCCTAAACTCAATCCAAAGGATTGATAAAACAAATTAACTATACTTTTCAGAGCACACAGCTTATACAATCAATGTCAACAAAATATCAATCCAAACACAATTTAGATTCCGGTAAACATCTTCATTTAATCCTGTTAATTCCAATCCCTTGTGCCAACGCGTTTCACCGTGGTCGGGATAAAACCTACGGCTTCTTCAGGGCTGGAAACAACATAAAATAAAATACATATTTGTAATCACACCGTGTTATATTTATACATTTGCCATAGTACCCAACTTATGACAATCTTGTGTAGAGGACTAATCAAATCTCTATTTGTGCAGAGCAAATTCAACATACTTGGCAATTTCTGATACTGCTCCCAGTGTCAATCGCATTGATCACAATAAATTATAAACCAATACATTTAGATCCTACGTTTATACTTGTGACATTTTTATATGCTTAGTGCAGAACATAATAATAAAAAGGCTTTATATTTCACAACTTAAAATATTTCTTGAGAAATCTAATGGTGCATCAACTGTTGTGAACCATTCCCACAATTCTGCCTAAATCCCAGTGCATATTATGTTTATAGAACCCATGTGTAGAGAAAAAGTAAATTCATTTGCGTCAAAATGGCGCCAATACCTTTGTATTCTCATATATTTGTCCACATTCCTAATATAATGCAAAAACATAAAAAATAGAGAGGAAAAATCATTCCGACACTGCGGGATACCTGAGGCAAGAGTGCGCTACCAAGACATCAGTATCTACCATTCCTTCTATTAGCAAAAAGATCCTACCTTTAAGTTTTCTGTCCACGTAGTATCAATATTTTCCAATCTTTCTCCAGAAATAAATAACGCTTCCACTCCAAGTGAGATCAATGTTTTACTACTTAATGTCCATCTGTATCATATCCAATATTTTAGTTATTTAAAAGATCAGCGACGTTTTCACTCTAAACAAACCAAACGGGATCAGCTCTTTAGTATCAACCAATCCACCCATTTTTAGACTTGATCAGATGCGAAATACATTTATACGGGGATCGTTCATTACCTTTCCACAAAAGAAATCCAGAATTCCTCCTTTCCGAGTGTTTCCACGTACTATTATCAAACTATGTCTTGCATGACGTCCCCGTCTTAAGATCCGATTAAGTTAATCACACACCTAAAGATAAGCGAAGGCAGTATCAGCTCTCAGCTCCCAACTATAACTATCTCCCCTTGTGCAGCTCATGCCTGTTAACCCGAACCCTCCTTACCTCTCCGTGTCTTCAATTGCAAGAAACCGAGTACAGGCAACAAGCACTGACTTCCGGGTTTACGGCGTTTTTCTAATCCTAAACAGTGAGAGAGGACTACAACCATCTAAATAAGCGCCATCTTAACCTAGTATTGACCACTCTTCTCTCTAATTTCAATAAGTGCCCATTTATTGGCATCAAAATCTATCTATTCAGCGCTAATGCTATATATATTAAGTCTCCCAAAATTACGGAATTCAAGATACCTAAAGAGGGGCTAAACCATTTGTCAAGGGAGTGTTACTTCTCATCATTATAAATATCATCTCCACTTTATAGTTTCAATTCCATTATTACGCTGCCCGGTGCACCTTAATATTAATCCGCTAAAGAGAAAATTCTACAGCTATCAGAATCTAAATATTTTTTTCCACTTAATCTCAATTCTGTCTGTATCACGAGTACTCTCCAATTCCTATCATATTAATCCGCTAAAGAGAAGATTCTACAGCTATCAGAATCTAAATATATTTTTCACTTAATCTTGATTCGGTCTGTATCATGAGTACTCTCCAACTCCTATCAAATTAATTTCATATAATATTTTATATAATATAGTTATGCGCTTATCAACTCCTCCCATCACCCCATATAGTCCATGTATATTACCTCAAGACTTAGAAATGCACATCTCTAATTCTGTAATTCAGAGGGTTCACTTAAAAAAAAAGAGACACATAAGTCTTGTTAAATATGTATCATCCATTAGTCACCTAGAAAGTATTGCAGTTCCCGATCATAATTCAAACCATCCTCTACCGCTCTCAAGCGCATAATCCATCTTGCCTCATGTCTCCGCAGCATCAGTTCACGATTACCTCCCCGGGGATCAACTTTGATGTGTTCAATCCCAAAAAATCTAAAATCCTTATTTGTGTCCTGGGCCGAGCATTTATGTATATGTTCCGCTATAGGATATCTCATGTCATTTTGTCTAATTGCTCGCCAGTGCTCACTTATCCTTTCCTTTAGCATTCTTATAGTGCTACCTATATATATCTTTGAGCATTTACATTCAATTATATAGATAACATATTTTGTTGTACATGTGATGTGGGTTAGCACATCATATACTTTACCATCATTGATTTGAAATTGTTTCGTCTTATCTTTTGCACATTTGCACATCCCACAGTGACCGCATTTGAAGAAACCCTTGGAATGCTGATCCAACCATGTCTCAGTCTGATGTTTATTTGGATAACTTGGACTTAACATAGAACCCAAGGTTTTGCCCCTACGAAATGTAATTTGAGGTTGCATTCCAATGTGATTCTCCAAAGTCTTATCTAATTTCAATATATGCCAATGTTTACTCATACTCTTCAACAAAGCATTTCCGATTGGCGTAAAGTCAGTAACCATCCTAACGTGTTGTGCTATGCCAGTGCTCTTTTTGTGAGGTTTTAGGGTGGATACACGTGTTGTTTTGTATATCCTCTCCTTTGCCACCAATACATCTCTTTTACAATAGCCTCTTTGTAAAAATCTTCTTTGCATATCCTTAATACATTCCTCAAACTGGAAATTTTCAGTACAATTTCTCCTAGCCCTTGTCATTTCCCCAAAGGGTATTGCCCTTATTTGGTGCCTTGGATGAGCACTTTTAGCATGCAAAATAGTATTACAAGAGGTCGGTTTGCGGTATAGCCTACTCTGAATACCATTGCCTTTTATATATAGTTCTACATCAAGAAAAATTATATTTGTAGTGCTATAACTTGTGGTGAACCTGATGTTCATTTCATTACTGTTCAGATAGTCAAAAAATTCAAGTAACAACAATTCTGTTCCTGTCCATATCATCAAACAATCATCGATGAACCTCCCCCAGTAAAGGATAAATTCATTCCATCGATTAGCACCAGGGCCCCAGATAAATACTTCCTCTAGCCAGCCCATGAATATATTCGCATACGCTGGCGAAAATCTGGAGCCCATGGCTACACCCTGAGTTTGTTTGTACCATTCCTCTTTAAATAAAAAGAAATTATTAGATAGTATTATTTCCGTCATAGCCATCACCATTTGTGTATGCTCCCAGTGGCTCGCAGGTCTCCTGGACATAAAATGATTGAGAGCTTTTAAGCCAAGTTCATTCTTAATGCTCGTATATAGCGAGACCACATCCAGGGTTACTAATATCATCCCCGGGTCCCAATTGATGTCTCCCAAAATATTCAGGACATGACCCGTATCTTTAATGTAAGAAGGTAAATTAATCATTATTGGTTGCAGAAAAATATCTACAAACTGCGACAAATGTTCCGTGGGTCCCCCAATGCCTGACACTATTGGCCTCCCCGGTGGAAAAGGGAGGCCTTTATGGATTTTAGGCAAGGTGTACAAACAGGGATACCTTGGACGATTTACCTTTAAATAAAGGTATTCATCCCCATCTATGAGTCCTTTTTCGTGCCATGTTTTAAGGTGACCATTGATTTGATTAGTTAACACAAATATGGGATTACTACCTATTCTCTCATAACAGTGAGTATCACTTAATTGAGAATATATTTCCTGCTCATAATCCTCCCTGTTCATCAACACAATGTTACCACCTTTATCAGCCTTCCGAATAATCAGATTAGTGTTATCCATTAGTTCTTTAAGAGCAGCTCTTTCCTGTGATGTTAAGTTATCCCTTATATGACCTCCCGGTGTTGTCCTTCTCATGCTCACATCTAAATCTGAGATAACTAATTGGTGAAATATCTCAATATTGTTACTAACCAGGTTGGGAGACCACCTGGACTTACTTTTAAGCCCGCTAGAGATTGTCAAGTCCGGTCTAATGTCTAAGTCCTGCAAAACCCTGGCTACCGTCACTGGATCCTCTTCCAATTCCGTAATTGAGAGCAAATCTACTGTATCTTGGATATCATTGATGGTTTGTAAATTAGACACAGTATTACACATTTGCATAACATTTTCTTTATTCTGTTTAGGATTCTGTTCAAAATACTTTTTTAATTTCAATCTTCTAATATATTTAAACAGATCTATTTTAGTATTACACAAGTCCCCTTTTGCACTTGGGCAGAATCCCAAACCTTTCCTTAGTAGATCTCGCATGCTTTCTGTCAATGAAATGTCAGACAGATTCACCACCTCAATTTCTTTATCATCTTTAGCATTCACTCCTTCTTGTCCCAGGATCGGGTTTTCATGCCTGCCCTGTTTTCTCCTACTACCTCCCTTCTTTCCCCTTCTTGTTTTCTTGTAATTGGAGCCCCTATGCGTCTGACCTGCTCCCGATTCCCTCTTTTGATACGATTTACCTCCTGTAAAAAGGAGGAACTCCCCAAAGGGTATGGTTGTTTTGTTGTTGACCCAGAGACCCCTTCAGTCTCACTTCCACTTGTGGGGATAGTACTCAAGGAGGAGTTGCTTGAACTTTTTGAGACTGGTTCCTGTGCTTTTTTGCCCTTATCCATTTGCATCAAATAATCATACTTTTTAGAGAAGGTGAAAACCCTCCCACTATTGTAGTCTATTTCATCACGTTTCAGCTTTCTAGCTTTCCTCTGTCTTATGTCATTCTGATGGTTACTCAGAACACCTTTCAAAATGTCATAGTTTTTCGCAGTAGGATCAGGCAGATTCAGTGCTGTGATCTCCCCTTCCAATTGTGCGATTTCAATCAATAGTTTTGCCACTTTTCTATCCGCGTTTTCTATTAAGATTTCCATCAGTTTCATGGAGCTAGATATAAGCTCCTTTTCCCATACCTCTAACAAGTCCTCGTCAAGATCATCGTAGGTTGGCATAATCTGGGAACGGAGCCCCCTAGGTATTCTTTGAAGTTTCACATATTGCTTTAGGGTGGCACCGTCCCACCACTTGGACATTTCCGACTTTTTTAGTCTCTCAAGTTTCATAAATTTGTCCCTTAAACCCTCGTTTCTCTGCTGATTTCCACTCTTAATGGCTTCGGTAACTGTACTACCTTTACACAGGTTATCAAACAGCTCCGCTGCCATTTTATCTCGGTCCAAGTTATCATTCATTTTAGTTAATTGGTACCTAAGAGCTGCCCTCCTTGTCTGATAAAGCAAAACTGATGGGTGTTAGAGGTAATAGCGCTCATATGGTAATCACCAATTCTATTTCTCTACTCCAATGAGACCTTCTGGTGCTTCCAAAAAGATTCTTGGGGAAGGGAACACCCTACTTCCCTAAACTCAATCCAAAGGATTGATAAAACAAATTAACTATACTTTTCAGAGCACACAGCTTATACAATCAATGTCAACAAAATATCAATCCAAACACAATTTAGATTCCGGTAAACATCTTCATTTAATCCTGTTAATTCCAATCCCTTGTGCCAACGCGTTTCACCGTGGTCGGGATAAAACCTACGGCTTCTTCAGGGCTGGAAACAACATAAAATAAAATACATATTTGTAATCACACCGTGTTATATTTATACATTTGCCATAGTACCCAACTTATGACAATCTTGTGTAGAGGACTAATCAAATCTCTATTTGTGCAGAGCAAATTCAACATACTTGGCAATTTCTGATACTGCTCCCAGTGTCAATCGCATTGATCACAATAAATTATAAACCAATACATTTAGATCCTACGTTTATACTTGTGACATTTTTATATGCTTAGTGCAGAACATAATAATAAAAAGGCTTTATATTTCACAACTTAAAATATTTCTTGAGAAATCTAATGGTGCATCAACTGTTGTGAACCATTCCCACAATTCTGCCTAAATCCCAGTGCATATTATGTTTATAGAACCCATGTGTAGAGAAAAAGTAAATTCATTTGCGTCAAAATGGCGCCAATACCTTTGTATTCTCATATATTTGTCCACATTCCTAATATAATGCAAAAACATAAAAAATAGAGAGGAAAAATCATTCCGACACTGCGGGATACCTGAGGCAAGAGTGCGCTACCAAGACATCAGTATCTACCATTCCTTCTATTAGCAAAAAGATCCTACCTTTAAGTTTTCTGTCCACGTAGTATCAATATTTTCCAATCTTTCTCCAGAAATAAATAACGCTTCCACTCCAAGTGAGATCAATGTTTTACTACTTAATGTCCATCTGTATCATATCCAATATTTTAGTTATTTAAAAGATCAGCGACGTTTTCACTCTAAACAAACCAAACAGGATCAGCTCTTTAGTATCAACCAATCCACCCATTTTTAGACTTGATCAGATGCGAAATACATTTATACGGGGATCGTTCATTACCTTTCCACAAAAGAAATCCAGAATTCCTCCTTTCCGAGTGTTTCCACGTACTATTATCAAACTATGTCTTGCATGACGTCCCCGTCTTAAGATCCGATTAAGTTAATCACACACCTAAAGATAAGCGAAGGCAGTATCAGCTCTCAGCTCCCAACTATAACTATCTCCCCTTGTGCAGCTCATGCCTGTTAACCCGAACCCTCCTTACCTCTCCGTGTCTTCAATTGCAAGAACCCGAGTACAGGCAACAAGCACTGACTTCCGGGTTTACGGCGTTTTTCTAATCCTAAACAGTGAGAGAGGACTACAACCATCTAAATAAGCGCCATCTTAACCTAGTATTGACCACTCTTCTCTCTAATTTCAATAAGTGCCCATTTATTGGCATCAAAATCTATCTATTCAGCGCTAATGCTATATATATTAAGTCTCCCAAAATTACGGAATTCAAGATACCTAAAGAGGGGCTAAACCATTTGTCAAGGGAGTGTTACTTCTCATCATTATAAATATCATCTCCACTTTATAGTTTCAATTCCATTATTACGCTGCCCGGTGCACCTTAATATTAATCCGCTAAAGAGAAAATTCTACAGCTATCAGAATCTAAATATTTTTTTCCACTTAATCTCAATTCTGTCTGTATCACGAGTACTCTCCAATTCCTATCATATTAATCCGCTAAAGAGAAGATTCTACAGCTATCAGAATCTAAATATATTTTTCACTTAATCTTGATTCGGTCTGTATCATGAGTACTCTCCAACTCCTATCAAATTAATTTCATATAATATTTTATATAATATAGTTATGCGCTTATCAACTCCTCCCATCACCCCATATAGTCCATGTATATTACCTCAAGACTTAGAAATGCACATCTCTAATTCTGTAATTCAGAGGGTTCACTTAAAAAAAAAGAGACACATAAGTCTTGTTAAATATGTATCATCCATTAGTCACCTAGAAAGTATTGCAGTTCCCGATCATAATTCAAACCATCCTCTACCGCTCTCAAGCGCATAATCCATCTTGCCTCATGTCTCCGCAGCATCAGTTCACGATTACCTCCCCGGGGATCAACTTTGATGTGTTCAATCCCAAAAAATCTAAAATCCTTATTTGTGTCCTGGGCCGAGCATTTATGTATATGTTCCGCTATAGGATATCTCATGTCATTTTGTCTAATTGCTCGCCAGTGCTCACTTATCCTTTCCTTTAGCATTCTTATAGTGCTACCTATATATATCTTTGAGCATTTACATTCAATTATATAGATAACATATTTTGTTGTACATGTGATGTGGGTTAGCACATCATATACTTTACCATCATTGATTTGAAATTGTTTCGTCTTATCTTTTGCACATTTGCACATCCCACAGTGACCGCATTTGAAGAAACCCTTGGAATGCTGATCCAACCATGTCTCAGTCTGATGTTTATTTGGATAACTTGGACTTAACATAGAACCCAAGGTTTTGCCCCTACGAAATGTAATTTGAGGTTGCATTCCAATGTGATTCTCCAAAGTCTTATCTAATTTCAATATATGCCAATGTTTACTCATACTCTTCAACAAAGCATTTCCGATTGGCGTAAAGTCAGTAACCATCCTAACGTGTTGTGCTATGCCAGTGCTCTTTTTGTGAGGTTTTAGGGTGGATACACGTGTTGTTTTGTATATCCTCTCCTTTGCCACCAATACATCTCTTTTACAATAGCCTCTTTGTAAAAATCTTCTTTGCATATCCTTAATACATTCCTCAAACTGGAAATTTTCAGTACAATTTCTCCTAGCCCTTGTCATTTCCCCAAAGGGTATTGCCCTTATTTGGTGCCTTGGATGAGCACTTTTAGCATGCAAAATAGTATTACAAGAGGTCGGTTTGCGGTATAGCCTACTCTGAATACCATTGCCTTTTATATATAGTTCTACATCAAGAAAAATTATATTTGTAGTGCTATAACTTGTGGTGAACCTGATGTTCATTTCATTACTGTTCAGATAGTCAAAAAATTCAAGTAACAACAATTCTGTTCCTGTCCATATCATCAAACAATCATCGATGAACCTCCCCCAGTAAAGGATAAATTCATTCCATCGATTAGCACCAGGGCCCCAGATAAATACTTCCTCTAGCCAGCCCATGAATATATTCGCATACGCTGGCGAAAATCTGGAGCCCATGGCTACACCCTGAGTTTGTTTGTACCATTCCTCTTTAAATAAAAAGAAATTATTAGATAGTATTATTTCCGTCATAGCCATCACCATTTGTGTATGCTCCCAGTGGCTCGCAGGTCTCCTGGACATAAAATGATTGAGAGCTTTTAAGCCAAGTTCATTCTTAATGCTCGTATATAGCGAGACCACATCCAGGGTTACTAATATCATCCCCGGGTCCCAATTGATGTCTCCCAAAATATTCAGGACATGACCCGTATCTTTAATGTAATAATGAACGATCCCCGTATAAATGTATTTCGCATCTGATCAAGTCTAAAAATGGGTGGATTGGTTGATACTAAAGAGCTGATCCTGTTTGGTTTGTTTAGAGTGAAAACGTCGCTGATCTTTTAAATAACTAAAATATTGGATATGATACAGATGGACATTAAGTAGTAAAACATTGATCTCACTTGGAGTGGAAGCGTTATTTATTTCTGGAGAAAGATTGGAAAATATTGATACTACGTGGACAGAAAACTTAAAGGTAGGATCTTTTTGCTAATAGAAGGAATGGTAGATACTGATGTCTTGGTAGCGCACTCTTGCCTCAGGTATCCCGCAGTGTCGGAATGATTTTTCCTCTCTATTTTTTATGTTTTTGCATTATATTAGGAATGTGGACAAATATATGAGAATACAAAGGTATTGGCGCCATTTTGACGCAAATGAATTTACTTTTTCTCTACACATGGGTTCTATAAACATAATATGCACTGGGATTTAGGCAGAATTGTGGGAATGGTTCACAACAGTTGATGCACCATTAGATTTCTCAAGAAATATTTTAAGTTGTGAAATATAAAGCCTTTTTATTATTATGTTCTGCACTAAGCATATAAAAATGTCACAAGTATAAACGTAGGATCTAAATGTATTGGTTTATAATTTATTGTGATCAATGCGATTGACACTGGGAGCAGTATCAGAAATTGCCAAGTATGTTGAATTTGCTCTGCACAAATAGAGATTTGATTAGTCCTCTACACAAGATTGTCATAAGTTGGGTACTATGGCAAATGTATAAATATAACACGGTGTGATTACAAATATGTATTTTATTTTATGTTGTTTCCAGCCCTGAAGAAGCCGTAGGTTTTATCCCGACCACGGTGAAACGCGTTGGCACAAGGGATTGGAATTAACAGGATTAAATGAAGATGTTTACCGGAATCTAAATTGTGTTTGGATTGATATTTTGTTGACATTGATTGTATAAGCTGTGTGCTCTGAAAAGTATAGTTAATTTGCCATACTCGGCAAGGCTAGCCCTGTCGTTAGCCCATGCCCAGCTTGGTCCTGTGGCAAGCCCATACTTTTCCAACCATGCTCAACATTTCAGCTACGTTGCTCTAGAAGAGTACTGTTAGTTTCTCTTGTGCTGTGAAAGGGTTGATAGTCGGAATAGAGGGCAAGGCATTACAATCAGGTTGCTTCCCAGGGGGCTTTGGAAGTTCCGTCTTTGAGCCAGCATTGATGGATAATGAAGGTAATTGAAGTGGTAGCGGCGGTAAGTGTAGTCAATTATGTCTGTCAATTTGCAGATAGAGTTTAGATACCAAAGTAGTTAATGCCTCGACGATACTTCTTAAGGCTATATTTCCCTTTGGAGATCAAGGTTCGAGGGTATAAGGCAGGAATCAGCTTCCCTTGCTCCCTGTGAAGTGTTTGAGCTTAAGTTATTATTAATTATATGGGTGCAGTCCGTGTTAGAGTGCACTTTAGTTATGAGTGGCTGCTTAGAAGCAGTGGCTTCCTGGATGACCTCATCCTGCCTTAAATTAAATGGGGACAAGACAGAGCTGATGCTTTTGGGCAGCTCTCCCAACACCATCAATAACTCCCTTTGGCCAGCATGCCTTGGACCAACTCCCACCCCCAAGGACTCAATTAAGAGTCTGGGTATCTGGTTGGACAAGTCTCTTACCTTCACCCACCAGGCAGCTAAACTCTCAGCTACCTGTGTCGGCATACTTAGGCTCATCAGAAAAATCCTTTCCCGACTTCCCTTTAAAGCCAGAAAAATCATGACCCAAGGCCTCATACTTTCTCGTTTAGACTATGGAAATGCCCTCTATCTGGGAGCCCCACAGGCTACGCTTAATAAGCTTCAGTTCATTCAGAATTGCGCTGCACGAATGCACCTGCAGATTCCTCGTCATGTGTCAGTAAAATCTGAACTAAGGAAACTTCACTGGCTTCCAATCAATGAAACAATATCCTTCAAGAGCCTATGTATTGCTCATCACGCATTTTGGAAAACAGGCGCCACCATCAATCATTCCCTGATCTCTCCCCACCTTCCCACTAGACATCTCAGATCAGCTTCCTTGTTTCTGACCACGGTGCCAAAAATTAAGAGAGCTAGATCTGGCGGCCGACTGTTCTCTTACAACTCATCCAAACTCTGGAACTCTCTTCCTCTCCACCTACGCTCAGAATCTAACCATCTTATTTTTCGAAAGGGGCTAAAAATGCTGCTGTTTACCACTACAGACTAGGTTTCCTCTCTCCTTCTACGCGCACGCAGGTCTATATAGCGCTGGGACACCTCAGGGTAACCATCGCGCTTTACAAAAGCTCTTTTCTTTAATTCATACATTCATCAGCTTCCCTTGCTCCCTGTGAAGTTTTTGAGCTTAAGTTATTATTAATTATATGGGTGCAGTCCTGGCCCCCTCTGGTCCCAGTGGACCTGCGGTATTGACGGGCATCCTGTGCTACGGGAGCCACTACAGGATTTAAGCTGGTGCCTCCTGGTACAGGCGATGACGCTCGGTGTGCGCTGGTGCTGGAGCGTGATGCACCCTGGGGCGCTAAGTCCTGGCCCCCTCTGGTCCCGGTGAAGCTGCGGTAGTGACGGGCGTCCCGCTCTGTGGGAGCCCACTCTAGGATTTAAGCTGGCTCCTCCTGGTGCAGGCGATGACGCTCGGTATGCGCTGGTGCTGGAGCGCGATGCACCCTAGGGCGGTAAATCCTGGCCCCCTCTGGTCCCAGTGGAGCTGCGGTATTGACGGGTGTCCCGCGCTGCGGGAGCACGCTCTAAGATTTAAGCTGTCGCCTCCTGGTGCAGGCGATGACGCTCGGTGCGCGCCGGTTGCTGGAGCGTGATGAACCTTGGGTCTGTAAGTCTTGGATCCCTCTGGTCCCGGTGGAGCTGCGGTGTTGTGGGCGTTTGCATTAATGGACTTTTTCTTCCAGATTACTAGTAGTTTTACTTTCCATTTGATAAAGACACACTTTGTTCATTACATATTTTACACTTTGTTGGTTATTGTTGATTTATTTGTCAAGTTACTCTTATTAGTAAGGATTATGGGTGTCCACAGGATTACCACTCAGTAGGTTGGTGGTATGCTTTTTGAATATTCCTCTGTGCAGCAAAAGGCATCTGGCTTGCTGCCTGGGGCTGAAAGGCTTCCCATTTGAAGTGCTGAACTCTGGGTTGCTCCAACCATGGTGCAGCCGACTTTGCCTGACTTTACAGGTGTTGCAGGGTGCAGAGTGAATATGGAAAACTTTTTGCCTATACATTTCTTTCAGTTGTTTATGTATTGTGGGATTAAATTATTGGCCAGACTAATTTGTATGCTGAACAGGGACAACAGTGCCAGATTTAAGCCCCACTCAAAAGCTAGCTGATGGACTTCCACAAATCTGGATGGGTTTAAGACGTTCTTGGGTTGAACTTTTTGAGTAACTTAATAAGGAAGCCGTTGCTGTCTTCATATTGATCTGGTAGTCTGCTGATGGCAACGGCTATATTTCCTGCAACCATGAGTTGTGATCGGTAGTTGCTTCTACTTTGGATGCTGCATTTTGTTGATGATGCTTCAGCTTTGCCATGAGATCACCTAATTGTGACCTTCTTTTTAAGATTGGGCCTGTACTTGATCACTTTGTAGATCGATTTTCAGAGATCTATGTTCCAGGGAACAAAATAACTGTGGATGAGCCTTTGGTCCTGTTTAAGGGCACATTTGTTTTTTAGGCAGTACGTTCCAAGAAAGAGGGCACGTTATGGAATTTAGATGTATATGTTGTCTAAGAATAGTACTGGATATGTCTATAATTTCAATGTATACACTGGTAGGGTTTCCACTATTGACTCCCCCCCCTGGTTTTCCGTCTACTTTCGGAGTCAGTGAGAAAATTGTGTGGGAACTTGGTAGAGGACCTTTCATTAAAAGTCACCATTTATACGTAGATAACTTCTACACTGGTGTGCAATTGATCAGGGAATTGTTCAAAGTGGCCACTTTAGCTTGTGGCACAATCCGTTCTAACCGTAAAGATTACCCTTAAGAGCTTGTATGTAAAAAGTTTCAGAGGGGACACTGCAGTGCCTTGCGTAGTGCTAAACTGTTGGCTGTGAAATTTGCAGACAGGAGAGATGTCCACATTCTGACAACCATTCATGATGACAGTACTCACCTGTGACTGTTTGGGGTCAGGATGCTAAAGTGTGAACACCTGTGTGCATTTTAGACTGCACTAACCACATGGGTGGTGTAGATAGAGAATATCAGAGGTTGGAGCCTTATAGTGCTGTTCGTAAGCCATTCAATTAGTATAAGAGGTTTCCTATCCAATTGTTTAAGCTAGCAACCTTCAATGCTAAGTTGTATTCAAGGATTGTTCTCCAGATTCAAAGAAGACATTTGTTCAGTTTCAGCAGTCTGTGGTAGGCAGCCTTGTTGAAGTAGAACAGGCACACGGGACACCACAGTGGAGGTAGCCGTGCGCTTTATAAGCTTCATTTATATTTATATTATATTATGTTCTCAATGTTGGAGTGGTGGATGATGTGGCTAGATTGAAAGACCACCACTTTCCTGACTACATTGCTCCCATGCCCAAAAACTCTTTCCCTGTAGGAGATGTAGAGTCTGTGCCTGACTGACTGGCACTTGACTAGCGGTGTGCATGGACCAGTGCTTGGCTAGTGTTGTGCGTGAACTGATGCTAGGCTGGTGATGTGCGTGGACTGGTGCTTGGCTGGCCGTGTCCATAAGCTGGCATTTGGCTAGTGGTATGTGAGTAGTGACTTGCTGCTGGTCACTACATGCACTGCTAGCCAAACACCAGTCGACATTCTCTGTCAACCGCCACCCGGTATGATTACTGTGTCAGTCGTTTTTTTCGGGGTGTATGAAGTCATGGACCCCTGAATGACGCTGTCTGTTGATGTGAGTGTTGTAATGTGCTAGGCCTGCGGCTGGCGGTTTGAATGGTCTTGTGTGTGTCATGCTTGAAAGGTGTGTGAATGGCTTGTAAATTGGTTGCTGCCCTAGCGCAGACTTACATCTCACGTGCTGTGAGTTATTGGTTCAGCTTTTGACGTTTCAAATACTAACAGTTGATTTCATTTTTGGAAGATCTCTTGTTAATAACATTTACATTTTGAACCTTTCACTCAGCCCCGTGCCAAATCCATCCAGTATGTTTGTGTATTTGAGGAATAAATGGTTGTGAATAATATTTGTCTTTTCTGTCTTTCTCTGCCAGGGTATACATTGTCTGTAGGGAAAATGCACAAACTCTAGATAATTTCATAACATAGACATCCAGGGTTGCGCAGGGTGGTATTCATCTTGTGGATTCCATAAAGTTTTCTTACCCACAATGCCTGTAAACCTCTAACTGTGCCATATTTTTCCAGAATCAGAAGGACACCACACATTTCCTACCACCTAGCATTCCTCCAGGTCTCCCAATAAAAATTATATCTCACTTGTGTGAGTGGGCCAAGTGCCTGCGACAGGGAAGTGGCCCAAAATTATCTATAAAACAACCTGTTTCTGCAAGAATCACCTGCGTTTTTGATTCCAGGCTTGGCAGCTATCTATGCAAATCTAACAAACCCAGACATTTCTGAAAACTAGACACCCGGGGGAGTACAGGGAGATGTGGCTAGTGTGGATGCCCCAACATTTTCTTACGCAGAATCCCTGCAAACCTCAAATTTTGTTAAAAAGTCACATTTTCCTCACATTTCTGTGTGGCAAAGTTGTGGGATCAGTGAGCAGGCACACATTTCCTACCAGGCCTCCCAGTAAAAATGCTACCTCACTTGTGTGGGTGGACCAAGTACCTGCGACAGGGAAGGACCCAAAATGTATTGTGGACACGTCCAAATTATCTATCACAAAATGACCTGTTTTTGCAAGGGAGTCACATCCGTTTTAGGTCCCAGGTTCGGCAGCCATCTAGAGAAACCTCCAAACACAGACATTTCTGAAAACTATACACCCGGAGGAGTCCAGTGACATATGACTTGTGTGGATCCCCCAACGTTTTCTTACCCAGAATCCCCTGCAAACCTCAAACTTTTCAATTTTTTTTATTTTTTCTCACATTTCTGTGTGGGAAAGTTGTGGGATCACAAGGCCGGCACAGATTTCCTACCACGCAGCATTCCCCCAGATCTACCAATACAAATGCTGCCTTACTTGTGTAGGTGGACCTAGTGCCCATGACAGAGAAAGGCCCAAAACATGTTGTGAAGACATCAGATTAATCTATCACAAAACGACCTGGTTTTGAAAGGGGGGGCTCTTGCATTTTTGGTCCGCGGCTTGGCAACTATCTAGGAAAGCCTACCAACCCAGACATTTTTGAAAACTAGACACCCAGGGGAGTCCAGGGAACTATGGCTCCAGACAAAAATTATACCTCATTTGTGTGGGTACAAAATCAGCCTAACAATGTATTAAAAAACCTGCTCTTTAAGCCTGCTTTGGTTCCTCCCACAGTCTCTACACGTTTTTAGCCCTTCCCTTTCACAGGCACTTGACCCACCCACACAAGTGAGGTATTATTTTTATCGAGAGACTGCTTTATAGGAAATTTCGCTGGTCCGGTGATCCCACACAGAAATGGGAGGAAAATATGATTTTTAAGCAAAATTTTAGGTTTGCAGAGGATTCTTAGTAGGAAAACGTTGGGAATTCATGCAAACAACACCTTCCTGGACTCCCCTGGGTGTCTAATTTTGAGAAATGCCTGGGTTTGGTGGGTTTCCCAAGGTGGCCACCGGGTCCGAGACCAAAAACTTTGGTGCCCCCCCTGTTTTGTGATAGATAATTTTGATATCTCCACAATACCTTTTGTGCCTTTCCCTGTCATGGGCTCCTGGACCAACCACGCATGTGAGGAAGCATTTTTAGCGTGAGATCTGGGGGAATGCTGGGTGGTTTGAAATTTGTGCCGGTCCTGTGATCCCACAACTTTCCCACATAAAAATGTGAGGAAAAAGTGATTTTATTTTAGGAAAATGTGAGGTTTGCAGGGGTTCTGGGTAAGAAAACTTTGGGGAATGCACACAAGCCACACCTCCATGGACTCCCCCAGGAAACAAGTTATCAGAAATGTTTGGGTTTTGTAGGTTTCCCTAATCGGCACTGCCGAGCACGGGACCAAAAACTCAGGTGCCCCCCTTGCAAAACCATGTCATTTTGTGACAGGTAATATTAATGTCTCCATAATACTTTTTGGGCCCTTCCCTGTCACGGGCACTTGGCCCACCCACAAAAGTGAGGTAGCATATTTATCGGGAGAATGCTGGAAAGTTGGATATTTGTAGCTGACTGCACATTTCAGGACTTTTTCTCACAGAAATGCAAGGAAACTATATTTTAGGTTCTGGTGAGAGCCATTCTAGACACCCCACCCTGGGCTACCCCGGGCATCTAGTTTTCAAAAATGTGCAGGGTTGGTACATTTACCTTGGTGCCAGCTTAGCTGGGGCCAAAAATCCACAGCTACCCACATTGCAACCACCACATTGTTTCTCTGTGGGAAAATGTGACGGGTTCAAGTTGCGTTTTGGGCCTCTTCCTGTTGCGAGCACTAGGCCTACCCACACAAGTGAAGTATAATTTTTATCAGGGGACGTAGAGGAATGCTGCCTGGATGGAACTTTGTGGCGCCCCACAGATTCCAGAACTTTCCATCACAGAAATGTGAGACAAATGTGTTTTTTTGGTCAAAGTTAGATGTTTGTAAGGGATTCTGGGTATAAAATAAATGTGGTGAGAGCCACACAAGTCAGCTCACTCTGGATACCCCTAGGTTTCTAGTTTTAAAAAATGTGCAGGTTGGCTAGGTTTCCATAGGTGCCAGCTGATCAAGGGTTCCAAATCAAGAGCTACCCAAATTGGAAAAAAGACTCAGGGGCAGATTTATGAGCCCCTTGCGCCACTTTTGCGTCACTTTTAACATGGGAAAAGTGACGCAAAAGTGGCGCAAGGGGCTCATAAATCTGCCCCTCAGTTTTTGGTGGAAAAGTGTGTCCATGTTGTGTTTCGGGCCGTTTTCAGTTGTAGATACTAGGCCTACCCACACAAGTAAAATACCATTTTTAGCAGAAGACTTGGGGAAATGCCATGTGAATGTATGTTATTTATTGCTTCCCCCAGATTCCAGAACTTTACATCATGTAAATTTAAGGAAAATATGTTTTTTAGTCAAAGTTTGTGGTTTGCAAGGGATTCTGGGTATACAAACGTGGTGAGAGCAATGCTAGTCAGCCTACCCTGGATGCCCATAGGTATCTAGTTTTTGCAAAAATGTACAGGTTGGCTAGGTTTCCATAGGTGCTAGCTAAGCTATAGTCCAAAATCAAGTGCTAGACTCATTGGAAAAAAGATTCAGTTTTCGGTGAAAAAATGTGATGCATCCATGTTGGATTTTGGGCCATTTCTTGTTGTGGGTACTATGCCTACCCTTACAAGTGAGGTACCGTATTAAACGGGAGACTTGGGGAAATTCCGGGTGCATGGAAGTTTGTGTCTCTCCTCATATTCCCAAACTTTCTATCACAGATTTGGGGAAAATTGTTTTCTTAGTGAAAGTTTGTAGTTTGCAAGGGATTCTGGGTAAATATTCATGGTGAGAGCCACGTAAGTCAGCCCACCCTGCATACCACTTGGTATCTCACTTTCAAAAAAGTACAGGTTGGCTAGGTTTCAATAGGGGCTGGCTGAGCTAGGGTCCAAAATATAGAGCTACCCACATTGGAAAAAAAGCTCAGTTTTCAGTCGAAAGATGTGATGCGTCCATGTTGTGTGATCGGCCATTTCCTGTTGCAGGCACTAAGCCTATCTACAAAAATGAGATACCATTTTTATTGCGAGACTTGGAGAAATGCCGGGTTAATGAAAGTTAGTGGCTCCCTACAGATTTCAGTACTTTTAATCACAAAAATATGAGGAAAATTAGTTTTTTAGTCAAAGTTTGAGGATTGCATGGGATTCTGGGTAAAAAAGACGAGGTGATAACAATGCAAGTCAGCCCACCCTGAATGCTCAAAGGCGTCTAGTTTTAAAAAATGTACAGGTTGGCTATGTTTCCATAGGTGCCAGCTGAGCTAGGGCCCAATATCTAGAGGTAAAAAAAAGGAAAAAAAGGCTCAGTTTTTGGTGGAAAAATTTGATGCGTCCTCGTTGTGGTTTGGGCCCTTTTCCTGTTGCTGATCTTGACCCACCCTTGTTGTGTGTGATTCTTTTCATTGTGTACAATCTTTCAATGACAATTTGTTTTCGGGACTCTAAAGGTAGCACAAAAAAAGCATAAAACGCTTTGGGTTCGAGTGCCCGCTCTTAAGAAACGTCTGCCGCCCACACATGTTGTCCATATGTTGGGACATCAAGGTGCAGTAGCGCACACTGTTGGATATTCAGTGGCTGATGAAGCAGCCAAATCTACAGTAGCCACAGTTAATGTAGCCGCAGTTACTCATTCTATGATTAAAATTGACAATGACATTTTAGTGGTTATTGCCGCCAGTAGGGATGGTACTCCTTTTCCACAAGGGTTCCCCCCCTTCTCCGCGGCCACTGAAGTCATCTGCGGTGTCCCGCAAGGATCCTCACTCAGCCCCACCCTCTTCAACATCTACATGAGCCCCCTCGCAGCCATCGCCCGCCAACACAACCTCAACATCATCTCCTATGCCGACGACACCCAACTGATCCTCTCCCTCACTAACGACCCCGCCACCGCCAGAGCCAACCTCCAGGAAGGAATGAGAGACGTCGCAGAATGGATAAAGATCAGCCGTCTGAAACTGAACTCAGACAAGACGGAAGTCCTCATCCTCGGACCATCTCCCTCCGCCTGGGATGACTCCTGGTGGCCCCCTGCCCTAGGCAGCGCACCCAAGCCTACGGACCACACACGCAACCTGGGCTTCATCCTGGACTCCTCCCTCACGATGACCAAGCAAGTCAACGCGTCTCATCATCCTGCTTCAACACCCTGCGCATGCTCCGAAAGATCTTCCGATGGATCCCCACCGAAACCAGGAAGACGGTCACCCAGGCCCTCGTCACCAGCCACCTGGACTACGGGAACACCCTCTATGCTGGAACTACAGCCAAACTCCAGAAAAGACTCCAGCGCATCCAGAACGCCTCAGCACGACTCATCCTGGACATCCCTCGCTGCAGCCACATCACTGCCCACCTGAAAGACCTTCACTGGCTCCCCGTCAACAAGAGGATCACGTTCAGACTCCTCACCCACGCACACAAGGCTCTCCACGACATGGGCCCGAAGTACCTCAACAGCCACCTCACATTCTACACACCCACCCACCAACTCCGATCCGCCAGCCTCGCCCTCGCTTCCGTCCCACGTTTTCGGAAATCCACCGTCTGAGGAAGATCCTTCTCCTACCTGGCAGCGAAGACATGGAACTCCCTCCCCACCCACCTACGGCTGACCCGGGACCATCTCTCCTTCAGGAAACAACTCAAGACCTGGCTGTTCGAGCAGTAGCGACCCCCCCCACCCCCCCTCAGCGCCTTGAGACCCTTACGGGTAAGTAGCGCGCTTTATAAATTTCACTGATTTGATTTGATTTGATTTGATATACTACAGTTATCTGCTGACAAAATTAATTTTGTGTCCATTCCTAAGGATTGTGATCATCTGATTCCCAACCTTGATCGCAGACATTTTTTAATAGTGGCCGCTCATGAAGGTATTGCTTCGGCACACACAGGAGTGGCCACCACAATTTCTCTTTTACAGCTATGTTTTTGGTGGCACGGTTTATACCAACAGACTCACAGATATGTCCTTTGTTGTGTTGTTTGTCAACAAATTAAGTATTCTACTGTGTCACAAGCACCACAAACACATCTCTTTATTTACAATATGCGTTTGACTGCATTTATCTTGGTCATTGCGGTCCTCTTATATCCAATAATGCTTTCAAATATATTTTGGTTGCAATGGATTGTTGCTCTTGGTTCCTCTGGGTCTTGCCACAGTGCTCAGCTGACGCTCACATTGTTATGAAGGATTTGCATGTCCTTGTCGGAACTTATGCCTGTGGCACTTTCCATTCAGACCAGGGTCCGGATTTCGCCTCTACGGCATATCGTGGTTCAATGACGTCCCTGGAGTGCAGGTGCATTTCTCGTCTCCATATAGGCCCGAGGGAAATTCTGCTGTGGAGAGGATGATCCATGACTTAAAGCAATCTTTAACAGCAAGCGTATTAGGTATGGGCCGTGGCTGGTTTACTCAACTTTTTGGGGTTCAACATGCTCTTAATAATCTCCTGAGAAGATCTATGGGTGGGCGGACCACGTACAAAATGTTCTTTGGCATCAAGATGTATGTTCCAGACCTTGATAGTCTAGACGTTGTGGCAACTGCTGCATCCTTTGATGTAGATAACCACTGTGCAGTCTTACAGGATCTACAAAAGTGTTGTGGCACTTTGGCTAAAACCCATTTGCCTTCTACTTCACCATCGGAAGCAGCTGTCCTGGTTTTTGTTTCTGGCTGGCCTCCTAAAGTTGGAGATCTGGTTCGTGAAAATGTGGCGATCAAAAAAGAATTTGGTCCCTCCAACGATGCCCTGTTCCAGTGCTTGGTCTTCAGAGTACCCGAACTGTGATTTTACCTCTGCTTCCAGGATACAAAGACAATCGCTTTGTTTTAATTGAACATGTCAAGTTACATCATTTGGCTAATACAAGGGGTGGGCGGAATTTGCGTAATCGCGCTACGCAAAGCTCCGCAAAACGGTAAAAAATCTCCACGAGCACGCAAAAGTTCAGCGAACACGCGGAATTGCTTGTTCCGCCCTTGCAAGAGGCTTTTTTCCTGTTCACAACCGTTGTTTGCAGGAAGGAATATCTTGCGAACATGCATTTTGAAAGCGCAAACAAGCAAAAAATTCCCCGAAGCCGAGGATCGCAGAATTTTAGCCAATTACGCATTCTGCGCGGAAGGCGAAAATACCCAAATGCCACGAATTCCACGAGCGGAATGGAATTTACCTCCCAGGCCTAGCTAATACTCAATAGTATGCCTCGGGGTGTCCCAAGAGAGGATATTCCTTTACAGCCTGTAAACTCCATTGATTCTGATTCTCCCTGGCTGCTGGAGGGGGATCTCAAATCTTCAGTTGACTTGGTGCCTGTTTTACCTTCTTCACAATCCACAATGGAAATCGTGTGTTATGATCAACCCCTTGAGGCTCCTTCCATAGTGTTCGGGTCTAAATCCAGCATCCCAGCCTCCTTCCTCTGGTTACTATATCGATCAAGATAACTTTTCTCTGGACAGTTCTTCATTGTCTTCAGTTCTATCCCCACCACCAGTGCGGATTTGTGTTTTCAACTCTTGGTTAAAACGCAGTTATCTGGTTCCAACTTGGACATATCTGTGGACCGTCTGTTCCATGGTATTTCTGTTCATGTGGATTGGATTTGTGACATTTTTTTTCTTTTGATTAACGGCCACTATCTTCCAGAACATTCTGCTGCAGAATTGTGTTAATACCTAGGTTTCAATCAAATGATTGGAATGTTGATGCTGTGAATTCTATGTTTTCCAAATTGCAATATTTCACTGTCTATGACAATAAAGATTTACATTTAAATTCTGCTAACTATGCCGATTTGATCTGTTATCAACATTTTGGGCACCATCTTTCACATAGAGATAATGGACAGCATTCCCAATTTAAATATACTCAATAGGAACATTGCCCAACTCCATCGCAGGGAAGTTCCAATGCACAAAAGAAGAAGAACACTTATTTCACCGGTTATAACCTTTCGGACCCTGTATCATATTATTTTAAATTGGTCCCTACACTTTCTTTAAAAATATATGCTCGCACAGACCAAATGGATCTATGCATCCCTCTTTATTGATAACCTAGCCCTGAAAGGATGTGATTATTGGAAGGACAATATTGACTTGAAATCGGTATGGGGCACTAAGTCCTGGCTAGTATAAGGTACAGAATCTCTATTCCATGCATCTCTGATACGGTCCAACAAACTACTTGGGTTTGGCTAAGATAAAATAATTGAATACTCCCACTATTCCATCCTCTGACTTTTTTGAAAACTGGCAATCTTATACTAATTATACTGAAGACCAACTAAATAGTATGATACGAAATGGTACATTTAATTTTTCTATGATAGTTCCAACTGGGTGGGCTTTATGGTCGACAGACATGAATGTTTGTCATTCTCGTTTCATGAACACTACTTCATTAAATAGACCTGATCCACGTTTTCCACAAACACCACATTCCAATACTGTTATAACTTATTACGTAGTTAAATTATGTCAACAATGGTTAGAACATTCCACATTGTCTGGTGTGAAACAACATATTTTTCTCCTATCGGAAGACATAAACCTTTCTGATTTCCTTTTGAGCCCAAAATCTCTTAGTTCAAAATGATTTGTTTATGCTGCGTATAATGAATTTTGGAAATTATCGCAAATGGAAGCTGCTGAACTCTTACACCAAAATGATCAGGATAATTTTGATAGAGTGCTTGCTGTTGTCGACAACAGTAATAATACTTTATCATCTCGTATTTATACTTTAGATAATATTGTGTCCTCTGTAATTGATATTGTACAAAATGAAGTGTCTACCTTAAATCATGGTCAGAATCAACTTAGATCAGTCATGCAATTTAGCTGGGCACTGCAAACAGTTAAGAATGGGCGTGTTCCTTGGCATTACCCAAATTGTAGCGCATTTTCTTACCATTTAATTTGTCATGCAAACAGCAAACAATGGCTATGAAAGATACTAGTTATACCTTGCTACAGGTAGAGAAACTTGAACAACTTCCCTTCACTGTAGCGGAAACTTATTCCATGGTTTGGGTAATACACTTTGGGCCTGATTCACAGAACTAACTTAAGACAAAATCCTAAACTTACTACCATTTTCGTATTCACAGAAGGCACTTACTCATTTTGGTATTCACAGAAGACACTTACTCATTTCGGTATTCACAGAAGTTAGGAGTCCTAACTTTAGGACTCCTAAATGCCTTCTGTGAATACCGAAAGTCTTAAAATTAGGATTTTTCTCAGTTTAGGAGTCCTAAAGTTAGGACTCCTAACTTTACTACTACTAAACTGAGAAAAATCCTAATTTTAAGGCTTTCGGTATTCACAGAAGGCATTTAGGAGTCCTAAAGTTAGGAGTCCTAACTTTACTACTACTAAATTGAGAAAAATCCTAATTTTAAGACTTTCGGTATTCACAGAAGGCATTTAGGAGTCCTAAAGTTAGGGGTCCTAACTATACTACTACTAAACTGAGAAAAATCCTAATTTTAAGGCTTTCGGTATTCACAGAAGGCATTTAGGAGTCCTAAAGTTAGGAGTCCTAACTTTACTACTACTAAATTGAGAAAAACCCTGATTTTAAGACTTTCGGTATTCACAGAAGGCATTTAGGAGTCCTAAAGTTAGGAGTCCTAACTATACTACTACTAAACTGAGAAAAATCCTAATTTTAAGACTTTCGGTATTCACAGAAGGCATTTAGGAGTCTTAAAGTTAGGACTCCTAACTTCTGTGAATACCGAAATGAGTAAGTGCCTTCTGTGAATACCAAAATGAGTAAGTGCCTTCTGTGAATACCAAAATGGTAGTAAGTTTAGGATTTTGTCTTAAGTTAGTTCTGTGAATCGGGCCCAGAGTTATCTCGTTGCCCATCTCCATGTTTCAACTCACTTCCTGCATGAAACACTTCTCAGTTGGTAGATATGAACTCCTTGAGAGCAGTTACATACATGAGTTATGGAAAACAAAGTAGACGTTCCCGAGCAAGAACAAGGCAGTTGAGCCTGTAAGCAACAATTCTCAATAAAAATGACAAGAATAATTTAGAGTCCAGTGAATCAAACAAACAGGTTTCTTCTTTTATTCCTTTAGTCTTCTTCGTTCTTATTAACAGCACCAACATAAGGACAGTAGCCAACACGTGTTTCGTCTCGGGTAAGTTGCCCGGCGACTTCCTCAGGGCTACAACAATAACAATAAAAATTATTCTATTCAGAATATTAACCACTTCTCAATGCATTTCTCACAAAATTTAACTGTAAATAGGAACAGGCTATTAGTAAGATATAACCCAGATGGAAATTTTTTGGGGAGAAACCATGAGTTGAAAAGAGCAAAAAAGATATATCCACCCAGTGAAAAGTGACCAAAAAGTAAAGGTGTTAAACCACACCAGAAACCAAGAAAAAACGCTCACAACAGAGGGTCACCTATTGAAAAAAGGAAAGTGCCTCCTTACTACACCTCTATTTGATTCCCAACATGGTGAAGTAAGAAAAAGGAAGCCCAAATATTCCTGATATGTCATAAAAAATATCCAATCGCATCCGAAGAAAGAAGGGGAATCTCTAAACGTTTACTCACCATAAAAATTAATCACATACACAGTATATGTTTGTTGATCCGCCACATCTACAATGTATTATTAATGTGGGTCCATACACTTTCATTCACGTGTGTACAAAAAATCTAAAAGGGAGAGGACAAGGGAAGGACATCAGCGTATGTCCTACTCCACACTAGACAAAGCACAACCACGATTTCCCTAAGTATCATTGCACAAAGGAAAGCCCTTTCTATCGAGGCATTGTACTCCCTATATATGGAAAGTAACAATAAAGTGGAAAGCAAAATGGGGGGGTCAAAGTTAAGCCTTTCTCGCTAGACCAATACCTAGTAGCAAGCGATATTTTCAAAAGACATAAACCACTCTGAATATCGGTTAACAGACATATTGCAAACATTAAAAAGTTACCTGTAGACAATTTCTCAATCCCGATCAAAATATCAGATGAAAGGGGAGGTTAACGTATCTAAAAATAAAAGACCAAACAAATAGGTCAGGCAACTGATATGAGCACTATCCAATCTATATAAAACGGAGATTCATTGAGATGAATGTATCTAAATCATGAGTTTCACTAATACAAAGCGTCAGCTATTGACTCTATTGAAACTCTATAAACATCATAGTCCAGTGATAACAAATCATGTGAAATACATTATTGCGCGCCATTACTAATTAAAAACTGAGCCCAATAATTGGCAACAAACAAACACAAAAAAGGGCCAAAAAGTTCTACCGGTTCCCACAATATCGATGCAGTGCTCTAGTATACATCAACACCAGCTTTCAAATTTTACTAAGTACTCACCTAAAACCGAAAAGAAGAAGAAGGGAGAGTACTCCGATCGCCACCAGTATTAAGCATGAGTGTCAACCCGGGCGCCCCCTTAGATTCCAATTTATCCGTGTGCACGCCAATCGAAACGCGGACGGCTCCGTCTAGTGATTAAAGAACGGACCAGTCTTTGCAACGTCTCCACTGGCCGCCATCTTATAAGATGCGAGTGCCCCACATTTAATTACAAAAATATATATCGAAGTAGATGAAGACACTTAACAGTATTGGTTCTATAAATAAGATACAATCCTCAAAGTCAACAAACTAATACCAAGTCAGGTAACAACCAATCAAGTTACTTTTTTTGTGTATTAAAAGCGCATTTTCCTGCCAATCGGTAAAAACGTGACTCCGTCATGTCATCAAAAAGGGACCAGTCATTGAAACATCTATACTGGTCGCCATCTTATAGTGTGTAAGTACCACATGTGTAGCTTCCAGGGTGCATATCATAATCTAAAGAGCACTTAAGCATATCGATCCCCAGAGTAAACCACTGTACCCCGAATCAAGGTAATCGTTTAAAATTTCGCCTATCACAATACTTAAACCGCATTGTGTCATCATCAACTCAGATAAGCCGCTGTCAGGATCACCAGTATTTCCTGGTGCTCAAGCTATTTCCCTCGTTAGCAAATATACAGTATTATACTTCTCAGAAGCGTGATCAGCCGATCACGTCTCAAGTACACGCTGCTATTTACTGTATTATGGCAAAACCAGAGCATCGTCTCTAATGGTATCAATAGGCAGGAATCATGTTTACCACAATCAAAATGTACCAAAGAGTCCGAGAAAGAAGGAAAGTAAAACAAAGATAAATATAAGGATAAAGGAAGGAAACATAGGTAGGAGTAAGGAAGTATGAAAAAAGACCTCCCATTAGATAGAATAGGGAATTAGGTAGACTATGAGGCAATGTTTATGCTATGTGGAAGGACAGTGAGATCAAAAAAGCCCAAGAGAGCAGCTAGTATATCAAGTTCTATTGCACCAATCGGTACATTGGATCTATCACTGTCAACCTCGAGACCTAAGAATGCACATCGACAGAGGCAAAATAAGTTTGACAATATAATAATGCCCATAAACAGTTACTGTCAATAAGTACATATGTCAATATTCCCATACAGGCTGGTATGAGTAAGACACGTTAATATAAACAAGAATGAAGGTTAAACACAGCACAAAATACATTTAGTCGTGGAGAAAGTAATGTAATTCATGATCATCATTGATCCCACATTCCACTGCCCGTAATTTAAGAATCCATCGGGCCTCGCATTGGCGTAGTCTTAACTCCCTATTACCGCCCCGGGAGTCAAACTTAACAACCTCTATACCATGGAAGCGAAAACCAAGTGATTTATCCTGATTGGGGCAAATTGAAGCATGATGGCCTAAAGGATATCTGACATCAAGGTTCTTAAGAACACGGAAGTGTTCAGCCATTCGTTCTTTGAGTGGGCGGATGGTACTGCCCACATAAATTTTCTTACACTTATACTGAATAACATAGACCACAAATTTCGTCAGACAGTCTATGTGGTCATAAATCTGTTATGTACGTGAACCATTTTATTCAAAAGTTTTTATACCTCTTTCAGCCATTCTGCACATATTACAGGTGCCACAAGCAAAAAAAAACATATTCATTTGTCTCAACCAGGTTATTTTATTTGGTTGTTTTTTTGGATATCTTGGGCTAATAAGACTCTGGATAGTTCTGCTCTTCCTGTATACGATATTTGGTGATGTACTTTTCCAAGGAGCTATCAGCAGTTAAGAATGGCCAGTTTTTCTTAAATATACCATATAATTTATGGGACCAAGGGTGGTAATTAGTCACCAAACTCACATTCATATCCAATCTCTTTGTTTTTTTAGGGATGTTATTCAAAGTGTCTGATCGCTGAAGTCGCATGGCTCTCTTTTTTGCCTTATGAATCGTGTCTTTAGGATATCCTCTGACAAGGAACCTGGTCTCAATATCCTTCAGATTCTTATTGAAGTTCTCCTCTCTACTACAGTTCCTACGTGCTCTAAGCATCTCTCCAAAGGGTATTGCATTAATTTGACTCTTTGGATGTGCACTCCTAGCGTGCAATAAAGAATTGCACGCAGTAGATTTTCTGTACATCCTGCTCTGTATTTTACCCTCGTGGTGAAATAGTTCTAAGTCAAGAAAGATGATCTTCTCCAGATCTGATGTCATGGTAAATGACATATTGTGAATGTTATTATTCATATGTGTAAAGAACGCCATGAGGTCCTCATTGCTGCCTGTCCATATAAGTGGACAATCATCAATATATCGTCCAAAGTACAGGATATATTCGTGCCACCTGGCTCCCGATGGTCAGTTATGGTTTACATATTGTTGTCAGTGAGCCGAAAGAGAAGTCATTTTTACAGGGGAAGAATACAACTCCACTGCCTGTCATTCCCTTGTATGTCAACAAGTAAAACCTCATGGCGCCTGTAATGTTTCTGGCCCCAATTTGGCTTTTTTATTTGAAAGGAACCATATTCCCGCAATTATTCCCACTCTCACATTGCTTTCAAATGGCAGATATCTCGTCCTTAATAATCAGGACTGTTGCGGTCTGCGGGTGGGAATCACGTATGTGGTGTCTGTTTCCCAGTTAGTTACTTGTTGCAACAGCGTCGTCCTGTTTCCCCCTCCACATGGGAGTGTAGATAGTTCGTTGTGGCCTTCCATTCCAACTCTGAAAACAGATTTCAATAAGCTAAGCTGACTCAAAGTGTTATTGTTTCAAAAGAAGTGGCTCTCCCTTCATCATGCAAGACCTGTGAATTTCAGGTGGCGAGAACGTCTAGTGAAATACAGTCATTGTTAAACCCAAATTTCCCCCTACATTTCGGGGAATTGAAATATCAAATATTTAATGAGTCGGATACCATGGGCCTAGCACAGTTTTTTAAAACTTTTGGGTTCCGTCATTGCAACATCTTTTCTTTTTAGGAGTGATTCTCAGCTATAATACATTCTATTTTTATAGAGCATTCGGTGGATTCACGCCGATGCTCATCTTGATTTGCAGCATTGTCATGCTGTTCCTTCTATTCTCCAATGACTGTTCCATTTGTGGTCCTGCCCGGACAGGCATCGATGCAGCTATACCGGGAGCGAATGCTACAACGTTTTGGAACGGTGCCCTTAGAAGCTCTAAATGCTGAAATTTGTCTAGCTTTTCAGTATGCTTACTTCACCTGTGTGCAACCTGTGTTTCATTGCATCCAGTGCCCCTTTCAGTTGGCCCTGGATATCTGCCTGGCTACCCCATCTCACGTTGCCATCGATTTCAAACTGTTGATCGTTCCCTTAGTAGCCCATAACCAAGATTGTTCCTTGGGTATGAGGCTACTGTACAACCCAACGTTGGGTCCAATGGCCGAAGGTGATCCCTGTGGAACTGCACAGCATCTCCTGGATCTCAGTTTTATCAAATTCAACACAGGTTCTCCTTGGATGGTCCTATCGACAACTGGATATGATGACCACGTTTGTTCCTTTGACCTGATAAAATGGATGGCTGACATTTCCAATTTGGAAAGTTCGGATTTCTTACTGGAATTATTATCTTTCCACTTGGCATCCTACATCCTGGGCCCCCACTATACGCTGTAATTGGATATATTTTTAGGCAAAAAACATTTCTTCAATACTATTTTTCAGACTATCTCAAGAAGCAACTTATTATACGCTTTGATTCTGCTTATCCCCTGATTTCTGTCGTCCTTTCGGCGCTAACATCCTGACCAAGGGGAGGGTGTCAAATGTCCAGTGCATGCCCATTGTTGTTTTCCCTACGTTAGCCTGAGCATGTTGCAGATTACCCTCTGCTTATCCTCTGCTTATCGCAAATTACTATGCAAACAAATTTTGCTTTGTGGCAGCCTATACTTTCTCACAGAACCTGCTGTTGTTTTGCAGTTCTGTTCTTTCCTGGGATTTAGTCTGAACACCGTAGACAAGGTCAAACAACATTACCTATTGTGTTCTGGTTGGGCCCTAGCACCCAGATGAAACACACAGATGCAGCTGTTGTTTGGGAACACATACTTTTGTCATATGGGTCTGCACAACTCACACTTGGAGAGGGACCTTTCCAGGGAAAGGATTGTGACAGCACCCGAGATGTAGAATGTTCATCTATGTATGCTAAGGTACGGGGTCTACTACTAACACCCAGACATTTTTTGTTGTATAATCATTTTGCTTCTGTAGAAGGGGAGGGAGGTTAGGCTACCCTGTCTTATATAATGACAGCTCCCTGTATGATTTATGGAGTACTTACTATGCTGACTGTATTTGTGTTAAGCATTTTCTTACTTATTGTGGCACTTATACCGCATACTAGAGCATGATACTTAAAATAAACATTATAACATTTCTTCGTGTCTCTGTCAGAACTTATTGTGGACTAGTACAAGTGTGAGAGTGAAAGGGTGGGTCCTGCAACCTCTATTCCTGAGAGGGTCGGGAGTGTTTGTACTGGGGTGTCTATTCACTTGTTCCTCTGTGAGTGAGTAGGAGGGCAAGTGAGATACTATAGCTGGTCGGTCCTGGGCTCATGGGTACTCAGGTGGCAGGAAAGTTCTAGGATCCCAAACATAGTTTTGTGACTCTACAGAATCCCTGCAACAACAGCACACAACACACATCCTCTCACCCAATTTTCCACTTCCCCGTCCAATGCAGGCCATCAAAAAGTGTCCCTGATTCTCCTCTTCATAGTTCTCATTCCTACATGTCCCTCATGAGCCAACTTTAATACTTTCACACGCACACCTTGCAGCACTACTAGTACACTGGCCCATCTCAAGACACCCTCAGTCATACCCAACTCCTCAAAAACATCCTGGTACACTTTCAGAGCATCATCAACCTTTTCCCTTGGCCATCCTTTAGCCAACCATGAAATTAACTCTTGTAGCACCTTATCCTAGTCTACAGCTTCTTTCCATTCTTCTTCTCTTATGCACTCCTTCTCATCGGTCATAGTACATTCTACCGCACAAAAATCATCTTCTTTGTCCTCCTCCACACCTACCTCCATGGGCAAATGTGACAAACAGCAAACATATTATTTTACCCTTGTCTGTACTCTAGCTTAAATTGAAATTGTGGAGCCTCTAATTTCATTTGGCAATCCTAGAAGTCGCCTTAAAAGCCCTCCAAGTGGAGAATAAGCTGACCAAAGGTTTGTGGTTCATCCGGAACATGAACTGAAAACTCCAAAGATACCTTCTAAAATAATTTTCACCCCACCAACACGCTAGGGCTTAACGCTCAATGCCAGAGTAATTTGCTTCAGCTCTCTGTAATGCATGTGATGCTAATGCTACCACCTCATCCCTGCTGTTTCTTGACTGTATTAACACAGCACCCAAGCCGTTTGGCTCGCATCCATCACCACTATGCTCGAATCATGTATATCAAGCGGTTTAAGTGGTATGGCATCAGCAACTTCCTCTTTTATCAAACAAAATTCTTTCTCTACCTCTTTTGTCAATTCAGTTCTGACGTTCTTTTTTTGACAATGCCCTCAAACATTTCATCCTTTCAGCATACTTCAGTATAAACTGAACGTAAAATTCTAGCATCCCAAAATATGACTGAAACTGATCCTTATTCTGGGGTGCAGGAAAATTCTAAATGGCCCTTACCAAACTCTCTTTAGCTTCCACTCCTTTTGCTGACACCCTGTGACCTAGGTAATTCACACTGGTCACACCAAATTGGCAGTTAATTGCTTTCAATGTAACCCCTTTATACTTCAATATAGCTAAAACCAACGCCAAAGACTTTTCATGTTCCACCTCATCTGCCTGAAAAACCAATATATCATCGTGGAAACATTTCACCTTGTCAACGCCCGTGAACATGGCCTCAATCACATGTTGAAACACAGACAAGACTGATGCTAGCATAAAAGGCATGCGCTTAAACCTAATTTCCCCATTGGGTGTGACAAAGAACATCAAATGACGTGAGTCCATGTGCAAACCACCTAATGGTATGAGGACAACATATCGATCATAGTGAAAACTTTTGTCCCTTTAAGCATGGTCAGCATCCCAGTAATATTGGGTAGAGGATGTCTATCAATCCATATTCTCTCATTAAGGTCACTCAAGTCAATCCACATCTTCATGGTACAATTGGACTTCCTGGCACACCCCACTGGAGAAAGCCACTCGGAACTCTGTATGGGTTCTAATATGTCCTGTTGACACAACTTCTCCAGTTCTTTTCTCAACTCCTCCCTATTGGCAATGGGGACATGCCTCGCCTTGTGAATAACAGGTTCCACTCCTGACTTTAATTGAATCTGATGGGTGAAACTTTAATTTTGCCAAATCCACCACGAAATACTTCAGGAAAGACATCCATCCAGGTACACTTTATGTCAGCAATCAGTCCCACCACATCTTTCTGCAAAATCACTTGCTTATGGCTGCTAGGATCAAGCATGATACCCAGACTCCTCTGATCCCACCAACCTAGTAAATTTGAACCTTCTGCTGCAACATACACTGTACCTTCCGCCATATTCCCTTTAAAATTGAACCTCAAATCAAACTCCCGCACTACTTCACTGGGCTTGCCACCACATGTTAACGGGTTTCACTCTAGACTTTTGTAATTGTACATTGTGGTATCTTTCCCACTTTTCCACACCAATAAATGTGAACAAAGAACATAAGTCTGCCAGCATATTAATGTTATTACTGTTGACCTCAATTATGCAATGAGGTTTCCTAATGGCACTATCTCTCATTAATGCCTCTTCCGTGTTCTCAAACAAGACTTGGTTCTTATCCTTCTCCCAAACCAGTCCCCAGATTTACATAAAAGTCACGGAACACTGTGCAGAAGCCAAAAATGCTGTGCTGCGTTGCGCCACAGGGAGAGAGAAGGAGAGCACCATATTTACAGAGATATAGCTCTCTTCTCACCACTCCCTAGCTCCGGCACTGATTTCAGCTGCTTTGCGTCAGGCACACACCTTAGCGCCACACTGCTGATGCATGCCTGAGTCTACCATAGGTTTTGTACAGGAAGAGAACCCTTCCTGTACAAAATACTATATTTACACACACTTTAAAATGTTTCCTACTTTGCATGTGTGTTGTGCAGCGCAGCACACATGCAAAGTGGAAAGAGAAAGGAGAAATAAGAACATTTCTCCTCATAATGCCTCCTTTTAAATGACATTAACTTTTGGCGCTAAACCCTGTATACTATTTTTTGCAGATAGGGTTTTGCATTAAAATGAATGGGTGGTAGCATGGGAATGACCATGTACCACCTATGTTATACCCCCTTGGCACTAAGTAACATAAAGCAGTGTTTTTGCGCTGCTTTGCTTTACTTTCAGAGTACTTTCCAGTTCATAAATTACAATAAAAACATTTTGTGCTGGTTTGCGCCACTTTTGTGACGCTAACCCCGCACAAAATCTTAGTAAATCTACCCCCATGAGTACTACACTTCCCTCTTCAGAATTAGTTTGACAATCCTGATCAGGACTGGTTCCCACGGTGTTCACCTTGTTAGAACTTTTACCTTCTCTGTCCCACTTTCCTCTACACACTTTCATGAAGTGCCCCTTCTTCTTACACTTGCCACACCACTTATCCGCGGCAGGACACATCAGAGACTTCCCTAAATGGTTTCTACTCCCACAGCGATAGAACTCAAGCATTTTTTTTCCTTGTCTCAAAAGAGGACCATTTTTAACTCTCGATTTCCTTAGTCTTGTTTTGTGACTGCAACACATGTACCTGCATTTTCACACTCAGTTGTTCCACAAACTTGGTAGTTACCTCAATACCGCTTGCAATTCCCATAGCCTTGTCTAAGTAAGGTTGTCAACAGTTAACAATTTTTCTTGGACTTTTTCAATACTGGATTTTTCCACTAACTGGTCTCGAATCACATCATCCTCAAACTTTTTAAAATCACAATTGGCAGCCAAAACTCTAAGATCACTTATGAAATGTGCTTTAGATTCTCCTGGAAACTGGTGTCTTCTATAAAATGTACGTTGTTGATTATAACATTTCTTTTCTTCTTGAAACATGAATCCAATGCTTTCATAGCTGACACATATCCATCCACCTCATCGCCGTCACCCACAACAGATGATGATGCTGGTCAATCTTTTTGAACTTTCCTACCCTATGCACCAAAAGAGTGTCAAAACAACACAAATGTCTTTCTCTGAGTAAACACATCACCTTCAATGGCTTCTATGTGCACCTCAAAGCGTTATTTCCACTGTTCCGACTCAACAGGAGGCAAACCAGGTGATGCCAAAAACGGTACAGGAGGCATAACTGACTGTTGTTCGTCTAACGAGATACTACACAATACACATACAAAATGCAATGTGAATATGCTTTACAATTATACCAATCATGTCAACTGCATTCACCTGAGCGCCACAGGGATGATATATTGCTTCGCCGTCACAATTTCAGTGTGCAACTATTCATAATCCCTTATACCTTCACACTATGGGGCATATTATCAAGGACTGCGTTAAAATTATCGCCACTTTAGCGGCAGGAAACTGCCGCTAAAAGCGGCGATAATGGGCTTGATAATATGCCGCAGAGAATTCCACACCAGAACATGGGCTTCTATTGGAATTCTCCGGGGCATATTACCAAGCCCATTATCGCCGCTTTAGCGGCAGTTTCCTGCCGCTAAAGCGGCAATAATTTTAACGCCGTCCTTGATAATATGCCCTTCTGTTCGTAATTCACTTTGGAAGGTGTGTGAATCACTCAACTTTGAATCGAACAAACGAGGAAAAAATGGAAATTACCGTGATTCCCAATGTAAGGGGTGCGAATCACCGGATAAAGGGTGGAAGATGAGTGTGAAGAGGCATTCTCAGGCACTCGCAGTTTACGATCAAATTCCACCAAGAATGGAGGAAGGCTATTGTTACCTTTCCTCCGTTACAGTAGCCCAACACAGATTGATTCTGTTGCGCCCCTGCCTGAATCTAATCCCTTTGATGTTTGGGTTCCCTGAAAAAAGGTTCAAGCATGCAGATCTAGGTCCTTGCCCCTGTGATAACTGTTCACCCCAGTCCAATCTACATCTGGTTCTGTTTTGTAAGTTTTATCTTAGTGAAAGAAAAAGGTTCCTCCTCCCAATTCTAAGGCGGAAAATTTTCACGCAATGAAGAGTGGCACTGCACTTTTTAAAAGCTCTTTCTAACCCGTATGTCTGTTATTCGGTAGCATCCTTTTTGTGGGTCTGTTGGAGGAATAGAAGGGCCAGGAGTTTGTTATTATGAATTTTAAATATTTGGGGGCATATCAGCAAGCAGGCGTCAAAAAATTAACGCCGCTTTTGCGTCCATTTTCGGATGAAAAGCGGCAATAATTTTATCGCCTTATCTGCAAGGTCACGCTATCGCGTGAAACCTTACCTTATCTCCATTTCCCTTAACGCCCATCTTTGCATCTCTAATGAGATGCAAAGTGGGCATTCCTCCCCAGGATAACGGGAGAAATGTCGCTAAGCATTATCAAGCTTCACGCAAAGCAGCATAGCGACAAGAAAAGTAGCGATAACCTCTGTTATCGCTACTTTCCTTACGCCTGCTTTGAAACTGACTTAGCCATGATATCCTATGGAAGGTGGATATCATGGCTAAGTATGTGAGGCCCTATCAGCAAAATATCGCCAAACTTCGTGGGATTATCGCTGGGTTTCCAGCGATAATCACACGTTTGGCAGTTAGTGCCAGGATTTTTATCGGTTTTGAGATAAGCGTTGCTAATAGCACGCTATCTCAGCGATAAAAATCCACGCTAGCCGGCGATAATTATCCTAGCGCTAAGTGCGCTTAGCGATAATTATCGCCGGTTGTTGCTGATATGCCCCTTGGGGACTAAAATGTACAGACGATCTTTGGTTTTAACAAGGTATTTAAAAAGTTTTAAAAGATTTTTTAAAACATCTTCAGTACTTTTATCTAATTTGTTTTACTGTGATTCGACTGATGAATTTGTGCTTTTATGACCTGTTTGTACATAGATCAAATAAAGATTTGAACTAACAAACGAGTGTGAAGAGTACTGTGATTCACAGTGGAAGGTGTGCGAATCACTGGACACTGGTTCACACTCCACCGCCAAACCAGGTAAAGAACGGGCCACTGGGCAACACAGGGAGCAAGCTTGTTACCTTACAGTTGCACGATCAATGTATTTGTAGCTCCGAGAATGGATTCCCACAGCACAGCAGGCAGCTTGCGGAGAACGCTGCCAAGGAAGCCGCTGACCAAAACGTGCTTAGAACCTCCCTTACATGCTTCAATAGTGATTGGCAGGCGCGTTACAATGAAGCTGGAATGCACGTATCCACGTTTTCTTCATGGAGCCCTGTCACACTGCTTGTGCTCCCAGATCAGCTGAAATTTAGCATCGTGACCTGTTGCTGATGGCACTAGAATGCACGTTGCCAAGGATGGAGTGCACAATGCCACAGTGCCCAGCCGCCTCTCAAGAAGTATGCCAGACAGTAAAAGAGAAACACGCCATTCCCTGCCTCCGCTCACATGTGCTACCTAACTGCTCACTCGGCACATGACCTAGAGGTGAGACTGCCAGGCTCACATGACGAAAACAAGAGGCATACTCACCACTGTGCTGAAAACATCTGCTGCCCCGCTGGATGTGAACGCGTGAGAAGTTCACTGAATCGTCGCGAATGCAAGGTACCGCTTTTCAATGATCACAGGAAACATGGAATCCTTGTAAGAAAAGTTTTGTTTAAGCCTTGTAAAACACAACCAGCAAGGTAGCCAGGAAGAAACAACTGCCCATATTCAATGGTATACATTCCACTCCCGCCTTCCACTTTCCCTCCAACCTTCAGCGTTCCATCCACAAACCACCAGTCAGTCCCAACTCCTACCCACACAAGTGAGGTGCCAATTTTATCAGGACACTTCTGGAAATGCTGGGTGGATGGAAGTTTGTGGCTCCCTACAGATTTCAGAACTTTTCATCACAGAAATGTGAGGAAAATTTATTTTTTTAGTCAAAGTTTGAGGTTTCCAAGGGATAAAGGGGAAAAAATACATGGTGACAGCCACGCAAGTCAGCCCACCCTCGATACCCCTTGGTGTCTATTTTGCAAAAATGTACAGGTTGGCTAGGATGCTCAAGGTGCCGGCTGAGCTAGGGTCTAAAATCTAAAGCTAACCACACTGTAAAAAATGGCTCCGTCTTTGGTGGAAAAATGCGATACCTCCATGTTGCATTTTGAGACATTTCATGTCACAGGCAGTATGTCTTGCCACAAAAGTGAGGTATCATTTTTATCAAGAGAATTAGGGGAACACAGAATAGTAGAACAAGTGTTATTACCAATTGTATTTCTCTGCATTTGTGCTTTCCAAATGTAAGACAGTGTGTAAGAAAGAAGTCATTTTGAGAAATGCCCTGTAATTCACATGCTAGTATGGGTACCCACAAATTCAGAGATGTGCAAATAACCACTGCTTCTAAGCTCCAAATCTTCTGCCATTTTGGAAATACATAGGTTTCCTTAATAACTATTTTTCACTCTTTGGGCCTGATTACGACTTTGGCAGTGCAGCACCAGGCCTGTCCTGTTGCCGCACCACCAAAGCCGTTGTCAGACCGCCCATCAGATTAGGAGTTTTCTCCTATCTGGCAGGCTGGTTTTTAGCATTCCCACTGCATTGCCTCAGAAAATGGGCATCACAATGGGAACGCCAAAACAGTTCCTGCACAGCATGGACTAAAAAGTCCATGCCATGCAGGAACTGGGATGCATGCACTCAGGCGGGCACATGTTGTTACCCCCCTTTATCCATCCCCATGCGGAAGTATCCCCCACGGACACTGAAGGGCCCCCTTTGTTTCCTCTCCGTCACAGTCTTCATGAAGTAGGAACCTCCAGGACACCGTCGACGGAAAGGAAACTCGTAATATGCTTGGCTGGACTGCGGCAGTCCCACCAAGCATATGTCGGGCTTTTGACCACCGCAACACCGCCAGGGAATGGCCGTTCCCTGGTGGTGCAATGGCGGACTGACCACCCTAACCATAATGGGGCGGTTGACAGACCGCCACCATTGCGCCCCCACCAGTATGGTGGTCCATGGACCAAAAGACTCGTACTCGGCCCCTTTATATTTAACCCAATGAACTCCAGCATACTCAGTACACAATGAAAAACTGTTACAAGGTGCAGCTCAGTTATTGGCTCTGGGTACCTCAGCTTCTTAGAGAACCGACAAGCTCTATATATCCCACCAACCAGACTGGTCCAGCAGATGTAGAGGTATATTGCGTTTGAAAATCTGCTATAGTTAGAAGTTACAGATAAAAACGTAGACACAATTGGCTCAACTCAACTTTCAATCATTTTTTATTTCAACTGTTACTTTCTATAAGAAAACCTTGAAGGATCTACAAAAATGACACCTTGCTGAATTTAAAGTTTTGTCTACCTTTCCGAAATGTCTGGCTTTTCGGGATCTACCATGGTTTTCACTCCCATTTCCACTACTAACTGAAATGAGGTTGAAACCACAAAAAATAGGGTATATGGGCTATGTTCCAGTAAAACGACAAAACTGTGTTGAAAAATGTATTTTTCTGATTCCAGTCTGCCTGTTCCTGAAAGATGGGAAGATGGTGATTTTATCACCGCAAACCCTTTGTTGATGCCATTTGCAGTGGGAAAAAAAGACTCTTTCTTCTTCAGCACTTTTTTCCAATTTTTCCCCCAAAAACTCAACATTTTCCTGTATTTTGGCTAATTTCTTAGTCCCCTCAGGGGGAATTCACAATCCCCGGGTACCTTTAGAATCCCCAGGATGTTGGAAAAATAGAACGCAAATTTGGCCTGGATAGCTTATGTGGACAAAACGTTATGGGGGCCTAAGCGCAAACTACCCCAAATAGCCTAAAAGCTTAGCACGGGGAGGGGGGAAAGCCTAGCAGCGAAGGGGTTAAGTAATATTTAGCTATTAATTGATTATTAATTAAATAATTGATTATTAATTTTGTACATTATGTAACAAAAAAAATGTGTTATATTTTAGTTGCGGGTTGCTAGGTTTGTAGGGGTAGAAGGTGGTAAGTGAATTAATTAATAATTAATTAACTATTGGTTCTTTTATTAATATTACATATTTAATTGAATAGTAATAATGTACACTGTATAATAGTTATATATTTCAGTTATGAAATAGGATTTGTGGAGTGGTGCACTACTCGCTATCGCGACAAATGGTAGTTAATTAGTCAATGAGTCTTGATGTTAAAGAGTCTTGAGTGATTCTTTATTTTCAAAAAAGAAGTTGCGGTGGTAGTCTGTGGTGAGAAACTGACAGCTCGATATCCAGCCCTACTTCCAGATAAAATGCTCACAGGTCCTTATCAACTTATCAAATCATATTAATGTTATGGGGGTGTTGAAATAATTTTGCTGACATAGGGGCAGATTGTGGATACAGATAAATAGGTTGAAATGTAAAATGACTCTGTAATGAATTGCACATTAATTTGTTGAATACAGATGTTTGATTATGATGAGAAATAACAATTGGTTATTGTTTTATTGTGATTTGTAGTGACTCCTGACGAAGGGCGCCTGAGCCCGAAATGCATTGGGTGTATGAATAAACACTGCCTTTTTAATGAACCCTGCATCAATCATGTTCTTACGAGAGGTCCGGAGGGGCACAGTTCGAACAGAAGAAAGCTGGGAAAATGGCATTGAGAACCGCGTGCGAAGTATAACAGTCGATGTTTGAGTAAAGAGAGGAGTAAAAGATTGCGATAAATGCATTACTGAGGAGAAAAATTACAGCCACAATGGCGCAAGCTCGCAGTGCGATTGGTTGGGGCGAGATGCGCCCCATTTTGTAATGTTGTTGACCCGGGTGTTGCTGGGGCATGACACCATACCAGTCTGCACGCACTCTGGGAAAAGTTGGACAAATTTGAATAGCAGGACAAACAGGTGTGCATCCTATTTTTAAAATTTTCGCTGTTGTCTGGAACCACAATTTGCATATATTTCAGTTATATTTTAGGTGTGGCTGCTGGGTTTGTAGGGGTATAGGGTGGGAAGTTTATTAGGTTATAATTATTCATTAATTAATTATATCATTGATTATTAATTACGTAAAGTGTGGTATATGTACTTATTTTAGATATATTTTAGGTGCGGTCTGCTGGGTGTGTAGGGGTATAGGGTGGGAAGTTAGATGCGTAATAATTAAATGACAAATATTTTTTAATTCATAAATAATTATTTTGTTGTTTATTAATTATATAAATTGTTTAATTGTTTTTATTTTTAATATATTTTCTTGTTAATTAATATTGCTTATATTAAGAGATTTATATTTTTTCTAAATTAATAGGGTTATTCAGATTAAGATTCAGATTCAAATTCTTTATTCGGCTACATATGCAGCCATAATATTACACACATAAAAATAAATAAATAGTTAAAAACATACAGACACTTTAAATCATTATCTTCCTAAATAGAAAAATCTGTATATCTCCATTTCATTATACCACTAAAACTATAAAGCAGTCATTGTTTGCCGAGCACGCACAGCAATTTTCAAGAACAATCTGACATGAAAGAACATTTACTCATTATTCAGCGGGAGCAAGGTATTATAAGCTTCTCTAAAATCAGTAGTGTGTAACCTCTTGATTAGTGGTAATAAAATACCTTTGACATACAATGAATAAAAATCACAAAGGTGTAAGAAATGTAACATTGATTGACCCGGCCTTCTATTACGTGGGCAGGGGTGGGTATCTAAATTTACTTGGATACCTAATGGGAAGCTTAACAGGTAATTAACTGTACCTTCCCTTAAACAGAACAGCAAACTTCGCTCCCAATACACCATAGGGCTAATCAGACATCTTTGATGTAAAATATCTCCTTCAGAATGTATGTCCAGGTAAGCTATCACTCTTGATTTATCAGACTCCTTCTTCATTCTCTCTGCATTCATAAGTTTAAACCAGGTGGTTTGCAACTGATTTTTATTGCTGGTGTAAGGACTGCCTGGATTCTCATACAATTGTTGCCATCCTATTTTGTGCATGCAAGATTCTATATACGAATCAAAAGTTGGTCGCACTCTGCTCGTCACACCAGCAAATTGCCCCAAGGAACTGTGGTCAATGTAGTGGCGACGGCAAGTACGCCTATGCCACGGTGTATGTAGAAAAGTATGTGTCGCATTAGCCATCCCTGGACACATGTTTCGAGGTAGTTGCCTCTCGTCAGCAGGGAGCAGGTCAGTGTAAAGGGGTGCCGCGTGGACTGCCAAAATGTAATTAAAACAGGTAGAGTACCTCTCATGGCGCGCAGGTGCAGGTCCAAGGCTCTACATTTACCACAGTTCCTTGGGGCAACTTGCTGGTGTGACGAGCAGAGTGCGACCAACTTTTGATTAATTTATTACGGCTCCCTTGAGCCAACGGGCTGACGAGCCTTGGACCTGCACCTGCGCGCCATGAGAGGTACTTCACCTGTTTTAATTACATTTTGGCAGTCCACGCGGCACCCCTTTACACTGACCTGCTCCCTGCTGACGAGAGGCAACTACCTCGAAACACGTGTCCAGGGATGGCTAATGCGACACATACTTTTTTACATACATCGTGGCATAGGCGTACTCGCCGTCGCCACTACATTTACCACAGTTCCTTGGGGCAACTTGCTGGTGTGACGAGCAGAGTGCGACCAACTTTTGATTCAAGATTCTATATACCCCTGCCTTTATCACAAGAGAGGCAGTCTTTATGATGTTTTTTGTAAGAACCCCATCTGTATTATGCCTAGTATAACAGCATACAGAGCTGTTTATATGTGCGTCATTCCTCAGCCAGTTCTACTGAAACATTAATACGTCATACTGGCTGATAAAGGAAAGTCAGTCTGGGCATAACTGTTTAGATGTAACCCAGCTACATTCCAGCTCAGGATTTTTAATGTGTGATAATTAGGTTTTTCAATTACACTCAGGCCTAGCGTGTTCTTTGGAGCTGACTCTGGTATCCTATTAGTGATTGCCGAACTGGACCTACCAGGGGTGGTATGTCTCAGTCAATCCAGCCTGTCTAAACCCTCTAAGATAGCAAACCTGTTCCCTTGTATGGAGTATGGCAGGGGTTAGAAGCCTTGTTGGCAATGGTTTATAAAAATAACCTAGGGGGAGGCAGCAAATGTTAGTGTCGGAACCACTACTATCCTTCTGCTGTCTTAACAAAGTTCATGCAATAGAGGGTCTCCAAACTTAACCACAATACAGTCTCCTTCAAAACATTTATCGGAGAATCCGACCCACCCCACCTTCCGTACCATCAATATGTAATTGCTATAGATGGGGTTAATGTCTTTTTGTTTGGTAAGCCAGTCAACACATTTACTTCCTTCCAAGAATAGGGCTATTTAAATACGAAATAGTAATGTGTTTGAGGTGAAGAATTTCTCTACTGTTGCACAGACTGGAGTGGAAACAGTAAATGCAATCCCTACAAATTCCAATGCTATGCCTACTGTTGCACAGACGGGAGTAGGAATAATAAATCTAACTTCTTTGAAGTCCAAAGCTTTCCTGACTGTTGCACAGATTGGAGTGGAAATAGTAAATTCAATCCCTCCGAATTCCAACACGTTCCCTACTGTTGCACAGACTGGAGTGGGAATAGCACATCTTACCCCTCCTGAGTCCAGCGCTTTTTGTACTGTTCTACTGACTGGAGTGGGAACAGTAAATACCCCTGCCCCGCCCAAAGTCCAATGCTTTCCCTACATCTACACAGACAGAAGTGGGATTAGTAACTCTTACTCTTCTACGGTCTAATGCTTTTCCTACTGTAACACAGACTGGAGTGGGAATAGTAAACGTAACCCCTCCAAAGTCCAATGCTTTCCCTACTGCTACACAGAATGGAGTGCAAATATTCCCCTTCTGAAGTCCAACGCTTTCCCTACTGTCGCATAGACTGGAGTGAGAATAGTAAATCTTACGCCTCTGAAGTCCAACACTTTTTCCACTATAGTATTAGTAAGAGTGGCAATAGTAAATCTAACCTCTCTGAAGTGCAACACTTTCCCTACTGGGCTGTTTGGAGTGGGAATAGTAAATCTAAACCCTCTGAGGTCCAATACTTTCCCTACTGTTGCACTGACTGGAGTGGGGATAGTAAAACATACTCCTCCGATGTCCAAGGCTTTCCCTACTGTTGCACACACTGTAGTTTAAATAGTAGTTCTTACACCTCTGAAGTCCAACACTTTCCCTAATATTGTGTTGCTTGGTATGAGAAGAGATAATCTAACCCCTCCGAAGTATAATACTTTCCTACCTTTGCGCTGACTGGAGCGAGAATAGTAAATATAACCCCTCCAAAATCAAACACTTTCCCTACCGTTGCTTAGATTGGCGTTAAATAGTAAATGTAACCTCTTTGAAGTCCAACACTTTCCCTACTGTTGCATAGACTTTCCCTGCTGTTTATAGTATTTTTAGCAAATGTGCTTTTGGGGGTTTTAAATTTGTAATATCTAATTTATTGTTTGAATTAATATATTTTTGCTATTGAATTGTTTGTGTGTGCGGGACATATATATGTTTTATTTTCATAGTATTACATTTTCAAAAAGAATATGCAAAATAAATACTTTTATTGATGTTATATATTTATATATATATATATATATATATGATAAACACAAACATGTATATATACATGTATATATATTTCTTTATATAAATATGTATTTATATAAAGTTTTAAATATTAGTGGAATTTATTGAAATTAAATTATATTAGTATATATTAAAATATGTAACATTTACTACTTTTAACTCTATTTATATTTTCAAATGTATATATTGGTATATTTTTGGACGATATTAGTGTCAACAATATATTTTTTGTGATATTTTTGCACTTAGAATTAAAAGTATAGTGGCGATATTTTGGTATATGATATTTTTTACACAATATTTTTGTTAACAATATTACTTACCACGAAATTGTGTTAGTGATCTGCAACCCGATTTTCATAGTTGCCGCTTTGTTCTGTTTGGGGCTATTTCCACCTAAATCTTTAAAAATTGCATATCTCCAGTTCTACTAATTGATTTTTTGTTGTTTTTGTGTCAAGTTATTTATTTAATTCCGCTCTATGTTTCTTAATTGATGTGAATTTTTCTTGTGTTGTGCTTTCACTTTATTACTGTTTGCAGTGCTGCATAAATACTTTACACATTGCCTCTGAGTTAAGCCTGACAGCTCTTTTCCAAGCTACCAGAGGGTTGAATAAAGGTTAATTTAGGGCTTGCTTGTGACTTCGCCCTGACAAGAATTGTGGTTCCTGCTTGAGTAGAGGTTCTCACCCCTCAACTAGCAAACCAATTTCTTACCATAAGATATTGCAATTCCTAACTATAATGTCACTTTAACCTTTGTTTTTTCAGTGAATTTCTAGTTTTTTTTAACCTAAAGTAAAATGTCCCATGCCATTTCACTGTGCATGTCATGGTATTGACTGCAAAGCCTGGCCTGCACACAGCCCCCGTGGGCACCCAAAACCCCAACCCCCCAAATCCAACTTGGTCATTTTACAATATAAAGGTGTCAGTTTCAGTAAGGCAGATCTAATAATTTTGTCAAAGTCAAATTACCACAATATAAAAAACAGAACTATTGGTTTTATTAAAGGGTCAGCACATCAACACATATAAAGCAGACCTATTAGTTCTGTCAAAACATCACCAATATCTATAATTAAATGTATATTTCATAAATTCAAACATTGTAATCTGTAATAATTGATTGTCACAACATTTTCATTAAAGCATTCAAAAAATAATATGTCTTTCAAAAATATTTTTCTAACCTCAGGCACAAAGTGCATCCACAGAACCAACCGCAAGTGGACCCTGCACTCCAGCTGAAGAAAATATAAATCCAGCTGAGAATGCTTTAATAAAAAATGGTAGGCTCTCCTGGGTTCATAAACTCATAGAGCCAGGAGACATACTGTGATTTTGTTTTTTAAGTTGCTCAGGCTGCTGCGCTTCCTGCAGCCCTCCACAACATTAAATAAAATGCTTGGTGGGTCTTCTGCCCCTTCTAGGGGCACTAATAGAATCAAAAAATACAACTAAAAAGCCCTCTCAGGGCACATTTTGCTGGAGAGATTAATAATAAATGATCCTCTCCTGCTGCTCATTATAATATATATCCTTTTTAGGTCGAGCCCTGAGCCATCGTGCAAGCGCTGCTCTGGGGTTGATCTGTGGTAGTTTACTATGTGAGGAAAGCCCCATCGACTCCCCTGCCCATCTTTTTCATTGGCTTGTGTCTTTGTCCTTCCTACATGCTGCCTTCCGATTGGTTTATATGCTTGTTAGTCCCTCCTTATGACGGCCATGTCATCATTTGTATCCTTCCATGGCTACTGGCCCCTTTACTTCAAGTGTTGCATGGTATGGGTTATTTAGATTGTGAGCACTATTTTCTTTATTGAGGTTCTCTTACTGCCCATGCCTTCTCCCCCCTCCGCAGTCCATGCCTTCTAGCCCCCCTGCCCCCGCCCGCCCACTCTCCCGTTTGCAATGCAATAGGTCTCGCGTAAATGCGAGTCCTATTGCATTGCAAATGCTTGTTTATGGGGTGTGCGCTATACCGATGACGAAATGATCAAAGCGCTATGACAGTAGTATAAGGGAGAGCACACATGCACCCCGTTTCCTGAATCACGTAAATTATGTACCACAAGCAATCTGAAGCGGTCCTTTCTTGATAACAAGGTCAAATTTTGTCATGGGGTCCCAGTCAGATTATATCACCAAGTCCCCAAAACACAAATGCGTTTATGTAAAGGCTTCTGGCCGCACGTTTAACTTTTGTGCTTCTGAGTGCACCCATTAAAGGCAGGAAAGTGAACGTATATTCACCAGGACCATCTGCGACTGCTAGAAACCAGCTTCTCCCTTCTGTTGTCTTGTACTAGGTTGCGCGATCCATGTTTTGATTTGCTGGGTTACGTTGTTTTAAAGTATGCTTTGGTGCACATGGGTAAACTGGTATGTAGTATTACGCTTATGCCACCCTAAATTGTTATGCTTTGTGATGTTATCTTAGAGACTGTGCTGTGTTGTGTTTTGCTGTTATTTTAACCCCTTCGATGCTCATGACGGAACGGTTCCGCCATGAGCATCGGTTGAGCTGTGCTCATGACGGAACCGCTCCGTCATGAGCACAGCCCCTGGGGGAAGCGCTGGCGCTCCCCCCCTGGGGCATCGATCGTGCCCCCACATAGGGGGATGGCAGCGGAAGAGTTTCCGCTGCCACCCCCGAGCCCCCCCACGCTTCCTGGTGACGTCAGCGCGCACAGCGCGCGCCGGCGTCATCAGGAAGCGTTGGACGCGCTGGAATTCATTTCTTCCAGCGCGTCCAACGGGAAGGGTAAGTATTTTGGTGCTGTGTTGCGGGGGGGCGGAATTTCAGGGCCTTGAGGCATCGGGGGAGAGGAAAGGGTATTTCCTCTCCCCTGATGTCTCAATGCTGGGCATTCCTGTCCCACGATCGCGCACAGCGTCGCGATCGTGGGACAGGAATGCCCCCACTAGACCCCAGGGATGATGTTTTTGGCCATTTTGGAAGCGACCCCTTGGGCAAGGGTCGCTTCCCTGGGGGTGAATATATGAAAGACTTTTCTGCCCCCCCTGGGGGCAGATCGGTCCACTTTCGGTCCGTTTCAAAAGCCCACTAGACACCAGGGAATTTTACCATATCGTTATGGGAAGCGACCCCTTGGGCAAGGGTCGCTTCCCTGGGCGAGAATTTGAGCACAGACTTTTCTGCCCCCCCTGGGGGCAGATCGGTCCACTTTCGGTCCGTTTCTGCCCCCTGGGGGGGGCAGAAAAGCCCACTAGACACCAGGGAATTTCGGCATTTTGTTATGGGAAGCGACCCCTTGGGCAAGGGTCGTTTCCCTGGGGGAGAATTTGTGCACAGACTTTTCTGCCCCCCCTGGGGGCAGATCGGTCCACTTTTGGTCCGTTTCTGCCCCCAGGGGGGGCAGAAAAGCCCACTAGACACCAGGGAATTTCGTAATATTGTTATGGGAAGCGACCCCTTGGGAAAGGGTTGCTTCCCTGGGGGATAATTACTCCACAGACTTTTCTGGCCCCAGGGGGGGGCAGAAAACCCCTTTGTGTCGCTTCCAGGGGGCAATGTATTTGGCCCACCCGCCCCGGGACAGAGTAGCCTTTTTTTCCCTTCTGTTTTTTCCCTGCTGTTTTCTGCCCCACCTGGAACATAACCCGATTGACCATTTGGGTAGTAATATAGCATGTTGTAATGTTTATTGTTTTATTTTTTGTGAATCGCAATAGTAATGTTTTTTTTTTTTTTACTTTTTTGTTCTAGGTGAAGGCTTTTGCTCTTTTCAGTTTGCCGTGTTGTTTCTGGCGGTTCTGCTGTTTGTGTAGTTTGGTAAGAGACTCTTTTTTGTACAATATAAATGTGTTTGATTTCTCTGCATGAATTTTTTTTGCAAATGGTGTAATAATAGCAGTATGTTTGTTTTTTGAGTGTCAAAAACTTTTTGCATTGGTGCTCGATGTGTATTTTGTTGTCTTGTGAGTAATTTGTTTTTTTTTCTTCTTTCTAGTTTGATATCGTTGGTTTTTGCTGTGTCACTGCAGAGTTGGTTTCTGGTGAGTGCAGCTGTCTCTTGTAATTGGATTGTATAGTTTTTGAGTACATTGATCTTTGTGATAAAGGTACACATTTCTTTACTTACTTGGTTTGCACATTGTTGGTTGTTGTTGACTTGTTTGTGCAGTCTTCTATCTTAGTAAGTATAATGGCTAGCCGCAGGATGACTGCTCAGCAGGTTGTTGGTTTGCTGTTTGAGTCTTCCTCTGATATTGGTTCAGAGACTGACTCTGCATCTGAGGGAGAGGAGGCAGGGGACGATTCTGGCAGTGAGTTGTCTCTCCGTATGGAGTCATCGGATGATGAAGATACTCTTAGTTGCGGATGAAGTGCATGTGTTAGAGGAGGAGACTGATGTGCCGATAGTGTGGCAAGAGGCATCTGGGTTGCAGGCTGGGGCTGCAAGGCTTCCCATTGGTGTAGTGCGGCAAGAGGCTTCTGGGCTGCAGGCTGGGGCTGCAAGGCTTCCCTTTGAAAGTGATGACCTCTGGGTTGCCCCTGGCATGGTGCAGCCGGTATTGCCAGAGTTTACTGGTGTTCCAGGGTCTAGAGTGAATACTGAAAACTTTTTGCCGGTCAATTTTTTTCAGTTGTTTATGGACGATGTGTTTTTTGCAGAGATTGTTGAGCAGACTAATTTGTATGCCGAACAGTTTTTGAGGGACAACTGTGCCAGTCTTAAGCCACACTCTAGAGCTACCCGGTGGACTCCCACAAATGTTGAAGAGATGAAGAAGTTCTTGGGTTTAACTTTTTTGACGGGCTTGCTAAGGAAGCCATCAATGTCTTCATATTGGTCTAGCAGTCCCTTGATGGCAACGTCTATTTTTCCGGCAGTCATGAGTCGTGACAGGTATTTGCTACTGCTTCGGATGATGCATTTTGTTGATAATGGTTTAGCGTTGCCACGAGATCACCCTGACTGTGACCGTCTTTTTAAGATTAGGCCTGTCCTTGATCACTTTGTTGATCGATTTCCTGAGATCTATGCTCCTGGGAAACAAATTGCAGTGGATGAGTCTTTGGTGTTGTTCAAGGGCCGCTTGGTTTTTAGGCAATACATTCCTAGTAAGAGGGCACGCTATGGAATAAAGCTGTATATGCTGTGTGACAGTAGGACTGGATATGTCTCTAATTTCAGGGTGTACACCGGTAAGGAATCTAGGTTTAACCTCCCTGGTTGTCCGTCCACTTTTGGAGTGACTGAGAAAATTGTTTGGGAACTTGGAAGAGGATTTTTTAACAAAGGCCACCATTTATATGTAGATAACTTCTACACTGGTGTGCAGTTGTTCAGGGAATTGGCCAAAGTGGACACTCTTGCTTGTGGCACAATCCGCTCTAACCGTAAAGGTTTCCCGAAAGAACTTGTTTGTCAAAAGCTTGTGAGGGGACAGTGCAGTGCATTGCGTTGCCAGGAGCTTCTTGCTGTGAAGTTTACAGACAGGAGAGATGTTTACATGCTGACTACCATCCATGATGAAAGCACTGCACCTGTGACTGTTTGGGGTCAGGTCGCTGAAGCGCGCAAACCTGTGTGCATTTTAGACTATAATAGGCACATGGGTGGTGTTGACAGAGTAGATCAGAGGTTGGAACCTTACACTGCTCTTCGTAAGGCTTACATTTGGTACAAGAAGTTGGCTATCCATCTTTTCCACATGGCAATGTTTAATGCTTTTGTTGTGTTCCAGGATTCTTGCCCTGAGTCAAAGATGACTTTTGCTAAGTTTCAGGAGTCTGTAATAGGCAGCCTTGATGTAGTGGAACAGGCAAGTGTTCCTAGAGTTGGACTGGTGGAGGATGTTGCTAGATTGAAAGAACGCCACTTTCCAGATCACATTCCTCCCACACCCGCAAAAGATTTTCCCAGTAGGAGATGTAGAGTCTGTTGGCGAAAAGGTTTGCGGAAGGAGAGTCGTATGTACTGCCCCGACTGTCCTTCTCATCCTGCACTGTGTCTCTCTGCTTGTTTTAGAGCGTACCACACACAAAAGAATTTTTGGGAGGATTCTTGAGTGGTAAAGTGAACTGCCTGGTCTGTATTCTTTGGATAATTTGATTCTGTTTCAAGGTTGGTGTTAGTGCAATGTATTTAGCTGCTGATTTTCTGTTAGAAGATTTGTATCTATTTGCAATTTGTTTGTGTTTTTTTTTTTTTTTTTTAAAAATCCTAAATGTGATGGCGGTGTGTGTAGGCTTGCGCTTGGCTGTTGGTGTGTGTGGACTGGCACTTGGTTGGTGGTGTGCGTGGAATGGTGCTTGCCTGGCGGTGTGCATGGACTGGCGGTGTGCGTGGACTGGTGCGTGGCTGGTGGTGTGCGTGGACTGGAGCTTGGCTGGCAGTGTGCGTGGAATGGAGCTTGGCTGGCAGTGTGCGTGGAATGGTGCTTGGCAGGCGGTGTGCGTGGACTGGTGGTGTGTGCGGACTGGTGCTTGGCTGGTGGTGTGCGTGGACTGGAGCTTGGCTGGCAGTGTGCGTGGAATGGTGCTTGGCAGGCGGTGTGCGTGGACTGGTACTTGGCTGGCGGTGTGCGTGGACTGGTGGTGTGTGCGGACTGGTGCTTGGCTGGTGGTGTCCGTGGACTGGCGCTTGGCTAGCGGTGTGCGTGGACTGGTGTTTGGCTAGCGGTGTGTGTGGACTGGTGCTCTGCTGGCTGTGTGTGAGTATTGACTTTCTGCTGGTCACTACACACACTGCTAGCTGAGTGCCACTCCACGCAATCCATCAGCCTGTGTAGTTGCTGTGTCTGGATTGTGGGCGTGTGAAAGTGATGGGCCCTTGAATGGCGCTGTGTGCTGGTGTGAGTTTTGTTATGTGATGGGCCCGCGGCTGGCGGTGTGAATGGTTTTGTATGTCTCACACGTATGAAAGGTGTATGAATGGCCTGTAAAGAGGTTGGTGCCTTGTCGTGGCTTTACAGCTCACGAGCTGTGAGTCAATGGTTCAGTTTCTCGCCCTTTCAATTATTACCAGTGCATTTCATTTCTGTGAAATCACTTGCTAATACAATTGTATCTACTGAACCATCACTCACCCTCGTGCCAAATCCAACCAGTATGTGTGTGTGCTTGCGGATTAGATGGCTGTGCAGTAATATTTGTCTTTCTGAAGCAGGGTGTACCTTGTCCCTTTTTGGTGAATTTTGTAATGTGTTGCTTTTGTGCCTGGTGGTGCGAATGGTCTTGTTTGTATCACGTATGAAAGGTGTGTGAATGGCCTGTAAAGTGGTTGGTGCCTTGACGTGGCTTTACAGCTCACGAGCTGCGAGTCATTGGTTTGGTTTTTTGTGAATTTAATTATTGACAGTGCATTTCATTTTTGTGAAATCTCTTGTTAATAAAATTTAATACACTGAACCATGACTCGCCCTCGTGCCAAATCCAACCAGTATGTGTGTGTGTTTGAGGAATAGATGGTTGTGCAGGAATCTTTGTCATTAGTTTCTCTGCAAAGTTACACTTTCCATGCAAGAATAACCCACCAACTGTAGATATTGTCGGAAACCCATGGGAGTTCATGGTGATGTCTCTATTGTGAATTACAAACAAATGTTTATCCCCAATGTCCTGCAAACCTCAAAATGTCTGCCACATTTTCTTTGCAATATTATTCCAAAATTCTCACGCTGTAGGAACAATAGATAATCTGGTTTTGCAAGTGGGGTCACTTTGGTTTTTGGCCCGGTGCTCGGCGGCCATCTAGGGAAACCTACCAAACCCATGCATTTCTGAAAACTAGACACCCGGCGGCTTCCAGGGAGGGGAGGTATGGCTTGCGTGGATCCCCCAACGTTTCCTTACCCAGAATCCCCTGCAAACCTCAATTTTTGCTGAAAAAATCACTTTTTTCACACATTTTGGGGTGGGAAAGTAGTGGCATCACCGGGCTCACACAAATTTACCACCACCCAGCGTTCCCCCAGGTCTCCCGGTAAAAATGGTGCCTCACTTGTGTGGGAGGCCCAAGTACCCGCGGCAGGCAAGGGCCCAAAACGTAGTGAGGCGACATCAAAATGGCCTATCGCAAAACCACCTGGTTTTGCAAGGGGGGTCACTTTGGTTTTTGGCCCGGTGCTCGGCGGCCATCTAGGGAAACCTACCAAACCCATGCATTTCTGAAAACTAGACACGCGGCGGCTTCCAGGGAGGTATGGCTTGCGTGGATCCCCCAACGTTTCCTTACCCAGAATCCCCTGCAAACCTCAATTTTTGCTGAAAAAATCACTTTTTTCACACATTTTGGGGTGGGAAAGTAGTGGCATCACCGGGCTCACACAAATTTACCACCACCCAGCGTTCCCCCAGGTCTCCCGGTAAAAATGGTGCCTCACTTGTGTGGGAGGCCCAAGTACCCGCGGCAGCCAAGGGCCCAAAACGTAGTGAGGCGACATCAAAATGGCCTATGGCAAAACCACCTGGTTTTGCAAGGGGGGTCACTTTGGTTTTTGGCCCGGTGCTCGGCGGCCATCTAAGGAAACCTACCAAACCCACGCATTTCTGAAAACTAGACACCCGGCGGCTTCCAGGGAGGTATGGCTTGCGTGGATCCCCCAACGTTTCCTTACCCAGAATCCCCTGCAAACCTCAATTTTTGCTGAAAAAATCACTTTTTTCACACATTTTGGGGTGGGAAAGTAGTGGCATCACTGGGCTCACACAAATTTACCACCACACAGCATTCCCCCAGGTCTCCCGGTAAAAATGGTGCCTCACTTGTGTGGGAGGCCCAAGTACCCGCGGCAGGCAAGGGCCCAAAACGTAGTGAGGCGACATCAAAATGGCCTATGGCAAAACCACCTGGTTTTGCAAGGGGGGTCACTTTGGTTTTTGGCCCGGTGCTCGGCGGCCATCTAGGGAAACCTACCAAACCCACGCATTTCTGAAAACTAGACACCCGGCGGCTTCCAGGGAGGTATGGCTTGCGTGGATCCCCCAACGTTTCCTTACCCAGAATCCCCTGCAAACCTCAATTTTTGCTGAAAAAATCACTTTTTTCACACATTTTGGGGTGGGAAAGTAGTGGCATCACCGGGCTCACACAAATTTACCACCACCCAGCGTTCCCACAGGTCTCCCGGTAAAAATGGTGCCTCACTTGTGTGGGAGGCCCAAGTACCCGCGGCAGGCAAGGGCCCAAAACGTAGTGAGGCGACATCAAAATGGCCTATGGCAAAACCACCTGGTTTTGAAAGGGGGGTCACTTTGGTTTTTGGCCCGGTGCTCGGCGGCCATCTAGGGAAACCTACCAAACCCACGCATTTCTGAAAACTAGACACCCGGCGGCTTCCAGGGAGGTATGGCTTGCGTGGATCCCCCAACGTTTCCTTACCCAGAATCCCCTGCAAACCTCAATTTTTGCTGAAAAAATCACTTTTTTCACACATTTTGGGGTGGGAAAGTTGTGGCATCACCGGGCTCACACAAATTTACCACCACCCAGCGTTCCCCCAGGTCTCCCGGTAAAAATGGTGCCTCACTTGTGTGGGAGGCCCAAACCCGCGGCAGGCAAGGGCCCAAAACGTAGTGATGGGACATTTGGGATAGGCAATGTTGATGTCGCCTCACTACGTTTTGGGCCCTTGCCTGCCGCGGGTACTTGGGCCTCCCACACAAGTGAGGCACCATTTTTACCGGGACACCTGGGGGAACGCTGGGTGGTGGTAAATTTGTGTGAGCCCGGTGATGCCACTACTTTCCCACCCCAAAAAATGTGTGAAAAAAGTGATTTTTTCAGCAAAAATTGAGGTTTGCAGGGGATTCTGGGTAAGGAAACGTTGGGGGATCCACGCAAGCCATACCTACCTGGAAGCCGCCGGGTGTCTAGTTTTCAGAAATGCGTGGGTTTGGTAGGTTTCCCTAGATTGCCGCCGAGCACCGGGCCAAAAACCAAAGTGACCCCCCTTGCAAAACCAGGTGGTTTTGCGATAGGCCATTTTGATGTCGCCTCACTACGTTTTGGGCCCTTGCCTGCCGCGGGTACTTGGGCCTCCCACACAAGTGAGGCACCATTTTTACCGGGAGACCTGGGGGAATGCTGGGTGGTGGTAAATTTGTGTGAGCCCGGTGATGCCACAACTTTCCCACCCCAAAATGTGTGAAAAAAGTGATTTTGTCAGCAAAAAATGAGGTTTGCAGGGGATTCTGGGTAAGGAAACGTTGGGGGATCCACGCAAGCCATACCTCCCTGGAAGCCGCCGGGTGTCTAGTTTTCAGAAATGCATGGGTTTGGTAGGTTTCCCTAGATGGCCGCCGAGCACCAGGCCAAAAACCAAAGTGACCCCCCTTGCAAAACCAGGTGGTTTTGCGATAGGCCATTTTGATGTCGTCTCACTACGTTTTGGGCCCTTGCCTGCCGCGGGTACTTGGGCCTCCCACACAAGTGAGGCACCATTTTTACCGGGAGACCTGGGGTAACGCTGGGTGGTGGTAAATTTGTGTGAGCCCGGTGATGCCACTACTTTCCCACCCCAAAATGTGTGAAAAAAGTGATTTTTTCAGCAAAAACTGAGGTTTGCAGGGGATTCTGGGTAAGGAAACGTTGGGGGATCCACGCAAGCCATACCTCCCTGGAAGCCGCCGGGTGTCTAGTTTTCAGAAATGCGTGGGTTTGGTAGGTTTCCCTAGATGGCCGCCGAGCACCGGGCCAAAAACCAAAGTGACCCCCCTTGCAAAACCAGTTTGTTTTGCCATAGGCCATTTTGATGTCGCCTCACTACGTTTTGGGCCCTTGCCTGCCGCGGGTACTTGGGCCTCCCACACAAGTGAGGCACCATTTTTACCGGGAGACCTGGGGGAACGCTGGGTGGTGGTAAATTTGTGTGAGCCCGGTGATGCCACTACTTTCCCACCCCAAAATGTGTGAAAAAAGTGATTTTTTCAGCAAAAATTGAGGTTTGCAGGGGATTCTGGGTAAGGAAACGTTGGGGGATCCACACAAGCCATACTTCCTTGGAAGCCGCCGGGTGTCTAGTTTTCAGAAATGTCTGGGTTTGGTAGGTTTCCCTAGGTGCCGGCAGGGCTAGGGTTCAAAAACTACAGCTAGTCACTTTGCCAAAAAAGGGTCATTTTTCACTGCAAAATTGAGGTGTGACCTTGTTGCGTTTTGCGCCGTTTCCTGTCGCGGGCACTAGGCCGACCCGCACAAGTGAGGTACCATTTTTCTCGTAGGACTTTGGGAAATGCGGGGTGGGTGGAAATTTGTGGATCCACGCAGATTCCAGAACTTTCCATCCCAGAAATGTGGGGAAAATGTGTTTTTTTTGTCATTTTTTTAGGTTTCCAAGGGATTCTGGGTAACAGACCATGGTGGGAGGCAGTCAAGTCACCCCATCCTGGATTCCCCTGGGTGTCTAGTTTTCAAAAATGTATAGGTTTGCTAGGTTTCCCTAGGTGCCGGCAGGGCTAGGGTTAAAAAACTACAGCTAGTCACTTTGCCAAAAAAGGGTCATTTTTCACTGCAAAATTGAGGTGTGACCACGTTGCGTTTTGCGCCGTTTCCTGTTGCGGGCACTAGGCCGACCCGCACAAGTGAGGTACCATTTTTCTCGTAGGACTTTGGGGAACGCGGGGTGGGTGGCAATTTGTGGGTCCACCCAGATTCCAGAACTTTCCATCCCAGAAATGTGGGGAAAATGTGTTTTTTTTGTCATTTTTTTAGGTTTGCAAGGGATTCTGGGTAACAGACCATGGTGGGAGGCAGTCAAGTCACCCCATCCTGGATTCCCCTGGGTGTCTAGTTTTCAAAAATGTATAGTTTTGCTGGGTTTCCCTAAGTGCCGGCAGGGCTAGGGTTCAAAAACTACAGCTAGTCACTTTGCCAAAAAAGGGTCATTTTTCACTGCAAAATTGAGGTGTGACCACGTTGCGTTTTGCGCCGTTTCCTGTCGCGGGCACTAGGCCGACCCGCACAAGTGAGGTACCATTTTTCTCGTAGGACTTTGGGGAACGCGGGGTGGGTGGAAATTTGTGGATCCACGCAGATTCTAGAACTTTCCATCCCAGAAATGTGGGGAAAATGTGTTTTTTTTGTCATTTTTTTAGGTTTGCAAGGGATTCTGGGTAACAGACCATGGTGGGAGGCAGTCACGTCATCCCATCCTGGATTCCCCTGGGTGTCTAGTTTTCAAAAATGTATAGGTTTGCTAGGTTTCCCTAAGTGCCGGCAGGGCTAGGGTTCAAAAACTACAGCTAGTCACTTTGCCAAAAAAGGGTCATTTTTCACTGCAAAATTGAGGTGTGACCACATTGCGTTTTGCGCCGTTTCCTGTTGCGGGCACTAGGCCGACCCGCACAAGTGAGGTACCATTTTTCTCGTAGGACTTTGGGGAACGCGGGGTGGGTGGAAATTTGTGGATCCACACAGATTCCAGAACTTTCCATCCCAGAAATGTGGGGAAAATGTGTTTTTTTTGTCATTTTTTTAGGTTTGCAAGGGATTCTGGGTAACAGACCATGGTGGGAGGCAGTCAAGTCGCCCCATCCTGGATTCCCCTGGGTGTCTAGTTTTCAAAAATGTATAGTTTTGCTAGGTTTCCCTAAGTGCCGGCAGGGCTAGGGTTCAAAAACTACAGCTAGTCACTTTGCCAAAAAAGGGTCATTTTTCACTGCAAAATTGAGGTGTGACCACGTTGCGTTTTGCGCCGTTTCTTGTTGCGGGCACTAGGCCGACCCGCACAAGTGAGGTACCATTTTTCTCGTAGGACTTTGGGGAACGCGGGGTGGGTGGAAATTTGTGGATCCACGCAGATTCCAGAACTTTCCATCCCAGAAATGTGGGGAAAATGTGGGTTTTTTGTCATTTTTTTAGGTTTGCAAGGGATTCTGGGTAACAGACCATGGTGGGAGGCAGTCAAGTCACCCCATCCTGGATTCCCCTGGGTGTCTACTTTTCAAAAATGTATAGGTTTGCTAGGTTTCCCTAAGTGCCGGCAGGGCTAGGGTTCAAAAACTACAGCTAGTCACTTTGCCAAAAAAGGGTCATTTTTCACTGCAAAATTGAGGTGTGACCACGTTGCGTTTTGCGCCGTTTCCTGTCGCGGGCACTAGGCCGACCCGCACAAGTGAGGTACCATTTTTCTCGTAGGACTTTGGGGAAAGCGGGGTGGGTGGAAATTTGTGGATCCACCCAGATTCCAGAACTTTCCATCCCAGAAATGTGGGGAAAATGTGTTTTTTTTGTCATTTTTTTACTTTTGCAAGGGATTCTGGGTAACAGACCATAGTGGGAGGCAGTCAAGTCACCCCATCCTGGATTCCCCTGGGTGTCTACTTTTCAAAAATGTATAGGTTTGCTAAGTTTCCCTAGGTGCCGGCAGGGCTAGGGTTCAAAAACTACAGCTAGTCACTTTGCCAAAAAAGGGTCATTTTTCACTGCAAAATTGAGGTGTGACCACGTTGCGTTTTGCGCCATTTCCTGTCGCGGGCACTAGGCCAACCCGCACAAGTGAGGTACCATTTTTCTCGTAGGACTTTGGGGAACGCGGGGTGGGTGGAAATTTGTGGATCCACGCAGATTCCAGAACTTTCCATCCCAGAAATGTGGGGAAAATGTATTTTTTTGTCATTTTTTTACGTTTGCAAGGGATTCTGGGTAACAGACCATGGTGGGAGGCAGTCAAGTCACCCCATCCTGGATTCCCCTGGGTGTCTAGTTTTCAAAAATGTATAGGTTTGCTAGGTTTCCCTAAATGCCGGCAGGGCTAGGGTTCAAAAACTACAGCTAGTCACTTTGCCAAAAAAGGGTCATTTTTCACTGCAAAATTGAGGTGTGACCACGTTGCGTTTTGCGCCGTTTCCTGTCGCGGGCACTAGGCCGACCCGCACAAGTGAGGTACCATTTTTCTCGTAGGACATTGGGGAACGCGGGGTGGGTGGAAATTTGTGGATTCACGCAGATTCCAGAACTTTCCATCCCAGAAATGTGGGGAAAATGTGTTTTTTTTGTCATTTTTTTACGTTTGCAAGGAATTCTGGGTAACAGAACATGGTGGGAGGCAGTCAAGTCACCCCATCCTGGATTCCCCTGGGTGTCTAGTTTTCAAAAATGTATAGGTTTGCTAGGTTTCCCTAGGTGCCGGCAGGGCTAGGGTTCAAAAACTACAGCTAGTCACTTTGCCAAAAAAGGGTCATTTTTCACTGCAAAATTGAGGTGTGACCACGTTGCGTTTTGCGCCGTTTCCTGTCGCGGGCACTAGGCCAACCCGCACAAGTGAGGTACCATTTTTCTCGTAGGACTTTGGGGAACGCGGGGTGGGTGGAAATTTGTGGATCCACGCAGATTCCAGAACTTTCCATCCCAGAAATGTGGGGAAAATGTGTTTTTTTGTCATTTTTTTACGTTTGCAAGGGATTCTGGGTAACAGACCATGGTGGGAGGCAGTCAAGTCACCCCATCCTGGATTCCCCTGGGTGTCTAGTTTTCAAAAATGTATAGGTTTGCTAGGTTTCCCTAAATGCCGGCAGGGCTAGGGTTCAAAAACTACAGCTAGTCACTTTGCCAAAAAAGGGTCATTTTTCACTGCAAAATTGAGGTGTGACCACGTTGCGTTTTGCGCCGTTTCCTGTCGCGGGCACTAGGCCGACCCGCACAAGTGAGGTACCATTTTTCTCATAGGACTTTGGGGAATGCGGGGTGGGTGGAAATTTGTGGATTCACGCAGGTTCCAGAACTTTCCATCCCAGAAATGTGGGGAAAATGTGTTTTTTTGTCATTTTTTTACGTTTGCAAGGAATTCTGGGTAACAGAACATGGTGGGAGGCAGTCAAGTCACCCCATCCTGGATTCCCCTGGGTGTCTAGTTTTCAAAAATGTATAGGTTTGCTAGGTTTCCCTAGGTGCCGGCAGGGCTAGGGTTAAAAAACTACAGCTAGTCACTTTGCCAAAAAAGGGTCATTTTTCACTGCAAAATTGAGGTGAGACCACGTTGCGTTTTGCGCCATTTCCTGTCGCGGGCACTAGGCTGACCCGCACAAGTGAGGTACCATTTTTCTCGAAGGACTTTGGGGAACGCGGGGTGGGTGGAAATTTGTGGATCCACGCAGATTCCAGAACTTTCCATCCCAGAAATGTGGGGAAAATGTGTTTTTTTGTCATTTTTTTAGGTTTGCAAGGGATTCTGGGTAACAGACCATAGTGGGAGGCAGTCAGGTCAGCCCATCCTGGATTCCCCTGGGTGTCTACTTTTCAAAAATGTATAGGTTTGCTAAGTTTCCCTAGGTGACGGCAGGGCTAGGGTTCAAAAACTACAGCTAGTCACTTTGCCAAAAAAGGGTCATTTGTCACTGCAAAATTGAGGTGTGACCACGTTGCGTTTTGCGCCGTTTCCTGTCGCGGGCACTAGGCCGACCCGCACAAGTGAGGTACCATTTTTCTCGTAGGACTTTGGGGAACGGGGGGTGGGTGGAAATTTGTGGATCCACGCAGATTCCAGAACTTTCCATCCCAGAAATGTGGGGAAAATGTGTTTTTTTGTAATTTTTTACGTTTGCAAGGGATTCTGGGTGACAGACCATGGTGGGAGGCAGTCAAGTCACCCCATCCTGGATTCCCCTGGGTGTCTAGTTTTCAAAAATGTATAGGTTTGCTAGGTTTCCCTAAATGCCGGCAGGGCTAGGGTTCAAAAACTACAGCTAGTCACTTTGCCAAAAAAGGGTCATTTTTCACTGCAAAATTGAGGTGTGACCACGTTGCGTTTTGCGCCGTTTCCTGTCGCGGGCACTAGGCCGACCCGCACAAGTGAGGTACCATTTTTCTCGTAGGACTTTGGGGAACGCGGGGTGGGTGGAAATTTGTGGATTCACGCAGATTCCAGAACTTTCCATCCCAGAAATGTGGGGAAAATGTGTTTTTTTTGTCATTTTTTTACGTTTGCAAGGAATTCTGGGTAACAGAACATGGTGGGAGGCAGTCAAGTCACCCCATCCTGGATTCCCCTGGGTGTCTAGTTTTCAAAAATGTATAGGTTTGCTAGGTTTCCCTAGGTGCCGGCAGGGCTAGGGTTAAAAAACTACAGCTAGTCACTTTGCCAAAAAAGGGTCATTTTTCACTGCAAAATTGAGGTGTGACCACGTTGCGTTTTGCGCCGTTTCCTGTCGCGGGCACTAGGCCGACCCGCACAAGTGAGGTACCATTTTTCTCGTAGGACTTGGGGAACGGGGGGTGGGTGGAAATTTGTGGATCCACGCAGATTCCAGAACTTTCCATCCCAGAAATGTGGGGAAAATGTGTTTTTTTGTAATTTTTTACGTTTGCAAGGGATTCTGGGTAACAGACCATGGTGGGAGGCAGTCAAGTCACCCCATCCTGGATTCCCCTGGGTGTCTAGTTTTCAAAAATGTATAGGTTTGCTAGGTTTCCCTAAATGCCGGCAGGGCTAGGGTTCAAAAACTACAGCTAGTCACTTTGCCAAAAAAGGGTCATTTTTCACTGCAAAATTGAGGTGTGACCACGTTGCGTTTTGCGCCGTTTCCTGTCGCGGGCACTAGGCCGACCCGCACAAGTGAGGTACCATTTTTCTCGTAGGACTTTGGGGAACGCGGGGTGGGTGGAAATTTGTGGATTCACGCAGATTCCAGAACTTTCCATCCCAGAAATGTGGGGAAAATGTGTTTTTTTTGTCATTTTTTTACGTTTGCAAGGAATTCTGGGTAACAGAACATGGTGGGAGGCAGTCAAGTCACCCCATCCTGGATTCCCCTGGGTGTCTAGTTTTCAAAAATGTATAGGTTTGCTAGGTTTCCCTAGGTGCCGGCAGGGCTAGGGTTAAAAAACTACAGCTAGTCACTTTGCCAAAAAAGGGTCATTTTTCACTGCAAAATTGAGGTGTGACCACGTTGCGTTTTGCACCATTTCCTGTCGCGGGCACTAGGCCGACCCGCACAAGTGAGGTACCATTTTTCTCGTAGGACTTTGGGGAACGTGGGGTGGGTGGAAATTTGTGGATCCACGCAGATTCCAGAAATTTCCATCCCAGAAATGTGGGGAAAATTTGTTTTTTTTGACATTTTTTTACGTTTGCAAGGGATTCTGGGTAACAGACCATAGTGGGAGGCAGTCAAGTCAACCCATCCTGGATTCCCCTGGGTGTCTACTTTTCATAAATGTATAGGTTTGCTAAGTTTCCCTAGGTGCCGGCAGGGCTAGGGTTCAAAAACTACAGCTAGACTCTTCGCAAAAAAGGGGTCATTTTTCACTGCAAAATTGAGGTGTGACCACGTTGCGTTTTGCGCCGTTTCCTGTCGCGGGCACTAGGCCGACCTGCACAAGTGAGGTACCATTTTTCTCGTAGGACTTTGGGAAACGCGGGGTGGGTGGAAATTTGTGGATCCACGCAGATTCCAGAACTTTCCATCCCAGAAATGTGGGGAAAATGTGTTTTTTTTGTCATTTTTTTACGTTTACAAGGGATTCTGGGTAACAGACCATGGTGGGAGGCAGTCAAGTCACCCCATCCTGGATTCCCCTGGGTGTCTAGTTTTCAAAAATGTATAGGTTTGCTAGGTTTCCCTAGGTGCCGGCAGGGCTAGGGTTCAAAAACTACAGCTAGACTCTTCGCAAAAAAAGTGTAAAATTTCAGTGTGAAAATGTGGTGTGTTCAGCTTAGGTTTTGAGCCACTTCCTGTCGTGAGCACTATGCCTACCCACACAAGTGAGGTACCATTTTTATCGTGAGACTTAGGGTAGTTCAGATTTGTAAAGCAACTGTTATTACCTATTGATTTTGGATGCATTTCTCCCTTCCAAATGAAAGACATTGTGTAAAAAAAAAGACATTTTGAAAAATGACCAATAATTGTCATGCAAGTATGAGTATTCCCAATTTCGAAAATGTGCAAATATGCACTGTTTCTAAACTCTGTAGTTTGTTCCCATTTCAGAAATACATAGGTGTCTTTCATACCGATTTTTCCATATATATATTTTCCCACAATAATTGCTATAGACCCGGAACAAAAAAAAAACCATTACAAAATGCTGCTCAGTTTTTTACTCTGGGTTCGTTGGCCTCTTGGTGAACCTACAAGTCCTATATATCCCCACAACCAGGAAGGTCCAGTGGATGTAATGGTACATTGCTTTCAAAGAGATGTGATAATTAGAAGAAGTTACAGGTGAAAACGTTGACTCAAAAGGCTGCTTTTTTCAACTAATTTTTAATTTTTCCTATATTTAACTGTTAGTTTCTATAAAGAAACCTTGATGGATCTACACAAATGACCCCTTGCTGAATTCAGAATTTTGTCTACTTTTCAAAAATGTATAGCTTTCCAGGGTCCATTATTGTTTCTGTACCCATTTCTACCATTAACTGGAAGGAGGTTGAAAGCACAAAAAATAGCAAAAAGAGGGTATGTCCCAGAAAAATGCCAAAACTGTGTAAAAAATGTTGGTTTTCTGACAAAATTATGTCATTCCCTAAAAGCTGGAGAAATGGTGATTTCAGCCCCACAAACCCTTTTTTGATACCATTTGCAGAGAAAAACCCAGAAGCTTTCATTTACAGCCCGTTTTTCCCATTTTTGACAAAAAACCCAAAATTTTGCTGTATTTTGACTAATTTCTGGGAACCCTCTAGGAGAATCCACAAACCCTGGGTACCTTTAGAATCCCCATGATGTTGGAAGAAAAGGACGCAAATTTGGCGTGGATACCTAATGTGGTCAAAAAGTTACAGGGGCCTAAGCGCGCACTACCCCAAATAGCCCAAAAAAGGCTTAGCACAGGAGGGGAAAAGGACTAGCAGCGAAGGGGTTAATTATTCTACAATATGATCTGCTGCCTTGTACAATGTTATTGTATATTATGGTGTGGTGTTGGGTACTTCTTTGCTATGTTTTGCTGTTTTTCTGTGTTTACACTACGCCAGGGTTCTCCAACCTTTTCTAAATTGACAGCTACTTCAGCTCAAGAAAAGTCTTGTTGAGCTACTAGCAAATGTTATCACTGTAAAATATTGACAGCACATGTAAACATTACACTATGACCACCCTAAGCAGGATTATCATAGTGCCACCCAAGTATTCCAGGTGATAGTACCAGAAGAAATGCTAGGGAAACATTTATCAATATTAAATGCCCCCACCTGACTGATAAAGTATCATTCAAATCTTCACATGCCTTGTGGCACAAAGGACATAACCACAGCACTAGGTCTCCTCAATTCAGCTTGACTTATCTTTCAATTTCAACTTTAAATGTGTTTTGGAATCGCAACCTTTTGTCTCCACCAGCATATCAATTTCTGAAAATACACAGATTTTTCAATCACCACTTTCCATTCTGGGCAAACAAACTACATTTTCCTGAAGACAACCCTTGTTTGAAAAAAATGCCTTTAAAATATACGTTTTCATTTTTAGGAATTACATAGTACCCAAACATCAGCTAGTCATTTTAAATGGGCACTCACCTGTACAAATGCCTCACATGGACACACTGCTTCGGATGTATGTCGTTACAACGCACACTTTTACAACGCATGCACTTACAACGCACAATCCATTACAACGCATGACATTACAACGCATGACACTACAACGCATTTTTAAAAACTACCTTTACAACGCATTCCATTACAACGCATACTACCATTACAACGCATACCATTACAACGCATAATATTAAATTGCATTTAAGGTAAGTATTAGATAGTATAGGGGTAAAAATTACTTTTCTAACTCCAGGGGGTGCAACAGTAGGGTAAGTGTTGGATAGTATAGGGGTTAAAATTACTATTCTAACTCCAGGGGGTGCAACGGTAGGGTAAGTGTTGGATAGTATAGGGGTAAAAATTACTATTCTAACTCCAGGGGGTGCAACAGTAGGGTAAGTGTTGGATAGTATAGGGGTAAAAATTACTATTCTAACTCCAGGGGGTGCAACAGTAGGGTAAGTGTTGGATAGTATAGGGGTAAAAATTACTATTCTAACTCCAGGGGGTGCAACAGTAGGGTAAGTGTTGGATAGTATAGGGGTAAAAATTACTATTCTAACTCCAGGGGGTGCAACAGTAGGGTAAGTGTTGGATAGTATAGGGGTAAAAATTACTATTCTAACTCCAGGGGATGCAACAGTAGGGTAAATGTTGGATAGTATAGGGGTAAAAATTACTATTCTAACTCCAGGGGGTGCAACAGTAGGGAAAGTGTTGGATAGTATAGGGGTAAAAATTACTATTCTAACTCCAGGGGGTGCAACAGTAGGGTAAGTGTTGGATAGTATAGGGGTAAAAATTACTATTCTAACTCCAGGGGGTGCAACAGTAGGGTAAGTGTTGGATAGTATAGGGGTAAAAATTACTATTCTAACTCCAGGGAGTGCAACAGTAGGGTAAGTGTTGGATAGTGTAGTGTAATATTATGCGTTGTAATGGTGTGCGTTGTAATGGTAGTATGCGTTGTAATGGAATGCGTTGTAAAGGTAGTTTTTAAAAATGCGTTGTAGTGTCATGCGTTGTAATGTCATGCGTTGTAATGGATTGTGCGTTGTAAAAAATGCGTTGTAAGTGTAGTGCATTGTAAAAGTTGCGTTGTAAAGGTTGTTCCCCCACTGCTTCAAATGTTCAAGTATTACAGTAATAATCCATGGCACCATAGCACCCAGGACAACTGTATAATGCCAATAATGCCCACCAGTATAAATTGTGCCAAGTCCGGACACCATAAAGACCAGGATGGCCACGATATTATTAGTCATGGCCATTATTATACAAGGGGCAGCCAAAATTATATCAGGGACGCCTGAATATAGTGCAGTCATGCTCTTAATATGTCACTGATGGCTGACGGTATACCATAACTAGACAACGAATACCCAAAATAGTAAAGGATGGCCATAATTATGTCATTGGCACTATTATGCCATGAACTGACACAATTGTGCCACAGACAAAACCCATATGATGGGGGCTAGCATACCCATTTGGTAGTCCTTGATACCAGGTGTAGCTTAGAGGAAGCAACAGTGTTTATAATGGACGCACACATAGATGATAGCTTTCCTCAACCCTTGGCTGCTCATGCACCCAACTGAAACATTTTCACTCTGACTCCTGCAGTCCCACACTTTAGTGGGTCAGCACTAATTACTGCTCAGGCTACCACTGTCACTCTTCATTTGTGGCCCACTGTTCACACACATGGTGAAATTGATAAAGCAGGGGACTACCACATGGCTAATCATCTTGTGACTTAGTCCGAAACTGGATAAAGGTTACCATGTGGCAGACTCAATAGGCCGACGCCGTGCGTGTTTGATTGTTAATATGAGTCCCTGCCGTAGGCGGGTTGGCTAAAGATCTTCAGATGAGAAGTGCTGCCTTTTTTAATATGCTTAGAGTCTCTGCATAGACTCTCTGAATGAGATACTGGGATTGACTTCACCTCTGAGAGCTACTTTGAGGATACTGGCGAGCTGCCAGTAGTTCCCGAGCTACTCGTTGGAGACCCCTGCACTACGCTATGTTTTTAGTCATGCTTTGGTATTTTATGCGATGCTGTGTGATGGTGTTTATGCTATGCTATACTAGGCCATTGGCAGTACTCTGGCCGATGTTATGCTTTGCTGATGTGTTGTGATTATATTGTACTGTGCTGTTTTCCCGTGGTATACTATGCCACGTTATGCTATGCTATGTGCTTATTTTAGTCTGCATGTGTTTGGGCGTACAACCTCACTCCATGTTGTCACGGCACTATGTCCTCAAGCCTGGGCTTTATATGTACTAAGGGAGCATTCTGGGTGTTGCAGTTTTCGTCCGCTTCCATTAAACCAATCAAACAAGCGGACGGCAACCATGTGTAAAGGCAGAGCACGGGGTGCAAGGTTGTGACATTGAGAGTGACGCGTGGCATACCATACCTTCACACAGGTCATACAATGTATTGTTAGGTTACCAGTATCTAACGGCGGATGTTTTGTTATGTTCTGCTGTGTAGGCGACTGTCTCTTTTATGTGGTTATTTAAACTGTTTGCATATTGAAATTAGGAATATGTCACAGTTATAAACTGAGCTGTCAATACCACGGGCCCGATTCACAGAACTAACTTAAGACAAAATCCTAAACTTACTACCATTTTGGTATTCACAGAAGGCACTTACTCATTTCGGTATTCACTGAATTTAGGAGTCCTAATTTTAAGACTCCTAAATGCCTTCTGTGAATACCCAAAGTCTTAAAATTAGGATTTTTCTCAGTTTAGTAGTAGTATAGTTAGGACTCCTAACTTTAGTACTCCTAAATGCCTTCTGTGAATACCGAAAGTCTTAAAATCAGGATTTTTCTCAATTTAGTAGTAGTAAAGTTAGGACTCCTAACTTTAGGACTCCTAAATGCCTTCTGTGAATACCGAAAGCCTTAAAATTAGGATTTTTCTCAGTTTAGTAGTAGTAAAGTTAGGAGTCCTAACTTTAGGACTCCTAAACTGAGAAAAATCCTAATTTTAAGACTTTCGGTATTCACAGAAGGCATTTAGGAGTCCTAAAGTTAGGACTCCTAACTTCTGTGAATACCGAAATGAGTAAGTGCCTTCTGTGAATACCAAAATGAGTAGGTGCCTTCTGTGAATACGAAAATGGTAGTAAGTTTAGGATTTTGTCTTAAGTTAGTTCTGTGAATCGGGCCCCACGTGTGTTCAAATTTGCACATTAGAAGCAGAGGCGAGGCTGCCAACTTTCAGTGTGCACTGTGTGTCAGAAAAAGCAGTCGAGTCGTTAACTACTGGGCGTTTACAGCAAAGAGCAGCAGTTTAATCTGCATTTGCCGCTGCTCTTGCACTCTTTCCTGCACCTCCAGAACTCTCAGCGAAGCACAGGGTGCCCAGAAACCCTTTCCACTCACAGTGAGAACACAGCACTGTATGCCAATACTTCATGTGGTGATTAGCATATTACATGTACGGAGATGGATTGCACAGTGTGGAAATGCTGTTTTATTGAAATGTGCACTCTGTGGTTAAATGGACTCTATCCATCCTTTGGCGCCTCTGTTCGTCCACATATACCTGTCTATCTACCTATCTTATGGTATATTCATCTGTCAGTCGATCGATCTGCTTGCCTAGTAATGTATCTGCCTATCGGTCCCTGCCTTTCTGTCGGTCCGTTTATTTATCTAGGTATTATTTCATACCCGTTCTCTCCTCCACTAAATATCAGATCAACATTGCGACAACAACTTGTCAAAAAATACGTTCGAACGATTTAGTAGCTTAAAATCAACACTTTGATATAGGGAAGCCTGTAAGCAGTGCTTAGAGGGGCATATTATCAAGCCAGGCGATAAAATTATCGCCGCTTTAGCGGCAGAAAACTGCCGCTAAAACGGCGATAATGGGCTTGATAATATGCTCTATGGAATTCCAATTGAAGCCCATGTTAAATGTGAAGGACATCTAACATGGGCTTCAATTGGAATTCCATAGAGCATATTATCAAGCCCATTATCGCCGTTTTACGGCGATAATTTTATCGCCTGGCTTGATAATATGCCCCTGAGTTTTTAACGACAGATAAAACTGGTGAATATCTCAGCTGCACAGCAGGACACCCGTCACTGCTTCTTGTCATGCACAGTGTGGGGTGTGTGGGCTGCTCATCTGAGTTTGTACATACAAGGGGTGGTAAGCAAGAAGAGGAAGGGGTGACTGGGACCGGAATGGAAATGCAGGTTGATTGCCTGCTGATGGGAATACAGACAGACAGACACTCAATGTGGAAAGCATTCGGGAATCACTACTTGCTAATAACATTTCCCAAACTACTTTTAATTCGTACTTGTCATTACCCCAGGCCGTCCCATTAGCATACAGATATATCCTCTTCCCCAACAAGAAAATACAGTAAAACAACTGTACATCGCTCTACAAATGCTATCTGTGCACATCCGTCAATTGTGTGGTTATTGTTAGGCCTGGGTGTTGAACTCAGCTCTGTTCGCAGAGTTTGTGGAGTTTTCTGCACTCCGCACTCCGCGGAGCTCGCAAAGTGCAAGAAAACCCCGCTTCGCGTAGTGCAGCAGAGTTTTTTCCCTGCTCGCGCTCGCGAACAGTAAGTTCACGAGCGTGAGCTGCAGCTCAGGTAGAATTTCTACCCGAGCTGCAGAAAGACCAGCGCGAACAGCAGTTTGCACAACACTCCGCCACTTGCAGAACTCCGTGGAGTTTTTTTGTAACTTCACGAAGTTCTGCGTGGCAAAACTTCGCGTTCTATGCACAGGCTTAGTTATGGTTTTCACTAAACCTAAATAAAATGTCTCAGTGGTTTGCTTAAAACCCTGGAAATACGTTGTCCCAGAGGTCTCTCATTTACAAGAGTTTGTGCTATTAATTATCAAAACAGATAAATAAAAGGCATTTACAATGCCAATTGCTTAAACTCTCGCAAATGTGAGACCTATTGCATTGCAAATGCTTGTTTTGCATGTCGCAGTTGCCCCAGTCAGCTCCCCAGCTAGTACCTACAGTGGGTGCCGGCGGGAGCTAATCATTATTTTTCCATGGGTGCCCTGGTGCCCACCCAGGGCACCTACAACATGATCAGGCTTCGAGGGGCAGAGTATCCCTACCCTGCGCCCCATATGGTTTTTTGTTACTATTTTTACACATCAGGGGACAGAATCCCCAAGTCCTAAAATGGCTGCATCCACATCTTTGTCGATGTGGTGGCAGCCAGTCAGATCTTATCTTGAGATCTGTATGCTCCACGGATCCCCCACTGTGTGGTTTATACATAAATGTTGAACCTTAATCTCAAAAACTAGTGAACGGATTTTCACCATATCACAAAAATCTCACTTTCTGGACCAAGATCTTGCTTTCTGCTAAATTTGGGGCAATTTTTGGGGTATTGCATTTAAATTTTCCTATGGAAAATTGCGTTGGGCATATGTGTTTTGGGACTCTTCCTTTTTCTCAGCCCCTCCTGATGGATGACCCTGAAACTTTTCAGAAAGGTGCTGAGGTAGATGAGACATTTTGGCAACGTTTTTGGAGGATTTGTCAAATGTCGCCAAAGTTATTAGCAACTAAAAAATCTATTTCCTATGGAAATGTGGTCCTAACTATAATTACCCACAATTCATTTGTAATTTACACTAAATAAATGGTTGAAATTATGTGTTGGGCTAAAGTAACATGGTATTACCAGTGTTGTGAAGTCTATTGTTGTTATTAGTCTTATAGGACTAGCTCAAAAGTACATAAGGGTTCAAATGGGTACCCCTGAGTTGGCTACATCCACAATATCAGGTGTGGTGCCAAGACCACGCATGTCAGTATTCTGCAATGGAGAAAGAGTTCTTCACAGTGCAAGGTCAAGACATCAAAACGTGCCCTGCACTTGCACAACACATCAAAACAACACATAGCTAGTTGCTCATTGCTGAATAATGGGCCCCAAAGCAATTGCATTCAATAAATAATATTTCTACCTGGTGGTAGCGGGCTGACGGAGGCCGAGTCCTTCTGTTACATGAACAGCACCTGAATAGACAGGTTCTGGGGAGCAGTTGGGTGAGCGGCGGGCCCAACTCAGACAGGTCCTACATATGGACGAGGTGCACTTCTCTCTGACAACCATGTCCTCATCCCACCTCATGTGGGATGAGGACATGGTTGTCAGAGAGAAGTGCACCTCGCCCATATGCAGGACCTGTCTGAGTTGGGCCCGCCGCTCACCCAACTGAACGAATCAGCCAACGGGACGAGGTCCAGCAGCTTGTGGGCTTCATCTATCCAGGACTGTAAGTTCCATGATGAATGATGCCTGAGTGAGCATCTCCACCTCCGCTCAGCTTCACGCCTAGAGTAATTCTGGCAAAAAAATGAAGACAACAGAAATCAATGACTGCCTCTCTGTCACACTTACAAGTGATGCCCACCAACAGAGAAAGCGCTCCAACCACAAACACGAGTGCTAGTGATTAGCACCTGCAAAAGCCAGTACAAATAATGCACTCATAAATTGGGCAGCTGTTATTTAAAGCATGTTGAAATGGGAAAATAAAGCACTGTAAATAAACAAGGAACACAGCATTGAAGGCAGGGCAAGCAACACTACACAGGAGGGGGTGTTGGGCAGGTGGGGAGGAGATAAGAAAAAGCTCTATGAATAGCCCAGTGATATCAATGTAATAGCAGTTTGGTTTTTTTGGTAGGTGGGGGGCGAACATGAGAATGGGAATGATGAGGCAGATAGACAGGGATTCGCCTCTGCGTTTAGGAGCAGCTGCTGTACACAAAGGAGCTGTGCGAACAAGAACATAGACAACACAAACAAGGGCAGGAAAGTCATGGGGGGATGAAACTTTTCCAGTTGGGGGGGGAGAAGAAACCGATGGGGCAGAAGACTGGAAGGGGACAAAAGCAACATGAACGGGATTGAGGAGCATTGGCAGAACTAGTGCAGTACTATAGGAGCAGTGGATCTGCATGTGTTGGCTCAGATCACTTGCTTGGTACAACAGCAGCAGGTTCTGGAGGATAGGCATAAAGAGAGTTGTCATAAATGATCCAGTGTTTGAACTGAAGGACGTTTAGCATATTTGGATTGAGGGGAACTAGTACCAACCTTTGTCCTGTACTAGAATAGCAGGGACTAAATCTTGTATGGATCAGGAAACATTGGCGGAGTTGATTCTGTGCTAGAGTAGCGAGCTAAATGTGTTAGACCTGGCATCTTTTGGCGGGTTTCCCCTGTCTTCTTGCTTTCTAGGCTCCTGTTTTTGATGGCACGTTGAACTTTGTTTTGCTGGTTTAGTGTCTCTGCACACTTTCCCACTGCTGATCAGTGTTAAAGTGCAAGAGCTCCTACTGTAAATTGTGTTTATTGATTGGCATGTCCATGTTTGGCTTATTTGATTTACTGATAAGTCCCAAGTAAAGTGCCCAAGGTGTGCCAGGGCCTGTAAGTCAAATGCTACTAGTGGGGGCTTGCACACTCATTGTGCCACCCACATGAGTAGCCCTGTAAAGGTATCTCAGACCTGCTACTTTTACACTGCCATGTCAATCTGGCAGTGAACCCACACTTGCCAGGCACAAACCTTCCCTTTTCTTACATGCAAGGCACCCCTCAGGTAGGCCCAAGGTACCTCTCTGGGCAGCGTGCAGTGTCTGTGTGTGATATGTCCTGATAGTGAAATACTGTGTATTTCGTATTTCACTATTGTAAGGCTATCTGTTCCATAGGCTAACATGGGAGTTGCTTTGTAACATCTTACAAATATAATTTTCCATTGGGACAAGATCGAGAAATGGAGTTTGGGCTCTCTAAACTCAGAATTTAATAACACATCCTTTAGTAAAGAAGGTTTTTAAATTCTGTGTTTGAAAATACAACTTTCAGAAAGTGGGCATTTTCTTGCTTAGCCATCCTATGTGCCTCTGCTGGGTTGTGTATTGACTGTCTGGATTTTGAGTGACGGGAGCGGGGGATGTGCATTCACTGCAGACAGCCAATGGGGGACTGAGATGTGTCCTGCCTTTCCTGGATGACTCAGAGCTGAGCTGAACAGGCCTGGGCTGCATTTATGGCAGTGGGAGGGGCTTTCTTTGCACCTAAATAGGCCCTGTCTCCACCCCCTGCCAGGAAGCTGGTCCAGAGAGGACATAACTGGTTTGGGTTCAGTGGAGAGACTTTTTGCCACCAGAGAACAAAGGGAAATGTGGTATAAGTATTGGGGCCCTGACCCCAGAATTTTAGAACTCTTTTGAATCAAGGAAACTGCCAAAAGAAGAGCTTGAGAAGCTGTGAGGAGGAACTACCACTCTGATGGGTGCTTTGCTCTGTTGGCCTGCAGTGGCTGCTTCTGTATTTTGCACAGAAAGGACTGGACTAAACTTTCTGCAGCTTCTTTATTGAGTTTTCCCAAGGGCTTGAGGTGGGGCTTCCCCTAAGTTCAAGAAGCCTCATGGACAGCAAAGGCTTCCAGTTCATCTGCTGCCAGAACTGGGAACTGTGTGTTTTGTGCTGCAACATAAGAAAAATCAACCCAATGCTGTCAACGATGCAGCTGCCGGCTCCATGTCCTGAAGGCACCGCAGAGGGCACTGCCATACTTCACAACGCAACCCTGGTCTCACCGTGATGATGCCGCCACCGAGCCGCTGCTTGCACCGTGCCTTGTGTGCACCTCACTTTCCACCACCTCGCATCATGCTGCTGCCCTGGTATCCATCGACGCTGCTGCTTGCGCTCTGGTTGGAGGCCACAGCTCGTAAGTTACACAAAGCACCGCCCCATCCCACTCCGTAGCCTTAGCATACCGAAGTCGGCGCCATCGACTCAGGTTCTTCAGCCGACGACAGCGCTTCTGCAACAACGCCGCTGCTGCGTGCACTGTGACCTGCCAGCCCTGCAATGAGCACCGCACCACTTCGCACCACAGCCGTGGACTCACCAACACTGCTGGACAACAGTCACTGAGCCGCTCCAGGTACCGCAACCTGAGGGCACCGCACTTTTCACCGCTGCACTTTTCACCGCAGCCCCTACGCCCGATGATGATAGCGCTCCCAACTTCAACCACACGGAGTTTGATCTGCAACGCGTACGACGTCAAGGGCCTGACGACACCTGCACCAACCTCCAGAACCGATGCCTGCCGACGCTGGCTCTTCAGAGCACACCACGAGGTCCCCGATGCCCTGCATGTCTAAAGGTACAGTTTTGTAGGTCTTCCCCACACCGTAGCTGGCCCGCAACACCACAGTCGGCCAGAACTATTTGGATTTGCTGTTCACAACGCCATGAGAACCCCAGATGGAGTAGTTGACTTCAAGGAACTGTATTAAGCCTAATTTTGCCTATTGATAATTCTAAGTACTGAATGGAGTTTTTTTATCATTTTTAGGTCTCGCCTGAGCCAGCGCATGCGCTGCTCTGCGAGACATTTAGTTAGGGCTTTTAAAAGTGCTGCCACACGGCGGCCTAGTGCTTGCGTTCATGCGCAGCCGCCAGCTTTCAGCGCCCTGGCCTTTCCTTCTTTCGCGCGCACCACTCGCGTGTTTTTTTGGGGGGGGGCGCGCACACAACATCCCGGGCAGGTTGCTTGCGCTTAATGTTTTTAAAATGAAATGGTTTCGCAAGTTTGCGAGTCTGGCACGCCTGTCGTGTTTACCAATTTACGTTTTACAGTTCAGAGGCGCATTAAACAAAGAAGGCTTGATGCACCATTAATTTAATCACTCTTAAAAGCAGTACTGTTGCTTTACTCGAGCGCTCGCTTTTTTATTTTTAAATGCAATTCACTTTGGAAATTAATCTATTCCAGTTTTAGTACTGATGAGGTAGAGGGGCAGCTCAACCGGCAGTGAGTGCTCTTCCCTAGACTAAACTCTTCGTCTCCTACCTTGTGTGGTAACTGCTTTGCAAAAACACTTTAGCACTGGTGGGGTCTTTTTTTCATTCTGTTGCCACAGCTGCCAAGTCGCTCGGACCTTCAAACATGCATGCATGCATGCATGGCCTGTGCTGTGTGGAAGGTAGCTCTCCCTGGCTCCTCCAGCAGGAGAGCCCTAACTTTACTCCTGCAGGCCTCTCCTCACACGCCTCATTATCCAGAAGGCCTGAAGTGTCAGCGCAGACAGCAATGGCTGAGCAGCTCCTGTCATACACACAGCTGGTGTGAACGGTTGGCACCCTCCTCCCTCGCTCACAGTTTCTCCTCTTTCTCGCTTGCCCTGCTCTGGTGGTCCTTCCTCTCTCTTCCTGCCCACACACCTCTCCATACCATTTCCCACATCTCTTCTTTCCTTGCTTATATTTCTAACCATCCCTGCCAATCAGCCTCGCTAACTTCCTCTTCCGCCCTCTGCCTCCCCTCCACAGGTTTCTGTGCCCCTCTCCCCGCCGTCCACCTCTCCTGTTCATCTTGCCCTTCAGTTGCAGTTTCCTACCCTTTTGAAAGCTTCAGTTAAAGCTGGGTGTAAGGGGAATCTGCGCGGCTTCCTAATGAGAGGCATTCTTCTTTGCGCGGGATTATTAATTAACTCAATGATCCTCTTGCCAGGCTGATGCCGATAAATCTTCCTGCTCTCCCCTCTTAGCCCCTCCCTCTTCCCAGGTGCCCTGAGAACAGAGTAATGGTTTAACATTGCAGTAGTACACACATGCACACTCATCCATCTGCCTTACACCGGGGCGCACCCATCTATAACTACCTCAGGATGAGCAGACCTGCAGCCGGCTCAGGATATGATCTGGCGCTTATTAAAATCCTCAAGTTCTAAGATTTCTTTACAGTGGTTTGTCTTCTTAGTGCAGAGTAAGGTTAGGTGTGTTTTCACTGGTTTGAAAGAGTGCCACCTATGGTGAATAATGTTGATCAAGCATGGTCACTGATGATCATGGGCAATCCTCAATTAGCAGCTGTGACTCGCCAGTAATGGTCAACGGTGATCCTAGCCCGTGTTTTCTATCGCTGAGGCATTCTCATTAGAACTGCTCTGATTGGCTGGTGATGGGCCTCAGTGAGCTTAGGCAGTCTCTGTTTGTCAGAGTTCAGCATGATCCTCCATAAGCTGCCATGGCTGTCCAATGATTGTTGTCCATGGGTGTTGTTTGTGCATTTTTAATTGATTTGGGATGAGATGGGATCCGCTGGCTAAGCTGTCAACTTTGGAACACTAGAACTGCAGTTCTATTCCGTGCTCTGTTTTTTTTATATAAATGATGGGATCCCTGGAAATTCACTTAATCATCCGGGCCTCAAATTGTAAATCTATATGAACTGTAACACAGTTGTAAATATGTGAAATACAATTACATTATGAAGTACAAATCTCTATGGTTGTAGGCACACTTTACATAGGACACTCACAGCACTTTAGCACTCGGTGGGGTCTGAGTTTATCTTTTTTATATTCTGTTGCCATAGCTGCCAAGTTTTCCGCAGGCTCATATGACATTTCACATTTTTATGTTTCACTGTTCTTCTGAGTGGCATTAAAATGCCTTGTGAGACCCTATGAGTGACTTTATTGCAAGACGAACAGAGTGCCAGAAGAAAAAAGGCATTATTTCACCAGCATTACGACAAAGTACAGAAAGTATCCCTTTTCGTGCAACGTAATGGTCTAAAAATGCAAAGGGAGATCAACATCTTTGAATTGCTCCTTTAAGGGCACCAACTTCCTTCTTGCAATAAGAGTAGCTTGGGGGGCAGATTTATGTTTCCTGGCGCATTCCTGCAAATCAGCAGGGATGCGCCAGGAAAGATGCGTCACGCAAGTTTACCCTTGCACCACCACAGATGCGCCGCATTTACAATGCAGCGCATCGTGGCGCAAGGATAAACAGATGCGTGACGCATCTGATGGCGTAAGAGCGGCGCATTGCTGGAGTCGTGTCGCAAGCACGACGCAACTCCAGCATTGTTTAGGGGCTGCCCATACCTAACATTCTGCGTCATGCCTTACGCCTGCTTCAAGCAGGCGCAGGGTTTTGACGCAGCAGCGTCGGAAAAGTGACTCAGTGAAATCTTGTAGATTTCACTGCATCACTTTTCCGAGGCTTTTTCCGATGGAACGCCCACCCTGCATACATTAAACCTGACACAGGTTTAATGTGGCGCAGGGCTTTACACCGTGACGCATCTCCATAGATGCGTCACGATGTCAATAGGGCGCAGGGTTTACGCCGCCGCTGCGTCACAAAAGTGACGCAACAGCGGCGTAAAAGTGGCGCAAGTCTAACATAAATCTGCCCCTGGATTTTTAAAAGTAGGTTCTAATGCAAAAACAGAAAGGTGTTGCTGAGAGAGAACTTGGGTTTGTCTCACCATGCCCTCTGAAAAAGTGAAAATAATGTATGCAATATGGTGAAAAAACTAGGGGGATACAATTATAAACAGGCAAGCGCAATCACTGAATCTGTTAATCATGCCCCTTAATTCTGTGATAGCAATGCATGGGTGATGCGTCAAAGCTTTGTACAGGGTAAAGGAGATGTGCTGTAAAGAGTGCAACTTCAAATAATGGAAATAAATGCCTCCTTTTGTGATCGGCACACTTGCTTACCAGAACCAGCTGGGCGCACTGAAGCTGGCCTACTTCTATCCATGGGCGTCCGCAGGGGGGGCAAGGAGGGGCGCTTGCCCCCCCCGGACTGCTCCTACTTGCCCCCCTGTGGCCACTTATGCTTTCACGGACGCCTTTTGTCCGGGATTACGGGCCCTGCAGGGAGCAGAGGTGTTCCCTGCCAGAGGCCTCAACTCCCTGATGGGGCTCCTTGCACGCCTCCTCGCAGCCCCTCCCGCCCATTGTCATTCTGTCTGTGGCTGATTATCACAAACAGAATGACAATGGCCGGTTTGAGCTGCGCGCCACAAGCACGAGCGGTTAGGTCTGGACACAAAGACCTCCTTTTAACACTCTCAGGGCCGGCTTTAGGGCGGTGCAACCGGTGCCACCGCACTGGGTGCTGACTCTTCGAGGGGGCGCCTATTTGGAAGTATTTTATGGTTTTAAAAGCACCTGCTGCATTGCCGGCCTCCGAAATTGTCATACAAAAATAAAAATGTCAAGATAACTTGGTGATTAATGTTCTTCCTGGAGAGAAAAGGAGTTTTGTCAAGTGGAAGTTTTAACTCATTTTATGTATCACAGAGGGTTAATGTGTGTGCTGCAAAGAATGTGTACCATGCAGATCACAAAATGCATATAGTTTAAATAGGTCAGTGCTTTTGTCAGAGAGATCCTTTCGGTAAAAAAAAATCATCATTATGAAATGTAACCTCCAACCATCGGGTTCTGATTTACTTTCTGAGTCTGTGCTTCTCCGGACCAAGCACTCTTAAAGTATACTGCCTACCAGTATGGATGACATGCAACTCCTACACCTTGTAGTCCTCTGTATTATGTAACATTTCCTATACACTGATTTACACAACTATGATTGATTGCATCTGAGTAGTGTTTGCGATGTAAAGTGCTCTGACACCCTAAACTGGTACAGGTGGCACTATTAAATACATCTGAGAGAGAGTATGGAGACTTGAGGGGGTACTGTACTGTTAAAAGGTAGTAGTGTGGGAGTCTGTGGGGAGCGCCAACAAACTCTGTCGCACAGGGCGCCACCAGCGCTAAAGCCGGCCCTGAACACTCTGTAGCCTGAGAGCAAGGGGTCTTCTGAATGAAGTTCGCAGGGGGGGGGGGAGGGGGGGGGGTGAATGCATTATTCTCCCAAGTCAAAAACTGAGGTTGCAGCATAGCCCGGATTTCAGATCCCACTAAAAGGTACACAGACTCGTGTCAATAACATATCTATCTGCCAGTATGCACCCTATCATGTCTGGCAGGACGTCCCGACCCTGTGTTTCACTACCTCATATCCCCCTGCACCCCACTCCCCACGCTCACTGCCTCATATCCCCCTGTACCCCACTCCCCGTGCTCAGGGCCGGCTCTAGGGCGGTGCGACCGGTGCCACCGCACCGGCTGCTGACTTCGTGTAGGGGGCCCTAATATGATGATTTTAAAAGCACCTGCTTCTTTCCTGGACTCCTAGAAACTTTCAGCCACCTATAAAAATGTCTAAATGACTGCAGTGATTAATGCACTTCCTTAGAGAGAGGGAGAGATCAAAGTTTTGTGTAGTGGAAGTTTCTACTCATCCTAAGGTAGCGCAGAGGGTTACTATGCTTGCTGCAAAGAACGTGCAGCTCACAAAGTGCGTATAATGTAATGTAAATAGGTCAGTGGGTCACACTTTTGTCAGAGAGACCATATTGTTGATAACTCTTTATGAGTTAAAATCCTAATGTGGAACAGTGAGCAAGTAACTGTTAGCAAAGATGCATGCAAACTGGGCTAGAGCGTTATGATTTCCCCCCAGTTTTTCATTATCCTAATGTGGCAAAATGGGTTAATTTGGGTAGAAATCAATTCTTATTAATAAAGAGAACCCCCCCATCCATGGTGCTAGGTTTTAAATTCTAGGTTTCTGATTCTCCTAACCAAGCACTCTTAAACTATCCTGCCTACCTGTACGGATGACATGTGACTCCTACACCTTCTTGTCCTCTCTCTTATGTAACATTTCCTATGCACTGATTTACACACCTATGATTGATTGTCTGTATGTAATCTGTGTGATGTAAAGTGTTGTGACACCTTACACTGATAGGAGCGGCGCTATAAAATGAATTAAATGCACCTGAGACTGAATGATTACGGAGGCTTGAGGGGCGCTGTGAAAGGATGGTTATGAAGAACCTATAGTGGAGGTGGTCATTGGGGGTGCCAAAAAGCATTATCGCACTGGGCCCCACGAGCGCTAAAGTCGGCCCTGCCCATGCTCACTGCCTTATATCCCTCTGTACCCCACACCTCGCGCTAACTGCCACGACATATCCCTCTGTACCCCACACCTTGCGCTAACTGCCACAACATATCCCTCTGTACCCCGCACTTCGCGCTCACTGCCACATATGCCTCTGTATCCCACTCCTCACACTCACTGCCTGATCGCTAATTTTACCCTGCCATTCATCTTCTATGTGTTCTCCCCCCTTCCACTCGTTCTACCTCTGTTCACCCCTTACTTCTTTTTGTGCCTTACTTCTTTCTCAATATCTCTACTTCTTTTCCTCTTCAGTAACATCTGTGACACATCTCTGCACTTCCATTATATCAACGCACCCCTCTACCTCGCCTGTCTACCTCAGTCGTTATTATTCCCTCTTCCTCAGCTGTCTCTACCTGTCTCTGACACACCTCTCCCTCTCTCTACCTGGCCCTCTCTGGTTCTACGACTGCGTTATTCTCCCCTCTACAGCTTTGATTTACCTGTCTCTGCTCCTGAATCTTTTTCTTCTACACCTCACTTCTTTGTCTACCCTTCACCCCTCGCTACCCTTCTGTTTGCCTCACTACGGTCTTTACCCGACCCACCTTCAGTGCCTCTTCCCATTTCGCCTCACTCCCTCACAGCGCTCTCCTAGCATGCATCTGTTTTTCTCCTCACCACCATGCCTGCCTCTACCCCTCCTTACCTTTCTAACCAGCCTAACTTTCTACTTTCCTGTTATTCCTGGTAGTGAACCTTTCATTTCACCCCTCCGGTTGTATTATCTACACATTCAAATTGAGTAGGCCATTGCTGTGCTCCCAACCTGACATCGAGACCCAGTCCCCTAGCCTCTCAACATGCCCAGATATAACAACAAGCATTGGCATAGCCAATTGGTCTCGCCTTTGGGACCTGCTGCAGAACTAAATACTTATACTGCCGGCATCATACTTACCCAGCGCCAAGACGCCTTGGCAGAAGTGCGCTATATAAGTTCTTCAGTCAGTGAGTCAGTCATAAGGTCCCAAAGGCGAGACCTATTGGCTATGCCAATGCTTGTTTTGCTCAGGTTGGCCTGAACATTACCCGATCCGGATTGTCTGCCATTTTAGCCCCGCCCCCATTAACATTAGCCACGCCCCTTCATTTGCCAGGTTCGCCCCCCACTGGAAAAATTTCTGCGGACGCCCATGCTTCTATCCACTCAGTCCGCTTTCCCTCCTCACATTGTCTCACCTGCGTTCTTTCCTTGATCTTCCCTCCACTCGCCTTTCTCAAACTTCTCTCACTGTTCTCTTTTCCTCCTTCTTTTCCTTTCTCTCCCCTGTAATCTCATTTCTTGCACTTTAATCCACTCTCCTTCCTCGCATTGTCATGCCTGTTATTTTTTCCCTCATTGACTATTTCCCTTGCATCTGTCCCCTCTCCGTCCACTTTTCCTCTTCCTCCTGTATAGTCCTTTGCCATTCGATCTCCCTGTTTTTTCTGAATCCGACTTTTTTTTTCTCTCTCTCTCTCTCTCTCTCTTTCCCTCTCTTTCTCTCTCTCTTTCTCTCTTTCTTTCTCTTTCTCTCTTTCTCTCTCTCTCTTCCTACTTCCATAGTTCATTAAGCGGCCCTGTTCGCTCCTACGCTGCTGGTAATGGATGGGTAAAAATCAAAACGCCCCGAGCTCTCCTAGCAAGGGCTAACATCTACAGAACTTTTTAACTGGATGTGCTGTGAACTCAGACGCCTTTTGAATTGCCGGACTGTACCCAGCACATCACAAGGCAGGCCTCCCTCTGTGCCTCAGCCACACGCGCGCGGCAGCCAGAGTAGTGAGGAAAATGGTGATCTGCAGAGTCTGGGACTCGGGGTGGTGAAAGGAAGAATGACTGTGCTCAGACAGGTGCTGATCACACGATGCAGCGGAGAACAAGCATCAAGCACCAACCAGGGTGCCGTCTTATTCCAAACATGCCTTAGCGGCTCCCTCTCTTGTGAAAATGGACACCTTTAGCCTAGCCGAGCAACATGGCACACGCACCTGTTCGTTGTGCTACATAAGAACACAGAGTAAAAGCTGTTCCAGTAGCAAGCCCTGGCTTTGCCATACCTGTGGCGACCGCACCTCCACTCTACCCCGGGTTGAGGCGCTTGACGGGGTGATCGAGCAATAAGGCAGAGTGAGGAGCTTGGTTTGTCCGACTTTACCATTTTTAGGGCCGGTGTCTGCATCACCGCACTGAAATGCAAACTAACTTCTGATACTTGGCCAGGCGGCTGGTAAAACATTTGCCTTATGACACTGGTAGAGCTTGAGTGGCAGTTCTGTTCCATTCAATGCCTCGTGTATAGACTACTGCTTCTGCCTAGATGTGTATTTGATTTGAGTTCTGTCCACGAATAAAGTGGTGTTTAACATCTGCAAGCAATGATAAATGGTATTACTTTTACATGACGACTGTTTGTAGGAAAAGGCCTCACAGTGTCTTCTGCTCACCTATTTCCCTATGTGGAACAACATTTAGGGGCCTATTGCTGCCCCTTATTACTGATGTATGCAAGGAACAGTGGCTTCCAGATGCAACCAGTGCTGCCGATTGCAGTGTACATTAGTGCAGAATCATACCTGCATGTGGCAGAAAAACTGGTTGTCTGATGACATTCCCTACCAAAAGTGTTAACCAGGTGTAAGACTGCCTCTTACATTTTAGGGTCTTTCTGCTATAGATCTACAAATGTCTTGCTTCTTAGTTCACTAATGGTTCATGTTTAAAAACTATTACTGAAATAAGGACTTCTCAGTGTGGTGTTATGATGTGATTCTCTGAGACTACTTGACCAGAATGAAAGGTGGCTACTTATTTTCCTGGATCTCTCCTTGGCGTTCGACACCGTCAAACATGATAACCCCATCCTTTTTTCAAGAACATCAGTTTATCGGGCCCTGTTTTAAATTGGTTTGCCTTGTTCCTACACAATAGATCACAGAGAATCAAAGTCAACCATTCCCTTTCTAACATCACCCTGGTCTCAATTGGGTTGCCTCAAGGATTTGCACTATCACCCACGGTCTTCAACTTGCACATGGAACCACTCACTGAAATTCTGAACTGTTCGAACATATATTATCACATGTACGCAGACGACGTGCAAATATACCGAAATTTCCTCACCTGACTATATCAAAACTCTGCTCTTGTGAAAATTCAACATTGGCAAACTTACAATCACCTTATGCTACATACCTTCAAGACGGAATTCCTGTTGATTGCTCTCCACAGTCATCCTACCCCCATTCAAGACTGTCTCAAACAACTAAATGCCTTCAGTTGCTCTCCACATATTGTGGATTCCACCAGATAATTAGGCATAACGCTGGACAAACACCTGAGCATGAAAGACCAGTTGGTGATTGGCTCCTCTATTTGTTTAATTGATGTGAACACTTTAAGCAAAATCAAACTATTCCTGCCTCCTGATGACATGCAGCTAGCAGTCCAATCCCTTGTTATCTTCCGCTTAGATTACAGAATTGTGACCCTGGCAGGACTTCCCAAAGCTAGTCTGGCCCCTTTAGATTACAGAATTGTGACCCTGGCAGGGCTTCCCAAAGCTAGTCTGGCCCCTTTAGATTACAGAATTGTGACCCTGGCAGGGCTTCCCAAAGCTAGTCTGACCCCTTTAAGGGCTGAACACTACTGCCAGACTCGTCACAGGTTCTAGAAAACGTGATCACATCATGCCGAAACAAGGATTTGTTTCAAGATAGCCTGACACACAAAGCGTTGCACTATAACACTCCAGTCTGGCAAAAACACCTGAACTATATGGTTTGAACCGAGCCTAAGGAGTTCTAATCTACTGCTGAAGCCTAAAATTCAACAAAAAGAACTTGCAACCATTCCTTCTCTGGTCTGTCTCCAAGAATATTGAACTCTCTTCCTTCTGAAATCCAAACGAACACCTCGATCACCACATTCAAACAAGCATTGGCATAGCCAATAGGTCTCACTTTTGGGACCTTATAAGTATTTAGTTATGCAGCATAATATCCTTGGTGCAACAACATCAACTGTTGCATGGCTTAACACTTATAAGGTCCCAAAAGGGAGACCTATTGGCTATGCCAATGCTTGTTGATCTGGTTTGCACAGATACAATATTGGATAGTCTTCTAAAACTGGTCTGGTGTCCTTTTGTAGTGTTTTCACTGTATTACTGTTTGTTATGTGCAAATGCTTTACACGCTGCCTTTGAGATAAGCCTAACTGCTCGTGCCAAGCTACCAAGGGGGCGAGCAGGGGTTATTTTAGAAGTATATCCCCCTTATCCTGACTAGGAAGAAGGGTCCCTACTTGGACAGGGTAAAAACCTGCCAACTAGAGACCCCCATTTTTAACGGTATGCCAATCTGAATTGAGAGTATTGTCACTACTATGACAGTAGGGTCTGTAGTAGGTATCACAGAGGCACGTTGGTAGAGCTGGATCTGAATAAGAGCAGCAGGGATTATCCAGGTGCTGCAGGTCAAGATGCGAGGAGTGGGGCAATGGCTGGCCAGGTGTTAGGCTCCAATTGTGATTGGTATGACATCACCACTGTACAACACAAAAATGATCGAGGACTGGGGTAAATGAAACAGGGGCGGGTGGGGGTGAAGAAGCAACCGACAGGGAAAGAGGGCTTTACTAATGTGTATAAATCAAATTTAAATTCAATGTGCATTTTAATTTTATAAACATAAGTTGGTTCATGTGGACTGCAGCACCCCCAGGAAGTAGATAAAAGTCACTCCTAGCTCACGCCTGTGGAGCACTTGGACCCATTCCAGCACAACTCAATGCAGACTCCAGCAGTGGAACATGAACACACTACATTCACTGTCCCCAGCTTCCTCCACAGTGCACTTTAAAGAACATTATTGAAGAACTGTCTCTGCAGCATCCTCATACCTGGTGAGGTATGCATGACTCAGCAGGCATGACTGGGGCCAATCAAAGGTTAGCGTGCATCCGTAGAACTAGAAAGAGGACGACTTACACTCATTCTTTCTTCTCTATGAGAATTCTACATTGCGACCTGGCGTCGCATTACACTACTATTTTGGACATCTTGAAAAGCTATATTTCATATTTTACTGTAACTGAATTGCTTGTAATTGTTAGACTATGACATATAGGCAATTGTGGAAATGTATGTAAAAGTTCCATTTAAAATGTATTATTTTTATCATTTGAAGTTTTTAATAAACGCGTTCTTTAACATACGTTCTCACAATTTACTGTCTTTAATCGTTTAGAATCATACTGGAAATCACTATTGAATTTGAACTGTTGCCGAAAACCTGTGATTACAGGGCTTAATTAAAAATGTATGGCCGCTTGCTTCCTGGTCACGAAATCATGGTGCCTTCAGGCAAGAGCTGTCTTCCTTTAATTGTATGGTTATCTCTGCAGCCATATTGAGACAGTACATCTCCAATTGAAGACAATATTGCAAAATAAGTTTTTCCCATTTATGTGTACAACAGCACATAGTGTGGCCATTTTAAAGGTACTCAATATGTGTAAAAGCTTATGCTCCTTTTAAAATCTTATTTTCCGCTTTTTGATATGGCAAGCAGTAAACGCCCATTTCTGCTTCTGCGACCTGCCCTGGAATAAGGAGATGCTGTACTGGCCAGTGTAGAGGAGCATCCAGGTGTAGAGGACCATTCCATGATCAGGAGGGGAAGGGCAAGGTCTCGCCGACATAAGCCTTCTAATCTGATGTCCTCTTGAGGAAGTCAACCTCTTGTTAGCAATTAAACCCACCAGTCCTGCTCACTATAACTGAACGAAAAGCATCTCAGCATAAAAAGTGTTAAGTACCTGCATAGAGTATTACAGGACAGTGGGTTTCTGTTTCAGACCAGCCATCAAAGTACTTAAAACAAGGTGAAGTGAAGGACATGGGGAAAAAGCCCACTGTAAACGGTGCTCATGAAAATAGCTCTCAAATAAAAAATGTGTGCAGAAACAATGCACTAAAAAGGCTGTGCATATTGTTTAGATGAAGTTCGGCAGTGACCTCGGGGAGGGCTAAGCACCAGAAGAGGCATGATGTATTCATACCCTTAACAAATGCGGAGAAAGACAAATAGAGCGACGACAGTGCCAGCCAGTGGGAAGCTTATGGGTGGGTTAAAGCCCACAACAGTAGGCACAAGCAAAAATAACAGATGATGGATGGAATGCTGAACAAATCAAATAGTCACCCACAGCCACAGATCTGGGTTTAATTCTTCGATTTTTTTGCTCACCCCGCCACCCAAGTTTGGACCCAGCCATATGCAAATCAGTCTTGACCCTGCTCCTCATGGGAACAGTCCAGCCAGAACTGCTAGGCCAGGCATTCCCTTGTCCATAAACAAGCATTCTGGGACTGGTTTAGGAGTATCACCCCTCCTCATCCAGGCTAGCTTGAATCCAGTGAAACAGTGAGCACGGGACTGACGATAGCTTTCCCAGCAAAAAGAATAGATGATGGACGGGATGCAGAACAAATCAAACATTCACCCCAGTCACAGATGTGGGATTACTCCATCGTGTTTTGCTCACCACGCCACCCCAGTTTGGACCGAGCCATATGCAAATCAGTCTTCATCCTGCTCCCCATGGGGACAGTCCAGCCCGAACTGCCAGAGCAAGTGCTCCCTGGACGGGAAACAAGCATCCTGGGACCGGTTTCGGGGGATTGCCCCTCATCAGCCAGGCTAGCTTCAATCCGGTGACACAGTGAGTACGGGACCCACATCTGGGCATATCCTTCCCACTTAGGGCATAGATCTGTGTTTAATCCATTGTTTTTTGCTTGACGGGGGGTGAATGTTTGATTTGTTCAGCATTCCATCCATCATCTGTTCTCTTTGTAGTTGTCGCCTTAAGTGGGAAGGGTATGCCCAGACATGGGTCCCGTGCTCACTATGCCACCAGATTCAAGCTAGCCTGGCTGATGAGGGGTGACACCCTAAAATAGGTCCCAGGATGCTTCTTTCTGGCCCAGGGTGGACCTGGCCTGGAAGTTCAGCCTGGACTGTTCCCATGGCGACTGATTTGCATATGGCTGGGTCCAAACTGGAATGGCTTGGCAAGCAAAATAAGTGGAATAAACCCAGATATGTGACTGGGGGTGAATGTTCGATTTGTTCAGCATTCAGTTCATCATCTGTTCTTTTTGCACAACAGTAGATACAACATGACTCGGAGCCGAGACCTAAAAAATTGGAGCTATTTATCTCATACAAGTAAAGTAAAAGCTGCAGCACTAAGGTGCATTTCCCTAGTATTCCTTTCCCATACCAGCCCCCATTTTGAGGAACTGTATCTACCCCTTCACTCTGAATCCTCCATCGTGCTCTCCTCATGACCAGGTGGATGGCATGGAACCGTGTTTCCAAGCTACTCGGATTGACCTTACTCACAAAGGCGGGAAATTCAGCCTGGCGACGATGTGAGGGCGAGGAAGCACCCGAGGAGCTGGTGGGGATTTTCTGCATGCATTTTCCTCATCTCCGTATGAATTAAAAATTAACATTTCCTGGCCCTGTCGCCAGCGGTTGCCATGGGAACCGCGCAGCACGTGCAGGAGCATTCAGGGCCTCTACCATTGCAGCCGGCTTCCGGGCAGCATCGCGTTGCTGACTTTCAGTGGCAAGCGACCTGTGCTGTTAGGCAGGGCGCAGAAGGACCTGTGCATGATGCTGCTGACTTCAAACCTATATAACTCTCCAAAAAAAGAAGTTATTGATTATTCCCGTATATCGTGTGCCTCTCTTAGGTGGAAAGGTAATGATCTAGTCATGTATCTATAAACCAGGCGGAAGATTTAGAAGCTCCTTGCGCCACTTTTGCGTCACTTTTCCCATGTTAAAAGTGACGCAAAAATGACGCAAATGTGGCGCAAGGGCCTTGTAAATAAGCCCCCAGGTGCTTATGAAAGCCAGGTGGCGCTGTGACAGAGACCATGATAATTCGCAAAGCGCGTGCCTCTATAAATCTAGTAAAACTAAGCCCTGGACTGAGTCACAGGCCAGCCCTAAAAAGCTAGCACCGCTGGGCCAGTGTCACACAAATGCCATACTTTTCTTGATGGAGGCTAGTGTACGGTGCCTTGATCTGATGCTGCACAAGTGGGAGAACGCCCTAATATCCTAGCTTGCCTTGTAAAGGACAGAAACTGATGATTTTAATTCGACTGTTCTACAAAACAGGAAAAGGAGTTTGACTCTCACATACCCACTATGGGGCAGATTTATGAGCCCCTTGCGCCACTTTTGCGTCACTTTTCCCATGTTAAAAGTGACGCAAAAGTGGCGCAAGGGGCTCATAAATCTGCCCCTATGACTCCATGAGATCTTGAAAAAAACGTGGGGCCTCATTTATGAAAAGTGACGCAACTCTGCGCTGGCGCAGAGATGCGTCACAATTCCGTACGACATGCTGCGTCACTTTTTTCCGACATCGATGCGTCAAATTTATGGTTTGGCGCATCATGTCGTAAGTGATGATGAAAGTAAAAAAAAACACATGCAGGCGCTGCCGTCTTGACGTAACCAAAACTGACGCAACTGCTGAAAAAGTGTCGTAAGTCAGATTCACGTATTCTGACGCAAGTCAACCTTGCCCTGCACCACTTTTTCGTTGCATCAGTATTCGGAAAATAGCTAAAAATACACGCATCCACCTATAAACTCATTTCTTGAGGCAAATATAGCTACCATGGAGTATGAAGGAGACAACAGCAGTCAAGATAACCTCCCACATGCCAGCCAGGATGTCCAGCCCGAAACCCAGGGGAAGAGGAAGAGGAAAGTAAATTTCAGTGTGGAGGAGAACGAAATACTCATTAATGAGGTAACAGACCACCAACACCAGCTGTTTGTCAACTCAAAGTTGCCATTATCTGAAAAAGAGGCCATTTGACAGTCCATATTTACAAAGGTCAACTGTGTGGCCCAATCAAAGAGGACAGCGACCGATATAAAGAAACGCTGGCATGACATCAAGCGCAGGACAAAAGACAAAAATGGCACAAAATCGGAAGGAAGCAACGAAGACTGGAGGAGGCAGCCCAGCACACCAGGAAGAGCTGGATGCCCTTGAGGAGCGGGTGGCGGCTGTCATCCCAGATGAGTTGGTGGCAGGACTTCCAGGACAGGAGAGTGCTGAGCATGAGGAACTGCAAGACACACAGGGTAAGTTGTTACAAGGGGCAATGTTGGTAACAAGTTAATGTTGTGCAGTGCATTTACTAAGGTACCAGGCCTCATTAGTGACATGCGTTGTGCAAAGGGAAGTCATGCATGTCAATAACAGTGAAGTGTCACATAAAAGCCTTGTACCCTGGACAGTCAGATGTTGCACAGTTCAATCCAGGTCTCTCATGTACATCACAATACATATGTCAAAAGCACAGTACCAGCCCACTGCCACACCTGTGAATTGCCACATGCAGGTGCAAACACAACAGAACCCATATGAAACACAAACCCCACAACACCCTGCAACAGACATAGCGTGCCTCATTTATGATGCTGGACTGGCACCACTGTGCTGCCAGGATGCCTATTATGTACTGGTGGCACAATGTGCTACAGGCATAATAATAGGGCAAGGAAAGCCACGTCACATGGTTCACCAAAAAATGAAATTGGCATCATTCACGCATTAAAGTGCATGAAAGGGGTATTCCATGGGTGTTGCTGTGGCTTTTCCTCAGCAACACCCATGTCCACTAATGCATTTACAAAGTTTTAGCAATTGTGATTCTGGAAAGGCGTCAGAATGCTACAGCATTGCAGGGATGGCGTAGCTAGACCCAACGATTTGTAAAACAGCAGTGCTTATTTACAATGCCCTTGCGCCACTGATACGTCACTGGTAAAAAGTGAAATAACAGTGGCGCAAGACCCTTGTAGGAAAAACTGTTTACCCACAACACAGGCGTATTTGCACCATGGGGCAAGGGTGCCTGAGCCAGTGCATGTCATCAGTCTATGTGTCAGTGCCTGGAAAAGCACAGAGATGCATCATGTAAAGTGAACTATGTTGCATCACTGTGCTTCAAAACCTAACACAGTGCTGCTCAGAAAGCTGACTTGCGCAACCGTGCTGCGTTGGTTTTTGTAAAATTGTGCTGTACATTTGTCCACATGGATTACTACAAAACATCACTGACAGTAAACCTACCTACTAATCTGGCAACTTCCAGGCCCAGGTGGTCCAGGAGATCCTGCTCTCGGTTGATTATGTCTGCCCAGCGGTGTTTATATTGCCTTAGGCTCCTCTCCACACCAAAGATGCGCTCCATTTGGTAACGCACCTTCTCCCACCTTGTCTTCCTCTCCTGTGTCGGGTACCCCTGTAGTACCCTGCCTCCGCTCCCAATCATGTTCGGGAGATAGTGGACTATGAGCCACAGTAGCCCCCCAAACTCCTGCTCAGTCAGGTTCCTGGACCTGCCCGACATATTTGTGACACAGCACAAAACACAATTTTGAAATAAAAAACGTAACTATATTGCCTAACAACTGTTCCCCCTATAACTATGAAGAAATACCCCTAAATAGACAAACACCCCTTTCAAAACAACACAAAACTACACAATACACAACTACACAACAGTTCAGACACAATATGGATACAATAAACAAGACACAGACAGACAAACAGCTTTTAAACTTGACCAAAATCACTAGCAAGCAAAAACACCCTCCTACACCTAGAACAGACTGCAAATGAGTGAAATAGAAAGTGAAAGCAACATTGAACTTCCTGGTGTGCAGCATGGCAGGCTGATTACATCATATCCTGTTTCGATGCGACACGTTTTCACCGGTGCGTCATTATTTGCATGCGTCAAAAATCATTTTATGACGCATCGTTCATCGTAGTTGTCAATGTACAGTTGCACTGTTTTGCACGCAGGACACCAGATGCGTATTTCCCGTTAAAAGTCAACAGGCACATTACATTTTAGAGTGTCAATTTATGGTGGTAGTATATTCAGCTGAGTCTGATTCTGACGTATGTTGCACAAACGTCATTTTGGGGGTTTGAGTGAAAAATGCATGTGTCAGATTCTGACTTATGATGCACATACGTCATTTTGGGTGGGTTGAGTGGGAAATGCATGTGTCTGATTGTGACGTATGCTGATCAAACGTCAATTTTGGTGCTTGAGTCAGAAATGCATGTGTCTGATTGTGACATATGATGATCAAATGTCAATTTTGGGGCTTGAGTGGGAAATGTATGTGTCTGAATGTGACATATGCTGATCAAACGTCAATTTTGGGGCTTGAGTCAGAAATGCATGTGTCTGAATGTGACGTATGCTGATCTAACGTCAATTTTGGGGCTTGAGTCAGAAATGCATGTGTCTGAATATGACGTATCCTGATCTAACGTCAATGTTGGGACTTGAGTGGGAAATGCATGTGTCTGATTCTGACGTATGATACACAAACGTCATTTTAGGGCTTGAGTCAGAAAAGCATGTGTCTGATTCTGACGTATGCTGATCAAAAGTCACTTTTGGGGCTTGAGTCAGAAATGCATGTGTCTGAATGTGACGTATGCTGATCAAACGTCAATTTTGGGGCTTGAGTCAGAAATACATGTGGCTGAATGTGACGTATGCTGATCAAACGTCAATTTTGGTGCTTGAGTCAGAAATGCATGTGTCTGATTGTGACATATGATGATCAAACGTCAATTTTGGGGCTTGAGTGGGAAATGCATGTGTCTGAATGTGACATATGCTGATCAAACATCAATTTTGGGGCTTGAGTCAGAAATGCATGTGTCTGAATGTGACGTATGCTGATCTAACGTCAATTTTGGGGCTTGAGTCAGAAATGCATGTGTCTGAATATGACGTATCCTGATCTAACGTCAATTTTGGGACTTGAGTGGGAAATGCATGTGTCTGATTCTGACGTATGATACACAAACGTCATTTTAGGGCTTGAGTCAGAAAAGCATGTGTCTGATTCTGACGTATGCTGATCAAAAGTCACTTTTGGGGCTTGAGTCAGAAATGCATGTGTCTGAATGTGACGTATGCTGATCAAACGTCAATTTTGGGGCTTGAGTCAGAAATACATGTGGCTGAATGTGACGTATGCTGATCAAACGTCAATTTTGGTGCTTGAGTCAGAAATGCATGTGTCTGATTGTGACATATGATGATCAAACGTCAATTTTGGGGCTTGAGTGGGAAATGCATGTGTCTGAATGTGACATATGCTGATCAAACGTCAATTTTGGGGCTTGAGTCAGAAATGCATGTGTCTGAATGTGACGTATGCTGATCTAACGTCAATTTTGGGGCTTGAGTCAGAAATGCATGTGTCTGAATATGACGTATCCTGATCTAACGTCAATTTTGGGACTTGAGTGGGAAATGCATGTATCTGATTCTGACGTATGATACACAAACGTCATTTTAGGGCTTGAGTCAGAAAAGCATGTGTCTGATTCTGACGTATGCTGATCAAAAGTCACTTTTGGGGCTTGAGTCAGAAATGCATGTGTCTGAATGTGACGTATGCTGATCTAACGTCAATTTTGGGGCTTGAGTCAGAAATGCATGTGTCTAAATATGACGTATCCTGATCTAACGTCAATTTTGGGACTTGAGTGGGAAATGCATATGTCTGATTCTGACATATGATGCATAAACGTCATTTGGGGGTGAGCTATATTTAGGACTATGCAAACTCTGACGAGCAGTGACAGCACCTTTTTCACTCCATGACATAATTTTTCAGTCCACCACTGTCCAACTGGATGTTTTCTTTAATGTTTGTCCTATTATACATTTTTGATCCACAAAATTTGACAACATACATAAATATTTATATTGTTTGAACTGTTGTGTGAGATTTCATGATATGGGGTCACCTTCACCCATGTATTTTGTGGAATAGTAAACAATGTTAATTCATGGTAAAATTAGATTAATGACAATTGGGAATGTAGTGTCTATGTAGGCTTATTTCATGTGTCATTGGAGTAATAAACACAATGGAAGTAATCTTTATGGCATATGTACAAGCGTTTCAGGCCAAACAATGTCATTTTTCCAAGGCTGTGTTGGCGATAGGGTCTTAGCCTTAGTTACAAGGCAGCGTTAATCCACTTAATGTGGCTTAACGCTGCCTTGTAAATAAGGACCCCTCTCACACTATTGTTAGCGTAAGAGGTGTGGACATTCGGTGTGGCAGTGGGTGTACCACCCCACTTCCCATTGTTTTTGACACTGCCCCCTATGTACAAGAGTGGCATACACAGGAGGCAGCGCCAAAATTGATACCAGGGAAAATCTATTCTTAAGTTTGCTAAGCAAGGAGAAATGTTTTTTCATCCTTGTTTTTGCATTTTCCATGAGTGCTGCCTTGTGCATCACACATCGAACAAGCAAAATTGACATGGATTGTTACTGTACATGAATGTCCCCCTTCCTGTATATAAACAATCGATTTCCAAATTTATGATGTGTATGTGACTTTAATGTGTGATGCTTTAAGCAGCTCACATGAAAGTGGCAAAATTGAATTGTTTATGTGCTTGAAGGGACACCTTCCCACACATACGCAATCCTACCCTGCACACAGACACACTTGCACTATGGTGCAAGGGTACCTGTGTTGGCCATACACTGCTAAGTGTAGGGCCATTGCTGGGGGAAACGCAAGGCAGCACAATATTATTGCAAATGTGGGTTGATGTATATCTGATGCCAGGCATCGGACATTAGAGTCCATTTTTGACATATACTCCAAGTCTAAGTTTGTCCATGTTAATTTGACATGTGATATATATATACACAGGCAAGTAATAGTTTTATACTGTATTTTTATTTTTGTAAACACAAATCTGGGTGAATAAGGAATATTCATATAAGGCATTCATCTGTTTGCTCTCCCCTGAGGCGGAAGCCGGGGGTTCTTGCTCTCCCTTTAATCTGCTGTAAATTTATTCAAGCTGTGTGTTTTTAGCGCATGTATATATTTTAACCGGCACTTTTTTAAACTGCGTTACCTACCTGGTCTGCTGCTTGCGGTGTGACCAGCGGTCATTTCGGGGTTGGTGGTGGAACGTCCCGGGCTCTCCGCTGCTGTTGTTGGGCGGGGGCGCTGTCGTTCGTTACACAGACGCCATCTTGGGTAGGGGAAGGCTCACGGGCTACTTGCTCCTCCCTCCTGCCCTCCCATGCTATTTCAGTGCACGATCTTACTCGATCGCTGCATTCATCTGTTTGCTCTCCCCTGAGGCGGAAGCCGGGGGTTCTTGCTCTCCCTTTAATCTGCTGTAAATTTATTCAAGCTGTGTGTTTTTAGCGCATGTATATATTTTAACCGGCACTTTTTTAAACTGCGTTACCTACCTGGTCTGCTGCTTGCGGTGTGACCAGCGGTCATTTCGGGGTTGGTGGTGGAACGTCCCGGGCTCTCCGCTGCTGTTGTTGGGCGGGGGCGCTGTCGTTCGTTACACAGACGCCATCTTGGGTAGGGGAAGGCTCACGGGCTACTTGCTCCTCCCTCCTACCCCTAGACTCATGGATAAAAACACGGGATCATCCCGTCCGCGCAGCGGGCGGGCGCAGCGGGCGCGCCGGCGGCACGCCGAAGGCGCGCCAAAGGCAAGCCCGTCTGCGCCCGTCCGCGGCCGACCGGGGCCTGGGGCCACAGATCTTGGTTCATCCACACCAACCATTATCAGGTATGACAGACATGCTTTGCTTGATCTCCAACCTGACATGCCTGCAGCTTGTAGGCACGCCATGACTGCCCAGTCGTTAGGTAAATGTACAGGATGTAGCTTTGAACCCATGATCCACATTCCGACTACTAGTGTGGGCCACTCCCTGAAAGCAGCTCTACTCAATTGTAGATCTCTCCGCAAGCACGCCCTCGAAATATTTCATCTACTCGAGGAGCAAAATCTTAACATTCTATTCTTGACGGAGACCTGGTTAGATGAATATTCAGACCCCGACATTATCCAGGCCATGCCCCATGGCTACTCCCTCTCTAGACTGGACAGGAAAGATGGAAGGGGGGGAGGCATAGCCATAGCCACGAAAGCCCCTCTAGTCTGCTCCTTAGCTCCTATACAGATTGACCACAGTGAAGCTGGTTCCTTCACAATTAATACCGGCCCCAACTACTCCGTATCGGGTATCCTGATTTATCGCCCACCTGGCAGAATGTATGACTTCACTTCCACTTTAATGGAAGCCATTACTCACTTAGCACTTAGAAAGTCTAGACTTCTGGTGCTAGGTGACCTTAATGCTCATTTCGAAGATCCCCTTGACAATGCTGCCGTTGAGATTCAAACGCAGCTTCTCTCAGTTCAACTTGAAATGAAAAACAAGGAACCGTCTCATCGATTAGGTCACCTGCTGGATCCTATCTTTGGGAACTGGCAGGGAGTTCACACCTCACAGTCTATACCCATACCCTGGTCGGATCACCACATTATTCCGATCACGATGCAACTGGACAGAACTGAGCATTTTCAACATCAATCTCTGCGGTATAAACGAAGAAAATGGAGGAGCTTCTCTATAGAATCTTTTATTAAAATCACTCAGGAGGAGGGCCCTCCCAAAGGGAAAGACTGTGAAGCAGCTAATAATAATTTAAATAATATCGTAACCAAGGCCCTCGATATCACTGCCCCCAGTCGCATCATGACTAATGCCAGGAGACTAAAAAAAGCTGCTCCCTGGTTTAGCCAAGAACTGCAGACCATGAGAACCACCTGCAAAAAACTAGAGAGAGCTTGGCGCCTGACCTTCTGCGCAGAAACTAAAATAAAGTATAAAAACTCTCAAAGAGTGTACTACAAATCTGTACGTTTGGCCAAGGCAGAACACTATCATTCCCGTATCATGGAAGCAGGGAATTCCTCGAAGGAATTATTTCAGATTTACAAAGAAATATCTGTAGTAAACACTAACTCCTCCATTCACAATGATTCTGTGGAGTCATGTAATGAAGTTGCACAGTACTTCTCAGGTAAAATCAATAAAATATATACTAGCTTTGCCAATCATGTAGAGTCGGCCTTCGACTTCACAGAGAATGACAGTCTTATTAAGACTCTAAAGTGTCTCAAATCTTTTGAAGTTCCCTCATACGAAGCCCTGTCTAAACTATGTAACAAAATCAAATCGGGCTCTCCCCGAGACCCGGCGCCTCCGAAAATTTTAGCTGAAGCCTTCCCTGCTCTAGAACCTCACTATAGACATCTACTTCAGATCTCATTCTCCACAGCTTGCCTGCCGGCGGACTGGAAACAGGCAGTTGTACTACCTATCAAGAAAAAGCCGAATGTCAGCCTAGACATTATGGACAACCTTCGGCCAATTTCCCTGCTACCTTACTTAGCCAAACTAGCTGAGAAAATTGCCAACATCCAACTCATGGAACATCTGGAAGAACATGATGTTTTCCATTACTCCCAGTCGGGTTTCAGATCCAACTTCTCCACGGAGACGGCTCTCCTCAGGGCCACTGAAACCCTACGCAAGGGAGCAGACGAGGGCAAGACCATGGCCCTCATCATGCTCGACCTTAGTGCCGCGTTTGACACTGTAGCACACTCCATCTTGCTACAGTGTCTAAACAAAGCTGGAGTAACCAACAGAGCATTGGGATGGCTGAAAGCCTTCTTGATCAATAGAAGCTTCCAAGTCCAAAGAGGGACTTTCCTCTCAGACAGCGTGCGGCTTGAACAGGGGGTGCCTCAGGGATCGGCCCTGAGTCCCACCCTGTTTAATCTATACATGGCCCCCCTGGCGGAAGTGGTGCAATCGTTCGGCGTGGAGCTTGTCTCTTACGCCGACGATACGCAACTTCTAATATCTTTGACGCAAGCCCCTTCCACGGAAGCCGCTAACTTTAACAACTGTATGAGCAAGCTGGCATCTTGGATGACAGAGCACTGTCTAAAACTGAACGGAACCAAAACAGAGGTCATCATCATTGGAGGTGATGAGACCAATTGGACTAAAGAATGGTGGCCTACCTGTTTGGGTCCCTTGCCCCCTCCCAGCCGGGAGGCGAAGAACTTAGGAGTATGGATTGACAATAAGCTATCTTTTGATAGCCACATAAAGAGAACTGTAGGCAAGTGCTTCGGAGTGATGAAGACTCTCAACCGCACCCTTGACTTGCTGCCTCTCAATTCCAGACGGACAATGACGCAGGCACTAATTACCTCCCGGATTGATTACGGGAATGTTTTACTCTTAGGCACATCAGAGAAAAACATAAAGAAATTACAGGTCATACAAAATTCGGCAGCACGCCTAGTATTAAGACTGCCCTGCAGAGCCCCTTCTCGACCCTCATTGGCAACTCTCCATTGGCTGCCTATCAAGCAGAGGATAACTTTTAAAGCTCTGCTATGGTGTCACAAGATCCTCCATAACAAGGCACCTGCCTATATGTCGGATCTGGCCTCGCCATATGAACCTAACAGAACCCTTAGATCCAAAGGTACAGGGCTGCTCAGAAGTGCCCGTCCTAAAAAGGCCAGAATGGGAGGTAGATCTTTCCGCACAGTGGCAGCGAAGTCCTGGAACCTCCTGCCCATGGACATCAGGTTAGAGGTGAATGAGACCTCTTTTAGGAAGAAACTGAAAACTTTCCTCTTTGATCTGTGATAGGCTCTCTTTTTCTACTCATATCACTCTCTCCTCAGCGCGGGGACACGCCGGGAGGCGTCACCAGGCGCTTTACAAGCTCCTTTAAACTAAACTAAAATTTGCAGGTTACTATTATGAAAAGAAATTACAGACTATGTTGGCACGTCTGCGTATGCCTGCTGCTGTGTTTGGATTTGCTGGAGCCTGGCCATACTCCTGGTCATCCTCCGCCATATGCTGATTGATTTCAGGCTCCTCATCCCAGGGGACATTTGTCAGCACACATATGTTGTGCAGTATTGCACATGCCAAAATCATTTTACATACTGTTTGTGGTGAGTACAACAATCGGCCACCAGACATATCCAAGCATCTGAACCTGGCCTTCAGCAGACCGAAGGTTCTTTCTACAATGTTTCTTGTCCTGCAATGAGCCTGGTTGTAGGCGATGTCCTGCGGCAACTGTGGGTTTCCATAGGGTGTCATGACCTACGGCTGCATACCATATCCCTGGTCAGCTGAAATAAACAAGAAAATATACAATCAAATCTTTGACATAGTTAGGGTAAAGTATAGGCCATAAGGCGTGTACATTTGTAGAAAGTGCAGTGTCCAGAAGGCATGGATGTTGCAGAGAACACACCCAGCAACACACAGCCAACACATGTTTTGCACATAATTCTACATGGAACTGGACACATATTTGTGAGGGCATGAGGGCATGGATTGCTACCCTACGTGTCTTTACATGACCTTCTATATATATATGCTAGTGACACATTGTTCCATCCAGAGCATCATTAATGTGTCATTCAAGCAGCACAATGTTGCCAGTATGGCATTATGAATGGTGCGTTATGTCATACTGTTTAGCTTACCTACAAGTAGGCCATTGCCATACTGGCCATTCTTGAAGCGGTCATTTATGATGCTGTGCCGGAATATGAAGGCATCATGTACGCTGCCAGGGTATTTGGCCAGCACATTTGTGAAAAGTCCACGGTGATCCACAATGGCCTGTACATTGATGGAGTGAGTATGTCTCCGATTCCTGTACAGATGTGAGGTTGCTGCTGGAGGTACAAATTGCACATGTGTGCAGTCCATGGCACCCAGCACATGTGGGAAGCCTGCTATTTCATAAAACCCTTGCTTGATCTCCATCTGCTGTCCTGGGGTGTTGGGGAAATGGAGGTAGCGGGGTGTCAGATGGATGATAGCGTCCAGGACAGTGGGGAGGAATGATGAGAAGGATGGCTGGGATATTCCAGCCACTTTGGCAACTGTTGTTTGGAAGGAGCCCGACGTTAGCATATGCAACACAGCCATGAGTTTTGCCTGTGGAGGTATGTTGGTAGGCCTGTTGGTTGTGGCCTCCAGCCTTGGAGCAATAAGTTGTAGTAGGTGTTGTATAGTCTGCTTCTTGAGGTGAAGGAGACTGATGACCTCCTCCTCCCTGATTCGTCTCAGAGTGCTCCTTTGGCGAAATATGCGCTCCTTTCTCATGCGTTGCCTTTGGAGGGGTGGGGGAGATTGTGGGGAGGGGGGTTGTGGTGGGGTTGATGTTGCTGCTCGTCTCCGTCTGGCTCCTAGCCGCAGAATTACTACCTCCATGGTGTACTTGTAGATGCAGCACTGTCCACTCCAACTTCTCCTATATATACGTGTTGTTGCGTCGTTTCCTACGCGTCTGTTTTGCAGGCGCACCGATTTTGACGTAAACGCAACGCTGCGTCACTTAAGCTACGGATGCGTCATTATTGGGAAAAGTCATAAATATAGATGCGTCACTTTTGCGCATGTATTTCCGAAGGAACGCCCAGCTTGCATAATTAAATCCTTACGTGACGCAGTCCATTATGACGCAGTGTTTTCTTCACGCAGAGAGTTGAAAGTGACGCATCTTCGCAGATGCGTCACTTCATAAATATGGAGTATGACTTGCGCCGTCAATGCGTCAAAAATTTTGACGCATCGGCGGCGCAAGCTCTTCATAAATGAGGGCCGTAATTTCCAGATATATCAATTAGCTTAGTTAAAACTGACTACTGCCTAAACATTTTTAAAATGTTGTACTATGCATGATAAATCAGGTTTTTACATTTGGAAAATAACTGCCAGACATTGTTATACAATCACGCATGCCTCTCGTAGTTTTCTGTTTTGTTTTGTGTTTTTTAGTGTTACTTCTGCCTTGTTATTGTGTATTATTTCGTGTTGGCAAGCACGCTGTTGGACAAAATATTTAAACATTAGTGAATCTGGCCGTGCCGGGTTTGAAAGAGCAATCATTTATCTGGCATTAATTACCTATGTTCTAAAAAAAAAAAAAGACACTTTGAGAAGGCCAGCTTTCCCACATCTGCCTCTTCCACCTAAGGGAGGGGTTTGAAACAGCTCATTGTTTGGTGGGGGGCAATATTTTGCTCCAGGCTCCTGAGCCGCGCATTTGTGCCTATCAGAGGCAGCATCCCTCCTGGTATTAGATGTACTGCCCGAAGGGTTCGGTGAAACTTGCTTTTTTACGTTGTGCTAGAAGTGAAGGGTATACCCTTCCCATGGGCTGCTTCAAAGCGCGCGCTGCAAGCAGAAATGCGAAGAGGGTCTGTACGTACGATCTATACAGGGAGGGCTGCGGACACGTCGATGGCCGGGGGGCGGGAAAGGAAATGCAGAAACAACTGATGTGATGAATAACGAAGGCATCGGTGCGTGGGTCTGATCCCAGAGAAGTGCCACGGGAGAAGGACGGGCTGGTGAGAGGCAGGTGACAGCAGCCGGGGCTTTTAATGAGAGGGGGCGGAGGATTCTTCGGGGTGCAGGGCATGGAAGAATGACACAACTACTTAAGTCGAACGTGTGCGTGCTAGAATTTTAGCAGAAAAGGTGGAAATAAATAAGTCACAATATATGATGTTGGGAGCGCGAATAGACAGTGTAACTGGTCTATAACATTTGGACAGACCTACTAAGGTAAAAGTTACTCGTGTACTATTCGGCTAGTGAGAAACTGCCTTTTTTCACAATCGGTGTAAATAGTCCACTCAGACCCTAGCTCTAAACAAAAATGCATCTGGCTTTCCTTTCGCCCCCTGTTCTGACTTGCACAAAACTTCCCGAATTGCTCGAGGAATAGTTTTCTGCTTTGGCTTTTTCACACCTTCGAAGCACCCTGTCCTTATTGATGAGTTAAAAATAGTAATTGTCGATAGTTTATCATTTCAACTCAGTACATTCTCAGAGAGATTATACCAGAAAACTATTTTAAAGGACAAACATTTATTTGAAAAAAACATTTATGGTATGTCTTGAATGAAGTGGACGAGGATATGAAAATTGTTTTGTTTAACATTCTTTCATTTTTTTTAGTAAGGAGTTATTTTTGTTTTCAATGAATGCTTCCCAATCTTTTGCAAGATTTGTCTTATATTTTTCTAAAATATTTTTTAGAAATACATTGAAACCCAAACCTAAGCCCTAACCTTTAATCCTAGCCAACATTGTATTTTTCCCCTGACCGTAAACTTGACCTGGCCTTGCCCCCACACTCAGACCTGAAGCTATCTGTAACACTTATCCTAGCCTAACCTTGAAACGAAACCTACCTGCCATGCCTTCATTTACCATTGCACAAATATGACCCTAATCCCAACACCATCCTTGTCAAACACTGACCCTGGCCTAACCGCAATATTTGCCCCCTGGATCATAACCTTAACACTCACCTACTTTTCCATCTTATCCCAATTTCAAATAAATATGTTTATCTGAATGTCATATTTCAAGGAAAACGTGTTTTCAAATAAATATTTGATTTGATTGTTGGCCTATAAAATGGCGCAGAGAAATGACAGGATTCTATGTAGAACATTTGACTAATTTTTGCATTTAATTGCTAATTGACAGCGATTTTGCATTCCACTTTTACCCTGATCTCCAAGATGCTGTCATTCTGTTTTAGAAGCAAGTCCAGGATATTGCATGTAGACTACTGGATAAGCCTGTTCGTCCATTTAAAGGTAGCACCAGTAGCATGAAGGCTCACATCATTACCTCCACCGCTCATCAATATTTAATTTCTTTTTTGAACATTTCATATTGTTTGAATCAGTGGAAAACATTTGCAATTCAATTTTCACATTATTCGTTGGAATGGCTTGAAAAATATACTTTACTTTCATATTAAACATTGTTAACTCTTCATTTCAGATTTTCAAAAGTAGGCTGTGATTACATCGTATACGAATACAACTATAATGAATTGATTCATTTTCTTTGTATAAAAGGATAATGAACACAGAAGTTTGTAGAAAAAGGTAAGGTGAGTGGACATAAACAGGTATAAATATCAAATGAGAGAGAGAGGACTGAGTATCTGTGGGGACTAGTTCACTTCCCCTGGTGAGAACAAAGGTATCAGAAAGAACCTCACACTCTAGAAGCTAGGGGGCAGATAAACAGCGATTTATCAAACCATGCAGGGCCACACAAGGTGGTCCTGTGTAGCTTGATAAGTCTCACCTAGGTTTTGCGTCGCTCTTGTGCTCCTTGCATGGGACAAGTGCGACGCAAAACCACAATAAATCTGTCCCAAAGGGTTTTTGGACCAGGTAGTATCATCAGAGTACTGTGGGCTGCAGCATGAGAGGGTCAGGAGAGAGAAACGTAGAAGTGGTGTCGTAGAGGGAGAAGAGAGAGAGTCAGATGAAGAGACAAGACAGAGAAAGTGAGGATGAGATGAAGAGATAGAAAAAGGAGAGGGACAGGGAATGATGGAGGGAAATAAATGCCATTATTGATTGTTTTTGTGCAGGAAGGTGTCCCTTCCTGCACAACAACAATCATCCCTGCAACATAGGCACCCTTGCACCAAAGTGTTAAGTGCCTGCGCTGACACTAGGCAGCTCTTCTAGGGCCGGCGCAAGGGAAAACACAGTGGAGCAGTAAAATTGCTTGCAGGCTCCTTGCTGCACAATTTACATTCTATATATGCCACATAGTGTCTCCAGCATGGAAGTGGTGCAGATCGGAGCTTCCGAATCCCCTCTACTTCCACTGACGGAGTGATCTCACAGTCACACACGCACACACACATCACACGCTGGTGGGGCCCATTACACCAACATTCATCCTACCACCCTATCCGTGCCATGTATAAGGGGAAACACTTTCGATACCTAACCAATCTGCATGTACCCTGAGGTCAATGGTATCAACTAGTTGCTATAGATCTGGTGAAACATTCTAGAATTCGCAAATAAATTCAATAAACATGACAATAAAATAACCACCCGACACAGTGATTCAAACAGAATATTTGTTTATCTAAAATTGTAAGAAAAGCCAATTAAATGCAAAATCATTTCTTTCATATTTACCTATTCTGGCTAAAAGTCGTTTTCTAAGTCAGAACCGGTCCTCAGCAAAATAATCAAAGTTTCTAGCCGTCATGTAGAGTCACCGTCCTCTCCGTCAGCATCGGGACCTCAGGTCATCAGTTCGGGAAGAAGTGGTGCTAGAACTCTCTAGTCTACTAATATTTATACGAAAATTACATTCCAAAATGTTGGAATCATATCGTACAAAACGGATGAATGGCGGAAATAATGTCGTCTTGGTACATAGGGTTACATTGGTAGTTGTTCACACACATTGATCGTCTCAAATAATGAATAGAAATAAGGAGTCCATAACTAATTCGTTACTTCTACGGACGTCTCTTTTGGATAATTTGTATCCCATTCGTGGGATCATTACAAGTTCATAAAGTCAGTATTTGGTTTGGCAACAAATTTCATGTTCAGGGGCATTTGGCAAACTTCCTGGACTTGTCGTCATGATCATGGCTTTTCAGTTCGACAGGAGGGCAAGGTCACAGTCAGCGCGAAGCCTCCTTGTAAATTTTCCATCTACTCAAATGCAGACCGTGGGTGGAAGCCATTTTCTAGCAGGCCACAATGGTCAACTTAAGTAAAAGGAAACACCAAACATAATTACTGCACGGAAATGATTATACAGTGTTATTCCCCTGCTAATACCCTTATGTGTATGTATTTATCTAGCCATTTGCGACATCAAAAGCCATTAATGCGTATTGATTATAAGCGCAAAACACAATAACATCACATAAGCAACATCTATTTTGTCAATTTGCTCACCAACTTAATTCACTTATTAATTTAGCCATGCAATAGCATCCCCACGTGTAATTCTTCTGTTAATAAGGTTGATTAGACCAGACTCGACAAATCTTTAGTAGTTATTAATTAATCAGTAGTACTTTTAATAAAAACATACGAAAATGAAACAGATATTCGGGTTTAAAGAAAAAACCCTGCTCCATCAATCCCCCCTTTGGTGAAATCTAATCACCACAAAAATCAAAAACCCAAAAACAAATCAATTTTAATTTCCCCTTTTGAAGAAATTCAAAATATCTTCTTGTTCATTTTTTTCAAACCCTTGTTTCCATCTCATCTTCTTTCTTAGTTTCTATATACATGCTTTCTCTTAGCTCTTCTAATTCTATTTCTTGTAGATCTCTTTCTGGTTTCTTTTGTCTCTTTTTAACATTTCCTTGAGTTGTTTTCTTTTTATTTCTTCTGTATTTACAACACATACACCCTAATCTAAGAATCAATAATGCAACAATTACACATGTTAATGGAAATAATATCTTACCAAAAATGGTACTACCTATTTTACCTACAAAATTCTTAATAGCAATCATCTTATTAGCCATTTTAGTCCAGATACTTTCAGCTTCCAGTGGTACTAATTCTTCATGCAAATCAGTAATATTTTTGATATAGACTTTTAGATCTTTGCTTTCGTCAGGAATGTAAGTGCAACAATGTTGAACTTTCAGCATTCCACAGACTCCACCCTCTTTTGCCACAAGAATGTCAAGGGCAAGTTGATTTTGCATCGCCATAGCGCGTAAAGCAACCATTTCAGTATTCACCAATAGAAAGCCTCCAGCGGTGCTTGTTGACAAGCGATCCACCACTGTTGACAGCTTCCGAATGCCAAAGGCATTCAAAGAAATTCCCACTGCTGGTATCAAAGATCCAAAAATATCTCCTACAATTTCTGTCCATGTTTCTCTTCTATAGCGTGTTAATGGATTAGTTTGTTCAGCATTTTCTACTCTATCCATGTGAAAAATCTTTGGAAAGACCAGGCCAACATAACATGTGCCAAACCAATGGTCAGGCAACCTGTAATAAGCCTTATTCCCACAAATATAATACACTCCCGGAAAAACTGGATCTTCTCCTCCTCTAAATCCCCATCCGGTTGCAATAAAGTATGTATCATGGCACTCACTAGTCCCTATGAAATAATAATCATACTGGGATCTCTTCCTGGTAATGCATAGTTTGCCTTTCTGTGGTGCATCTATAGCCATAGTTGGACTGGCTCCATTTTTCAATTCTTTTTCTTTCTCAATATCCCACACGGTTTCACTCATTTTATGCCCTTCTGCTTTCTTGTGCATGTTCAACTTTCTCCTCTCAACCATGTCTAGGAAATTTTTCCCTCCTTCCTTCAAACTGCAAGTTAAATTATTTCTAAAAACATATTCTAATGTTAATTCTCTGGTTTCTAAAAAAATCTCACCTAAAGTGTTAGCTTCCTTTGCAGGATTTAGTTCTTTATTCATAGGCAATTGCCCAAGAATATTATCTACATTAGACATATTATAATCTAATTTCCCTAACTGATAAAATATACTAATCAACACACTACATGAGATTCCATACATAGCCAGAAGATAATGATAAGTCACTCCTTCCGAAACAGAGGCAGGTAATTGCATGCAAACGTAGCAATCCCTTACATCCATTGTCTTTACGTATTCATACAACAATTTTGAAAACACATTGCTAGAAAAATCATTAATTGACTTATCCTTATGTATATGTACATTGCTAGTTCTAGTTGGAACTATCTTCTGTGAACTCTTCCCTATATTAGCCCTGTTCTCAGTATGTCCTTCTAAAGTGTCTATAGTTACTCTAAAAGAAATCAGTAGAGCAAGCACACTCCAAAGCAGCATTAATAATCCTGTACAGCAGCAGCACATCTTGCACCATCTTTTCAGAAAAGTACATCTACTTTGATTATTGTTAGTGTTAGCCATCTTGATAATTTGACCGTGTCTTTTGACTTAGCCTCTTCTACTCCACTATCGAACTTTAGGGCAGCAAGTACCCAACAGATTATTACAATCTACTAGTTTAATTTTACTACTTTTCTTTCTTCTCCAAAAACTTCTTTGGATTTATTTAATTTGGATTTTCATCACTTTTCACTGTTTCTTCATCATCATCAAACTGTATTAAGTCCTGAACATCCGTTTCTTCTCCAATGTCGGACAAGATAACTCTCAGGATTCCCACAGCTTCTTTTTCATCAACCACTTTCAGCAAAGCCTCCTCTGGACTTCCTTGACTGTCTGCCTCTTCTCCTTGTTCAGGCAGTGATACATACGTCCATTCTGGTGACTTATACCTCTGGTTTGGTTTTCTGATTCTTTTAGTTCTCTCAGATATCTTTGTTTCTTCTTCTTTCGTTGGATTCTGACTTGACACTTCGTTCACTTGTTCAGCTTTTGAAGAGTTAACTCGTGTCAGTCGATACCTTAGTCTCTTTATCTTGTTGGGCCAAAGATCACCTTTAGCATTTCTCTTTTGTCTTCCTTCTTTATTGTTTCTTTCTCCAATCTTGTTCATCAACAGTTTTCTCCTTTCCAACAACTTCTTTTTCTCCAACAGTCTCTTTTTCCACCAATTGAGATTTCCCTACTTCTGTCCCTCCTCGGGTCTCCAACACGCAATCTTCTTGCTGTCTACTTTTCCCTTCACCTAGCTTGTTGTCGATGTTCCCTACACCTCCTCGGGGTTTTTCCGCAATCTGTCCCTCTCTGTCTTTTCCTGTCCCTTCTTCTTCAAGGATTATCTCAGGTGGAACTTGTCCAAGTTCCTCATTTGATTCTGGTGTCACTTCTATTGGAATGTTCTTTTCTTTTCTTTCTTTCTTTTTGTGTTGGTCACTGTTAGTTGAAACCTCAGGTACTTCTTCAGAATCTGAACTCGCCTCTGCGGTTTGCAATGTTTCTTTCAGAACCTCTTCTGGTGGGATGAAAATTTCTCTTGACTCACTTTCCCCCCTTTCAGGATTCTTTTTCCTTCTTACTGCCTCACTGTCTGCATCATCACTGGAATCTGATTCTTCAAAGTATTCTTTTCCAGTGCCGTCTCTTGGATTTGGAACTCTCAGTGTGTGACTTGCATGTATCCAATTTTTCACTCCAGCACACTTCACAGCAGTTGTTGTGGTCAGAATGACTTGTCTTGGCCTTCCCCACCTTGGAACCAGGCAATTCCTTCTTCTGTGGACTTTTATCCTTACCCAGTCCCCTGGGCTTAGATCATGGGCTGGTTTCTTTTCAAGTGTGGTGGCGTCTTCTCCAACCTGGTGAAACACAGAATGAACTGCGTCAGCCAGGCCTTTACAGTAATCCAAAATCATGTCATCAGTTATAGTCATCAGCTTGTTGACTGGTACAAATGCATGTTTCATAGCACGTCCTATGATAATTTCATGTGGACTCAAACCTGTTGTTCTGTCTGGAGTAGACCTAATTGTCATCAGGACTAGAGGCAAGACATCAGGCCATTTCATTCCTGTGGCCAAGCACATTTTTCCAATTCTGTTTTGATGGAACCATTCATTTGTTCAACCACACCAGAAGCCTCTGGTCGGTAAGCACAATGTAGCTTCTGCTGTACACTCAATGCTTCACAGATCAAACCCATGATTTCATTATAAAAATGTCCTCCTCTGTCTGATTCAATGGTCACTGGGAACCCGTACCTTGGGATGAACTCTCTTAACAGTAGCTTGGCCACTGTTATCCCATCATTTCTTCTTGTTGGATAGGCCTCCACCCACCTGGAGAACAAACAGACCACCACCAGAACATACCTTAATCTATTGACTTGGGGCATTTCAATGAAGTCTATCTGCATTCTTGTGAAGGGTCCTCCCTCCCTGCCTATTGTTCCTTGGCTCACCACTGTTTTCTTTCCAGGATTGAACTGCTGACATATCAGACATCTCTGACAGAGACTCTCTCCTATCAGCCTGAATTTTGGACAATACCAGGTCTGCTTCAAGGCCCTTATCATAGCATCCCTCCCCAGGTGTCCTTGGCCATGATACATCCTTGCCATTGTTGACAGCATGCTATTTGGCATGACTGGTCTTCCATCCCTATAGACCCACACATGGTCTTTTTCCCTTGGTGCACAACCTGCATTCACCCAATCTTTCATTTCCTCATCTCCTGCCTCATCCTGTAGCTGCTTCACTTCTTCCCATGTTCCCACCTCATTAGTAAACATTAAGGAACAAGAAGACATTTCTCTTTCTTTACTCCGATTAATGGAATGATTATTCCTTGCATAGTATTGTGCTATGTCATTTGCAAATTTGTTCCCAACGGTGATAAAATCATCACCTTGACCATGAGCAGCACATTTTACTACTGCTAGTTCTTTAGGCAGCTGTATCGCCTCTAGCAATTTTCCAACCACCTCAGCATTCTTTATGGGAGTTCCACTTGAGGTTAGGAAACCTCTTTGTAGCCATAGCTGGCCAAAATCATGGACAACTCTGAAGCCATACTGGCTGTCAGTCATTACAGTCACTCTCACATTTCTTCCAATTTTGCAGGTTTTCGTTAGTGCCACCAATTCTACCACCTGAGCAGATTTAACTCCTTTCAAAGGTGATGCTTCCACAACTCCTGAAACCATACACACAGCATATGCAGCACTCAATGTTCCTTCATCCGTTCTCAAGCATGATCCATCCACAAACAACACATGATCACTCTCAGGCAGTGGCAGATCTCTTATGTCAGGTCTTGGTTTTGTACAATAATCAAGCACATCCAGGCAGTCATGATCAACTTCATTTCTCACTCCCACACATTCAGCATCAGGCAACAATGTCGCTGGATTTACATTCACACATCTCTCCAGGCTCACATTTGTAGCACCAAGAATGACTTTCTCATATTTAGTCAGCCGACTATGAGACATGAACTGTGTCCGGCTCCTTGTTAAAAGGATTGCCACATCATGAGGTACAAATACCCGCACAGGGTATCCCATTATGATTCCCTCACTCTGTTCCAGACTTCTGCATGTAGCAGCTACTGCTTTCAGGCAACCTGGTAAACCCACAGCTACTGGGTCAAGTGGTGATGAGAAGTATGCAATTGGCCTTCTCAGACGTCCATGTTTCTGGATTAACACTGAAAGTGCACACCCATTTCTCTCACTACAGTACAGCTCAAATTCTTTTTCGTAATCTGGCATTCCTAGGGCAGGGGCTTCACATAGTTTGTTCTTTAACTCTTTAAATGCTGCCATTTCTTCTGGGTTTAGTTCCAATGGGTCTTTCACCTCACTTTCGGTCAATTTAATCAATGGCTTGGCAATCAAGGAAAAGTTACTTATCCACTGACGACAGTAACCAACCATTCCCAGAAACATTCTGACTTCTCTTTGTGTCATTGGGGCCCTCATTCCCCTGATGATTTTAATCCTGTCAATGGTCACTTTCCTCAGGCCTTTCTCAATATTATGTCCCAGATACTGGACTTCTTTCTTGCAGAATTGCAATTTGGCTGGAGATACCTTTAATCCTCCGTCTGCCAAATGATTCAGTAAAGCAATGGTGTCTACTTCACAGGCTTCACGTGTTTTTGATGCCACAAGCAGGTCATCAATGTATTGGACCAAAACTGAATTTTCAGGCATTGTTAAATTCTCCAGAGATTTCTTCAGCAATTGATTAAATATAGAGGGGCTCTCTGTGTACCCCTGTGGAATTCGGCACCATGCCAAAATTCGTTCTCCAAATCTAAATGAAAATATCGGCTGGCTGGCATGATGCAACGGAATTGAAAAGAAAGCATGACACAAATCAATTACTGTACACCATTCTGCATCATGGGGAATCTGGTACAAAATCACTGATGGATTTGGCACAATGGGACAGCATGACACGACAATCTTGTTAATTTTCCTCAAATCCTGTACTATTCTGAATTTTCCATTAGGTTTCTTCAGTCCCATTATTGGTGAATTACATGGACTGCTCAATATTTCCCTTAACACCCCCTGCTGGATCATTTTCTCGACTATGGGTGTTATACCTTCAATTATTTCAGGTGTCAGTCTGTATTGAGGGATGTTTGGGTAAATCACTCCTTCTTTTACTGTAATTTTTACTGGATCTACATTTCTCATCAGGCCCACATCTTCTCCAGTAAAATCCCAAACTGCTGCTTTCACTGTCTGTTTCAATTCTGGGGGTAATGCATCTGGATTAAACATAGCATATGTTCCCAAAGCCTCACATTCCCGGTTATCCATGGTCATTCTGTATAGGACATCCTCATCTGGTGTCTCAAAGGTTATTCCATCTGGAGTACAGAAAATAGTGCAATTCATCTTGCACAGCAGGTCCCTGCCTAGCAAGTTCACAGGGCTAGTGTCACACACCACAAATCGGTGCATGTCTGAGAATTTCCCTATTCTAACCCTTACTGGTTCAGTAAGAAGAGTTTTTATCTGTGTGTTCGACACACCAACTACTTGGATAGCTTCATCCGAGAGAGGAAGATTCTTTATATCAGCTGACCTGACAGTTGATCTGGTAGCTCCTGTGTCAACTAGAAAAGTAACTCTTTCACCATTGATTTTCCCATCTACAAAAGGTCCTGCCTGGTCTATTTCTAGAGTTGCGCCAAGTACGCACTCTTCCTCCTCTCTTCGGCACCGTCTGAAGTCTCCCTCAGAATCACTTCCCCCATTTTTCAGCCAATATTGAGCTACAGCGCTTGCGCGTTTTGGCCTGTTTACCTGCTCTTCATCGTAGAACCCCGACTCTTGGCTGTACTTCTGGGATCCTCTTCTCTGTGGCAAGGGTGGTTTTGGCACCTGATTCTGCTGCTTAACAGCCTTCTGCTGTTGCTGATGCTGACCACACCCCTCACTCTGCACCTGTGAATTCAATGATGGATTGTCATCATTAGTAGACGGTGGATTCTTACACTCGGATTTCCAGTGCCCTAATTTTCCACAGTTGTGGCAAGGGAATTTCTTCTTTGCTTCCTCAATATTTCCTTTCCCTTTTCCTGGGCCAAACCTGGGTTTATTTCCTGGGTTATTTGCTTGTTCAACCAACTGAGCTTCCTGTCTTTCTGAAACTTTCACCTGTGCCCACATTGCCTCTTCTTTCAGTTTCCTTTGTTTCGCCTCAATCTCATCACTGAAGTATTTTGCATGTCTCAGGATCTCATCAATCTTTTTGCTCTGCCAGTCTACGGTATGCTGCCTTATCATCTCACTGATTTCAGGTCGCAAGCCATACACAAATCTATATACAAAATGGCTCAGATCCTTGTCACCCAAATGTTCATCTCCACTGAACTGTTTGAAAGCCAGTATTAGTCTTTCATAATAAGCATGGACTGATTCCTTCACTTCCTGATGTGTTCGATCTATTTTAACCCAGTCTGTTTCCTTAGGGGGGACCTTATTTTTCATGAAGGCCATAACCTGCTCATACTTTTTCATGACCTCCGGATCTGGTGCTCCTGTCTTTGGATCTCTCGGGTACTCTTTAGTGGGCCAGTCTATGACTATCTTACATTCTGCCCACAGGTCTGCTGGTACAATTATATCAAACAAACTATTCAGGTCAATCCACAGCACCTTTGAAAACTTCACAAATCTGTCGACCTGTCTATACCACTCGATGGGCTTCTCCCTTAGTCGAGGGAAATCATTTGTAAAGGACAAAATATCCTGTCTGGTCCATGGGACATGTACTTACCCACCTCCTGGAATCTCCCTCATGGGGTAAGCTGTCACTGCTTTCTCCTTTTCTTTCATAGGGAATGTTGAGTAAGTTCTGTCTGCTGCATCCTCTCGCTTTCTACACCATCTGTCTTTCCATCTCTCCACATCTCCCCATTTTCTCAGCAAAGCAATCATCTCCTTAATCTGCCCTGTTCGGCCTGCATTGTTCAGATTCTCAATGTCCTTATCTGTAAAATCCACTCGGTAAGGCTTTTGTAAAGCTTTTACCTTGTCCATGTCGATCCCCATTTCACTGGCTATTCCTTTCAACCTGTCATGTATGTTCTTTGCTCTCCATGTGATACTTTTACAGAGAAATAGAATCTCCCCTTCCTGATAATTTTTCAGCGTGTCTGTAGGGATTGTTCCCACAATCAGCTCTTCCATCTCCATACGTAGCCTAGCTACATCAATTCCCTGGGATTCTTTTTCTTTCCTCTGCAAAGCCTTCAGCCAATCATTCAAATCTTCAGCAGTTATTCCCATAGATTTTTCCGCACCCCCTACTTCTGACATTCTTTGTGGTTCTAGGATTGATCCTCTGTTCCCTTCCACACATCCAGAGTTCAAACTTGAGTTAGTCTGCACACTCAACTCTCCTCCACATATGGTATGTCTCCACTGATTTTCTCCTGATTTCCACTGATTTTCTCCTGTTCTCATTTTTGCCTGCTCTGGAGGAATAACTAATCTATTGCCTACATACGGAACTGTCAAACCGCTTTCACCAGTCCTCTGCTTGTCAAAAATTGGCATAACCGGACCTATTGTCACAGGCACTGTAACTGCCTCAAGATTTTTAGTCAATTCTCGGATTTTCTCTGTCAATTCAAAGGTTGTTCTTGCTAGTTCTCTGGTCTTTTCATCCTCAACTTCATTCTCCCTTTCTATTTCTCTTTCTCTCTCTCTTTCTCTCTCTCTTTCTCTCTCCCTCTCTCTCTCTCTTTCTGCCAGAGAACAACTGCTTTTCAACTCAGGGGTCGTAACCTCTGTTTTTATAATACGCAGGGTGTTTCTCATTGGGGTAACTGCTGTTCCTACCTCTGGTTCTCGTCTATACGGGGGTGGTCTTTTATAGAGCATGTCCTCTAGAACATCATCATCAGACTCATTCGCCCCATATCTCCTTGTTTCTACATTATGTTCTTTTTCTGTACACTTTCTCCCTTCTGTCTCCTCTGCTGTTCTTACAGGATATAATCCCTCAGTCATGCTGGCATCACGCCATCTTCTCATCCGGTCATGATGGGTTTCGCGATCATACATTCGCCCAAACATATACCGGTAACTTCCTCCACCCCTCTGCTTTTCTCGCTCATGCATTTCATCTTCCCATTCAGTTAATGCCTCAAATTGTGTCGGCCTAGGCCGAGGCTCTAGACCCATCATTCGCTCCCGAAAGTTCCTCAGTATGGCCAAATTAAATGAGCCATGTTCTGGGAAAGCTAAAACTCCATCTTCCTTAGTATATTTCACCCAGTTGTCTAACCAAATACAGGTATGATACCCATACTTTGCAACCATGAAGGATGCGGGGGTTCTTATCGGAGGATGTAACTGTCCTTCCCTAGTCACAATATCCTTATCCTTGTCAAACCAGTTCTTAACCTTACTAAATAAGGATTTATTTTTCTTTTCTTCAGCGTGGTAATACATTTTCTTATTTTCTGCAACCCTTTTGTCCTTTCTACAACTGTACGATCTCCTGTCCAATTGCAGCGCGACTCACACTAACGCACCAATCCTGGAGCGTCTACGTCACTGACTCAGTCCACGAATCCCAGCGCGACTCACACTAACGCACCAATCCTGGAGCGTCTACGTCACCCTGTCTGTCTCCCAATCCTAGCTCGGCGTACACTAACACACCAATCACCGTGCTTCCACCGTTCTAACCCACTGTCCAATCACAGCGCAGTCTTCCTGATGTCAGCAGTCGCTGCAGCAGCTCCTGCTCCTGTCTCCTGTCTCTCTCGTCTACCCCTCCTTTACAAAACTACTCGGTAGACTTTGTTTGAACTTCTACGAGTCTGTTAGTTACAACATACAAACATCTCCATTGTCTGCTTCGCTAGCCACAGAACAGCAAAAGACCTTTCCCACGAGAATTCCGTCTTTCCCGAGAGCAGCGCTTACCTCTGCCCTACTACGGAATCGTTACTTCCGTTGATAAAGTAGCACATCCCTCTACTCTACCCTTCTAGCAAGCACCAATTAACTGTTTCTCCAGAATGCTCCTAAGAGTTTCGCAATTAACTAGAATGCCGATTCATTCACGCACTTTCACACCAGAAAATGTAGTACATTCACACAGAATTCTGTCTTTCCCGAGAACAGCGAACAGTCTGTCCTACTACAGAATTATATCACACATTAACAAAGCAGCGCTTACCTCTGCTCCGTCCTTCTAACAAGCTCAGAGAATACCTATTACCTTTCTAGTGATAAGTGATAACGGAATGCCATAAGGATCCCTGATACCTAAGACCAGAACTTCACAGATAACCTTCGCTATCATATACACTTCTCTCACACAGAAAATATGTCTCTAATGGCAACACACAGCGATGCTACCCTATCGAACCCAGACAATGCGACGCGCAACTTCAATTGTCACACGTTTTTCCCTGTCTACATACAGGGCCAACAATCCCGCCTTTTTCCGAGAGCAGCGCTTCCCTCTGCCCTACCACGGAACTGTCTCCGACTTCTTACGTCCCAGAAGTCGTACACACTACATAAAACCCAATACAATTTCGACATACAGTGTTAGTACATATATCAATACCAATCAATAATCAAAAGCTTATATACACACAAAATTCACCAGATCAAGACAATAGTTAACCATCATTATGCTACCAAGAAACTAGTGCAGATCGGAGCTTCCGAATCCCCTCTACTTCCACTGACGGAGTGATCTCACAGTCACACACGCACACACACATCACACGCTGGTGGGGACCATTACACCAACATTCATCCTACCACCCTATCCGTGCCATGTATAAGGGGAAACACTTTCGATACCTAACCAATCTGCATGTACCCTGAGGTCAATGGTATCAACTAGTTGCTATAGATCTGGTGAAACATTCTAGAATTCGCAAATAAATTCAATAAACATGACAATAAAATAACCACCCGACACAGTGATTCAAACAGAATATTTGTTTATCTAAAATTGTAAGAAAAGCCAATTAAATGCAAAATCATTTCTTTCATATTTACCTATTCTGGCTAAAAGTCGTTTTCTAAGTCAGAACCGGTCCTCAGCAAAATAATCAAAGTTTCTAGCCGTCATGTAGAGTCACCGTCCTCTCCGTCAGCATCGGGACCTCAGATCATCAGTTCGGGAAGAAGTGGCGCTAGACCTCTCTAGTCTACTAATATTTATATGAAAATTACATTCCAAAATGTTGCAATCATATCGTACAAAACGGATGAATGGCGGAAATAATGTCGTCTTGGTACATAGGGTTACATTGGTAGTTGTTCACACACATTGATCGTCTCAAATAATGAATAGAAATAAGGAGTCCATAACTAATTTGTTACTTCTACGGATGTCTCTTTTGGATAATTTGTATCCCATTCGTGGGATCATTACAAGTTCATAAAGTCAGTACTTCCTGGACTTGTCGTCATGATCATGGCTTTTCAGTTCGACAGGAGGGCAAGGTCACAGTCAGCGCGAAGCCTCCTTGTAAATTTTCCATCTACTCAAATGCAGGCTGCGGGTGGTAGCCATTTTCTAGCAGGCCACAATGGTCAACTTAAGTAAAAGGAAACACAAAACATAATTACTGCACGGAAATGATTATACAGTGTTATTCCCCTGCTAATACCCTTATGTGTATGTATTTATCTAGCCATTTGCGACATCAAAAGCCATTAATGCGTATTGATTATAAGCACAAAACACAATAACATCACATAAGCAACATCTATTTTGTCAATTTGCTCACCAACTTGATTCACTTATTAATTTAGCCATGCAATAGCATCCCCACGTGTAATTCTTCTGTTAATAAGGTTGATTAGACCAGACTCGACAAATCTTTAGTAGTTATTAATTAATCAGTAGAACTTTTAATAAAAACATACGAAAATGAAACAGATATTCGGGTTTAAAGAAAAAACCCTGCTCCATCAGAAGCAGTACAGGAACACTTGGTCACACAGCCCAAACAACATGGACCTCCCACCAAACCTTTGAAAGTCATAGGTCTTTTAACCACAGTGTCAGTTACCAGCAGAGTCACTATCAGTCAGGCCGTTCCTGCTGTTAAGTTGCAACACTGCAGTTGGACTGATGGTCATGTTCTCAGGTTGTCAGCTTTTCAGGCAAATCTAGGTCAGGAAATAAATGGAGTAGCCAAGACCCCTCCTAGACTTGGGCCAGTGCTGTGTTATACTCCCTTGCTTCCATCCACCCTTCAGTGCAACTTCATGCTCCGTGCAGAGTAGCTGGTCTTCCTCTCCAGACAATTGTCTCTCTTCAGGGTCTGACATATGTTCTCCTTTCTCAGCTGGCCAGAGAAGCTCCCAGGCACTAGGCACACCAGCAGCTATTTTAGCAAGAGGGTGCAGGTTATGTGACATTACAACGCATGCCATTACCTCACATGCCGTTGGAACGACAAACTTTACCCCGACTTGCTGTAGGTGGAGCGCTGAAAGTTGGAATAGATTAATTTTCTATTCCAACTCCAGTGTGTGCAACAGTAGGGAAGGTGTTGGAGGTAAATCCAACACCTTCTACTCACTGCTACACACCATTTTTGTTGCAACGGCATGCGGGGTAAATGCATGCTTTGTAACGGTTGCAGTGTAAACGGTGTTCCCCGAGGGTGCATAGTTCAGGTGATGTTCCCTCACCTCTTGGAGTCTGGATGTCAGGGTCACTAGCGCTCAATTCCAGCACTTCTTTGATTACTTAACCGCTTCAGTGCCCATGACGAGATGGTCTCGTCATGGAGCACGGTTGCGCTGTGCCCATGACGAGACTATCTCGTCATGAACCCCGCCCGCTAATGTAACGCCCGGCACAGGGCGGGGAAAGGGCGTGGCACTGAAGGGGTTAATGGAGCACTCCCTCCATTGGGCATGAAGAATCTAGATCTGGAATCAAGTGGAATAATATGTGTCAAACTCTTTTATTCATTTTCCAGGCAAGTGATGTTGATTCCAATGTAAGTATTTTGGAACCGGGGTGCAAGTGGTTTCCTTTCAAAAGTACCTGTCTTCTTTGATGAAGGTGATGGTGCTCACAGTTAGCTGTCTCCAAACAGAAGCACCAAAAACATAAGCCCAATAAAGTGTGAAGACTCTGCACCTGTCTGTCATCAGTGTTCTGGAGTAACACTCTGGAGAGAACAAAAGGGCTCTGCCTGTCTAGAAGATTCCCTCTGCACAAAAATACATCTCACCTACTCACCGTCAGCCAAAGGCAGCACTCAGGAAGGGATTGCAGGCAGGACCTAACTAACAAAAGTTACTGCTGCATTTCTAAAGCAGCACCGTTATCCTCCTACACTTCAGTGTCTGAAGTCACACCTTTCTCCTCTGGAATGCAAGCAATATACTATCACAGTCTAGGAAGGTTGTACCACAACTAGGCCTAGGTGGAGGTTCTTTTACACCAGAATAATAAGAGTAGTTTTTCGTGATCCCATGTTACTCTTTGATGCAGAATTACAGACAATTGCTCAATTACTCCTCCATGTGTAATTTGAGAGAAAAAACTCCTACTGTGACAGCACATTTAGCAAGTGCAAGCAATCTCTCCCTATTCGTGTTCGGCTGCATTTAGCGCTATTTCTTAGCGCAAAAATGCATCCCTGCGTCCATTTTGGCATAGTAATTGACTCAAAATCTCATTTGTTAAATCTCGTAATGCGCTCAATGGTACTCATGATAGACCTGGTAAATATATATGTGAGACGTTAAGATCTGATGTCACTTCCTGTGATAACACTTCCTGTGATGCCACGTGCAATGCCACTCTCCGGGTAGTCACCCACTGTGATATCACTTACATACTGCCTAACTTGGTTAGTGCAGCCACTTCTTTTTTGGGACTTGTGCCCTGGGAAGTAGGAAACCACAAGAGTGAGATAAAGGGGCAGGGAGTGTCTAGCAGTGGATTAAAGGGGCCTTGGGTGAAGTCAAGACTACACAACCTTGGTATTCAGTGCGCTGACATTTAGTAGCGCTGGCCATAGGCTTCTAAATAGAGCTTTGGGCACCAGCTCACTTTCCTTTACAAATTAATCACTCTGGTTCAGATTTGCAAAGGTTTTGCATTGGGTATGTGTAACTTTTTTAACCCAGACCCAATGCAAAATCTTTTTGGGGATTTACAAACCAATGCAAATTGGTATTTGCATTGGTTTGTAGGAAAAAGTAACGCAAACCAGTGCAAAGTGCTGCTTTGCATTACTTTGCATCAAAGGGGAGTTCCATGGGTTTTACATGGGTGTTCCCATGCTGCCACCCATGGTTGTTGATGCAAAACCCTTTCCACTAACAATAGTAGACAGGGTTTTATGGAAAAAATTAATGCCACTTGAATGCAGGCGTTAAAAGGAGAAATACTTTAATTTCTCCTTTGTTTTCTGACTTTGCATGTGTGCTGCACTGGACAGCACACATACTAAGTAGGACAAGTTGTAAAGATAGTCTAGGCATAATATTTTGTATTGGATGGGTACCCTTCCAGTACAAAACCTTTGCTAGACTCATGCTGACACATTTGTACTATGGCGCAAAGGTGTGTGTGTGGCGCTCGGCAGCCTAATTCTGAACTGGCACTAGGGAAAGGAGAAGAGAGTCCCATATCTCTGTAGTTATGGTGCCGTCCTTCTCTCTCCACCTCATGCAGCGTAGCACAGCACCTTTGGGTGCTGTGTTGCTTGAGAGTTTTGTAACTCTAGCTCTGCATGTGCAGCAGCAATCGCCTGCCCACCACATGACGTATTTATAATCAGGGCCGGACTGGGAACCTAAACTGGCCCTGGCAAAGTGCTCGGCCGGCTCCCCCGGGGCTTGGGGGTGCCGCCGAGCTCTTTGCCAGGGCCGGTTTTCAGCAGATTTTGTTACAGGGCCGATTTTGCAGCTATGCTGTAAAAACGGCCCTGTAAGAAAACCGGCCCCCAGGGGACCAAAACAGGCCCCCACCCGTGCGGCGCACCGGGGAATTGTCCGGTGCCTGCTACGGCCAGTCCGACCCTGTTTATAATTTTCTGGTCCGGGAGAAAAAAGGACTGCCATAAGACCACAGCGATGTACCTTTTAAGATATAAATGCTCTTGTTTTATGTTGAATAATATTGTTCTCAAAAGCTTTGATATGTGAAACGCAAAATACTTCTCAAAGGAATTCTCTGGACAGAAATATGGCATATTTTAACAATGCATCAATGAGAACAGATTTTTCTGGCATTTACTTTTTTGAAAAATTCATAGTTTCTCTCTGAATTTTTTTATTCATTTGACATAGATCTAGAACCAACAGGTGGTGTTCCCAAGTAAACCTTCAAATTGATTCAGCAGGTAAAATACAAAATGAAAAAGAACAACATACTCCACTCCATTACCTGTGCCAATCCACCGGATGTGATGTAATGGCCAGAGCTTCCCACTTTTGAACTAGGGAACTAGGTTCGAGCCTAGGCGCCGGCTAAACATCCTAGGGCAGATTTACAAGCCCCTTGCGCCTCTTTTACGCTACTGTTGCATCACTTTTGTGACACAGCGGCGGCGCAAAACCAGCACCATGCTGCGGGGTATTTACAACATGAGGCACCTGGGAGATGCGTCACGTTGTAAAGCCCTGCGCCAGAAGTAGGAATTCTGGCGCAGGGGGGGGGGGGGCGTTCCGGCGCAGGAACGCCTCCTAAAAGTGGCTGAGTGAAATCTAAAAGATTTCACTCAGTCACTTTTAAGCCCATGCTGCGTCAAAACCTTGTGCCTGCTTGAAGCAGACCTAAGGATTGACGCAGCATTTCAAAGATAGGGCACCCCGGAGCCTTGCTGGAGCTGCGTCGTGCTTGCGACGCAACTCCAGCGATGCGCCGCCTTTACGGCACAGATGCATCACGCATCTGTCTGTTTTTGCCCCATGGTGCGCTGCATTGTAAATGCGGCGCATCCATGGTGGCGGAGCAGTGACGCACAATAACTGGCGCATCCCTGCTGATATGCAGGGATGCGCCAGTTATTGTAAATCTGCCCCCCTGTGATTCTATCAAATCACTTAATCTCCCCGTGCAGACCAAAATTAATGTGACCTTGTGTAATGTAACTGGTGCTCATTTAAAGTGCTCCAATAATTTTTTCTTAGCCAATGTAATTTAAAATTGAGCCCCAATTTGTTTCTAAAAAATATTCTCAAGGAGAGTCCTCACCTCTTATTATAGAAGGTGGGCATGGTTTGTTCACTGAAAATGAGCCTTGGGCACTTTACATGCAGGCGGCAGGAGGTGCCAGTAATTGAAAGGAGCCGCACCAGAGGGGGAGTAGCCAATGTGTAAGTGAGTAGCCATTCTAAGAAAAAGTCTCAACAGCTGCTTTTTTTTTTACAAATTGAGCTATAGCTACTGACCTGGGTTTCTTTAGCATGCAGAAGTTACCCAAGGTTATGCTTTGGGCGATCCAACACTAAATAACACATCTGCCAGAATTGCCAACGACAGAGACCACCGTGAAAATCCAAATGAGCCCAAGGGTGGCTTTTTAGACATCTTCGGCTTGAACCAGATGAAACTTTGCAAAACCGTTTCAAAGATACCTGCCAGGGCTGGCATGACCTCAATAGGAACACCCCTTTGTAAGCATCAACGTGGATCAGTGAAAAGCCCAACACAAGATCCAGATGGCAAGGAGAAGGGAATAGACAGAGTTTCTAACTGGAAAGTAAATTGAGGGTGTTGACAGGAGAAATCATAAGGCGAGTGAGCAGAAAAAACTGAGTTTTGTTAAAGTTACAATGGCGGTATTAAAAAAGCCAGCTAGGCACTGATAGAAAAAGAACGAGGCTATGGTTACAGCAATCGAAAATGAGATGCCATGCCTGCTGCCATACTAAGCACCCTGGCATGATGCGCCCCTGTGAATCATGAGTGGATTTCTACTCATTGTTTTTGTGGCCTCTTGCATGCTCCTTCTCACCTACCTCATGCTGCGTCTCCTAACTTTGGAGCATATCATCAAGGCCATGCGATAATTATCGCTCAGCGCTCTTAGCACGAGGATAATTATCGCCGGCCAACTCTGAATTTTATTGCAGAGATAGCATGCTATCAGCAACACTTATCTCCAAAGCGATAAAATTCAGAGTGCAAGCTGCCAATTGTGTGATTATCGCTGGAAATACAGCGATAATCGCACAAGGTTTGGCGAAAGCCTGCTGATAGGGCAAGGCATAATAAGCCATGATATCCACCTTAAATAGGATATCATGGCTAAGTCAGTCTTGAAGCAGGCATAAGGAATGTAGCGATAACAGAGGTTATCGCTACTTTGCTTGTCGCTCTGCAGGTTAGCGTGCCCATTGATAATTGGAGAAATGTCGCTTAGTGACACTTCTCCAGTTATGTCAGGGCAGAAATGCCCACTTTGCATCTCATCAGAGATGCAAAGATGGGCGTTGGGGGAAAGAGCGATAATGCAAGGATTCATGTGATAGCGTGACCTTGCTGATTAGGCGATAAAAATATCGCCGCTTTCCGTCCGAAAACAGACGCTAAAGCAGCGATAATTTTATCTCCGGGGCTTGATGATATGCCCTTAAGTGCCTTTGAATGCCTTTGGTCTGTATTTCCAGTGGTGAGATTACAAGGCCACTCAACCACATGGTAGAGGATTTCTTGCAGCTTGAGTCAGCTGAATGGGAATACCCTCTCTTTTTTGCTACCTTTAGTTTTCAGGAGCTGTCAAGATCTGAGACCACTTGCTGCCCATGGATATTGAGAAAAAGTCATGTATGCAGCAAGGCCCTATGGAGGCTATGAAAAGAAAAGGCTCATACGTCTAAGGGGCATATGCTGGTGGGATTATAGCTTTCTGTCTTCATCCCAACATGTTTCTTACTGTAAAAGACTCCTAATTCAGAAAGGTGCATAGCTCCTTCCAAGACAGGTCACGTGAAACACTATAAAAGATGAGTAACATTTCATATCCTTGCACCACAGTGCTTGAGGATAATTTGGCTTTGCTATGCTCATCACCCTTGGGCACCTATCTCTCCTTCGTGGATTCTGTAATCAATCAATCAATCAGTTGAGATTTGTAGAGTGCGGCAAATCACCCGTGCGGGAATCTAGGAGCTATGTTCTTGCTGGATTCAGTCAAAAAGCCAGGCCTTGAGTTTCTTTCTGAATTATGGGAGAGAGGAAGTTGCTCAGAGATCGATGGGAAGGTCATTCCAGGACTTGGCAGCAAGGTAGGAGAAGGAGCATCCTCCACCGTAGCTTCTTTGGATGCAAGGAGTTTTGTGTGCGGGAGGTGGAGCGCAGGTGTCTGGAGAGTTTGTGCAAGTTCTGGTTGTGGTTGATGTATGCTGGTCCTTGTTCGTAGAGGGCCTTATAGTCATGTGAAAGCATCTTGAATTGGCATCTTTTCTGGGTGGGGAGCCAGTGGAGGTTCTTGAGGTGAGGGGTGATGTGGGTCCATTTGGGTAAGTCAAGGATGAACATGGCAGTTGAGCTCTGTATCGTCTAGAGTCTCTTCAGGAGTTGGGTGGTGATTCCAACATAGAACATGTTGCCGTAATCCAGCCTGCTGGTGACTAGGGCTTGAGTGACGGTTTTCCTGGTGTTGTTGGGGACCCATCTGAAGATCTTTTGGAGCATGCGGAGGGTGTGAAAGCAGGTGGAGCAGAGTGTGTTGATCTGTCTTTTCATTGTGGGCATGCTGTCCAGGATGATGCCGAAGTTGTGGGCATGGTCAGTCACTAGGAATTTACTAGTGGTTTAACAGCGCTTCCAATGGAGGGCTATATCAATCTCGAGTGAATCCCATGAATTGATCTGGCAGCGGGGGTGGGGGTGTGGCCTAACATCATGGCCGGCTAGTTGTGTTTCACCGGAGCTCCTGCCTCAGACAAATTAATCCTAGCATTCCGGACACCAACTCTTGGCGAAAACGACAGCGGAATACCCCCGAGTAAGCAGAGTGAGTTTCGGGGGCCGCTGACACCGGAGCGGGAAGAAAAACTGACTGAAGGAATTATGGCGAGGCGGCCTGCCTGGCTTCAAAATGGCAGTGCCTGGCCCTCGCTTTCAGTAACATCGAGCCTGCAAGAGATTCAACGGTGGGGAAGCCACGCCCGGGGGCCTTGTGACGAGCAGAGCCCCTCTGACTGAGGTCTTAATCGCATGATTTAACAAGCTGCATTACAACAGGGTGGCAGAGTTGATGGTGAATCCCACTCGAAGGTGTAGGAGAAGGACCCTGGGCCCCGACTGGTGGAATCGGAGCTGAGGGCCCCTGGTGCAGGACTATGCCATGAAACCGAATGCAAGTATTGCGGCAAGGCGGCCTGCCTGACCCCAACATGGCAGTGCTTGCCCCTCTCACAGAGTACCACTGAGCTTGGTGGAGCTGAAGGCGGCAAATCCTGGGCCCCGGCTGGCGGAGTCACCTCTGAGGGACGCGAGTGTGGCTCTATCCATGGTCGCAGCATGAAGGGCTCCATCTAACAAGTTACGGCTGCCCTATCGGATCCACAGCAGCAAGCGGCCTACATGTGCGAAGGGAGGGCCCCGAGATATAGGACAGGGAGAGTGGAGGCTGCCTGGGTCGTGATTCCTCTCGTGTGTGGCAGAATTTGTCCTGATCTACAGCGCTAGTAGGGAGTGTAGGAGGCAGTGGTGATGGGAGCCCCCCCTGGTAGAGACTGAATATTCCTGTGGGCCTGGTATCTGTGACACACTTTGAGGCTTCAAGCCGGGGGAGGACCCAGTAGTGCTGGAGCAGAGTTTTCTGTTTGAAAATTCGCTGGTTTTTGAAGCTCTGGCATGTCTATTTGTCATATTAATTTTATTAATTACTAGCAATTAATTATTTGTCTTGTGCAAGTGTGTTTATATTAATCAATCCGTTTGTCCTAACAAGAGAGAGTTACACGTGGGTGCGCATAAATGTGCTGTTTAAACAATAACGTGCGTGTTTTCATGTTTAAACGTTGCTATGTGCTGTTTATTTTTGAGCACAAAACGCTTTCCGAATTAATGCTTTTCTATGTTGCAAGTGCTAGATAGATGCATACACATAAGGGTATTAGTGGGGTTAACACTGTTTAATCACTATGCTGTGGTAACGTTGTTTTTGTTTCTTTTAATTAAGATGGTCTATTGTGGCCTATGGCGGCCTAGTTAAAGATGGCCGATTTTGTAAGCCTGGCCTCGAGTTGAAAAATAGAAAACTGTGATGGAAGAGAGCCCTGCTGAATATGGTCCTGAAGTCAGCTGACCACAGTCCTTGCTTGCCTTATGAAATTTTCCGTGAGGACATCAGCAGCCGGGGTAATCTTCGAGTGAAATGGAACGTCCTTGGCAGCCTTGGGAAAACAAAGGAGCTTTAGAGAAAGACTCTGAGCATTGGTCTCATTGCCGAGGAGAAGTAGAACTAACAGATACATTTGAGATTCTTGGTTCCTGTTCCGTAGTCTTTATTTTGTGACTTTTCCTGAGCGGAGATTTCCGAATGTAGCAATGTTACATCCTTTCCTTCTCGCTCTGCTCAGCGGTCCAGCGGACATTACAACTTTTCTTTGTATCTTTCCTTTGTTTGATTTAGTATAAGAATTGTTAGCCTAGAGAGGGTCTTCCCACTTGCCATTTGCCTTTGCCGCGTACCGAATCTACGTTGCTGAGGATTGATGCTGAAGGGACTTCGTCTTGAGAGACTTTACCGAGAGACTTGTCCTGACCCGTTCTGACATTAGCTAGAATAGGTAACTATGAGAAAAATGATTTACGCTGCTTGATTTCCATTTGACTAATTTTAGATAAAGCAATATAACTTGAACATGGTGTTGGATATTATTTCTTGTCAATTATTGTGTATTATATTTTGATTATTCGTATAGGTTGTATAGATTATGTTTATGGACAGTCTCAATAACCAGATCTTATCGACCTGATATAGATGCAGGGTGACTAGGAGTTTTCTTTCCACAGGTTTATTGCTGCTGGTAGAGTATTTGAGCGTATGTTAGTGAAATGGGCCCTAGCGTATGATGAATGTATGTGCGTGTAACTGTAAGATTACTCTATCTGTGGTAGTGGGAATATTATACACACCCTGATCTCTATCAATTTCCTGGTAGCAGAGGATGGTTTTTGATGATTGTCTTGATCTGATAAGATTGCATGTACATTAGCTTATTGATTATTGATTGATGTTGGTATATGTACTAATATTATATGTTGGAGTCGTGATGTTGAGTTATATGTAGTGCTTCTGGAACTTGGGAGCTGGTAGCAGTTCCGTAGTAGGGCAGAGGGAAGTATATGCTGCTCTCGGGAAAGACGGAATTGTAAGGAATAACGTGTGACAATTGAAGTTGCGCGTCACATTGTCTGGGTTCGGAATCAGTGACATCGTCGTATGTTACTATTAGATATTTCTGGTATATAAGGAGTGTGTATGATAGTGAAGGTTATCTGTGAAACTCTGGTCTTAAGTCCCAGGGATCCGTAAGGATTACCGTTAAAGCTTATCGCGGGAGAAGTAATAGGTATTCTCTGAGCTTATTTGAGAAACTGAACAGAGGAAAGCTGTTTAGTTGATGTATGTTATAATTCTGTAGTGGAGCAGATTGTCTGTTCTCGGGAAGCAGGATTCTGTGCTTATGTACTATATTTCCTTGTATGAATGTGCGTGAATGTTTGTACATTTAGTTGATTGTAAGACTCTTTGGATAAGTCCTAGAGGAAACAGTTAATGAATGTATGTTAGAAGGGCAGAGTAGAGGAAGTGCTACTGTGTCAACGAGAGGTTTCTTGTGAAATAGATTCTCTTTTACTATTCTGTGATTAGCGAAGCAGACAATGGAGATGTTTTTATGTTGTAACTAATAGATTTTGTAGAAATTTTGACACGAAGTCTACTGAAAAGATTTTGTAAAGGAGGGGTAGACGAGTGACAGAAGACAGGAGACAAGCGACTGCAGCGACTGTTGACGTCAGAAAGACCGCGCTCTGATTGGATAGTAGATCAGAATGGTGTTCGCGCTAGGATTGGTGCGTTAGTGTGAGCCGCGTAAGGATTGGAAGAGCTATTTAGTGACGTAGACGTTCCAGGATTGGTGCGTTAGTGTAAGTCGCGCTGCAATTGGTTGAAAAATTCGTATTGTATATTTATAATACGGAAAGAGTAGAGAGTTTTTGGTAAACGTTAAAATGTATTACCAAGAAGAGAAAAAGAAGAAAACATTTTTTGGTAAAATTAAAAAGTGGTTTAGCAAGGATAAAGATGTTAAAACAAGAGAGGGTGAGTTGTTACCTCCACCGAAAACACCTGCATCCTTCATGGCTGCAAGACATGGGTTTCATACCTGTATATGGTTGGAGAATTGGGTTAGGTATACTAAAGAAGATGGTGTTCTAGCATTTCCAGAACATGGTTCATTTAATCTGGCCGTGTTGAGAAATTTACGGGAAAAGATGTTATGTCTAGACCCGAAACCGAGACCTACACAGTTCGAGGCTTTAGTGGAATGGGAAGAGGAAGTACATGAGAGAGAAAAACAGAGATCTGGAGGGTACTACAGGTATATGTTTGGGAGGAGACATGATCGTGAGACTCATCATGATCGAATGAAAAGGTGGCGAGATGTTAGTATGTCAGAGGGATTATATCCGATGAGAACAGTTGAAGGAGGAGCAGAAAGGGTTCCTGAGTCAGAAATGAGGAAATATGGAGTTAATGAGTATGAGGATGAGGTCTTGAATGACATGATTTACAAGAGACCACCTCCATATAGACCAGAACCGGATAAAAGTACACCAGTTGTTTCTCCGATAAGAGATATAGTTTGTGTTAGTGAGACAGAAAATGAGACACCTGAGGTAAGAAGTGATCATTACCTTGATGAGAATGCCAGACAATTAGCCAGAACTACAACAGAGTTGACTGAGAAGATTAGGGAGTTAACGAAGAATTTAGAAGCTGTTACGGTGCCTGTAACAATAGGTCCGGTTATGCCTGTGTTTGACAAACAGAGGACAGGTGAGAATGGACTGGTGATTCCATATGTTGGGAATAATTTGACAAATTCAGTTGGTCCTTCAGGAGATTCAGGCAAAAGAGCAGAAAGAAGTGACCTGAGACAATCAAGACATGACACGTGTAGTGAAATATTAGATGCTAGTGAAGCTAGTTGTTCAGGGATGCCAATTTTAGAACCGCAGAAGAGAGTGGTTCCAGTGAGAAAAACTGCTGAAATAACAGTTGAAGATTTGAATGATTGGATAAAGGTTCTACAGAAAAGGGATAAAGATTCACAAGTAATTGACGTGGCTAGGTTACGTGTAGAACTAGAAGAGCTTGTTACAGGAACAGTTCCAACAGAAATTCTGAAGAGTCATCATGATGGTGAACTAATGTTCATGTGTAAAAACATTACCTGGAGAGCAAGAAATACACATGACAGGCTAAGAGCAATAGCGAATGAACAGGGAGTTGACATTGATAAAGTGAAAGCTTTACAAAAAACTTACAGGATGGATTTTACAGAGAAGGATATTGAGAATTTGAATGCTACTGGTAGAACAGGACAGATTAAGGAAATGGTAGCATTATTGCGAAGATGGGGTGATGTAGAAAAGTGGAAGGATAGGTGGTATAAGAAAAGAGATGAGGCTGAAGATAGAACAACTTATTCAGCATTTCCAGTGTGAGAAAAAGAGAAACCAGTGGATAATTATCCTATGAGAGAAATACCTGGAGGAGGATATGTACATGTTCCATAGACCAGACAGGATATTTTATCATTCACGAATGATTTCCCTCGATTGAGAGAAAAGCCCGTCGAGTGGTATAGGCAGGTAGATAGGTTTGTGAAATTGTCAAAAGTGCTGTGGGTTGACCTGAATAGTCTGTTTGATATAATTGTTCCAGCAGACTTGTGGACTGAATGTAAAATAGTTGTGAGTTGGCCTACTGAGGAATATCCAAGAGACCCAAGAACAGGGGCACCAGATCCAGAGGTAATGAGAAAGTATGATCAGGTAATGGTATACCTGAAGAGTAAAGTTCCTGCAAAAGAGACAGACTGGGTAAAGATAGATCGAACACAACAGGAAGCGAAAGAATCAGTTCATGCTTTTTACGAGAGGCTGATACTGGCATTTAAACAATTCAGTGGAGATGAACACCTGGGTGACAAAGATTTGAGTCATTTTGTATACAGATTTGTATATGGCCTTAGACCTGAAATTGGTGAGAGAATTCGTGAGCATACAGTGGATTGGCAGAGTAAGAAAGTAGATGAGATTCTGAGACATGCGAAATACTTCAGTGATGAAATTGAAGCAAAACAAAGAAAGTTGAAAGAGAAAGCAATGTGGGCACAAGTGAAAGTTGCGGAGAGACAGGAAGCACAGTTAGTGGAACAGGCAAATAATCCAGGAAATAATGCAGGGAATAGACCTAGATATGTAGGGAAAGGAAAAGGAAGTCTTGAGGAAGCGAAGAAAAAGTTTCCTTGTCACAACTGTGGCCAATTGGGGCATTGGAGATCGGAGTGTCCTAATCCACCATTAGTGAGTAATGAGAATAAATCCTTGAATCAACAGGTGCAGAATGAAGGAAATAATCAACAGCAGCAACAACAGAAAGTTGTGAGACAGCAGAGTCAAGAGCCAAAACCGCCCTTGCCGCAGAATAAAGGGTTACAAAAGTATAATCAGGATTCAGGATTCTACAATGATGAACAGGTAAACAAACCGAGACGTTCAAACAAAGTACAACAGTACTTGTTAAAAAGTGAAGGGAGTGAATCTGAGGGTGATTATTGACGGTGCCGAGGAGAGGAATCAGAGTGCATACTTGGTGCAACTCTAGAAATAGACCAGGCAGGACCATTTGTGGATGGGAAAATAAATGAGGAAAGTGTTACTTTTTTGGTAGACACAGGTGCGACAAGATCAACTGTCAGGTCAACAGATGTTAGAAATCTTCCTCTCTCGGATGAAGCAATCCAAGTAGTTGGTGTAGCCAATACGCAAATCAGAACACGTCTTACTGAGCCTGTAAGAGTACAGATAGGGAAATTTTCAGACATGCACAGATTCATTGTCTGTGACACGAGTCCAGTGAACCTGTTGGGTAGGGACTTGTTGTGCAAAATGAACTGCACAATTTTTTGTACACCGGATGGAATAGCCTTTGAGACACCAGATGAGGATGTTTTGTACCGAGTGACTCTAGAAAATAGAGAAAGTGAGTTAATTGGTGCATTTGCTGTGTTTAATCCGGAGGATTTGCCTCGAGAGCTGAGAGACACAGTGAAAAGGACAGTTTGGGATTTTACTGGAGAGGATGTGGGATTGATGATTAATGTAGATCCAGTGAAATTTGCAGTAAAAGAGGGGATTACATATCCTAACATTCCTCAATACAAAATGACACCAGAAATAATTGAAGGGATAACTCCTATAATTGAGAAAATGATTCAGCAAGGAGTCCTGAGAGAACTACTGAGTAGTCCGTGTAATTCACCGATAATGGGACTGAAAAAGCCTAATGGGAAATTTAGAATCGTACAGGATTTGAGAAAAGTTAATCAAATTGTGGTGGCATGTTGTCCTATCGTGCCAAATCCATCAGTGATCCTGTATCAAATTCCACATGATGCCGAGTGGTATACAGTAATTGATTTGTGTCATGCGTTCTTTTCAATTCCATTGCATCATGACAGTCAGCCGATTTTTGCATTTAGGTTTGGCCAGCGTATCTTAGCATGGTGTCGAATCCCACAGGGATATACGGAGAGTCCTTCGATATTTAATCAGTTATTGAAGAAATCGTTGGAGAGTTTAATCATGCCTGAGAGCTCAGTACTAGTGCAATACATTGATGACCTACTTGTGGCATCAAAGACACGTGAAGCTTGTGAAGTAGATACCATAGCTTTACTGAATCATCTGGCAGATGGAGGGTTAAAGGTATCTCCAGCCAAATTGCAATTTTGCAAGAAAGAGGTGCATTATCTTGGACACAATATTGAAAAGGGTCTGAGAAAAGTGACGGATGACAGGATCAGAATAATCAGAGAAATGAAAGCTCCAAAAACTCAGAGAGAAGTGAGAATGTTCCTGGGTATGGTGGGTTATTGTCGTCAGTGGATAATTAATTTTTCCTTGATAGCAAAGCCACTGATTAAACTGACAAAAAGTGAGATGACAGATCCATTGGATCTAGATGCAGAACAAATGGCAGCATTTGAAGAGCTCAAAAGTAAAATGTGTGAGGCTCCAGCTTTGGGTATGCCTGACTACGAAAAGGAGTTTGAGCTGTACTGCAGTGAGAGAAATGGATGTGCACTTTCAGTGTTAATTCAGAAACATGGATTACTGAGAAGGCCTATTGCGTACTTCTCATCGACACTTGACCCTGTAGCTGTGGGTTTACCAGGTTGTCTGAAATCTGTGGCTGCAACATGCAGGAGTCTGGAACAAAGTGAGGGAATCATAATGGGATATCCTGTAAGGGTATTCGTACCTCACAATGTGGCAATTCTTTTGACAAGAAGCAGAACTCAGTACATGTCACATAGTCGGTTGACTAAATATGAAAAAGTGATTCTGGGAGCATCAAATGTGACTCTTGAAAGATGTGTGAATGTGAATCCAGCGACACTCTTGCCGGATATTGAAAATGTGGGTGTGAAAATGGAAGATGATCATGATTGTTTGGATGTGCTTGAGTACTGTACAAAACCGAGACCAGACATAAGGGATCTTCCCTTGCATGAGAGTGATCATGTATTGTTTGTGGATGGTTCATGCCTGAGAAATGATGATGGTGTGCTATGTGCAGCATATGCGGTGTGCAAAGTTTCAGAGGTCATGGAAGCATCACCATTGAAAGGAGTGAAATCTGCGCAAGTTGCTGAATTGATAGCATTGACAAAAGCTTGCGAAATTGGGAAAGATTTGAGGACGACTGTGTTGACTGATAGTCAGTATGGATTTGGAGTTGTGCATGACTTTGGCCAGCTTTGGCTACAAAGAGGTTTCTTGACATCGAGTGGAACTCCAATAAAGAATGCTGAAATGATTGGTAAATTGCTTGAGGCGATACAGCTGCCTAAAGAGTTAGCAGTTGTAAAATGTGCTGCCCATGGACCAGGAGAAGATTTTATCACGGTTGGAAACCGTTACGCTAATGATGTTGCGCAATACTGCGCCAAAACAAATCAGTCCATAAATCGGGACCGAGAGGGGGAAATGTCTTTTCTCTCTGTGATGTTTACTAATGTCTTAGAAACCTGGGATGAAGTAAAACAGTTGCAAGATGAGGCAGGAGAGGAAGAGAAAAAAGATTGGATTAAGGCAGGATGTGCTCCAAGAGAAACAGACCATGTTTGGGTCTACAGAGATGGCAGACCAGTAATGCCTAACTCCATTTTGTCGTCAATGGCAAGGATGTATCATGGCCAGGGACATTTGGGGAGGGATGCGATGGTAAGGTCATTTAAACAGACCTGGTACAATGCAAAGTTCAGGACAATTGCAGAAAGCATCTGTCAGAGGTGTTTGGTTTGTCAGCAATTTAACACTGGGAAAAAGACAGTGGTGAGTCTGGGAACAATAGGCAGAGAAGGAGGTCCTTTTACAAGAATGCAGATTGATTTCATTGAAATGCCCCAAGTAAACAGACTGAGGCATGTTCTAGTGGTAGTCTGTTTGTTTTCAAGGTGGGTGGAAGCTTACCCGACTAGAAGAAATGATGGAATAACAGTGGCAAAGTTACTGTTAAGAGAGTTGATTCCTAGGTACGGGTTTCCAGTAACAGTTGAGTCTGATAGAGGTGGACACTTTCAAAATGAACTCATGGGTTTGATTTGTGAAGCATTGAAAATACAGCAGAAGCTACATTGTGCATACCGACCAGAGGCTTCTGGTGTGGTTGAGCAGATTAATGGCACAATAAAGAACAGGATTGGAAAGATGTGCTTAGCCACTGGCATGATATGGCCAGATGTTTTACCTTTAGTGCTGATGACTATTAGATCTACTCCAGATAGAACTACTGGTTTGAGTCCGCACGAGATAATCATGGGACGTGCAATGCGCCATGCATTCATGCCTGTCAATAAGTTGGTGACAATAACTGATGACATGATTTTGGATTACTGTAAAGGCCTGGCTGACGCAGTTCATTCTGTGTTTCACCAGGTTGGAGAAGAAGCTACCACACTTGAGAAGAAGCAAGCCCATGATCTGAGTCCAGGAGACTGGGTGAGGATAAAAGTTCACAGAAGAAGAAATTGCTTGGTTCCAAGGTGGGGAAGGCCAAGACAAGTTATTCTGACTACGACGACTGCAGTAAAGTGTGCTGGAGTGAGACACTGGGTACATGCAAGTCATACTCTGAGAGTTCCAAACCCAAAAGAAGGGACTGGTAAAGAGTATTTTGAAGAGTCAGATTCCAGTGATAATGAAGATACAGAATCAGTGGGGAAAGAGGTAGGAAAAGCTTCGAATGAACCACTGCGAGTATCAGAGAAGAGATCAAATTCTGTAAGAGAGCCTGAAGTTTCAAAAAGCAGTGAAGGAAAAAGAAAAGAAAAGAAAAATTTCACAGAGACTACTCCTGAATCAGAAGAGGAGGAGATCGAAGAACCACTTGAGATTATACTTGAATAAGTAGGGTCAGAAGAAGATAGAGAGGGACAGATTGCGGAAGACCCCCGAGGAGGTGTAGGGAACATTCTTGATGAGCTAGGTGAAGGGACAAGTAGACAGCAAGAAGATTGCGTGTCGGAGACTCGAGGAGGGACAAAAGTAGGGAAGTCTCAAACAGTGGTGGGAAAATCTGTGGAAAAGAAGAAAGCTGCTAGAAAACGGAAACAAGAGGCACTTGAAACAGAATTGGATGATGAGAATGAACAAACAGAGGGTCGAGTTCTGAGAAAGAGAACTTGGATTGGAGAAAGAAGTAATAAAGAAATAAAGCCGAAAAAGGTGATAAAAGGAGATCGTTGGCCTAACAACAGAGTTAAGAGGCTGAGATACAAAATAATAAGAGCAAGTACATCAAAAGCTGAACAAGTGAATGAAGTATCGAGTCAAAGTTCAAAAGCCGAAGGAGAAGAATCAAAGGAGTCAAAAGAACCAGTGGAAATAAAAAGAGTAAGAAGACCCAACCAAAAGTACAGATCACCGGAATGGTCTTATGTGGCACTGTCTGAAGGAGGAAAAGAAGAAACAGTGACTCGAGATAATCCGGAAGAGATCTTGAGAGAAGTGGTTGAGGAAGATACTGGTGAAATTTTAAAAGTACTCTTGACTGACATTGGAGAAGAGTCGAGTACTGAGGATTTTGATGTTGGAGATCTAATACAATTTGATGTTGAAGAAATTGAAGTGAAGAATGACAAGTATCCAAACTGAATAAAAGAAGGATTCACTTGGATTAAGTGAACGAAAGGATAATTTGGAAAAACTGAAAGTTGAAGAATTGTTGAAGAATTTAAGAGTTCCAACAGTAGTGGAGTAGTAGAGGCTAAACTAAAGTAGTAATATGGCTAACATAGAGGATAATAGAAATAGATGTGCCTTCTTTAAAAGGTGGTGTAGAATGTGCTGCTGCTGTACTGGATTATTAATGCTTCTATGGGGTGTTTTAGTTTTATTAGTTACTTTTAAAGTAGAGTTTGAGATGCATACAGAGAATGTAACAAATGTAGAGAAGAATTCGCAAAAAGTAGTTCCAATTAGAATTAGTAATACTTACATACACAAAGATAGGTCAATTAATAACTTTTCTAGTAATGTTTTTTCAAAATTGTTATATGAATATGTGAAAACAATGGAAGTAAGGGATTGCTACGTCTGTATGCAATTACCTGCATCCGTTTCAGAGGGTGTTACTTATCATCATTTACCAGCTACATATGGTATTTCTTGTAGTATTTTAAGTAGTGTTTTTTATTTGTTAGGGAAAGTAGATTATAAAATGTCTAACAGAGATAGTATTTTTGGGCACTTGCCAATGAACGAAGAGCTAAATCCAGCTAAAGAAGCTAACACTTTTGGTGAAATTTTTATTGAAGAAAAAGGACTAACATTAGATTACATTTTTAAGAATAATTTAACTTGCAGTCTGAAAGGAGAGGAGAAAGCTTTCCTGGATATGGTAGAGGAAAGGAAATTGAACATGCAGGAGAAAGCAGGAAAATATAAAGTGAGTGAGACAATTTGGGACATTGAGATGGGAAAAGAGTTGAAGAATGGGGCTAGTCCAACTTTAGCTTTAGATGCACCACAGAAGGGTAAACTTTGCATTACAAGAAGGAAATCCCAATATGATACATATTTTGTTGGGACTAGTGAGTGCCATGATACATACTTCATTGCAACAGGTTGGGGTTTCAGAGGTGGAGAAGATACAATTTTTCCAGGAGTATATTATGTTTGTGGGAACAAGGCTTATTACAAGTTGCCTGACCATTGGTATGGCACGTGTTATGTGGGCCTGGTTTTTCCAAAGATTTTTCATATAGATAAAATAACAGATGTAGAACATATTAATTTACTAATGCGTTTTAAGAGAGAAACTTGGTCTGAAATTATGGGTGACATTTTTGGGGTTTTGATTCCAGCAGTGGGAATTTCTTTGAATGCTTATGGAATTCGAAAACTGTCCACAGTGGTTGATCGCTTATCGACAAATACCGCTGGAGGGTTTCTTTTGGTGAATACGGAATTAAGTGCTGTACGTGCCATGTCTATGCAAAATCGACTTGCCCTTGATATTCTCCAAGGAGGGTGGAGTCTGTGGAATGCTGAAAGTTCAACATTGTTGCACTTACATTCCAGACGAAAGCAAAGACCTGAAGGTCTATATCAAAAATATTACTGATTTGCATGAAGAATTAGTACCACTTGAAGCTGAAAATTTATGGACTAAAATAGCTAATAAAATGATAGCTGTTAAGGATTTTATTGCAAAAATAGGTAGTACTATTATAGGTAGAATATTGTTTCCTTTAACTTGTATAATTGTTGCTTTACTGATAATAAGATTGGTGTGTGTGTGTTGTAAAAACAGGGGAGGGAGGAAGAAATTGAATAAAGAAAAGAAAAACAAGAGGTTGAAAAGAGAACCTCAAGAAATTGAATTAGAAGAATTGAGGGAGAGTGTTTACTTAGAGACAAAAAGGGGTGATGAAAGAGTGACTGGTGTGTAATGTTGTGTAAGGGGAAAAAGACATTTCCGATTTCTCCTAAAATGGGACTAAATTTTCACGAATTTTTTTTTTGGGTTTATTTGGTGATAAAATCACCAAAGGGGGGATTGCTGGAGCAAAGTTTTCTGTTTGAAAATTCGCTGGTTTTTGAAGCTCTGGCATGTCTATTTGTCATATTAATTTTATTAATTACTAGCAATTAATTATTTGTCTTGTGCAAGTGTGTTTATATTAATCAATCGGTTTGTCCTAACAAGAGAGTTACACGTGGGTGCGCATAAATGTGCTGTTTAAACAATAACGTGCGTGTTTTCATGTTTAAACGTTGCTATGTGCTGTTTATTTTTGAGCACAAAACGCTTTCCGAATTAATGCTTTTCTATGTTGCAAGTGCTAGATAGATGCATACACATAAGGGTATTAGTGGGGTTAACACTGTTTAATCACTATGCTGTGGTAACGTTGTTTTTGTTTCTTTTAATTAAGATGGTCTATTGTGGCCTATGGCGGCCTAGTTAAAGATGGCCGATTTTGTAAGCCTGGCCTCGAGTTGAAAAATAGAAAACTGTGATGGAAGAGAGCCCTGCTGAATATGGTCCTGAAGTCAGCTGACCACAGTCCTTGCTTGCCTTATGAAATTTTCCGTGAGGACATCAGCAGCCGGGGTAATCTTCGAGTGAAATGGAACGTCCTTGGCAGCCTTGGGAAAACAAAGGAGCTTTAGAGAAAGACTCTGAGCATTGGTCTCATTGCCGAGGAGAAGTAGAACTAACAGATACATTTGAGATTCTTGGTTCCTGTTCCGTAGTCTTTATTTTGTGACTTTTCCTGAGCGGAGATTTCCGAATGTAGCAATGTTACATCCTTTCCTTCTCGCTCTGCTCAGCGGTCCAGCGGACATTACAACTTTTCTTTGAATCTTTCCTTTGTTTGATTTAGTATAAGAATTGTTAGCCTAGAGAGGGTCTTCCCACTTGCCATTTGCCTTTGCCGCGTACCGAATCTACGTTGCTGAGGATTGATGCTGAAGGGACTTTGTCTTGAGAGACTTTACCGAGAGACTTGTCCTGACCCGTTCTGACATTAGCTAGAATAGGTAACTATGAGAAAAATGATTTATGCTGCTTGATTTCCATTTGACTAATTTTAGATAAAGCAATATAACTTGAACATGGTGTTGGATATTATTTCTTGTCAATTATTGTGTATTATATTTTGATTATTCGTATAGGTTGTATAGATTATGTTTATGGACAGTCTCAATAACCAGATCTTATCGACCTGATATAGATGCAGGGTGACTAGGAGTTTTCTTTCCACAGGTTTATTGCTGCTGGTAGAGTATTTGAGCGTATGTTAGTGAAATGGGCCCTAGCGTATGATGAATGTATGTGCGTGTAACTGTAAGATTACTCTATCTGTGGTAGTGGGAATATTATACACACCCTGATCTCTATCAGTAGCACAGAGGTCCCCCAACACAACAGGGAGAAAGGCAACACACCCTGGCACCCCTTGAATCTGGACAGGAGGAGGTGAGACCTCGCGGAGAGTTGCCCCCTCAATAGAATGCCCGGAGATGTGCCTAGATGTGCGCCTGGCCCAAGAGGGCTGCTATAGGTGTGTTGGAGACACTGAGCCTGGCGAGACGAACCGTTCTGGTGCATTAATACAGGTTCACAGACTAAGGGGTCCTGCTTACTCCAGTCCCCGGGCCCCAGAGAGGAGAGAGGGGCACAGGGTGTGTCTGAGACTGTCAGATACAGCCGGACTATGGGAAAAGACAAACTGACGAGGGGAGCCCAGGCCAACAAGATAATGCAATATACGGTAACAGGCCCGACAACATCCGACCACACTCTTAGAGACCATGGACAGGGGCCGCATCATGGAAATATGACGCAAGATAAAGCTGAGATCTTAGACGCCATTAGAGACTCTCGAGTAACGCTTGAAGCAAAAATGGATACTATGGCAATGGATATTAACCACCTGTGCCTAGACTTGGGAAAAGGAGCGGACCGAGTCACAACTACGGAAGGGGACTTGGGCACAATGTGAGAGGAAGTCCAGAGGCTGCGAACGACGGTGCCATCGCTCCAGGAACAATCTACCCGTCTGGAAGAGAGAGCCGAAGAAGCAGAGGGAAGATCAAGGAGAAATAACCTCCGATTTCTTGGATTCCCGGAAAAAGCAGATGGCCCGGCGGCGGACCTGTTCTTTGAACAATGGATAGGGTCGGCTCTCTCAAACATCAGGCTCTCTAAAATGTTTGCTATGGAAAAGGCCCATTGATCTTTGGGGCCCCCTCCGAGACCGGGAGCACCGCCTAGAGACATAATCGCTTGTTTATTCAATTTCCGAGACAGAGATGTTATACTGCATTATGTACGCACTCATGGCCCTCCCCAGTTTGAGGATCGAGATATTCAGATCTACCCTGATTATACAGGTACAGGACCTTTGAAATGATTTCTTAGGGGTCAAACGGTGACTCAGGGACCTTGAGATTAAATACAGCCTCAAGAGGTCATGGACTGGATGGACTCGATAAGTCTTGCCGGGCAAGACCAAAATTGAGGCTGGCAAGAACAAAGAAGGAGGTCTGGACGACAGAAAAGTCAATGCTGTAACACTGGAGAGCAGGAACATAGGCCCCAGAAGGTACCTGAGATGGGATGGATACTGGTGGGCCTGGACTGCACCCTGCAGACTGAATTGGAGGGAATACCAATGCACAACCCGTTCACCCCACTCTGCCTGGTACAAGAGACCCAATCACAATAGGAGGGTCAACCTAGCTGAACTGAAAAAAAGGGGGTGCTGCTGTGGACTGATACAGACTCAGAAGTTGTAAGTATAGGACCTAGTAGCATAAGTGAGTGGACTGTGATAATGGCTAAATAAGGGGGAGGGTATTATTGTTAGACTGCGAGATAAAGACTGCACTACCAGAGTTGAGGCACGGAACTGCCGCAATCCAGTTTTGAATGTCTCAGCTGTGGTGCACTGGAGTTGCCTTGCTATGCCTCGAGTTGGACGAGGTGGCCTGGTGCCCGACAGTCTGTCTGAACTTCAGACAACAGATATTTTTTTGAATTCATTTACTGTATTGGTTGATTGTAAATTTGGGGAATGGGCTGTAGGGTGGGAGGGGAATTCAACATGGGGCAGAGTCCCAACTCCTTAGACAATGGTTGCGCTTTGGGGATTCGTTACTACTGCCTGGGGGAGGGGGTAGGGGGGCCATTTGAGTTTGCACAGTTCTGTTAAAAAGTTTAAAACCAGAAGTCCGCAGAGAGGGTACCCCGTGAATCTTATCAGTCTACTCGGGGCATTTGCCCGAGCATACAGAATGGTCTCCCCCAGCGGGATGAGGGGACGAAATACTACTACTCACTGTATCCATGACAGACAATGGTCAGAAATACAAGTTCATAACATGGAATGTTAGGGGACTAAATAATATGATTAGACGGATTCGGGTCGCTGCATACCTCAGGCGATATAAAGTGGACATAGCAGTCTTTCAAGAAACACACTTATGGGGGGACTGCCTTAAATATGTCCAATGGCGATGGAGGGGTCCGTTTTTTGCGACGTCCTACTCAGGATTTGCCAGGGTAACGATGGTATGGGTGACACAAGGAGTCCCATTTAGAGTGGAGAAGTCTAGCTCCGATCCATCAGGACGATATGTTATAGTGGAGGGGACACTAGATGGGCGAAAGGTCTGACTGGTAAATGTATATGCTCCAAATAGTGATGATGGCGCGTTCCTGTGGTCGGTTATGAGCCTGATAGATATTGCTCCAGATGTAGAACTGATTATAGCAGGATACTACAACTGTGCCTTGGATGGTACCCTGGATAGGCAACCCCCGAAACCAGAGGCCAAACCTAAAACCAGAGAGGCTATGCGTCAGATGTTAATAAATCATAACCTAGTGGATATATGGCGGCATCGCAATCCCTGCTAAAAAGTATATTACTGTACAGGTAGGAATAGCGAATAGAATTGAGGAGGCGCAATATCTGGTCCGATACTTATCGGATCATTCCCCATTACTTATAGTGTACACTTTGGGTAGGCCGAGATCCAAGATCCCGCTTTGGAGAACAAATACCGAAGCACTCACTGACCCAGTTTATAAGCACACAATTGGTAGGGAGCTACAGGAGTATTTCGAAGTTAATTGGAATACCACTGGTACTAAAGCTATTGAATGGGATGCCATGAAAGTGGTCCTACGGGGGCATGTATGTCCACTGAAACTGGTGTTAAAAAGGTGTTGGAGCGGAATCTACAAAACCAGGAAGAGCAATTGGCTGTCTTGGAAAAGGCACTCCCTACTGATATAGAGTGACCTATTAAATTGACTGCAATGATAGGGATCTATGGGACACACTAGACAAATACAACAGAAACAGAAGTAGGAGTAGATGGTACGCAGAAGGTGATAAAGCTGGCCGATTGCTGGCACGGCTAATTAATATGGAAACACAACCTCAACCGATCCTTGCAATTCAAACTGACCAGCAGCAACTGGTCTATACACAGCATGAAATCAACAAAACATTTGCTATCCATCTTACTAAAATCTATACTGAACCCCAGAACCTCACCCACACTCAAACCATTCCAGCATTCCTAACCGAAGTAGAACTGCCCAGCCTGGACTCTGAGGCCCAGGAACTACTGGGAGGCTCCATTAGGGAAGATGAAATAAAAGCGGCAATATCCCATTTGAGAACGGCTAAATCCCCAGGCATGGATGGCCTAGCAGCTGAATTCTACAAGAAATATGCTGGGCTGGTGGCTCCCAGACTGTTGGAAGTCGTTGAAGAAGCAAAGGAGTTGGGTGAACTACCTGGTTCAATGCGGGAAGCATTGATAGTGATACTTCCGAAACCAGGGAAAGACCCGGTGCTGCCAAGCTCCTATAGACCCATCTCTATGCTAAATGTAGATCTTAAACTCATCAGTCAGGTGCTGGCAAGTAGGTACTCCCATATCTCCCCCAGTTGGTACATGGGGATCAATCAGGGTTTATACCCGGTAGGAACACATTAAGAAATATTCATCGTCTTGCACATGTAATGGAGACTCTTGGAGACAAAGCAGACGAGAGCGCATTAGCACTTTTGGATATTGAAAAGGTGTTCAATTCGGTTCACTGAGAATACCTCTGGCAAGTCCTCCTAAAAATGGGGCTGGGATCGGAGTTTGTAGCCTGGGTCAGACTACTCTATATGAAGCCCAAGGCAAGAGTCCGAACAGAACAGTTTGTATCAGAGGTGATATCACTTCATAGGGGCACAAGACAGGGATGTCCGCTGTCCCTTGCTGTTTGCTCTCGCAAAGGAGCTACTGGCATGTTGTCTCTGGATGGAGCTGCAAGGCCATGGCATCAGGATAGGTCAAACTGAACACATAGTGTCACTGTACACGGATGACGCCTTGGTCTATCTGCGCTGCCCGTTCCGATCAGTTCCACTACTGCTCCATACATTAGGGAGGTTTGAGGAGGCGTTTGGTTCAAGCAATAAACAAAAGTCGCAACTGTATCCATTAGGACAGGTGGGGGTAGATTCCCAGTCCTTAGAGCTAGAACTCCCTAGGGAACTGGATTCCGTGGGATATCTTGGGATCCGAGTGACCAGAGAAAAAGATACCTTCTATAACCACAATATGAGCAGGATAATAAAGGGCCTCCAGGGGAGTATACAGTTCTGGAACACCCTAAAATGATCCCTGATGGGGAAAATTGCCTTGATTAAAATGGTGGTGCGACCCAGGTGTTTGTACACAATGCAAGGATCTTTTTATGAAATACCACATAGGGTATTCAGGGACTTGGAACGGAAAGAGTTGCAGACCTAGAGCTATATTATCTAGCATCCTAATTGCAACATGCAATAGCATGGTTGGATACAGATCCCTCCTGGAAACTTGCCCTGTTAGAGGGTTCCTACGGTAGAAAACAGCTGGGGACGCTACTTCGGACAGCTAAGAGGTGGGGGGGACTACCCCCGTTAATTGGGCTCATGGGCACCATCTGGGATAGAACAATTAAACGATTAATCAAAAGGGTACCCTACGCACCAGAGGCGGATATCTGGGACATGCCTCAGTTTACTCACATAGAGCATGATATCTATGTCGAAAAGTGGAAGGAAGGGGCTGTCGGATGTTTTCTGACCTTTACCCAGGGAAGAGATTCATTACTTACCAAGACGCAGTCACCACGTTTGAATTAGGGGCGGGTCAATTTCTACAATATGCTAAAATAGCAGCCACAGCTCACCACTTTTGGCTGAAGTTCCCGGATGCTCCTAAGCCTACACGAACATTGGTCACTATAATTGCAATGGTGGGTGGGCGGAAAATTGTTTCCCACTTATACAGGGCACTCAGAGAGGATAAAACGACTAAGCCCTTGAAAGTGGAAGAAAAATGGCAAGAGATCAGTGCACATATGATATCGACAAAAGACTGGGAAAAGATTCACAAAAATGTCCGCAAAGTTTCGATCTGTAATAGATTTAAACAAATACAATACAATATAGTACATATGACCTATCTTTCGCCCAAGAGGCTTCACGCTATCAATCCATCAGAAACCCCAGATGCCCTCGATGCCAGCTCGCCCAAGCCGATTTTATCCATGTGGCTTGGCATTGCCAAGTAATACAAAGATTTTGGGCCGAATTTCTGGAATATATGAACAGAGTCATGGGCTGGGTAATAGCCTCAAAGATACAAACATGCCTTCTTGGCTTTATCCCTAAAAATCCCAAATGTAAAACTACTAGACGATTCTTAGTATTGGGTCTTACGATAGCCAAGAGGAGAATAGCGAACCACTGGTTGTCCCCGCAGGTGGAAAAATGGAAAAAAGATCTCAAAGAATGGCAATGGTTGAAGAAAATCATATGAGGAAGACCAGAAGTGATGTTAAGCTCGCAGATGTGTTATTGGCGTGGGGGGCAATGATCAAAGAGATAGAAGATTTAGGAGAGACGACTTCACAGACTCAAACTGTCCCAGGGGAGGAAGAGCATCAAAATGCAACAGCTAGTCATAGTCAGGAAAAAGAGATAATAGACATGTAACAAATTGTGTTAGATATGGTGATAGGGTATCATTTAGCAGAACCGGTTAATTAAGGGAGGGAGGATAAAAGAGTTATTAAGTTCATTAAACAATGTACTCCATTCGATAATTGGTATTACTGAGGAAAAAAAGTCTTCTAAGTATTATATCAGTAGATTCACGTTGAAATACAATGTATAAATGCTGTAACATCTATATTGCACTTGTTAGATTACACAATAAAGAAATGCTACAAAAAAAAAAAAATTATCTGCCAGCGGTTTATCAGTTCTTCCAGAGATCAAGCTTCTATCTCACCTGGGTAAGCTCCAGAAAGTGATTTGATGGTGGTATAACAGTGCTTCCGGGGGTGTGGTCACTATCGCACTATGAGCGTCTTAGTTCATAGACTCATGGGGAGCACCTTATCTGTCCCGTCATTCTAACACTGGAACTCATCGCACTAAAGAATAAGTATCATCAAAGTCACTGGTATTCAGATCACCATCATTGAAGCTATCTTACACTTTTTCTTGTGTACTGCTTCATGAGTAGAGCATTGCTACAGGCGGCTGTGCCATGTTTAAATCACACTCTCTAGGCTTCAGCATAGCAGTATAGCAAACAGTCTCGACACTATAGATGGCCCTTTGCCCAAACATCCATTCATTGCAAGATTGGATCATATCTAATCACCCAATTTTTGAAAGCACTTTAAGACTTAAACAAGTGCTACACAAAGCCCCATAGAAATGCTATAGTACAATAGAATGAATTGCATCCCTTTGTTTCTTCTCTTTTACTCCTGTCTTGACAGTTTGCCTGTATCTATATCATTTTTGCTTGATTTTTCCTTGTTTGATTGTTTTGTTTGATTTGCCTGCAGATGTTTTTATATACTTATTTGGATTTATTTTCCTTTTCTTGAGGTGGTTGGCTCTCTGGTGCGATTACTTCCTGGATCTTTAGGGTTTCCTTTATTTTGGCCCCTTAGTCTGCCTTCACCTTATACTTCCTGTTGAGTGTAAGAAAGGTAGGATGATGTTGGTGGGAGGCAGGAGTGGCAGTAGGTGTCACCCATGCCATCCTTTGTACATGAACAAGGTAAAAGTAAGAGTGGAAGTAAGGCTGGCACTTATCAAATGTAAATTATATTTCCAACTTTATTTTTTCTCAGACAGCTTACAAGAGGAGAGTCTAGAAGCTTGACTTTACTGGCAAGATGAGACTGTCCTTACCCGAACCCTTCTGGACAGAGAAGGTAAGGAAACAGGGACCTAGAGAGAGAGAACTAGAAACATACTGAGGAAGAGAGAATGAGAGAGAGAGAGAGAGAGAGAGAGAGAGAGAGAGAGAGAGAAGGATGAAGGCAGAAATGTCAGACAAGGTAGCAGGGCTGGTGTTGCCATAGCAGGCATCGGGCGTTTCCCTGGGAGGTTGGAATGGTGGGAGCCGTTTTTGCAGCGGTAGCGGCCGGATTTGCAGGGGTGCTGCAATATCGGCCCCCAGTACCAAAAGCAGCAGTGCTTCACACTTGCACCTGTGGTCTGACAAAATTGATAAGGCTGCTTTGGGTTCTCGGTCCTCCCCTGCCAGGTAAAGGCGCAGGAACATATCATTGAATGGAAAAAGACAACATACTCCAATCGAGAAGAGATAGCTCAGTGCAAGCAAGAGAGCATTCAGTGTCCTAGAAAGGTGAAATGATCCATGCAAGAGGGAAATCAGAGTGGCTAAAATAGGATGATAATGAAGGAATGAAGGAAATTTAAAGCATGATTACCTTGAATATCAAGAAAGTTGTATAGTCTGTTGCAGTGAGGCTGGAATGAAAAGGGGCTCAAAAGGGGGATGTACTTAAATCATGCTCATACCCAGGATCAACACTCATATTGAAGAACAAGAATCATACCCAAGAACAGCACACATACTCAAGTACAATACTCATACTCAGTAACAACACTCATTCTCAAAGAATAACATTTGTATTAAAAAACAACACCCGTAATCAAGAACAATATGCATACTCAAGAACAGCACTCATTCTCAAGTACAATACTCATATTCAATAACAGCACTCAGTCTCAAGAAAAACACATATTCAAAAACGACATCCATACTCAAGAACGATATTCATACTCAAGAACAGCACTCATACTCAAGAACAATGCTCCTACTCAATAACAGCACTTGTTCTCAAGAATCACACATAATATTTAAAAACCACACCCATACTCACGAGCAATATTCTTACTCAAGAACAGCACTCATACCCAAGAACAACACTCAGAACCAAGAACAACACCTATAACCAAGAACAGCACTCATACTCAAGAACAATTCCTATACCCAAGAACAGCACTCATATTTTTAACACTACTCATACTCAACAACATCACTGATTCACAAGAAGATCTCTTGCGTCCAAGAACAACATTCATAGTCAAGAGCAATACCCATATTTTAGAACAACAGCTTTCAATGTTGCTGGATAAAAGATTAGAAAAGAAAAGAAAACATTTTTATTGAGACATTATAGCAGCAGTCTAAAGTGGTGTGTGCCTGGGGCATTCTTCAGATCAGATCACATTTTTGCTTTGGGCGACTTCAGCTAAGTTTTCAGATGCTTTTGAAATATCACACAGCCCTCATGTTCTTGCAATTTTTGCAGCAAGGTGTCCCAAAGCTGCTTCCGAAGGGCCAAAAATGCTATGACTCCCATTCATGCCTTCTCACAAAAGTGCTGTGATATCGACTATGTTTTAAGATATCGTGGGCACATGGGTTTGATGGAAGGTTGCAAAACTTGCCCACTTCTGGCTCATCCTACCCTTAAATTACACTTGTACTTTATTTTCACCTGTCTGACTGATTCTGACCCTGGAGAAAGTGCTATGCAAGCCTGTGTTTGTATCAAGTGAGAACTACTAAGTGATGTGTGAGTTTAGTTAACACCTGGAAAGTGAGGTGTTTTCAGTGCAAATTAAACATGCTCTCAAAGCAGGACGTTTCCCCAGCTTTTTTAGTCCTCTACTGTTCAATTGTCTCTAGAATTATAGAAGGCAATACTCTTAGGTTCTCATTATGAGTGGACACTTCATTCTGATGGTGTTCACTGGACCCAACACTATTATGAGATCCTTGGGAATATGGCATATCTCTTTACTTGTACCCATAGGTTTTGGTTACTGAAGGCAGCTGAAATCTCCAGGTGAAACTCTAATGACAAAATGATCAAGTACTAGGGGAATTTGGCCCAGAATTAATTATTCTGCTGGTAATTCCTTATTTTTCAGGGGATCTGCAGGAATCTACTTGCAATCACTGTTAACTCACTCTGCCTCCAGAAGGTAATGGTATCACCGATATCAGTAACCCCAGTAAAGAGGTAACCCAACAGACCCCAATTTGTTGACCTCATAACGAGGCCAGAAACGAGGGAGAAATCATTAAAAATATCAGTAACATCAGTTGAGTATCCGTTTTCCACTGAAATTGGATCCAAGATGAATTACAACATGAAGCGCTGAACAGTAAGGTGTTTGGATAAAATACTGAGTTTTTAATTTCAGGAGACTTAAATATCGCCCAAAAATATTGTGATACATGAATATTGTGATGCAGAAATATCATTGTCAGGAATATCATGTTTTTCGCTAATATTGCTATTAAAAAAATTGTTAGTTTTAATATTGTTTTCAATAAAACAGTTGTAAAATGTTTTAATTACTTTAATGTATTTTAGTACATATATTAATTTTCTTTGTTATTATTGTTGTATAATTTGTTTTTTTAATACTGTTTGTAATTTTAAGCAAGTTAGATCTTTCAATGTAATTACTAATAGTTATTTATAGTGTTGTAGCAGGTTGTTGGGTTAGGGAATAGGGTGGGAAGTTAAGTAATAATTAACTATTTCTTAATTTATAATTTTTAAGTAAGTATGTGATTGATACAAATTGTGTGCATTATATGATTTATGTGATTTGTTCAGGTTGCTAGGTTTGTAGGGTGTAGGGTGTGAAATTAATGAAGTAAAAATTAATTATAATTAGTTCATTTTTATTAATATTTTAATTGATTAATAATTATCTGTATTGTGTAGACATCATATATTTTAGTTATAATTTGTATGTGGACTGCTGGGTTTGTAAGTGTTTGCTGTAGGGAGTTAATTAGGTAATAATTAAATAACAATTATTTTTAATTGATAGTTAATTATTACACTGTTTAATAATTATGTAAACTGTTTAATTGTTTGTTTTACTTTTTAATAGATATGTTTTTATGTTAATTAATACTGTTTGTATTAAGAACTTTCTATATTTCCTATTAATGAATGGGGTTATTCAAATATGTAGTGTGCTTGAAGTTAAATAATATCCCTACTGTTGCTCAGACTGGAGTGAGAATACTAGATGTAATCCCTCCAAAGTCCAACACTTTCCTTACTGTAGCACAGACCGGAGTGGGCACAGTAAATGTAACCCCTCTGTAGTCCACTTTCCTCACTGTTTATAGTACATATATGTTTTATTTTCACCGTAAAACATTTTAAGTATTAAAAAATAATGTAAAATGAATAATGTTATTAATTATGTTCCAGTATATATATGTGTGTGTATAAATATATACATATATATATTTATACACAAACACATATATGTATATATATTTTTCTTTCCTTTTTTAATTATCTATTCATATATATCATTAAATATTAGTGGAATGTATTTAATTTACATTATATAACATTTCTATAATACAATATTTAATATTTGCTACTTTAAACTCTATTTCTATATTTTTTAAATCAATATTTTTGTATATTAGTGGATGATATTAGTGTCAACTCTGATATTTTTGTGCTTACCATTCTGAGTCTAGGGACACTGTATTTTGGTAAACAATATTTTTGATGCAATATTTTTGTCAACTATATTGTTTACCACGATACTGTGTCAGTGATCCAAACAGCGATACATACAGGTAGTCTAACAGAAACCCATAACCCATTGGTCATATGTTTTACCATAGGCTGATACTGTTTGTCTTTATTTCTGACTTCTGAAAGGTTGGTACGCAACTTCTTATATCACTATGTGTGGCCCAGTATGCCACCCTCCCTGTGAACATGAGGAGAGGATCAGGACATAAACTGGCTTCAGTCTGAAGAGAAAAGTGCTATTTGGTAGATTGTTTTTCCTTTGTTGCTATCAACTGTTGCTTTTGAACAGTAGATGTTTACAAACTGTAAGCTTACGATCAATCAATCAGGAGATTTCTAGAGCGCTTCTTGCAGCGGTGGTTTCTTCACTTAGGCAGGGAGGATCGCCCACTTGTGAGCTGCAAGCCTTGCAGATAAAATAAAAAGGCAATGAAAAGATTTCATGGCCATTTTATCTTTCCGACGTGCGCTCTCACCTCCCTGCAGCAGCCAGCCTCCCTTGATGTAAAATAGGAAATTTACGCTAGCATGGACTAGCATAGGTAGTACAGTGGGCATCAAAGAGGTCTGCAGAAGGAATGAAGCTCTCTACCTCACAGGCTGGTGATAAGCTGCAGTCTTGAGGCCCACCAGTAGACCCCAGGTGACTGCAGGCAGATGTGATCCACAGAGGTCTGTCACCACTGAAAGTTCCTTGCCTTTTTGTTAAGGCCGCCCTGGCAGGACCTCTCGCGGAACCAGTAACCAATTACAACAAGGCTTGCAGACAGAATCCAGACCCCTCCCCTTCACGCTATCTGTGTCAGAGACCATGTTTGGAAATACACAACAGTCAGAGGATTCTTAACAATATACTGGCCTGAACAAGAAGGTTCACTCAAAGACAGATCAGAGTTTAGCAATAAAATAGGAGGTTCTGACTGCAAATCAATACTGAACTGAGTGATAGAGGTTGCAGGACATTTCACTGAAGCTGGAGCCTGGGGGCTGCAATCAGGGACAGTTGCTTTGTTTGTTGCCAGACACTGAAGTATATATATAGTAGTAGACCCATTTGGATTTTTAAGTGTGCTTAGAGGTAGAAGTAAATTTTCTGCCCCACCCTCAGACACCACTGTCAAGCATGCTTGGCATAAGCGTAACAAAAGGTTTCAGAGTCGATTGATAAAAGTTAACCTCTGATGCAAAGAACATCTGATAGAAGTGCATCCAGGTGCCTGGAAGAAATGAATCAAAGTTAAAAATAATATGGCCTTTGGACCCAAACAGAAATGTGCTCTCAAACCTGAAACCCAGTGTTAAGTCACCTAAAGGGCCGGACTAGGCACCTCCAGCCGTCCCCGAAAAAGCATAAGCTCCAACCGCATAACGGAGTAAGTGAGCATTGCAAGAAAGCATGGCACTCCCCGTTGATTTTGAAGGAACCCACTGCAGTTTCAGCCCATAAACTGAGTGGTACAGCAAGGATAACAGGGGCCCGCATGCAAAAAGGGAAAAATAGTCTTGTGTCCCTGTTTCGTTAGTAAAAGGACATTTTTAATTGGTTTGCAGTTGGCCACTCTCATCCCTGGGGCCCAGTGCAACTGCACATGCTGCAGTATTGATAGATGTGTTCCTGCTTAAATCAGCTCATTGGTTCTATCTCACCATAGTTTTCATCACGTGCCTCTCAGGCAGCTTAATTTGTCAAAAAAACCTAATGAAAACGGGGCTTTGTTTTTATGCATAGCTCATTTTGTTGCTGGCAAGTAACTGGGTTGCCAATTACCAAGGGCCATATTATCAAGGAACGGCGATAACATTATCGCCGCTTTAGCGTCAAGAAAATGCTGCTAAAGCGGCGATAATGGGCTTGAAAATATGCCCTTGTGAATTCCCATAGAAGCCCAGGTTCTGGTGTCAACATGGGCTTCTATGGGAATTCTCAAGGGCATATTATCAAGCCCATTATCGCCGCTTTAGTGGCAGTTTCCTGCCTCTAAACTGGAGATAATGTTATCGCCGTTCCTTGATAATATGGCCACAAGGTTGTTAGTCTTTATTCCGCATCATGTTTTCTTCTTCCACCAACCTGAACTTCCTCTTTATCTCACTCTTGCATGCTCTTTTCCATACCAGCTTTCACCCTTTATCACTGTTTCCTACATTGCTCCACCCCTTCTTCCTCCCTTTTCTATCTTTCTCTCTCTTGCTCTACATCAAAGTCTGATGATAAAACATAAGTCTGGTCCCCAAACATGAGAGTGATACTCACTACCTGCAGGCACCTTCACAGATAAAGCAATTCTATCATGGCCGGGCCAGTCCTGTGCTTGCAAGCTCTGCCACCCAATTGGGCATTCTTGGCATCTCAAGCGAGGGAGATTGCAGGAAACTGTACTTTACCTTTAAAGAAGTCCATTCAAAGTGTGTTACCAAAGGTATCCCTTTAGACCAGAGTTCTTCAATCTGTGGGATGAGCCCCCCTGGGGGGCGTGATATCATCTTGAGGGGGTGCGTGCGCACCTCCTTAAAATCTCACCTACCCACCGTCCCATGTCGCAAGTACATTTGCGTCGTGCCATACTCTTGTAATTTAAAGAAAAACATTTTCCTGCTGTCTTCAGCTCTCTCGGCGACTCTGAGAATGGATGGGGTATGGTCCAAACCTGCCTCTCAGGCAGGTTTGGACCATACCCCATCCATCCACTCTGACGTGCAGGCAGGCGCACAATGCCCATTAAGCTCAAAGGGCTTCAGCCCCGTCCCTCGTGTGTGGCTGAGACAGCTTCCCAGGAACACACACAGCCGCACCGAGTACTTCACAGGTCTTTAAAAGACCATTTGCTTGTTAATGACGCTTTGTTCTTTTTTCACCACTTCTTAGAGCCCCTGCCTCTCCACTCTGCCTATTGATGGAATAATCAGCCCCCCAGAAATGTGTCCCTCATTGCGTGCAAGGCACATTGGCTGCCCTTGTGTTTTTAAGACATGACAGCAATTCCGAACGGTAAGAAAAGGTGCCCTCTTCCGCACGAAAACAACACATGTGCATTCACACAGTGAGCCTGCCTGATTTCTATTTAGGTAAAAAGTCAAATGAGTTATTCTGTGCCTCACCTCTCCCGATCAAATGGCTGAGATATAGAAATTTGTAAATACAGATCCGAGCCCAGTGGATGAAAACACTCAGGTGCTCACTAGATTTTAAACCACCGCAATTGAACAAGTTGTGTATTCTTTTGCTAATTATCCACAGTCTGTGTTTTTCAGAACTGTGACTGAAAAGGTGCAGCTGTCCTAGCTCAGTTACATGATGAAAAAGTACTTCTGTGTATTTTTCTTACTGCTGTGCCAGCCCCATTCTTTATCTCAAAATGTCTTTGATCCCATGGTCACATGTTCGATTCCCTGTAGGTCCACTCAGCCATACATGTTTCTGAGGTCGATAAAATGATAGCCGTTTAGTTGAGTAGCAAAGACGTGATATCACTTTATCAAAGGCCATGTGATGTCTCTTCCTGTGTTGTCACTGGCTCAAAGTTCTGGTGGTCTGGCTTTTGCCCTCCAAGCAGATCTAAGAGGTATGCCCAACAGCTGCGCAACATGCACACCCAAGTCATTTTAGCAGAGGACAATAGTGACTGCCAATCCATCTTTTCAATTAGGTATTTAAAATTGTGTACAACCTTTCAATCACAAAAGCACCTATGCCTGCTAGATGTTTTTGTACTTCAGATGCAGGTAGTACAGCTGAGGCCTGACAGGGCAAAAACTGATTGTAGCCATCGTAGTAACTGCCCTTCATGGTCCCATTGGAAGCAGCAAAACACACTATATAAAGGTAGCAGAGTAAGGCCTGGAAATGGAGTAGCCAGAGACGAGTAGCCAGGCCTTCTGGGGGAGAGCGGGTCCACTACTAGTTGGTCACAGGCGTTGAGCACTTGGATGTATGTAGATTCAGTCAGGTGTGGAGTGCAACCTTTACTTCAATGTGCATTATCTGTGGTAGTAATTAAGAAAGGCTGGTCAGTAAGGAGCTCCACAAGCGATTCATTTAAGACATTTAAGTAGTGGCATCTTGCTTTCTACCATGAGATCAGACATCTTCTTTTTTGTGATAAGCTAGTTTGAGGTTCACTGACAAAGTTAGTCTTCTTGCAATGGAAATTGGTGCTAAGCCCTGTTTGTTTAACAGCTCTTCTGTTTTTAGATAAAGCTAAAAAGAGTACAAAAATACCTGGTAGCACTGCTGTATTATTTGTTCTTCCAGAGGAATGTGCATTTGGAGGCATAGCTTTTCATTAATGTTAGGGTGTGTGAGTCTGAGATTTCCTAACAAGCATCAAGGTGTACCCAACTAAAAGGATAGGGCAAGCTGGAGCTCCTAGACATTGGCAACAGGCAGGGTTAGGAGCATGCATTTTCAGTTATTTAGAAAAGGATGCCCAGTCAGCATTGGAGCTCAGTGAGATAGTCTTGACTATGTTGTCCACTGTAGTCCGGTTCCTCTTTACAGCAATGTAGGGCAGAAAGGCCACGGAGAGCAAGCAAGCATGACCCAAACTTAATATCAACATACCAGGCATAGGGTGAGCAGCGGCAGCAGAGTTTTTAGTAGCCCAGGCGCAGCAGAACACGTGTGGAAAAATTGAGGAATCAGGGAAAGCAGGCTAGATAAAAGCATCAATTTGTTGAAAAAGCTGCAGAATACGGAACAACATTCAATAATAAGGCATCTAAACCTCCAGGAAGGGAAAGTTTGGAACTTCCTGAACCATGAAACTGGTGTACTCCATGGTGATCTATATAGCAAGGAACCAATGATCTCTATTTCTTTCTCCTTTTTAAATAAAATATATAGAAATGGTTTCACAAATCTAACAATATGAACATTATGTGCAAGGATTAATGTGCTGAACGGCATTGTAAATTGTTTTGTTCTTGTTAGACCTGCCACCATTGGCGTGAGTCTCCCTTCCATTTTTCAGTGTGTCTCCTCTGTTTTTGCTTGTTATAGATGCTCTGGGCCACTGCCATTCAGTTCCACAGCGCGAATGCTCCCTGTGTAAAGTTGACATGTGAATTGGTATATCCATGATTAGCTTATTTGGCTTACCTGTTAGTCCCCAGTAGTGTGGGCTGTGTGTGCCCAGGGCTGGTAAATCAAATGCTGCTGGTGGGCCTGCAGTGCTGGTTTGCGCCAACCACAGAAGCAGCTTGTAAAGTGTGTCTCAGACCTGCCACTGCAGAGTCTGCGTGCAGTCCAGAACTGCCATCTTGGCTGTGAAGTGCGCCCACTTCCCAGCCCCTGAACCTTCCCTTGGCATCATGTAAGCCACCCCTATGGTAGGGTGCGTTGCATGTGTAAGGTAGGACATGCCCTGATGTGTGTAGCATGTCCTGGTAGTGAATTACACCCAATTTCGTTTTTCACTACTGTAAGGCTACTTGTTCTTCATAGGCTAGAATGGGAGGTTTGGCTATTACATTCTATAGCCCTAACTGACCCACAGAACATGATAGAAAAACAAATTTAGTATGCCTGAGCTCAGAATATTAAAATATATATTTTAGTGAAGTTTATTTTTATATTCTGTGTTTGAAAATACCACTTTTTGAAAGTAGGTATTTTCTTGCCTAAGCCTTCCAGTGTGCTCTGCTGTTATGTGTATTGGCTGTCTGGTTTTGGAGGGACAGGGCAGGCTGAGTCAGACCTGGGTTGAATAGAGAGATATGCATTAGAGTATGGGGAGGGGTAGCTCCTGGACCTGAATAGGGCTGTGCCTGGCAAGGTGAATTCTAGCTCCACCTCCCACTGTGCATCTGATGGCAGAGCCCCTCTTTCTGAAAGGAAGGATGCAGCCTGGTAAACAAAGTGCTCCAGGGCAGGGCAGAACTGGTTCTGGCTGGGTTCAGTGACTTGTAGCTTCTAAGAACAAAGACGTTTAGGGTATAAATATCTGTGCTGAAACCCCTACAATTTGTATTGCTCCTGGACAACAAGAAGAACCTCTGTCCGTGCAACTACAGGAATCTGCAGGAGAAGGACTGTCCTTGTGCTTGTGTGCTGTTTCCTGGACTGGCCTGCAGTGGTTACTACTGGACTTGGAAGAAGAGGAAAAGGACTTTGAAGGAACTTTTATTTTTGCTACAGCAATCACCCAAGGGCCAGAAGAGAGCTAGCCACTGCAGGAGTCTCAGGCACATCAGACTCCACCACCAGCCTTCTGTTTCCTCCCAGCGAGGATTTCTATCTGCAGGTGAGGCTCCTGTGAGTTCCGGGGCCTCTAGTTCTACTGTGGAGAAGAGAGCGCTGAAAATCGTCGCTAACCCCCGTTAGCGAGCCGCTGCAGCTGGAAAGCGTGAGGAAAATCGTCGCTCTGCTGCCGCCGAGTGCTAGCTACCGGAGATCATCGCATCACCTGTCGGCGGGCCTGAAAACGCTCGCTATCCTGAGGTTTATCGCAATGCATGTTAGCGGGCCCCAAAACGCTCGCTAACCCAAGTTCATTGTATCACCTGTCTGCGTGCCTGAAAACACGCGCTAACCCGAAGATTATCGCATTGCATGTTAGTGGGCCTCAAAACGCTCGCTAACCAAAGATCATCGCATCTAGATCATCGCTTCACGACATCGCAGCGCGGACGCCGAGCGTTCGCTATTTTCATCGCATCGCATCAGGATCGCTGCTCCCTCGAGGAGCACCATTTTCTTTCATCGCAACAAGATCGCACACGCAACAGGCTCGGGCATTCTCCTCCCTTTGCGGCAAGGATTTTATCACATCGCCGGCTTAGCGTGCAGAAGTTTGTCGCTTTGTCCTGCCCACAGACCAGCGCATCATCCTCCCTTGCGGCAAGGATTCAACGCATCACTGGTTAGCGGCAGGAAAATCATCGCTACAACTCCTTAGCGACATTTTTGTTGCTTTGCTACAGAATCCAGGTATCTTGTGAGTAAAAGGGTTGCAGAGACCACTGCCTTGAACTGAACTCCTCTTTGCACACCTGAACTATTTTGCAGAATTTTAAGTGTAACCCTATCTTCTAGTATTGTGGATCTTTACTGTTATTGGTCTTGTGTTAAGTCTATATATAAAGATACTTATTTTTTATAACTACTTGTGTGGCGTCCCTTTGTAGTGTTCTTCACTGTGTTACTGTGTATGGTCATAAATGCTTCACACACTGCCTCTGAGATAAGCCTAGGTGCTCGTGCTACGTTACCACAGGGTTGAGCAGGGGTTATCAACGGGTGTAGTCTGCTTACTCTGACTTAGGAAGAAGGGTCCCTACTTGGACAGTGGCCAGCCATTGCCAACCAGAGACCGCCATTTCTAACAGTTCTACTGAGATGTACAATGCCCATTGTAAGCTTCAAGCAGTAAAGTTTTGAGCTAATGTTTCTAAGTGGCTGTGGATGTAGTAGGTTCAATCAGTTATTTGCCAGATATGGTATGGGGTATGCGGATGGCGGTTGATTATGTAGTGTACCAGATTCCAAAAATTTCTGACAGGTGGTGGGGGGCCCAACATCTACAAAAATACAGCTGGGGGGTTTCAACCTAAAAAAGTTTGAAGACCTCTGCTTTAGACTCTAGAGTGTTGGGAAAAATTCTTCAAACTGAACAAATGCAATTCACAATGTGCAAAATCTGACAGGTGAGGTCGCGCTCCACTGGTAATGTGTATGTACACTTAAAAAGAACAGGGATTACTGAAGTATGTCAGCAAAGATTATTTTCACACTTTCAATACTAAGAGAACATATAAGTTTTAAAGGCACATGTTTATTTAGGGGGATCAAACGAAGAATAATTTAAAAAGAACATCCGGTGACACTTTGTTTGCATCATGAAAGTGACACAAATTGGTGCAAAATCTTTTTTTCCGATTTACTTTCCAGCGCTAAACTTGTGCATTACTTGGCGTACCATGGGTGTTCCCATGCAACCACCCAAGGTTTCGGATGGTAAACCCTATTTACTCAATTAAGTAGACAGGGTTTAGCGTCAGAAAACTGCGCCCTTTTGAAGTAGAGGCAATGAAGCAGAAATGCTTACATTTCTCCTTCATTTTCTGACTTTGTACGTGTGCTGCACTTTACAGCGCACATACAAAGAGGGAAAAGGGTTAAAGTCAGTCTATGGATAGTATATTGTATTGGAAGGGTACTCTTCCAGTACAAAACCCATGCCAGACTCACAGAGAGACCATTGCACTATGGCGTAAAGGTGTCTCCATGGCGCCCGCAGCTGATTTCAGCGCTGGTGCTAGGGAAAGGGGAGGAGAGTGCCATGTTTCAGTACATTTGGTGCTCTCCTGCTCTCTCCTTACCAAACAGCACAGCACAGCATTTGCGGCCACTGCACTGCGTGAGCCAGTAGTAGATCTGGCCCCAGGTGCTATATCTTAGCATGAAATGCAAACTTGAGTCAATTTTAGATGCAGGAGCACATTTCGCACAAAATAAAGTGCAAAACAGCAAATGCACCGCAAACAACAGTCGCCAGTGTTCTGTTGTTCCCTTGCCCTCGCAGTAAATTTCTACCACAAATGACATGTGTGTTGTGAATTTCAACTGTGAATGTTGCATTACTACGCGAAGTGCCATAATGGAGGAAGATCTGTTATTTTGCGTAACAAGCAGAACTTCAACTTCTCAAAATCATATCAAATACGCTGGCGTAAATTCATTTTTCCCAGGTCTAATTATGAGTGGCCAGTGACAATTTTCCTGGAAGCACCGTTATAGGGGGAATTGTGTTGTTAGTGTTGTATGTGTGCTACTCCACACCTGAGTCACAATAGGAGGAAGGCCTGCTGAGTCACTGCACCCTAAAATCGAGTCAGTTACTGTTGGGGCTTCTGCAGCCCTTAAGCCCTTCTTCCATTTGCCAAAGCCAACCTAAATCATGCAGTAATGTACCATCCACTAAGCACAGACGAAAAAGTAATTGACAGTCTGCAGCAAAATATGCTAAGCGCACCCAGCTTCAACTTATTGCATTCATGCTGGTATTGGCATCTTTGGTATCCGACATTCAAATATTACCACCTGCTTTTTAAGTCTGCCGTTAGCCAAGGCATTTTCATTTTTAGTAAAATTATGTATATAAAATATTGTTAGTTCTAAGGGCTGTCATACAGCCATCTTCATCTATTGGTCTGCTATTGTGTAATTCACACTTTGCTACCGCCCTATGTGGCATACAGCACAGGGCAAAGGATCCGCCCACTTCAGCCATTGGCTACGTTCTCTGTAAATGATGCATTTCCGCCCTTTCACAAGGAGCCAATGCACATATAAAGCAGTTCCCTTCAACGGCAGGGACTATTTTGGTAATATGGGCTTTTTGACTTAAACACTGTTTTTGCTTTTTGATTGATGAGACACAGCAGCTTCCTCAATTATAATGTTTTGCAAAAACCAGGAGAAAACAAAGCAAGCATTGACAAAGGAAAATGGCTGCATCTAACACAAGACCTATTGGCTTGTTACTCCTTTGCCACTAGCAAGCAGTATGCGGTGCAAGACAGCGTGACTAATCCCCCTGACTACACAAGAAATAGAAACGTCTCATTGAACAGCCTTGACTATAAATACCTTTTCTCACCTTTGGTAGAGCCATATGAGCAGCAAGGCAGTCCCCAGAGTCCACCATACAATTGCTTAATAGTAGAATTAAACTATTACATCCAGCACAATTTAAAAGTAGAATGATAAATGTTTAAATAAGAAAAAGTAAAAATGAAGAAACCCAGATAGGGCATGCATACATTGTAGAGAATTTAGAAGTAAATTTATTAGGAAATATTGGAGGGTAAAATAGTCTGTGTCTGTGGGAGCTGTCAGGAATGCACTTCCAAAAACAGCAACTAGAGAGCATCAGGGCGCCAAGGATACCAAGTGGAGAACCCCAGCGTGCCTTTCACAGATGAGTGTGGCTGTTGTACATCACTTACTTTGGTGTTTACACTGCTTCCCTTGCAAAAGGATTCCTGTAGTTTACCTTGGCCCTTGTTCTCAAAACCCAGCTCAGTGGCACAACGTTTCAGATGTGGTTGGCTCTTCTGGAACCAGTGCACACTAATAATTGGGTCGCAGTGGCTCACAGTAACTTCTTCGGTGGATTAATGGCTTCTCTTGCTGGACACCAGTATCCCATTTGCCAGGCGTTACCAGGTTCCAGTCATCTTAAAAGCAAATTCAATACAAAGGTCCAGCATTGCACAGCAGGCCCGTCCAACCACACAACTGGCACAGGTCTGCCCGGTTATCTCATTGCTTCCAGTCAACTGGGAATTTCAGGTCAGATGCTTCCTCTGGGTTCTTGGCCCTCTACCTTCTCTGGGTGTCACAGCTGTTAACAGTACACACAATTTCAAATCTCCTGATGAGCCTGAACTGAAATTATGATGTCCTAATTCAAGTCCAAGACTTGAAATAGTGATTCCACAAAAGGCTATGGGAGTGGCATTCAGGATCTCAGATCAATGGTTATTCTCTCTATCTACTTCCATATCATGAACTACCTTACAGATGGCATAACCAAAGTCTTCTTGAGCCAATCAGGCGCATCTCCACACACCCTTAACTCACTGACTCATTGGGCCCCTTTCTCTTCAAAGAAGTGCCTGTACATTAGGAGTGTGCCTCTAAAGACACCATATTTCAGTTTTCAATCACATCTCCACAAGAATCAGAGTGGTAGGAGCCACAGCGAATGTGAAATGGCGGATTTTGAAGTGTGCCCATTCGCATGAGCCTTGATTCTAATTTCTTTGACATTGCAAAGTCGATCAGAGAAAGGGATGGTCCAAGAGAAGTAATGTGGGGGTCTTTTCACAAACCCCCAAAAATACAAAACTGCATACCACAGAAGGTGATCATAAACCTATGAAATATACAGTTCCTATAGCAAGTCTCAGTGCAGGTTGTGTCACTGAATGACTATTTACCTGTTAGTGATTTTTTTCTCTTCCACTGTCGTCTACCTCCTGATTTGGGTTTGTCTTCTCATGTCAGTCTTTTGAAACAAACCTAGCAAAGAGATGATGGCCATCCATGTCAAGCTGCATGGCACACGCTTTTTAGATTGCTTAGGATCTGGCTTGGCCTTGCACCACCACAGAGGTCCAAATACAACATGTCAGAGAAGCCTATCACCTGCTGTTCCTCATATTGGATTATTTATTAATCTGTTGCACAGCTCTAGATCAGACTTTTATTCCGACTTAGTGAAAGGCTAGTCTGGCTGTCACAAGGTCCTGCTCTTAGGAAAGCAAAATGCCGCGTTACACAAAGTGCGTAATATCTAAGGCCTGGTGAGCGGTTTCAGGCTTCAGGAGCGTTCATCACCAGAGGTCGCAAATAAACGATACTCTGCCACTACAACAAAGCAGAAGGAATCTCCTATATATAGTCACAGAAATGCATGTTAATGTACAGCATTATTTTAACTAAACCTTTTGGGAATTTTCTTATAACTTTACATACATCAAGACCGTCCAACTGTAAGGGGCGGCCTGTAATAATATGAGGACATTAGTTGATGACCCCAAAGCAGCTAACATATCTTCTTGGGTTGCTGTCTGATCTTCTTAGAAGCTCTTTTCTACAAGAGCTGCTTCTCACTCAGCAGGCTGTGGTAGCGGGCAGTAGTAATGCACCAGTGTAGTGTATAGGAAAATACAAGTTAGTGTGACTTGCTATTCTCGAACTGTACTCCACATCTGGCCACCATTGAAAGATGGGCTACCAGAGTATATGGAGATGCAGTGGCCCTACTGCTGAGAATATGATGCCACAAGCAGGTTGGAATCTACTACTTATACTAAAGTATATCATCTGTGTATTTATTGGGACTGAGCATGTGACCTGTAAAAGTGCTGCTCACCTTTTCTGCAAAGTTCAATCTTACCTATTAAATTGAATATTGTTTCTTAATGAAGTGTTTCCAGTACTTGTTATCAGACAAATGTTCTTACACCATGCAGGCAGATGTGTCATCCGGCCCTTGTTTGACTTTTTTCAATGACCCATCCAGTGCTTAATTTAAACCGGTGGTTTCCAGCGCTCGGCACCGGCACTTAATTGTCAACACCAGCACTTATGATGCTGTATGTATAATTTATAGATAAGCAGAACAGCAAATGTTTATTAATGCAGTATACTTTAAAAATAACTAATACCTGCTGTCCAAGTTATTTTCTTAGCTTTGGGGGCCTGGAATAGTCTGAATTGTCACACTTGTAGCAGTGTGCTGGTTAGTTGTGTAGACACTGTTACTGGCTTCAGTGGCAGTGGCAATGGGTGGTGTAAGCTGTGGAGGCCTTCTGACCAGAGCCCTGGCACTTATGTTTTTCAGCACTGGACCCATCAGAGGTACTCTGCATTGCTTGGTGAAGACCAGCTGTGCATCAGCCAGAATTGGATGACGGGGTGAACCCAAGCATACTGAAAGGCAGCTACTGCCCTCTTACTAGGCTAAAAGAATCTAAATATTGGTCACAGCAGATTAAATAGCCCATGGCTTAGGCCTTTTAACTGTAATCCAGGAAATGTATTCAATTCAAAGTAGCTCAAATGGCTGTAATCCATCTGCCCAGTGCCTGAGATTTCGTTCCCATTTGGGGGTCAATGCAAGGTGCACTACCAGATGTCACTCAACGTCTTGGGTATAAATTGGAAGGATGGGCTTCCAAACAATCTGCCTTTCATGCTGCTGTCTGAGCCAATCCTGGCTGTTCTTGGTGGCACTCTGAACTTTATATCGGGTAGCCACTGAAGAATGAGAACAAGTCCTTAAGAAATTACTAAATTTGAAATTCCTTCATAGAAAGTGACATTGAAGATGCTTTTTTGATTGCTTATCCTATGCCGGACCCCACTGGTAACTCCGTGGCGCAATCTACAAGACATATAGCCATTCTCTATGATTATTCTCCAAACATAGAGTTATTCTCTATTGGCTACTTTCTGCTTAGTACATTTTAGTCAACCAACTTTATAATTATTTCTCATTATTTTTGCTTTGACACATTTGTGAACAACAGAGCCGCGATACGGTGGCTAATATTTAATCGCATCGCCTATGTCCTGGAACCCTGAGACTTATTTTCGGGGAGGATCCAATGGAGCTTTTTAAGACAGAATGTTTTTCTACAAAATATAGCAGAACAATAGCAAGTTGCTCTTCTGATCCAACAGTATAGTCCTGGTTAACCCTGAATTTACTAAGGAAATTAATATGGAATGAGAAATCAGTCAAGGTTGCCACAGCCCCCCCTTACACTTTAATTTAATACATAGAACCTCTTCGATGGAAGCTAAGGAAACAGTAGAAATGTCCTCATTTACAATATGAAATATGAAAATTGTGTGATATAAGGAGCTGATCTGTTCATATTGCCAGGAAGCCAAGAGAGCAGTAACTTCAAATCAGAGGAACTAATCAAGGTTTCTTTGGACAGCTCAGGCATGCAACTTAAAATGAAATAACAGAAAATGGCCTGAATACTAATCATAACTTCCCCATCGTCAAAGATAGAATTGAGTACTTAGGCGCATATTAGCAAGGGCAATATGGCCGCCTTAGCGGCCCTTTTTGCCGCTAAAGCGGCGATATTATTATCGCCCTATCAGCAACCTGTCGCTAACAGCTGTTAGCGACAGCTTTCTTGTGGAAGCGACCGTGTTGGGTGCCGTTTTGCATGTCAGCGATATTTATCGCTAATGACATGCAAAGTAGGCATTCCCGACCACAAGACCAGGAAAACAGCCGCTAACAGGCCTATCGCCTATTAGCAATGAGGCCCTGGCCCCGGTTAGCGACGTTAAAAGTCACGCTAACCGGGGTCATTGCTGGATTTTTAACACCTGCCCAAAACCTTACTAGTGCATACTTAACATAGGGGGAGGATTATGCTGATACGACCACAGGGTCGTACCAGCAAGGTTTCCCCCATCCCCCATGCAACATCGCTGGTTTTGTAGCGATGTTGGCCCATTTCTCCTGCTATCGCTGGATTATTTATCACCATGGCGCTAATTGTTGCTAATAAAGCATTAGCGTGGCGATATATTCCAGCGATAGCAGGCGATAATTATTTTTGTGCTAAGCACGCTCTGCGATGTTTATCGCAGTTTCTTGCTAATATGGCCCTTAGTTATTACACTAGCCCAGAAAGTGGAAAAGATGGCCCTTAATGATTCAAAAAGAGCTTCTGGTGAGGTAAATACACTACAGATGAAGTGGAATGGGCATCACTGTTAATTTAATAGGAAGGTAGATATGCTCACAATTATAATACTTCCTAAGTATTGGGTTCATTGTTTATCCTCAAAAGTGTAGGAATATTTACAATTGTAAGTACTGAGTGAGGGTTTTTCAAAAAGCTGACAACTGCATGAAGTGTGACAAATGACATTAAACAAACAGTCAAAGCAGAAGTTCTGTTAGGCAGGAGTTTAACTGGTCACCTCTTGAAAAGATTGTAATCTCATATAATGAGGAACACAAGAATTAGTAAGGGTGATATATGTGAGAAGTTGGCCTGATATATGATGTCACTAGTTCTAGTGTACACCTTGTATCAGTCCAAACAACCCTTATGGTGATTGGTTGTAAAGTCAACCTTATAGACCAGCTATCCTAGTGGTAGCATGGACAAAAGCAGTCTTAGGCTAAACTCTGTGTGGCATGTGAAGCCAGCTGTTATACCATTACAATCCCTTGAATACCAAATGAAAGGACACCACACCAGATATATATAGAATTAGAATGTATTTATTCTAACATTTACCCTCAGCACTCTTTATGAGTTCCGAGGTCCAAGCATAACAATTTCTTAAATAGCATACGTTAAGTTACACAGGAAAAATACAGTTAGGCCCAGGGGCCACGCAAACCATATACTAAGAAAGTGGTATAAGTACCACGTCACGAACAGGGAGTAGGCCTAGGGCCTAGGGAATCGCTGGGGCTACACTACCCTACCAATAGTTAGGAAGTGGGAGGCCCACGGGAAGCGTGTGCAGTGCATAAACACACACGCAGGTTACATTAAAGTCAATGAGAATGTAGCAATTAGAAATAGGAAGAATAAGGACACTTCCGAAGTAACTAGGAGGAAGCAAGTAAAGACTTAGACACTTGGATAGTCTATATCCACTGGAGCACCGGAGTACTTGCGTTACCTCACCCACAGGAGACGGGTGCATAGGTGCGAAGATGTGTCGGGTGTCGTCGCTGGATCCTATGGATGCCTGAAGAACAGATGCTGGCAGGCGGCCAGGAGGAAGATGTCCGGTGGATCCAAGGGTGGATCTTGAAGGAAGAACACCTGCAAGCAGAGGGGACAAAGTCTGGGTCACTAGCCAGTGACCGTGTGGAACCAGGAAGGAACCAGGCTATGTCGTGCAGAAAACAGGTGATGGCTTGAAGCTTGTCTCTGCAGCTGCGTGGACCAGGAGGTGTCAAGGATGACCAGAACCAGGGTACGAGCTGTTCCATGAAGGATCTTGCTGATGGCGGAGTCGACGTCCCGATTGGAGTCAACAAGCCTTGGCAAAGGCAACCCACGCGGAATGGGAAATTCGCTTCAGGTGCAGACCAGGAAGGTCTGAGGTGCTTCTTTTTCACAGGTAAGCAAGAGCCAGTCTGGTGGAGCCAAACCAGTGGTGGAAAGTCAAGGGTTCATCGTCACTGAGGCAACTAGCCAACGGGCAAGTAACCGGACAGACGCATCAAGCGGGAAAATGCAGAAGGGCCCCACGCAGAACTCGTGGAGTGTGGAGGGCTGATCTTCGGTGCAGATGGTGCTCGGGGTTGGGGCTTCTCAATCCCCAGAGCACATCTTTGAGGATGCCTCAGAAGCTGCGCTGGAAGCTACTTGCCAATTTTCCCAGGTAGCCGGTCCCACGTCTCTCGTCACCTCCACGGATCTCAGCTTGGCTGTGGATGTGGATCAGGGTCAGAGAAGTCTGGAGGTCAAGGCGCTGGTTGGGCTCTGCAGTCGGTTCCTCGTAGAACTTGGGCAAAGCAAATGGCAGGTCGCTTGTTGGTGCCTGTTTGCACAGGGTGGCCACTTCTTGGCCACAAGGGAGATTCTTCAGTCTTCTTGTCGAATGTCGAAGGTCCAGAGTTTCGTGTCTAGTTTCAGTTCAGGATAATCCAAAGTCCTAGGGACTCAGCTCCCACTCTTATACTAATCTCGGGGGCTGGGTTACCTGCAAGGTCCCTCCTATGGGTGGGACCAGGAAGGGGGGTGGTTACACCTCCTTCCCTTTGTCCAGTTTCGCGCCAGGACTGGGGCTGGAGTGCCCAAGCACCGGTTTGAACCGGACTATGCATGGGACACCTTGTGTGCCCCAGGCAGTGTCTCGTTTCTTTCATCCCTCCCTGCCCCAATACACTAAGTCCTGTCTAGGGTGGTGCTAGCACCTCCCAAGGCAGGAAACTTATTGTCCAAGCCTCCCTCACTGGAAGGACTCCCAGCAGCAGGAGGTCAGACTTGTGCCTGTGGCAGCAGCATCCATTTTGTGATGCTGGGGCTCTGGTTAACTTTAACCGGGTAGTAGGTCTTCAACATGTCTCCTCCCTCTAGAAGGGGGGAATACTATCCTCATCGCCAGAAATGGTGTGGGGGTAGTATTCCAAAGTGTTAGACACCTTACACAACATGTTTTGATAAAGCCAAACCATAGTTACCATAACCGCGAGGATTATAAGGCACTTTAAGAGTATATGGTAGGCGATATCATAGAACAGCTATAAGGACATGGTTCCGAAAGCTGCAGACAGGCTCAGCTCATGCTCGAGCACCATCTCACATGTTACCAAGCACTCTGCCTTCAGGATTGTTAAGGCCTGCCATAGGAGTGACTGAAAGGTTACCCATGTGTCTATATATAAGGTAGGTATAGGAATCCTATACCTAAGCAAGGGGTGAGTACACGACCTTGCCCCAGCCGAGTGATCAGCCAGTTGTGTCATGATGGGAGGCCAGCCAGGGGTGGCATAATACATGCTGCAGCCCCTGGTAGGCCTAGGGTACACCCATGCCCTCGGTACCTAAGGTACACTGTACAGGGCTCTATAGGGTGATCCTTACCAATTGGGTTATGTACTTAAAGTACATATTATGAATTTAGAGAGAGAACAGCTGGGCTGTGGGTCTGATTAGCAGGCCCACAGCCACATCTAAGTCGAAAACCAGTGAAGCAAAAGCAAAAAGTGGGGGTGACCATAGGAAGCAGACCCTACTCTCCTACACAACCCCCCCCCCCCAAACTTAGGGACATTAAACTAACCTTGACCAGTTGAGTCTTCATGTTCTAAGTGTAAATATCTGGAGAGTCCATCTGCATTGGCATGGTCAGTCCCAGGTCTATGTTCCACTGTGAAGTTCATCCCCTGTAGGGAAATGGACCACCTAAGAAGTTTGGGATTTTCACCCTTCATCTGATTTAGCCACAAGAGGGGCTTATGGTCTGTCTGAATCTTGAAGTGAGTGCCAAACAGGTATGGCCTCAGCTTCTTCAGGGCCCAAACCACAGCAAAGGCCTCCCTCTCAATAGCTGACCAACGTTTCTCTGTAGGGGTCAGCCTTCTACTAATAAAAGCAATGGGCTGGTCTTGACCATCTATATTCAGTTGTGAAAGAACAGCTCCCACACACAACTCAGAAGCATCTGTTTGGACAATGAATTCTTTGGAGTAATCTGGACTTTTCAGAATAGGTGCAGTGCACATGGCCTGCTTCAGGTCATCAAATGCCTTCTGACTGCTTACTGTCCACTGAACTTTCTTCGGCATTTTCTTGGAGGTCAAGTCATTAAGTGGTGTCACAATGGACCCATAGTTCTTAACAAACTTTCTGTAGTACCCATACAGGCCCAAGAAAGCTCTGACCTGTGTCTGGGTAATTGGAGGAGTCCAATCCTTTATGGTCTGGATCTTGCTCTCCAGTGGTTGAACCTGACCCCCACCTACTAGGTGGCCCAGGTACACAACCTTGCTCTGCCCTATCTGGCACTTGGTGGCCTTGATAGTGAGGTCTGCCTTTTGCAGGGCCTCTAAAACATTCCTCAGGTGGACCAGGTGATCCTCCCAGGTGGAGCGAAAGACAGCAATATCATCAAGATAAGCTGCACAGTAGTTATCCAGGCCTGTAAGGACTTGATTCACCAACCTTTGGAAAGTGGCAGGTGCATTCCTCAAGCCAAAGGGCATTACCACAAATTGATAATGTCCTCCTGGGGTTGAGAAAGCAGTTTTGGCCTTTGCATTATCAGCTAGTCTGATTTGCCAGTAGCCTGCTGTCAGGTCAAATGTACTCAAAAACTTGGCAGCTGCCAATCTGTCAATGAGCTCATCTGCCCTAGGTATTGGGTGGGCATCTGTCCTAGTGACAGCATTGAGACCTCAGTAATCCACGCAAAACCTCATCTCTCTCTTACCATCTTGGGTGTGAGGTTTGGGCACAAGAACTACAGGACTAGCCCAAGGGCTCTCTGAAGGTTCAATGACTCCCAGCTCCAACATCTTTTGTACCTCAATCTTTATGCAGTCCCTGACATGGTCAGGTTGCCTGTAGATTTTACTCTTCACAGGCAGACTGTCACCAGTGTCCACCTCATGGGTGCACCAGTTTGTCTGACTTGGGGTCAGAGAGAACATATGTCTATAGGCCTGTAGAACTTGTCTGCAGTCCTGTTGCTGATGGTTAGTGAGGCAGTCAGAAAAGACCACACCATCAACTGAACCATCATCAGGGTTCTGAGTCAGCAGGTCTGGGAGAGGGTCACTCTCTTCCTCCTGCCCCTCATCTGTAGCCATGAGTAAGCCCATGTCTGCCCTGTCAACATATGCCTTTAACCTGTTGACATGAAGCACCCTGTGGGGGCTTCTGGGAGTCCCAAGGTCCACCAAGTAGGTGACTTCTCCTTTTTGTGCAACAATAGTGTGGGGTCCAGACCATTTGTCCTGGAGTGCTGCTGGGGCCACTGGCTCCAACACCCACACTTTCTGTCCTGGCTAGTACACAGTCAGCACAGCCTTTTGGTCATGCCAAGCTTTTTGGAGTTCTTGGCTTGCCTCAAGGTTTTTAGACGCCTTCTTCATGTACTCTGCCATCCTTGAGCGGAGGCCAAGCACATAATCCACTATATCAAGCTTGGGTTGTCTGAGAGGTCTCTCCCATCCTTCCCTTACTAGACATAGGGGTCCCCTCACAGGATGCCCAAACAAAAGTTAAAAAGGGCTGTATCCAACCCCCTTTTGTGGGACCTCTCTGTAAGCAAACAGAAGGCAGGGTAAAAGGATGTCCCATCTTCGCCTAAGCTTGTCTGGTAAACCTTTTATCATCCCTTTTAGGGTCTTGTTGAACCTTTCCACAAGCCCATTGCATTGTGGGCGATAGGGTGTAGTGAATTTGTAGTTAACACCACACTCCTTCCACATTGCAGTTAAATATCCTGACATGAAGTTGGCACCTCTGTCAGAGACAGCCTCCTTTGGAAACCCCACTCTGGAGAATACTCCAAGTAGGGCCCTTGCCACAACAGGAGCTGTTGTGGTCCTCAGTTGTATAGCTTCTGGGTACCTGGTGGCATGGTCCACTATCACCAGTATGAATCTGTGCCCAGATGCTGTTTGGGGGTCCATTGGTCCAACAATGTCTATCCCCACTCTCTCAAAGGGAACTCCCACCACTGGTAGTGGTATTAGGGGGGCCTTTGTGGTGCCACCTGATTTGCCACTGGCTTGGCAGGTGACACAGGAGCGACAAAACTCCTTGGTATCTTCTGACATGTGAGGCCAGTGAAAGTGAGGGACAAGTCTGTCCCAAGTCTTATTCTGGCCTAAGTATCCTGCAAGGGGAATATCATGGGCCAAGGTAAGAAGGAAGCCTCTGAAACTCAATGGTATGACCAACCTCCTGGACGCACCAGGCTTGGGGTCTCTAGCCTCTGAGTACAGCAGCCCTTCATCCCAATACACTTTATGGGTACCTTGAGCATTCCCTGCAGCCTCAGCAGCAGCCTGCTGTCTGAGGGGTTCAAGAGAAGGACAGTCATAATTGGGCCTGCCTCAGATCTGCCCTTGAAGGTCCCCCTGTCCCAAGAAACTCAACCTGGTCAGGTTCTAGTTCTTCTAGGACAGTTCCTTCAGGGCTCTCAGAATCATCCTCCTGTGAGGGCTGATTCTCTACCTGAGGCAAGGGGGAAGGCACAGCCTTAACCCTACTGCTATTTCTCTTGGGTTGTGTCTGGTCCATTGTCCCAGGATCCAGCACCTGTTCGGTGTTGCATTTTTTTGCCTGTGACCTGGTCACAGCAAGGACATGTGCATCTATTACCAGCATTTCTGCATGGGTCCTATACTCCACTTCAGCCCAAACTGAAGTTTCAAGGTCATTTCTCAACAGACACTCAACAGGAAGGTCTGAACTTACCACAACTTTCTTGAGGCCAGTTACCCCTCCCCAGGAGAAGTTAACAATTGCCACACTATGGGAGGTAGTGGCATTGCTAGCGTTGGTCACTAGTTAATTCTCACCTAGCATGATCTGTCCAGGGTCCACAAAGGAGGTGTCACCATTGTGACACTAGCACCTGTGTCCCTGTAGGCCTGAGCCATTCTCTGGTTGATTAAAGGAGTCTGTCTGTACTTGCCCAGGTTACTGGGGCTCACAGAAGAGGACAAAGCTATGTCCCCATCACAGATCAGAACAGCCTGAGTGGGTATTCTGACTAGGCCAGAATCCACTTCAGTTCCCAGGGTTAACCCTATTACACCCTTTTGCTGGGAACCACCACTTACAGCTGGACTAGGGGGTACAGTTGCCTTAGGGGCAATGGTGGCTGGGGGCTTGTCCTTTTTGGTGCATTCACTATACCAATGGGAATTGGACTTACAATAGTTACACCAAGGTTTCTTTTGGCCATCTTTCTTTTTATCCTTTTTGGACCACCCTCCCCCTGAGCCTTTTGGGGGCCTGGTGAAGACTTCTGGTCTTTTGCTTTCTGCTCATTACCCTTCTGGTCTGCCATTTTCTGATCACCGCCCTGGTTCTGGTTTTTCTGCTTAACTCTAGTCCTGACCCACCTATCTGCCTTCTTTCCCAATTCTTGGGGAGAAGTTAGGTCAGAGTCAATCAAGTGTTGATGCAGCAGCTGGTTTTGACAGTTGTTAAGAATTTGTTCTCTCATGATCAAATTATACAATCCTGTATAGTCCTTAACCTTACTACCCAATAACCAGCCTTCCAAAGCCTTAGTGGCACAATCTACAAAGTCAGTCCAGTCCTGAGTCTGTGTCTTCTGGGTATCCCTGAACAACAACCTGTATTGTTCAGTGGTTAGGCCAAACCCATCAATCAGAGCACTCTTCAGGACAGTGTAATTGTCAGCATCCTCATCACTAACTGTGAGGAGCTTGTCTCTACCTTTCTCAGAGAAGGAGAGCCACAAGATAGCTGCCCACTGACTTTGGGGTACCCGCTGTACTTTGCAAGCCCTCTCCAAAGCAGTTATCCATTTGTGGATGTCATCCCCACACTTGTAGGGAGGGACAATCTTGCTCAGGTTTCTATTGTCATGGGTCCTGTCTCTATCCTTAGGGATAGTGCTGCCACCAGTAGGTCCTAACCCACTTACCTTTTGCTCTCTGGCCAGAGAAAGTCTCTCTTTGGCAAGGGCAAGTTCTTCCCTTTCAATCCTCAGATTGACTTCCCTCATTCTGGCCTGATGCTCTTTTCTCTGAGGGGAAGTCATTCCCCTGTGAGAAGAGGCATTGGAGCTATTAGAGACATGGGAGTGGATAGATTCCCTGGAAGGGGATCTTCCTCTCCTTCTTCTCTGGTTAAGTCCACCTGAGGGTCTGAATGGGGGGACCCCATTCAGACTCCCATGTAGGCTTAAGTTAGCCTGGCTAAGTCTCCTAACTTGGACCTGGCTGTCTACCTCATCTCCTGAAGTCCCTGCTGACTCATCTAGATCAGTGTTGTGAGGGGAGTCTTCTGTAGAGGGCAGACCCTCATTTGTACCTAAGGTACCATCCTGGGAGGCTCTCTGAGCATCATACTCTTCTAAGATCTCCACTAGATAAATGAGGGTAGGGTTTGAACCCTGTTTTAACTTTCTGGAGGTACACAATTGTCTCATCTCCTGAAAAGTTAGGGTATCATATCTAGAGGGTATCTTTCTAGGATATCCCCCTCCTGAGAGAGAATCATCTTGATCTCCTCTCAGAGACATGATCTAGTGAGGGTGTGGTGTGTGCACCTACCTACACTAGTTGTATCTACTAAAACCTCTCTAGTAGTTGTAGTCAGGGTGTGCTAGGCCCTTCAACCTACAACAACTAAGTTCAGTAGAACTTGAGTATTCTAAGATTGTGTTTTATATGCACCTTACAGTACCTAATGTGATCTTTCAATTTGATATCTCAAGATTATAATGGTATCACAACAGCAAGCTCAGATCCCAACCGCTGCTCACCAATGTGAGAAGTTGGCCTGATATATGATGTCACTAGTTCTAGTGTACACCTTGTATCAGTCCAAACAACCCTTATGGTGATTGGTTGTAAAGTCAACCTTATAGACCAGCTATCCTAGTGGTAGCATGGACAAGAGCAGTCTTAGGCTAAACTCTGTATGGCATGTGACGCCAGCTGTTATACCATTACAATCCCTTGAATACCAAATGAAAGGACACCACACCAGATATATATAAAATTAAATGTATTTATTCTAACATATACCCTCAGCACTCTTTATGAGTTCCGAGGTCTAAGCACAACAATTTCTTAAGTAGCATACGTTAAGTTACACAGGAAAAATACAGTTAGGCCCAGGGGCCACGCAAACCATATACTAAGAAAGTGGTATAAGTACCACGTCACGAACAGGGGGTAGGCCTAGGGCCTAGGAAATCGCTGGGGCTACACTACCCTACCAATAGTTAGGAAGTGGGAGGCCCACGGGAAGCATGTGCAGTGCGGAAACACACACGCGGGTTACATTAAAGTCAATGGGAATGTAGCAATTAGAAATAGGAAGAATAAGGACACTTCTGAAGTAACTAGGAGGAAGCAACTAAAGACTTAGACACTTGGATAGTCAATACCCACTGGAGCACCGGAGTACTCGCGTTACCTCACCCACAGGAGACGGGTGCATAGTTGCGAATATGTGTCGGGTGTCGTCGCTGGATCCTATGGATGCCTGAAGAACAGATGCTGGCAGGCGGCCAGGAGGAAGATGTCCGGTGGATCCAAGGGTGGATCTTGAAGGAAGAACACCCGCAAGCAGAGGGGACAAAGTCTGGGTCACTAGCCAGTGACCGTGTGGAACCAGGAAGGAACCAGGCGATGTCGTGCAGAACACAGGTGATGGCTTGAAGCTTGTCTCTGCAGCTGCGTGGACCAGGAGGTGTTGAGGACGACCAGAACCAGGGTACAAGCTGTTCCATGAAGGATCTTGCTGATGGCGGAGTCGACGTCCCGATTGGAGTCAACAAGCCTTGGCAAAGGCAACCCACGCGGAATAGGAAATTCGCTGCAGGTGCAGACCAAGAAGGTCTGAGGTGCTTCTCTTTCACAGGGAAGCAAGGGCCAGTCTGGAGGAGCCAAACCAGCAGTGGAAAGTCAAGGGTTCGTCGTCACTGAGGCTACTAGCCAACAGGCAAGCAACCGGACAGACCCGTCAAGCGGCAAAATGCAGAAGGGCCCCACGCAGAACTCGTGGAGTGTGGAGGGCTGATCTTTGGTGCAGATCGTGCTCGGGGTTGGGGCTTCTCAATCCCCAGAGCACAACTTCGAGGATGCCTCAGAAGCTGCGCTGGAAGCTACTCGCCAATTTTCCCAGGTAGCCGGTCCCACGTCTCTCGTCGCCTCTATGGATCTCAGCTTGGCTGTGGATGTGGATCAGGGTCAGAGAAGTCTGGAGGTCAAGGCGCTGGTCAGGCTCTGCAGTCAGTCCTCGTAAAACTTGGGCAAAGCAAACAGCAGGTCGCTTGTTGGTGCCTGTTTGCACAGGGTGGCCACTCCTTGGCCACAAGGGAGATTCTTCAGTCTTCTTGTCGAAAGTCGAAGGTCCAGAGTTTCGTGTCTAGTTTCAGTTCAGGATAATCCAAAGTCCTAGGGACTCAGCTCCCACTCTTATACTAATCTGGGGGGCTGGGTTACCTGCTAGGTCCCTCCTATGTCCAGTTTCACTCCAGGACTGGGTCTGGAGTGCCCAAGCACCGGTTTGAACCGGACTATGCATGGGACACCTTGTGTGCCCCAGGCAGTGTCTCGTTTCTTTCATCCCTCCCTGCCCCAATACACTAAGTCCTATCTAGGGTGGTGCTAGCACCTCCCAAGGCAGGAAACCTATTGTCCAAGCCTCACTCGCTGGAAGGACTCCCAGCAGCAGGAGGTCAGACTTGTGTCTGTGGCAGCAGCATCCATTTTGTGATGCTGGGGCTCTGGTTAACTTTAACCGGGTAGTAGGTCTTCAACATGTCTTCTCCCTCTAGAAGGGGAGAATACTATCCTCATCGCCAGAAATGGTGTGGGGGTAGTATTCCAAAGTGTTAGACACCTTACACGACATGTTTTGATAAAGCCAAACCATAGTTTCCATAACCGCCAGGATTATAAGGCACTTTAAGAGTATATGGTAGGCGATATCATAGAACAGCTATAAGGACATGGTTCTGAAAGCTGCAGACAGTCTCAGCTCATGCTAGAGCACCATCTCACATGTTACCAAGCACTCTGCCTTCAGGATTGTTAAGGCCTGCCATAGGAGTGACTGAAAGGTTACCCATGTGTCTATATATAAGGTAGGTATAGGAATACTATACCTAAGCAAGAGGTGAGTACACGACCTTGCCCCAGCCGAGTGATCAGCCAGTTGTGTCATGATGGGAGGCCAGCCAGGGGTGGCATAATACATGCTGCAGCCCCTGGTAGGCCTAGGGTACACCCATGCCCTGGGCACCTAAGGTACACTGTACAGGGCCCTATAGAGTGATCCTTACCAATTGGGTTATGTACCTAAAGTACATAGTATGAATTTAGAGAGAGAACAGCTGGGCTGTGGGTCTGATTAGCAGGCCCACAGCCACATCTAAGTAGAAAACCAGTGAAGCAAAAGCAAAAAGTGGGGGTGACCATAGGAAGCAGACCCTACTCTCCTACAGATATATTAAATGATTGACTTATTTTCAGGTTATCACATGAAACATATGCATACTCCTGAAGAAGCACCGATATGATGTGAAACTGGACTTGGATTAATCTCATAGTAATTCAATTAATATTAGGAACACATAATGAAGGAAACCTAAAAATAATCAAGAGAATGTTTGAATTGTAATTTTATCTACAAATATACTTATAAGTTTATAAGTAATATTTAGTAAGTAATATTTAGTTGATGACTGAAAGAGTATGGGATGGCCTGGAAATTAATAAGACGTCATTTGAAGATAGGGAATGCACACCCACTAGTCCATAAATTCATCCATATTGATCCTCATCATTCATTCATAATCGTGTGCTCATTGGTATGGTGCCCTGCCCTGATGGCACCTGAATACTACGTTGCTGTATTTTAAGGACGGAAATTAATAAGCACATCCCTGAAAAAGGTAATTTTTCAGCTATACTGCTGGATATATAAAATAAAACAGATCAGGTCCCTCACCTTATCTGTGGTTGAGATAGAACCTGGGGACTTGGATCTGTTCATGATAGGACCAGAGTCTTGGAGGGGGTACTCGCGTAAATTTGCAGCACCCAAATATTTCTGAAGGAAGGAGAATAAAAGTTGGACAGGCTGCAGCAAATGTCTGGTGGAAAGTGAAGAAATTCTTTGGCTTGCCAACTGGTATGGGGGTTTCCAGGTCCACTCAACAACTTAAAGGATAAACTTAGTATCTCTTTAGAATTAGCTGTAAAAGAGGTGACTGTTGACCATCTGCTACCTATGAGAATAAACTTCCAGGAAGATCTGACAGAGTTGTCCTCAGGGAACCTTTCCAGTTACAGAATTTGTATTTGGGGAGCTAGCTAAAGGAGATAAGGACTGAACACTTATTTGAAATCCAAGTTGCCTGTTGAGTGTAATGAAGAAAGACGTTTCAAGATGGCATCAAGTATTAGAAGAAGTGGAAGAAGCCAGACCTAAAGAACCAAATATAGTTGGAGAAGTTGCCAAGGCTGAGAACAAACATTTGGCAACTACCTATTGGTGTACATTACAAAGTTGTGTAGCTAGCTACATTGGAGACAATCACATCACGGTCCTTGTTTTCTTCTCTGGTAGGAGTTAGTAGATTACCCCACTTTTTTGTGTGTGTCTAGGAAGGATACTAATGTCCTTTAATGTCCCTTGAAATGGGGTCACTGATGAATGCTATGCAAGTGCCATGCTATGTATGTTATGTAAGGATAAAGTGGAATGATTTCAAGAACCGTGGTAGCAGACACTGAAGGACTGTTCCCGCTGGTGGTGAACAGATCAGCAGACCCAAACTGTCTGAGTAGTGGGAAATGCACTTTTTTGCTGGGAGATGGGCTGTGGCGCCGGGCTGCCACAGGATGGCTGATAATGGTGCAAGTCTGAAACGTGAAGAGTGAAATGGCCACTGTGCATATTGGAAATTCCAACTTGCGGTAATAGGAATCAGTAGTGTCCGTAGAAGCCACTGACACAGAGAGGTAAGCTAGAAGGTGGAGGAAAGTTGAAGAGGGATGTAGCAAGTGTATGTTAGGATTACGTTTGGTGGCAGACATTTGAGGCAGGTGAGAAGCCACCCAAAACAAAATGACAGCATTGGGAGCCAATGACAGGGCTAGATTCCATTCCACAGTGTTGATGAGGGCCGGGAGAGGAGGCTGAGGGAGATAACATGTGGCTCATCTGTACCTTCCTTAATCTTTTGTAGTGATACCAGGCCACTGCGGCACAGTGATGGGATCGGACATGTGACTATTTATTGCCACAGGCAGGACTTGGGTAAATCTGTAAAGTGTTGATCTCTTATCGGATGGTGGAAGAACATCAGTGTAATGAAAATTAGTGGTACTTCGATCTGATGACCGGGCATGATCCCACTTTCCTTTGTCCAGTGGTCAATTTGTAAAAAAACATAAGTGTCGGGGCTCTCGTCAGGTGGCAGCTTGCACCAGCCCATTTCACCTGTTAGAGCCACCTGAAACAGAACCATCTACTAACCATGAAAGTGGGGAAAGGGTGTGGCAATATGACCAGAGCCGCCGACTTCGGAGGTGAAGAACCGGGTTTGTGCCTCGGGTCTGCTAAACATCCTGTGATTCTGGGGAAATCACTTAATCTCCCCATGCCTACCATAAATGAATGTGTCCTTAACTGGTGCTCATGAAAAGTGCTGGTGTTGATGAATAAGTGTAGATTCAAAGAAAGGGAAAAACGGACGATTATTTATCCAGGTCCAGCATACAGGTCCGTTGATAGAACTATAACAAGAATGGTATGCAGTTCCTAATGTGCAAGCAGGCGCAGTGTGTTAAGAAATAAGCTCTACTTAGGAGTAAGTAGATGTACAAAAGAGGGGAGAAGCAACTTCTCCTTGTTGGAAAAAGACCCTCACACACCCAGCCAGCTAGGTGTCATGCTTCATCATCGGGTCTGCTCCTTATCGGGGCGGCGCTGCAATCCCCGATCGGCACCCGAGATGGGGCCTTCCTGGCGGAGATCTTTTTTCCAAAAGCCGGTGGGTGAAGTGCGTGTGAGGGCCCTAAATAGTGTAGGTGATAGCGATGTGTAGGAAAAATTTAAAATAGGGGAGAAGGTCCACTCAGAAAATTTTAATGAACGTGGCCCCTACCCTAATTAAAAATAAGACAAAACAACGCTAATCCCAACTCTAAGGATGTCGGTTAATTGTGTCTGTCAAATGGTCAACATGTTTCTTGCCCTTGAGTCTATTTCATGGCAATTCCTCAGGACCAAAAGAACTACCTACACTTAAATGGTGGTGGTCTATAGTACAGTATACAGGTGACCACCCTTACAGCACCCAAAGAAAGTGTGGTACCTGTAATTCTAAAAACGCAGCCTGCAAGGTAAAAGATAGAATTACAATATTAGAAATTCGAGTCATAGTATATAACATTTGTAAATGACAGAACATGCAACACAATGATGCAAACCGCATGCTAAATTAGATTGCTAGTGGCATGCGTTTTGACGTGTCTGTCATACAATTTTTTCAAACAGTGAGATAAGACAATAAAATGGAAGAACGAAGGCAGCAAGAGGAGCACACAGAAAAGTTAACTCACCCCATTAGGGTCATGGATCCGGCTAGTGGAGACACTAAGGTGTAGTGTCCTAATATAAAAATAAAAAGCAAAAACGAAAACAGACATAGTTGATACATGAGGACCTATACAGAAAGTCCCGGGCTAATGCGCCCAGGGTTGAGGAGGTCACACAGTGAATCTGCGTGTCCAGTAGGTCAACACTGGGTTCGTTGTGAGCTGTAGTGGTACCAAGCCTCCAGGTGTGGCGCACAAAGTAAAATCAAGTGCAAGACCCCAGGGGGGCATCGCGTGGTACCCCAACAAGGCGGAGGTCGCTACCCCCATACTCACCGAAGTGAGGTCAGGAGTGCAATCAAGGTGCCTATAGGGGCCCTGCGCGGAAATGTCAACCTGGGACTGCACAAGAAAAAACACCGTGTTGAACGATGAGGGCAAGGTAACCGCGCGGACAATGCCGGGAGCAGTCACCAATACAGCGAGAAGTGAGGTTCTGAAGCAACGCTGGTCGTGGCCACCACAAGAACAATGCCGTGGGCCCGTGCAGTCAGCAAACCCACACAGGAAGGTGCCAGTCATGTGAGGGGCAGGGCACATACAACCACTATCTGGAGTAGCCAAGGTGGCTGGTACTCACGGTTTTAAAGGAAGGAGGTGGCAGTAGACCTACCCCCACGTCGCCGGTCTATTGGAGGGGACCCAACATCCAGAATCTATTGACTTTCTGGTCACACTGGATGTTGAGGCGTTGTACACCAATATCCCACAGAGAGCCACACTTGAGGTTATTGAAGATGCCTTGTCCAACAGCGAGTGGTGTTCACAGACACCAGTAGCCTTCATACTAGAGTGTGCTACTCTAGCATTGACAGAAAACTTCTTTGAATTCAACTCCCAACTTTACCACCAAACACAAGGTACATCAATGGGCAGCACATTTGCGCCGAGCCTGGCATGCATATACATGTCGGCATTCGAAGATAGGGAGATTTTCCACACTAGAAATCCCTATCTGCAAAACATTGGCATGTGGAAAAGGTTCATTGATGATATCTTGATCCTTTGGAAAGGGGAAAGAGCAAAATGTGTTGAATTCTGTTCCTGGATTAACACCTTGAACCCTTACTTGAGATTCACCAACACTATCTCTCCTTCAGAAATCCCTTTTCTTGACCTCACGATCAGATTAGAGGGGAATAATATCTCAACCACCCTCTATCGTAAACCGACCGATAGGAACAGTCTCCTACTTTTTACTAGTCACCATCCGAGGACCCTGAGACACAACTTACCTTTTGGCCAGTTCCTTCGCATCAGAAGGAACTGCAGTAATCTAACCGATTACAAAAAAGAATCGCACACATTGAAGAAAGACCTTCTACGGCGAGAATATCCTAAACAGGTCGTTGATACTGCTTGCAAAAGAGCTTTAAATAATAACCGCGATAACCTGTTGGAAGACAGGGTCAAAGTACCAGATCCAGCGATAACTTGTGTCACAACATTTACTCCTGACTCTAACCGAATAAGAAAAATTATTCGTAAACATTGGAATATCCTTAACATAGCTACACTTAATTTACCTACGCCTCGTTTTGCTTTCAAACGAACAAGCAACATTAAGGATATCCTTATCCACACTAGACCAAAGAAACAACCAATCATTCGCCAAAGCACTTTGTGGGGCCTGCCCCCGGTCACGGGACATTACCCTTGTGGTTCTTGTTCCGTCTGTCACCTCACAAAAGCGACAAAAAATCTGGAATTTCCTAATGGGGTTTCGTGGACCATCAATGCTCACACCAATTGCAACTCCACTAATTGTATCTATATACTACGGTGCAAATGCAACTTGCTTTATATCGGCATGACCACAAGACCGGTAAAAACACGTATAATGGAGCATAGGAGTAATTTCAGATGCCTGAAGAGTAACACCAAAATGACCACACATTTCAAAGACACACAACATTCACCAGATTCTTTTGAATGGAGTGTATTAGAGACTCATCCTGGGATAACAAAAAATGCGTTATTCCGCATTGAGCAACGATGGGTCCTACGATTAGCTACTGATAAGACTGGGCTGAATGAGAACATACCTTGGAGCCTTCTGACTTAATCAATTAAGCTGTTACCTTTTTTATATATCTTGACATAAGAAGTTCTTACTTGACATCCACCCCTACTGTCAACCAGCATTGACCGGATGGTATCTAATACAGCCAAGGGGTCTAGCCTTTGCCAAATGTTGTCCTCTACAGACACACAGTACATAATAGAGCATCACACTATATTTATTCCTCGCCGACGCCTTATACAGGCATGAATCAATTTTGTGGTTTACCCGTTTAACATCTTATCACGATTCCACTTCTATGGATACAGAGTACCCATTGTCGTCTTAGGCTCACCACAGATGTACTTCCATGAGCTGCTTGCTTCATTGTCTCTAAATCAACCTTACTCTGCTACTGCCCTTCACAGATAAGAAAGGTTTTTAATATTATTTTTTGCCCCCCCTTCTACACCATATTGCAACTCGCATAACATAAGCAGAGAATACATGGTTAGTATTCTACACATACCGCTGGTTGATTTCACGAGCGGCGCGCCTTTTTTGTTTCGGAGCATTATTTTGTACTCTGCTCGCCAGGCTTCTCTCTTTTTTTGCCATTACCATTCTAGTTGGAGTGGCATGATTGATTGTGGGGGACACGGTGGTTCTTTGGCTGCGGCGTGCGTGGTCGCGGAGGGTTCTCAGTGTTTCTCCCCTCCCAAGATGGCGCCTGTATTCAGGCTACATTCTAGCCTTGTCCGCGTTTCCGGTAAGGTTACCCGGAAGTCCTTCCCACCGCAGTCCGCCGGCCACGGGTATATTACACGCTAGTTGCCGGTTCTCCTTGTACTTCCCGGACCGGCAACGTGGGGGTAGGTCTACCGCCACCTCCTTCCTTGGAAACCGTGAGTACCAGCCACCTTGGGTACTCCAGATAGTGGTTGTATGTGCCCTGCCCCTCACATGACTGGCACCTTCCTGAGTGGGTTTGCTGACTGCACGGGCCCGCGGCATTGTTCTCGTGGCGGCCACGACCAGCGTTGCTTCAGAACCTCACTTCTCGCTGTATTGGTGACTGCTCCCGGCATTGTCCGCGCAGTTACCTTGCCCTCATCGTTCAACACGGTGTTTTTTCTTGTGCAGTCCCAGGTTGACAATCCCGCGCAGGGCCCCTATAGGCACCTTGATTGCACTCCTGACCTCACTTCAGTGAGTATGGGGGTGGCGACCTCCGCCTTGTCGGGGTACCACGCGACGCCCCCCTGGGGTCTTGCACTTGATTTTACTTTGTGCGCCGCACCTGGAGGCTTGGTACCACTACAGTTCACAACGAACCCAGTGTTCACCTACTGGACACGCAGATTCACTGTGTGACCTCCTCGACCCTGGGCACATTAGCCCGGGACTTTCTGTATAGGTCCTCATGTATCAACTATGTCTCTCTTCGTTTTTGCTTTTTATTTTTATATTAGGACACTACACCTCAGTGTCTCCACTAGCCGGATCCGATACCACATATCCATGACCCTAATGGGGTGAGTTAACTTTTCTGTGTGCTCCTCTTGCTGCCGTCGTTCTTCCGTTTTATTGTCTTATCTCACTGTTTGAAAAAATTGTATGACAGACACGTCAAAACGCATGCCACTAGCAATCTAATTTAGCATGCGGTTTGCATTATTGTGTTGCATGTTCTGTCATTTACAAATGTTATATACTATGACTCGAATTTCTAATATTGTAATTCTATCTTTTACCTTGCAGGCTGTGTTTTTAGAATTACAGGTACCACACTTTCTTTGGGTGCTGTAAGGGTGGTCACCTGTATACTGTACTATAGACCACCACCATTTAAGTGTAGGTAGTTATTTTGGTCCTGACGAATTGCCATCAAATAGACTCAAGGGCATGAAACATGTTGACCATTTGACAGACGCAATTAACCGACATCCTTAGAGTTGGGTTTAGCGTTGTTTTGTCTTATTTTTAATTAGGGTAGGGGCCACGTTCATTAAAATTTTCTGAGTGGACCTTCTCCCCTATTTTACATTTTTCCTACACATCACTATCACCTACACTACTTAGGGCCCTCACACGCACTTCACCCACCGGCTTTTGGAAAAAAGATCTCCGCCAGGAAGGCCCCATCTCGGGTGCCGGTCGGGGATTGCAGCGCCGCCCCGATAAGGAGCAGACCCGATGATGAAGCATGACACCTAGCTGGCTGGGTGTGTGAGGGTCGTTTTCCAACAAGGAGAAGTTGCTTCTCCCCTCTTTTGTACAACTACTTACTCCTAAGTAGAGCTTATTTCTTAACACACTCTGCCTGCTTGCACATTAGGAACCGCATACCATTCTTGTTATAGTTGATGAATAAGTGCCAGTGCTGAGCACCGGAAACCACCAGCTAAAATTAAGCACTGCCTTTAACAATGGAACCCTGGAGTTGAGGCTGAGGGAGGGAGTTGATGGCTGTTTGAGTGATTGCCTGCTTCTTCCACGTAAATGTCTGGAGAGTGGAGTGAATGAGAGGGACAGAAGAGCCATCTCATTACAGCCAAAGCTGCCAACTTTTCCACTGGGGAACCAGGTTCTAGATTCTGTGTTGACTCAACATCCTGTGATTTTGGGATTCATTTAATGTCCCTGTGGCTTAACAAGATGGAACATGACCTTGTGTAATGTAACTGGTACCAATTTAGAGCGCTCGAATACCTTCAGGTCATGTTCACGCAATATAAAACTGCAAAAAAAAGTATTTTTGAGAAAACATGCTGCTGTACAACATATTTGCCCTTTATAGTGCAAAGGATAGTGGGAGACTTAATGGAGGGAACAGCTGCCTTACCCAAAATGTCAGTATCAGCCACAGAACACTGACCCAGAAATCTTTCTCCATACTATTGCATCTCCTGTAGATGAAGCTGAGGAAAGGAGTGAGTGACAGCTTTGGTTCCTGTCCACTTCATCTGCATCGGTGTGGCATTTGGTGAATGGAGTAGAGGGTTAGAGAAACCGATTTCTCTTACACAGTGCAAGTCAACGGGAGTACATTCAGCTAGTATTTTCATCAATTAACAACTTGAAGAGAGTTTAGAGGCTTTGATAAATGTCATCTACCCTAGGGCCCCATTTATGGGGAACTGACGCAGGGCAGAGCCACAAGCCTTCTTGCAGTGCTGGCATATGCCTCTGTGAAAGGGCAGGAATGTACCATATTTATGGAATATGGCGCATTCCTATCCTTTCACTCTGCGCTGGCGCACAATTTGCTGCCTAGCGCCAACTCAGGCACCCTTGCACTATGGTGCAAGGGTGTCTGTATGGCATGGAAACCCTTTTTGGGTAGCTGTTGAGCCCTATAAATTAAATTAACATACAATGCGGGAATGTTTTTGGTGTAGGAAGGGCCACCTTCCTGCACAAAAACAATCCCGAGAGATGTTTTTCTCTTTCCATGTGTGCTGCACAAGACAGATTGTGGCACACATGGAAAGAGGAACAAACGAGGAGAACAAAAAATATTTCTCCTTGTTACGTCTGCCCTGGGGTGGCGCAAGGTTTTGGGGCTGCCTCAGGTTTACGTGATTAAGTAAATCTGGAGCAGACTCAAAATCGATGGGTGATGCGTGGGAAAACCCATCGCAAAGCCCATCAAACAACTGCCTGGCCCAGAGTAAGACAACGCAGCGACTAGCACTGCCGTGCCTTACTCCATATCTATGAGGCCATGCAAAGCCACACAAAGTGACCTTGAATGGCCTCATAGATATGGTTAAGAGGTTTGAGCCCCCAGAGCATGAGAAAAAGTGACAATCCGGGGGTGCAAGCCTCACATAAATAATCCACATAGTATCTTTTATTTGTCCAATCAATTCATGTGGTGTCCGTTGTACTCTGGGCGAGGACGGGGCCTACTACTCCTCAGGGTTACAGTTATCACGGTTGTAGAGTACTTAGCACCAGCTGGGGGTCGTGTTACTAGTTAGCATGGAGGTGTCTTGTTCACTATTGGTAATAAAAAGACAAATATCTCCAACAACTAAGAACTGCTAAGCACCACCACCCTACAGAATAGAATAGAGAAAGAGCTATCAATTTGTCAATACTTTCCGTGTACGGGCCAGGTGAGGTTGTGACAAATTAAGCTTCTGGTTACACTCCTAATGGTGACCTTCCTTTCTGCTAATTACATGACCCTCAGCAGGTGTTAAGCACTGTACAACAGTTATAGCCCTATAACTTCAGTTACGTAGCATTGATGGTAGCATTTCCACTCCGAAAATAGTTTCAGCACCACTGATTTACACCTTCAATCACTGCCTCATCAAAGAAGGCGCCAATTACAAGGAACATGCACTCCCAGTCACGTGCATACAAAATCACTATACCACTCACTTTCAGTAAGAAGTAAAATATCTCATTATGGGGAACAAATTAATTTTTCATGAGAAGTCATAATTAAGGGTCAAATTAAAAAGTACCTGTTTCCCTGCACAGTTCTACAAAGTACTATGCATCTCGTGTTAGACTAAGACATGTTTGATAGTATTCCAACATTAGTGCAATGCCAGAGATTGTGCAACTCATGGCCCTGGGTAGGGCTGGCACAGCTGTCCAAATAGAACTGGGCATTGAGCAGTGTACTCCAGTTTCTTGACGCAGCAATGCCGTAGATCAGTGGTTCCCAAACTGGGGTCCGGGGACCCCTTGGGGGTTCCCGAAGCCTCCTCAGGGGGTCCGCGACTACTTTGAAAATCGAATATTATTAACAGATCAATAAAGTGTAGATATATAAAGAGGCTAAATGTACAATTGGACATTTTAAAACATACTGAAATGTGAAGGAATTTGAAACTGGAGGCTAAAAATTAAATTAGTATCTTCAGATTGATTTGCGGGAGCAGTGTAAGTGCATCAAACTGAATATAGTATGGACCATGAGTGGCCTCAATTGAATTTAGAAAAGCTCCAACCATTCTATTAAAATTACATTTTGATTTCTTCTTTATTTATGTTTTCTAATTAAATAAAATGTGTTATTTGTGTATTTGTTTGATGAATGCTGTTTTGTATTTTTGTGTACTGTTTTGTGGTTCAAATCTTCAACATTGCTTAGGTCGGGGTCCCCAACTTCCAGTAATGACTCATGGGGGGTCCCTGGATTCGAATAATGTTTCAGTTGGGGTCCCCGGGTTCCAATAATGATTAAGTTGGGGTCCCCAGAAGTCAAAAATTTGGGAACCACTGCCGTAGATGGCTGCAAAGCAGGGGCCAATTAGAGGTGATGGGCGGGCTTTGGGTAACAGAATGGTTTGGCCATGCACTCACCATCCTAGCCTTACTAAGCCCTGAAATTGGCTGCCCCATCCTCCTTGTAGCAATGCAGTTCAGTGCCACAGCATTGGATCTCACATGTGCTTCTCCCAGCACTGACCTGAAAGACTGCTGGTCCCGACCTACCAATTGCCATCAAGAGACCTCGAAAGGAGTTGCTAAAGACAACTCAGCCTCTCTGATGCCTCTAATTTGAGACCTCTCAGCTTTGGGCAAAACCTTCACCAGTTGTGCCTGCCAGATGTTGTCTGCTGTTGCACCCCAGATAAACTGGCCCACAATCAGGGCCACCTGTGCAAACATCATTTGTATTTGTACTGTTTGTATGCATGTTCTAAAAAGGTAAGTCTTGCTATTTAACATCTAAAAACTTTTTTTACATGAATTTGCAAAATATTAAGGGATTCATTTATGTGGAATTGACTACGGCAGGCCCGCAAGTCTTTTTCGTGTGCTGCCCTACGACAATGTGAAAGGGCAGGGATGCACCGTATTTATAAAATGCAGTGCATTCCTGTCCTCCCCCCTGCACTGGTGCTCAATTTGCTGCCTAGCTCCAACACCATGTTGCAAGAGTGTCTGCGTTGCATGCAGGATTGTTTTTGTGCAGGAAGGGGCACCGTCCTGCACAAAAACAATCCCAAGAGGCGTTTTTCTCGTTCTATGTGTGTTGCAAAATGTAAAAAACATGGAAAGACGAAAAAATGAGAAGAAATAAAAATATTTCTTCTCATTATGCCTGCTCTGGGGTGGCGTAAGGTTTTTGGAGCTGCCCCCGGTTTACATGATTAAGTAAATCTGGGGCAGCGCTAAAAATCCATGGGCGTAGCGTGGGGAAAACCCTCCGCAATGCCCATGGAACGCCTCCCTGGTGCAGAGTAAAGCAAGGCAGTTACTTCTACTGCCTTGCCTTACTCCATATCTATGAGGCCATACAAAGCCACGCACAGTGGATTTTGGGGGCCCATGTTCATAACTGCTTTGAATGTATGATCCAGTTTCAGCTCTTTCATACCCTCTTTGCCAGATCACTGACGCTACTCAGGCAGACTCGTCCAAATTCTTAATGTATTTACATCTAATATTCAAGGATAGTGACATGTGTTTTCAATACTGTAACACAGCAGCAGCTCACTAATAACTAATATTTCTGCAAATAATCTCTGTGACATTCTTCCATTTCTCATATGTAATGTCCTCTTTTGATCTAAAAGAAACTTTTTTATGGATGTTGCATGAAACATAAACACATTTCTCTGCAAAATGTCTGTCATATACTCTCACACATCACCCACACTAAAAATAAAAGAAAACAGTATTTAAAACAATCTGCTTAAGAATTGTTCGAGGTCATCAGGTGACGACTCTCTGCAGAACAGAGCTGACTCTGTCGGGCGTGCCGTGAAAGGACGGCGAACGACCTTTACACCGCGGTCGTTACACCGCGTTATGTTTACATTGCTGTCATTAGCAGGCAAGTCGTTACAACGACTTGCGCTGGATGATGCTATACACTAAGGAATGGTATGATTTACTATTCCAATACCTTCCCTACTGTTACGTAGGCTGAAGTTGGAATAGTAAATCATACTATTCCTAAGTCCAGCGCCCTCCAGCGCAAGTCGTTGTAACGACTTGCATTGTAATAACTGCGATGTAACGTACCGCGGTCTAACGACCATGTTGTAACGTCACATATTCTGAAAGGACAGAACCCACTATGTCCATAGCTTAAAATATTTCTGTTCGGCATGCTGCCCTCCCAATTAAAAATCTGTGAGCTTCTTCCATTGGGTGTAAATAGCAGTTTGCCCTCTAAATGGGACTACCAGCATCAGGGTCCAAGTGGGCAATTTACAATTAAACAAATGTGTGCAGGATACCAGAAAGGTGCATTGACCATTGTTTAGAGTATAAAACTAAAGAGGAGATAAGCCACCCCTTTGCCACCTGTACTTTAAGTGTTCTGAACCTAACCTCATATGACGTCAATGGATAGCATACAATTACGATTTCTTCAAGACAAGCAGGCGGATTTTCTTACATTGGACAGAAGTGCCCTAACTGGCCTGGCCTAATAGCTCTGTTAGTCACTGCTCTCTCTATATTTAAACCTGTTAATTGCTCGAACCCAGTACATATAAGTTACTCATTCGATCGTTGCCCATAAACAGAGCCACTGGAAATATGCGAGTGTGCTGCTGTGACGATTTTCGCATAATTATAGATTAGCCTCATTTGCTACATAATTGGTTATCTGTTGCATAATAAGGAAGTAAAAAAAAAAGTATTTCTTGCTCAAATGCTTCAATGGTTGCTAAGCATGCAGTGACACGTGTTGCCGCACAGTGAAAAGGTTCACTGATTCTTTATTGCTATATGTGAGTGTTAAAATGAGGTGCAACCAATGTTCAAACACTATTACCAAGCATACAAGTTTCAAAATAATGAATACTATCACAAATTGTTCTGCATTACGCCACATAATTTGCCGTTTCTTGCTGCATAATTTATTCAACCCTGCCGCATAATTTGGCCCTTCCATGCCACGTAATTCCAGTGGCCCTGACCACAATGCCTAACTACTTAGGCTTCTGACATATTTACCAGTTATTTGGGGAAGGGAGAGCAGCACAGACCACTGACACCAGGTTTGTGTGAAAAAGGCCACTTTATTGAAACAGGTGCACATTACAACATAACCTAAGGCTTTTCCTACAAAACTATAACCTCACTATACATCTGTAAACACCTATGTTAAAATACCCCCATACCTAAAATATCCCCCCTACTTAACAACTTAAATCAACAATAAAATACTTGCACCAGAGCTGATCAACTGTAACTGGGACCTCTAAAATCCCTTCCCTATTTTCTACCTCTATTAAACTTTGAACCCATTGAACTTCCTACCTAACCATGAACTTCCTAGGTCGTCCAGGCGTGAACTTGCCTACCTGTTCCCTTTAAACCTGAACTGCTGCTGACAACACAATACGCTTCTGGAAATCATGGCAACTTCTCAGCCAACTGCCTATGCACTTGAATCAAGTGTCAACCTAATAACATTGCTTCCTTTGCCACCTCTATGCAATAAAACTAGCCAGCCCCACATAGGGAAACTATGACGGAACCCCCCCCAAAAAGGCATTAATTAAGGGAACAGGAGTGTGGGAACAAACATGCTTCTGCACATGTGCCAGCCATCAGTCAACAAGACAAAATGGTGGCTGGTTCTTTAAAAAGGTAGGCTATGTATAGCTTGGGCTACCAAAGCAGCCCAAAAAAGACAAACACCTGTGCAGTCACTGGACCGCACCACTTTCCCAAAAACCTCAGGGGGCAGACCTCCCTGTGATCGACTGCCCCTCAAATCCCTACTGGGGAAGAGGGGAAAGCATAGACCACTGACACTAGGCTTTTGTGAAAAAGGCCGCTTTATTTAAAAAGGCACATATTACAACATTACCTGGGCCTTACAAAGCTATAACCTTACTATACATTTTTAATCACCTATGATAAGCTACTCCCACCCCTAAAATATCCCTCTTCCCCCATTACAACTTAAATCATTTATAAAATAATCGCACCAGAGCTGATAAACTGTAACATGGACCTCTAAAATCCATTCCCTTTTTCTACCTCTATTAACCTTTGAACCCATTCAACTTCATACCTAACCTTGTACTTCCAAGCTTGCCCAGGCATGAACTTGCCTACCTGTTCCCTTTCAGCCTGAACTGCCGGTGACATCAGAATACATTTCTGTAAATCATGGCAACTTCTAAGCCAACCGCCACCCAGAAAATAGGGGGGAGTAGATGTGGAAGGAGACCCCCCCTTTTATCTGCCCCCTATCCCCAGTATCCCCAGCCCCCTGTGTGTCCTAAGGGAAATGTCACCAGTAACTACATACCCAGTACCTTTACCAAAACCAACTTTATCTGCAGCAGGTATAGCTCTATTCCCGTAAAAGACAGATGAACACCATCCCCGCTGAAAAATGCGACATCCTCGTAACGGAGATCCGAGTAATCTACCCTACCAATAACAGTGCCCCTGCAGAAAGCACACATCTCTTTATTTAATTTTCTCAGAGCCTTATCTATGGCTGAGGACTTGCCTGCCCGATGCCAAATCCTCCTGGGTATAAATTCGGTCCACAGTATGTGGCAGCCAGCCCATAACCTATGGATCTCCCTCAGATCCTCCTTCATGGCTTTAATAAGCACCAAGCATTTCTGAACCACCAGGTCGTTTTCCCTTAAATGAAGCAGAAATATATTAGGACATTTTTTGCCCACTAGAAGGCTATTCAGACAGGTAAGAAACTCCCTCCACCTCATGATCCCTTTTCCTACCCAAGTGATGGAATATAAGAACCACAGATTTGTCCGGTGGCTACTGACCCTAGTGTGACACTCCACCCATTTCATGAAGGAGTGGCCCACAATCCAAATGTTCAGTCCTGCCTCCTGGGGTCCAGTAACAGAACCTGAAACAGAAACAAAGTTGACAACCTATATACTTACTTCCCCCCATTTACCTCCCTCCTGACCTACCTCCGAAAGCAATTTGACGACCATCAACCCAGCACCATGAGGCTCCCTTGATTCCAACCCTGCCTGCTTGCTTTCGTAGCTACCCCAATCCTGAAAGAATGAGTACCAAACCCTCTCAGGTCTAGACGAACTAACAACAGCTCCTTATGCAAGACAGATAACAGTTGGAAAAAAGTAACAGGCTTACCATCCTTGTGCTTAGAAACCTTCCCCTCAGTGGATGTCTCTGGCCGATGGGCAGTAGCCCAGCGAACCGGGCAAATGCCGGCAATAGGGTTGTATCTCAGGTGAATGCTTTTTCCCTCCTTCCTTTCGTCGGTCTTAGACTTGTACAACCAAACATGTAAGCTTTCTTCCCCACAACGTACCTCTTCCCACTGCAAAACTCTACTCCCTACCCCCTAGTAACTCTGATACACAAAAGGCCTCCCAAAAACATCCATGACATCAGAGTTGAAAATAAAATTGTCTCACTATTGTCCGAGCAAACTCTGGGGAGGAACTTAAGTATGTCATTCAAGATATTCAGGGTCTGAGGCCTCCGTATATGGCCACCTTGCTCCGATTCCCTTACCAAACCCTCCAAAATTATTTCCCACAGTTCGCCAGCCAATTGAGCGTAGCCCCACAAGACCTTGCCCATAAATGCAATACCTGACAACTTGCCCAAAATTGTTACCCTCCACTAGCCTTTCTCTATGAGGGAGAGTATAAATTGCACAACATCCTCTACCCTTTCCCATTTCTGCAACCTCAACGTGACCCCCTCTAAAAAATCAGATCAAGCCTGATAATATGCTCTCCTCTTTGAAATAGCTAAAGACTCAGCTACCAATTGGAACATCCTCTCTCTTCCAGGGACCAAAGCTCCTGCTTCATCTATGTCATCACTCGATCCGCCTCCATGGCCAGCCCATGGAGCCTCTCCCACTGTGAACGGGACAAAACTTCAGCAATCTTATTGTCCACACCGGGCACATGTTGAGCTCTATAAATGATGTAGAATCTCCAGCAGTGCAATACAAAAACTCGAAGCAGCTGCCACAGCTGTGGCTTCTAGGTGGACTGCCTGTTAACTGTATGCACAACTGACATGTTTTTGTCCTATGTGCCAGCTGTTCCCCCCACAGCACCACCGCTACTACCAAGGGAAAGAATTCTAGGAAGGCAATACCGCACCTACCCCCTTTCCAAGTCTCAGGCTAATTTTCTGGGCAACAATGACCTTGCCAATAAAGGCCAAATCCACATCTTTCCACTGCGTCTGAAAAGTTTTGGTTGTCCCATTCCATGTCAGTCAAGGCTGCCAGCGGAATCCCATTGAAGGGTTGTAAGAAGGCCCTCTACATTCTAAGATTCTCTTTAACAGCTGCCGACAACCTGATATGATGATGAAGTAAGGGCAGTCCAGAGAGGTAAAAACCTAGTCATTTAGAGAAAGTTCTCCCTGCTCTCCGTAATCTACAGGCAAAGTTCCGATGACCTAACAGGAGCTGCACCTCCTTAACCGTCACCTTTTGTTTGCCCAGCATTGTGTTCAGCATGTTCTGCTGGCAAGTTTTCAATCCGCGGGCAGCCATGCCTTCATGGCCGTAGAATCTATCTCAATATTTAAGAAAGATTAGACAATACTGGGACCCACTGTCTTCTCTGGGGCCATGGAACACCTAAGTCATCTATGAGTTCCTGGAAGCTGTCTAGGAAGTGCTGGCAGTCTCCGGAATCAGGAGTACCTACAAGGAAGAAATCAACCAAGTAATGTGTCATATGGTTGTGCTCTGTGTACCAAATGAATGGCCACTGAAGAAATGTGCTAAAGCACTAGGATAAAGCACACAAAATGGAGCAACCGCTTTGTCCACGTACCATTGACCTTCAAATTGGATACCCAGCAGTTGAAAGTCAGCAGGGTGTACCAGCAACAAACAGAAGACAGAGTTAGTGTCACTCCTAGCCATCTGTGCCACCTGCCCCACCTTCTTTATTAATGCCAAGGCCACATCTACTGATGAATATGTCACTGAAACTTGTTCTGATGGAATGAAATGATTAACTGACTGTCCCTCGGGTCATAAAAGCTGTGCAATTAGCCTAAACTGCCCATGTTCATTTTTGTGTTCCACAGGCCAGTCCCTAAAGGGTCCCACCATTCTACCTTTCCGAATCGCCCTGATTAGCTTCTCCCTCACCACTTGGGCATGTGCACTCAATGACTTAAAGTTAACTACCCAGAGGCGCACCCTTGGACAGTTGTAACCAAGTCTGAAACTGTCTGTAAAGCCTCATAACAGTAATCTAGCATCTTCAATCCTGTCAAAGGTTGAGAGCCAAAATGTGATTGTGTGCATGTTAATGGGCATACAAGCCCTTCCCTCCAGATCCCTGTCCACCCCTACATGACCTGAAACCTGAGCCTGACCATGTTGCTGCCCTGGTAGGACCCCTTGTTGATCACCCAGTGCCCCTTACTGATGTCCGTAAGCAGTTGTAAATCCGGCCCTGCACGCCCCAAAGCAGGTGACCAATGGGCGTCTACCTGCGCACTTCAAACTCTGATGTCAGAACATGCAAAGTTCCTTTGTACAGAGTCCTTTATTGTAGTCTAAACAGGCCACTCTGGATTTTGCTCGAACCTTCCATTCCTCCCCGTGTGGGGCACCCCTGAAAGGGCCTATAAAAGATAGGCAAACCAATAGCCATAAATGTGGTTTCACTGAATTTTTGCCGGGCCCTTTGTGTGTTGTCATAGGTCAGCATCCAGTTCCCCCATTGTGCGTCCAGGTCCACTGTCATTTAAGCACGTAGTTCCTCATCGTACTGAGCCCAATCATAGCCCCCGGAATTCAAATATGCCTTCCTGATAACATCTATGTATTTGAAAGAATGCTACTGACCTCGCTGGGTACTTTTCACAGTATACTCTTGCATTTATGCGAAATGCCACAGTCCAATTCTCCATTGTCTTGAAAAAAGAAAATGGGGGAAGCCTTATTAACCCCAACTCTCAAGGGCTATTTAAATACTGAAAAATTAGAAGTAGGTAAGATACAATCAATACTAAATCTAATGATTACATAAATTACCCATTGATAAAACACGAGAATTCTGAGATTCTTCTTTTATTGAGTTCATCCAGTTATATTTAAATTTTTTCCATAACTGAAGCGTACTACTGTATGGTGTGGTGCATCAAACATTCCAATCCTCCTATATCCGCCTATATAGAAAACCAATACAAAACAGTACAAAACATTACAAATAGTGTCATACAGAAATCACCATAAAACACTCCTATCTTCCCAACAAATAGTTATTGAGGATATAAGTGGAGCCCCCTTGGTTGATCACTTCAGAGAACAAAACCATACGGTTGAAGAAAAAGGGTGGTCTGTGTTATACGTAGTGCTGAATACAGAAGGCTTTAAAATTAGGCCTTAAAAAGAATAGAGGCACAATTAATTGAACATTTTGGAATTGCACGGATCGGTCTGAATTAACTTGAGGAAATGTGGGCCTTAAATGATTAAGTGTTTCAATGGTTAGCCCCTGGAACATCTATTCTGTAATTGATGTATGATCTCCTGTAAGATCTCATATGCTGTATATCTGTGTCTGATCAATACAATGTTTTGTTATATGATGTTCTGACTATTTACCTTTTTCAGACTCTATGTACTAGTTATTTTTGTATTATATATGTTAATGACAAATTGACAGGTTGTGAATCTGTCATAGTGATGCTGTGATTAAGATTTGTTCTTCATGTGAACACGAGGGTCCGGTTGTTGAACTAATGTATGCTTATGAATGACTGGCAGGACGGTTGTCTATCTCTTTTTTTTCTCTTTCGTTATTCTTAATAACTCCATCTTCTCTCTAAATAGTCTGTTTGAAAGTTACAGCCTTCATGCGGGTGTAAGTTTCTCTGTTTTCCCCTACAGCTTCTTTACACAGTGGCTGACGCTTACGTTAATTCCCCCTCGACCATAGCACATTACTATATGTAATGGTGCATTTCTGTTATGGAAACAAATATGAATATAACTGGATGTACTCAATAAAAGAAGAATCTCGGCATTCTCAAATTTTTATCAATGATTAATTAATGTAATCATTAGATTTAGTATCAATTCTCTACTGTCACCGGCACCCTTAGTCATTTCAACAACTCTAGTTCTTCCTCCTTATAAACTTCCTGTGACCTCAATTCTCTATGGAGGATTTTCAACATATCAAAATACTCTCTCTTCCACATCCTCTCCTTGTGGACTTCATGAGGTGGGCCCCAAATAGCTTGGAAGTTCACATGTAAGGCAGCTTCTTGAACTCCACCTCTTTGCTCTCCAAATTATCACCTGAGTCTGTTTTTGTGTCGCTTTTCTGATACCCCCAGACCTGTAACTACTCGCCTGGTCTATGTTTCCCTTCCCTTGCTCTTTGCTCTCCTGTTTACTCTCCCCTTGCTTCGGTATGGCATTGTCTGTGTGCGCCGTGGGGGGATCCTCAATGCCTACACCACTGTCACATACATGTAGATCATTCCTTAAGAGGGCCTCTCCACTTTTTTAAGGCTCTCTAGTCTCGACCCTAATGGACACCATCCTTGGGCGGGCCTCCCAGCTGTCTCAAAGATTGTTAGCCTCGACCCCTGAACACACTATGCGATGTGTGAGCGCCCATATTTCGGTATCCTACCTGGTACCAGGGTCAGGGCCTGCTCATGGGCCTGCCAATTCGTCATCATCTGTTGCCGAATCTATGACGTCATCCCGCCGTCTTTTTCCCCGCAGGGAATCACAACGCGGTTGATACAACGACCGCGTTGTGGTTCCGCATACCATTACTCTGCAAGTCGGAACAATGACTTGCGGAGGGGGGTCGCTGGATGTTAGAATAGTATAATTTACTATTCCAACTCCAGTCTGTGCAGACACTAGGGAAGGTGTTGGATTTTAAATCCAACACCTTCCCCCCCCACACCCTCCTCAAGTCGTTGTTCCGACTTGCGGAGTAATGGTATGCGGAATCACAACGTGGTCGTTGTAACGACCGAGTTGTGATTCCCTGCGGGGAAAAGGTTCCGTGGTAAATGTTGTGCACGTGGATCCTGAAACACGCTAGGCGGAGATGGGTTAGAAGGCTCCCCCACAACACCTTCCTGCCACCAGTGTAGAACTTCTGCCTGCCCCTCATTCTCATTCCTCAGTTCCCCTTCCTCCAGACTTTCTTCTTCATAATCAATCATTGACTGCTCAGTCTGCGCCCTTAGATCTCTGAGTTCACCACCGTCCATCCGCTTCTGCAGGGGCACATTCGTATGTAAAATATTCTCATAAGTTTACCTACCAGGGGGCCATACCTTGCCCTACACACCTTTCTAGTGATGCAGGGCGCATAGTCCCATAGTCCGTCCTGGCAAAGGGTGCTCCAAATCCTTTCGCCCATTGTATCGCCAAGGTCACACCAGACTTTTTTTGTGACCGTAATCTTGATGTCCTCCAATGGATTTCAGCTACCCACATTGGGCTGTGCTGTCTCTTTGCCTCTGGCCGTTGAGTGGCACCTGGCTCTCCTGAGTCCGGCATCCCAGCTAATGTGCCGACCTGGAAAATAGAAACATGGTCTGGTGTGCTGGTACAAAATTCCCCATGTTTAAGCTCCTCACTTGCCCTCCTCCCCAAACCTGTACCCACTCTACCTACCTCTGGGCTCCTCACCCCATGGGATTGGCCTGACCTATAAGGCACTGTGGCCTCCCCTGCCGCTGCTCCACCTACCGCTGACCCCTGCCAAGCCTCAACTTTAACTGCCCTCACATATACCCTGCATGGGAGATTCACCGCCAGATCACTGGCTGCGCTCCGCAATCCAGACCTCCCTGCCTCATTAAAACCCTCCTTCTGCCTCTCCTCCTCCCCCTCACTCCATTCCAGGCTAGCCACTACCACAGTGGCATGCCCATAGTTTGAAAACCCACCCCCCCGGTCCCCCATACTACTCCCAGGAGTCCACAATTGCCCCCTCCTTAACTTCCCTGCCCCAGGCTGCCCTGCCTCCCATGAGAGCCTGGTCTAACCATGTATCATTGCCCCAGTCAATTCTGTTGAGCTCTCTATCCTGTGGAGGTTCTAGATCGACAACCTGCCTCCACATTGCTGCTTCATTCTCTTCCATCATTACTTCCTCCTAGACCTCCCTATAATACACCTGTAACTGATCCTGTCTGGCCTCAGCTCTTCTGTGAAGCTCCATAATCTTTTCCTCCAACCCCTCCACCCCTCCCCATCTCTGTGTGCTCAGTGCCCCTGCCCTTCCCCTCCGTGCATCCGCTGCAGCCCCGCCCACATTTCACAATTGCGAGGCCTCACTGTAGCTTAATGAGGCCTCACGTTCCCCCAGACTGCTGCTCCCCTGCCCCGAAGACCAACAACTGCTTGAACCGGGTCACCTCTTGAAGGAGCCCCGTACGCCACCTGATCGATCCTTCTCAGCCCCTCTAGTCAAGGCCGGTCTCCGAGTGTGGGAGCGGCCCCGTTTGCTTACCTACTCTCCTCCTGAAGCCTGGGGCCAGCGCAGCAATGCACATGCCAGCACTGCGGCCGCAACCCCATCGACAGCTTTACATGCGAGATGCCCACTGCTGTGCTGCTGGGCCCCGTCTACCTGCAAGTCCAGGGGCCCGGTCTCGGACAACAGCTGCACCACCTGGGCCACCTGTCTTCGCCAACATCACTAGGGGGCATATTTACAATGGGGCGATAAAAAATTATCGCCGCTTTAGCGGCCGTTTTCAGCCAAAAAGCGGCGATAATTTTATCGCTAAATTAGCAAGGTCACGCTAACGCGTGAAACCTTGCTTTAACGTGGGGATTGCTAACTCCCAGCTTTGCATCTCTAATGAGATGCAAAGTGGGCGTTCCTGACCTGACATGATAGGAGAAATGTCGATAAGCGACATTTCTCCTATCATCAAGCCCCAAGCTATGAAGCATAGCGTCAGGAAAAGTAGCGATAACACCTGTTATCGCTACTTTCCTAACACCTGCTTCAGGACTGACTTAGCCATGATATCCTATGGAAGGTGGATATCATGGCTAAGTTTGTGAGTCCCTATCAACTAGCTAATGTGAGATTATCGCTGGGTTTCCAGCGATAATCTCACGTTAGCCAGTTAGCACTAGGATTTTTATCGCCGATGAGATAAGCGTTGCTAATAGCACGCTATCTCAGAGATAAAAATCGGCGCTAGCCGGCGATAATTATCCGAGCTAAGTGCGCTCAGCGATAATTATCGCCGGTTGTTGTTGATATGCCCCAAAGTGCCTTAGCAGTAAGTATTGAATACCTACACCCAAAACTAAGGCAACCAATCTGCAAAAAAGCTCCCTGATAAACAAGACAAAAATGCTACAGCACAGGTACCAGCCACTGTGTCACCAAGACAAAATGGCAGCTGTTAACTTAAAATGGCAGGCTAATCCTGTGGTCGGCTGCCCCCCAAAACTCCCTTGGCAGGAATGCACCGTATCTATCAGATACGGCACATTCCTGTCCTTTTCCTCTGCACCGGTGAACAATGGGCTGCCGTGCGCCAACGCAGGCACATTTGCACCATGGTGCAACGGTGCATGCGTTGCGGGGATGATTATTTTTGTGTAGGAAGGGAAACCTTCCAGCACAGAAACAACCACAAGGGTCTTTTTCCTCTTTCTATGTATGCTGCAGAATGCAGCACACATAGAAAAAGGAAAAACAAGGAAAAATAAAGATATTTCTCCTCGTTGTGCCTCCCTTACACCTCCACTGGAGAGGCATACGTTTTTGGTGCTGCCTCACATTTACGATTTCCCGTAAATCTGGGGCAGTGTCAAAAAGACATGGATGTTGCTTGGAACGCCCCCAGCAACACCCATAGCACGCTCTTTTAACGCAAAAAAAATATGTTAAACGGAACGATATTTACGAGGAAACAGTAAGCCAAAAATATTGGCTCAGTGCTGCCTCGTAAATATGGAGCAGGCTCCTGCGCCACGGAACGTCACAAGAAGTGAAGTTTCTGCGGCGCAAGGGGTCTCATACATGAGGCCCATTGTATCTTTGCATGTGCTCTCTCTATGCTGGGCACTGGCACACCCTTTCAAAAATCACCCCTCAGAAGAGCATTAAAGACGCGCATTACACAAGCTTTATTCTGTGCCCTAAACGTTTGATCAGCAGAAGTGATATTTAAGAGCTATGAGGGAACAAAGCAAAAAGAAACTGGGAAAGCAGCAGCAACATTGTTACCCTCACGGAAAACAAAGCTATCTTTTTGCTTGTTTTTCTCACTGTTTGGATTTTCAGAGAAGTGCTTGTGCTGGAGCAGAGTTTTCTGTTGAAAATCTATTGGGTTTTTTTAAGCTCTGGTTTGTCTATTTGTCAAAAATAAAAATATTAATTCATAATTATTAATTATTTGTTTTGTGTAAATGTTCTGATTAACCAATACGAATTAATAAGAGAAAACTATACGTGGGGATGCGTTTGTGTGGCTTACTAATAATGTGCATGTTTTATTAATAAATGTTGCTGAGTGCTGTTTATTTTAAAGCACAAAAACGCTTTTGAAATGTCGTGTACTAATGCTTTTCTTGTGTTGCAAAGGCTAGATAATTACATACACATAAGGGTATTAGTGGGGTTAACACTGTTTAATCACTATGCTGTGGTAACGTTGGTTTTTGTCTCTTTTAATTAAGATGATACGTTTTGGCCTAGTGAAAGATGGCTGCCGTTTAAAGCCTGTATTTGAGTGCTGAGATTTGTGATGAGAAGGCCTTGCTGAACATGGTCGAGAGTCATCTGACCACAGTCTTCGCCTGGTTAAAAAGTTTTCCGTGAGGACAGCAGCTCTGGGCGGACATCCAAGCGTCCTTGGAAGACAAAGGAGCCACAATGAATATTGTGATCACCATGCTGGTTCCGAGGAAATATGAACATGAAAAAGAAACATTTTCAAGATTTAGTTCTGTCTTCCGTCTTTTTATTTTTGTGGTTTTTTTCTGAGCGGAGATTTTTCCAAATGTAGCGATGCTACATCCTTTCCTGCTCGCTCTGCTCAGCGGTTCAGCGGATATCTAAAACATTTTATGTTGCCTTCTTTTGTTAAATTTATTATAAATATACTAGACTAGAGAGGGTCTGTGGTCATTGCATTTTGGATTCTGAGGCCACTTCTTTCCGAACTTGCGTTGGTGAGGATCGATGCTGTGAGGACGGCGACTTGAGAGACTTCTATCGAGAGACCTGTCCTGACTCATTTATGACATTTAGCTAGAATAGGTAATTATGAGAATAATGATTTTGCTTTTGAATTGATTTTCTTTGAACTAATTTTAGATAAATTACCATTATTTGAAATACTGTGTTGGTGATTATTTCTTGTCAATTATTGAGTACTCTATTTTTGATTATTGTTGATTATTATTAGTTAAATCATGACTCAAGACAGTGTCAATTAGGTCTTATCGACCGTAGTGTAGATGCAGGGTGTTTAGAAGGTTTTCTTTCCACAGGTTCAGTGCTGACAGAGTAATCTGAGTGTATGTTAGTGAAATGGGCCCAAGCGTATGATGAGTGTATGTGCGTGTATCTGTGAATTTACTCTATCCGTGGAAGTAGGGAGAATTTGTACACCCCAATCTGCACCAATTTCCTGGTAGCAGAATTTGATGGTTTGGATGATTGTCTTGATCTGATTTGATTGCTTGTACATTGGCTTTTTGATTTATTGATTATTGATTGATGTTGGTATATGTACTAATACTATATGTTGGAGTCGTCATGTTGAGTTTTATGTAGTGCTTCTGGAATTTGGGAGCTGGTAGCAGTTCCGTAGTAGGGCAGAGGGAAGTATATGCTGCTCTCGGGAAAGATGGGATTGTTGGTCCTGTACGTATGCAGGAAAAACGTGTGACAATTGAAGTTGCGCGTCACATTGTCTGTGTTCGGAATTAGTGACATCGTTGTGTGACTATTAGAAATATATTTCTGGTATAAAAAGGAGTGTGTATGGTAGCAAAGGTTATCTGTGAAACTCTGGTCTTAAGTCCCAGGGATCCGTAAGGTTCACCGTTAAAGCTTATCGAGGGAGGAGTAATAGGTATTCTCTGAGCTTGTTTGAAGGACTGGGCAGAGGTAAACACTGCTTGGTTAACGTATGTTATAATTCTGTAGAGGGGCAGATTGTTCGCTGTTCTCGGGAAAAGCAGGATTCTGTGTGTATGTACTACATTTTCTTGTATGAATGTGCGTGAATGCTCATACATTTAGTTGATTGTAAGACTCTTTGGAGCAGTCCTAGAGGAAACAGTTAATGAATGCATGTTAGAAGGGCAGAGTAGAGGGATGTGCTACTGTGTCAACGGGATTCTTGTGAAATAGATTTTCTTTACTATTCTTTGGTTAGCGAAGCAGACAATGGAGATGTTTATATGTTGTAACTAATAGGTTTTGTAGAATCTGACACGAAGTCTACTGAGAAGTTTTGTAAAGGAGGGGTAGACGACTGACAGGAGACAGGAGCAGGAGAGACTGCAGCGACTGCTGACGTCAAACAGACCGCGCTCTGATTGGATATTAGATCAGAACAGTGCTCGCGCTGTGATTTGTGCGTTGGTGTGAGCCGCGCAAGGATTGGAAGAGGTACAGAGTGACGTAGACGCTCCAGGATTGGTGCGTTAGTGTGAGTCGCGCTGTTATTGGATAAAACATCATACAATTCAGTTGTATTACGGAAGGGATTCGAAAGTTTGGTAAAAGCTCAAATGTATTACCAAGAAGAGAAAAAGAAAAAATCTTTGTTCAGAAAGATTAAAAATTGGTTCGACAAGGATAAAGATGTTAAAACGAGAGAAGGTGAATTGTTACCTCCATCAAAAACGCCTGCATCCTTTATGGCTGCGAGATATGGGTATCATACCTGTATATGGTTGGAGAATTGGGTTAGGTATACTAAAGAAGATGGTGTCCTAGCATTTCCAGAACATGGTTCATTTAATCTGGCCGTGTTGAAAAATTTACGGGAAAAGATGTTATGTCTTGACCCGAGACCAAGGCCGACACAGTTTGAGGCTTTAGTGGAATGGGAAGAGGAAGTACATGAGCGAGAAAAGCAGAGGTCTGGGGGAAATTACAGATACATGTTTGGGAGGAGACATGATCGTGAAACTCATCATGATCGAATGAAGAGATGGCGAGATGCTAGTATGTCAGAGGGATTATACCCTATGAGAACAGTTGAAGAGAAGGGTACAGAAAGGGTTCCTGAGGCAGAAGTGAAAAGATATGGAGTTAGCGATTATTAGGATGAGGTCTTGAATGACATGATTTACAAGAGACCACCTCCATATAGACCAGAACCAGAAGAGAGCACACCAATTGTTTCTCCGATAAGAGATACATTGCGCCTTATTGAAACAGAAAATGTGACACCTGCGTTAAGAAGTGGTAATCCTTTCAGGGAGAGAGAGAATCGAAGTGGTGACGAGAATACGAGAGAATTAGCCAGAACTACATCAGAGCTGACTGAAAAGATTAGAGAGTTGACAAAGAATCTAGACGCTGTTACGGTGCCTGTAACAATAGGTCCGGTTGTGCCTGTTTTTGATAAGCAGAGGACAGGTGAGAATGGTTTGGTGATTCCATATGTTGGGAATAGATTGACAAATTTGGCTGGTCCTTCAGGAGATTCAGGAAAAAGGACAGAAAGTAGTGATCTGAGACAATCCAGACATGAGACATGTAGTGAAGGATTAGAGATACAGTCTAATTCAAGATTGGATGCTAGTGAAGCTAGTTGTTCAGGGATGCCGATTTTAGAACCGCAGAAGAAAGTGATTCCAGTGAGAAAATCTACTGAAATAACAGCTGAAGATTTGAATGAATGGATGAAAGTTCTTCAAAAGAGGGATAAATATTCACAGGCAATTGATGTGGCTAGGTTACGTGTAGAATTAGAAGAGCTTGTTGCAGGGACAGTTCCTACGGAAATTCTGAAAAATCATCATGATGGAGAAATGTTATTTATGTGCAAAAACATCACTTGGAGAGCTAAAAATACACATGACAGGTTAAGAGTAGTAGCGAATGAGCAGGGAGTTGACATGGATAACGTGAAAGCTTTGCAGAAGTCTTACAGGATGGATTTCACGGATAAAGATATTGAGAATCTGAATGGTGCTGGTAGAACAGGACAGATTAAAGAGATGATCGCTTTATTGCGAAAATGGGGTGATGTTGAGAAGTGGAAGGATAGGTGGTACAAGAAAAGAGAAGAATCAGGGGATAGGACTTATTCAGCATTTCCTGTGAGAGAAAAAGAGAAAACAGTGGATGCTTATCCTATGAGAGAAATACCTGGAGGAGGATATGTACATGTTCCATGGACCAGACAGGATATTTTATCATTTACGAATGATTTCCCTCGACTGAGAGAAAAGCCCGTCGAGTGGTATAGGCAGGTAGACAGGTTTGTGAAATTGTCAAAAGTGCTGTGGATTGACCTGAATAGTCTGTTTGATATAATTGTTCCAGCAGACTTGTGGGCTGAGTGTAAAATAGTTGTAAGTTGGCCTACTGAGGAATATCCAAGAGATCAGAGAACAGGAGCACCAGATCCAGAGGTAATGAGAAAGTATGAGCAGGTGATCGTATACCTGAAAAAAAAAGTACCTCCAAAAGAGACAGACTGGGTTAAAATAGATCGAACACACCAGGAAGCAAAAGAATCAGTTCATGCTTTTTATGAGAGGCTGATACTGGCTTTTAAACAATTTAGTGGGGATGAGCACCTGGGTGACAAGGATTTGAGTCATTTTGTATACAGATTTGTATATGGCCTGAGACCTGAGATTAGTGAAAGAATTCGTGAGCATACAGTGGATTGGCAGAGTAAGAAAATAGATGAGATTTTGAGACATGCAAAATACTTCAGTGATGAAATTGAAGCAAAACAGAGAAAGCTGAAAGAGAAAGCAATGTGGGCACAAGTGAAAGTTGCGGAAAGACAGGAAGCACAGTTGGTGGAACAGGCGAATAATGCAGGAAATAATTCAGGGAATAGGCCCAGATATGCAGGGAAAGGAAAGGGGAATCTTGAGGAAGCCAAAAAGAAGTTCCCGTGTCACAACTGTGGCCAACTGGGACATTGGAGATCTGAATGTACTAATCCACCATTAGCGAATAATGAGAATAAAAACTTAAATCAACAGGTGCAGAACGAAGGGAATAATCGACAGCAGCAACAACCTTCTGTTGTGAAACAGCAGAGTCAAGAGCCAAAACCGCCCTTGCCGCAGAATAGAGGATCACAAAAGTATAATCAGGATTCGGGATTCTACAATGATGAGCAGGTAAACAAACCAAGGCGTTCTAACCAGGTACAGCAGTACTTGTTAAAGAATGAAGGGAGTGAGTCTGAAGGTGATTATTGACGGTGCCGAAGAGAGGAGGAAGAGTGCATACTTGGTGCAACTCTAGAAATAGACCAGGCAGGACCATTTGTAGATGGGAAAATAAATGAAGAAGGTGTTACTTTTTTAGTAGACACAGGTGCGACAAGATCAACTGTCAGGTCAACAGATATTAGAAATCTTCCTCTCTCAGATGAAGCAATCCAAGTAGTTGGTGTAGCCAATACACAAATCAAGACACGTCTTACTGAACCAGTAAGAGTACAAATAGGGAAATTTTCAGACATGCACAGATTTATTGTCTGTGACACGAGTCCAGTGAACCTGTTAGGTAGGGATCTGCTTTGTAAGATGAATTGTACAATTTTTTGTACACCGGATGGAATAGCTTTTGAAACACCAGATGAGGATGTTTTGTACCGAATGACTCTGGAAAATAGAGAGAGTGAGTTAATTGGTGCATATGCTGTGTTTAATCCGGAGGATTTGCCTCAAGAGCTGAGAGACACAGTGAAAAGGACAGTTTGGGATTTTACTGGAGAGGATGTGGGATTGATGAATAATGTAGATCCTGTGAAAATTGCAGTAAAAGAAGGAATTACTTATCCTAACATTCCTCAGTACAAAATGACACCAGAAATAATTGAGGGAATAACTCCTATAATTGAGAAAATGATTCAGCAAGGAGTTTTGAGAGAACTATTGAGTAGCCCGTGTAACTCACCGATAATGGGGCTAAAGAAACCTAATGGGAAGTTTAGGATTCTACAGGATTTGAGAAAAGTTAATCAAATTGTGGTGGCATGTTGTCCTATTGTGCCAAATCCGTCAGTGATTTTGTATCAGATTCCACATGATGCTGAGTGGTACACAGTGATTGATTTGTGTCATGCTTTCTTTTCAATTCCATTGCATCATGACAGCCAGCCGATTTTTGCATTTAGGTTTGGCCAGCGTATTTTAGCATGGTGTCGTATCCCACAAGGGTATACGGAGAGTCCTTCGATATTCAATCAGTTTTTGAAAAAATCATTGGAGAGCTTGATTATGCCTGAAAATTCAGTACTAGTGCAGTATATTGATGATTTGCTTGTGGCATCAAAGACACGTGAAGCTTGTGAAGTAGATACCATAGCTTTACTGAATCATCTGGCAGATGGAGGGTTAAAGGTATCTCCAGCTAAATTGCAATTTTGCAAGAAAGAGGTGCATTATCTTGGACACAATATTGAAAAAGGTCTAAGAAAAGTGACTGATGACAGGATCAGAATTATCAGAGAAATGAAAGCCCCAAAGACCCAGAGGGAAGTGAGAATGTTCCTGGGAATGGTGGGTTATTGTCGTCAGTGGATAATTAATTTCTCTTTGATAGCAAAGCCACTGATTAAGCTGACAAAAAGTGAGATGACAGATCCATTGGAACTAGATGGAGAACAAATGGCAGCATTTGAGGAGCTGAAGAGCAGAATGTGTGAAGCACCTGCTTTGGGTATGCCAGACTATGAGAAGGAGTTTGAATTGTACTGTAGTGAGAGAAATGGATGTGCACTTTCAGTGTTAATCCAGAAGCATGGATTACTGAGAAGTCCTATTGCGTACTTCTCATCGACACTTGACCCTGTAGCTGTGGGTTTACCAGGTTGTCTGAAATCTGTGGCTGCAACATGCAGAAGTCTGGAACAGAGTGAGGGAATCATAATGGGATATCCTGTAAGGGTATTTGTACCTCATAATGTGGCAATTCTTTTGACAAGAAGCAGAACTCAGTACATGTCACATAGTCGGCTGACTAAATATGAGAAAGGAATTCTGGGAGCATCAAATGTGACTCTGGAGAGATGTGTGAATGTAAATACAGCGACATTGTTGCCGGATATTGAAAATGTGGGTGTGAAGACAGAAGATGATCACAATTGTTTGGATGTGCTGGATTACTGTACAAAACCGAGACCAGACATAAGGGATCTTCCCTTACTTGAGAGTGATCATGTGCTGTTTGTAGATGGATCATGTCTGAGGAATGATGAGGGTGTGCTGAGTGCAGCATATGCAGTGTGCAAGGTTTCAGAAGTGATGGAAGCATCACCATTGAAAGGAGTGAAATCTGCACAAGTTGCAGAATTGGTGGCATTGACGAAAGCTTGTGAGATTGGGAAAGATCTGAGAGTGACTGTGATGACTGATAGTCAGTATGGATTTGGAGTTGTGCATGATTTTGGCCAACTTTGGCTACAGAGAGGTTTCTTGACGTCGAGTGGGACTCCAATAAAGAATGCTGAAGTGATTGGAAAATTGCTTGAGGCGATACAGCTGCCTAAAGAATTAGCAGTTGTGAAATGTGCTGCTCATGGACAAGGAGATGATTTTGTGACAGTTGGAAACAGATTTGCCAACGACATTGCACAATATTGCGCTAAGAACAATCACTCAATTAATAGGGAACGAGAAGGAGAAATGTCTTTTTGTTCTGTGATGTTTACTAATGTTCTAGAAACGTGGGATGAAGTGAAACAGTTGCAGGATGAGGCAGGAAAGGAAGAAAAGAAAGACTGGATCAAGGCAGGTTGTGCCCCAAGAGAAACAGACCATGTTTGGGTCTATAGAGATGGCAGACCAGTCATGCCTAACTCCATGTTGTCGACAATAGCAAGGATGTATCATGGCCAGGGACATTTGGGAAGGGATGCGATGATCAGGTCTTTTAAACAGACTTGGTACAATGCAAAATTTAGGACAATTGCAGAGAGCATCTGTCAAAGATGTTTGATTTGCCAACAATTTAACACTGGGAAAAAGACAGTGGTGAGTCTGGGAACAATAGGCAGAGAAGGTGGTCCTTTCACGAGAATGCAGGTAGATTTCATTGAAATGCCCCAAGTGAACAGACTGAGGTATGTTCTAGTGGTAGTCTGTTTGTTCTCAAGATGGGTGGAGGCCTATCCGACTAGGAGAAATGATGGAATAACAGTGGCAAAGTTACTGTTAAGAGAGTTGATTCCTAGGTACGGATTTCCAGTAACGATTGAGTCTGATAGAGGTGGACACTTCTATAATGAGCTCATGAGTTTGATTTGTGAAGCATTGGGCATACAGCAGAAGCTACATTGTGCTTACAGGCCAGAGGCTTCTGGTGTGGTTGAACAGATAAATGGCACAATCAAGAACAGGATTGGTAAGATGTGTTTAGCCACTGGAATGAAATGGCCTGATGTCTTGCCTCTAGTGCTAATAACTATTAGATCTACTCCAGATAGAACTACTGGGTTGAGTCCGCACGAGATTTTGATGGGACGTGCAATGCGTCATGCATTTGTACCTGTCAATAAGTTGATGACAATAACTGATGACATGATTTTGGATTACTGTAAAGGCCTGGCTGACGCAGTTCATTCTGTGTTTCACCAGGTTGGAGAAGAAGCTACCACACTTGAGAAGAAGCAAGCTCATGATCTGAGTCCAGGGGACTGGGTGAGGATTAAAGTACACAGAAGAAGAAATTGCTTGGTTCCAAGGTGGGGAAGGCCAAGACAAGTTATTTTGACTACGACAACTGCAGTGAAGTGTGCTGGTGTGAAGAACTGAGTACATGCGAGTCATACTCTGAGAGTTCCAAACCCAAAGGATGGGACTGGTAAGGAGTATTTTGAAGAATCAGATTCCAGTGATGATGAAGACCCAGAACCAGTGAGAAAAAATCAAAGTTCAGAAAAAGAAGCAGAAAAGACTTCAAGAGAACCATTGAGAGTCTCAGAAAGGAGATCAGATTCTGTAAGAGAGCCTGAAGTTCCAAAAAGCAGTGGAGGAAAAAGAAGAGAAAAGAGTAATTCCACAGAGACTACTCCTGAATCAGATGAGGAGATTGAAGAACCACTTGAGATTATACCTGAAGAAGTAGGGTCAGAAGAAGATAGAGAGGGACAGATTGCGGAAGACCCCCGAGGAGGTGTAGGGAACATTCCTGATAAGCTAGGTGAAGGGACAAGTAGACAGCAAGAAGATTGCGTGTCGGAGACTCGAGGAGGGAAAGAAGTAGGGAAGTCTCAAACAGTGGTGAAAAAGACTGTGGAGCGAAAGAAACTGCTGAAAAACAAGAGGCATTTGAGACAAAATCGGATGAAAGTGAGAATGAAAAATCAGAAGGTCGAGTTCTGAGAAAGAGAACTTGGATTGGAGAAAGAAATAATACAGAAACAAGACCGAAAAAGATTGTAAGAGGAGATCTTTGGCCTAACAACAGAGTAAAGAGGCTGAGATACAGACTGATAAGAGCAAATACATCGAAAGCTGAACAAGTGAATGAGGTGTTGAGTCAAAATGAAATAAAAAGAAAGGAGCAAAAGGAGTCAAGAGAACCCGAGGAGATAAAGAGAATTAGAAGACCCAACCAAAAGTACAGATCACCGGAATGGTCTTATGTGGCACTGTCTGAAGGAGGAGAAGAAGAAGAAACAGTGAATCGAGACAATCCGGAGGGGATCTTGAGAAAAGTGGTTGAGGAAAAGGAAAAATCTGTTGGAATCTTAAAAGTTATCCTGACTGACATTGGAGAAGAGTCGGATGCACAGGATGTTGTTGATGATCTGATACAATTTGATGTTGCTGAAGAAGAAGAAGTGAAAAGTGATGAATATCCAAATTGAGTAAACTGAAGAAATCACTTGGAGAAAAGTGAAAAGGAGAAAGTCTGAAATTCAGCTGTCTGAAGTGAAAAAAAAAAAAAAGAATTGCAGTAGTGGAGTAGTAGAGGCTAAGTCAAAAGACACGGTCAAAGTAGTAAAATGGCTAACATAGAGAATAATCAAAGTAAATGTGCCTTCTTGAAAAGATGGTGTAGAATGTGCTGTTGCTGTACTGCATTATTAATGCTACTATGGGGTGTTTTAGCTTTAATAGTTACATTTAGAGTTACAATAGGTACATTTGAAATACATACTGAGAATGAGACTAATGTAGAGAAAAGTTCACAAAAAGTAGTTCCAACTAGAATTAGTAATATTTACATGCATAAAGATAGGTCAATTAATGATTTTTCTAGCAATGTTTTTTCGAAATTGTTGTACGAATATGTGAAGACAATGGAAGTGAGGGATTTCTACGTTTGTATGCAATTACCTGCATCCGTTTCAGAGGGTGTTACTTATCACCATTTACCAGCTACGTATGAAATTTCTTGCAGTGTGTTAAGTAGTGTTTTTTATTTACTAGGGAAAATAGATTATGAGATGTCTAACAAAGATAGTATTTTTGGGCAATTGCCTATGAATAAAAAGCTGAATCCAGCTAAAGATGGTGAGATTTTTATTGAAAAAGAAGAATTAACATTAGATTACATTTTTAAGAATAATTTAACTTGCAGTTTGAAAGGAGAGGAGAAAGCTTTCCTAAATATGGTGGAGGAAAGGAGATTGAGCATGCATGAAAAGGCAGGGAAATACAAAGTGAGTGAGACAATTTGGGACATTGAGATGGGAAAAGAATTGAGAAATGGAGCTAGTCCAACTTTAGCTTTAGATGCACCACAGAAGGGCAAGCTGTGCATTACAAGAAGGAAATCCCAATATGATACATACTTTGTTGGGACTAGTGAGTGTCATGATACATACTTCATTGCAACAGGATGGGGTTTTAGAGGAGGAGAGGATCCAGTTTTCCCAGGAGTGTATTATGTTTGTGGGAACAAGGCTTATTACAAGTTGCCTGACCATTGGTATGGCACGTGTTATGTGGGCCTGGTTTTTCCAAAGATCTTTCATATAGATAGAATAGAAGATGTAGAACATATTAATTTACTAACACGTTTTAAGAGAGAAACTTGGTCAGAAATAGTGGGTGACATTTTTGGAGCTTTAATTCCAGCAGTGGGAATTTCTTTGAATGCATATGGAATTCGGAAACTGTCAACAGTGGTGGATCGCTTATCGACAAATACCGCTGGAGGGTTTGTTTTGGTGAATACGAAATTGATTGCCGTACGTGCCATGTCTATGCAAAATCGACTTGCCCTTGATATTCTATTAGCCAAGGTGGGTGGGGTCTGTGGAATACTGAAAGTTCAACATTGTTGCACTTATATTCCAGACGAAAGCAAAGACTTGAAGGTCTATATCAAAAATATTACTGATTTGCATGAAGAATTAGTACCACTGGAAGCTGAGAGTATTTGGACTAAAATAGCTAATAAAATAGTTGCTGTTAAGAGTTTTATTGCAAAAATAGGTAGTACTATTATAGGTAAGATATTGTTTCCTTTGACTTGTATAATTGTTGCTTTATTGATACTAAGATTGGTGTGTTTGTGTTGTAAAAACAGGGGAGGGAAAAAGAAATTAATCAAAAGAAATATTGAAAGGAGAAATAAAAGAAAAAGAGATCCACAAGAAATAGAATTAGAAGAATTGAGGGAGAGTGTTTATTTGGAAACAAAAAGGGATGATGAAAGGGAGTCTGGTGTCTAGTGTTGCGAAGAAGAAAAAAGACATTTCCAGTTTCTCCTAAAAATTGGGATTAAAATGTTACTAATTTTTTTTGGGGTTGTTTATTTGGTGATAATATCACCAAAGGGGGGATTGCTGGAGCAGAGTTTTCTGTTGAAAATCTATTGGGTTTTTTTAAGCTCTGGTTTGTCTATTTGTCAAAAATAAAAATATTAATTCATAATTATTAATTATTTGTTTTGTGTAAATGTTCTGATTAACCAATACGAATTAATAGGAGAAAACTATACGTGGGGATGCGTTTGTGTGGCTTACTAATAATGTGCATGTTTTATTAATAAATGTTGCTGAGTGCTGTTTATTTTAAAGCACAGAAACGCTTTTGAAATGTCGTGTACTAATGCTTTTCTTGTGTTGCAAAGGCTAGATAATTACATACACATAAGGGTATTAGTGGGGTTAACACTGTTTAATCACTATGCTGTGGTAACGTTGTTTTTGTCTCTTTTAATTAAGATGATACGTTTTGGCCTAGTGAAAGATGGCTGCCGTTTAAAGCCTGTATTTGAGTGCTGAGATTTGTGATGAGAAGGCCTTGCTGAACATGGTCGAGAGTCATCTGACCACAGTCTTCGCCTGGTTAAAAAGTTTTCCGTGAGGACAGCAGCTCTGGGCGGACATCCAAGCGTCCTTGGAAGACAAAGGAGCCACAATGAATATTGTGATCACCATGCTGGTTCCGAGGAAATATGAACATGAAAAAGAAACATTTTCAAGATTTAGTTCTGTCTTCCGTCTTTTTATTTTTGTGGTTTTTTTCTGAGCGGAGATTTTTCCAAATGTAGCGATGCTACATCCTTTCCTGCTCGCTCTGCTCAGCGGTTCAGCGGATATCTAAAACATTTTATGTTGCCTTCTTTCGTTAAATTTATTATAAATATACGAGACTAGAGAGGGTCTGTGGTCATTGCATTTTGGATTCTGAGGCCACTTCTTTCCGAACTTAGTTGGTGAGGATCGATGCTGTGAGGACGGCGACTTGAGAGACTTCTATCGAGAGACCTGTCCTGACTCATTTATGACATTTAGCTAGAATAGGTAATTATGAGAATAATGATTTTGCTTTTGAATTGATTTTCTTTGAACTAATTTTAGATAAATTACCATTATTTGAAATACTGTGTTGGTGATTATTTCTTGTCAATTATTGAGTACTCTATTTTTGATTATTGTTGATTATTATTAGTTAAATCATGACTCAAGACAGTGTCAATTAGGTCTTATCGACCGTAGTGTAGATGCAGGGTGTTTAGAAGGTTTTCTTTCCACAGGTTCAGTGCTGACAGAGTAATCTGAGTGTATGTTAGTGAAATGGGCCCAAGCGTATGATGAGTGTATGTGCGTGTATCTGTGAATTTACTCTATCCGTGGAAGTAGGGAGAATTTGTACACCCCAATCTGCACCACTTGCTCCCAACATTTTTAGATGCTATTGTGGCTCTAACCACTTTGCAGAGCTGTGGGGCATATTATCAAGACAGGCGATAAAACAAAAAACTGCAGCTAAAACGGCGATAATGGGCTTGATAATATGCTCTATGGAATTCCAATTGAAGCCCATGTTAGACTTCCTTCACATTTAACATGGGCTTCAATTGGACTTCCATAGAGCATATTATCAAGCCCATTATCGCCGTTTGAGCTGCAGTTTTCTGCCGCTAAAGCGGCCATAATTTTATCGCCTGGCTTGATAATATGCCCCTAAACTCGTTCCTTGCTCAGTCAGTGGGCGTTTGGCCCCTTCACAGACCACATTGCTGCTCTGTGAGTCTTCATTGACCATTCCATGCATAAAGGTATTTATATGGCAGTATAACTTTTAAACAAAAAAAATATGCTGGCTTTACTTTACAGCACTATCCTTGACTTCTGTAAAAGCCTCATTGCCTTGTATTGTTTCTCCCCGTTCAGTATTTTTTCCTCATAAAACCGTCTTTTATTGCATGAAGATTGTATTTCACTTTACTGATGAAGTGTGTATCTGGAGGACAGGTTCCTACATCAGTGTCAGGAAAAGAACAAGAATGTGGGTGAAACGGAGAAAGCGGAAAAAGTGAGACAGCAAGTGTGACTGATTTAGTGAAATGGAGAGTGTGTCAGGAAGTCAGTGTGACAACCGAAGAAAGAGTGCGAGGGAAAAGTGAGAAAGCTAGTGCGACTGATTTAGTGAGATGCCAGGAAGTCAGCATAACAACAATAGAAAGAGTGAGACAGACCGAGGAAGCTATGAAGAGAAAGATTGAGTGGTGGTGATGGAGAAAGTGTTAGAAACTGGATTAGAGTGCAGGAAATGGTGTGAAAGATCGAAAGTAACTATTTTGGGGCGAATGATGAAGCTAGAGGGCAAGTGTGGGGAGTTAGTTTAAAGACGCTAGAGAGAGAGGAAAAGAGAAAGAGTGCAAGCAAGACATGCTAGGAGAGTTGGAAGTAGGAAGGTGAAACAAGAAAGAGGGCATGTCCGGCACAGTAAGTGACAGAGATGTATCCTATTGGCAGTAACTGATAGGGCAGGAATATATGAGTTCCACCTATGATGTACAGGGCACCTTATAGGTTTACCATCTTTAAGCACAGTAAATGAATACCAGGCATTCTTTAGTGTCCTGATCATCAGCTCCTATTCAAAACAGTCTCTAAAATGTAGGGTGACCATGTAGAATTAATCTTTTCAGTTGGTTGCTCTCTTTAGTGTGTTATTCTTCCATTTAATATCTTTAAAGCATGCTGGAACCCTTTTTGGTCAAGTATGGTGTATAAAGAACCTCGAAGTGAATGCATATTCTATGACAGGGCTATATTTATCCTATTATGTCAGGTAGGCAGATTGTGCATTTTCCCAAGTCAATGTATCTTAAATCCTTTGTACATTTAATCTCTACATTTAGATGTATGTTAAGACTCTTACATTTTTGTTTATCAGGGTAAGGGTCAGCATTGGTCTGGGTGAAGGTATTTGAAAAGTCGTGAACATTTTCAGAAGTGACCAGGGTTCGTTGTAACTATGCTATGCTGCGTTATCAGAATAATCATGCATTTAATCCACTTGTCACACAATTCACCATCTGATGCATAATTTGCAGAGTTCAACAAAAAAAAACTGTTTCTAGTGAAAACAGGTAAATGTTACCTTTAAAAGTGCCACTCGTGGTTCTACGAAGTGGGGGACACTTTTTAAAGCTTAAAAGTCCTCCTTTTGTTTGCTGGTTCTTGTATTCAGGACAGAACTGTTACTAATGAGGTGAAACGTTTTCCCAGGCCGTATTTATGTGTGCTAAAATGTCAAAATATTGAAAAATACTTTAACGGAATGTCAACATCCTTTACCTTTTCTTAATGTATAATTTGTTCACCTATACTGACTAATTTGCTCTACTAATGCGGCATAATTCCAATGGCCCTGGAATCTGATATGGCCAAACAAGCGACTATACTTTAACCACGTGACCTGATGCTAAATTCTCCCTGCCTAGTTCAACCAGCAGAGGGAGCACAAGGCAAGGAATATATGTTTGCCATCTGGCTCGGACTCCCCTTTCTGGTGATGCAAGGCATGGGAGATAAGGCTCACCAGTTAGAGGCCCGAACAGCTGCGCCCCACCTGGCGCCTGTGACAAGGCAATTAGACAAGATAAGTGTATGCTGGTACCACGTGCCAGGTCCCAGCCACTGACGTTCTTTCTGAAGACCCGGAGGCCGCGTGCACACTGCGCAGATTCGCATCTCCCCTGCATACATAGGATTGGTTACGTAAAGCCATGTATCTGGTGAGCATAACACCAACGTGCACAGTGCTGCAATATGCATATTTTAAACCGGCCACACAACTCTTGCTACAGAGATACAATCAACACAATGTCTGAGTAAATGAAGGCTTTTACACTAAAACTGTGTCACAAACGCTCTTCCTTAGAAGTTTTTTATTTTTTGGCAATTTTATATAGACCAAACTCGACCCCTATGTATTTGAGCGCTTTACAGTTACGACAAATAAGGATACATTCATTTTTGGTAGGCACCAGGGGTCATATTTACAAGGAAGTAATGCAGCGTGGTGCCGCAAGTCATTTGGCAGCACCGCGCTGCGTTACTTTGGAAGCAAAGGGATGCGTCATATTTACAAAAAAATGACGTATCCCTGAGCTCTTCCCTGCGCTGGCGCAAATTTGGATGCCATGCCGGTGCAAGGGTGACTGCGATGCGGGGATGATTATTTTTCTGGAGGAAGGGACACCTTCCTGCACAAAAACAATTACAGGAGGAGATTTCCTCTTTTTATGTGTGCTGCAGAATGCAGCATGCGTAGAAAGAGGAAAAACGAGGAGAAATCAAAGTATTTCTCCTCATTGCATCTCCTTAGAAGCGTAAGGATTCTGATGCATTCCCAGGTTTACAAAACGTTGTAAATCTGGGAATGCGGTAGAATCCATGGGTGTTGTCTGGGAACACCCACAGCAACACCCAAGGAACGCCCCTTTCAAGCAAAGTGCTGCGTGACAAGGGGCTGTATTTACAAGGACATTAAAATAAAAGCCACGCAGGGTAGCTCTACGTGTCCTTGGAAATATGGAGCACCACAATGCACCGGCGGTGCGTCACAACGCACCGGTGGCGCAAGGAGCTTGCAAATATGCCCCAGAGAGATTAAGTGATTTGCCCAGAATCACAGGATATTGAGCCGATGCCGAAACTCTAACCTGGTTCCTAGTTTCCAAGTCAGCAGCTCTGACCATTATGTCACGTTCTTTAGACCTCACATCTAAGCAACTGCAGACACACAACACAACACACAATTCTAAATGCAAGACTGGCTGGGGTGATCAACAAAATTCATTCTCTTAACTTGTGAATATTTTGAGCCCTATGCAGGGTATGGCCAGTAATGTCACTGGAAAAAATACACACACCGAATCTACACCTGAGCAAAAGAGTGCACAGTCCTCCGATCAGATGTGGTAGTCCACACACAGTTGCAAGTTTTGTGCTGCCTCAAACTGACCCTACTCTGAATGAAAATGCTGTCGTCGTTTGCTGTGGACTTCCCGAAGTCTCAAGGCTGCCAGGAGAGTCAGAGAGTAAGAGGTGAGCTAATTGAGTGTAGCTTGGTACTTTGATAGAAAGGGGCAATTGACTGATGTGACTTTAATGTGAATATTTGTTCCTGGCCATTAGCTGTCCTTGCTCTTGAAGGATGGTGACAGGACCAACTTTCCAAACAAAAAGTCTGAATATGTTGTGAGGTGGACAGTTTGTAAGAAATCATTAAAAGGACTGTGGGGACCGGAGGCCGCTACAGGAATAATGCAGTTAAAGGAATGGATTACATGGTAGGACAACGCTGTGCCTGCAGCACCAGGGAATAGGCTGTCATCTTGACTGGCATGATGAATCTAAACTAGCTCTAATGGCTCCCCTGGGTTCATAATACAACCTGTATCTGTAGCACGTGGGCGTGCGTCCCATACTCTGCACTACACGACTCCCAAGTGGTTGAAAAATCGACGCTGACATGTCACGCGACATACCACTTATCCATCATAATTCACAGACAGCTTCCACCAGATTCCTCAGAGCAGTTACTAAGCTTTTAAATATGCAGAACAGTTAAAACTCCTTCCTCATCCCTGAATGCAATTCTCACAGTACATCTTTAAAGCGCCTAGCACCATTTTTGGTCATTGCTTGTTGCTGTCACATAATTAACATTATTGTTCCCATCACATGCAAACATTTCAACAAGTCACTCTTTTCAAAAGCTTGACATCTGTAACTTGAAACCCACCCAGAGTGTACATGCTCAAACTTATGCATGGCAGGCACAGGCAGATGTCATACAAAACAACTCAAGGATCCCACACAACAAAATCTGGGACATAAGATGTTGCCTTTAGCAAACAGTGTTCTACAAGGGAGCTGGTGGTATGTTAAGAAGTAGAATCTGGATGTAAAGACCATGACATTCTTTTGAAGGAATTGAAAATGAGGGCCTGTGCTGTACCTAGAATCGTTAGCCAGCATAAAAGGTAAGAGGTGGTACTGAGGAAAATTTATTTTTATTGAAGAGAAAGAACAGAAAATAACCATGAGTTTTTGCACAAGAGCCATTTGACAATGGGGCTGGTTTCTATTTAACCCATGTACCAGGCACAAAGAATCTGAGTTCACGCCCCACCCTCGTACCGTCAACGGGGCAAGACGGTACAGAAGAAACAGGCCAAAGCCAAGAAAAATGCTGCTCTACTGGGATAAGTATACAGCTGAAACTTATATAGCTTACAACATATGGAGAAAAAAAAACACTTCACTAATACAATTAATCAAACTAAACCACCACAGTTTTTAAACGCCCCCCAACCTGAAATCCCCCCAGCAAAACATCCAAAAATTCATAACCATCCCCTTTTCATCTCATTCCCTCTCCTCTCACATGTGGCCCATGCATTGCTCCCCTGTATTCCATCTGCAAACTTCTCCTCTACAAGGACCCAACATTTGTCTGCCACCTGTTCTAAAGTGACAACTAAAGCCACAGCCCCAACCTGGAAAAAACAGTAAAGCGAGCCCATATGCAAAATGCCCACTAACTTTCTAAAAAATGGTGAGGGATGGTGGACCAACAATCCACAGCCTACACTGCCAGACAGGACCACAGCACATTTGGAAATGTGCCAAACTGTCCTACATGACCCTAATTGTTACTATGGCCCCACCCCTGGCACCTAACTGGCCAGTCCTGACCAACCCGGGGCCTGGAGGCACCGCTCGGGCAAGAACCCGGGGCCTGGACACACCGCTCACTCCAGGTCCCCCAGAGGTGGAGGGTTGATACATATACGCAGAAATTCGGTGTCTTGTAGGCAGGCTCTCCACACAATTTTGCTTGTAAACCAATGAAAGAACATTTCTGAAGAGCATTATCACAGTCAAGGTAGTCTGTAGATAAAGGTCCAAGTTAGACTTGCCTGGTCAGTTAGGGGATGATATGAAAAGGTGGGTTATTACTTTGCATCTAAGCTCCTGATTCTCTTCAGACCTCACAAGAAGAGAGTTCCAGAGACTGACCATAGGGGCATTAGTTTGATCTGCAAGTATAGTATAGCTTGACATCCGCCCACGCTAGACCCACCTCGTACGGAGAAAACCTGCATTTGGCAAAGGAGACTCTGGGGAATTTGCCAGCCCATAAGAACCTCGTAATCGGCGACTGCTGGTCCGTAAAGAAAGTGGATGGCAGCGGGTGTGGGAAATGTTGGAGGATATACAGAAAATAAGGGAGAGCCTCCAACTTGAAGAAGGTGCCTCTACCCGCGATTGAAAGAGGTAGAATCAACCACTCTCCCATGTCATGCTTCATCCTGGCCAGTAGTGGGTAACATTTAATTCCCAGTCGTGTCTCTCATTGAAGGCCACTGCCATGAGTAGGTAGAGGAAACTGTCTGTGGTTGCACCATCCCTCCATCATGTGCACCTCTCTGGGGCGCCAGGGTTGATTTCCCCTAATTCATTCTGAGCCCTGAGGACCACCCATAAATTGCTAGGATCTCCATGAGCTGTGGAATTGTCTCCCTGGGCCGCTGCAGGAATAGGAGAATATCGTCGGCGTATAGAAAGATGCACTCTTCCGTTCCCTCTCTCCACTTCAGACCATCCAGTCTGGTATCCCCCCTAATAAGTTCCACCAGGTGCTTGATCATGAGAGCAAACAACAATGCTGCGTCCCTCGCTCTATGGGAGATTTCTGTGATAGGGCTCCATTCACTCTGACCTGGGCCCATAAGTCAATAGACAAAAGCGATACCTATTTCCTGAATCTCTGATCGAAGTGCATCTTTTCGAGGAATGCATGCAGGAAAGGCCTGTGCACTGAATTTAACACTCATTCTATATCGACTCGCAGTATCGACATATCCTCCTGGAATTCATCCAGGAGAGCAAGGGACATATGCAACCGCTGAAGACAGTGTCTGGTACCCCTTCCTGGCATAAAGGTGTTCTGGTCTGGGTGGACTACAGAGTGGACCACCATGGACAACCTTGTGGCGAGGATCTTGGCTAGCACTTTTACCTCGATATTGATAAGGGATATTGGGAGGTAGGATTTGCATCAATCACGGGGCTTTCCAGGCTTCAGGATCACCATAATGGTAGCCACCCGAAGGTCCCTAAGGAACTCCCCTTGCTCGTATATGTTCTCAAATAGTGCTATGAGGTGAGGGATCAGCAAGGAGGAGTGCCATTTGTACAGTTCCAATTTAAACCCGTTGGGTACGGTGGTCTTTCCTGGGGGCATGGATGACATTGCTGGTTGAATCTCCTCCGTGGTGATTGGCTGCTCTAGGTTGATTCTCTCCTCAGCTCTGAATTTACATGTAGGAAGCTCATGTATGATGGGCCTATCCTGCTCTGGGGGCACCCAGCAGGCATAAAGGGTATGAAAATGTAATGCAAATTCCCTCGCTAGGAGGTTCACATCTCTCACCGTGTTGCCCCTGTGGAAAGCTGCTCTGTCATTAAGCTATAGGGTCATGAGGCAGCCATCAACCAGTAGAGTAGTTTGCCACCTTTATCTCCCATTTCATAGACACATCCCTGCGAGCGGTGCTAGCACAGTTTTCCTGAGTCTATGGCCTTTTACCTCAAGGGGAGGCGGGCCTGCGCAAGGTCGCTCTGCACTGCAGGAGAGGGGGAAGATTCAGCCACCCACTCAAGCCCAGTGATGTCGCCCTCAAGATTCAACACCTCCTCCTCCATATGTCTTTTGAAAGCCTCCCAGGGAGTAGTTGGGGAGGAGACGGTGTCCTTGTTGACCTCAAACTATTCAGTAATTGTTTCCTGGCTGTACTCCGCAAAGTCGCCGTCCAAGAATGACCAGGCATTTAGTCTTCCCATCCCCTACTCGCTCCTCAAACCCCACCCAATAGTCAAAAGTACCTACAGGGGAATAGTCTGAAAGACATCTTTGAAGGACCTGAGTCTGCGCAACCAGGCTCACCTCAGAGGAGGGGAGCAAAAAGTAGTCCAAATAGGGGAGGTGTCATGTGGGGATGAATAGAGCGTTATTGTAGTCCGGTGCGGTGCTGCCATTTTCACATGTCCACCACACCCAAAGCGTTGACCCAGGCATGCAGATGATTGGTGAAGACCACCCATGAATGAATGAGTGAATAAATGAAAGGCATTTATATAGTGCACAGCTACTCAGAAGAGTGTCCCAGCGCATCAAAAGGCCTTGCCTGCAAACAGAAACACTACCCAAAATACAAATGAGAAAGAAAATAAAAAGTAGCTCAGGAACACTCAATTATTGATTAAAAAGCCACGTTTTGAGGAGCTTCCTGAAAGTAGCTAAATCCATTACCACTGGCAATGACGCGGGAAGCGCGTTCCATGCCTGTGCTCCGAGGAAAGAAGTGCCGCCTGAGCAGGTATGCAATATTCTAGGGACCGCCGCTAGATTCATAGACGAGGATCTCAAAGTTCTTAGATGGAACTTAGTAGGTAATCCGTCTGCAAAGGTACCTGGCTCCCCTCCCATGAAAAGCTTTAAAGGATAACACCAGGGCCTTGAATCTGATCCTCTTATTTACTGGGAGCTCATGGAGAGCTCTGAGATGAGTGGACATATGAGTCCTAGATTTCAACATGAGAAGGGCTCTGGCCGCAGCATTTTGGGCCACCTACAGGCGCTGAAGTAGGAATTCCGGGAGGCTGAGGTAAAGCACATTCACATAGTCCAATCTGGATGTAATCAAGGCCTGGACCTCAGATTTCCTGCAGTCCAAAGACAAGAGTGGAAGAAACTTCCTCAGCATCCTAAGGAGGCCAAAGCACGTTCCCACCACCGATTGGACGTGGGCTTTCACAGATAGGTAGTTGTCTATCATGATGACCAAGTTCTTTACTGTTTATTGTGCGGCGAGAGGAGGTGACATATCTTCAGGCCACCTAAGTCTCCACCCGTCCAACGAAGGGGCGCCAAAGAAAATAATTTCCAACTTTTCAGGGTTGCATTTAAGCTGGTTAATTCTTAACCATGTAAACACTTTTGAAAGGCAAGCAGGAGGTTGTGTTCCGCTCCAGGTCCATCACAGCATTGATGTTGGCACCTATCAGCGAAACACCAGGCGCAGTCTCCGTCAAATAGGGAGCAACTGCTTCCAGTGTTTTGTCCAGTAGTTTTGAAGGTGCATATATACGTCCCAGTGCCCAGGGCTGTCCCTCGAGAGCCCCACTATTTATCATGAATCTCCCCATGGGGTCTGTCCGAACCACATGTGCAATCAAGGGAAACATCTTTTTAGTAGGATCGCAATTCTCCTAGAAACCCTCATGTGACCTGCATGATAGACCCTGGAGGAGATGCACCATCGCAGGAGGGAACAATTGTTGCCCATCAGATGAGCCTTCTGGAGCAGGAGCGATGCCGGGTGATACCTCTTGGCATATGCCAGGCCCACCCCCTGATTGATCTTATCATTAAGCCTGTTCATGTTAAAAGGTGATTATTGTATATTCCCCATAGGGGGCAGCTGCTCCTACGTATCATTGAGAGTAGACTTCAAAAGACACCTGATAAAGATCTGCAAGAGGTCCCATAGCACATGTGCATCAATTCTAAGTAAACAAATACATCTCAAACCATCAAATTGTCTGCAACCGGTGGAAACAATACCGTCAACCCACCCACCATCCTACACTTCCCACCTTGAAGCATCTATTGCCCAACTATGGCCTCAGCCATAGCTCTCCAGCAATAAAAACAATGTCCAGGGGCGAAACTCCTGTAGTCCCTAGTCAGCTTGTGCTAAAGAGCCCATTCTGAACATGCTTGTAAAGGAAAACAGGGAAACAGAAGGGTTACACCGGGCCCATGTGGCCAAAACACCAGTTACGCTGCCCCCTTGTCTCCTTCCTGGTCTGGTGATCCGTCCATCAAGGACAGTCTTTTCTGCTTCAGGCAGTATGGAGTGACCTCCTCCAATCTGTCTTGACGCCTAATCCTCCTGCTGTGGTGCAGCAGTTACAGCAAGGATGAGAAAGGTGCCCCTGATCCAGGGGTGTCCTGTTACTCCGTTGCCCAAATTCTGAGATTCTGGCATTCCTCCACCCAGGCCCATGCACTTTCAGGGTTGTATGAAAAGAGGGTACATTCTTTCAATATGACTTTGAGGTGAGCTGGGAATCGAAGAATATATTTGACCTGCATGGGCCTAAGCCTTTCCTTGACAGCCTGAAACGTGTGGCGCTGTTGTTGTATCTTTAAATTGTAGTCAGGGAAGAGCATGACCCTGGCTCCTCCACACTACAGTTCGCCAGTCACACGAGCCTCCCAGAGGATGGCATCCCTATCATCCAAGTTCAAGAGTCTTGCTATTATGGACCTCTGTAGTACCCCTCCTGAGGGGGTGGGGTTAGTCACAAGGGACCTATGCGCCTGCTCCACCATGAAACAAGAATACAAAGCATCTCTGGGAACCCAGGAGCACAACCAGTCTGCTTTGAAGGTTATGGGCCAAGGCCCCTCCGGTCTCTCTGGGACCCCCACAATACAGATATTATTCCTTCTGGACTTGTCCTCGATGTTTTTGGCCTTCAGAAGGCTGACTCTGCACTTGAGGGCTGTCACTGCTTCTCATGAGGCCTGTGTGTCGTCTTCCACTGCTGCCAGCCCCACCTCCGCCTCCATGACCCTCCCGACTGGGTGCCAGAGGTCCTGGAGCAGAAGGGACAAGTCCTGGCTGATCTCCCCTATTGTGGTCTCAAGGGATGACCTAGACTCGTGGATGGTTTGGAGGATGAATGCAGTCTGCAGCAATGGAGTGTTGTGGTCCGTCCCCACCACCCTCCTTCCAATCTGCGGGACAGGTGAATTTGTCAATTGTCCCCTGGGCTGGAGGGTTTACCTTGTCTCTTCCTATCAGTCTATTGGGTTGGCTGGGCCCGAAGCAGCTCGCTGTTCACCACCTCTACCCACGAGGGGGCCCTTGAGGGAAACAGGGGGACAGAAGGACACAGCTGCCAGACAAATCTCTCCGCCCTCTGTGGCTGCCCAGTCGGACCATTAACGTCACTTGTGTCAGTTCTCAGGGCTACCCCTTACAAAACGTTGTGAACCATGGTCACTCAGGGCCATACATTCAGTTTAGAGGCCTTGGAGTCTCAGCAAGGGTCTAGCCGTCAAGGTGGTCCCTCTGCCCCCCACCGACTTTTCTTCCCCAGCCGACACCTGAGTAAGTGCAATACAGACCTTGGGGTCTGTATTGCAGTCTTTGGCATGCCCGCGCTACAGGCCAGACAAAGTTCTCCTGTATCTTTTGGGGGGGGCAACACTTGGTCCGTCGCTCACCCCCACCCTCCTCAGCAGCGAGTGTTAGGCTCGGCGAGAAGAAAGAGCCCCTCATGTGGAAATGGGTTGGAGTGGACCTCCTTTGTCACTAGGCTCAGCCCTCGCATTGCCAGAGGTCACTGCCTCTCAAGTGGTGGGGCCTCTGCTAAGTCCCTGAGGCCTCTCCCTGTTGGTATCCACACCAGTGCTCTCATCTGACACCTGATGGGGCTGGCAGTGGAAACAGCAGCACTTGTCGCATAGCGCCGCCCATGAGCACCACTCCGGTTTGTGCTTGCTTCCCTGCCACACCGTGCCATCCATGGGGATGAAAGCGGCAGCCTCCAAGGCCAGGGAACACTGGGGGCTCACACCACTACTATTGTCATTGTGGCTTGCTCTGAAAGTGCAGATAATGTCAGATTTACATGGGGCTGGCATGGCGCCAACTTAGTCACCTCCCATGTATGTCACCTTGTACAACCAAATATTTGCACCTCTATTGTACCCCGTTCAGTTAGAGCCAGGTTTGATTCATCCAGCCATCCATTTATGAGGACAGTTGACAAGGAAGATGGATTCCTTCATTTCTACAAGAGTGCAGATTGCTTGAATAGGACTGGTTTAACAGGTAGGGTCTGGGTGGCAGGGTCACAAAAAGCTCAATGTATATTCTGAAAATACAGGTAGACAAGGAAGAATCTTGATGAACCCCACATATACGACCAAGGGTTTAGAGGAATAACATGACCAGACCTAGCTGGACATGTTGCAGCCAGTTACTCAGAAAGAGGGAAATAATATCAGGGCCATACCCTGTTGTGCCCTCATAATGGCTGATCATTAATTGACAAACTACCACATGCAGAGAGATGCAGAGAGATCAAGGAGGATGACATACTCCAAAACTCCTTAATCAGGAGTTTCAAGATTTTGGCCATGCCTCATTTCTCAAGATGGAGTATGAACTATTAACTATTATAATGGTGGTGAAAATGTATATGCGGACACCATTTGACTGATTTTTCTTACACCACGCTTAAAGTAGGGAGGAAATGAATCCCCAGCTGCAAGGACTTAAAAGGTCTAGGATCCAGTTTCACTAATGTTTTGACGCAGCCCAATTTATAATGCATATCTGGAATTACTAAGCCACTCAAAGCCTCATTTGCATTACTTTGCTTCGGGGAGGCATTCCATGGGTGGAGCTTGAGCATTTCCATGCATTCTCTTATGGATTTTGATGCAAACCCAGATTTCCTAATGCGTGTAAACTTGGATTTGCATCAAAATGGTTTGGCATACCTGACCTTGGCGTAACAAAGAGAAATATCTTTATGTAAGGTATTAGTTCCTCCAGAAAAACAATCCTGTCAACAAGGCAGTCTCCCTTGCACCCTGGGTTCAAGGGTGCCTGCATTGGCACTAGGCAGCCAGGGTTGTGCTAGTGCTGAGAGAAAGCTAAACAGCACCATAAAGCTGTACCTATGGCATAGTTCATCTCTCTCCTTCACTCAACGCAGCACAGCAACTTGCCTTGCTGTGCTGCGTTGCGTAAAAATTTGTAAATCTGCCCCTACATTTTTAAAGATGGAGCTTGGTGATGGCTCTTTTGAGCGATGTAGGAACCACTGCCATTTTGAAGAATAATTGATGGCAGCTGTGACAGTTGTGCAAAGAGATACTGGAACTCAGAGGAGCAATCCCAGACAGGATTGTAATCAGACTTCTTTCATTTGAGAGACTTAAAGAAGGAGCAGATTTTTGTGCTGAAATTGGAGAGAAAGAGAAATACTCAGCTACCACAACCTTGATGCTTTTATTCGTATGATCAATTGCAGTACAAAGAAAGTGGTGATGGTGGTGCAGAGTGACAGCGAAAGGGATGTAAGTGGAATATGAAAACTGGCTTCAAAAGGGTATTAGCAGAATTAGGATATGGCTTGAGATGATTATCATAGGAAAGGAGATCTCCAAGCAGATGTTTTGCACTATTTGATTTCAGATTGACAGTTTTTCTGCTTGAGTCTTTTAAATACAGAGGAGATCTACCCCACCCACAGGTTTTTATATATGTGTTTTTCAGTGAATATCAGATAGATTACGCATTAATGGAGGAAACAGTGAAGTATCCAACGAACATCTCACAATTGGGCACTGACTTTTACCAAATGGATTCTATTTGTGTGAACGAATATATGACGTTACTAAGCCATCCATTACCCCGCAGTCGGTTACAAAACAGATGTTACATCGTCCGCGTTGTTACCATGCATGGCTTTACATAGCAAGTTGTTTCTATGACTTGCACTAGATGGCACGCTGGACTTAGGAATAGTATAAATTACTATTGATACTCCTGTTAGCGCAACAGCAGGGAATGTGTTGGATTTAAAATCCAACACATTCCCTGGTGTTGCGCGCCATCTAGCGCAAGTCGTAGAAACGACTTGCGATGTAATGCCATGCGTGGTAACAACGCGGACAACGCTGACAATGTAATGTCCGCATTGTAACCTACCCGCGTGGTATTACTAGCGTTGTAAATGCTGTTTTCCATGTGAACTGACTTATATACTAATATGTAATTTTGCAAAAGCCCGATTCATAATGGGTCACAATTCGACCTTCCTCATGAATTGAAGTAGGTCACAAATTGCAACCAACTGTGAATCACAGCCATCAAAGGGATGGTTCCCCGCTGAGATCAGTAGACCACCATCCATGCCTGGGGTTCATTTACAACAAATAAAACTGTAAAAAGAAATGCAACACGCTGGCCTTTATGAAAAATGGGTAACATTTAAAAAAAAAAGAAAAACTTGTAACTAACAGTTATTTTTGTTCAATAAAAGGTTTTTATTGAAACTTGCAAGTAACATTTTTTAAGGGTAGTACCCTTAAAAGCATTTTTTTCCAACTTTCACAGAGGAGAAGGGATCCCTTCTATTTGTGACTGCATTACCTCTACCTACAGCAGTTATCAAAACATCAATGTTGTGAATTTCAGTCGCAAAGCCTCAATCCATCCCACTGTGATTCAGTATTTGGTAGGGGATGTCCTCAACAAATCGCTTCCAAATCCAAATGAGTACATAGTCGCAAACCCAAATTGTGGTTCGGATCGCAAGTTGGGTTATCAAAATGCCTTTTTGCAGTCACAAACAACACAATTTGAATCAAAATGCAAAATAGCTTCGAACATCTGGCCCCAGTCTTTTGATAATCTGAACAGTTCCAGTCCAGTGCCAATGTTTATAGCAGAGTCATTTGCCAAGCATAAAACTCAAGGGCCATATTTATGAGGCCAGTTGCGTCGCACTTGCACCACGCAACATGGTGCAGGCTCGACACAACTCAAAAAAGAGATTTATGAAGCCACGCAAGGGCACTTTTTGTATCCCTAAGCGGCTTCATAAATCTGGAGTAACACAATGCAGCGCAAATCGCTGCATTGTGTTGTTTTGCCCTGGGAAGGCTCTCCATGGGTGTTGCGTGGGCGTTCCCACCAAACTTCTATGGTTTTTGATGCATTCCCAGATTAACCAAAAGTGGGAGACCTGGGAATGCGTCAAAAAGATACGCCTTTGCAGCAGAGGCATAACGAGCAGAAATATCTTTATTCCTCCGCATTACTTCCTCTTTCTATGCAGCACACATAGAAAGAGAAAAATGCCTCTCAGGATTGTTTTTATCCAGAAAGATGCTCCATTCCTGAGCAAAAACAATCCTGTATGCAACACAGGTGCAAGGGTGCCTGTGTTGGTGCTACTCAGCCAAAACGGTGCCAGCTATGGGACAAAGGCAGGAATGCACTGTATTTTTTTAAATACGGTGCATTCCTGCCCTTTCCCTGTCCCACAGCGCACTGTGTGACTTTCCTATAAATATGCCCTCAAGTGTATGCCAAAGGATCTGAGAGGGAGAGTGAAAATGTCCTTTGCTATATTGAGGCCTTCTTACTGCTAAACTTATAACTGAGCACACAATACCCCTCCTTAGCACTTGATCCTCAGGGTAGTTAGGCAGCATGATCCAATATTTACTCAGGTAGAAGGTGTAGCTGTGAATACGCAGGGCCTCATTTATAAAAAGTGACGCATCACTGCGTGAAAACAGCGATGCGTCACTTTTCATTGCGCTCTCCTTGTGACACCAATGATACGTCATATTTACAGTATGACGCATCATGTCGCAAGGAGTTACAGATACGTCAGTATTTCTGACGTATCTGTTGGAGCTAAAATGACGCATCGCTGGAATCTGTCCAGCAATGTCTGGACGCAACTCCAGCCATGGGCCATTTCACATGGGCAAGTCCCATTTCAAATGTACCCGCGTCAGTCTTACACCGGCTGTGAAGCAGGCATAAGATATTGACGCATTTGCGCCCTAGAAGTGGCGCAGTGAAATCTCATTAATTTCACTGCGTCACTTCTATGAACCTTACTTGCGTCGGAATGTCCACCATGCAAACATTATACCTGGCGCAGCTATAATGTGGCACAGGGGTTTATAAGTGACTCATCCACCTAGATGCGTCACTTTGTAAATATGAAAATATGACGCAACAAGGCGCACTTTTTACACCGCTGGTGCGTCACAAAAAGTGACACACCGGTGGCGCAAAAGTAACGCAAGGGTTCATAAAGAAGCCCCTCAGAGCTCAGCACAGTGGAAAACAGTAAGTAATAAATCAATGTCGAAGCAGTGCATTACCTTATGATAAACAAAGTGCATTCTTGTGCTGACAGCACAGCACTACACATTAATTATAACAGATTGACCTTATTCAGAGTACTCAGAAGTTTGAGGCTAGCCGGAGTATGTATTCCTAATATTATTAATGCTAGCTAATGGAAGAAAACCTTTATACTTAAATAGCTTATACTGTAATGTAATCATATTTATTGTACAAATTCTATCAAAATAATCTTGTCCATCAAAGCAGTCTTGTCATGTTTTAAAATCAGGATAACCAGAACAGGTAACAAGTGTTTTGCCTGACCAAAACACCTTTTCAAGGCTAGTGAGAAGTTTTATGGCTCTAAGATTAGTGTCAGGAGAGTCAAGTCAAGTCAATCTTCAAATAATGAGAGCAATGTAAATAATAGCATTCTTAGTAATACATTTGTGTTTTTCTGAAACAAATATATTGTTACCAAGTATGTACTGATTAGTAAGGATAATATTTGGTGGAGTAGAAGGTAGCATTGTAGTGTTATTATTTATTTATTTTTATTTTAGTTATATGATTTCTATAGCGCCCGAATCACCCCCATCGGGGTATCTCCACGCTGTAACTACTAGTGGCCAACTAATGAGATAGTTTAGAACAGTGCCATTTTCAGCAGCTAAGCGACATTTCTCCAATTATCAATGGGAAGGCTAACCTGCAGAGCGACAAGCAAAGTAGCGATAGCCTCTGTTATTGCTACTTTCCTTACGCCTGCTTCAAGACTGACTTAGCCATGATATCCTATGTAAGGTGGATATCATGGCTAAGTATGCCTTGCCCTATCATCAAGCTATCGCCAAACTTTGTGAGATTATCGCTGGATTTCCAGCGATAATCTCACATTTGGCAGTTATCGCTTGGAATTGTATCGCTTTTGAGATAAGCGTTGTTAATAGCACGCTATCTCAGCGATAAAATTCCACGCTAGCCGGGGATAATTATCCTAGAGCGAAGTGCCGTTAGCGATAATTATCGCCGGTCCTTGATGATATGCCCCTCAGAACTTCAAAGTGGAGCATTTTACCCAAATATATCTGTGAAAATATTTCCCATGAGCAAAAGTTTTTGCTTGCTTGAAGGGTTGTACCATTAATTGTCTATACCGTACACAGCTTTGTATGAATAAGCAAGAAACTATGAGGCCAATGCAAATAAGCATTTAGGAGTTTGTGCTATAGCACTACAGGAGTACTACTTGATACACTCATAGATGCTATTGCAATTGGCCTCATACTCTTTAAGTTATCCTTAAAACAATGCTTCAGTTGTGGTGGTTTACATGTTCATTCGTCACTCTTTTGGCATGCATGAAAAACATTATTCCAAATTATGGAGCCAATTCGCATAGATATTTTTGAGCACATGAAGAAGTACTACATCATATACTCATAAATGTATTTTGAGTTGGCCCGAATGTTTGTTGAAAGATGGTTCATTTGTTTTCTGTATGATTTATTTTATGTGGGATGTGCAAAATGACATGGTGTTAAACACGTTTATTTTTTAACTATTTTATTTTTATGAAAGTACACACAGTTATGCAAAACTCGCAACATACTTCCAGGGTTTAATAAATAATGAAACAGTAGCCTTTTACAAGCGTTTACATATAACAGATGAAAGAGTAAAAAAATCGTAAACAAATCTTTTGTTTTTTTGTCTACCTATTGGTCCCTTGTTTCCTATTTAGTTTGGCATGTGTGGAATTACTTATTCTTCTTGAATATCTACAATGTGAATGTTCTTTGTAGCTGTTTATGCTTCCCCTCCCTCTTATGTCAGGGGTTTCACCAGGTCTGTGGCACTTAAATTTGCAGGCTGATAGCTTGGTTATTTTAGGTTCATCAGAACTTAGTGATGAAGCAGATGAACTGCTGAATCCCTAATTGACACATAATATCAATTTTGACACCGATTTGAGAGAAAAAATGACAAACATGCACAATTTGTGCTCATTATGCATTGTGGAATAATGAGAATTAGAACATGAAAATATTTAGTTATTGCCTCGTAAAAGCATGCAGAAGAGTGTAGAATAAACTAAATTGCATGTTGACTAACATGGGTTTATGTTTACTAAATTGCTATGATGTATTCTTGTAATGTGGAATTGAAATATGAGTGTGATGACTCACGTCCTATATAATGACTCAAGTCCTATATAGATTGTGATAACCTTTCTTCTTTAAACAATGATAAATGTGATGAATGAATTAAACTAATGCAACTTAGATGGCATTATGTGTGTATTTTAGGAGCCTCACATTTGAACTCCATGTTTTGTCAAAATGTGCAGAAAGTGATGAAAGGAAAGAAGGGTGCTGCACGTTTTTAGAATACCAAATTCTTTGAAACTTCTACAGAAAAATCTTCAGACGTACTATTGAAAGTTACTAGAAACAACTTTGTTTCTTTAGATTTTAAAATATTTTACATGTTGGTACTTTGGTGATGTAGTAATGTGTCATAGTTACATATGTTAATTGCAAAGAATCTAAGATGCTTCATGAGTACAATGAATTAGAAAACAATATGTAAATGTTTTAAGGACTCTACATGAAATGCATATTTCCATTATTTTATAATTGTGTATTTCCTTAACAAAATTTAATTTAGGCCTGCATTTTCTTTCTATAGCTCAATTCTGTTCTCAAAGAAGGACTGTACACAACTGCAATGTGAGACAAAACTATATGTCACTAAGAGAGTTTCCATGCCCATGTTAGACCTACTTGTTATTAAATTGTTACATTAGGAACATCTGCTGTGAGAAACACGATGGGAATTCAAATAGAGAGATCACTGTTCTTTATTTATTTATTTTTTTATTTGTTTTTATTGATTTTACAGAATCAGTGAGCCAGACATCATAAAAAGATATAATGACATACAAGCATATGGTATAGTATGACATGCTTACAACCAGTGCAGGATAATATACTTAACAATGTCGGGCTTCTATAAGTGTCCTCGTATGCATTACATAGCACTCCAGGCTCATTAAAATAAGTCTCTAACGGTCTGTCAATACAGATTATTCTCAGCATCTCACCTACATCAGGAGTTCAGCTAAACAGACTACTTGTCAAAGCTATCAATATTCAATACAGTTATAACATCCTAACAAAAAAACGTTATCCAACCCCCTTCCCTCCCTGCGTGCTTGGTCCTCAATATCCAATAGTAGCATTTGCGTATCGATCATGTTCACAGGTGTGTGTAAATCGGTTCCAGAGTCTGTCGTATTTAAACTGCACATTCCTGTAATCTTACCCAGAATAGCACACAGATAATGTGAGGAGCCCTAGTGTCCCGTAACCGTGTATCAAGCTCCTACGTGACAGACCTATCACAACTCAGTAGGACAAAATATCTATTGCAGCGTATTCCTCTAGCATTGCATGCCAGCTCAGCGAAATCCGTGTTTTTCTAAGGCCTCTGTATTCCTTTCTTTTAGTTCAGCCCCCTCTGCTCTCAACATTTCTGTGTGCCAGTCCTGTAGGGACGGGGCTCTAGTGGCCTTCCATTGTGTAGTTATGGCCCTCTTAGCTAGAAGTAGCACAAGGTTAGCAAATCGTGAGGCAGGGTTCCCTTTCTTTTCACGGGGTTCGAGACCCAGTATGTAATATTCCAAGGTGTCATTCTGGTGTGTCTGGGCTATCGCTGTCAATATTTTGCATATCGTCGTCCAGTAATGTCCTAGTCTAGGGCAAGACCATACCATGTGTACCAACCCAGCGTGGGCAGTCATCAGCCACCCCCGGAAACATAGCGCTCAGCCTGTGTGGGGTTAAGTACGCCCTGTGTTACAACATCAGTTGAATAAATTTAAATTTGGGATTCTGAGAGACCTTCTTGAGGAACCCCAATATAGTGTCCCATTCCTTGGCTGTAAATGCACGGCCCACATTCTCTTTCCACTTGTCGCATAGCGGCTGTAATGAGATCGCTCTCTCAGTTTGAATCCCGTGAGTTAGCCATTTTGTCAGTCGATCCCCATTGCCCATTAGGTATTGCATGGTAAGTAGTGTGTTCGTGGGTGGTTCAGTATCTTCGGGCGACCATGTGGTGCGTATATATCTGGAAATATGTGCATGTAATAGGAACAACGTATCGGGGCACCATGTACACGTGCAAACGTTTCATGCGACATTAGTGCACCCTCTGTAAAAAAGTCTCCCAATGTAGTGATGCCTGCCCCGGTCCACGCCTGTAAGGCACGGTTAGAGGTTAGTCCCGAACGTGTGGGGATATACAGCAGTGGAATGGTGGGGGTATGCGGTGCCATCCATCCAGTGTACCTTACCGCACTCCACCAATATGTAATAGCCAATTTCAGTAAGTGGGGTGTCGACGTTGGTAGGGGGGCCTGTGGTAACAAGAGTCTGTGAATGATCCCCTTGTCCCTATCCCGCAATGACATATCCAGTTCATGCAAATTGCGTCCTGCAAGCCAATATGCCAGCCACTGCAGCTGGCTGGCATAGCAGAATGCACGCAGAACGGCACTCCCATCCCTCCTTGTTTCGCGTTAAGTTGCAATTTCGCCAAGCCAATACGTCTACGCCCCGTACCCCATATTAGGTCTGTCACCAGAGAGATCAACATTTTAAAAATCCTCGTGGGGACAGGTAACGGTAGGTTGGTGAAGAAGTAAAGGAGCCGCGGCAATAGTACCATTTTCGTGATGACCACTCTGCCCACTACTGATAGGGGTAGGGATACCCAAAACTGAATTTGGGATTTGAGAGCGGTAATCGCACGCCCCAGATTACCATCCAGGAGGTCCGAGTTCTTGCGATAAATTTGTATCCCAAGGTATTTAAAGGTATCAGGTGCTATGTGAAAGGTGCCAGGGACCAAACTTGAAGTGTCCGCTCCTCTCGGCGCTGTCAAAGAAATATGCGTATGACTTGGCAGCATTGATAGCCAGGCCAGAAAGACCTTGGAATGACTCAAAAATTAGGGGCATTGGGTGGGGATTAGCGGACATGTCCTTGATGTAAAGAAGGAGATCATCCACATATGCTGAGACAGTATGGGATGTACGATCACGTGTTATCCCCTGACAAACTGCAAAAGTACAGAGTCTGTGTAGGAGTGGTTCCAACACCAGGATGAACAACAACGGTGACAAGGGGCAGCCCTGTCTTGTCCCCCGAGCCACTACATATTGCCCTGAGACGTGTCGACCCATGCGTGCCCTCGCCATGGGATTCATGTACAACAAGCGCACCCATGCTATGTATTCCTCAGGTATACCAAAACGTGCGAGAGCATAGAACATATAATCCCAACGTAAGGAGTCAAATGCCTGCCTCAAATCAAGGGATATGCAGCCTTCCGTAGTTCCCGTACCGCGTGTTCCTAGCATAACTTTGTGCAGCCGTCTGATGTTGAGTGTTGTACTCCTACCAGGTACAAACCGACACTGATCGGAATGTATCAGCGCGGGAATAAACTGACTAAGGCGGGTGGCCAACAGCTTAGTCAGGATTTTATAGTCTGTATTGAGGAGTGACAAGGGTCTATAGCTCGAAATAAGAAAAGCATCCCTCCTAGGCCTTAGTAGTGAAACCACTAACGCTTGCAAGGTAGTAGTGGGGAGCCCACCTCCCTCCAATGATTCGTGATAAAGACTTTGCAATGAGGAGTGAGCAAGTCGGCATACATCGCGTAAAATTCGGCCGGTAGGCCATCATCCCTGGAGTCTTATTACGTGGTAAGGCTTTAATCGCCTGCCGTATTTCCGCTACTGTTATTGGTCGAAGTAAGTCATCACGTTGGTGTTGTGTAAGTTGGGGGACACATAAACCATCAAAGAATGAATCGAAGTCAGTGTCAGTAAGTTCGGGCAACATACCGTAACGGCGTTCATAGTAGTCCTTAAACACGGTATTAATGTCTAATTGCGTGTTTACCACTACATCTACATTGTTCTGAATTTCTAATATGGGTGTGGGCAAGGGGGCGTTTCGCACCAATCGTGCCGGCAGTGGCCCAGACCTGTCAGCTTGTGCGTGTTGCTTTTGTATGTACAACAGGTAATCAACAACACCTAGCTCCTCGAGTAGCTTCGCGTATTGAATGTTAGCCTCTCGTAATTGTGTTAATTGTTCATTTGTCCCTGCAGCCTCCCCCTCCAGTGTGGCTAAACGACCCTCTATCTCCGTAAGTCACTCTATAAGAGCACGTCTCACTCCTGTCTTAGTGCTAATCGCCACTCCCCTGATGACCTTATTAAAGGCATCCCACTCGATTTGTCGGGAGCTAGCAGACCCCGTATTCTCCGAGAAATAATGGACGATCGCCTCTGAGAGGGCATTGCGGAACTCCTGATCCTCCAACATCTCAAGTTGTAGTTTCCAAGTCGGTATCGGAGTTGAAACCTTGCCCCATTGCACAGTCAATTCCACAGGGTTATGGTCTGGCAGGCTTTCCACATATGGAGCACCGAAGTAATGGACCCCAACAGGGCGCCGGAACATAGGAACCGATCTATCCAAGTGTGTAGTCTGTGTGGTGGCGAATAAAAGAAGTATTCCCGGTGCCCAGGGTGTTTTGCCCGCCATGCGTCATGTAGTTCCTAACCCTCCGTCCATCCCCTAAGCGCCTCCGCTTGCTTCTTGCTTTCAGTAACATGCAACGGGGGATGAGACCTGTCTAAGTCAACATCTAACACAGTGTTGAAGTCGCCCCCTATCAACCAAGGATATGCAGCCCATTCTGTCAAGGCTGCGCCCAGTGTAGTCAGATATTTATCCTGGTCAATGTTTGGTGCACATATACAGCCCATAACCACGTGAGTCTCATCCAATAAACCATGGAGCAGCACATATCTACCATTTACGCCTATTTTCTGTTCAAGGAGCTTGAAAGGGACAGTATTCCGCATCCACTCCGCCGCCCCCCTGGAAAAAGCTGAGTATGTTGTAGCGAATAATTGCCCTCTCCATTTTCTCTGCAATTTGGCTGCCTCATCCACATTAAGATGAGTTTCTTGTAAATAGGCTATAGCAACCTTCCTTCTAGTAAGTTGCGCCAAAACCCGGTGTCTTTTATGAATTGAGCCTAATCCCCTCACATTCCATGTGCAGTAGTTGTATGTATTATGTAATTCCATCGTGGTGCAAAAAGCATAATTGCAATGTGATCTGTGGAGACCGAAACCCTATTGAGAAAAACTGCTGAGGAGCCAAGCACGCCAGTACATAGAAACTCCCCAATACTAGGTTCCCCCATAAAACACTAGAGGACCAAACGTGAAACAAAAGTCCAACATGGACTCCAAACAATAAATGCGTCATCGCAGTTGCCTGGAAGGTGGAGGCCTGAACTGCGTCAGTTCATAAAAACAACGTGAAGCACATTCGAGTATGTCTTGGTTACATTGACACACTTCCCTGTAAAGCATATGTACCCTGGACCCATAAAGCAGTCATCAACAGCAATACATACAGTGCATGTTCTTTATATACATTACCCCTCCCGGATATCCCGGATCACAATATTCGAAGTCCCTGGCAACCTGAGCTGTAATCGAGGGGAACAGCGTTATGCTAGTCTCAGAGCGCACCGTGTCGGCATCTGATGAGTGTTCCGAAGACGCCGCAGCCTGGCATCATGAGCCGCCAAAGCCGCCGCTGTAAGGAGTGCATCTTTCTGGCTGGTCGTGATCTGTTCTGAGGTTGGGCCAGAGTCCATAGTTACCACGGTAGTGCCATGTCCTGATCGGGGTAGTCCAGTCATTCATATCCGGGAGGCACGATGTAGTTGTCCTGACGGGAGTGAAGTCTGAGATGTCCCTGGTGTAAAAGTTATTTCATGCCAGTCCGGAACTTCCTCAGGGTTTTCAAAAAAATAAGATTTCTGACCGTGGACAACTTTCAGTCTAGCCAGGAATAGCAGCGCGTTTTTTAAGTTGCGTTCGCGTAGGCTTTTCTTTATTGCCAAGAATGTAGCTCTAGCTTTCTGGACTGCCGGGGTAAAATCCGGGTAAAGCGAAATTGTCTTGTTCTCGAAATGCACAGGTGCGTCCTCTCTGGCTGCCTGCAGGATAGTGTCGCCGTCCTTGTAGTGTAGAATGCGTGCTATCATCGGATGAGGCGGCGCGCCCGGTTGAGGGGGTCTGGAGGGCACCCAGTGCGCTCTTTCCACACTGTACAGAGATGTTAGGCCCTCCGTCGTGAAATGGTTCCTCAGCCAGTCCTCCACAAACTGTGTAGGGTTGGATCCCTCACTGCGCTCCGGTATACCAAGTATGCAAACGTTATTGCAGCGGGACCTCCCTTCCGCATCGTCTACCCTGTCCTGCAAGCCCTTCAATTGTCGCTGGAATTGTTCAAATGAGTGGAGTGCATAGTCTGCTGAGGTATAAGATCATCCAGTGCCAGTTTATTCGATTTGACCTTGTCAGCCAGTTTTTTGTGGTCCGCCTGTAGTAGGCTGAGGTTGCTGGACATCGCGCCCATACGTGTCTCCAACGCCGTTCGCGAGTCGCGTATTTCTTTCAAAATTAAATCCAGTTTAGCATTGTGTGGGTCTGTGCCAGTAGGAGGTATCACATCATTGTCTGAAGCATTAGAGGGGTTGCCAAATGTGAGTTGCATTTCGCTATTCGCGGCGGCATCGGCTTGTTTGTTCCAATGGCGACCCATCCCACCACGGCGTCCTCCTGTCCGTCTCTGCTCCAGGATTGGATCTTGGGGGGCCTCTTGGGCACTACCTCGCTCTGCTCGCACACCCAGAGAAGCACAGATCCTTATCGCGCACAAAGTACTCCCAAAGGCGCAAGTTCCTCAAACCGTAAGTATTCAGCCTCCTCTGATCTGTGGCTACCTACTCCCAGTGGACACCATCAGGGCCGTCAGTTTCCACACCACAAGCAGCTATCAGGACAGTACCAGTGGTGAGAGCTACACCGCACTTTCAACTCAGTTGTGTGCCCTTTCCCACATCCAGGTCAGGCAGCAGGTGGAAAGCGTCACCGCGCTCAGCTCGTGTGGACATTAAACATGGCGGGCAGGAGCGCAAACGCTCGCAGGCCGACCATCTAGCAGCGCCTCATCCAGCACAATGAAGACTGAGTATATTCCTCTAAGGTGGGGGCAGCGTGTATGCAGCGCCACAAGACAATGCCATGCTGGGGGTAATCTTCAAATGTGGCAGTGAGCAGCGATGTCCAGTAAAATGTCAGGGCCGCCCCCACTAGGTTCCAATATCGCGCTACTTAGCGCGTGTACAGCCTGGTATTCAGCCATGTCCTCAAGCTTGAGGGGGGGGTTGAAGCGCCCGCGATCCCCGCTCACCACAGCACCAATGATTTCCGCCTGCGCTCGCTTCCTTACCGGAGCGCTTCCAGTCCCTACCCGCTCACACGCCGAGCCCGGGCACGGCCGGCCGCATCCGTCATCTTGTCCACAGCGGCCGCTGCCGTGGCGTAGCAAAGTAGAGAAAGCAGTGCTCACCCCTGCCAACACTGTCAACACTGCCGATCGGGAGCCGCTAACCCGACCTCATGTCGGCATCGCATAGAAACGTCGGAGACACCGCTGAAGCTGTTATTTCCGTCGAGGCGGCCGTGCAGCATACTCGGCTCCGACCCTCTTCTCCTCCTGTTGCCAGCCGTCCAGAGGCAGCGCCGATTCCGCCAGTTATTGTCAGATACTGGGTGTATAAACAACAGCCGCAGGGTCCAGAGGAGTTCCGCAGCCCAAGGATGGACGACCCAGCTTCGTAGGTCCAGGAATACGCAGGATATTTAGCTGATTGTCAGTGTAGGGGACGGAGCTCTTTCAGCTCACGTCCTCCATGCCCGGCAGTTGGCCACGCCCCAGAGAGATCACTGTTCAACACTGAACTATTGGTTTGCATGATTCTAGTCCCACTGAATTTGTTCAGGAGATTTTGCCTAGCTGTGATAATTTTGTATTTGTATGGCCTAGCCTTGAGAGTCATATACATGAATTTAATTACCAGTTTGTAAGTCAATTACCCAATTTCTAGTCCTCATTGGATAACTGGATTTGGATCCCCTATATCCGACCCCTCTCCGATAAAAGAACCATCAGAAGGGCAAGTGAATGACTCTGAAGTGTAGGGTAAGAGACAAAGTGAGTGAAGTAATTGGGCCCAGTAGCGCTACAGCATTAGCCAAAAGTAAAAACATGAATTGGGCAGCCTACTAAGACTAACAAAAAAAGGATAAGGACTACCTGCAGGCCAGACGAATAAAAAGTAATAAACATTTCCAATGAAGAGCAAACTACAGGTGGTGTAAGTGAATCCAGCTATCAGACTGCAAGTGTAACTTGGGGGAGACAAGAAGAGTAGATATTTGGGGGAGAAAGACCTAACCAAGGTCAAAATCTGCCAGAGAAGAAAAATGCCAGGACAGCTTGAAGCAGGAAGGATAATTGGGTAACATCATCAGTAAACATCCACAGCCATTAACCTGGAAAGTGCAGATGAAGATAATGTATCACATATTTCACAACAGTGTTCAAATATGATGTTTGTGGGTATAGACTAACTTCAGCAATATGACCATAGAGGTATTACATGCACCAGGAATACAGGATCTTTCTTGCATTGATTTTTGCACTGTGATTCTACTCTCCCTCGGTGAGGTTTGGAAGGAGGTAGTTGTTGAAAAAGAGAACAAAGATATGTCCTAAAGATGGTAGTGAGAATTACAAAGTTATAGTTGTTACAGCCCCTTTTGGTCTACCTAAAACTAGAGAGTTATAAAGGATGCGTTATTTGTATCTGCCCATTAGCTAGTGCGATAGAGACAAAATGAGCAGTGTCCTTTAATGGGGTTTAAATTTGGGGATGGCGAATTACTGCAGGTAAGAAGGACAGCTTGTGAAGAGGCTGTCAAAAGTCCTATGACAGCTCCTATTTTGTACTGTATTACTGACATTTCAGACTATTTTGTATGTAATAAAAGAGTGTGTTTGGTAAAGTTATGGTTATAGGGCGATGGGGTTGGAAGTACGGGGATCTGGTAGAAGGTGTAAGAAATAAATTAATATTCGTTTTTTTCTGTGCCTAAACCGCCTCCTAATTATAAATGTTTCAGGAACATTTTTTTAGTTTGTAGGAGGAGTGCTTTAGATAGCCCTCTTCTGCTTTCTTTAATGGGATCCCTTTTAAGCAACTGAGATCAGTTTTCTAATCTACATCATGTCTTCCTTATAACATTTCTCCACTCATTTTACCCTCATCTCTTGCACTACTAAATCATCCCTCACACTGTCCTGTAACTGAGTATAACAGTGATTGTTCTACTGATCTTATTACATTTTTTAACCCTTCTATTGTTTCTTTTTTGTGTACACATACAGCTTCCACATTACATTCGGATGTGTAATATGAACTCAGTCAATGCTGGTGCATGTGATTGTCTTACATGGTGTGGACAAGAATGATTTGGCTCAGTAGCAACAATATAGAGACAAAGATAAACCAACTATCATATCTTACCCTTCCAGAGCGAGTCCACCCTGAGTACATACAGATAGGGAATTCAAAACTCCACTTGCAACACCTTCAATGGGAAATTAGGGATCTAGGATCCTTTGACTAGCCTATCACAATTAATGTCATCTCAGTCACAACATAATCCCACAGCACCAGCTCTGCGACCACATCTCCTACCAGTTGGAGCCATGGGTCATGTATTATCTACAGTCGCCCATGACCCGGCGCTAGCCTTTCCAGATCTAACATTATTCGGTCCCAGGCCACTAGCAAGCCCAGACACAGAAGCTGCACAGACATCAGTCTAATTGACATGCACTCAGCCTCCACCCACTTATGTGTTTCCCTTAGCCACACCTTCCTCACTGGAGCCATTTTGATTTCCATTTCATGTCTGTATATTGTTTTGTTATTAGAAGGGACAGATCAACAAACCTAAAGGCGTGTCTCAATTTTCATTTCTGGATAGGGGGTCCAGCAGGCTCATCCTTGGCACAGTCAACTTTACGATCTATCATTTTAAAGGCGGTGTCTGTGACATCCCCCCTATGAAGCCCAAATCATGCAATAGAACCCAGATCCCATCTGGTTGCATTTAAGGAAATTCAGTAGCCCCTACAGGATTTATCTAATTCAGTTTCCCCAGGGCCAGATTTGTCCAGTGGAGGAAGCTGAATCAAACAAGTTTAAACCTTGTGTTGTGGAAAACTTTTGTAATGCACTCCTTCCCTGTTGCATATTCAGCATCCAACAGTTCCACCCCTATATCAGTTTCCCTCTTAAATGGACATCTGTCTGGTCCAGTCTGTTACACCGGAGCAGTGCTTATTAAAGAGTTGTTACAATCCCGCAGTCCTCCCCTTATGTCAATGTTATTGCCATGGTCAGATGCATCTCTGTCTCAGACGTAAGTTGGTAAGGTAATTACTTTACCAGTTCATCGTCGGGCGGTTTATGACCAAGAAACCACACTTCACGAAAAGAAAGGGTCACGGGACCCGCAGGAAAGCAGCCTTCATCCGCGCCGCAGCGTCGGTGCTCGGGAGACCGCCGCCATCTCTTGTGGGCGTCAAGCCATGCCCCCAGGCTTCGTCACTTTAGATGCGCAGGGCTGCCCCATATTTACTAGACTATGGTGCAGACCTGCGTTTCCCCCTGTGCTGGCGCTAACTTTAGCTACCTAGCACCAATGCAGGCACCCTTGCACCATAGTGCATGGGTGCCTGGGTTGATGGGAAGATTGTTTATGTGCAGGAAGATACGCCTTCCTGCACATAGACCTTCCTGCACATAACCAAAATTTAAATGTCGTTTTCTAACTTCTATGTGTGCTGCTTAATGCAGCACACATAGAAGTTGCAAAACTGCATTTTTTTAAATGATTGTTTATGTGCAGGAAGGCGACCTTCCTGCACATACACAATCATAGGCAATTTGCTTTTTCCACGTGTGCTACACAAGGCAGCACACATGGAAACAGCAAAATTACGAGAAATAAACCATTTCTCTTTGTTTTGCCTGTTTAAGACCAGGTTTCCCTGGTCTTAATTTTGGCTCTGCCTCCTATTTACGCTGCCCTTGTAAATATGGAGCAGTGTCAAAATCATAGGGTGTTGCAGTGGGATGCCCACCGCAACACACATTGCCCTCCCCTTTCATGCTAAATAGAGCGTGAAACTGCGCCTTATTTACAAAGCAACGTTAAGCCACGTTAAGTGGCTTAATGCTGACTTGTAAATAAGGCAGAGCCCCTATCGCCATCACAACGTCACAGTGGCGATAGGAGCTTGTAAATATGCTCCCTGGAGTACACAGCCTCCAAACATGAGCTGGAAACACATGGGTTCCAGCTCTGGTTATCTCCCACCATGTGATATCAGCTACTCACTGGGATTCCATGTGATCGGAGCAAGTATCATGTGACACACGGTGGGTTCACGTGTGTAGGCAGGTCTGGACTTGTATTAAGGTGGACAAGATATCTGTCTCATCTATTACATGTTTGTGTGTGTGCGTGTGTTCATTCACTAGCCTTATTACCTCAGTTTTCCTGCAAGGGAGTCACAATTTTAGACCAGAAATAGCTCTAAAGGCGCATCTCGGGACCATCTGCAAGTTTAATAGAAATGTATCTGAAATGTTCAGATAAACAGGGATGGGATATTGTGCAATAGATAGTAAATGGGAAAGATAACAAATGCTTGGTATCTACCAAGAAGTGGCATTGTTGCCCATTCACCCTGCGGTGGCACACTTTTAGTAGTCATGCGCCAATGCAGCACCTTTTTGCCATAGTGCAAGGGTGTCTGCATTGTGGTCAGCATAATTTTTGTTCAGGGAGAGTTACTTCCTGTACAAAAACTATGCTAAGAAGGTGTTTTGCTCTTTGCATGTGTGCTGTAGAATGCAGCACACATGCAAAGAGGAAAAACACAAAGAGACATTAAAACATTTCTCCTGGTTATGCCTGCCTCAAAAAGACGCAGGATTTTGGAGAGAATTGCATCACAACCCATGGTTCGTTGCACGGGAATGCTCATGCACCACACATGGAACACCCCTTTGACGCAAAGTAATGCAAGGCAGCACATTGCACAACTTTGCGTTATTTTGTTTACAATTAACACAAATCACAATGTGTGTTGGATTGTAAATCCCACCAGTAGACTTTGCTTTTTGTCTTCGTTAAAAAAAGTAACACAGACCCGATCCAAAGTCTTTGTAAATTTGGGCCAAGATTTTTTTGATCCCTCAATCCCTTCTGGCTAAACGTTTGCGCCATTACCGATGAGCACACTACACTCCTCGCTTACGTCACACTGTATGTAGATCTTTGACCACAAAGCACAAGGGTATAATAATGACCCATGAAAGGGAAGACAGGTCATGAAGCATCCCGCGCCACCTAAGGATATAGCGGCTCCGCGATGTCCTTCGAAGCACAGAAAGGCGCAGCTCTTCATTAGGTATGCACTCAAAATCTGTTTTCCTGGCCAACTTTTGATAAACGGCAGCTGGCACCGAAGGCTGCCGGCTGCATGTGTGAAATTAATTAGCAGCACACATACACTGTATGTGTGAAATCTGTGCATTCGAGCCACCTGTCCAGAAGGACCAAATATTTATGGCTCAATGGTGGACTTAATTGACAGGTTTCACTTGTGTATAAATATGTATGTCATGGTGTCTTGGCTAATCAAGTCACCTAAGCCCGTTTCTGGAGCTCCCCAGCAGGAGGGCTGCTTGACACATTTAATTAGCCAAGTGACACCTCACCATACTGTATATATTTATATTTTCCAGACCAATGCTTTGTATACATATAGAGCGGTAAATCTCCTGCTCTATCCCTTTCTCTCTTTTCATTACAGTTATAGTTGCTATCGTCATTTGAAAAAAATACTGGCATTTCCAGTTATGTTAAAGAATGTCGGAGAGGGGAGAGGATGTGGAGTAACGACCAGAGCTGCCCACTTTGAAATTGGGGAACCAGGTTGGAGCCTCGGCGTCCGCTCAGCATCCTGTGATTCTGGGCAAATCACTTGTGGGTATATTATCAAGGACGGCGATAATGGGCTTGATAATATGCCCTTGAGAATTCCAATAGAAGCCCAGGTTCACACCAGAACATGGACTTCTATTGGAATCCTCCAGGGCATATTATCAAGCCCATTATCGCAGCTTTAGCGGCTGTTTCCTGCCGCTAAAGATGCGATAATGTTATCGCCGTTCTTGATAATATGCCCCCTAATCTCCCCGTGATTACCAAAAATTAATGTGTCCATATGTAATGTAACTGGTGCTCATGTAAAACACTCCAATACCTGCCGGTCGAATTCGCTCTATACAAAACTGCAAAAATAACATGTTCTCAGTGCACTAACCATGACCATATGCAAAGCGTCACAAATGACATCACAAATTGCAGCATCAATAACATTACTGGTGTAATCACATATCACCTCATCATCGAATGACACCTCTAGGGAGCCTCAAATTTTGTTTATTTACTGACATGGTGGTGTTATATGATGTTATTGTTTTTCTTATGACAACCACTCCCTCATCCCATGTCTTCATAGCTCAATCAATAGCATCAATTTTGTTGTAGTGGAGCAAGGGGCTGAAAGGTAGACTCTGGATTTTTGGAATGTTCATCTACAGTAATGGTTTATAGTTCAGGGAAGTGTCTTTTTAAATGTAATTAAGGTGCCTTGAGATACTCTGTCAGTCATCAAATTGTATTTTTTTGCTACATTATCAACAATGCCATTGGTGGGGTGATATTTGACGTCATCAGTGATGTTATTAGATATATATTTTGTGATGTCATCTATCACTTCATCTACATGGTTTTGAGCTGCACATTGTGGGCGATTTATGGTTGGATTGCTGAAGCCATCTGGCTAATTTCAGTAGTTTTTCTCTTTTTCAACTGAAACTTGTAACCATGACCTAAGATACCAGTAAATGAGCACTTACTTGCCCTCACCCAGTGGATCTGCACAACCCGTAACATATCAAGATTAAGCTAGACATGCCACGTATCATCAAATTTCCTAAGGATTTATGAAACAGTTCTACTTTATTAGCACACCAAGAAAGCTTTTTCAACTACCAAGATATTTACCTAAAATTAAGCCATTAAAGTCAAATGGACACCTGAGTGAAAACTTTGGGGCATATTTACAAGCCCCTTTCCCCACGGAGCGCCACTTTTTTTGACGCTCCGATGGCGCAGCGCCATTTTCAATATTTACAAGGTGGCGCTATTTAACGTGGCTTAACGCCACCTTGTAAATATGCCCCTTTTCGCTGCAGTCCTCTGCGGCAAAGGGGCGTGCAATGGGCGTTGCTGCGGCTTTTCCACCCTAAAACCGATTGCTTTTTGATGTTGCCCCAGATTTATAGGGCTGGGTTACTGCCAAAAGTAAGAGAATACCTGGTCTTAGAATGGCGACACGAGGAGAAATTATTAATTTCTCCTCGTGTTTTGCTCTTGAGAAAATCGCCATGAATGATTGTTTATGTGCAGTAAGGTTTCTCTTCCTGCACATAAACAATGGTCCCTGCAGCGCAGTCACACTTGTAACAATGCAGCAGGGTGCTGCGCTGGGCTAGGCAGCTTTTTCGGCGCCAGCGCTAGGGGAAATACAGGGGTGCGCCATATATTTGTAAATACTGCGCACCCCTGCGTTTTAAAAATGCCGGAGCACGGCGCTGCCAAATTTGGCGCAGCACCGCGCTCCAACATTTTTTTGTAAATATTCCCCTTTCGTCAGTAAAATGCCACAGTTTAAAAAACACTGTAAAATTACCCATTTAAGACCTTATACACTGTAATTAATCTTTTTGATAAGGAGAAATAAAATCCATACTAAACCTGCTCCAAGTGATTGTAGAAAATAAATTAGTATTAATCACCGTGTGGACGGGGTGTAAAGATATATATAATAAACACGCAGGCTTGTCACGCATGAAAGTTTCTCAGCGTAGTCCATGAACTTAATGAAACAGCAAGTCAGTTGCGGGTTGTTTCCTTTGAGTCAGCAGATCAATGCCTCCTTGTAGCTTCAAATTCCCAATTTATGTAAAGAATCACGAGACACGTCTTGCTGGCTAGTAAGAGAACTGGGCATGCGCGAACGGTGTGTAAGATGGTCTCTTAACACCTCAAAGGCGACAGGTTTGAGTCACGCGAGATGCAGCCCAAAAATCCAAAGACACTAACGGGCATATTATCAAGCCAGGCGATAAAATTATCGCCGCTTTAGCGGCAGAAAACTGCCGCTAAAACGGAGATAATGGGCTTGATAATATGCTCTATGGAATTCCAATCGAAGCCCATGTTAGACGTCCTTCACATCTAACATGGGTTTCTATTGGAAAAGCGGCAATAATTTAATCGCCTGGCTTGATAATATGCCCCAATCAGACCAAATAGATACTGCATTAATTTGGACTTAATGTCTGCGAAACCAGCTCCTTGGTGAGGTGGTCTTCAAACATAAGTATAATTTACTCAGGGCTGATATATCTTCCATACGTGATAGATGTCCAAGTGATTTTTTTGTTTCGACTATTATGATATTCCACTCGAAATTATTACATATCGGTCTAACATAAGGAACAGTGAGTATTCGGCGTCTACTGCTCGCCTTTGAGTATCTCGCGTCCCTAGAGTTTTGAGAATGTAGAAATGTCGCCTGCAGTGTGTATCATTAGGCATATAGCAACAACGAATACACTTCCAGGATGAGTGTTAATTATAAGAGCATGGGGTGGAGGGGGGGAGGCTTGCACGCGGGGTGGTTTTGGGGGGAGGGGTATTATGGTGGAGATGAGAAGAGCTCTCGGAGTCTGCTGTTCTTTTCTAGGCATTTTACTTACACCTGTCTCTCTGTTCCCATACATGAGGAGGTGCCGGGGGTGGGGGGCACCTTGAGGTGTGTCCACTCGATGAGGTGACTCTCCCCCGTTAGGAAGGGGATGGAGAATATGGAAGTTCCCTGACATGGAGTCCAGTGTTATATTCCGATTTAAATGTTGACCTCTGTGCTTCCAGGAGGAAGCGTCCCCATACCACCTCGAAAACGGCCATTGGTTCTTTCTTTTAGTAAAGTATTCGTTCGTATTCCCGCCGTCACTATCATATCTTTGGACCAGTCTGTGTATGACGGCACTGCTGAAGATTTCTAGGGCCATATGTACAAGCACTGGCGAAAACTACTTCTAACGCTAGTTAGCGGCAGTTTTCTTACCGCTGTGTACCACTGAAAACTATCGCCTTGTTAGAGACGTACGTGCAAGAAGTCGCTACATGGTGATAGCTTCAGGGATCAGCGGTGAAAACTGCCGCTAACATTAGCGTGATGGTGATAGGAATTACGGCGGTAGAGGGCGAAAACCAACAAAATACCCATTAGCGGCACAAAAACGCACGTTAGTCAGCCCAATGTGAGTTTTTTTGCCTCTATTGGAAATAGCCGATTCGACGACCTCCAATAGAAAATAGGGAACAAAAAACAATGAAATGCAGAATGGAGCAGCCAGGGCCAAGTGCAGCATACATCGCCAACCACCTCAAGCCACCCAACATCCAGGATGACCAGGATGAGATCCTGGATGCCTCGCTCTGCCTGCACCTGAAGCCTGGAGCCTGGATGCCTCGTTGGACCTGCGCCTGGGGCCTGGATGCCTCGCTGGACCTGCGCCTGGAGCCTGGAGTGGGATGCGGAGGAGCTGTGGAGTCGATGAGCCGTGGGGGTAGACATTGAGATGCGGCGATCACCCGTACCTGGTGGTGAAGTCTGGCCGGTCGCATGGAGACACATTGCTCACCTGTGTGAAAAGACCGCTTTGCGCCCCTTGGAGCTGTGAATGGTAGAGACGCTCCTGCGCACCAACGTAGGGAGGTCTGTATCGCATACTACGATCCACCTCTACACCGGGGTGCACGTAGGGGATTAACAACGGTGGTCAGCGCCTCTCTGCATTACAGGACGGATGATGTTGCGCTGGCCGGACGCTGTGGAGGGTGAGGCCCCTGAGCTGCACTGAACTTGTGTGGCGGGAGCGCTGCAACTTCACGCCTGAGGGGGCCCTGCTGCATCAACTGCATCAGGGGGTTCACAGGCAGACTTGGCGGCGACTGCTTTACCCAGGCTTGTGAAATCCCACCTTGCTGAGGCTCCTGCTGGCTGAGTCACAGATTTGGAGAGAGTGCAGCGGATTGAGCCGCGGTGTCAATGTCCAGGTAAGGGGAAGGTGGGACGCGTAGCGGAGGAGCCCTAGGGGTCGAGTCGCCCAGGCCTAGCACGTGTAGATGACGCACCCCCAGTGGCGGCTCATCCGCTATGGCAGAAAAGCATAAGACCACTGCTTTCAAGCGGTGCAAGAAGAGGAACAATCATCACATGATGATAACTCCCTGATGTCATTGTGCCATGTTTTCTTTGGGGGAGGGAGGGTGGGTAGGGCTTCTCCACTCATGGAGCAGGGCAGGGGCGGAGTGGCATGGCACTCAAGTGCGCAGTGACTGTTTGGTCGGCCCGCTCAGGCCTCCCAAAGCAGCCATGCCCACTGTCCTGTTCGCAATGCAGGCTGCATTACAGTCTGCATGGAGAACATGCCCACTCCTCCAGCCCCTGGCTGAACACCCCGTCCCAGCACCAATGACCAATACCAGCGCCGCATTGCAGCATTGTGATTGGCCATGGGGAGGGAGCCTGGCTGCCTACTTCCTGTTCCTGGAAGCAGACTCAGGAGAGTAGGTGCAACGAAGACACGGGACCCGGCCTCGAGGTAAGATTTCTCTCATTTAAATATTTACAACACCCGCTCACACACACACACCCCTGCGTCCACGCCCCATTCAGTGTCCTTTCCTGTGTTTCCCACCTCCCAGCTGTCCAGTCCCCCCCACAGCACTTTTCAATGGTGGTTGCTATGCGGCCATGCGCAACGGGCGTACCACTGGTGTGCCAAAGGTATATATGAAGTTACGACGCATACCATTACATCGCATTCCATTACAATGCATACTAATACTAGGCATATCGAAACAGTAGGGAAGGTGTTGGATAGCGGAGATGTAAATATTACTATTCCCACTGCAGTGAGTGCAACCCTAAAACTAACCCTTGCACCACAAAGCAAACCCTGAACCCTAAAATTCATCTTTGAGCCCCCAAAACATACCCTAAAAATCATATTTGACCGAAATGCAAACCCCAATTTTCATTTTTGACCCAAATGCTCACCAGCATTTTCATGATTGATCCCAAAACACACCCCAAATTTCAAATTTTACCCCATGAGACACCCCAAATTTCATCTCTGACACCCAAAACCCATACCCACCCTAAAACTTAAAAACACCCCATTAATAACCTCACAATGCGCTGTATTGGAAAGCGATGTAAAGGCACCTGCGTTGTTGGAGGTGCGTTGTAAAGGCATTATGATGTATTGCCTGCGTTGTATTGGACGTCTCCCATGCCAAAGGCAAGCCGTAGGCAAGCCCGTCTGCGTCCGTCTGCCCCTTGACTGCGCTCAGCACCAAGGACCATTCCCCTTGGACATTCCACCCCACGGCGCCAGCACCATACTCGCCATCAACCCTGGACGCCATATCACCTTAAAGAACCACCATCTGCTCCAGACCGGACATCGCTTCCCCATTGCCATCACTGACGGCTACTAAATCACCCGCAAGGACCACCCCGACAGTCCAGGAGGAGGCATTGGCATCACCTACAGAAGCACACTCCGACTGACCACGCACTCTAATGACCCAACGGTGACCATGGAACACTTCAACTTCCAGATCCGGACCAACCCCAACCCCATCCTCTGTGGCACCCTCATATGCAGGCCCCTCCGGGCCATGGACACCCATTCTCCGATACCATTGTAGACCTCATTGCACACCAGGCTCTCCCATCCACTAACGACATCCTACTCGGCGAACTCAAGTTCCACCTGGACAACCGCAGTTACTAGAACACCAGCCCCTCCTGGGGAAGCTCCCCAACATCAGACTCAAGCAGCTAGTCACCGCAGCAAGCCACATAGCAGGACACACGGTCGTGCACGCCGCCTCTGCCAGCGGCAAATCCAACTACAGAGACACCGCCGGACTATCCAGGACCGACCATCATTGTATACATCATATCTTCACCATGCCCATTGTACACCATCCCCATCATCGCCCCCCCCCTCGCAGCTGAATCAAGGCCACCGAAGAACGTCTCGTCAACTTTCTCAGCACCACCACTCCGCCAACGCTTACAGACGATGACACCACAGCGAGCAACCGCCACTAATGGATCTCCAACTGCACCGACACCCTGACACCCCTCAAGAATGGACAAGGCAAAACTAGCAGCACGTTGCGCCATATTTGCAAAGTGACACATTTGGGCATATGCGTGACCTTGTGAAGCCCTGTACACATCATACCTGCATCAGGTATGATGTACCCAGGGTGTGTCTTCCCACGTGACAAGGCCTCATAGGAGTGGCACAGTGAAATTCCTCAGATTTCACTGCGACAATGGTAGGATGGCAGTGCGTCAGTACCTGACGCCTGCCTGAAGGCAGGCGCAAGGGTGACGCAGTGCCAGAGGTATAGGCAGGCCCCATGCATTGTTGGAGTTGCATCATGCTTGTCACACGACTGCAGCAATGCGTGACTTTAGCGCAGACAGATACGTCAGGATTCCAGACGTATCTGTCATTACTTGCGTCATAAAGTGCTGTCCACTGAATACTGCGCATCCGTGGTGTTGCAAGAAGGGCATAGTAAAAAGTGTTTCAACATGGTCTTGTCACAGCGCTGCAACACTTTTCATGACTGAGGCCCAGGAATGCGCACTATCTTATTGATGGTGCGCATTCCTGCCCTGTAGTTTTATCGCAGGCCAGCGCTGCAACATTGCTTGCAGCTCTGTGCAGCACCAAAACCTGCTGGAAAGAGGCCCCAAGTGTTATCTTCATTTTTAAGACCAGCTATTTTGTGGTCTTAAAAAACTGCCTCAAACTGCAGTTAAAGGCAGTGTGTTTGGTCCTCCAAACTTCAGGAATCCCCTTGTGAATATTGCAAAGTAGGGTTAGCGGCCGTTTTTACACGAGAACACCTCCCTTGCATGTCATTATCGCTAACAGAAGAGGCGATCGTTAGAATGGATGTTTTCACCGGAAAACGGCCGCTAACAGAGGTTAGCGACAGCTTGTGCATATGGCGATAAAAATATCGCCTCAATACCGTCAGAAAAGTGCCGTTAAGGCGGTGTTAGCCCCTTGTACATATGCCCCCTAGTGTCTTGATATACGTAGGGAAGCCACTGTGAGTGCGGCTGATGGGCGTCTCCTCATATGTGTGGTCATGTCAGTCAGGGGTGTCCTTTCTGTTGCTTAGCACGACCACCCGTTCCGGAAGTGTGAAAGGTACAGCAGGAGCTTGTGCTAGGGACCTACCAATTTGTGACAATTATATTGCCTGAGGTATGTGAGTGGTCTGTTCTGGACCATTGTTAGCATTCGGAAGATATATAACTGGAGTGGCAGGAAATTTGATTCCATGTTTGATTTGTGGGCCTCCCATTTTGGATGTTGCGTATGGTTCATGGCATTTCAGCCTCGGTTTTGCGCCTACCCTAATGGTATCGCAAAGACGTAATTTAATGGGGGATGGAGACATCTTCATCACTTGGACCCTGCCCCACAGTGATGGCTAGAGGTCTGACCATCAAAAGAAATCTGTCTACGTTCTACATATTAGAGGTCTATATTGTCATGCTGCACCATGTTAATCAGTTCCCTGTTAATCAATATTCACAAGTATTTCAAATTCTGAGGCACCAACCTAAAGGTGTAGTCAACCAAGGCGGCCTTTGAAAGAGTAAGAGATATGCTTTTAGCACACTAAAATTTAAAGCAGGAAAATTTAGAGAAATCGTCTATTAGCTTCACAGCATCTGATATTGAATATTTTGGATCTGTAAGTTTAAAGCAGATACCGTCTGTCCCTCAGCAAAGGTTCAAGTGTCAATCTGAAGAGATGGGATGTTAGAGGGTCTCCCTGCCTGTGCCTCTGTTGATGCAAATGGTCCCGGAGATGGGCATTTTAAGTGTTCTGTGCTGTGTGGTTGTCATATAGCAGGTGTTTTTTTATATAAAATTGTGCCCTAGCCCTGAACTACATAAAATTCGGAAAAAGTAGCCCTATTCCATATAGTCAAATGCTTACTTCAGCACCCATGGGGACCAAATTTTCATCCAAGGCATCCCTGACTCGCCAAATGTCATGCAATGGCATGCGTAGGTTATATATATATCCTGAGCTCCTACTGGGCAGAACGTCTACTTGTGTAGGATGGATCAATGAATGAGTCCATGTGTCCAATCTGTTGGCAAGAATTTTTGCTAGTATTTTGACCTCTTTGTTCAGCAGGGAACTAGTCCTGTAGCTGGAGAAGGATAATTAGGCATCTCCTGGGTTTGGATATTAGAGCTGATATTGCCCTATTATACTCCAGATGCGAATGGCCTGGATTTTATTCCTTATCTAAAATGTGGCACAGCAGTTTTGCTGTCTTCTCCTTGTTAATCATATAATGATCAATGGGCATCCCATCTTCTCCACGAGCTTTGCCTACTGACATGACATCTATTGCTTTTTTATCTATTCTTCTGTGACTCTACTTAAGGGTGGTAGTACAAGGTCTTCAAAAACTGTTCTTCTCATGCCTGCATATCAGCCCGTTGCAATGTGTTTAGCTCTTTCAAAAAAGAGGGGAAATCATTCAATATGGTCATTGGTGAGTGGATAAGGTGTCCTGTGCATTAAGGAGGGATGGTAAATGGCAGTCAGAGATTTCCTCTGTCATAACTGTGTTACGACTAATCTATCAACATTTTCTCCCTGTTCATATTGTGCCCTTTTTAGCTCTCGAAGTGAGTATTTAGTTTGTGTGGAGAAAGGTGTGTTTAAGAAGTATTTGGCTTGAATGAGTTGTTGCAACACTTGGAGGTCGGGAGAGGCTGTTAAAGTAAGGTCTCTAATAATATTTTCCAGGACCTAGCCTAGTTTTGCTCTCAGTTTGTTTAGAACGAAATCCTTGGTAATGCGTCCCCTTATATATGCCTTACCTCGGACACATAGCGCTTGGATAGAAGCCGTTGAGCCCTCATTGTTTCTAAAAACATCTGTGAGATGTGCCTTAGGAGTGGTCTTCTGCTCCATCAGATTGTATTTGCTTGAGTCTTCATGCTTGGTATAGAGTTAAACTCAGGTTACGGAATGCCCTCACAGATGAAAAGGAGCGTCCAATCAATCGTAAATGTCACTCAATTTGAGCATTGGAAATGTTCCATGTATTGCAAAGTCCATGTATATCCCATGCGGGCAGTTCAAGCTGATGCAAATTGTCCAGGTGCCCAGAGTATCAAACAAATTGCAATCAGCCCAGCCAACGCGTTTCGTCCCTTAGGACTCCATACAGATATACATGGACTTCCCAATACACGGAACTTGTCCAATGCTCAAATTGAGTGACATTTACGATTGATTGGATGCACCTTTTCAACTGCTGGTTTTGTTATTGGATGAAGCGGGGCTCCGAAGCAGTGGGGGTCACAGAAAGTTGAGCGTAGTAATAGTTGTATTATTAAAATATTACACTGGCTTGACACTGAATGGCCTACCCTGCTTTTGCTTACTTCAGATATCCTCATAGATGCATAGACAGGCATTTAACCTCCTGAGATGTCACATGTCTCTGTGTGGGAGTATTGGTGCAGTGGCTAGAAAGTAATCTATGCATGCAAATGTGACATGAACAGAGGAGATACCGGTGTAGTCTCTCTCTCGGGTGTATCAGCCTCCAAAAATCTCTCATTGCATGGTCTTCCACTAGGTTGGGAAGCAGCCCCCTATCATTCAATGTGTGCATGTCTGGTTTCCTCAATCTCTCAAGTACCAGGTTATGTCTATGGTCATGTTCCAGTCACCTCCAAGTACACGTTTTCAGAGTCCTATTTCTAGGAGACACATGTAGAGTCTGGCGAAGAAGACATTCTTGTACCAGTCGTAGCATATATAGAGCATGAATATATGATGTTAAAATGCATACATTTACAATGCATGCCTTTACAACGCAGTTTTTACATCGCAACATCCTGCACAATGCATACATTTACATCGCATACCGCTACAACAAATTTTTTAAAACTACATTTACAACGCATTCCATTACATCGCATTATTCCTTTACAACGCATACCATTACATTGCATTTAAGGTAAGTGTTGGATAGTGTAGGGGTAAAAATTACTATTCTAACTCCAGGGGGTGCAACAGTAGGGTAAGTGTTGGATAGTGTAGGGGTACTATGCGTTGTAATGGTATGCATTGTAATGACATGCAATGTAATGCCTGTGTTGTAGTGACATGCGATGTAGTGTCATGTGTTGTAGTGACATGCAATGTAATGGATGCGTTGTAGTGACATGCATTGTAAAGGATGTTGCGATGTAATGACTGCATTGTAAATGTAGTGCATTGTAATGGTTGCGTTGTAAAGGTTGTTTCCCATAGAGCATACCACTGCCATTTGCTTTTGTATCGAGAGCTGTACTACAGCTATGCTCCCTTCAGTGTCTGCCAAGGTTTTTTACCACCATCCCTGGGTGTGTGAATTTAAGAAAAATGACCACACTAGTTATTTTACATGAGATCCCAGGTCCCGATCCACCATCTTTAGGTGTTGCATTTCTAGCAAATATGATTGACTTTGCCCACCCAGCCTCACTTCTGCTTGGAGATCTCTTGTAGTGAAAGAAGTGTCTCTTTTATGAGGCTATATAAGGGCTTTGTTTCTTTCAATGTACTGGGACATTCCATTGATATTAGGGGATAAGATTTCCAGATGATCATGTGACCAATGGTGTTCCCATCTCAATGAGTGGCTGACTGCGATGTTGGCGCATGAGGTCATCCGGAACGTTAGCGGTAGCACTCAACTATGGACCCAGACTATCTTGGTGTTTCTCATTGGATTATGTGGGGAGTAAATGGGGTTTAATATTTCCTATAATGCTGTGGCTCTTCTAGTCAGCTCAAGGGTGGAATGCATCTATTCTCCTATTGTAGGATCATCCAGGATGTGAATGAAAATCCTTTGATGGGAACACATATAAAGAGTCAGGGATATAAAATCAGTGAGGGTATGGGGGCGGGGGCAAGCGGGATAATGGCGTGCTAATTGCAATGAGCAATGTTGAGTCCAGAGGCTCTTTTAACAAACCTCTTTATAGAGGAATGCAGCAATAGCAAGGCATAGTTACAGGAAAAAGTGAATGTAAGAAACAAGTATTTTCCTTCACAAACATGAAACAGCTGAGCCATACACTGTATTCCTCTTCAACCCTGCCTCACCCTGTGGTGGTCTTTGTTTATTCTATGGCAGCGATCAGTCCTCCGCAAACCTCTTCACATGTGGCCTGCGCTGACTCTTGGCAAATTGTCCCATGCACCAGGTATTTGCCAACATGATCATGTTCTTGGGGTTGTTTAGTAAGTTCATATATCCATTTGAAGGGGCCCTGTGATGCTATTGTCCAATGGGAGTTATTGTGTTATTAGGTGTCATTTTTTATTGGAAGAGGCTAATCACTGCCATCGTAGGATGGTCAAGAATTCTGCAGAAATCTTGATTTCTCCCTATCTTTTCCCAAAGTCTCCTCATTTTTCCTTGATTATCCTTTTTTTGCCCAGCATCTGGCCATTTAATCCAACGAGGCTTTTTCCTCTGTCTGCTCTCCTGGGCTGGTTTTCTCATGTACTAGAAGCTGTGGTTGTGCGTATTCTTCATTGGATCAAGCCTCGTCCTCTGGTGGTGCCCAATGCTTTAATGTCCAGCTCCACTAGTAGTCTCTCTAAGTCCCCCCGCCCCTGGTATGCCTTGTTCCTCCCATCAATCGTCACGAGTATGGTCGCCAGTTCCAGTGAACCCCAACTGACGCTGAGAAGAGGCGGAGTGGCAAAAAAAAATTACTTTCACATTTGTGTGATGGTGGAAGAGTTCTACTGTGATAAGATCCTGAGGTGGCTGACCTTATAAGAGCCCCTTCTATACCTCACTTCTGACAATATCTGACTTGCTTATTGGTGTCGCTCGAGGCCCGCCAGTATTTGTTGTGTATGGGTATCCTCGTTTATGAGTATTAATAATGCAACAACTGGTGTCACATGGATCAGGAACGAGGTGTGTAGGTTCACCATGAGGTCTGATGTCACAGAGTCATGTCTTTTCCAGGCCTGGTTTTCATTGATAAGAAATGCATTAGGTTTGTTTAGTTCAGTTGGGGCCATATTATCAAGGAACGGTGATAATGGGCTTGATAATATGCCCTTGTGAATTCCCATAGAAGCCCAGGTTCTGGTTTGAACCCTGGCTTCTATGGGAATTCACAAGGGCATTTTATCAAGCCCATTATGTTATCGCTGTTCCTTGATAATATGGCCCTTGGGGGCATATCAACAAGGGCTTTATCTCTGCTTTTTGGCTTTAAAAGCCAAAAAAGCAGAGATAAAACTAGCACCCTATCAACAACAGGGTGCTAACATGCAAATTTGCATGTTAGCACCTCTTTACTCTACGCTTCCCCTTGCATCTCTAATGAGATGCAAAGGGGGCGTTCCAGAGCAAAATAATAGGAGAAATGTCGCTAAGCAACATTTCTCCTATTATCAAGAATATCGTTAACCCTGTTAGAGACAAAAAAAGCAGCGCTAACCACGGTTAACTCTGCTTCTTTACGTGTGGTATTTTTCTGACTTAGCCATGATATCCTATGGAAGGAGGATAGCATGGCAAGTTTGTGAGTCCCTATCAACAAGCTAACGTGAGATTATCGCTGGGTTTCCAGCGATAATCTCACGTTAGCCACTTAGCATGAGGATTTGTATCGCTATTGAGATAAGCGTTGCTAATAGCACGCTATCTCAGCGATAAAAATCAACGCTAGCCGGCGATAATTATCCTAGCGCTAAGTGCGCTTAGCGATAATTATCGCCCGTTGTTGTTGATATGCCCCTTGGTTCGTCTGAATTAAGCGAAGCCAAGAAGTCCCAGAATTCACTAATGTAAATAAAGGAAAGCTTCTGACTGTGAAGCATTGACTTCTGTGAGGTAGAGTCATTCCTTAGCCCCTGATGTGCCTTTTTAGAGCAGGTGTCCCATGTGAATATAATCCAAGGGTGTTTCAGTCGAGGACTGTTGTGCACTGTCAGAGATGTAAAGGGAAAGGCAGGAGATGCTGCTGGCCAGTGCTCGGGTGCACTCTTTGTACTGTGTGTGAGTTTTGGAAGGGCTGGAGGTGAGGTTTCCAGTTTCTGGTGGCTCTCCATTGACACTGACATTGGGGTGAGCGTTTCCCAGTAATGGGCGAGCAGGTGGTGCCACAAAACAGTTTCAAGTGTTGTAAATTGCATTAGTATTGCAGTGTGTGAGTGTCAGTAGTGGAATAGTGCTGCAGGAGTGCTGGTAGCAGCCTTCAGGAACAGTGTCACAGTAGTCTATGACTCCCAGTACTAATATAGCAGGGGGTGCCACAGGCTAGCATTGAGGTGCATTGATAGAGCCGCGCGGTCCCTCTGTGTTAGGAGAGCAAGGGTTCTCTGCAGCTTGGATTGAGCTGTATCGGCAGACCTGGGTGGATTCCTCGCCTGAGAGAGCAGGACTAGTGTAGGTCTGAACTGAGGCACACTAGCAGAGGAGGGTCACAATACTGAAACAGGAAGGGATGCTTCCGGTTAGGAATAGTGCCTCACTTTGCATCACTTGAATATCAGTATGCAGTTTGTATTACCTGTACCAGGCTGGTATAAGCAAGGCCACCAAAAGGGTCTGCCCTTGTACCAACATATGTAAAAGTGTGGAAATACACGTTATTGTTTGATAAGCCGTCTGCCCCCTCTTCTTTCTCTTCCCTCTCTTTCCTTTTCTTTTTGCTTCCCTTTCCCTTTTTTCTTTTCCCTTTTCATTAGTGTTCACTTGGCTTAGATTCTTGACAATCATAAAGGCGTATTAACACCACTCTGTGAATGTACTTGTGATGCCTTTGACTCATACTTATACTATATCGTATGCTAACCCTGCGACAGTATTATTTTGTATATGTGTCTCCTTCCAAAAAATGTCAATAAAGTATTTTGAAAAAAAAAAAAGGAATAGGGAGAAACTGACAGAGGTCCTTGCACTGAATTATCTGGGTCTCCGGCTGCAGCTCAGGCTGGAGGGGTTCTGCAAGTGCTGGCGCGGATCAGGACTGAAGCATGTAGCTTTGTGTGCTTGTTCTGTATTGACATCATCAGACAAGGAAAACAAAGGAAGCTGAGCATGAGAGCACCTCAAAGGTTGAAATCAGCACACAATGTCCATAAAGAAAGAGACAGAGTCAGGGACTTAAAGGATTTGCATAAAAGAAAATATACGTACTTGAATAATCGTAAGAAAATGCTGCTAAATGAAAAAAAAACATTTGTGAGAAGCCAGCCGGGAGTGAGCAGGCACCCATATGTTCTGTGTGAATGTCTTACTCATGACACAGTGCATGTGACATTTAAATCTGTGATTGAGTTGGGGGTACCAATATCTGCCTGCTGGCTCCTTGTCCTGAAAAATATCTTTAGTTATCATTTTTATATCTAGCTACACTCTGGTTTGCTGCTCCATACCTACAAAACGGTGAAAGCAAAACTACAAATCCCACAATCCAAAACGTTGTTTCCAAAAAAAAGAAATGGCTGGCTGAAGATGCCCATCATGACACAGGACTGGGTGGCAGAATGAGAGGAATCTTCTGTTAATGCTGACTTAGGGCTAGATTACCAGTTTGGCGGCCCTATGCGGTGGTGAGGCAGTCACTGCCACAAAGGAGGTCCGACCCCCAAATTACAACTTCAGCGGTCAGACCACCATGGGAACGCTGCAACCGCCAGCGATCTGTGATTCCTGGCAGTGGCGTGCGGTGTTAGGCCGCAATTTGCTTGGTTATGACTTTCCTTACTGCCAGAAGTATCATGGCGGTGTCCAAGCCATGAATCTGCTGGGGGTGAGGAAACGTGCCTCAAGCCATGGGAATGCATGCAGGTGGCTCACGGTGCGCCCCCCTCTCTGCATGCACCCCAGTTCTTAACAGTCCATGCTGTGCAGGAACTTGGTTTGGCGTCCCCATTGCAGTGCCTTTTCCAAAGGCACTGCCGTGGAAATGCCAAAGGACCGCCCGCCATACAACTAGAAAACTCGTAATCTGGCGGGTGGCAGGTGGTCGAGTTTGGCAGTGCGGGAGTGGGGCGGTGGCATGTTGCTCCGCTCCCGCACTGCCGAACACGTGATCAGGCCCTCATTTCTAGGCTTGGGGTTGAAGTATCAAGGGTGTATCCAGGGGCAGTTGTCCGGAAGAAGACCAGGGGGAAATGTTCTAAGGTGAATCTTAGCCTGTGATGTCTACTCTGGGGCTTCACCACTGTTTCCAAAATTAAATAATAGTGTTTCCAAAATTAAATAAAGAGTAGCAGACTAATGAAGTACATGTGCATGTAAAAGCAAAACTGAACATTGAAAACGAAAGTTTGAAAACGCTGTGTAAAGGTGAAAGCACTTGAGACTGAAAGCTAAAAATTGTGATTTATGGGACTAGTACTAATGCAGTAAACCGAATCTAGAATGGACGATTGGTTGCCTCAGCTGAACAAGCACTGGTATGCCTCGAAAGAAATGAGAGCATGCATTAGGAAGAAAAAAAGACAAAGTGGTAGTTTAGAGTCTAGCACATCACATCGTCTTTTAAAATGAAAACTTCATTTTTAAAAGCTCTATGTTTCCTTTAAAATGTAATTAATTTTTTTATTTTCGCATAGTTTTTGTTTGTGAATCAAATAAAATACTTTATAATTTTATGTACTTGTTTGAAGTGTACTAGTTTCTGTATGTAAGTGTATTATTTTGATGTTCAAATTGTAGACATTGTAGAAATTGTCGACAAGGGGGTTCCTGGCTTCCAGTAGTGATTCAGTATATGTTAAGAATCTCTGTTCTAAAGTTAAGATGCAGATGTGGGAAACATAGCCTTGTGGCCGAGGTCACCCACAGGATCTTTCACCAATGTATTTAGACAATAGCACTTTGCATGCTCAGAGTTTTAAGCCAATTCTTAGATTGTGAAAGGAGAACTACAAGTCCTAGAACCCAAAGTGCTTGTGACACAGAGATGGGTGGCGGCTACGTGGCAGTGAGAGGAATCTGATGATTTTGCTGACTCTGGCCATTGTCATGTCTATGATTGGATCAGGGTGAGAGATACATGGTGTATCAAGTGGCAGGCGTACAGAAGAAGGCCAGGGGAAAATGCTGCAGGGAAGAGATGCATTAAAGAGAGAAGAGGCGCAGATGCGAGAGTCTTGGCAGCTATGTGCCGCGGGTGTGAGAGCCATCGCAACCATGTGACCCCATGGACAACACTGTGCATGTTACGAAATTTGAGGAAGAAAAACTAGGGGGCATATTAACAAGAAAATGATGCAGATCGACACTGCATGTCACTTTTAAAGCACAGGGATGGGTCATATTTACAACAATGTGTTGCATCGCTGAGCTTTCCCCTGCGTTGGTGCACAATTGGTTGCCATGCACTAACGTAGGCACCCTTGCGCCATGGTGCAAGAGTGTCTGCATTTTAGGGGAGATTGTTTTTGTTTAGGAAGGGACACCTTCCTAAATAAAAACAATCATGTAAGGTGTTTTCCTCCTTCTATGTATGCTGCAGAATGTAGCATGCACAGAAAAAGGGAAAAAACGGGGACAAATATAAGTATTTCTCCTTGTTGTGCCTCCTTATGCCTCCCCTGAGGTGGCATAGGATTCTGACACATGTTGTAACTCTGGGAATACGGCAGAATCCATGAGTGTTGCGTGGGAACACCCACAGCAACACCCATGGCAGCCCCTTTCACGCAAACTGCTGCGTGAAAAGGAGTCATATTTACAAAACCACGTAAAGCCACCAAGGCCTTGTAAATATGGAGCACCACATTGCGCCACTGGTGCGTCAAAAAAAGTGATGCACCGGCGGCACAAGGGGTTTGTAAATATATTCCCCTAGAAGTGTCAGAATGCTAAGAACTGTTGACTATAAAGAAACAATTAGTTGTAATGTGTCACTTGTCAGCTCAGTCCAGAGATGTGAATGGAAGATGTGCAGATGCAAGAAAGAGAGAAATGAAGAGGAGAAATGAAGGTGCAAGGGCAGGGGATTAAAGTGTGATCAGAGGAGTGTTGGAAAGGAGATGAATCTGGAGGATGGACGTTCATTGCAAACTAGTTAAGATCACTTGCCCAGTATTGCAAATCCCAGCCAGCTCCTAGCAAATCCTCTGGATTGACTGCAGATATCAGGGTCAGATCAGCAACTTTTCTAAACAAGCATTGGTCAGGCAAAGATGTTTGGCCTTGGCAAACTGTTGCACTGGTTACATGTTTTATAGCAAAAATATGCTGCAAATATTTTTTAATAGATTTATTCTGTGATGATAAGCAATTTGCATATGTATTCATATTGTGATATATGAATATTATGATGTGATGTTTTTATTCCTGTTTTGGATCTCAATACAAAATTTATTTAAAAAAAAGTAAAATATGCAGCAAAAAAAGAGAACATTGGACACGAGATGCATATTTACAAGCCCCTAACGCCAACACTACGTCACTTTTAGTGGCGTTGTGTTGGCGATAGGGGTTTTGCCTTATTTACAAGGCAGCATTAAGCCACTTAATGTGGCTTAATGTTGCCTTGTAAATAAGGCACCCTTTCACGCTGTACGGGGGGCAATGGGTGTTGTGGTGGTCATTCCACCCAACACTTATTGATTCTGACACTGCCCCCTATTTACAAGAGTGGCATAAATAGGAGGCAGCACCAAAATTAAGACCAAGGAAAACCTCGACTTGAACATGCAAAACTAGGAGAAATGCTTCATTTCTCCTCGTTTTTGCTGTTTCCATGTGTGCTGCCTTATGCAGCACACATAGAAAGAGCAAATTGCCTATGATTGTTTATGTGCAGGAAGGTGACCCTTCCTGCGCACCAACAATCAAACAAATGACGTTTTGCAACTTCTATGTGTGCTGCAGCACACACAAAAGTTACAAAACGCCAGTTGAAGATTGTTTATGTGCAGGAAGGTAGACCTTCCTGCACATAAGCAATCATTTCCCAAATGCAGACACCCTTGCACTAAGGTTCAAGGGTGCCCGCGTTGGCCCTAGGCAGCTGAACTCAGTGCCAGAGCTAGGGGAAATGCAGCGGCGCGCCACATTCTTGTGAATACAGCACATCCCTGCGTTTTCAGAATGGAGAAGTGTGGCGTTAGCATGTTTGTTCAACGCCATGCTTCTCCATTCTGTTGTATGCCCCCAAATGCTTTAATAAAAAAATACAAAATTAAAAATATTCATTGATGTGGATGACTTACTAGTGTTATTTTTAACTAAAAAAAAATTGAAAGACTTTTAGTTGTGACATGCATTTTATTATTGTTATCCGTGATGGAGAAAATAACAAATTGCCACCTAACCAAGCACCAGAAGTGCAGGCAAAATAAACAACTGGTATTTAAAGTTAATATAAAGAATAGATCAAATAAAACACTTTAAACCAGAATTGTCATTGCAGAGAAAGGAACTATTTTTAGACAGATGTAAACAATGGCCAGAGGCTTTCTGCAGTCACTTTAAGCAAAAGGAGTCAATTGGTAAAAATGGCCGACCCATCGCCCATGCTATGGTGAACAGAACCAAATGTGAATGGCACTTTAAGAAACCAAGGCATGAAGCCAGCAGACCAAAAGCCCTGCTATGAATGTATACAATGTATTTTTTTTTTTTTTAAACAAAGCTAAAGCTGGGCAATAATTCAGAACCAAAAAGCATGCACTGACTTCCTCTGCTCCTACAGATTTGCGACAATTGTTTTTTTTTTCTGGGATTCAAAAATGGCATTAAAAAAGACCAACTTTATAAATGCTTTAAAAGTTATGATTGTTTTTTTAACAAAAAAATTGAATTAGTACTGCATCATACTCCTCTTCCGGAGTGTCAGACTACAACTCTGCGATCCAGCAATAGGGTGTTTGGATCATTATATAGCTGCACTAACAAAGCCAGGCACCTCATCTACAAGAAAATGATGCAGTGCAGCACCGCAAGCCATTTAGCTGCACCATGCTGGGTCATTTTCAAAGCACAGGGATGCGGTGAATTAATAACAATGCGATGCATCCCTGTGCTTTCCCCTGCACTGGTGCACAATTGGCTGCCACTCGCCAGCGCAGACACCCTTTAGTCATTTTGCAAGGGGGCCTGCTCTGCCGGGATGATTGTTTTTGTGCAAGAAGGAACACCTTCCTGCACAAATACAATCATTAATAGCATTTTCCGCTTTCTGTGCATGCTGCAGCAGCATGCATAAAAAGAGGAAAACACGAGGAGAAATAAAAGTATTTCTCCTCGTTATTTCATTCCTATGCCTCCACTGGGGAGGCGTAGGATTCTGACACATTCCCAGTTCTACAAAATGTTGTCAATCTGGGAATGTGTCAAGTTCCATGGATGTTGCATGGGAACATCCACAACAACATCCATGGGACAACCCTTTCACGCAGAGTAATGCGTGAAAGGGGCCCATATTTACAAGTTTATGAAATGTTACTCCCGGTGCGACTTTATGTCGGCTTGTAAATATTGGCAAGCCGATTGCGCCCCCAGTGCATCGAAAAAAGTGAAGCACCGGTGGTGCAAAGGGCTTGCAAATAAACCCCCAAGTCTCTGTCTCTGGCTGCACTGTGAATATTTTTGGTACCCAGGGGCTCATTTACAAGACCTATGTGACACAGGAGCGTCATTTTAAATGACAGTCATTCAGTGCAGAGCCATTTATACAAGGCCACCTAAAGCCACCATCCGTGGCTCTTCATGGCCTTGTAGATATGGAGTGAGGTAAAACAGCGCAAATCACTGCATTGACTCACACTGCGATGGGGAGGCGTGCCATGGGAGTTACGGTGGGTGTTCCTACTTATCACCCATGGCATTTGACACATTCCCAGATTTACAACATGATGTAAACCTGGGAATGCATCAAAAGTCTGGGGGTGGCACAATGGTTGTTTTTGTCAAGGAAGGTGTCCCTTACTGCACAAAAGAAACCTGATTTCAATGCAGACACTCTTGCATCATGGTGCAAGGGTGTCTGTGTTTGTGCTAGGCAGCCATTTGTGCGACTGCGCAGTGTAAGAAGACAGGAACGCGATATATCTCATACAAACAGTGCATGCCTGCCGTTTTTTTCTGACGCAGGACAGTGCAGCAAATTGACGTGCATCACTGCCCTGCGTCAAATTGATGTAAATAAGCCCCCCAGTATCTTGTGATTCCCCATGGTGCGATATTTGCAAGGTGCAAGAAATACCTCGCCGTGGGGAATATGTAAAAAACTTTAATGCAGTTTAGCAAGCTACCTTGCAGTGCTACGTAAAAGGGAGAGGGCAGGAATGCACCATATTTAACATTATACAGCTCATTCCTGCTCTCTGCCTGCGCTGGAGGAGAATGTGCTGCCTCGCGCTAATACAGGCATCCTTGCACCATGATGCAAGGGTTTCTACATTAGAGGCAGGATTGTTTTTGTGCAGGAATGGGCACCTACCTGCACAAAAACAACCCATAGAGGCATTTTCCTCTTTCTAAACACACTAGAAAGAGGAAACAATGAGGAGAAATGAAGATATTTCTCCTCATTGCACCACTGGGGGTCAGGCGTACAATTCATACGCATTCCCAGGTCCACCACTCTTCGTAAATCTGGGAATTTGTCAGAATACATGGGTGAATGCGTGGGAACAACCACATACCTCCAATGTAATGCCCTTACTACACAGTGTAACACAAGGCAGTGACTTGCGCTGCCTTGCATTACACTATATTTTCCAAGCCACGCAGGGTGGCTTTGCGTGTCTTGATAAATCTCATTGTAGGTTTTGTGCCCCCCCCCGCATCACCATGAGTGTCGCAGGACGACCAAAACCTATAATAAATATGCCCCTGAGTTTGCAAAAGGAAATGAGGAATTACATGGGGAAAGAGATGCCGACTGTGTCCATTTCCATATGTGGCAGAGTTTGTCCACTCATTCCTCTTTATCACTAGGGGGAGCTGTGCTGCGAGCAAGGGCGGCTTGGTTATCAACCAGACACCACATAAGTGCTAGCACCACCTGTTCCCCTCTGTCATGGCCCGTAAAGCGTGCTTTCAGTTAAAAGAGGCTCACAACCTCTGAATCCTCACCGATTCTGTTGACTCTTCTTGTGGATTCATTCATATATTAAGCCTGCCCATTGATACTGGGGTGGGAAGAGGGAAAATCTCAGCCTGGAGCAGTTGAGCTTATCTGACAGCATCTGAAACACAGCTCTGCCCTACCTATACTGTGCCGCTCAGCGGGATGAAGTGATGGACTGAGAAATGTGAGATTTTTATACCTAGTGAAAGGCTGTATTTGCTACAGTGTACCAAATCATATATTTTTGCGGTTTGCAGATATAGTTTCTCTCTCTCTCTCTTTATAGAACTAATGTCAGCTGATAAATACTGCTTGACAATGATGGTTCTTCAGTAGCAGGTTTTATGGCCTGTGGCTGACTGATTTACGGCAAAAAGTGCAGATAAGCACTGTTTCTATTATGTGTGGTTTTAAGCACATCGTAGCTATTTTAATATCTTTCAATTCCCGAATTATCCCGGAACCAAAGTTGTTTTAGACAGAGTTTCTCTGGCACCACAACCTCAGTTCTGACTTTGAATCCGAGAAGAGGCACAAAGAACGGGCCGTCACCGATAACAGGACCGTGGACTCTGCCACCTTGCAAAGATAGGACACTTAAGTGCCAAGAACAGACCATATACTGGAACCGTGTGTTCGGCGTGGATCCTTGGTGAAAGCTCATTGCTCCCAGCTAGAGGGACTCCAGTGATTGCCAGAAACTGAAGCAGACTCCCTTGAATTGGTGAGACCAAACCCCTGAAAGCTGCAGGAGAATCAACATGCTATCTAACATGAATTGCGACCCACCGGGCCTGTCCAGAGTGAGTCTGAAGAGAAGTGGTGTCCTGCAAGCCCGGAGTGGTAGCCAAACTTTCACCAAGTTTCAAGTCGCTACTCCACTCCTGTCAACTTCCAGCTGCCAGAGTAAACATGGACAACATTTGCTTCAGCAAAGACTTGGCGATGGACAGTCGGATGATCGACCCCCCCTAAACGACATCTCCAGCCTGAGAGCACCTCACAGTGACAGCAACCAACATCAGCAATGACCCTGCTGCTGCCTCCTGAGGTTGGAGTTGTCAAGTGTGTAGTAAAAGCATCTTTGGCACTACCTACTGCGGTGATTGACAGTTGCCAGCTACCACTGAACCAGGAGCCGCCGAGCAACGTAGAAGAAATCCAGCTGCTGAACACGGGTCCTAGGACCCCAAAGGCCTTTACTGTCTGTGGGTACAGTGGAAATCCATCTCCACGTACAGTGTTTTGTGCAGTGCAGCAAGGTTGACAGCTCCCTCGGATCACGTCCAGTACCAAGGACAGCCAAATCACCTGTTTCCCTGGACTCCCTGGGCAAGGTAGCGAAGTAACAACTGATGGAACTTGGTCTAGAGTCCCGTATGACCTTATCCACAAGAGGGCTCGTTTGAACTTACCCTGCAAGTGACTGAGTGTCCCCTGTGTTTTCCCTCATTGACTTCAATGAGAGCAGTTTGACAGATTTACTGCATCTATTTTTTCAACGCTTTAAAAATCCACAACTCCTGTTGTATGTATGATACAAAGTTCATTTTTGTGTCAATATTTATAAAAATATAATCTTTTTTTATAAATTAGTGTCCAGGTTTATTTCGAGTTGTGTCACTTACTTATTGTCAATGTTAATACTGTGAAATTCTTAACCCGTGTTCCTCTGAGTACGCCTGACTGCTCTGTTCCACACTACCAGGACCGAGCTAAAGCTGCTGAGGGGAAATCTGAGGTCCATCTCTCTGTATTGTGACAATATTGTTTGGTAAGGCCCCCACCCGCCTTATCCCATAATATTCCACCTTGCAAAAGCGAGACACTCTTCGCCAGTGCCAAATAACTAATTTTTATTGTGAGTGAAAAAGCTTTATATTTACAGAATATTGAGGGAAGATCTTTTTCTGTGACAACTCCCATTGTGCAACGTATTTAAGCTGTCTGCCCAGGGTACGAAGTACTATGTGTAATGTTGTTTTGCTGCATCTTTCATTCTCCGATTGCTTGCTAACTCAGAAAGCCTTCTCCCACTGTACTCCTAAACCCAGTAAGAAAGATTGATTTGCCCTCACTTGATTCCTCTCTATTCTTTCTTTAGAGCAACCCTCTTCTTACCTTCCATGCTCTGCACACCTTACATTTCTGAGGATACCCTCATCTCAGTCTCATGCCTGCCTACCTAGCTCGCGCCTTCTTATTGTATACCTCATTTCATAGATTATAACGTCTCCTCCTTAAAACCCTATCACTGCACCCTAACATTACCTAATCTCCACCAGTTTATCAATCTTACCACCCATTCACCTGAAACCACGTAGCCCCCACGAATAATCACACTTACCTGGCAATATGGATCACAAAGTAACTTGAGTAAATACATGCAACTTTTCTTGGAGCACATGACTTCTCACAATACATTAACCCCGAGATCTACCACTCACCTTCGGTTCCAGGCAGGGACATAACAGAGGTCTCCACAGCCCCTCGCGGTGTGTAGAGCCCCCTCACCTTTCACCTCAAAGGGGCCCCTTGGGCTGGGCAGCTGCAAACGAATAATGCACTCAAAAGCAGCAAGGGAATTAGGGAATGGGTAATGGGGCCCCTTCACCTTACCCTGCAGGTGGGCCCCCTGAGGATTTGTTACGCCTCTTGTTCCAGAGTAGCGTGCTACTCGCCGCAAAGAACTTTAACGTCTCTTCAGGGGTTGCAAGTGCTATATAAATCCAATCACAATTACAATGAATGTGATCTACTGAAATTTGTCATGGTAAAATGATGGGGTGTGTTGTTTACTCCGAAGCTTGGAATTAGACAATCTGGTTACATGCCCAGGCTACTGAAGTCCAGCGGCAGCTCCTCCGCTATGGGGAAGGGGCGTCGCCCCCCCCGCCAGCACTTTAAGAAAATGTGAAGTAAAAACAATAATCAGACAGGTTAAAACTCGTTTGATTTTGCTTGGGGCTGGGCCAGGGTTTCGATAGGCAGGAGGGGGAGTGGTGGGCTCTACCTACACTGCGCATGTGGTTTTCGGCCGGCAGTCACAGGCTGGCGGAAAACCACATGCACAGTGACCCCTCTCGAACCCAAGCTGCATTACTGTGGCTGGAGAGAGCAGACACAGACTCCCAGTCTGTCGTGGAGCGCAGATATTCAGCGCTCAGGCCAATCCTGAAGCTGGTCTCATGTGAGAGCAGCTTCAGGATTGGCCACAGGGCAGGCTGGGCCTGCCTGCAGCGGCGGAGAGGAGCGGGACGCGAGCTTGAGAGCAGTAGGTAAGTTTAATTTTGTATTCCTTGTCCCCCCAGTCCCTTTTAAAAAAAAATGTAATCTCCGTAGTGCCCCCCCCCCCCCGACCCCTCCCTCGCCCCACCTCTTTTCCCCAATACGAGTTGGTCCTGCTGAAGTCCACTGCATCATTTATCTTTTGGGGTGGGTTGTTATCAATAGCAATTATGTGGGGCAGCAGCTTCGCTGCACGTTTTGCATATTTATTTGTTTTTATTTTGTTTTTATTTCTATAAATCTTTTAGAGGTGGAACTGTATTTCTGAGAAGCATTGAGACCTTGACTCATTACTGTAAATCTCCAGCTTTACTAAAATGCCTAGAGATTCTGCCATCCTGGAATAATAGAAGAATTTCCGACACTCAAGGGAAAAATTGCATTTTGCATATTCAGGACTTCCTGCCACCTACTAAAAAGACCATGTTCCTGTATTTGCTGGCACCCCCAGGGTGCTGCCTCACTTTTTCTTGTGGTTGTCCCAGCTCTACTAAAAAAGCACAAACTTGTTGCAGCACTCTAAATGAGGATGTTGGGGTCTTTCTTAAATTGGGTGCCATGTTGTGACCTTTATTGTTTCTATGCACATGGAACTTTAAAGTGACGATTTGTTTTAGAAGACGGGTACATTGATAATACTGGAAGTTGATGCCTTGCCCAGCAGTGTCAGCTTTGTTTGCTGCTTACAAGTGCCACCAGCTGCGATTGCTGGAACTTAATTGAAATTCAATGCCCATTCAATGGTTGGCCTCTTTTCTGTGTCTGTTACCGCTAGTGCTAATTTGATGTCTGCTGTTTTAATAGTTTGAAGAAATCAATAGTGGAGATTACATATCTAACAATCGAACAGGAGAGGCTAGGGGAAAACATTTTTTATGTTATTTGGGTCACAGGGAGATAACAATGATCAACTTTGGAAGTTCTGAGCACGAAGGATGATTGGACAGTATGGCAAGAGCAATTAAAATTATATGGGAAAATTGGGATAAAAAAAATTCAAAAATAATCTAAAATGATGCAGGCACAGGTGTCGCTCTTTCATCATGGTAACTGTCAGCTTCCAAAAAGAGTGGCAGGCACAAGAGTACACAAAGAAAATTAAAAGGAAAGCAAGCATTGACAAAGCTAATTGATTTGGTATTGACTGCCAGCCTTTTGACTTTGTTGTTCCATGTTTTGTTTTCTCATAGTGTTTGCAAAACGTTATTGTTGGAGGAGCTACTGGGCCCAGGAAAAAATAAAATAATGGCTAAAAATAAAAAATATTGTTTGTTCCCAAAAAGTACTCATTACCATGGATGTCTCTGACACTGAAGTAGACTGCTTTGTTTTCGCATGTGCTCCTTGTGAAAAGGTAGAATGCTGTCACTCACAGTGAAGTTAGCCAATGGCAGAAGTGCTCTATTCTGCATTCTGTAATGGGTAGAAGAAAATGCGATTGCCACAAGAACACAGAACGGATGACGAGGGGTTGACAGAAAGTCACTCTAACGAAGTGTATTATAAATATATAATTTTTGTAACATCAAAAGGTCTTGCCTAACACCAGACCTAAATATAATTAGGATCTCATAAGTAGAAAAGGAGGCTGGCTGTACTTTTACCCCGGAAAAGTGAATATTTTGCGCCATGGCAGCCCAGGCTAAATCAAGATCCCTTGGTGGGTAAAACATTCATGGAATCAGACCATTTTCTGACCAGACGAGGCCTATTGAAGACTGGAGATGCTGAAGCTCTCCCTTTAGAGGTCCTTTGAGACATAAGGTATGCTCAGCATTTAAATTAATGCTGCCATTTCTGCATGCCTTTCAGGGGCACTAACATGCCTTATGCTTCCCCTTCAGCAGGTTTCTTGCTGAATGGATGTCCTCTGACCAGAAGACCAACATCCAACCACCCTCCACATCTGTCACCCCACATAAAGCAACCGAAAGTCACCAGCAGTGCCGCACTGGTAACCAAAAGCAGCCCTGGCAATTATGTTCAAACCAGCTACGCTCCCTTCCTCTTGTCTCAGCTGTCAGTCTACTTTTCTCTCTTCTTACTCTCTTTGTGCTTAATTTGAGCCTGTGGTTTCCATGTTCCGCACCAGGACTTAATTGTCAACATCAGCACCTATGACAGTATGCCATATGGCTGTGCTGTTTGCCTAATTTAGAGATGAGCACACCACCAATTCACTATACAATCAAAATGAATAATACCTACTGCCCAAGCCATTTTTATTACTTTGAGGCCCTGGAATAGTATGAATTGTGACACTTGTAGGAGTGTGATGGTTAGTAGTTCTGTTGATAATGTAATTGGCAGCTCTGATTGGGCTGCAGTGGCCTCCTGACGAGGCACATATTCTGTTACAAATTAAGCACTGCCTCCCTCTAGCCTAAAGTTCCAGCTGTGCCTGCTCTAATTAAATGGGAAGCTGGAGAAAGTGGCAGAGCTGCCAGCATTTACCCACTTCCTTCAAAAGACAGCCTGCAATGGCACCAGACCACCAGGAAATACCCAAAGGTAACAAGCATTTGCAATGCAACAGGTCTCGCATTTACGTGAGTTTGAGCTGTTGGCATTGTAAATGACACTGCCTTTTATTTATGTTTTGGTTTTGGAACATAAATAAAACACATTGTCATTTATAATGCCAATAGCTTAAACTCGAGTAAATGCGAGACCTATTGCATTGCAAATGCTTGTTTACAGTGTGTATATAAAGCGCTCGGATACTTTGGGGTCAAGCTAGCGCTATATAAAACTTTTAAAATAAAAATAAAATAAATAAATGGTGAAAAGGAAAGTGGTGGTGAAACCTGGGGATTTGCAGTGTTTAAAGGCAGCCACTGATGCACTCAATATGTACAGCTGTGTCAAAAACTAACGCTCGCTGCGGGAGTCAGAGGGCTCGGCCAAGCGCGAAAAGCACTGAGGACACGGGAGGGTGGAGGGGCAGAGGGAGGGAGCCTGGCAGAGAGGGCGAGCAGACTGGGAGTGGGAGAGAGATGACAGTGTCCATAGGGGACGGACGAAAGTCACTAAGGATTTAGGTGAGGTCTGGAGACAAGAGAGGCCTGGAGAGAGAGAGAGGGTGGGGAGAGAACATGCTGGCAGGGGGAAGAGGCGAATATAAAGGCACTAGTAAGGAAGGGGAGGCGTCGGCGGGGGAAGCAGACGCTCAGAGAGGCATACAGGGCATAGTAGAGGCAGCGGTCACAGCAAGAGGTACAAGAGGCCCGAAAAGGAAGGTGACGTAACGGCCAGGACTGCCGACTGTGGCGCTGGGGAACCAGATTCGAGTCTGGGCGTACTCTGCTCAACATCCTGTGGTTCCAAGCAAATTACTTAATCTCCCCCTTTCTACCAAAGAATGAATGTGTCCTTGTGTAACATAACTGATGATCATGTGCAAAAACAAGAAAAGAAAGGAGGCGGAAACATCATCAGGCGGTAGAACGGAAATGCTGAATCAGAAGAAAAGTTGGAAGCAGTGTACCGAGAAAGGAAACAACCAGGTGTAGTGGATAACAAGGAAATATGGATTGATTATGCAGAGGGAAGAGTAGGTTACTGGGTGCAGTGAAGGAGAGTAGGTAACGGGGTGCAGTGAAGGATCGAGGAAATGTTGGGGTGTAGAGAAACGTATGGGTACCATTTTAAAAGGCACGTACAGTGTATGAAGACTGAGGTGGTGAACTTGCATGTAAAAGGAGGACACACAATGTGCAGCGGAAGGGTGGGTGGAGTGTGTATGGAAAAAAGACGCCAGGATCAGGGGGCAGGGTGGGGTGCAGAGGGAGGGTCCACTCATTGTGCAGCTGTGGCAGAGTGAGACTGAGAGTTGTGCTGCGCAGGGAGTGAAGAGGAGTGGGTGTGAAGAGCGCACGATGGGGAGCAGTGCAAATGGAGGGGCGGTGTTTCAGGGAGGTAGGGGCACAATGGGCCAGTCACGCAGGCTGCCAAATGCTGCGCGCGCCTGTGTGAAAGTGATCACGATCGCGATCAAACATCAAAGCGGCCGTGCGGCCGCGAAAGTGAAAGCAAACGAGTGCTTTCAGGCCTCCAAATGGTGCGCGCGCCCGGCCGACGCACATGCACTGTATTTGGAGGCCTGAAAAGCCACTGTTTGCACTGCCAAAACTCGCTTACTATAAGTCTCGCCAGAGCAGCGCTAAAGCGCTGTCTCAGGCGAGACCTAAAAAGGGCAGAGCAGACCTGGTCGCCAGACATTCTAGAGTCAATTATTCCCAGAGCTTTAAGTGGGCCGGCTCCTGCTCCTGCTGGTGCTCAGCACCGGCAGTTCTAAAAAACAGGTGCTAATACAGGTCCCTACCAGGCTTTCTGCTTTTACCCTCACCCTCAGGGTGAAAACAAATCTGACCTCTGCAGCAGTGCCACCCTTCACTGCCTTTGAAGTGACTTCAAAGAGACTCGTTATAGTTCTTTCACAGACTCATCATAAAACTGAAGCGTTTTCAATATACTGTACAACGAAGCCACAGTTGCTGCTTATTTGTCTTATGCAACTAACAACCATTGACAAAGCCAACAGTCCTGGCTTGTTGTAGGTGTAATGTTACTTGTTGTATTATATATCTGGATGCAATGACAGAAGCAGCTAAATACTAGTCGGGCGGCACACTATGCAAAGGTGCATAACTTACCTGTTTTAAGCCACGTCCTTAATTAGATCGGTCACGTACCTTTGAGAGACCCTCCCCCCCCCCTCTCCCCCTCCCCCCAGGTTGTTCATCCCACTTCAAGCCCTGTTTATGTCTTCCTTAATGCTTGTGCCGAGGGGCTCATATATGCGATCTCTTGTATGTGTTCAGCGGCTGCCTGGCAGGTGGGCCTAGCTACAGCCCCGCCCTCTCGATGTCAGATATTACCAAGTGGCACCTTTCTTATGAAGCACAGCCCATCCGCAGTCACCCCTGTCTCCTCACGGCGCAACCGCAGCGGCAGCGCGCGTCACTGCGCTGACACGAGGGCAAAGAGTCCTTGTCTACTGCGCTGAGGCTTCTCAGAGCATCCCCAATCCACAGGCGTGCTTCTATGAAAGAACGTTAACATTTCAAACCCATAAAAAAATTAATCGCATTTAAAAAAAAAAAAAAAATGCAAGCATCCCACCAAGGAGGGGATGCGGCAATTTACACCGGAACAGATGATGGCAGATGTCTGCGTTCTAGTGGGGTTTTAAAGGCCCATTTCGTCTAATTATTCCTTATGCCGTGCCCATTAAAAGAAGAGCTGCTTGTCTGTGTTTATTTGCTCGCTTCTCTTGCCCTGGAGGGAACAAGCTGTTGGTAGCTGGGAGAAAATCAGTGCTATATGAGAGGAACCTCTGGAGATCGCCCATCCAAACGGGCGGAGCGATAGCACGCCCCGGCGGAATTACATTTGTGAGGGTCATTGCCGGGTGGGATGCTGAGCACAAGAGTTTTCGAGCACTGTTTCTTAATTGCCAATGCTAGGGTGAGCAGCAGTGACTGACAGCGTTTTATAGTTCTTCACTAATGACCCTAAAACTAGCGCTACAAAAATTCTCTTTAACCTTCTCCTCCAACACTAGTTGCAGTCGCAGGTCTAGAAACTGTGGGTCAGATTTACAAGTCCCTTGCGTCATTTTTGCGCCGCAGTTGCGTCACTTTTTGTGACGCAGCAGCGTAAAAATGCGGCCCATTTACAACGTGACGTATCTAGGGAGATGCGTCACATTGTAAAGTCCTGCGTCACATTATACCTGCATCAGGTACAATGTATGCACGGTGGGCGTACCAACGCAAAAAAGCCTTGTAGAAGTGACGCAGTGAAATCTGCAAGATTTCACTGCGCCACTTCTAGGACGCCACTGCGTCAAATTCTTACGTCTGCTTCAAGGAGTGACACAGTACACTGAGGATAGGCCTCCTCCTGATTGCTGGAGTTGCGTCGTGCTTGCGACACGACTCCAGCAATGCGTGACTTTTGCGTCAACAGATGCATCAGAATTTCTGACACATCTGTTAATCCTTGCGCCATGGTGCGCTGTATTGTAAATATGGCGCATCCATAGTGGCGCAAGGGTTTCTCAAAGTGGCGCAGGGAAAGGGACGCATCTTCACAGATGCGTCACTTTCTTGTAAATCTGCCCCTGTATTTCAAAACGAAAAACTTGTGGGTGCAAACTGCTGAGCCCTAAAAGATATTACAGGCAGTGTTATAAAAAAATATCCCATGTATCCTTCTGTTGTGTACAATTAGGGGCATAGCTGTCATTTGTGCAGCATGTGCAGTGGCACTGGGCCCTGAGCTTCGAGCGGCCCCTTCCACATCGATAATTGCTATAATTTACAATCCCAAGAGCAGTCACAGGGGCCATTTTGCTTGCCTGCACCAGCGCCTAATGCACCCCTGCTATGTTCCTGTGTACGCTTCAGTTTAGGGACTCAAGATTCAGATGACCAGATATGCCCCCCCCCACACCAACAGCGCCTTGAGAGTAGACCCTCACAGGTGAGTAACCACAAACCCTCAGATTTTGTAAACTGGAAGGTTTACAAACCTAAAACACTTTTTGTAATGCACTAAAACTAATTAAGTACAAATTCTTAACTGGATTTAGAAAGCAATAAGGAATCTTTATTTAAAAGGGAAGTCTATAGGGCTCCCCCTTCTAAATACTGATTCCTTATAGCATGTATTAATATTTTATAACCGAAATCTAGTCGCAAAATATTAATATTTCAGCACCAACTCAGTGGAGGTGGTAAGCCTTTCGCACACGGGAGGGGGTCCATTGGGGAATTTTCCCTTTTGTGAATGCAGTCAAAAAAAAATTTAGGAGTAGACAACTACCTACTCCTAAACTAAGTTTGTGTTACTCTTCATTTTTTATTTTTTTCTCATTTTACTTTAAAGAAAATCTGCTGCATAAAAAGATTGCTTTATTTGAAAGCAATCATAGTCATGATGGTATGCTGACCCCAGTTGTGATTGAGGCCTATCACTGTAGGTTGTTTTTTGCGAATTAACTCATGTGTATTATTGATGGGAAGAAGTGCAGCCAACTGCGATTCGCTATTTTGAGAACCGACCCACTAGTTCATAGGTCGGTTCACAAAAAACAATTCATTTGGTAGAAGTGGGTGTGCAAATTGAAACGACTTTAACCAAATTAATTTTAGTACATACCAAACTTTGAATCGTTATAAGTCATAATTTGTGATTCTTTATTTGAAATCTTTGTTCATGAGGCCCTAAGACTATAATAAAGGTACCTACTAACATACTGTCAAAGAACTGCAATAACTTACAAAGCACCTAACACATGCATTTTGAGGTTTTGTGTGGGGATAACATCAACAAATTATGGGGCATATCAGCAACAACCAGCGATAATTATCGCTAAGCGCAGTTAGCGCTAGGATAATTGTCGCCGGCTAACGCCGAATTTTATCACTGAGATAGCGCGCTATTAGCAATGCTTATCTCAAAAGTGATACAATTCCAGGAGCAAGCTGCCAATTGTGTGATTATCGCTGGAAATACAGCGATAATCGCACACCGTTTGGCGATAGCTTGCTGATAGGGCAGGGCAGACTCAGCCATGATATCCACCTTCCATTGGATATCATGGCTAAGTCAAACTAAAAGCAGGCGTAAGGAAAGTAGCGATAACCAAGGTTAACGCTACTTTTCTTATCGCTATGCTTGTTAGCGTGCCCATTGATAATTGGAGAAATGTCGGTTAGCGACATTTCTCCAGTTATTTTGAGCTGGAACGCCCACTTTGCATCTCATTAGAGATGCAAAGGTGGGTGTTACGCGAAAGGGCGCTAAGGCAAGGATTCACGCGGTAGCGTGACCTTGCTAATATAGCAATACAATTATCGCCGCTTTTCGGCTGAAACCGGCCGCAAAAGCGGCAATAATTTTTTATTGCCGCCATGTTGATGCCCCAAAATATGGTAATGAATTGTATTACCTTTGAGAGGGGAACCACCTGGCAGGTTTATGTTGAAGATAACCAATCTCATAAACAAATTAGCCTTGATTGAGGGTGAAGAACAGCACAATCCTTTAAGATTGCACACCGTGCCACCCTAGTTTGGACCCAGCTATATTCAAATCAGTCTGGACCCTGCTCCATCCATCACTTTTTGTATTCTTTAGGATGCCCTGGAGTGCAGCATTACACTGATATAACATGTGTGCATCCACTGACAAATAGTTCTTGTATTTAAACTTTCCCTCATGGTAACCCTTATTCCCAATACAAAAGGACTGAGCTATTTATGGTGACAAGCCAACGATCAAAGCTATAGGCCTGCTCTGGTCATTGTGAGGAGCTAAGACAAAGAAAGGACGCCTGACTTGGTTCTTGTGAAAATAAATATTGTTGCATATGATCTTACAGTTGCAAGGGTTTTGGGGTTGGTTACCCCCTCACAAGTCCTTGCGGCAAACGATTGCCACTAAAAGATTTTTTTAAGGCCCTCTCAAGAGGGGTTTTATATTGTTTTTTCCAACTATAATTGTGTATATATTTGTAATTTTATGACTGTATGACTGCTTATTGTCTTGTGGGAATGGTTACACTGAATACAGTAGTGATAAAGTGACACAATGGGTCGCTACTCACCGAAAAAGCACTTTGACGCCTTCTCAGGGGTATTAAACGCTATATAACGCTATATAAATGCAATTACAATCCAATCCAATCCAATCCAATACAATACAGCAATGATAATTGCAATATACATGATTGGTTCATTGGGAACAGTTATATCAGACTCCATAGGTTCTATTATGAAAAGTTATGTCAAAGACAATAGGTCTGACTAATCTATTGTGAAAAACTCATGTTGAACCCAATACATACTGGCTTTACATAGAATCACACTGATTAACATTGCAGGTGAGGGTTTTGCAGAGGGTAGATGATTTGTACTGTGATCATTCTTGTTAGGCTCTCCTAGGAGAAGTTGTATATAGTTTTACCACATGTAATTATGTACACATTTTTAATGTTATCACTGAATGCTTGATGATTGCCTTGTGGGCCTAAACTGGTTATGGCATGAAGCCACTGATAAAGGCTATAGCCTGGTTGGCTCTTTGAAAAACAGTATGTCAGATTCCATTGGACTCATCTTTTTTTTATCAAAATTTGCAAAATTAGTCTGCAGGACTGATTTTTTTTATAGAAAGTATATTTTAAAGGCAAATGGCATATAAGGGTGGATTGTTACTATAGTGTATTAAAACCTGAAATCAAGCTTGTACTTACATGGAATCTCTGAAATTACCTTAGGTGTTTGGTGCTGGTTACTCCTTTTGGCAAACCTTGCAGGCAGCATATTAGGATTGTTTTAATCCATGATAAACTCATTTTGGTAATCTAGTGGGTTAAGTTGTCTGCCAGGCACCTGTAAACAAATACATTTAAAAAAATGACATATATATTTATATATATTTATACATGTACAAACCTTGGGGTTGGGCACACACAAACACAAAGGGCCACCTGGAAGATGATGCGTTGGTTCCTTGCTCCGGGGGTTGTGATGTGTCAGTTCCTTACTACTGCGCAGGGGAGGTGATGCGTCGGTTCCTTACCAGAGAGTACAAGTGTACAACAACCTCCATTGTCAGTGTGAGCCCTGGCTCCAGGCACACCACACAGGGGCTGAGCCATCATTGTGTAAGGCAGACACAGCCCTATTCAGGTGCAGGTGCCACTCTTCCCACAACTCCAAATGCAGATCAGGCCTTTTCAGCCAAGCGCTGACGCATCCAGACTCTCTAGAGGCACTGCACCTCCCCAGCCCCTGTCACACCAAAGCCAGACAGTCAACACACATCCTGGCAGGGGCACACTGGATGGCTGAGCAAGAAAATACCTGCTTTCTAAAAGTGGTATTTCGAAACACAGAATGTAACAAGCATTGGCATAGGCAATAGGTCTCGCCTTTATGACCTTATAAGTGTTTAGCCATGCAACAGTTGCATAACTAAATACTTATAAGGTCCCAAAAGCGAGACCTATTGGCTATGCAAAGCGGCCCTGCGGCCGTGAAAGTGATCGCGATCACGATCAAACATCAAAGCGGCCGTGCGGCCGCGAACGTGAAAATAATCGCGGTAAAGTGCAGCGCGCGTGCCCGCGCACATGCACTGTAGATTTAGGCTGGCCTGGTAGCACTTTTTGGAGCCCTCTCAATAAGTCTCGCCAGACCAGCTCATTCGCTGGGTCAGGCGAGACCTAAAAATCACCCTCACTAACAGATGCATCTTAACATTCTGAGTTCAGGCATATCAAACGTTATTTTTCTACCTTGTTCCAGGGGTAGTTATGTTTATAAAATGTTATAAGCAATCTCTCCATTCTATCCTATAGGAACAGATAGCCTTGCAATAGTGAAAAGCAAAATTGGCATTATTTCACTATCAGGACATGCTAGATACATCAGGGCATGTCCTACCTTTCACATACACTGCACTAAGCCCACAGGAGTACCTTTGGCCTACCTTAGGGGTGACTAACATGTAAGAAAAGGGAAGATTAGGGCCTGACAAGAGGGTGCACTTGCTAAGTCCTGCTTATGAGGGTGGCACAATCAGTGCAAGCCCATTAGCAGCATTTGAGTTACAGGCCCTGAGCACACACAGTGCACTGTACTAGGGACTGACCAGTTAATCAAATATGCCGATCATGGAGTCACCAGTCCTTGAACACAATTATTATGGAGAGTCATAAAACCACCAACAACAGTTCAGAAAAAATATAGGAGGAAGGCAAAAAGTTCTGGGATGACCCTGCAAAAAGGACCAAGTCCAACAGGGAGATTTATCAATATTTCATGCAACGCAGCAAGCCATCTTGCTACACTGCGCTCTCCGTGAAAGGGAAAGGAAAAGGGCAGAAAGGAGCCGTATTAGACATCACATGGTGAATTCCTCTCCTTTCCTTGTGCTGGCGCACAATGTGCTGCCTAGCTTCAACGCAGGCACCATTGTGCCATGATTCAAGGGTGCCTGCGTTGCACGCAAGATTGTTTATGTGCAGTAAGGTGTCACACATAACCAGTCCTTTGAGGCATTTTCCTCTTTCTAAGTGTGCTGCAGAATGCAGCACACATTGAAAGTGGAAAAGCGAGGAGAAATAAAGAAATGTCTCCTTGTTACGCCTCACCAAGGGAGGCGTAGCATTTTGACGCATTCCCAGGTCTACCAGAAATGGTAAATCTGGGAATGCACCAAAATCCATGAGTGGATGCGTGGGAACACACATGCTCCATCCATGGAATGCCTCCCTGGGGCAGAGTAACGCAACACAGTGATTTGCGATGCGTTGCGTTACTCTAGATTTATCAAGCCACATAGGGCCAACAAGTTAGCCTTGCGTGACCTAATAAATCTGACTTAATTACTTGTGTCACCATTGTGCCTCCTTGTGTGGTGCAAGGGCAATGCAACTTAAGGATAAATCTGCCCCTCTTTTTTTCACAAAGAGCATATCCACATACACAGTTGTTTACTTCACTGCAGGAGACTAATGAGGCAAAGTGTGCTTTTTTTATTTTATTTTTTTATTCGTTTTTTAGTATATTCTTACAAACATATACAATGAACATTTCAGGCTTCACCTATGCATGTCGCAACAGTGGAACTTACATATGTATCAGTGATATGTGGTACACTACAAAATTATTTCCAACTTCCTCCATTCGAAGTACATTCATTTATACAGCTGGTACAGACATCATATCTGGATTAGTTCTTAAATAGTCCATTAGTGGTCCCCAATAATCTTTTGGCCTTGACCTGGTTGGGAGTTCTTCTTCATATGTTTTCAGGATATCCCTACTATACGTCATGTCCAGTATCCAACACTTGCTGCTAGGTGATTGTTTGCTGTCCCAGTTCACTGACACCCCTCTCTTTGCCAATAATAACGCTATTGCACAAAGTTTACGTTTTACAGAGCATAGATGTGTCACTAGGCCTAACAAGCATACTCTTATTGAACATTCTATTTTGGTTTCCAGTATGCAACCCAGTATTACAATGACTTCCTCCCAGTAGGCTCTGATCTTGGTGCATTGCCACGCCAGATGTATAAAATCAGCACTGTCTACCCCACATCTTCTACACTTGGCATCTGCCCTAAGTCTGTATTTCTGCAGCTTAAGTGGAGTGTGGTATATTTGGTGTAAATATTTATAATGTATTATGCGCAAATTCCCATTAGGGGTCAACATTTCTGTTAGCGCACAGCAACTTTGCTAGTCTTCCTCAGTAAGAGGGGATTCTAGTTGAGCATTCCATCTCTCTTGTACTTTACTTTCGACACTAACTATATTGTCTTGTAATGATCTGTATAGTTCAATGGTTTCAGCATTGGTGGTTCAACAGGACAATTGGGATATAATGTCTTTATTGCGCCTCCGAGCCTGTGGTATGCAAATTTGAACAATAATGATTGAATATTTATGTAACTTAAATTGTTATGGTCTATGAAACTGCCTTCTTTATAAATGTCACCCATTGTGTCTATGCCGATTTGTTGTAGCAACTCCATGCTGCTTCTGTCTTGTGTCACAGATATTGATGGGTGCTGCTGCAATGGCATTGCCGGTGCATATAGTGGTAGCTTAAGTGCTATTTTCCCCATGCCTTGCCATGCTAGTGTTGTGATTTGGATTGTGTTTATTTCAGTTTTGGCCACATGTGTACGCTGATGTGGTAGTATGTATCGAAGAGGAATGGGGTGTGCATCTCCGTCCTCTACTGCCACGTGTGGCATTGTAATCGTGCCCGTGTTTTTGTTATAATTTTCTGGTAATTGTGCCCGTGTTTCGCTGTCTCCTCCCTGTCTGCCCGCCTACCTCGCCGAGCCCCGCTCACCCTCCCCGCTTCCCGCCACCGCCGCTTAGCCCCGCCCCTTTTTCCTTCTGTATCCCTCCCCGCTCCCGCCTCCCAGCTGCCCCGCCCACCCGCGCACTTGGCCTTATATGGCGACCGTGCGACGCAGGTGAGTGTGACCCACTTGTGGGACACCCCCGCGCCGCACGGCCACCAGCTGCTGCGTGTGCTCCTCTGCCCTGCCTAGCTGCCTCGCTGCCTGTCGCGCTGCCGCTGACCACGCCCCCTCCTCCGAGAGGCGCGGTCCGTGCCTGCCTGCCGGCTGCTCGTTTTGGTGCTAATAGTATTCCCTTGACTGTGTGACCTGTGCTTCTCCTTTCATTGTAATCGTGCCCGTGTTTTTGTTATAATTTTCTGGTAATTGTGCCCGTGTTTCGCTGTCTCCTCCCTGTCTGCCCGCCTACCTCGCCGAGCCCCGCTCACCCTCCCCGCTTCCCGCCACCGCCGCTTAGCCCCGCCCCTTTTTCCTTCTGTATCCCTCCCCGCTCCCGCCTCCCAGCTGCCCCGCCCACCCGCGCACTTGGCCTTATATGGCGACCGTGCGACGCAGGTGAGTGTGACCCACTTGTGGGACACCCCCGCGCCGCACGGCCACCAGCTGCTGCGTGTGCTCCTCTGCCCTGCCTAGCTGCCTTGCTGCCTGTCGCGCTGCCGCTGACCACGCCCCCTCCTCCGAGAGGCGCGGTCCGTGCCTGCCTGCCGGCTGCTCGTTTTGGTGCTAATAGTATTCCCTTGACTGTGTGACCTGTGCTTCTCCTTTCATTGTAATCGTGCCCGTGTTTTTGTTATAATTTTCTGGTAATTGTGCCCGTGTTTCGCTGTCTCCTCCCTGTCTGCCCGCCTACCTCGCCGAGCCCCGCTCACCCTCCCCGCTTCCCGCCACCGCCGCTTAGCCCCGCCCCTTTTTCCTTCTGTATCCCTCCCCGCTCCCGCCTCCCAGCTGCCCCGCCCACCCGCGCACTTTGCCTTATATGGCGACCGTGCGAACGCGCAGCGGTCACGCGCAGCGGGCGCGCCGATTGTGCGCCGAAGGCGCGCCAAAGGTAAGCCCGTCTGCGCCCGTCCGCGACCGGATCGCGACCAGCGCCAGGACCCCTGGCCCACGAAGACCCCGACCTACCCGCCTGACGTACTCCGCCGCCACCCTCAGCGCACTCAACACCGGCCGACTCCCAGACTGCCACCAAGCCACACCACGACTCACCCACGGACCCTTCAGCTGCCACGCCTGCAAGTTCTCCTGCATCCGGACCTGCCCCGCACCAGCAGCCGCCAAGCCAAACACCAGCAGCACCCACCTCAAGTGCATCCTGCTCAACACCCGCTCCGTCCACAGACACGCCGTGGAACTCTGGAACCTCCTAGACACCACAGCCCCTGACGTTGCCTTCCTCACGGAGACCTGGATGAACGCCTCTTCAGCTCCCGACATCGCCATCGCCATCCCGGAGGGCTACAAGATCGTCCGGAGGGACCGCAACGCCAACCAGATGGGAGGAGGCATCGCCATCATCCACAGGAACACCATCCGTCTCACGACCAGCACCGACAACTCCCTGACCACCGCCGAACACCTGCACTTCCAGATCCACACCGACCCAAACACCACCCTCAGAGGCACCCTGATCTACCGACCCCCGGGACCACGCACACAATTCAGCGAGGACATCGCCGACTTCGTCAGCCCGCATGCCCTCCCCTCCGCCGACTACATCCTCCTGGGGGACCTCAACTTCCACCTGGAGAACAACAACGACCGCAACACCAGCACCCTGCTCGACAACCTCGCCAATCTTGGACTCAAGCAGCTGGTATCCACCCCCACCCACCTCGCCGGACACACACTCGACGCCGTCTTCTCATCCTGCAAAGACATCGTCTTCAGCCACGCCACAGAGCTTCAATGGACGGACCACAGCTGCGTCCACTTCACCTTCAAGAGAACGACGACCCACCACCACCAGCAGCAGGCCGCCCGCAGAAGCTGGAACAAGATCACAGCAGACCAGCTCGCCACCTCCCTGAGCCAGCACCCCCCTGCCAGCTCAGCGAACCCCAGCCAGGCCGCCAACAACCTCACACAGTGGATCAGCAACTGCGCGGACGAACTCGCCCCGCTGAGGACCCCGCCCAGCAGACCCGGCAGCAAGAAAGCCCCGTGGTTCACCGACGAACTCAAGAGCTCCAAGAAGAACTGCCGAGCCCTCGAGAAAGTCTGGAGAAGGGATCCCACACCGGACAACAGGACCACCTTCAAGCTGGCCACCCGGAAGCACCACCAGCTGATCCGCGCCGCCAAGAAAACTGCTTTCAAGGACCGGCTGGACAACAACGCACACAACTGCAAGGAACTCTTCAACATCGTGAAAGAGCTCTCCAACCCCAGCGCAGGAAACAACGACATCACCCCATCGCAAGACCTCTGCAACTCCCTCGCCTCATACTTCCACAACAAGATCGCGGACATACACAACAGCTTCAGCAACCAACCAACGCACACCAAGACCGAACAACCACCCCTCACCACCACCCTCCACGCCTGGACTCCGATCAGCACCGAAGACACCATCCGCACGATGAACTCCATCCACTCCGGATCACCGACCGACCCCTGCCCTCATCACGTCTTCAACAAGGCTGACGCTGTCATCGCACCCCACCTGCGAGACATCATCAACACATCCTTCGACACCGCCACCTTCCCTGAGAGCTGGAAGCACGCCGAACTCAGCGCGCTACTCAAGAAACCAACAGCGGACCCCACCGAACTCAAGAATTACCGCCCCATCTCGCTCCTCCCGTTTCCAGCCAAAGTCATCGAGAAGACCGTCAACAAGCAGCTGGCCGCCTTCCTCGAGACGAATGGATCCCTCGACCCTTCACAGTCTGGCTTCCGAGCCAACCACAGCACCGAGACCGCCCTCATCGCTGCCACCGATGACATTCGAGCCCTGATGGACAACGGAGAAACAGCAGCCCTCATCCTCCTAGACCTCTCCGCAGCATTCGACACTGTCTGCCACCGCACCCTAGTACAGCGCCTCAGCAACGTCGGAATCCAGGACAAGGCGCTGGAATGGATCATCTCCTTCCTCGACGGAAGAACACAGAGAGTCCGTCTACCACCGTACAAGTCAGAGGCCACCGATGTCATCTGCGGCGTCCCTCAAGGATCCTCGCTGAGCCCCACCCTCTTCAACATCTACATGAGCCCCCTCGCGGCCATCGCACGGCAACACAACCTCAACATAATCTCCTACGCCGACGACACCCAGCTGATCCTCTCCCTGACCAACGACCCCGCCGCCGCCAGAGCCAACCTACACGAAGGGATGAAGGACGTAGCCGAGTGGATGACGACCAGCCGCCTGAAGCTGAACTCGGACAAGACGGAGGTCCTCATCCTGGGCTCCTCACCCTCCGCCTGGGACGACTCCTGGTGGCCTCCCGCCCTGGGCACCGCACCCAAACCGACAGACCATGCACGCAACCTGGGCTTCATCCTGGACTCCTCCCTCTCCATGACCAGGCAAGTCAACGCCGTCTCCTCGGCGTGCTTCAACATCCTACGCATGCTACGGAAGATCTTCTGGTGGATCCCCACCGAGACCAGGAGGACCGTCACCCAGGCCCTCGTCACCAGCCGACTGGACTACGGCAACGCCCTCTACGCCGGTACCACCGCCAAGCTCCAGAAGAGACTCCAGCGGATCCAGAACGCCTCAGCCAGACTCATCCTCGACATCCCACGAACCAGCCACATCTCCGGACATCTGAGAGACCTTCACTGGCTCCCCGTCAACAAAAGAATCACCTTCCGCCTCCTCACCCACGCACACAAAGCCCTACACGACCAAGGCCCGAGCTACCTCAACAGCCGAGTCAACTTCTACGCTCCCAAACGCCACCTCCGATAAGCCAACCTCGCCCTCGCCGCCGTCCCCCGCATCCGAAGAGCGACTACAGGAGGAAGGTCCTTCTCCTACCTGGCCGCCAAGACCTGGAACTCCCTCCCGACCGACCTGCGCCTGACCCAAGACCACCTCTCCTTCAGGAAGAAGCTGAAGACATGGCTGTTCGAGCAGTAGCGGCACCCCCCCACCCCCAGCGCCTTGAGACCCTACGGGTATGTAGTGCGCTCTATAAATGTCACTGATTGATTGATTGATATACCGTATTGGGTGGAACCAGTAGTGCGCGTATTGCGCTTGTGTGCATAAATAGTATAGCAAGCAGTCTGGTATCGCAAAGCCCCTTTACATATATGGCAGCACTAGTGTTCGTAGTTCAATGCGCACTTGTTTTCCTTCCCATATTAATCTTGTTATATTTATGATTAGTCTTTTGAAAACTTGGGCTGGTGGTGGTATGGGAATGTTGTTAAATAAGTAGAGGAATTTGGGGAGGATAACCATTTTTATAATGGCCATTTTATCTGCCAATGATAATGGTAGTTGGATCCACAGCTCGATTTGAGCTTTCAGTTTAACTATCACTGTTCCCTAGTTTGCTTTTATTACTGTCGCTGGGTCCCTGTGGAACCATATTCCTACGTATTTGACTGGCTCTATTTGCCATGCCAGGGGGAATTCTACATGATGTGGCTGGGTGATTTCCATTAGTGGAAGGATAGTGGATTTACTCCAATTTATTTGTAGACCCGAGTGTCTGCCAAATGTAATATATCCCTGCAGCAATAGAGATAGGTTGATTCGAGGTTCTCGCACATAAAGTACCGTGCCATCCGCATATAAGGAGATACTTATGGGGCGCTGGATGAATTTCAATGCAGTAGCTGCATGCCGATGTCTAATTTTACATGCTAATGGTTCTAGTGCAATGGCAAAAAGTAAGGGCGACAGTGGGCACCCTTGTCTTGTGCCGCGTTGCATCGGTATTGTGCCTGAAATATGCTTATTTACTTTTACATGCGCCACTGGTTTGGTATGTAAAATTCTGATCCATTGCACTAGGGTACCGGGCATGCCCATCCTTTGCAGGATAGTGAATAAGTATACTCATTCCACAGAGTCAAAGGCTTTGGCTGCGTTTAATAGAACCGCCGCTGCTTCTAGCTGTGGGTTTAGCTGAAGTGATAGTGCAAAAATTGTGCGTATATTATGTGCCTTAGATCTAGCGGGTATGAAACCGTACTGATCAGGTAATATATGGTTTTGCCTAAGCGGTTGTAGTCGCATGGCTATAATTGTGGCTAATATTTTTGCATCCGTATCAATGAGAGACAGTGGCCTATATGACTCACATATCTCCGGATCCTTGTCAGGCTTCAGGAGAGCTATTATTAATACTTCCCTTAATGTTGGTGGGAGAATTTGTTTACTATGGGCATCTCCGTACATTTCCACAATATATGGGCTCAGTAGTTCGGCATATTCTTTATAGAATTCCCCAGTGAACCCATCGGGTCCCAGTGCTTTGCCATTGGATAGTGTTTTGATGGCGTCCGTAACCTCTTCTATCGTAATCGGTTGGTCTAAGTACTCTCTTTGGTTGTCAGATAGCCATGCTAGTGCTCTGTCCTCTACATACTCTATTGTTTCTTGTGCAGTCGCCGTGGGTCGCGCAGCATAGGGGTTGCAATACATTTCCATAAATGCTTCTAGTATGCCTTCGGTGTTGTAGTGTGGCCTGCCTCGTGCATCTTTTATTTTTATGACTGTTTGTGTTTTGCGCTCGTAGCATATTTTCTGTGCCAGCACTCTGCCGGACCTACCACCCTCACCATAAGTCCGAGCTACCAGCCTTTTTGTTATGTATTTAAGCTTGTTATCAGCAAATTTGTGATATTCGGTCAGTGTGTCTCTAATGCTGCCTAGTATCTCAGCTTTATGTGTTCATTCAAATTTCTCTTCTAGTTTTTTTAGAGTATTTTCTCATCTAGTCAATTGGGCGTAATATCCCTACATTAATGCTTATGCAAGTACCACGTATAGTGGCTTTGAAAGCTTCCCAAAGCAGACTTGCATCGTCCACTGAATCCTTATTTAATTTGAAGTATTATTCTATTGCCTCTTGTTAGACCTGGCATCTTTGGCGTGGTTACCCCTGACTTTTTTGCCTCTACCACCTATATTTTTGATGCTATGCTGGATTTCGTTTTGCTGTGTTTTGGGAGCTGGAAAGCAGAAGCGTGAAAAAGAGTAACTGGTACCCAACGCATCATCCGATTGCGAGTCGCAAGAACGAGAGTGCGAGGAGAACTTCATCGCGGCGTCATCGCAGCACCCGGAGTCCCCGCATCGCCGAGTGCGTCGAGCATCGTTCCGGTGCGTGAAGATTCCTGACGCTGCGAGGGTCATCTCAGAACCAGTTTGCGGGCCGCACCACTGCCGGTGCGTGAAAGTATCCAGTCGCTGCGTGTGTCGACGCAGAGTCCCGTCCCGTGACGCATCGAGGGTTGCGGCGCCAGAAGTCAACGGCGCGCTGCGACGCATCGAGGGTTGCAGCGCCAAAAGTCAGTGCTGCGCCACGCATTGCGCCGCATCGAAGATCGTCGCATCGTACTTGTACGTGAAGCTTCCCCCTAAGAAACCTACGCAACGAAAGCCAAAGTTATCGCATCCTCCCCCTACAGATCAGAGCCGGCGCATCCACCTCTGCTGCGTAAAGCAGGGCTGCTGCAAAGCCTCCCCAGGATCTCAGGAGTATCGCATCGCCTTTGCCATCTTCCTTGTTATAGCTTTTGGGAACCTTATCGCAACTACAGGTACTGTTGGGCACGAGAGTGTCGCATTTTGTGCATTGAGAGTCGTATTGTGCAGGACACTGACTTTTACATCCTGGAGTACTTTCTGCAAACTCTTGAACTATCTTTAAAGTAACCTTTTTAATTGTATGTTGGTTTTTCTGTAGTATTTGGTCTTGTGAAGTTTTTAGTAGAGATACCTTATTTTTCTAAAACTGGTGTGGAGTAAATCTGTGGTGTTTTCACTGTGTTACTGTGAGTGTTGGTACAAATACTTTACACATTGCATTTGATAGCTTAGACTGCTCCGGCCAAGCTACCTAGAGGGTGAGCAGGGGTTATCTTAACAGTGTATCCCCCTTTCCCTGACTAGAAGCAAGGGTCCCTACTTGGACAGTGGTACCTACCCTGCCAACTAGAGACCCCCAGATCTAACACCTCTCTAATGGTGGTGTTGTAGAGTGCTTTAGCGTTGAATCTCCATATATAGGGTGGAGGTATGTATGCTGGGAGCTCGAGGGAAAGTAATACCAGCTTATGATCCAACAGCATCTTTCGGAGGTGTTTTATGTCCCATGCCCGTGTGCTAACCTCTCCTGTTGCCAGCCAGTAGTCAATACGTGACCAACTATTATGTGCTGTAGACGTGTGTGTGCTCTCTAATGTTTGTGGGTTACGCAGTCGCCAGTTATCTACCATCTTGAACTCAGCCATGCCATCTGTTACTGTCATGACTGCTCATTTATGTGGCTCTGTTGTAGTGTCTGATCTGTCCTGATCATCTCTAAGGGAGATATTGAGATCCCCTCCCCACAGGATTTCCATATCTGGTAGTTCTCTCAATTTTGTCCATATATCCAGAAAGAAATCTGGGTCGTCTATGTTCGGGCCATAGACATTAACAAGCTCTATTCGTGTTCCTCTTAGGTGCCCGGTGACAATAATATGCCTCCCCTGCTCATCTGTAATCGTGTGGTCTATTATGAATTGCACCCCTTTTTTAACAAAGATTAAGACGCCTCTTGAATATGATGAATAGATGGCGCTATAATGGTGTCAGCCCAGTTGCCCCTCAAGCTACATGAGCTGGATTTTGCGAGGTGCTTCTCTTGCAGCATAGCTATGTCTATATGGTGTCTGTCTAAGTAGGTGAACACCTGTCGTATTTTCCTGGGGTTGTTGAGTCTCTGGACGTTCCAAGTCAATAATCGGGTCAATGATGTGCCTTTCCTGCTATCCATATAAGTACTCACTGTGCATTTATATAGCATGCCTCACGTACATTCTCGTGTGTGTGTCTTGTAGTTGGAATCTATTCCTATTATTTATACATAACTTGAACATGACAATTTCTTGTAGTACCATACAACACTGATATATGCCTGATATAACATTCAACCCCGAAAACCTCCCACCCACTTTAGCATCCCAATCATGCCAAAGACATACCCACCAAAATAGCATGAATAACATTTTAACTTTGTTGGGGAACACCCTCGGGGGGCCGCTAGGTGCCCGCTTTCTCATCCGCCGGGTAGGTGTGGCTGGTATGATCACTATTAAACCGCTTATACTTTATACAACTCTTTGTAACGACTTAGCACAACCAGGGTGTATCGCTATTATATAGTTCTTGACACCCATACTAATCCCTTGCTTCACAGCAACAGTACGGTGTTCCACCGTATTGTGCACAGTTAAGGGTACTTGTGGTAGGTGGGTCGAGGCAGTTTGAAAAGCAGTTGTATCTTTTGAGCTTTGGTGGCACGGTGATACTTAAATATTGCACTGTGGCCGGTTACTGCCTTTTCACAATGCAGTGTGCGTTGACCTATTGTCCGAGTTCCATTTGTCTACCTTCTTTATACAGTGGCTACTGTACTGGATATAGTTCATTTACCACCCCTTAGCATATCTCCTACTTGTTGCCAGTCATACTCTTTTAATATTGGTTACGTAAAGTTTAATACAATTAAATAGGTAACATACCTTCTGTCTGAGTGTGCAGGAGACATTGTTCGCTCTGTAGTTTTTCTTTAGACAGTCATTTGTTTCAGGAAGTCCTGTGCCGCTTTCGGTGCAGTTAATATTGTCATCGGGTCCTCGTGGGTGATCTGCAGTCTGGCAGGGTACAACATTGCATACATTATGCCCATGTCTCACAATTTCTTCTTTACAGGGGAACACTCCTTTCGCACTGCGTGCACCACTATCGTAAAGCCGAGATAAAAGGAAACGCTGTTACCCTGGTAGTTGATTTGTTGTCGCTCTCTGGCTAATCGCAGTATCGTGTCCCGGTCCCGGTAGTTCAGAATTCAGGATATAATTGGCCGAAGTGGGGCACCTCGTGGTGGTTTTGGAGCAAGTGATCTATGTGGCCTTTCAATAATGAGCATGGGGGAGAATTTGTCTGCGCCGAATATCTCTCGCAGCATGTCCTCAACATAAATTTCTAAGCGTCCTGTGTTTGCACTTTCCGGAATGCCCATAATGCGCACATTACTGTGGCGGGATCTCACTTCTAAATCTTCGTTCTTGTTTCTTTATCACCTCGAGTAGTTTTTCCATGTCATTTTTTGGATGTGACTCCAGCTTCATCCTCGACTGCTGAAATTCGCAGTTCTGCGACATCTAAACGTTCCCCCTGTTTGTCTAATTTGGCAGCCATAATGTCAACTCTAAGGGTAAGGGTATCTATCTTCCCATCGATTGCTTGCTTGCAGGCTTTGTTAGATAGCTTGTAGTGCAGCTTCCATATTCGAACCACTGGCCTGTTCCGTTTCAAGTTCAGTATCGGAATGCACTATTGTTGATCTCGGTGTTCGGCGGGCCTCAAACGTACTTCCTTAAGTATTGTATACAGCCTGTGCATTTGCTCCAGGACTTGTGGCGCATCCAGGGGTGGGTCCACTGTATATTAGCTATATAATCGCTGAGCCCACCAGCGTATGAGTGATTATTATACTGGAAATCTGCCCCAGCTGCAACCTTTGTTTGTTATTTCAGGCCAGTTTGGTTCACATGCATTAGTTCACAGCGCGGTGTCTGAGTGCTACTGGGAGGATCACCTGAGTGGCTTCAGCTCCTTTGAGCCGTGAACATAGTCCCTTAATTAATGAGCACTGGGCAATCTAGGTGCGGCGATGCATGTGCCCCTTTTTTGGTATGCCCATTGGTGCGACTTGGGAGTTGGTTCCCGCACACTGCACGCTATTCACAGCCACTCCACACACCGCTTCCTCGACCAGTACTTGCCTTCAAATCGAAATCACAAAAATGGAAAGGAACTTCTTATAGTAATGTCCATATCAACAATTTATTATTGTATTTCTTCAGCAAACAGTCAGCAGGCCAAGTTCCAATAAAATATTCCAATTTTTATTCCAAAACTGTTGCAGATGAATCAATATGTCACATATTCATGAAGTCTTTTCAGCCTACCAGTTTCGTCCTTTACCGGATGTCATCAGGACTCTTTATTCAAATATTACAACCAGTATTGATAGATTTCAGTCTTAATAATTATTCAGTTGTAATCCATTCAATTAAGTCTAAATGATGAACAATTCTAATTATATATATTAATCTTTAATTATTCTGTCAACCTCTTCTGGCTCTCCAGACAATTCTAGCCAGAATAATATTCAATTCTTAATATATACACATAAATATTCGGTCTTGTATGGACAGCGGGAATTATCGGACCGGCTGTTCATGGAGGAGGCTTATCGCGGCCTTAGCTGTTCATACAAAACTAGGAACAAATAGATACTGTGGAGCAGTGGATTCTGTGGGATACTACTTACGAAAACCGAATATATATGTTACCTTATTTACTGTCACAATCTTTGTCCTTTGTGTTTATTTGTGTCCCTTGTTTTTGCTTCTAACAGTTTGCATCCTTCTTCCTTAGTCGACTGTTGGATTGGCATTGCTCCTTTATCCCTCCTGATGTCAGGAGGAGCTTGGAGTCTTGCTAATTAGACAAGTGCAATCTTCAACTCAAACAAGAGTTATAAGATTCCCAAAAGAGCTTTTAACCCCCTGTATTTTTTCCTCTTAACTGGGACCCACTAAGGAGACACTTGGCACCAGCACATACATAATTATGAGCCAGGTGATACCTTAGCTAGCTGGAGGAATCATCCTTTCTCCAGCCAATCACAAAGGTCTCTCTGCAGACCTACTCTGCATCCTGTTCTTGACACAGCTACCTTTAGAAGCATAATAGTGACCAGTACGACAATGATACACTATGCACAAAAACATTCCAAAATAGCACCCAATCGTGATTTTTACTTAGAAGCAATCTTGGAATAGTATGACACATAGTTTATAATTGTTTGACCGCTTCAAGATGGTTAACACATTGTTTCAAAATGTAGCAGCCATGCTGGTATTTTAAAACAATGATTGATTGATAACAATATCATTGCAAGGCTGCTTTGTATATTTTATTTCTTCTTTCAAACACATGGACGCCAAGTTAAGGTGACCCCATGATTTCTTTTTCTTCTTTTAATTTATCTTAGATATGTTTATTGTTTGTGTGTTTTTCTTTTGGGTGAGTAAATGCAAGACTGAGTCAGTCATTCAAAAACATCTTTATTTTGATAAACATCCATAAAAGAAAAACCGCATAGAGAACATATAAAGTATAACATATGAAATAAAACACAATTCAAGACTGAGTCAGTGGGCTTGGGTGTATGAATGTGAGGGTGAGTAATACAAAGTACTTCTATGATAAAGTCACTGGTGATTGAACAGAAACTTTAACTTATAAGCCAAGCCTGTTGGCATTGCCAATGCTTGTCTACAGCCATGAAGAATTTCACAATATTTTACAGACATCAAAAGAAATAGAAATAGGGAGAAATCTGAGCTGGTGAATTTGAGAAAAGCAATTTCTCTGCAGAGCACTTGTTCATGTGACCCTCCCTTTCCAAATTGGGACATGCATTTAATACACAGGAAACTGTAGGGACAGATCAAAAAATCAAATCTGTTCAAGCAAAACTGAGACATCTGGGTTAATCTACCAGAGATGCTTCCTGAAAACACCCAAGAGAACAAACGTACAAAAAACTCAACTCCTCTTTTTATATACATATATTGTATTAAAAAAGAAAACAGTACAAAACGAGGCAATAGCAAAATATTGGTTACAAAATGAAATCACAGAGCAAAATAAATGATGAAGTTAATGTGCCTCAACAAATTAACTATGGGCTTCATTTATGAGGCTTTGCCATAGTAGAGCAACAGGCCTTCCTGCTTCGCTACCCTACGGCAAAAAAGGACAGGAATGCGCTGTATCTACCAGATACAATGCATTTCTGCCCTTTTCCCCTGCTCCAGCACACAATGGGCTGCCATGCGCCATGGTGCAAGGGTGCCTGTGTTGCACGGGTGAGTATTTTTGTGCAGGAAGGGAAACCTTCCTGCACAAAAAGAATCACAAGAGACGAAATAAAGATATTTCTCCTCGTTGTGACTCCCTTACAGTTTTTGGCACTGGCTCAGATTTACGATTTTTCGTAAACCTGGGGCGGTGTCAAAAAGCCATAGATATTGCTGGAACCGCCCCTAGCAACACCCATCACACGCCTCTTTAATGCAGAAAACTGTGTTAAAGAGAACGATATTTATGTGGCAGCATTAAGCCAAAGGAAGTGGCTTTTTGCTGCCTCGTAAATATGGAACAGGCTTCTGCGGCACAGAACATCGCAAAAAGTGACTTTCCAGTGGCGCGAGGGGCCTCATAAATGATGCCCTCTATTTTTTTGTCTTAGACACCAGTGCCCCCAGAGCCAGCTTTAGGGCAGTGTGAGTCGTGCGGCTGTACTGGGCGCTGACCTGGGGAGGAGATACATCTAGTATAATGGGGTGAACCAGTGCCTCTCAGAACCTGGGTGTACAAGAATGTGGAGAAAGTTGGTTCTGTCGGGTAACAGAATTAATTCTTGGTATACTCAATGTTAGACTTGGGGGTCTCTTGTTGGCACAGGTATGCACTCGTGACAAATAGGGACCCTCGCCTCTAGGAAGGGTAAAGGGGTACACTCCTAAAATAACCCCTGCTCACACCCTTGGTAGCTTGGCACGAGCAGACAGGCTTATCCCAGAAGCAGTGTGTAAAGCATTTGTGAACACATACAGTAATCAAGTGACAACACTACAGATGGACACCACACAGGTTTTATATCAAAAATAGGTATTCTTTATATAGATTTGCCACAAGACCATAAACGACAAAAATCCACAATACTGTTACTTTAAGATGGTAGAATTTAGCTTAGTTCTCTTTAGTTCTTAAATGCGACACTTTAAGTCAATGTACCTGTAGATGCGACATGCAGGGCAACGAAAGTGTTGCAACGACGTTGATGCGATGAAAGTTTGGTGCAAAGAAATAAAGACGTGAAGATCTTCCAGATGCGGCACGCATCTCCGATGTTATGAGAAGACTCGATTCGATGCGTCAGCTGCAGCGGCGACACCCCTTTACGCAATGCGACGACAGCGGCTTTGGCAGCAACACTCTTCTCCGATGTTGCGAGATGCTTCTGCTCGATGCGACAACTGCGGCGGCGACAACCTTTATGTGATGCGACAACAACAGCTCCGACGGCGGCACACTTCTCCGTGCATGCGAGGTGCTTTCCTTGATGCGGTGCAATGTGTCAGCTACAGCGGCGTTATCCCAGATGCGACGGCAGCGGCTGCGACGGCAACACGCTTCTTCCTCGATGCGAGACTCTTCTTTTGATACGGTGCAATGCATCAGCTACGATGGCTGCGATGGCGACACGCTTCTTCGGCGTTGCGAGACACTTCTTCGAAGATGCGAGATGCTTTCGCTCAATGTGACAACTGCAGCGGTGACACCCTTTACGCGATGCGATGACAACAGCTTCAACTGCGGCATGCTTCTCCTTCTTGAGTCGCGCTTCCAGCTCCTCGCGACATACAGTCCCTCAGAAGGTCCCAAAACAGCAGCAGGCACTTCCAAAGAACTCTGGGGAGCTGGTGGTTGAAGTCTGTTGTTCCTGAGACTTCGGCAGGAGGCAAGCTCTTTTCCAAGCCCTTGGAGATCCTTCACAAGTTGAGCAAAAGTACACACACAGTTCCTTTTTCCTCCCTTTGGCAGTAAGGCAACCACTGCAGGCCAATCCCCCAGTTTCAGGGATAGTTTCTCCTCAGTTTCTTCTTGGTTCCTCTCCTCAGCAGAGTTTTCTTCTTGTTTCCCAAAGTGATCTAAATTCTTGGGATCAGGCTCCCAATGCTTATACCCCAAAATCCTTTGTCCTCTGAGGGCAGAGGGGCCTTTGCCTTGTTCAAACCAGTTCTGGTCAGTCCTGGAGCACTTTGTTTACCTGACTCCTTCTTTCCTTTCAGAGTGCAGGGCAGAGACATCAGACGCACTACAGGAGGTGGAGCCAGCATTGTGGAGGGAAGGCACAGCCCTATTCAGGTCCCAGGTGCAACTCCTCCCTCCCATCTAGATGCCGAGCTCTCTATTCACCACTGGGCTACCTCACCCTGTCTCCTGGAATTCCCCAGCCCTGTCACTCAAACTCCAGACAAGGAATACACAGCCTAGCAGAGGCAGGTTTGAATGGTTAGACAAGAAAATACCTACTTTCTAAAAGTGGTATTTTCAAACACAGAATGTTAAAACCAACTTTACTAAAAGATGTATTTTATCATTCTGAGTTCAGGCATACTAAATTTGAATTTCTACCATGTTCCCTGGGTCAGTTAGGATTATAAAATGTAATAATCAAACTGCACATTCTAGCCTATGGAGAACAGGTAGCCTTGCAATAGTGAAAAACTAAAATGGCTGTAATTCACTATTAGAACATGCCACACACACCAGGGCATGTCCTACCTTATCCTTACAATGTACCCTGCCTTTGGGCCTACCATAGGGGTGTCTGATATGAAGAAAAGGGAAGGTTTGGGGACTGGCAAGTGGGTGCACTTGCCCAGTCAGCATGACAGTACCAGACTGCACGCAGGCTCTGCAATGGCAGACCTTAGACACACTTTTACAGGCTGCTTCTGTGGGTGGCACAACCAGTGATGCAAGCCCACCAGCAGCATTTGGATTTACAAGCCCTGGGCACTCCTGGTGCAATGTACTAGGGTCTGACAGGTAAAACAAACCAACCAATCATGGAATCACAAATTCATACATTAATTTACAATAGGGAGCACTTGCACTGTGGCACTGGACAGCAGTGGCACAGTGCCCTGAGCATCTAACACCAGCACAAACACATGAGGCAACAGCAAAAAAAATGGAAAGACAAAGAACATGAATCAAAGACACACCAAATTTGAATCAATCAAAGTCTGTATTTAAGGCAAAATCCATAAATTCTTTTACATTTTATGGTGTCGAGCAGGCTGTCAGCGTTCATGAACATACACTTTGTTCCAACGGCGCAAGTGCTATGGTGAAAAAAGTGTGAAAAAAGTGCTAAATGTGAACAGGATATATACAGTGCTGTACAAATTGTTGAAACTGATCATTCCGAGGAGATCCAGCCATAGGTACGTGAAGATCCGGACTGCTTTGGGATTTTACCTGACAGAACCAACTTTCTCCACAGACCTGGGGAGGAGGGCGCTGTGTTTAGCAATAACTTATAATTAAAAAACACCTGCAGCAGAGTTCCTTTTGACTCCAGTTTGGGGGTGAATGTTCGATTGATTCAGCATTCCGCCCTCATCTGCTCTTTTTTCATCCAGTTTTCAGGCAGCCTTAAAAATGCCAAGATAACACTTGTGATTAATGTTCCTGCTAGAGAGAGAGAGATCAGAGTTTTGTCTAGTGGCAGTTTTCACTGGCCATAAAGTAGGGCAGTGTGTTAATACGCCTACTGCAAAGAACTCGTACAGTGCAGATCACAGATCTGTATTTTATGTGGATAGCTGAGTGGATTACTGCTTTTGTCGCAGATATCCGTTAATCATCGCAGAACAGTGACTGGTAGGAACTGTAATCAAAGAGCTGCATGCAGGTTAGGACGTTATGTTTTTTCGCCCAGTCTTTCATTATCCATTCCTAATGTTGGTAAGAAGGGTTTGTTTGAATAGTAAAGTCCACCTTTACCAGTGCTTTAAAACAAATTAGATGTATGTGAGAGGGTGTTTATGGAGAGATGAAGGGCACTTTTGCCTGGAGGTCATGAGGGTATCCAAGAAAGTGGTCACGGGGGCGACAATAATTATTGTCACACCGGGTGCCAACAGGGCTAAAGCTGGCCCTGAGTGTCCCATTTCCGCAACAAATATGGAATTCTCAAAATGTTGAGGTGAGTGGTGATCCATTGAACATTCAACCTGTTGTTGTTGTTTGTATTTCAGATGGCTCGACACCGAACTTGGTTGTCATAGATTTGTATGTAAACACAAAGGGGCTCATTTATGAGCCCCTGCGTCACTTTTGCACCACTGGTGCATCACTTTTTGTGACGCACCAGTGGCGTAAAACATGCGCCATGATGCGCCATATTGACAAAGTGACGCATTTACCTAGATGCGTCACTTTGCAAACCCCTGCACTACATTATACATGCGTCAGGTATAATGTATGCAGGGTGGGCGTTCCCACGTTAGTAAGCATCGTAGAAGTGACGCAGTGAAATCTACGAGATTTCACTGCGCCACTTCTAGGGTGCAAATGCGTCAATATCTTACGCCTGCCTCACAGCAGGCGTAAGACTGACGCAGGCCCTATCACACGGGGCTTGCCCCATGTGAAAGGACACATTGCTGGAGTTGCGTCACTTTTGTGACACACTCCAGCAATGCGTCACTTTTGCGCCTACAGATACGTCAGAAATACTGACGTATCTGTGACTCCTTGCGACATGATGCGTCATACTGTAAATATGACGCATCACTGGAGTCGCAGGGAGGGCGCAGTGAAAAGTGACGCATCACTGTTTTCACGCAGAGATGCGTCACTTTTCATAAATGAGGCCCAAACTGTTTTTAATTCTGTACACTGTTGGAAAGGGAGATTTCGGTATGTGCTACAATTTATCTATGAACAATGTAATACATTGTTTATAAGTGCATTTGAAGTAGTTTGACCATCCGTCAGAGTGGCAGATAAAATTACGTTTACGAACCTAATGGACAACAGTCCATCAAATATATAGATCATCCTCTGCAACTTGATAGGAACCAGGGTCGTGGTCATTCCTGCAAGGTGCAAACACTTTGGTTGAAAGCTGGTGTCAATTTTGACGATTACGCATAAAACTTTTAAATGATTAATTTAAAAACAAACTGCCAAAATGGGGAGTTGGTACTGAAAAACAAACACAAAATGACCCCCAAACGCTAAAAGTTTTCACCTAGGGAGTGAGGAATGATTATTTCTTTTTTCTGTACCTATCTGACAGGTTTTTTTTGGCAGTGATGGACAGAACAAAAAAACCCTCGTACCATTAGCTATAGAGTGGGCAGTGTAGTGGACTAACAGCCACAGCCCCTACTCCATCAGGCCATCAGAGGTAATTTTCTATCGACGGAATCAAAGGGGCCTCCATTGACAGAAAGTTGATGGTGCACTGAGAATGGGTCATCAGTTTTGTGGACTGGGTACTCAGTTGAATTTGTGATGATGCATTCTTTCCACCGTACTCTAAATCAACCCCATAGTTTGGCTCTCCATGGTGGAAGAGTTATAAAAATGGTTGTTTCTTCTCTGCCGAACAACTGAGACAATATACTTGGGGGCATGTTATCAAGCACGGCGGTAAAATTATCGCCGCTTTAGCGGCAGAAAAATGCCGCTAAAGCGGCGATAATGGGCTTGATAATATGCCGCAGAAAATTCCAATAGAGGCCCATGTTCACACCAGAACATGGGCTTCTATGGAAATTCTCAAGGGCACATTATCAAGCCCATTATCGCCACTTTAGCTGGAGTTTTCTGCCGCTAAAGCGGCGATAATTTTAACGCCGTTTCTTGATAATATGCCCCTTGGTTCTTACCTCTGTGCGAGAGAAGGAAGCATTCGGGTGGGGGCATATTTTCAAAGTTTAATGCAACGTAGGACAGCTAGCATATCTTCAAGGAAACTTAGCAGTTCTGTTCTACCCATACTGTTCTCCCCATACACTGGCGCACTCGTGGCTACCATGTGCCAACGCAGGCACCCTTGCACCATAGTGCAAAGGTATCTGCGTTAAGGTCAGAACAGTTTTTGTGCAGGAAGGGACCCCACCATTTGAGGCTATTTCCTTATGAGGAGAAATAAAGAAGTTTCTCCTCATTACGCCAGCCTCAGGCAGCCCCACCATTTTGGAGCAGACATGTCTACAAGTCTTTGTAGATATGGGTTTGCATCAAGATCCAAGGGTGAATGCGCAGGAACGCCAATGCACCACTTATTGACGCCAACCTCATGCAAAGTAATGCAACATAGTGCAGTGCACTGCGCTGCATTACTTGTTTTTTTTTTACAAAGCTATACAATAACCATTTGCGTTGCTTTGTAAATACTACAAATGATTTTGCATCGTGTCTTCATCCAAAAAGTGATGCAAACCTGAAGCAAAATCGTTGTAGATCTGGGCATTAGTGTTTTGCCTCTGTATTACTGGCAAACAAATGTGTTCTTTGTGTGGTTTGTCGTCACTCAGGTTCAAACAACACCAGTGCTACCTCTATAAGAGTAAACACCATCAGTGCCTCCTGCTACAACTCCACCAGTTTCGGTCAAGTTTGTACCAGAACACAATTCACTGTCTGGTTCAAAGTTGTGTACTCTTGTGTTCCCTTTCAAGCTGGCCAACGCTTTCTTCTCTTTCCATAGTCTTCTAGAACATATGTATGTCCATGAAATAGAGCCATTATCCTGCAGATGGACACAATAACTTGAGCATAACTCAAGGCTAGTTCTGATTGGACCCAAGCAGGAGGGCAACTGTGCCTCTTGATGCTTTGGGCTGGCTGCTTTCTCTTGTCTGAAAGTCATTTAAACAGAATTGGCAGACCACGTCATGCTTAGAGGACGTAATGTGTGCAGTCACTACAGTATCACACAACAGTTCAGAACGTTCAGTAATGCATACAGTACCTCCATGCCTACAGTAAACTGCACAACACCTCCATATCACGCCACATGCTGGCCACCTTGGAAGCTGAGGTCATGTTAATATACGCATTGATACTGGAGTCCTGCAGATGTGCATTATGACCAGCGGCGGCCGGCACAGGTAAGTGTGGTGAGGCGGGGCAGGGCACAGCTGGGGGGAAGACGACAGACGACAAAATAGGTATTATTTATTTATTTAATTATACCTATTCTGTTGTCTGTTGACTCCCCGCCACCCGCCCCCCACCTGCCAATGCCCCACTACGTTTAACTGTGCCGCCGCTGCTGATTGCGACCAATAACGACAGCCTCCTCGTCTTAAACGTGGCAACATAATATTGTACTATGAGCTTTAAATACAAGTTAAAATGGTGCTCTCCCTCAGTTTACACACAAGGCCCATCATGCTGCAAGTCAGCTCGCTCCAAGGTACATGGGAAAACATTTCCTGCAGGTCATTACGGACCCAGTTTCCAATTTTGCACTTTCATGTGATGACCTAATACGTTATGGTGAGTTGGCCTTGTTTTGCTCCCATTGAGCTAATTAGAATAACACACCAAAAAACAATGATTTGTAGGTGAACAGTTTAGGATGGCATGCAGTGTCTGAAATGAAGAGAGAGGTGGGCACACTACTGCTGAAATATGTTCTAACTGTTCCAACATGGGTAGGCAGTAAATTTATTGCCATGGTTTACTCCCAGTTCAGAGCAATAGGAAGTGACGTACAAGAAGCATGCTGCAGGTAGCTGAGCACCTGCTAATGATGTGGCACACCACTAGAAGTGAAAAGCCCCATTAACTGTACTCCTGATATAAGCAGGTAAAGGTGGGAAAGCTTAACATCCCAACACCTGGGCACCTTGACTTGAGTGCAGAATTTCTATGGATAACCCCAACACAGTTAGCCAGTCAGAGGATTCCTAGAGGGGTCAACAGACTGTACCGGAACAATTACTCCCAAGGAGGAATTGAAAAGCTAATGATTGAGTTGATTAATAAATCAATGGGTCCCCAATATATTTGGAAAGGCATGTAACCAGTAACATAGCAAGTAAAATTATAAGGTGAATCAGTGATTGAGAGTGTAGAGTAGTTTGCAATAGGGTAGTCTATCTAGCGAGTGAGTGAAGAACTGACTGAGTGATTGGATGACTGGGTCTGGGAGGAGCTAAATAGCACAGTAATTTAATTAGCATTTCAGTGCGAGTAACTGAGGAGCATACCATCAAGCCCCGGAGATAACATTATCGCCGCTTTAGCGTCCGTTTTCGGACGGAAAGCGGCGATAATTTTATCGCCTAATCAGCAAGGTCATGCTATCGCGTGAATCCTTTCCCTCAACGCCCATCTTTGCATCTCTAATGAGATGCAAAGTGGGCGTTCCTGCCCTGACATAACTGGTGAAATGTCGCTAAGCGATATTTCTCCAATTATCAATGGGCACTCTAACCTGCAGAGCGACAAGCAAAGTACCGATAACCTCTGTTATCGCTACTTTCCTTACGCCTGCTTCAAGACTGACTTAGCCATGATATCCTATGTAAGGTGGATATCATGGCTAAGTATGTCTTACCCTATTAGCAAGCTTTCGCCAAACCTTGTGCGATTATCGCTGTATTTCCAGCGATAATCACACAATTGGCAGCTTGCGGTCTGAATTTTATCGCTTTGGAGATAAGCGTTGCTGATAGCACGCTCTCTCCGCGAAAAATTTCTGAGTTGTTGGGCGATAATTATCCTCACGCTAAGACCGCTGAGTGATAATTATCGCATGGCCTTGATGATATGCCCCTGAGTGAATTAGACAGTGCAAAAAAGGAGTTAACGGATGAGGGAATAATTACTCAAGTGAGTATCTAATTCTGTGGCCTTCCAACCGTTTAGCGATTTTCAAGCACCTGACAGTATTTCTGGAAATCTATGGCCGTCGTATATTTCTCGGGGAGGTCCCACTTGTCACTTTTTAGGCTTCATGAAAAATCTGCATGAGTAAGTTATGCAGAAAAAGTATTTGCCCATTTACCTTTCATACACCCCCTGACACCTGTGGTGCTTCATACTCATTCCCAATAGAAGATACAATGATTCCAACTTTTATTAAAACAACTTTACAAGTGTTTATTTAGTGATAAAGGTGTGTTGAGAAGTTAAAACGTTTGTGAATAACCATAAATGTAAGTGTTTGTAGGTGTTCCATACACTTCGCATAGCGTGTACTTCTATGCACTTCCTCTTTTCCGACCGTATTCCTGAAGTTACAGAAGTGGAAAATCCTTCATATTGGCTAGTTTTCCACCATTGTTTGTGCCCTTAGAATCCTACAATTCCAAAGAATTAAGGTTTAAAAATTGGAACTGCACATGTATTTTGGTGCACCTGAGTTTTATTAAGTGGCACAAAAAAGTTTGCGGATTCGGCTCTTCCTTGTGATTCCACACTTATTTGACAGAGTTGTTAAGTAATTCAGTGAACTTTGGAGTCAATGTGCTAGTGACTGACTGAATTTCCTAATACAAGACACAAGGGGGCTTATGTATGAGCCCCCTTGTGTAGCTCTTGCACCACGTAACATGGTGCAAGAGCGACGCAAATGGAAAATGAGATTTATGAAGCCATGCTAGGCCACCTTGCATGGCCCTGTGTGGCTTCATAAATCTCGAGTAATGCAACGCAGTGCAAATCGTTGCATTGCATTACTCTGCACCAAAGAGGCGTTTCCATGAGTGTTGCCTGGGTGTTCCCACGCAACATCCAAGATTTGACGCATTCCCAGATGTACAAGAACAGGTAAACATGTGAATGCACCAAAAACATACGCCTCCTCAGTAGAGGCATAAGAGGAGAAATAGCTTTATTTTGCCTCGTTTTTTCTCCACTTTTTACGCTCGCTGCATTCTGCAGCACACATAGAAGGTGGAAAACGCCTCTCAGGACTGTTTTTGTGCAGGACGGTGCAACAAAGCAATCCTGCATGCAACACAGGCACCCTTGCGGCATGGTGCAAGGGTGCCTACTTTAGCACTAGGCAGCCCATTGTGCGCCAGCGCAGGGGAAAGGACAGTAATGCGCTGTATTGCTTTAAATGTGGCGCATTCCTGCCCCTTTCCAGTGATGTAGCGCAGCCTTGCTGCGCTGCAACACTTTTTCATAAATTTGACCCAGGATATATAAAACGTTGCTCCCCATGCGTTAACACAAACTAAAATGGGGCAGATTTATGTTCCCTGGTGCATCCCTGCAAATCAGCATGGATGCGCCAGGGAAGATGCGTCACGCAAGTTTGCCCTTGCGCCACTGCAGATGCACCGCATTTACAATGTGGTGCATCGTGGCGCAAGGACAAGCAGATACGTGACGCATCTGCCGGCGTAAGGTTGGCGCATTGCTGGAGTTGCGTCGCAAGCGCGACGCAGCTCCAGCAAGGCTCGGGGGTGCCCTATCGTTACAATGCTGCGTCAATCCTTACGCCTGCTTCAAGCAGGCCCAGGGTTTTGACGCAGCATGGCCGGAAAAGTGATTGAGTGAAATCTTGTAGATTTCACTCAGCCACTTTTCGGAGGTGTTCCTGCGCCGGAACGCCCCCCCTGTGCAGGTACGCCCACATGTGGCACAAGCTTTACAACGTGACGCATTTCCCTAGATGCGTCACGTTGTAAATGGGGCGCAACATGGCGCAGGGTTTACGCCGCCACTGCGTCACAAAAGTGACGCAACGGCGGCGTAAAAGTGGCGAAGTCCGTTATAAATCTGCCCCAATGGGGCAGATTTATGTTTCCTATAATAATAATAATAAGGGTAGCTTATAAAGCGCATGGTTACGCAGAAGCGTGTCCCCGCGCTACAACTGAAAAACTCATTGCGAGGGTTGCAGACCGGAGATCTTTTATCTGGAGAACAGGTATGTTTTTAGGTTCCTGCGGAAGCTGGTTTCGGATGAGTCAAGGCGAAGATGGAGAGGGAGGGAGTTCCAGCTCTTTGCTGCCAGATAGCGGAAGGAGCGTCCGCCCATGCGGGCCTTTTTGATTCTTGGAACCAGTAGTAGACCCCCATATGCTGAGCGCAGATCACGTGCTGGTGTATACCTTGTCACCAAGTTCTGGAGTGGGATCGGAGATTTTTTAGCCAGGATGCGGTGACAGGTGCAGAGGGCTTTAAATACCACTCTGTTTTTAACTGGCAGCCAGTGGAGGGTTTTGAGAGCGGCTTTGGTATCCTGGCACTTCCCTGCAAATCAGCAGGGATGCGCCAGGAAAGATGCATCACGAAAGTTTACCCTTGCGCCACAATAGATGCGCCGCATTTAGAATGCAGCGCATCGTGGCGCAAGGATAAACAGATGCGTGACACATCTGATGGCGGAAGGGCGGTGCATTGCTGGAGTTGCGTCGCAAGCGCGACGCAGCTCCAGCAAGGCTCGGGGGTGCCCTATCATTACAATGCTGCGTCAATCCTTACGCCTGCTTCAAGCAGGCGCAGGGTTTTGACGCAGCATTGGCTCAAAAGGGACTGAGTGAAATCTTGTAGATTTCACTCAGCCACTTTTAGGAGGCGTTCCTGCGACGGAACGCCCCCCCCTGCACAGGTACGCCTACTTCAGGCGCAGGGCTTTACAACGTGACACATCTCCCAAAATACCCCGCAGCATGGCGCAGAATTGGCACCGCCGCTGCGTCACAAAAGTGACGCAACAGCTGCGTAAATGAGGCGCAAAAGGCTCATAAATCTTCCCCAAAGGGGCAGATTTATAATAGCTGCCGCATCCCTGCATATCAGCAGGGATGCGCCAGTTATTGTGCGCCACAGCTCTGCCACCATGGATGCGCCGCATTTACGATGCGGCGCACCATGGGGCAAAAATGGCACAGATGCTTGACGCATCTGTGCGGTAAAAGTGGCGCATTGCTGGAGTTGCGTGGCAAGCGCGACGCAGCTCCAGCAAGGCTCGGGGGTGCCCTATCGTCACAATGCTGCGTCAATCCTTACGCCTGCTTCAAGTAGGCGCAGGGTTTTGACGCAGCATGGGCTCAAAAGTGACTGAGTGAAATCTTGTAGATTTCACTCAACCCCTTTTAGGAGGCGTTCCTGCGCCGGAACGCCCCCCCCCCCTGCACAGGTACGCCTACTGCTGGCGCAGGGCTTTACAACGTGACGCATCTCCCAGATGCGTCACGTTGTAAATACCCTGAAGCATGGCGCAGGATTTGCGCCGCCGCTGCGTCACAAAAGTGACGCAACGGCGGCGTAAATGAGGCGCAAGGGCCTCATAAATCTGCCCCAATGTATTTAACCCAGACTAAGGACTAATTGTGGGCTGCAGGAACACTGGCTCTAATTCAACGTTCCCCCCCCTTCTGGTGGAAATAACGAGCCCGAATCGTCAAATATTTATCACGTAACAGGAGAGCTTTTTTCTCAGCTGTCACTGAGGACTTTAGTGTAATGAATTGCTTCACGACCCGTGGACACTGTCTGACAATGGTCGCCGGGACAGCTAGAGCACTGAGGAGGGGAGGGGTCGGCAGAGCAGCATAAAACGAGAAATACTCCAAAGCGCCAATTAAGTGGCTTTTCCTTATTCCTCATTGCGCTGGGATTTCTAGGAGGTGTTTCCTCTTAAAGACGGCTTGTCCTGCTCATAGATAAAGATAAAAATAGACCAAAGCCTCTACAACAGAACATGCAGTATGAGGCAGGAAGACACTACTCCCCCCTCCCCGCACATAATAAATCACCCTGTTCCAGCACGGCACCGCTTCACAGGGGTGTCATTAGAGCCAATTATCCTCACTGTCACAAGAACACACAGCCTGCGGATGCTGCAGCGCCTCCTGTGCAGTGCGGACCAGTGCAGCCTGTCAACCGGCTGCTGCATGCTTCGGGGAGGGTGGCTCTGCTATGAGGGGCAGTAGGGGCCACAGACACAGCTTGGACAGTGGGATCACTATCTTGTGGGCAGGGATGGGTGTTTTGACCCAAACGGTTTGATTACTTTTTCCCTTTTGTATGAGCCTTGTACAAAATGTGTAAGTCTCTGGAATGATCTCTGCGTGAAACCTGAATGATAAATGATGCCGTTAAATACAGACTGAGAATTATTTATATCATCTCCCAATGCTGAATTTGTGGTAGTTCTTAACTACCGCCGAGTTCTCTGAGATGTGGCCCGCTGGGAAACTCATTTGAAGCCTCCAGGAAGTGCCTGAAATGTAAGTGTTGATGGTGTTAGAACCCAAGTGACTCAAAGACTCATGTGGATGCATTGACGACCTGGCTACATGCTTTGGTAGAGGGGTCAACACAAATAGCACTGGACGTCGTAGGTATCTGGAATTTCCATTATTTCATGATGTTTATTCGTTTACGTATGTATGTAACAGAAAATTACTTCTTGAGACAATGCAGGGGTTGTGGGGGGGCTGCCCACTTGTCTGGAACATCACCAGAAGCTCTCTTCTTTCTTTTGCTAAATCTGGTTGTTCAGTTGTCACTGCTTTTTGACCTGTCTTTGGGGGCTGCTAACAAATATTTACTTAAAGAAGCTTTGGTGTAAAATACAAATTGGATCAACAAAAGAAAAAGAAAAGAGAGGCAGTCAAACTTCTCCTGTAACCACCCTTCTTGGGACAATGCCCACTCGGATCATACTTACAAAGTAAACACTACCCTGCTCATCTTAGCTTTCGGGTGTACAAACATCTGAAACCTAGGGGGACAGAAGCCCTAAATCAGCACAAATTCCAGTTTTCTGACCTCAGAGGGTGCAGAGTTAAGTGGGTACAGTATTTCATGAAGTTAGGCTTCTGAATACATTTACAGGGGTATCAGCAGATTAAAAGCAACTTTCTGGATTGGATGTGCAAAGACCCCACAGACTTCAATATATAGGGTTTAGTGCACATTGATGCAGAGAACAATAGCTTATGTTCAGCCATGACAGACATTTTAAGAATAGACACACTTTAGCATTTTTAACCTTAAAATAGGTTACATTCTTGAATAGGTAAGTTAGGATGCAATCATGTCAAAAGAAAAAGCAGTAATTCTGTAAATGGCCTCTTTGATTGTTCCTTGAATACTTTTCAAAGGCAACTCGAGGAACAGTGAACACGTGTTTCATCCCTTCTGGCTTGCAGGCCTTAGTCATCTCAGGATTGTGAGTTGAGCAGTTGACAAAAGCCCATCTGTCCCTTAGCCACTACACTGGTGGATAGAGTGAGAAGTAGCACCAGTAACCCTGGGCATAGTTTGCGAAGTAGCACTACGCGTAGCTATGCAAAGTGCACTACGCGAAATGCGTAGTACCCTTTTCGCACTGTGCAAGATGCCGTTTTCAATGATTGCACAGTGTGGAAAAGCATCCGGCACTGTGCAATCATTGAAAACGGCATCTTGCACAGTGCGAGCTGTAGTTTTCTGCCACTCGAATAGATTTTTACTTGAGCGGCAGCTTTCTCAACGCAGACTGGTAGTTTCTCATTACGAGCGGTCGCGAGCATACGCGACCACTCGCAATGAGACTCCTGACCTCCCAGCGTTGAGAATCTCGCCGGGAGGTTTATTTTCCACGCTCGCGATCGCCAACTTGATGTTGCTGATCGCGAACGAGGAAAGTCTCGCCGGGATGTCATTTTGCTTGCTCGCGGTCGCCAACTTGACGTTGAGGACCGCGAGCAAGCAAAATATGACTGCTGCACTACGCTACGCGTGTTTGCACTGTGCTACGTGCAATTCGTGTAGTGCGAAGTAGCGCAAACTTCGCAAACTACGCGAGCGTAGCGTAGTGCTTTGCCCAGGCTTAATTACCAGACACAGCAACCGAGGGAGAAACAGGGATAAGGAGTAAGAGAGTAATCCAGGACTAGTACTCACTCTCCAAGACTTTGTTTCAAGGGGTCGCACAACTCTGCCTTTGATGGTATGAATCTTAGGTAGAGACTGCTTCAATGACATGGTACCCGAATATTGAGTATTGACCATTGATGCATCACAGTATCATGAATAAAATATTGTGACAGCAAAAATATCACAATATATAATATATAAGGTAAGCATATCAGGGTTTGCCCTATTAGTAAATAATATTGATGTTTAAAAAGATATCAGGAAATTTAATATAGATTTATATATTATTGTAATTTGTTTTTTCAATATTACTTTTTTGGGTATATAGATCTCTTTTTAATGTATTGCCTATATGGATGATTGTTATGGGGTGTGGGTTATTTTGGAGGTTAAGCCGGGCAGAGCTTAAAATTACATTTTTATATAATAAAATGTGAATTAGAAATTAAAAGTTATTGTTATTAGGGTTCATTTATAATTTTTGAAATTTACTTAAAGAAAAGTACATTTTTAAATATTGTGGTATCAGAAATAACAGATATGTTCGTTTTTATTCCAGTTTTATATATTTAATGATATAAAATTGTAAGACTTATTGGGGGATTCAGTGGGTAGTATTTAATCGGATTAAAATTTGAATGTATTTTAATAATTTCTTCAATTTGTAATTTGTGATGCATTTCTTTTATTGAAATTAAATCTTATGTTATGTAGTTATAGGGAATCAAAGTGTATAGAGTGTTGATTTAATTTTGATAAAATATTTTTAATTTTGGGATTTGGGTTAGAGCTGCTTGTGTGGGAATTTTCCTACATTTGTTATACCTTTTGATATCAAATTTAGGGAGTTAATGTGTATTTTATGTGTTTGCTATACATTGTTTAAATTAAAATATTAAATAATGTTATATTTCAATTAGAATAAAAAATATTTTCATATGTTTATGTTAGTAAATTTGTTGAGTAAAGTGATAATTATATATTTTCTGATTTCATTTTCATTAATATTATGTGTGTGCCCCAGAGGTTTGGCATGCTTGTACATGAAATACCTTTAGTTTGTTGTGTAATATCTTAAATGTGGTGTATACGATTGAAAAAACTGTAGAGTAGACGTAAGAATAGTATATTTGTTTTGTTTTTTCCAGTTTATTCTCTTTACCTTATGCTTGTCAAGAATGTAGTCAGAATAGTTAATCTCACTTACTGATTATGCGCATTTTCCAGAAAGTAAGCGGCATTGGAGTTAGAATATTATATATGATCCTCATTAACAGGTTCAGAATAGGAGAAAAAATAGACACAGGCAGAAAAATAAAAGTGGCCCTGATTAGTGAGCCAAATAGCTAAAAAAAAAGTGGCTCATATTTGCAAATCAGGCCAGTTTTTAATGTGTAAAGACACTCTATATAAGTATTTTGCAAGGTATCAGGGACTACATGCATTTGAGATTGCTGCATGACATGTTTGTGTTAACATCAGGTAAGTCAGCAGTAAAAAAACGTTCCACTTGCCCCTGAAACAAGCTCACTAACTGTAAAAAAAAATAAAAAAGCCCACAAACTCATTTAGTCCTATCCTGTCCATTACTGCTCTCTCCACTCTGCTTGCCGGACTGGAGTATAGTAAATATAACCCTATTAATATATGCAGTTTCCCAACTGTCTGTGAGACTAAAGTTTGAAAAATGAATCAGATTCTTTCTAGATATATATATATATATATATATATATATATATATATATATATATATATATATATATATATATATATATATATATAGACCTTAAAGTTTTTGTTAAAGATGGGAGAATTTGTACAACTCTCTTTAGAAAGGAAACTGCAGGGAACTCTGGAAGCACACAGCAGCCATCAAAAATCACTAAAAAATAGTATTCCTTATGGAGAATTATTGCGCCTTAAAAGAAATTGCTCTCGTGATGTTGACTTTCAGTATGAGGCTTCTGTTGCAATCGAAAGATTCAAATTGCGAGGTTACTGTTCTGATTTGTTAATGAAAACTTTAACTAAAGTTAATAGAATACCTCGGCAATCTCTATTGGGAACCCGACATGGAAGGAATGAGACAGAACAAGATACCTGTAGATTTATCACCACCTTTTCTAATGAGACTGACTTTTTGAGAAAGATTCTTTGTCGGAATTGGCATATCCTTAAATCAGATGGAGTCATTGGCGATTCCTTACCAGCTTACCCACAAACAACCTTTAGAAGGAGTAAATCCCTAAAAGATAAACTGTTTCAAAGCCACTATGAACCTACACCGTTCATTCAACGTATCAGCAATTTAACTGGCTTCTTCCCTTGTCTCAACTGCAAGGCATGTAGAAATAGCAAAAAGGTGCTGACGTACAATGTTCCAGGAATGAAAAAACCAAGAAATATCAATACATTTTTAACGTGTAATACTCCTTTTTGCGTATATTGTCTTACATGTCCTTGCCAGAAGCAATACATTGGTAGCACAATTCACCCTACTAAAAAACATATCTTAGAACATGCACGAGCCATCGAAAAACAAGATCCTACCTATCCCGCGGAAATGACATTTTGCCAAATATCACAATAGTGATAGAAATTTATCATCATTTTTCTGTCTAGACCATGTTCCAATTAGTGACCAGATAGGTAACCGGGAACTTAAACTAAGAAGATTGGAATCCCGTTTTATTATTGATCTTCAACCCACTACTCCCCACGGTCTTAATACCGAAGAAGAATTGGCATGTCATCTAGGGTAATTCGAAGGTACTCAGTTGTTTAGGGACCCATTGAATTATTATCAATGTTATGCTGAAGTTCTATATGCTTGTTTCCTTTCCGTTTTGAATGCGTTGTTCACCAGGTCTGCATATTTGAAATTGCCCATACAGGGCCTCACTTTATATGCCGACTCGGTGTTCACCGTTCTCCATGTTTTATTTAAATGGGGCATCATGATAAATATCATTGAATGTATTTTGTCTGCCCATACGGGGCTTGATTAACCAGATGCCCATTAATTCATTCATTCTGAATTGCTACCTCGATAATGTTATTGCTATTGTCATTTTGAATTTTTAAGGTTGCATATTTATGCTATTGCGCAAGATTAATGTTCAGCCTTCTGTTTATGTTGATCACTGGTGACAAAACCGGAAGCGATAACATCGATCCGGATAAATTGTATGCATAATCATGCAATTGCGCGAGATTCTTACTTTAATTGTGATCTACTTATTTTCGGAAATGCTCTTTATTTCAATTGTTATTCATTTATTTGCGCAAGTCTTTTGTTTATGTTAATCACTGGTGAACCGGAACCGATATCAGTGATCCGGATATAATTGTATCAAAAAAACTGCACTGTGTAAACAAGGTCGAAAAAGGCGCGAATGCCGAAACGCGTCCTGCCGTTTATCTCGGACATAATAAACTAAATTTTCCGAAAACCTTGTTGAGTGCGGTCCCCTTCATTCGTTGAGTGGAGTGTTGGAGCTGAATATATATATATATATATATTCACTTAAAAAACCATAGGTTTCACACATGTTATAGTTAGGTGGATATTTCACTCGTAAAAAACCAATGAAATTCCCCCGTTATAGTTAGTTCAGATAACTATAACTCGCGCGCCCGCAATCCACTGCTCATGACGTCACATATTACATCACTCATGACATGGTCAGTGGCATCACTCATGACATCACTGATGACATCATCCTTGTGATAGAGTGGCGGTCGCGCGAGTTATAGTTATCTGAACTAACTATAACGGGGGAATTTCATTGGTTTTTTACGAGTGAAATATACACCTAACTATAACATGGGTGAAACCTATGGTTTTTTAAGTGAATTTGCAAGGTTTTTTAAATGTTAATTCCTAACTATAACGTGTGTGAAACCTATGGTTTTTTCAGTGAATTTGTACGTTTTTTTAAATGCTAATTTATTTATGTATTATTATTTTTTTAATATATTTATTTTACAATAAACTACGTATTAAAAATTATTATTTTTTTTGTTTTCACCGTGCGCGCACTATGCGTGCACCCCGCGATTTAAAAAAAAAAAATTTTTTTTTTTTGCCTTCGGGGTCCTTCAGGGACACCCTGACAAAGGCTAGGGGGTCAGGAACTCTCTACCCTGCCCCCTTTTCACGTTCGCCACCTTCCTTTTTCACTCTTGCACTGAAAACAAACAAAATGGCGTCCGACACTTCCGGATTTCGACCGATTCGAACGTTGACTAACATGTAACCACCAATCAGAATTAAGCTCGCGCACGTTAGGGTGCTCGCACGGTGCGCGCACGGTGCGCGCACCCTGCGCGTGTATAGATATTGATATGCTTTTAAATGCTATTTTCTCAGGAAATACTGAACAGATTTACACCAGACCTGCAAAAGGCACTTCCTTGACCTTATGGCTACCTCTCTGCCAAATTTCAAGTAATTCTGTTCAGCCGTTCGGGCTGTAGCTGTGTCTAAAGGTCCTATGGAAAAATGCATGGGGAAAACGCGTTTTGGGACCCCCCTTTTTTCTCGGCCTCCGCTTGACGAATCACCCCGAGACTTTCAGGGTAGGAGCTGAACGGAGCGCCCCATTAGTTTTGAAAATTTCGCGAGGATTCGTCAACCGGCGCCAAAGTAATTCAAAATAGAATTTTGAGATTTCCTATGGAAACACGGTCCTAACTATAACTATCTGCTGGCGACCGCCAGTAGATAATATATATATATATATATATATTACCTACTGGCGGTCGCCAGTAGGTAGATATAGTTAGGACCTATTCTCCATAGGAAATCTGCAACATTCTATTTGGAATAACGTTGGCGCCGATCGACAAATCTTCGCGAAAGTTTCCAAACTTTTGGCCAGCTCCGGTCCGCTCCTATCCTGAAATTTTCACAGTGATTCGTCAAGCGGGGGCCGAGAAAAAAGGGGGGTCCCAAAACGCCTTTTCCCCATGCATTTTCCCATAGGACCTGTTGACGCAGCTACAGCCCGAACTGCTGAACGGAATTACACCAAATTTGGCAAAGAGGTAGTCCTCAGTTCAGACTCGTGCCTTTTGCTTAAATGGTGTAAATCCGTTCAGTAGTTCCTGAGAAAATTAGAGTTAAAAAGATAGATATATCTATGGCCTCGGAGGATCCGCGCACCCTTCCCGCACCCAGCGCACACCCTGCCGTGCACGAGCTGTATTCTAATTGGTTGTCAACACTCCAGATCAGGAAGTGTTGGTTGCCATCTTGTGCCTCGGTAGAACCGAGGCACAAGAGACCTATAAAACAAACGCGAAAAATGGGACAAGGGGGAAGGGTAGAAACACCCTGACCCCCTAGGCCTGCTCAGGGGGTCCCACAAGGACCCCCAGGGCCACAAAAAGCATTTTTTTTAAAAAAAAAATCGGCGAGATTTGGGCACCCAGCGCCACGGAGCTGCGTTGCAGAGTGTTGTAAACAGGGGCGTGGCCTCTGAACACCGCTCTGCAACGCAGCTCCTTGACACATACTGGAGGTACCTGGTGGGCTAGTTGGCCCCCAGGGGACCGCAGGATTGAAGAGGAATTAATTCCTCAACTTGAAACACGCCACAGGGCGTGTTTGCACACGTCACCTCAGGCCCTTCCTTTACCATTGTACAAATATTCCTCTAAAGTCAGCCGAACTACAAATTCCGATTTACTCACCTGTTATCAGGAGAGAACCCAGGGCTGCATCTTTTAGACCAGCACTGACCCTGAAAAGTAATTCTAAGCGTACTTACCAGTAACTTGTATTTCCTTCCATAGGAATCCATGGTGTGGTTTTCAGCAGAAAAGTTTGTGTCTATTTTTTACACGTACAAATATTCCTCTAAAATCAGCCGAACTACGAATTCCGATTTACTCACCTGTTCTCAGGAGAGAACCCAGTGCTGCATCTTTTAGACCAGCACTGACCCTGAAAAGTAATTCTAAGCGTACTTACCAGTAACTTGTATTTCCTTCCATAGGAATCCATTGTGTGGTTTTCAACAGAAAATATTCCTAAAAAATCGTCTGTATGACTTAAACACATTCTTTCAACTGTTTAGAGGAGATTCACCTGTGCTGGATCCAGGATCCACCACTGAGTAAGAAAAAGTAACGACAACACTACTTACCTGCTAAGTGAATTTTCTGCCAAAGGATAACATTGGTGATTCTATGTGAAAAAATTTCGAAGTGTCAACTTTTATAATACAATAATAATCCTTAAAAATCACTACTGTAACCAAAACGCTTTTACTCAACTGTTTACAGGAGATGTCCAAGGACTGAATCTAGCATCCAGTCCTGTGATTAGAAAAGTAATCCATAAAGTAACTAATTGCATTTGACTAGAAATTCACATTAAGCTCAATGTTGCTTTGTGTTTGAAATTGTGTTGCCCATTGCAACAACTGCAACTACTGTACTTAAAAGTCTATTGCCTATTTGCAAAGTATTTAAACTAAAGAAATTCATTCTGAGAAAGTATATTTTGTATTGTCATGTATAATGTAAATAAAAAAAATATCTAAAAATAAACAGTTTAAACAATGTAGTAAATCAGTATAAAAAAAATCAGTATAACAATTAATACATTAAAATTTGTCATTTACAAAACCTTTGAAATTCTCTGAAAAAAACATAGGTTTCAGGCCTGATATAGTTAGGAATTAGCACTTAAAAAACCTTTGATATAAGTTGGGAGCCTTCCCCTTTATTAAGCTGTTAGTTGATACTAATAAAATGGGTTAATTAAGAGTTTGTATAAACTGTTCAACAAAAGTACGGATAACTTGCTGCATTCCATGGAGAAGCTGGGGGAGGAGGCCAAGGTGCAGGAGCGGGGTTATAGCTTAGTTAACACTGCGAATCTTGAGATGTGAAATTATAAAATCATACATGATTTATATTAAACGCCTAAAAAGATTCCCCACTGCGGCTGTTGACAAGACTCTCTGTTCTTTCTCTGTGGAGAGGAGAAGCCGATCGCAGCCACCTGTTTCTTTTCTGCAGGAAGATGTAACTAGACTGGGACAGCATGTTCAAAGAAATGTATGTTTGAACTCCAGCACAATTAACAACTCTTGCTAAAATCTTAATTTGAAAGTACTAGACTGATGTTGCTGAAAAATGTGAAGGTGTGGTTTCAATGCTATATTAATCGGTACTCTATGGGCCATATTAAAAAGGAAGCTTTTGCAGCTGTCCACGTACTTCGATTTACTACTTCTGGAATTCATAAATATTCCAACGAATATGCATGTAAAACAGCAGCAGGTGAAAGCTTCTATGCGCATTTCAGCAAAGGTCATGTGTGATTCCCTTTTAAGATCCTATTGGCACTGTGCGTATTTCCACATAGCGACGTGCTGAACACAGAGGCTATAGGAGTTCCTGTTCAAAACGCACAATTATTTTCCCTTTGGAGAACCTGATTCTCCTAAACACCAGTCATGGCTGGTGCAGTTTAGCGTAATGGGGTGTGTGAGTCGGCAAACAACAGCCCCACTGCGCTTGCCTGCATGGCCGCGACTGCTACACCTCCATCAGATCTGGGCATGATGCATTCCCCTTCCTACCCTCAAAATGGCTTTACAATATCCTTTGACAGCAATTTATATCCAGCCCTTTTCAGGGTAGAAAGGGTGAACATGGGAAGGATAGCCTGTGAATGCTGATAAACATCCATGTTTGTGGGAATTCATAAACTACTAAGGCTCACCCTGCCTTAGAACACACAATTTCCTCCCACATGAGTGTGGGATTTATGGGTGGGGAGAATTCCTCACTCATTGAGCAATATCTCCACGCAGGTAAATGGGCTTATGATTTGATGTGCATGAAATATGAATTTTCAGCCACTTATAATCAACAACAATACACTAGACAGGTGAGTTACTAACAACCAACCGTTCAATGGGGTCGTGAGAAGCGGACTGAAACATTGTAGGCAAATCAATACCTCTGTATGAGGCCCAATGAGACCAAATCTTCCTGTGTTTCTGTGGGCACCCCCTCGCCTGAAATACCACGATTTCGGCAGACATGCAACTGTCCATTGCATTTTTCCAGTGGGCGATGCTGGGCGGGGACGAGTCCTTCCAGTGTTGTGCTATGTCCTGTTTAGCTAAAGTAAGGTCCAAAAATAAAAGGTGTCTCTTATAACGGTTCCCCACCAATATCGTCTGTGCTATGCAGAAGCATCAGTCTGGGGTCAAGCGGAATATCCCACGCCAGGACCCGGCCCAGGCAGGGCGCCACGCTGGACCAGAACTGCTGAATCGCTGTGCAGCTCCACACCGTGTGCAGAAAGGAACCATCGTCTGCGCAGCAGTGGAGGCACATAGGGGATTGGATTGCACCCATTTTCCATAACCTGTGACGAGTGTAATACACCCTGTGGAGGTATTTAAACTGGATAAGTTTGTATCTGGTAGACACCGCCGTGTATCGAGGGCTAACTAAGGCATCAGCCCAGTCGTCATCCATGAGGGCCGGCAGATCAGCGACTCACGCTGCTCTAGTCTTGTGGATAGTGGTCGCAGTATGGGTATTGAGTTTCTGGTATATTTGCCTCATTTTGTGGTCTCCGATCTCGCACATCAGCAAATGGCCCTCTAACGGGTGGAACTCCGGCAGAGACTCTAAATGTCGAATCAGAGGGGTCAGTGCATGTCGAAGCTGCAGATAGCGATGAAATTGTGATTTATGAAGATAAAAATCCGATTGCAGCCTTTGAAAGGATTTGAGGGTGGTGCCCTGCATGATATCCCCCAGCGCAGAGATTCCTATGAGGTCCCATTTGCAGAACCCACAGTGCGCTGAAACCGGCTGCAAATAAGTGCCCTGCCAAAGGGGAGTGGAACCTGTTAACCTGCCCCACCAACCCATGGACCGACCGACCATCTCCATAGCTGTATAACTGTCGGAGGAAGTGTGTCTAAGGATGTGTTACTGTATAGGAAGTGCAACAGGAGGGTGCCAGACATGGCGATCCACTCAACTGCATAGGCTGGGTCTGATTGGGACCCGTACCACCATTCATTGATCACCAGGAGGTGCAAGGCAGTTTTGTACGCGGGGACATCCGCCGCTGCAATGCCTCCACAGTACGTGGATTGTGTATATGTAGAAAGTGCAACTCAGCTCGCGCCCCCATTCCAGAGGAATCTATTGAGGAGAGCTTTAAGCTGAGTGAACTACGACGGAGGAATAGAGTAGGGGAACTTTTGGAGCCGATAAAGTAGATGCGGCAATGACACCATCTTGAAAATCGCGGACCTTCCATACAGGTAGTTCAGACCAAATCTTTGTCTCGTTGCAAACAGCTGGGAGCAGTGGGGCGATGTTGTACGACCAAGAGACCGTGGGACACAGCGATATAAAAACCCTCAGATACTTAAAGCCCGTTTCAGCAAGGAGCAAATCTGAGGCCCAGGCCTGACTTCTCTGGTCTCCGTGAATTGGAAAGAGTATAGATTTGGATGGGTTGGCGTATAGCCCCGAGGTCTTGCCAAAGATGAGAAGGATTTGGAGGACACGAGGCCCCGAGAACCACGGATCCGTCATTAAAAAAGGGCATCATCCACGTAGAGCGCAATTCGATCAGAATGTTCCTGTGACCAGTCCATGCCTCTGATCAGGGTGTCTCAGCGCACTTAAGCAATCAGGGGCTCTATCGCTAAGGCAAACAGGAGAGGAGACAGGGGGCATTCCTGTCGCGTGCCCCGGTGGATGGGAAAGGGGTAGAACAGCACCCTGCAGCGCGGACTGGTGCAGTGAGGTCCGGGTACAACAGCCGTGTGTAAGCTATGAACCGAGGACCCAGATTTTACGGCCGTCAGGCGTTTGAAGAGGTAGGTCCAGCTCAGGGAGTCAAATGCCTTGTCTATGTTGGCGAGTAAGACTGCAACCAGGCGACCCAGGCTGGGCGCACCCACGATGGCATTGTGGACGCCCTTAATGTTGTGTCTGGTGGAGAGCTGTGGCCTAAATCCGGACGGATCGGGGTGTATAAGGTCCGGAACACAGGAGGGGAGGCGGTCAGCCAGAACTTTCCCCAAAAGCTTGGGCTCAAAGTTCAGCAATGAAATAGGGCGGTAAGAGGCTGGGTCCTCGGGTGGGCGACCGGGCTTGAGAAATACAACGATTTCGGCATGCCGCCAGTCAATTGGCAGAATGTGCTGTTCTAAGGTTTCATGCAGTACCTCGAGTAGATGGGGACCTAAGATTGCCATATGTAGGCGCAGAAAATAACTGGGGAACCCATTCGGGCCCGGAGCCCTACCTGGATGAATGTTGACTAACGCCGCCTGCAGCTCATCCATTGTTATGAGATTATCCAGCAGGTTGCTCACCTGATCAGACAGTCGACGGGGGGGAATATCCAAGAGAAATTAATTGATGAGATGATCAGCTATCTCCTCTCGCTCGTCATACAGAGTGGAATAGAAGGATGCAAAGGCTTGAGCCACCGCTTGGGGGGAGGAGCAAAGTGTTTCATCTGGGGCCCTGAGAAGAGGAACCTGTACCGGGGCTGACCTGGTCTGGCATAACCGATGGAGCATATAGCTGGATTTATCGCTCCATTGATAAATCCTGTGTTGGGTCGCTAATCACGCCTCCTTGGCCCCATTCGTAAGGAGCTGATGAATTTGTAGTTGAACGTGTAATAGATTGCGCCAAGAGCCAGGGTCCGACCATTTCAGCATTTGGGACTCTAACCGGCCTTAGCGGTCTTCCAATTCCAGCACCTGTGCTAGACTCCACCGCTTCTCCCCGGTGCGAAAACTAATGTCAGCCCCCCTGATTGTTGGCTTAAGAGCCTCCCAGATTGTTATATGCGATGGAGATGTACCCACGATGAACCGGAGATATTCCGCGATGGCGAGACGTAGAGTTTCTTGATACTTAGCATCCCGGAGGAGCCACAGGGACATGCGCCATCTGTACGGGGTCCGATGGGTCCGTATGCGCAACTACATTTGAACAGGCGAGTGATCTGAAAGGCCTTTAGGCAAGATAGAAGTATGCACTATTCTGTGTACATAGCTGTGGGAAGGAATATATAATCGAGCCTCAAAAGTGTAGGGTGTACAGCTGACGCATACGAAAATCCAGCCTCCGTCGGGTGAAACACCCGCCATGCTAGTGTGCTCAGCTTGGAAACAGGGGAGGGCCTGCCAGACGGCACCGTATCCATTTTTCCTGGGGGGTCATGGTATCATTCCAGTCACTGCCCAGGATCATCAAACCGCCAGGAAGGTCTCCCCATAGTTGCGTTATTTTGTCTATGAATGTTTGACCCAGCGGTGGAGGAGCATAAATTCTCCCTATATTCATCTGCTTGCCAGCCACTGTGCCCAAGACTATGGTAAAGCGCCCGCCAGGGTCTAGCCAGTGTTGTGAAATGTGAAATGGCACTCAGCGGTGAATGACGATCGCCGTGCCCCGTGCGCCCCGCGTGAAGCCGGAGTGATAAATAGTGGTAAAACCAAATCTAGTAAAGCAGGGGGCCTTGTTGCCCAGGAGGTGGGTCTCCTGTAGCAGTAGGATATCAGCGACAAGGCACTCTGCCAAGCAGAGGACTGCCCATTGCTTTATCTTGTTCAACAGTCCCTGGATATTGCAAAAAGTATGTTTAGCTCTCCCAGTGGAGAACTACCCATATAGTGTGTCATCCCTCAACTACAAACACTGCGTCGACAAGTGTGAGATCTGTGTCATAAGGTGTGACCATGTGTTTGGTGCCAAGAACGTAAAAAACAACAACTCCTCCAGCACCCCCCACCCACCTCCCCCCACCCCCCACCCACCTCCCCCCACCCCCATACTTCCAAAAACAAGGAGTACCTGTCGCGGTGGAAACGTGCCTCAGACCCTGAATGTGAAGTCCTGCCCAGGCAGTCCCTCCAAGAGAACCCACCCAACCCAAACTTACAAAACATAACCCAAACTGTCCAGGGGCGTGGACATTCCGTCTTTGCCTGAAGCCGGTGTGTAGGACCGCAGTACATTAGGTTCGGATACCCTGTGAGACAGGCCAGCGGCCGCAATATGGAACCACAGGACTAATTGAATCCTCATTATTCAGCGGTCCCTGATTGATCATGGGCTCTCCAGTTGGAACGAGATCTATGCCGCCGAACAGATGTGCCTCTTCCCTGTCGTCCGCTCCTGTGAGACCCCTGCGAGGAGACAGAGTCCAGCGGTGAGTGTGGTTTGAGGTGGCGCCTCTCATCCGTCCAGGCGAACAACTCCTCCGGAGAAGCGAAAAAGTGGGTCTAGGCATTGAAGATTACTTTCATTCTGGCGGGAAATAACAGAGCATAGGACAGATTCAGTTCTCAGAGCCTCCGTTTGGCTGCAATGAAGGATTGGCGCTGCTGCTGCACCAATCTGGTATAGTCAGGGAATACCATGATTGTGTGAGAATCGTATGTCATTTTGTCCTTGTGGGTCTGGGCAAACCAGAGAATGGCATAGCGGTCCGCATAGTTGAGGAGCCTGACAATCACAGGCCTCAGGCGTTCCCCAGGAGGTGGCCTCTTGGTCAGGGTGCGGTGGGCTCTCTCGATCACAAAGCAGGGGGACAAATCTTCGGTGGAAGCAAAGATTTGAACCAACGAGAGAGGAAGGCGTCCATGGATGTCCCCTCGCATCCTTCTGGAAAGTCCACCAGGCAGATATTTTTGTGACACGCCCTGCCCTCGGTGTCCTCCACCTGCGAGGCCAGTTCCTTTGGGACCATGGTAAGTTTGTCAACCTTCTTCTGGAGGGTGGCCACTGTGTCCTTGACTGTGGAGACCCTGATCTCCATTTCTGTTATCCGATCCACGGCTTTACGAAGATCTTGGTGGAGAAAAGACACTTCGGAGCCGACCGCCCCATTCTGGGCTTTAAGCGCTGTCTTTGATTGATTAATGGCTGCGAGCAGCGTAGCGTTATCAGGGGACAGGCCCTCAGTGCCCTCTATTCCCGAGGGAGTGGTGGTATAATGGTCCATCGTGTTCTGTTTGGGGGCAGCCGCCCCAGGTTTGTCCTTGCCCATTGTGGGTAGGTGGAGACCCGAGGCAGGAAACCTCCGTCTAGGACAGGTGCTGCAGGTGGGATGGAACGTCCCACCACGGCCACGCCCACCACGCCCCACGAAGCGGCTCCTCCGAGCAAGGCCCTCCGAACCTCAGACGGTTGTCCCAAACCGGACCGGGGCAGGGTTCCAGGCCTCATGGAATCCGCCCTCCCTGACAGCAAGCCGCACCAGGCCCAGCCCGACCGCTTCCACCACCTGAGGAGGACAGCCAAGTAGACGCCCTAAATGGACCAGATTCGCCGGACCCCCGACCTAGGTACCCACCCCGGCCAAGTACAGCTAGGGTCACCAGCGGCAGGCTCCACCTCGAGCATGCAATAATTTGGGCCGTCCCCAATTGATCCAGGGCATCAGCGAAGAACAGGCACCAGGGGTCGCCAGGACAACTCCAGTGCTGCCTCGGCGCACCCCACCAGGGCTCTGCTTTGTAATGTCCTTGGACGCTGGGCCCCTCAGTATGCTTAGCTGCTCAGGTTTGGAGGCAATGCAAGAGACTGCTATAAAGGCTAGGGGCCCCCAGGTGCACACGCCACGGAGGAAATGGAGGGGTTCCGGCCTGTGTCTCTGCTCTCACCTTGTTAATGCATGGACAACATGTCTGCTAGGGCCAGACCTCTAGAGGTCGCCCCCCTCCACGCAAAAGCCCGCCGTGAGTCTCCTCAGCAACCCACACAGTGGAGGCCTGGAATGCGTGCGTGCCCTACACCCCGGTGTCCTGTCGGGGGATGTGTGGCTCCTTACAACGAACGCTGGTGAAACAGGGTGCTGCCGGCGATGCACCACCAGCATGTGCAGGTGAATCAGCTCACAAGTGGGTGAAGTGGGCCTCCACGCCGGTCGCTCTGTCCACCCAAGGCCGAGCACACCTCCAGCCAGCCACCGCTCCGGAACAGGTCGCAGACCTATCCAGGCCCCTCCCCGAGAGGCCAGGGAGCCGCAGCAGCAGGACCACTAGCAAGGTCGGGGAAGGAGGGGGCGCCCGCTCCCAGGCCGTCTCGGGTGAAGCTAGGCCGCAAGGCTCCGATCTCGCCTGCCGGCAAGCCCCAACGGGCCCGAGGCCTCACCGCAGTCAGAGTCCACATGTGAAGGCAGCTGCCAGAACTCCGCTCAGGAAGGGCACGCCGGCCCGGATCCAACGGCGGCAGTCCCTGCGCAGGTCCCGGTACAGCACGGCGGCCAGATGGTGCCTCCGCTCACCCCCGTCGTCACAGACAAGCACGGTCACGATCTGCTCTGCTCTCGGCCGCCTCCTCTCACAGGCAGCAGTCGAGTCGTCACCAGCCCCCCTGGGCCGGTATCACTCACCACAGCCAAAATCAGGGAACGATGGAGGAGACAGCGGCTACACAAGCCATCCCTCAGCCTGGAATGTCTCTGGGGCCAAGATGAACCACGGATTATGGCAAATACAGGCTCAGGCAGCCGGAGTTCTACGGAAACTTGTCCGCCATGCTTGGCTCCCAGGCCACGGCCCCCATTCAGGAACATCTTAAGGATTTTGAGGGCCCTGGGACAAACCTATTTTGGGGGCCCCTGTTCAGAGCAGGGTTTGAATTTATGTTTCAATTTCAGCTCTTTCATACCCTCTTTGGCCAGGTCACTGACAGTGCAGAAGCACACACGTCCAGATTCTAAATGTGTTTACATCTAACATTCAGGGATAGAGACGCGCGTTTTCAATAATGTAACACAGCAGCTTTTCACTAATATTACTGCAAATAATCTCTGTGACGCCCTCCCATTTCTTATATGTGAAGTCCTTTTGTTATCAAAAAGAAACCTTTTTTATGGATGTTGCATGAGAAACAAACGCAACATTTCTCTGCAAAATCTCTTAAAAATAAATTAAAGGAAAACGGTATTTAAAACAAACTGTTTATGAATTATTCAAGGTCATCAAGCAAGACTCTGTGGAACAGAGCTGGCTCTATGGGGGGGGCGGTGAACAGCGAGGGCCCTGGCCCACATCCCACTTTGCCCCCTGCCTTAGAACATCATTGTATTCAGTCAAAAATATAATTTTATGACCGAATTTACCTTTGTGAATAGTGCTCCAAGTATTGCTAAGTACTGGTTTGTAGCTGAATCTTCACAATTTCGTTATTTGTAAAATCTTTTCATGGGTCACTACAGGCTGGAAATACAGCTGTCCCAAATAGGAGTGCGCCGTCTCGAATTTGGAGCCCATTTAAGCAATGGTTGGACTCCATTTGACATTCCCTCAGTTACTTTTTTCCTGTAATGATTTTTAGTCATGTTTACTATTTGTCTTGCCACCTGATCAATAATTTGTTCAGTCATTCTTGGGTCTTTTGTACTGCTTTTTCAAAAACTCCTATTGAGATGTTAGAGAAGATAATTAGCTTTGATTGGTCTTGATTTGGAAGGCTGTAGGAAGGTGGTCTTCTTTCAATGTGGTAAGATTTGTCGGCAGTAACAACTGGTAATTGCGGTCTGTGTGCCAACAGTCTTTATGTTATGCTCTAAGAGATAAAGGTTTTTGCCACAACTAATTAGTTACCAGCACATCTTTCCTCTTTATTCACTGGTTCTCCTCTTTTCTCTGGATATGTCTTTAATTTACTCTGATAGGAGTACGGCTAACATTGATTAATTAGCTATATTGAATCTAAATCTAGGCTATAGGTCATGCTGTCCTCTTCACACTATACCACCATTAATCACCTACAGAAAGATGTCCACATCTCAATTCAAATCAAATCTGGACTAATGATCTTGGTCCAAGAGCCCTAACCATTGGCAAAGTGAAGTGAGAAAAAGTGATGTTGATCCGCTCTATACAATCTGAAGAATAGTAATTTAATAGCTTTAATTCTGTGTTTTTGTACCATATTCCTAATGTCATTTTTTAACTCCTTTTTTTATCAAAGATTTTAGATGGTTTTATCCGAACCAAATTGGAAAGGTACATGTATTACTGGTCTATTTTAAAATAGTAATGTATTAAACCTGATTTTAGGTGCAAATGTTTTATTTAATGCGCTTTTATGGTCTTTGATGGCCGAATAAATTAATGACTATTAATTGAAGAGTACAGATGATTTCTAATGGTCTGTATCATTTGGTGTATTAGTTTGTCTCAAGACAGTTCACAGGTTTTAAAAGAAAATTTCCAAGGAAAATCCAGTGCTGTTCTGGCTCCCCGGGTATCAGTATGACGCATTTGTCAATTTATTCTCTCATTATCGTAATCTCAGTCTGAGAAAAGTACGCCTTCCCCCGTTTTGGTAAAGTCCACTTTTTGTGATTTCTGTCACATTAATAAATGGTATATGAATAATCAGGTATATTTAGGTGACGTAGCCACCAAAAGTAAAGTTCATAAAAATAGTAAAAACCGGCATAATGGGAAGAACTACCTTTATAATTATTGTCTTCCTTCCAAGCACAACCAGGTCAGGCTGGTGGGGTGTCCCTTCAGTCGCCTTGATAATATATTCAAGTAATAGAGTCTATTAATATAGGGGCATGTGGGTAGATCACTTGGATTCAGAGTGCCGCCACCAACCTTTCCAATCACAGACATATTTTTGTCCACTATGATTCTCCGACCAATTCTTATTTATCTGAGTGGAGACCAGTGAAGTGCAAAGAGGAGGAAAAAGGAGAGAGAGAGAGAGAGAGAGAGAGAGAGAGAGAGAGAGAGAGAGAGAGAGAAAGAGATGTAATAAAGGGAAAGAGAGCCACAGGGTATGAGAGAAATAGAAAGAGAGCATGACCAAGAGATGCCAGGAATAATTTAGGTAACTTATCCAAAAGTATGACAGTCATGACTATCATTTTTAAGTCACAAGGGTATAAACACCGGGGGGCATATTTACAATAACTGGCGCATCCCTGCATATCAGCAGGGATGCGCCATTTATTGTGCGCCACAGCTCCGCCACCATGGATGCGCCGCATTTAAAATGCGGTGCACCATGGGGAAAAAACGGCACAGATGCGGGACGCATCTGTGCTGTAAAAGTGGCGCATTGCTGGAGTTGCGTCGCAGTCGCGACGCAGCTCCAGCAATGCTCTGGGGGGCCCTATCTTGTTAATGCTGCGTCAATCCTTACGCCTGCTTCAGGCAGGCACAGGGTTTTGACGTAGCATGGGCCTAAAAGTGACTGAGTGAACGCCCCCCCTGCCCAGGAACGCCTACATGTGGCGCAGGGCTTTAAAACGTGACGCATCTCCCAGATGCGTCACATTGTAAGTACCCCGCACCATGGCGCAGGATTTGCGCCGCCGCTGCGTCACAAAAGTGACGCAACGGCGGCGTAAATGAGGCGCAATGGGCTTGTAAATCTGCCCCCTAGAATATAATTCTGAATCAACCGTTATGACATAATTCATAATAATGACATAATACTGCCACAATTGAAGCTGTTACATTCTCGTTACACACAACTATTTGCATCAATTTCCATTAGCCATCTCAGTTTTTGCAGAAAATTATATAACCTCTCAATATTGTCTGGACGCAGCTTCAACTCTACCCCTACATCACTGAGCCTAAGGCACCTCCCTGCCCAAGCCTCAACCTGTACCATGTTGTGGAGGTTTTTGCTCCCAGAAAATGCTCATTGTGCTTCCTCATAGGGTGTCAGTGGTGCTGGGGTCCACCGTGCTGTGTGGAGGTTCTCAGACTGCCAGCTCCTGGCCGTAATGAGGTGGGTGCTGGATGCAACACATTGTATACTGCTTACAGGTCAGGCTCCAGGAGCAGCCTGGTGGTTTTCCAGACTCCTACTGACTTGTTGGTAAAAGTGGTACACATCAGCTCCCTAACTACAATACAACTTACATAGGAAAACCACCCCTCTTAGGGGATGTATGTCGTTACAACGCACACTTTTACAACGCATGCACTTACAACGCATTTTTTACAACGCAAAATCCATTACAACGCATTGCATTACAACACATGACACTACAACGCATTTTTAAAAACTACCTTTACAACGCATTCCATTACAACGCATACTACCTTTACAACGCATACCATTACAACGCATAATATTAAATTGCATTTAAGGTAAGTATTAGATAGTATAGGGGTAAAAATTACTTTTCTAACTCCAGGGGGTGCAACAGTAGGGTAAGTGTTGGATAGTATAGGGGTAAAAATTACTATTCTAACTCCAGGGGGTGCAACAGTAGGGTAAGTGTTGGATAGTATAGGGGTAAAAATTACTATTCTAACTCCAGGGGGTGCAACAGTAAGGTAAGTGTTGGATAGTATAGGGGTAAAAATTACTATTCTAACTCCAGGGGGTGCAACAGTAGGGTAAGTGTTGGATAGTATAGGGGTAAAAATTACTATTCTAACTCCAGGGGGTGCAACAGTAGGGTAAGTGTTGGATAGTATAGGGGTAAAAATTACTATTCTAACTCCAGGGGGTGCAACAGTAGGGTAAGTGTTGGATAGTATAGGGGTAAAAATTGCTATTCTAACTCCAGGGGATGCAACAGTAGGGTAAGTGTTGGATAGTATAGGGGTAAAAATTACTATTCTAACTCCAGGGGGTGCAACAGTAGGGTAAGTGTTGGATAGTATAGGGGTAAAAATTACTATTCTAACTCCAGGGGGTGCAACAGTAGGGTAAGTGTTGGATAGTATAGGGGTAAAAATTACTATTCTAACTCCAGGGGGTGCAACAGTAGGGTAAGTGTTGGATAGTATAGGGGTAAAAATTACTATTCTAACTCCAGGGGGTGCAACAGTAGGGTAAGTGTTGGATAGTATAGGGGTAAAAATTGCTATTCTAACTCCAGGGGGTGCAACAGTAGGGTAAGTGTTGAATAGTATAGGGGTAAAAATTACTATTCTAACTCCAGGGGGTGCAACAGTAGGGTAAGTGTTGGATAGTATAGGGGTAAAAATTACTATTCTAACTCCAGGGGGTGCAACAGTAGGGTAAGTGTTGGATAGTATAGGGGTAAAAAATACTATTCTAACTCCAGGGGGTGCAACAGTAGGGTAAGTGTTGGATAGTATAGGGGTAAAAATTACTATTCTAACTCCAGGGGGTGCAACAGTAGGGTAAGTGTTGGATAATGTAGTGTAATATTATGCGTTGTAATGGTATGCGTTGTAAAGGTAGTATGCGTTGTAATGGAATGCGTTGTAAAGGTAGTTTTTAAAAATGCGTTGTAGTGTCATGCGTTGTAATGCAATGCGTTGTAATGGATTTTGCGTTGTAAAAAATGCGTTGTAAGTGTAGTGCGTTGTAAAAGTTGCGTTGTAAAGGTTGTTCCCCCCTCTTAGGTGATTTCAATGCAATCCCCTGCCGATAAAGGCTGAGAAAAAAGTTTCTTCTCATGCTCAATTGTTTTTTCCACGTGAGTCCAGCCTTACACTCAGAGACTCTTGGGTACTGTTAACTAAGTTTGAGCGATTCATAGATTTGGGACATTTGCTACAGCAAAAATAAAAATTTTAATTTACAAACAGCGCAGGTTTGTAAAGTGAAGCTCATCACCCACAAGGGTATCCAGGCACTAGGTTCTTGTTGGGATCAGTCAAAAAGCCAGTTCTTGGATTCCTTTCTGAATTCCCGGAGGGAGGATGATGTTCGAAGGGGAAGGTCACTCCAGGCCTTGGTGGCGAGGTAGAGAAGATTTGTTCTCCACTGTAGCTTAAGACGGATACAGGGAGTGTGTGAGAGGGTAATGGAGGTGGAGTGCAAGTGTCTGGAGGGTTGGTGGAAGTGCAGGCTGTGGTTGTATGCTGGTCCTTGGTCGTGGAGGGTTTTGTAGGTGTGTGTCAGCATCTTGAATTGGCATCTTTTCTAGATGGGGATACCATTAAGGGTCTTGAGGTGGAGGGAGATGTGTGTCCATTAGGGGGGTCGAGGATAAGCCAGCCACTGAGTTGTGTATCATCTGGAGTCTCTTTAGGGTTTGGGTGGAGGTTCCTGCGTAGAGCTCATTGCCATAGTCAAGACGGCTGTTGACAATGGCTAGAGTGACAGTTTTCCTGGTGCTGACTGGGAGCTATCTGAAGATCTACCAGAACATGCAGAGGGTGTGGATGCTGGAGGAGGAGACTGAGTTGATGTGGCATTTCATGTGACTTTGCTGTCCAGGATGATGCCAAGGTTGCGGACATGGTCTCTCGGTGTGGGTCAGAGATCGGAGGGCCACCAAGTGTCATTCCACAGGAAAGTGTTGTTCCCAAAAATCAGCACTTCAGTCTTGTCCATGTTGAGCTTCATGCAGTCGTTCTTCATCCAGTTGGCGACATTGGTCATGCATTTGTGAAAGTTGGTCCAAGAGGTGGAGGGATCTTTTGAGAGTGAGAGGATGACCTGGGTGTTGTCTGCATAGGATATGATGTTGAGGCTATGGGTTTTGACAATATCGACCAGGGGCATCATGTAAGTGGTGAACAAATATAATAAGTATAATATTAAAGAAATAAAAGCATTTGTATTTGGAATAGATCCGTGAATGTAACTCCTATTTTTGCGACTAACTAATTGGATCACATCTGTGACCGTGAATAAGTGTTGAACTTACTTTAGATATAAATAATTACTCAAGGGATATATTGTGTATAAAATATCATCTTCTTTCTAGTCATTTGCAGTTGTGTTTCATGGTCCTGAGTTCTGGTGTATACCAACTGGCTTGTTTAGGGATCTTCTGGTCTTGGTTGACTTGGTGGGGGCGACTCTGTTGGCACAGTTTGTGATCCAGGCGGAGAAATTCTGGACGGCCTGTTCCAGATTGGTTGTGGAGTCAGACTGTGTGGTGTAAATGGCATTTGTCTATTGGGTCTCTGTCACTTTGTTCCAGCTGTGATGGTAGGAGCTGGGGGGCCTGGTGCTGGGGCATGGACATTCTGTGATGGTGATGTGGACGATGATGTGGTTGGTCCAACTGAGTTAGGTGATGAGTCTGTACTTGTCTCTGTCGCAGGCAGTGAAGATAGTGTCAAGCATGCGTCCTGCTCTGTGAATGGGTTGGTAACGAGTTGGGTGAAGCTGATTTTGCTCATGCTTTCCAGGAGATTGGCGGAGTTCACATCATTGGGGTCAGTGAGGTGGAAGTTGAGATCACCAAGGACGTTGTAGTGCTTGTAGTCCATGACTAGTGGGGCGATGAGTACTGGGACGGTGTCACAGAAGCAGGGGTGTGGTCCTGGGGGTTTGTAGGGGATGGGGTCTCTGATGGTCATTCTGCCATCAGTTTTGAGTTCAAAGTTGAGGTGTTCCATGATGAATGTGGTGTCTTCGTTGGTGGTGGTGAAAAATTATGGTTTCTTTGTGGATGATGGCGATGCCTTCTCCGTGTTTGCTGATGCAGTTTCAGTGTGCCATCTTTGAGCCATTGGGTGTTGCGGTGGTGATGTCAAGAGTGGAGGAGGGGTTGAGCCAGGTCTCTGTGATGAAGATGATGTCAGGGGTGAGGGTGGAGATGGTGTCCCAGATTTTAGTGGCGTGTTTACATAGTAATCGGATGTTGAACAAGAGGAAGTGGAGTATTTCCGGGGTAGTCGTGTTCCGTGAGAAAGATGTGGTGAAGGCTTCTGTGACGGTGGAAGGTCCTGAGTTGCAGGCAAAGAGGCAGCAGTGACAGGAAAATGGTCCTACCATTGATTGAGGCAATGCGATGCATCAGTTGTTGTTGCAGCTTCTGGGGCCCATCACTCTGAGTTCTGCAGTGGAGTATCTGTGGGTAGCCAGAAGTCCAGGGTTCCTGGCACTGGGCATGGTCAAGACACGGATGGAAACAGATGAGCTTGCCTTCGGTGCGCCTTCGGCACATGTGTTGTGCACGATCACGCTGTGACCTCCTGTAAGTAGGTCCTGAGAGGTGGGAGGACCGTTAGGAGACCGTAGGCGGGGCCGGCAGGGCCGGTGTCATGGCGTTAAGCGGGAGGGAAAAACAGCAGGAAGCGAGCAGCCGGTGAAGGCTAAAACAATCAGTTAAATGGAACAACAGAGTCAAAGTAAACAAAAGATTAACCATTAATTTTTTACTGACTACTCACAGGTAGTGGTAACCATTCACAAATAGGAAGGGGTCCCTCTGAGACCCCCTCCCCTTTGAGAATGTAAAAAAGGCACACAGACCACTGTCTACTCTTAAAAAACAAAACTTAAAAGTTTAATGTTCTGTTTTTTAAACGCATCCCATTTTCTTTTTATAAAAAATCTTTATTTAAAAGCAGTCACAAACAGCAGGTCACCATCATTGTGATAGGAGCAATTCCTAACATGTCACAATTTGTGACCTAGCTCCTTAATATGCATGAGGTAGGTCAATGTACCAGCCCTCTAGGGATTGCTAAATTATTGTTCTAAAGTTTCATAAATCAGGAATTACAATGTCCTAATTGTGATTCAGTAAGAATCACAATTTTGAAATAGCAATTGCTGATTTTTGTAAATCTTGGCCTTAAATTGAGAGAATATATAGTTAATATCTTCTCTCAGATAAGACCATGGGGCAGATTTATGAGCCCCTTGCGCCTCATTTACGCCGCCATTGCGTCACTTTTGTGACGCAGCGGCGGCGCAAAATCCTGCGCCATGCTGCGGGGTATTTACAACGTGACGCATCTGGCAGATGCGTCACGTTGTAAAGCCCTGCGCCACATGTAGGCGTTCTGGAGCAGGGGGGGGGGGCGTTCTGGTGCAGGAATGCCTCCTAAAAGTGGCTGAGTGAAATCTACAAGATTTCACTCAGTCACTTTTAAGGCCATGCTGCATCAAAACCCTGTGCCTCCTTGAAGCAGGCGTAAGGATTGACGTAGCATGTAAGAGGTAGGGCACCCCCGAGCCTTGCTGGAGCTGCGTCGCGCTCGCGACGCAACTCCAGCAATGCGGCGCCCTTCCGACAGGAGATGCATCACGCATCTGCCCATCCGAGTGCCACGGTGCGCCGCATTGTAAATGCGGCGCATCAATGGTGGCGCACGGGTGGGCAGATGCGTCGCAACTCTTCTGGCGCATCTCTGCTGATTAGCAGAGGTGCGCCAGACGTCATAAATCTGCCCCCATGTTTTTATTTTCTGTCTTTGGGATTTGGTTCTCCTTCTCACGTCTGGCACTATTGAGAGGCATATCTAAGGAATAGAACACTTTACCCCGCACACTTTTACTCCGCGTGCCATTACCCTGCCGCTTTTACACTGCACAATCTTTTACAATGCGGGGCTTTACACTGCAAATTATCACAACGCATGCAGGGTAAAGGATGTTTCCCATATCTAGGAAGCAAGTACTTTCCACGGTCCACGTTTGATACTTTTCCTTTTTTAATTTCTTGCTCCTGGCATGAATGAGGTCGTAGGTGTTTGCTCTATACACTGTGTTACTGAAAAGTGTTTCCTGACCATCAGCTTGGCAAATATTGACCATTCTTTTAGACAGGGGCTGCTTGAGCAATAAGCCTGCTCGGGAAAACCATGTTCAAGCCTATGAAAATGTCCAGTTTGACTATGTTCTGGGGCTTATCGGTCTACTACATCAGAACATCACAGTATGTATGAAACCTACAAAATAACAGTCCCAAACCTGCCCTAACTCGTGGAAATGTTTAGGTTTCTACCAACAAATATTTAGCACTAAATGAACATGTGGAAATATTTGCTCCCTAGACATCAAGTTAACAACTACCGAAAAGGGAATTGTAAGAAATCGGGGGTCAGTAATGAGTAAATCTGGTTTTGTAACCTCTGATAAAATCCAACATCATTTAACTATTTTGTTGATTGAAAGGTTACTAGCCTCACTAAATCAGTTTGTTACACCAAGAAAGGGCATTCTCGTAAACAAGTATAAAAGTCTCTTTCACTCTTCAAGCGCAGCCTAGATTTACATTCTTACAGGATGTGTTATTACCCATTTTACAACTGTTAAGCGAACAAGTAGTGAGTCAAGATCACTGCTAGAAAGTTTAATCTATTACATTAAAGAGTGTAGCTAGCATCAAGGTCACAAAATAGGAAACTCAAAATGTAATAGATATCAGTGATCAGACAAGGGTGTTTATGGAAGTGATAAAAGAAATGGGGTGAAATATGTACATGATCTATATCCCCCCAAACAGGCATGGGGATTGTAAAAAAGAGATTTAAGAGAAACTTCAAAAGCAAATGATTTGATAAATGCATCCAGCTGGCATGAATCGATTTCAGACAAGCATACTTGAACTAAAGGATGGAGGCAGGTGCAGTAGGGCCAGATGTCCAAAGGCCTTTTGCATTTCTTAACAGGCCGAATCGCAATTCTGACCCATTAAGAAATGCAAAACAGCCCTTTCCTGTGTTCAAAAGGGCACATGCATCAAGCTATTTTACGATCGCAAAATAGCCTAATGCAATGCATGAAGCATATTCGCAGATTTATCCTTAAAATCGCAAAATTTAGCGATTACCTAAATACCTAGGGGCAGATTTATGTTAGACTTGCGCCACTTTTACGCCGCCGTTGCGTCACTTTAGTGACGCAGCGGCGGCGTAAACCATGCGCCATGTTGCGCCTTATTTACAACCTGACGCATCTAGGGAGATGTGTCACATTGTAAAGCCCTGCGCTACATTAAACCTGCGTCAGGTTTAATGTATGCAGGGTGGGCGTTCCATCGGAAAAAGCCTCGGAAAAGTGACGCAGTGAAATCTACAAGATTTCACTCAGTCACTTTTCCAACGCTGCTGCGTCAAAACCTTGCGCCTGCTTGAAGCAGGCGTAAGGCATGACGCAGCATGTTAGGTATGGGCAGCCCCTAAACATTGCTGGAGTTGCATCGTGCTTGCGACACGACTCCAGCAATGCGCCGCCCTTACGCCATCAGATGCGTCACGTATCTGTTTATCCTTGCGCCACGATGCGCTGCATTGTAAATGCGACGCATCTGTGGTGGCGCAAGGGTAAACGTGCGTGACGCATCTTTCCTGGCGCATCCCTGCTGATTTGCAGGGATGCGCCAGGAAACATAAATCTGCCCCCTAATCTGAATTTCCGATTCTGTAATAGGTAATAGCAAATTGGGAATCGCAAAACCTATGCAACAAAAATTTGCAAATAGCGAATCTGTGAAAAATCGCAATGAGCTTTTTTTAAACAAGAACAAATTCAATTAGGTGGTAACCATTTCAAAGCGGACACATCAGGTGCTAATAATCAGCAAACTACTCAAACAGTCCCAGAAGGCATCAGAATGTTTCACAATGGCAGCGCTCTAAATCATGGCAAGGAGGATGAGGCTATGAGCAGCAGCACAGAGAAGAAGGAGGATACAGGAGCGCATTTTCAGAGTGTGCATTACTTTGCTTGGGCAGACAGAGGAGGAGATATATGATAAATATAGGCTGAATGCAGACATAACCTATGAGCTCATAGCTGAATTAGATCCACTTCTGCAGCGTCAGACTCGCAGGACACAGGCCATCCCCACTCATCTGCAGGCCCTATGTTCTCTGCACCTCCTAGCGTCAGGTAGCTTCCAGGGGGTAATTGCTGCAGCTGGAGGTGTCTCTCAAAGTGCCCTTTCGCCCTTTTTTAACTCATTCCTTGATGCCATGTTGCTGAGGATACACCACCACATAAGGTTCCCCACAACACCACAGGAATTGCAGCAAACATAAGTTTATTTCTATCAGGTATTCCATTTTCCCCACGTAATTGGTTGCATTGATGGGACGCATGTAGCCATTCATCCCCCCTCAGTGAATGAGGACATTTACAGGTACCGAAAATCATACCATTCATTGAACATACAAGTCATCTGCAATTCAAAAAACATAATCACAGACATAGGGGCAGATTTATGTTCCCTGGCGCATCCCTGCAAATCAGCATGGATGCGCCAGGGAAGATGCGTCACGCAAGTTTGCCCTTGCGCCACCGCAGATGCGCCGCATTTATAATGCGGCGCATCATGGCGCAAGGACAAGCAGATACGTGACGCATCTGCCGGCGTAAGGTTGGCGCAGTGCTGAAGTTGCGTCGCAAGCGCGACTCAACTCCAGCACTGTTCCAACCTACCCTATCCCTAACATGGTGCGTTAAGCCTTACGAATGCTTCAAGCAGGCGCAGGGTTTTGATGCATCAGCGTTGGGAAAGTGACTCAGTGAAATCTTATAGATTTCACTGAGTCACTTTTCAGGGGCGTTCCTGCGACGGAACACCCCCCCCCTGAGTAGCAACGCCCACATGAAACCTGACGCAGGTTTCATGTGGCGCAGGGCTTTATACCGTGACGCATCTCCATAGATGCGTCACGATGTAAATGGGGCGCAACATGGCGCAGGGTTTACACCGCCGCTGCGTCACAAAAGTGACGCACCGGCGGCGTAAAATGGGCGCAAGTCCCTCATAAATCTGCCCCCTTGTTTCTGCTCAGCTTCTCCAGTCTGTCTCCTCCTCTGACTCTCTCTGTGAACAGGTGTGAGCAATCCCAGATTCAGTTCCTGGTTGTGATGTCATCCAAATGCAACAATATGGGTAAATTGCTATATGCGATTCGGTAATTGCGGATACAGTAATAGCGGTATCGCTAATTGCGATTGCAATTTATACCGAATCGCAAAATTTTGGTGATTTTTTTGATGCATCCAATTTTGCGGTTCATAAATAGCGATTACTTAAAAATCGCTATTTACAAATCGCAAAACTTAAGCTTGATTTATGTGGCCCAAAGGTCTTTATGGAATCGCTAAATGCGATTTCTACCAAGTTGAAATCATATTTTGCGATTCCCTAAATAGGAAATCACAAAAAGGGATTTCCTATCTGTGATTTCTTGACACATATACAAAGCATTTCCAAAATGCAAAATGAGCATTTAGGAAATGCAATTACCATCGACTCAAAGTAGATGGTAACCATGTGCAATATAAAAAAGCATTACAAGATGCTTTTTTTTAAAGTGTAATAGAGCCCACAAATGCCCCTAGGGGATATGTGTGCTCTACATGGGCACCACTATTTTTGGGGTGCAGTACGGGGGGCCTTCTGCCTATAGCCATCCTTGGTTTAGCCTTTCCAAAAAGGTCCCACTGGTACGAATGGCATGGGATTTCCGAATTGCGAGTTCCTTATAGTGATTCGTACTCTGTAGGGATCGCTATTAGGAAATCGGTCATTTCATAAATATAATTTTGCATTTCCTAAATAGCGATTCCTATGGAGTTTCTATTTAGGAAATGCAAAATAGCATTTTCGTACATCTGGCCCGTAATACCATAATGAATCAGAGGGAACAAAGGTCCAAAAAGGTGAAACGTGAGGTAACATTAGTATTAAAAAAACGCTATAGGACACAATCTAAATAGAAATTCTCGTCCGGATTGATCACAAGGGTGACATGGGTGAGCTGCACAACCAAAATTGTGGCCGCAACTTAAGAACTCTCCATACCCAGGCACAAGACTCCTGCAAAATCCTGCCCCGGCAGGAAAAGTGTCCTGCTTACAGCCCAGTGTGGTGACCACTAACACTTTGAGTCAGCAGAGGTGGACTGTAGATGCTGCTCTCCTCCCCCCCGGAAGGAGAGTGGCGCATCCTGTGGGCTAAGGCCGTGCATCTAGGGGAGCCCCAGGATAAAGTGGCCTTTCAGATAGTACTGGAACAGTCTTGGAGTGAATGCGTGTTGGGGCCACTAATGACACCGGTGGAACTGGTGAAGACAGCACTGGATGTTGAGAGTTGATAGTCTTCTTGGGCTGTGGAAATGCCTGCTGCAGCAGCTACACACTGAGTCAGAGCCACATGTGAGGACCAAGAGTGCATCAGCCTGGGAAGCATCTGATGAAGTCAAAGGAGGTAGTCTCTGCTGAGTAAGGCAGGTCATGGAGTTGGGTGATCTCAATCAATCAATCAATCATTGTTTGTAAAGTGCAGCTACTCACCCGTGAGGGTCTCAAGGTGCAGGGAGGAGGCAGGAGGGCTGTTGATCCATCGGAGTGCTGGAGTTCAATTGAAGAGCCAGGTTTTGAGATCCTTCCTGAATTGGGTCTGTGACATCTGGTGACCTCACAAGCAGCCAATTTGGACCAGTGTGAAGTGGTGTCACCCTCCATAACTGAGTGATTATAAAGAATAAGCATGAATGGCCAGAGAAGTGGGGCTCGCTCTTACCCTCTAGTGCCTAGATAGACAACGGTTCTGTTGTACATATTCCTCTTTCCCTCTTTCACCCAAGCAAATTCAACCCCCATGTTGCAATTCAATTGTCAGAAGAGTAGGGAGAATCAAGGTGGGTAACTTAGAGCTGAGGTTCGAACATAGGAAGACGACAAGTGTGGCAAAGGTGAGGATCTGGGGGCCCTCTCCTTCCCCCTTTCCTTTGTAGATCCTTACCTGAAGATGGCATGAAACTCAACTGTTGGAAAGGATGGACAAGGACAAGGTGCTGGGTCCCTTGCAGCAAGGCAAAATAGATAAATATACAAAGGCAGCACCTCTTCAGGCGACATATGCCTCGGACGAACCTGCCTACTCCGGTGATCCACTCACCAATGAAACAATCTCCAAGACAACCATCCTACAAGTTCTCCAGATAGCTCACTGAGTTACTGAGAAGAAGATCGGGAGTGAAAGTGTGGAGGTAACACTCCTCTGACAGAACCATTGCAACTTTTCAGACCATACCAAAGAAGAAGAGAACCACATCTCTACTGTGGAAGATAATGTGCACTCCTTTACCAAAGATTTTAAAAGCTACAGAACATAACATCTCTTCTGAAAAAATGGATGGAAGATACATTGGGTAGGTTGTGGAGGAATAATCTAGAACTGATGGGCATTCCTGAGGGTTTGGAGAACCCTAGACCTCAGCAGTCACTAACGTCCTGCTTTAAATCATGGATATTGGAAAAGGACCGGTCTGGTGTTTTCTGCTGAAGAGAGCCCACAGCTTCCTCCTGGTGCCCCTCGAAGACCAATAATTGTTATAGTCCTAAACAATATGGACAAGGGCACAATTCTTAGACTGGTTGATAAGGAAACAGACATTCATTGAGACATGACTAGAGTCCCTAAATATACGGCAAAAGTACAATAGCAGCAGAAGTCATTCAAGTCATTCAATAATGTGAAAAAAAAACTTAGAGCTATGCAGATCCACTATATACTGTTGCTTGTAATGTACCACAGAAAGGCCCCTCTTCTTCGAAAGCCCAAAATCAGCATGGGTCTGGACAACAGGGAAACTGATTTACTGGCTTGCCAACAGAGAAATCAAAATCAGATTCATATTTAAAGTATACGATCTAACTGAGAGTTTAATACACAACTTGTTGGCTATCATGAATGCATTTGCTAAGTATAACAAGAAGCGAACTTTTGTTGTGACAGCCAGTGACGTCGGGAAAAAGAAAACTTAATTGTAAAAGACCTGAATTTTTCAACATAACTTGACATCTGCTGAATAGAGTTAGACCTTCCTATCACCAACGAAGGACTGTTGGAGGCTTTTCAGGGTATGCCCATGTGGAAGGAACCAAGCCCTAAATATTTTCTCCTAGAATATGTGAACAAAAAATCCTCTTGTCTGGTCCCACATCTATTAGCCTTGTTTAAAGAAGCCCATCAGATTCGCAAGTTACCACCGCTAGATCTCTATGGGGCCACAATAGCAGTCATACCTAAGCCTGACAAGCCCTTTACCTCTTACATGCCAATTTCATGGATAAATATTAATAGTACTATTGAATACTGACACCAACAACATCATGGCATACTAATATCAAGGACTGAATATCGAGGGACAAAATATTGAAAGACACATGCATGTAGGAAAGTAAAGATTCACTATTCCTAAATCTACATCTATGTACCTTGAAAATATATGTCCCCTGTAGATGCATGTATGTTGAGTTAGGTATAGAAGATCTGGACTTACCTGCTGATGTTTTATTTTCGCTACCTTGTCCTCCATATTTTGTCCCATTGATACTGTTGATTCAGTATTCAGGGGGCACACCTTAATATTGAGGTCAAGATCATGTCTAAAGTCCTTGCAAATAAAGTGGCCACGGTAGTAGGATCTCTGACTAACCAGGATCAAAATGGGTTTATGCATTAAAGGGGCACTCAGAATTGCACCTGATGCTTGGAGGTGTGTTTCAACACGTCAATATGATCAGAGTGACGGCCACATTAGTCCTGGTGGAATTTGAGAAGGACTTTGACTCTGTTTAGTCGCCTTTTTTCCACCAGTTACTGGTGAGAATGAACTTTGGCCTTTTCTTTTATGCCTGTATTAAAGTTGTGCACTGTTTTCTGTGGGCTAGAGTAAACAGAGTTGTCTCCAGGCCTTTCCTCATAGAGCCTGGTACAAGGCACGGCTGTCACCTGCCCCCCTTCTTCTTCGCACTGGCTATGGAACACCTGCCAAAGAAGGTAAGATGTGACACACAGGTGTGGGGCATTAGATGGGGGTGCTGGACTCGAAGACTGCATCGCATTGTATTTAGGTGATGTACTGTTACACATGGGGAGGCCTTACCTTTCCATCCCATAACTGATGGCAACGCTAGGGTTTATGGTGGATTCTCTGGACTAAAGATTAATTGAGCCGAGTTGACTATAGTCCCTTTTTACTGGAGCAAAGGATGTGAGACTCTTGGGCACCATAGGAGTGTAGGGTGCACAGGAATATTTCAGATATCTGAGTTTTCTGACATCTAGAGACCCCCAGGAAAGCTCGAACGTCATTATTGATCCTCTGAAAAAAAAGGATAAGGCACACATGACAACCTGAAGGACCTTGCACGCCAGCTTCTTTTACTCCCTGAATAGTTTTTTTTATGGGTGGATGGGCCTCCTACAGGTGCAAAATTTGCATAATGTCATTTCATATAATCATCCACAGGTCTGTAAGAATTATGCAAAAATACGTGTAATTACGTGCCTGAAATGCACCCATGGCACTTAGCACCAAAAGATTATTCCAATGCTATATTTTTCGCCCTAAAATAGCTAGACCGCCAGAACGCATTGTCCAAGCGCATGACCATTTTGTTTTACTCCAGCCTGCCCCTGCCTAGCTATTCTTTATGTTTATAGCTCCCAGGCCCCATCTATCTCCACCCATCACATTCTGGCCAACCTCTCCCTTTCCCCCACTTTATTTTCCTGTTTTGTTTGTTTGTCACTGCCCATGTGTTTATTTTAATTTTTTTGCTCTCTTTGTTGTATGGTTTTCCCTATTGCCCATCCGAGCTATGGCAGAGGTTGACAGTGCAACCATCTGAAGGTCCCTCACTTCTGTGGGTGACAGCGGCGCAAGTGGGTAGCGCCCCAACACATTTTTAGACAGGCAGAGGTGGAAGAACTAGTTGTTTTCACAGCCCTACCTTCCACGCATGCTGGCAGCAGTGGCAGGCCTAGGAAAGGGCACAGTCTGGTGGAGTGGGAACTGCTGTGTGGGAAAGTATGGTGCAACATGCACTGCCACACCAGGGACTCCCTCACCTAGGGGTTCATATACTGCTCGCCACAGAGGTGACAGGACTAGTTCTGTGATGATGATTACATTTTTTATTTATTAATTTTCGGGATGGCTAACATTCTGTATGTATGACAAAAGTACAGCACACCAAACGCTGTGCTACTGGAGCCAAAGCAGTAAATCTTAAAACATTTCCTTTAGAAATGAACAGAATGAGAGTGTTATTTTTTAAATAGAAATTATTGTTAGCGATCTAGAAAGCTAAAATGAGGGCACATGTTGTATGAGTTCTAAAATATCTCCCTTATCCATTTCTGTAAAGAATTATGACATGCAGACTAAACATGTACTTTTAACACCAGCAGCAGCATGCCACTTAACTTCCTAGATCAACTTCAGCTTTACCACAAAGTTTTAATCAGCAACTAGAGTGCTAACATTCAGAATTTAGGGCAAAAGTGTGGCACACCTGAACACCATCTTGATGGAATGAAACCTGTAAAACTGAAAACATTTCCTACTGACATGCTGCAGTAATGAGGAAATGAGAAGTTGCTTTTTGTTCTAGAAGCAAAGGTTAGTGCTCCAGAAATCAAAAATGAGGTCACATTTTTAGGAATTTTTAAATATCTTCCTTATCCATTTCAGTTAAACATTCTGATATGCTGAGTCAAACACCTCAGAAAACTTACAAAACCAGCAGCAGTATGTCATTTAACTCCTCAGTGATCAACTGCAGATATCCAGTGTTCTAATGAACAACTAGAGTGCTAACATTCTGTACTTATGACAAAACCGTGACACGTCTGAAGCCATTTTGAAACATTTCCTTTAGAAATTAACAGCATGAGGGTTTTTCGTTTTGTTATAAAAATTATGGTTACTGCTCTAGAAAGCAAAAATGATGACACTTATATGAGTTCTGAAATATCTTTCTCATTCATTTCAGTAAAGCATTCTGCCATTCAGACTGAAACATGTACTTTTAACACCGACAGCAGTATGTCAGTTAACTCCCCAGCAATCAGCTGCAGTTTCTCGCAATGTTCTGATGAACAACTAGAGTGCTAACATGCAAAACTTATTGCATAAGTGTGGCACACCGATGCCATCTTCATAGAATCAAAGCTCTAAAACATAAAGAATTTCCTTTACATGCAAACTGAAAAATATACTCTTAACACCAGCAGCAGCCTGCCATAACTTCCTAGATCAACTGCAGCTTTTCCACAAAATTCTAATCAGCAAATAGAGTGCTAACATTCTGGATTCAAGACAAAATAGTTGCACATCTAAGGCCACCTTTAAATATTTTATTTTGAAATGAAGTGCCTTATAAAGCCAGCATGAGGACATATTTTCAAATATCGTCCTCATCTATTTCAGCAAAACATGCTGATAAATAATAGTCCACAAGGGTGTGGTTTAGTACCCTTCTTATGCTTATTATGTATGTCTTACCAAGGATCTTACATTAGGTCATTTAAATCAATATATTGGTATAACATACAATCTCAACAGTCAATAATTATAGAAATAGTTATTTTAATGTGGATTTAAATATGCTTTAACTAGTATGTTGCTTGCCCAGGAACAACTGTTGGTATATACTTTAAACAATATATTTAAATTCATCATTATCATCATCATCATCATATAGTCTTTATTATCGATTATATTCATCATGAAAGACAATACAATATAAAAAGGTATTCCATACAGGAAAAAAGTAAGACATTTCGAGGATAAAAGCTAATTAAAAAACTAAGTAAAACACATTTCTAGGTGCCAATTATGTCCTATTTCTAATGAGCCAGACCCATCCCAGGAATTTAGCCACGGCAATTACAGTACAATCACTAGTATCAAATCTTAATATTCTTAACGCCTCAAGCCCCACTCTGGTGCCCAAATTGCGACATATGGGTTTGAGCCATTTTGCCCGTGGGGCTGCATAGGCCGGGCAGACAAAAAATATGTGACCAACGGATTCAACACAGTCGAAACACCTGCGACAGGAATCACTCACCTCTCCCTTCCAACTTTTGGTGAACAATCTAGTGGGTAGGGAACCAACACTCAATTGGTGATAAAGTTTCCTGTCACTCGGCCTACAAATAATGTCCCAGTAATCTTCTAGGAATGGAACCTTTTTTCGCTCTAGGAACCTGCCAGTCAATGACTCTGCTGATGTGTGTGTTAGCTGCTTCTGGTGAACCTGGGACCAATAGAGACCTTTGAATAATTGTTTGGGGGGAAAGGGATTATTAACGGGGTCGGACCATAAATTTCCCAAACCCATGGATTCCAATAGCAAACTAACTTGCTTAAACCAAACTATATTGCCATAACCCAAAATGGAACGAACATCCAAAAAAGCCTTAGCATATGGAGCTAATTCCGGGGTGGTCCATAATCTTCTCCAGAAGGCCAGAGGTTTGAACCGGCCAATGTCTTCGAAGGAGCGACACCCAAGATCCAGTAAAAGTGGTTTCACTGGGCTTGAACTAGGAAGGCCCGTGAGGTTCCTCAGAAATTTATTTTGCGCCTTGACCAAAGGGGATAGATCCGCAAAACCCCAGAGTTCTGCACCATAAGTAATCGCGGAGCTAATCCTGGAGTTGTAAATCTTAATTGCTGGACCTATCCTTTTTATCTGGGACTGTTTCTGCTCTTTTACCAGACACCCGGAGAGCTGGGCGAATTTAAGAGATAGAATGTCAATTTGAGGTTTCCAGCTCAGTTTGTTCTCAAGAACAACCCCCAGATAAGTCATGATGTTCGTACGTTCAAGAGTTTCGTTTTTCATTGTAACATGACCTGCCAAACTTCTTCCTTTGTTAAAAACCATATACTTGGTTTTGGAAACGTTTACTTGCAGATCGTGATCAACGCAAAATTTGTCGAATTCATTCAGGGACCCCTGTAACCCCATCTGTGTCTGTGACAGTAATAGGGAGTCATCGGCAAACATGAGCAGAGGGATCTTAGTACCACCCAAGGAGGGGGCGTCAGTTGAAATAGATGAAAAATACTGCACAACTCTATTGATGAATAACAAAAAGAGAGTTGGCGCTAGGACGCACCCTTGCCTGACACCCCTATTTACTTTAAATTTGTCAGTGACCTGCCCTTGGTTCCCCCAGCGGACTTGAGCAAAGTTTTCATCGTGCAGCCTGATGACGATGTTCAAAAGGTTCGGTTCAAAATCTTTATTCGATTCATACAGTGAATCATAAAAGCACAAAGTTACAAAACATGAGTACACAATTAAGATGAACCATCTGTGACACAATAATTGTAATTGAGAGACCATCATACAGCATAGATACAAATTCCCATGGCAGAATACAGGTCTACAGCTAAATTATCCATAGCGTTTCCTAATCTGGAGTGACACTCGTATAAAATTTAACATGGCACAACAAACTCCAACAGAAGATAGCGATAGCAAGTAGTCGTAACCTTCTTTATAAGTACATGGTTGCCGCCCCTTCAGGATAGGCTTAATAAATCTAATCCTTGGTTCCTGGTATAAAGAACAAAAGAGGACAACATGTATGGTACTTTGGCTAACTCTGTCATTGCAAGGGCAAGGGGGTAGCCTCTCACACCAACCCCCTTGTTTAGGAAAGGCAAAAAGAAAATGAAGGATATTTAGCCTAAACCTTGTAAGATAAAACCGCCATTGCACATTAGTTGTAAAAGTTAAATAAAACTGATGCTGTAACTTATGTACATAACTTGTTGGGCCTCCCAAACAAGGTGTATTTAAAAATTTCCAATAACTTACTTTAATTTGGGTTTTTATGTTTCCCTGGATATTTTCAGGATTTTCATAAACATAACCCAAACCTATCTTATGCAACATATCACTGACATATGACAACCAAGGGATCTGCTTTGCATTATCCAGGCTCATACAGTCTAGAAGAATTTCTCTGGAGAGCTGCAGGTCATCAGATAACCATATTTTACCCCATAATAATAGGGGCGACAAACGAATGATATCAGTCACTTTGGTCATTCCCATTTCATTGTGACAAAAACTACTTGATGAGCCCGATGGGATCGATAATACCCGTTTTAGGAATTTATTTTCCATCACCTGTATTGCTGAGGGATTTTCGGTCCCCCATACCACCGCCCCGTAGGTGGCCACAGATAAGCATTTAAATATATATAGGGTTTTAAGATGCGCAACGGGTTTTTGACCCAGCTTACCACAAAAACGGAAAAGACCTTCTATGGAGCGGCTGGCACTCTGGACTCGAGCCTTCATTAATGGGGCCCAACTTAATTTGTTATTAAATAAGTTTCCAAGGTAATTAAAGTTAACCACCTTTTCAATGGTAAAGTTATTCACCACAAATTTCCTAGATTTTGACCCTTTTGGACCACAGCTCATTGCAAAGGATTTTGCAAAGTTTACCTTCAGGTCAAGGTCCAGCATGAAGGTATTGAAGGCATCTAGGCACGCCTGCATACTATTTCCAGTGAGGGTCATTAATACAGTATCATCTGCATATGAAAGTATGGGAATACTCTTGCCATTTACCTTTGGAAAGTCACAACAGTGATCCAACAAATACTTCTCCAATCCGTTTGTGTATACTAGAAACAAAAAAGGCGCCAAAATGCAGCCTTGACGCACCCCCTCGGTTGAGGGAATGGATTTTGTTGTTTCACCCCCAGGTCCAAACCTTATGGCCACGGTCGTTGCTGCATGCAATCTGAGGAGTAGTGTAACCAAGGGTTCTTCAAAACCCATGTCGTCCATCATCTGCCACAACTTGCTTCTACAAACAGTGTCAAAGGCGCTTGACAAGTCCATGAAGGCAAGGTAGATTGCAGAATTCCTTGCCTTCATGTACTTGCCAATAATTAGCGCCAAATTCAGACACTGTTCGACCGTCCCCTTCCCTCTTTTGAATCCATACTGGGAATTCACAATTAGACCAACAGAGTCTGCCCATGTTTCCAATCTGGCCAAAATGACCCTTCCCAGTAATTTACACGATGCGTCGATTAAGTATATAGGGCGATAGCATCGGGGATCACACCTATCGCCCTTCTTAAAAATAGGCACCACCACTGCCTCCTTCCATGATACAGGGATACGACCAACAACAACAGCCCTAAACACATTCAACAACAATGGTGCCCATACTTCAATATTGTGCTTAAAAAAGTCCAAAGGCACAGCATCAGGACCCGGGGCTTTTAATAGTGTACCTTTCCTCAAGGCTTCCTCGACCTCTTCCAATGTGAACGAAGAGCTAAGGGACGAAGCTGTGGATGGTACCACCAAATCCCCTACATCATCAAACAAATCCAGAGGTAATAGTGCCTTGGGATTAAAACATTTTCCAAAATGAGCTTCCCAGGATTCACCAGTGACCTGCATCACTATGCTTTCCTTGGCATCACTTTTAAACAGAGGGCGATTTACTACTTCCCAGAAGAGCCTACTATCTTTTAACTCAGAGGCCTTCTCTAGATCTTCCCAGGCACAGTTTTTTAGATCCTGCTTCCTCTTTATGGTAGCCTCTTTATAGGCCCTTCTAGTCGATCTTACCAATTCTCTGTTCCTTGGTTTTTGTATGAGGGCCACTTTTAGGGATTTATGTGAAGCGGAGCACGCGGAATCGAACCATCTAAAACACTTTGAGTTCTTTTTCCCCGCTGGTTTTTTAAGATGCTCAGCCACGTGCCCGCATAGTTTTTCGAAACTGCCAATGACCTTTTCCGGATCAGATGTTGGCAGTAGGCATGAATCAATTTCAATTTTACAGACATTAAAGATCTCCGCCTCTAGGCCTACAGCGTCTATTTTCCCCCACTTCAAAGTGACGCCTTGATTCTTATTATATTTTAAGGGCTGCTCCCAGACCGGATGTTTTCCACTAACAGGAGTACACAAGGATAGCATTAAAGGGTTATGATCACTTACAGCATTTGCTATTACCTCAAGCCTATTAACATAATGGAGAAACTTACTGGACACAAATACAAAATCAATAGTGCTCATCGCACCTCTTATACCCTGAAAAGTTGGTATTGGCGATATATTTGGGGCAACCCAGGGCTCTACCATACATAAATCATTTAAAACAATGATATTATTTAAAGCGTCCCCCTGGGGCGTGTGTTTAAAGTGCATCAAGGGCTGTTCATTTAAGTCCTCTAAACCACACACATTTGAACCACCAAATTTACACAATGAACGATTAAAATCGCCAACCCAAATAACAAATAATAGAGGTCGTTCGCTACGTGCCTTACATATTGCTTCCTCCAAACTCTGAATTATGGATACATCATTCCTATCAAAAACATTGTGATACCAATTGATTAATAACAAGGGCTCGGGGAACAAATTTTCCAGCAGGAGGAACTGGTACCAGGGAGTGTTCACTATCTTTGAAGTTATCAAATTCTTCAATTTGATGGAGAGTGCTGTCATTATCCCACCCCTAGCCCTCCCAGCTGGTGATGGCACCGCCAAGACATTAAAAGATTGAAAACCATCAATTTCCCCGCCCGTTCTGCTCCATGTCTCCTGAAAGCACAGGATATTCTGGCCGCCCACATAATCCAGCCAGGCTTCGTCCTCCAGTCTGCCCGCAAGACCTGCAATATTCCATGAAATTAGGCACAGCGTGGGTTCCCCTAGGTTATCACCCACAAGCTCTTTTGGAGTTACCAGGTCTTGCCCAATAATAAGTGGGTTCGGCTCGCAGCCTGAGTTGCTGACAACCTCTGTGTCCAAAGGTATATTAAACTGTACATTGCGGTCGGGAACATCCACCGCCGGGTTATCCTTCTGCCTTTCCCCCTCGTTCTCCCCCATTACTAGATCTGGTATAAATGAAGCATTTTCCTTTTTCCTGGCTAGCGGTCAGTCTAAGCCCTCCATTCCCGCCAGTGGGTCAAAACGGTTTCTTAGGGGAATATTGTTATTTGGCATCCACCCTAGGTATTCCTCCCCCTGAAATCTTATTCTTGGTTGATTATAGGGCAGTTGCATAAAATTATTGATACTTGTCGGCCCCATGAGACATCCATCACCCTGGTGCCACATACCAGGATGATTTTGGGAAGGTCGAAGTACAATGTTGCTCTATACCCACCCAGAGTGACTATTTCCCTGCAGTCTTAACCCAGAATGACTATTGCCCTGCAATCTTGACCCAGGGTAGCAAAAATTAGGGGGAGCATGGTACAGATTGGGGTAGAAATATTCAAGGCCTATACATTGAATATCCCCCATTCTGTCAAACCTTGCTTTATTGCAAATCAAGTCTTTGACCCAACTATCCCTAAAATTGATAAGGATACAATCCCCCTCTAGGTCCTTCTTGCTTGGTCCAACCCAAGGGACCCTTCGTACGCTTAATATTTTTGTAGCAGAAGCCGGGGGAAGTGGCCTATTATTGTCGAGCCAAAATTTTACTCTATTTGATAGGTCCTGACTTGATTCATATTTGTTCGGTGCAACCACCGGGACACCTGTCAGGATTACCATGAAAGGGGCAGAGTCAGGGGGTATGTTCACACAAATTGATGTACTTGGAGGAGCTATTTTACCCGGGACTAATGATCCGCTCAGTTGAGTTGATTTAACTCCAGGTGCGGCCACTAGCATAGACGCAGTTGAGCTTGAAGTTGATGCTATGGCTGTTGCAGACATTGACTGAGAACCCACAACAGCCGCCAATGTAGGTTTACTTAAAACTGTCTGTACGGGGATTCCCTGGGAATCAACAGATGCAGTAGGCTGGGGTGGTTTGCTTTGATTTTGGATTAGGTTTTTCTGGGCCCCCTTCTTTGTTGTAATACGATTCCCCAAGGACTCAGGGGGTTTACTATTATTAGCCAGAGTTTCCAGCGAGTGTGTGTTAACTGATATTAGATGCTCTAATTGGTCTAATTTTAAGTTAACAATTTGTGTTCTCTCTATAAGGGGCATCAAGAGGCTTTTTACCAACTTCTCGATGTGTACTAACAGATCTTTGTTGTTATTATTTTGGCAGCAATGAGTCAAATAACCGACATCCCCCAACCGCATTCCCCTTCCCTTAATATGCCCCCCCCCCTCTTTTACGTTTGCTAGTTTTTGTGACTACTTGATCAGAATCCAGAACTTGAGGTTGTAAGGGAACAGGCCCCAATACACTCAAATTACAGTGTTGGGTACCATCCCCAGTACGGTACGATCTTCTATTGGGCAATCCACTACATCATCCATAGGTGATTGTTGGAAGTCTGGGATTACTACTAGATTTGGGCTAGCTTCCAAGTCATTAACTATGCTCTTTTCAGGGGTGGCCGCAGAGCCAATCCGTCCCAGGGATGAACGTTTTCCCCTAACTAGATCCAGAGACAAACGCTTTTCTGTGAGGGCAATTTCTTTATCCAGTATCCCCGTAGCCCGAATAATGAAGTCATCTAGGGTTCCAGTGGCTTTACCACTACTTGACTTTACTGTGACCTGCCTACCCTTCCCTGATAATAAGGACATCATTAAAAAAATATACAATTTAAAATACAAATAAGGCAAGAAAATAAGACTAAACTTACACAAAATGACTAAATTAAAAACCTAATCACATTTATGGCTAAAACATACTTTGAGTCCTAAAGTCCGCAATGAAAGAGAATGGGCCCGGCCCGGCCCGTCCCTGTACGCCCTTGGACGGCCTTAGACGGCCCGCCCTTTGCCCGGGCTTAGCCCCGGGCGCAACAGCGCTGCGGGGCCAGAGGCCAGTGATAAAGATAGTGCTGAGGCGGGGCGGGGCAGGCAGGGAGAGCGACCCAGGTGTTGCGGGTCTCGACCTCACGCAGGGACTCCTGGTACTTTGAGTCCCTGCGGGTCAGCTCGCAGCCCTGTAGTCCCGCACGCACGCACGCACTCACAGCAACAGTTCGGCACAGTCACCTCGGGAAAAGCAGGAAGGCTCACCGCCAATCAGGCAAACAGGAAAAACTAAGCGGGACCCGCGCAGTGGGTCCGGCGAGGAGCTACGGTGAAAGGCAGATTAAATCCCCACTCTGGTGCTCCTAAAAACGGCAGGCTCAGTTCAGCTCTTGAGTCCCAGGTAGGGCAATAATCCCCGGAATGTCAATAAGAGCTGAGCAATTAAAGGTATGCTTAAAAGGAAAGAGAAAGGACTGCTAATGCAGCCAGAATTTTTATGGATGTTTAATGGCCTGCTCACCGCTCACAGCTGTTCCACCGGCTTCTCTCCGGCTTCTCTCGGCGAATGTTGGTGAATGTTGGTGCTCCTTGCTCCTCGCTCCTCGCCCTGTCCTTGGGCAGCTGTAACGGTGATCTCCGGATGAAAGGAGTAGGTCACAGCCGTTGCCGCGGCCGTGCCTACCGTCGGCCGGCCAATCTGCAGCATTCTCGCATTATCGCCGTTGTTGTCTATTTCTCCCTTCCCAAAGTATGGGGGCGGCTCCGGAGGCACAGGAATGCGGGGGGATGCGGGTACGGGTTCGCGGGGCAGATAAGCGGGGTGATTATCAACCACCGGCCGTTAATGCTTTTCTCCGCTCCGGCTCCGGCTGGTGCTCTGCTCTACTCTGCTGCTCTGCTCTCCGGGTCTGGGCGAAAACACGGACTGGATGAATAGCTGTTCAAAAGGTCAACGGGCATCCCTAACCCGGCTAACACCCCCCATAGTTTTGTCCTGGGAACTAAGTCAAAGGCTGACCGAAGATCAACAAAAGCGGCATATAAAGTGCCGCCGCAAAGGTAGACCGCTTTCCAGACAATCAACTGAAACCTGAAAACCTGATCAATGGTACTAATATTTAAATTCAAATTAAGGAACTGTCTGAAAATTATTACTTTGCAGGAAGACCATGACTACTGTAGGAAAGTAAGGAGATTACATAAGACAGTACATCAAGGGGCCGATTCCGATCCTGTATTTTTTTTTCCCGTACGACTCGTATCTGTATTTTTTTACGTACGAATCGTACAAGTACCGTACAAACGGTGAAGTACGATTCGTACGGGAACAATACATACGAATCGCCTCGGGAAAAGTCTACGAGACGTCCCCGGACAGTTTTACGTACGAGTCGTAAAACTGAAGTCCGAGCGCACAAGTCCGATCCGTACCGGCGTTCCGAATGCACAAGCGTATGGAAAACGTCCCGTACGGAGCGAACTGTGTACGACCCCTACCCCGGGTACACTTGTGCCCGGGGTACGAGTCGTACGGCCCCCCCACCCCAGCCCCGTATGTACGCACCGTACCCCGAGCCCCGTATGTACGCGCCGTACCCCCAGCCCCGTATGTACGTGCCGTACCCCCACCCCAGCCCCGTATGTACGCACCGTACCCCCAGCCCTGTATGTACGTGCCGTACCCCCACCCCAGCCTCGTATGTACGCACCGTACCCCCAGCCCCATATGTACGCCCTGTACCCCCAGCGCTACGCGCTGGGGGTATGGCGCGTACATACGGGGCTGGGGTGGGGGTACGGCACGTACATACGGGGCTGGCGGTACGGCACATACATACGGGGCTGGGGTGGGGGTACGGCGCGTACATACGGGGCTGGGGGTACAGCGCATACATACGGGGCTGGGGTGGGGGTACGGCGCGTACATACAGGGCTGGGGGTATGGCGCGTACATACGGGACTGGGGTGGGGGTACGGCACGTACATACAGGGCTGGGGGTACGGTCCGTACATACGGCAGGGGTGGGGGTACGGTCCGTACATATGCAATGTTGGGGTATGCACCGTACATGATTACACGTAAGATGTGGGTGATGGCGTGTGCGTCGTGTAGCGGGCCCCCTTTTCCTCGAGCATCGTGGTGTACTTAGCTTTTCTGGCACTTTTTGGCTCACGTAAAAATATAGCCGTGCGGAGTGCTGTGGGTACGAATCGTACTTGCTGGTCCGTAAAACGCTGCCTGACTCCATGCGGACGTCGCGTACGCGCTGTCCAGGATCGGAATTGTATGTATTTTTTAGCCGTACGGTGTTTTTTACTATTCGTACGGAAATGGTATTTCTGTACGAATCGTACTTGCTGGTTTGTACGATGGAATTCCCGGGTACAAGTCGTATGGAGAAAACGCTCCGTACGACCATTTGTACCCGGGTTTTACAGGATCGGAATCGGCACCCAAATGTCTTTTTATACTTGCACGAATATAAAATCAGAGGTCAGACAATTCTATCTGAGTTTTAAAACCAAACAGGAGTAAAACTGTTAGGTGATATAGGACAGTATTTAGCACTAGATGCATAGGATATGTGATGTAGACTCTGTAGGGTGTGTAGAGCATAACACTCATGTACTGTTTATGTGTAAATCATGGATGGCATATAGAAAACAATTCTAAAACTTTTGATTTCAGATTTTTTTTAAATCTGCCATCTGTAAAGAATTTTTATGAGAGTTTTCAATATATTGCATTTTGCAAATTGCGTGGAATGATCTATGTAAACAACAAATTCATTGTGTGGACTGTGATGATAAGTCAGTTACTTAATTAAAAATTTAAAACATTCCAACTGTGTCTAAAGTGAAAATGACGAAAAGGATAGGTAGACACTCTGGTCACCACACATTCTTTCTGCATTACAGACCAGAATAGAAAAATTATGTGACTCTAATGTTATCTTGTCACTCTAAGTTTAACAGATGTTAGGAACGGACGTACATATGTACCTTTGACCTATTGGTTCTTCACACTCACTGGAGCCCAAGAGGAAAGTCTCTTAGCCCACCTATTCCGATCCTATTGGGCAGTGCTCCTGCAATTCCAGTCAGTGCGGCCTGGCCATGGCAAGCATCGGGCGTTTGCCTGGGTGGCAGGAAGGGCGGAGGCCTGTTTTGGAGCAGTGGGGGTTGGTTTTGTTACTGGGGGACAATTTTGTAGCGATGCTGTAATATCGGCCCCCATTAACAAAAGTAGCAGTGCTTGTGGTGGTTTTCTTAAGCAGCAGTGCTTCACGACAAAATTGCCAGGGCTTTTTTGAGTTCCCAGTCCGGCCCCGATTCCAGTTATTGCCTATGTCAAAGATGTCTGTCCACACACTGCTTAATTGACCAAAATAACAAAAGATGCTCTCAAACATAAGAGAAGAGAAGAGACGAGAAGAGTGTACTCATACAATGATCAAAACTGTCTTTGAAAAGAAAAGTCAAAATTCCTGATGAATCAAGGAGCGCAACCTTTACCATTTTTATGAGTGGATGAAAACTAATAAAGAGATAGCAAATTGTCCTCCAGGAAGACCATCAAGGCACATTACCCTCTGAATTTTGAGCTGTTGTTTAAGTGGCAAAGCATGATATGTGAACACTGACAAAATCATTGTAGTGCCAGATAATATTGATTCACAACGCAGTCGCACATATGGTACAACCTCTAAACGCGTCGAGCCACCACAGGTGAAATGGCATTGTAACCACACAATGCAGGAATTGACACTTAGGGCCTGATTTATAGTTTGGCAGACATGTTATTCCATCAGAAATGTGATGGATATTCCGTTCACCTTAGTATATGTTTATTTATGTATTTATTTTATGTGCATTATATCCTATGACATGTGCAATAAGTCAGACAGGATATCCGTTATGTTTATCTCAGAATAACCGACAGCTAAACACAAAATAAGACCCTAAGGGGCAGATTTATGTTCCCTGGCGCATCCCTGCAAATCAGCATGGATGCGCCAGGGAACTCCAGCACTGTTCCAACCTACCCTATCCCTAACATGGTGCGTCAAGCCTTACGCCTGCTTCAAGCAGGCGCAGGGTTTTGACGCATCAGCGTTGGGAAAGTGACTCAGTGAAATCTTATAGATTTCACTGAGTCACTTTCAGGGGCGTTCCTGCGACGGAACGCCCCCCCTGAGTAGACACGCCCACATGAAACCTGACGCAGGTTTCATGTGGCGCAGGGCTTTACACCGTGACGCATCTCCATAGATGCGTCACGATGTAAATGGGGCGCAACATGGCGCAGGGTTTACGCCGCCGCTGCGTCACAAAAGTGACGCAACGGCGGCGTAAAAGGGGCGCAAGTCCCTCATAAATCTGCCCCTTTGTGTGTTAATGTGCAAGGAGCTGGGCAGAGTTGCTGGAAAATGTGGAATATTCTCTCCTCAATGGGTGGAATAAAGGTAAAATCAAGGATGGTATGGGGAGACATATGCAAGCACCAAAACACACCTACAAAAGAGTAAGCCAGTTGCAATTCCAACAAAGTTGCACCAACATATACTCCTGTAGTATTACGGAACAAACAGAGTCAAATCGATTCCAGCCAAGCACTGGAGTAAGTCACACACCACACAAGGCCATTCACTTTTGCTACAAAGCACTTCCCTAGAAATAAATGAAGGCAGGGAACAACAATATCAGCATATACAGAACACAGGAAAAGGGGGAATAATTTTCTGCATTAAAAATGATCTTTTATATTTGTTGATACCTATTCCTTTTTTATTTTATTTTTTTAAACACCAACTTTTCTATTGTGGTTGTCCTATTGACCTGGAGTGGCCAACAAGAGCAATGTCTTCTTCACGATCAACCCAATAATAGTTGTGTTCTCCTAGGTGGCTGCTAAAGCATAATAAATGGACACCTGAACATCAGTATCTAGATTTCTCACAGAATTAACACTAGTGGTCAGTTCCACTTATTTTGTAGCCATCCTTCAGGTCGCTGTATATTCCATCTCAGATCTCTCTCTACCCTCCCTGAATAAAGCATCCGATGCCGGAAAAGTTGAAGATGAAAATCGTGCGGCTCAGTCAGTTACAGGTGGCCATTAAAATTCACCTGCATTCTTCATGCAAATGTGGAGTGAGTGGGCTGGAAGCCTAAAAGTTTCCGTGCCAGATACCGATCGCTCTGTTTTGACAAGCGTGGCATTCATCTCTTTCCTTCTATTTTTAATTGCGAATGTGAGTGCTGCTTAGAAGGGAACCAGGCAGGGAGCTGATGTCTTCCGTCCATCAACTGAGCCAGAGCAATCTGGGCAGCAGAACTTGTGTGGGGAAGGTTATGCCACCCCTCTGCTTCCAACAGGTGACAACCATGACTCAGGCATGGCTGAGCCCATCAAAATGTGGGACACAGTTCAATGGGTTAAGCATTCATTGAAACCAAAAATTATCGGATTTTTAGGTTGTTTATTGGTATTTGTGAACTTTCACAGTGAGTGAACTTTTGTTGATTTTCACCGTCATTTGCTATCTTATGATGACCCTGATGGAATTCCATTGGCTCCCCTTGCCAGTCCGCGCCCTCTTCAAAACAAGGTGCATCCTTTAAAAAGCCATTCCAACAGCACCCCGCTTATCTTGCGGACAAGCTCAACATTCCTGATGGCTCTCTGCACACTCGAAGCCAGGCCACCAACAGACTGCAGACCAAAGAAGTGTTTGACTCTTTTGAAGATTCCGAGTTATGCCCAGCAGAGACGGATCATAGATCCTCGAAACAAAAGAAACATTTAACAGTCAACATGTGTTTTGCTCCCTCACATTGGCCTTCTGGCGTGGGGCTTCTTCAGGGCGTAGTATGGGTTATTATCATAGTAGTAGGTAAAAATAGAATCCTTTCTTGAATGCTGCGTATTTACAAAATGTTCTTTAACATTTTGCCGATTGATCCAGACTACGTGCTAGCAGACAGACATTTTTCCGAAGATTTTGTAAATACTATGGGGCAGATTTATGTTCCTTGGCGCATCCCTGCAAATCAGCATGGATGCGCCAGGGAAGATGCGTCACGCAAGTTTGCCCTTGCGCCACCGCAGATGCGCCGCATTTACAATGCGGTGCATCGTGGCGCAAGGACAAGCAGATACGTGACGCATCTGCCGGCGTAAGGTTGGCGCAGTGCTGAAGTTGCGTCGCAAGCGCGACGCAACTCCAGCACTGTCCCAACCTACCCTATCCCTAACATGGTGCGTCAAGCCTTACGCCTGCTTCAAGCAGGTGCAGGGTTTTGACGCATCAGCGTTGGGAAAGTGACTCAGTGAAATCTTATAGATTTCACTGAGTCACTTTTCAGGGGCGTTCACGCGACGGAACGCACCCCCCTGTGTCGAAACGCCCACGTGAAACCTGACGCAGGTTTCACGTGGCGCAGGGCTTTACACCGTGACGCATCTCCATAGATGCGTCACAATGTAAATGGGGCGCAACATGGCGCAGCGTTTACGCCGCCGCTGCATCACAAAAGTGACGCAACGGCGGCGTAAAAGTGGCGCAAGTCTGATATAAATCTGCCCCTCTATTTTTACCTACTACCATGATAATAGTCCATACTATGCCCTGAGGAGGCCCAGGCTAGAAGGTCAATGTGAGGGGGCAAAACACGTGTTGGCTGTTAAATGATTTTTTTGTTTCGAGGATCTATGATCCGTCTCTGCTGTGCATGACTCGGAATCTTCTAAAGATTCAAGCATCACAACACTATTTAAGAAAGCAATACATTGGAAATTGTTTCCATAAAAAGAGTGACTACTTTGACTTGTTCTGGCACATCCTAAAGCTCAGTACCAATAATGGGTAAAGGGTCTCCCATTGTCAAGACCAAGTGAACCACACCGTGGGGCAGATTTACAAGCCCCTTGTGGCTCATTTATGCCGCCGTTGCGTCACTTTTGTGACGCAGCGGCGGCGCAAATCCTGCACCAAGGTGCGGGGTACTTACAACGTGACGCATCTGGGAGATGCGTCACGTTGTAAAGCCCTGCGCCACATGTAGGCGTTCCTGCGCAGGGGAGGGTGTTCCGGCGCAGGAACGCCTCCTAAAAGTGGCTGAGTGAAATCTACAAGATTTCACTCAGTCACTTTCAGAACCATGCTGCGTCAAAACCCTGCGCCTGCCTGAAGCAGGCGTAGGGATTGACGCAGCATTAGCAAGATAGGGCCCCCCAGAGCATTGCTGGAGCTGCGTCGCGCCTGCGACGCAACTTCAGCAATGCGTTTTTGCCCCATGGTGCGCCGCATTGTAAATGTGTCGCATCCATGGTGGCGGAGCTGTGGCGCACAATAACTGGCGCATCCCTGCTGATATGCAGGGATGCGCCAGTTATTGTAAATATGCCCCCATATATGCTCTATCAACGCAGGATTGCGAAGTATCTAGACCCATAACCCCCCATTCTTTGAACACTGGAGCCCTGCACTTACTCTGACCCAGTTGTCTCAAGACAGCTGGGTTATAGCTTTCAAAGTACACACATGAGCTGGCCGTCGCTAGACGGCAGGCCAAAATGACGTGCGCACTTTGAAAAGTGCAGAACCAGCTCACCCTCTTCCCTGCTGAGTGACATGTTGCTGTCACTCAGCAGCGGCTCCATCCCGGTCCTGATGAAAATGGTAACGTATTACCATTTTATTTTTCATTCTTTAAGGGGTAACTTAAGTGGGGTGACGCTCCTCCGCTCTAGTGGAGGAGCCACCCCTGGTTGTTAAATGGCTTGGCTTTCGATTTCATTGTTTTCAGCTGATATAGGTTTTTAAGGGAGGTTTAACTTACTCAAATTCTATTTTACAAATTGTTCAGCTTCTTGGCTGCTGAGTTTATGTGTTGTTTATACCCTTATTATAGCTTTGTCTGTTTTCATTGCACCACCTTAAAGTAGCAACAGCGCAGGGGGCGGTTGCAGTCTCCAGAGTTATAGTGAGAATGATAATGTATTATTAGTTAGAAGTAGTCCAGCACAGCACAGAAGTGTCCATGAGGGGTACTAGGACATCAGTGGTGGAAACGATATGGTGGTTTATATATAATGGACTGTGTTGGTTTCTACTCCGAATCCAAAATGGCATCAACAATGCAAAAGCCAGTCAACAGGAGCCTGCAGGAAGGCGAGAGAGCGGAGACAAGTGCAAATATGAAGGAGAGCCTGGGACTATGGAGGGACTAGGACAATAGAGAGACTCTGATGCCAACTAGAGAACAAAATTCTGACAGCAATCAAGAAAGGGTGGGAAACAGTGAGAAGGAGCCGAAATCTATTGGGAGAGCTGTAGAAAAGGACGGTTTGAGCAAACAATCACAACACAAAGTTATGCAGTAACTGCAAGAGAGAGATGCAACCAAGACTGCAGTATGGAATATCCTAGGGAAAGAGACTGTGGGGCATATCAACAAGCAGGCGATAAAAAATTATCGCCGCAAAGCGGCGATAATTTTATCGCCTAATCAGCAAGGTCACGCTAACGCGTGAAACCTTGCTTTAGCGTCAGGATTCCTAACGCCCAGCTTTGCATCTCTAATGAGATGCAAAGTGGGCGTTCCTGACCTGGCATGACAGGAGAAATGTCGCTAAGCGACATTTCTCCTTTCAGCAAGCCTAACGCTATGAAGCATAGCGTCAGGAAAAGTAGCGATAACCCCTGTTATCGCTACTTTCCTTACGCCTGCTTCAGGACTGACTTAGCCATTATATCCTATGGAAGGTGGATATCATGGCTAAGTTTGTGAGTCCCTATCAACTAGCTAACGTGAGATTATCGCTGGGTTTCCAGCGATAATCTCACGTTAGCCAGTTAGCCCTAGGATTTTTATCGCTGATGAGATAAGCGTTGCTAATAGCACGCTATCTCAGCGATAAAAATCGGCGCTAGCCGACGATAATTATCCGAGCGCTAAGTGCGCTCAGCGATAATTATCGCCGGCTGTTGTTGATATGCCCCTGTGTGAGTAAAACTTCAGCTCCTTACAATGGAAGGCTAAAGAGGAAAGGGATATTAAATATAGTTAGAGTAGCACCATATTTTAAGGATATTCACATGAGACAACCTTGCACATAATGCATTTAAATGGAAATCATTTGCATAGTTATCTTGAAATCTGTCATGTGTCTAGCCCTTGCGGATCAATGCTGGACACCCCTGTAGTAGAGTCTTTGGCCCCTATTCACAAAACCCCTTTTGGAGTATGTAAAGTGCTATTTCTTTACATTGTTCAAAATGCAATTCACAAACCCTGACCAGAGACCTCAGTCTCCACCACCCCTGCCTATTTTATACACAGACTCCACCCCGGTGGCAAAGATCACTGCATATGTTAGTATAGGTTTCAGTAGTAAATCTGGAAAGGACAAATGGGAGTAAGTATCCTAAATGAATGTGGTGAAGGGAAAATAAAGGATGGATTTAGTGAGAAAGACACTAAAGTTTTAAAAAAACACAACCACCTAAGACTAAGATAATTTCAATTTGCAAAATACACGTTAATATTTGCTACAATAGTGCTGCTGAGAAGCAGGCTTACATTTACTCCAACTCCAATAAGTGAAGCATAACACACACATATATAATAAATGACAATAAATACATTGTTTAATTAAACTTTTTTTCAATTAATAACATTTTAAATTTAATTTTATATACATTGTTAGTTTTTCATTAAATAATTTTTCAACATAAAAAAATGAAATGTTAATTTGTAATATACAGACAATATAAATACACTGTATTTGTTATGATGTTTTTGTAAAATATTAAAGTCACAAATTCAACAATACAATAGCCTGCATACAACACTGTAACACATTCAACATATGTTATTCTGTAATGAGTGGGTGAGGTAAAATAACATGTTAATTCATTTGATTGAAAATATTGCCATAAAAATGTTCAAATATATATTATAAAATGTGTTAATGTGTTAGATTTTAGTGCAGATGTGTTGCCCCTTATTACTAAAATATGTTGTAATCATTTTCAATTTAATATATATATATATATTTGTTATTAATGTAAAATGAATCATATTTAAATATGCGATTACTGTCTAGATGAGCATCTCCTTCCCAGCGTTGGAGATATTCACACACAAATTAAATGATAGTAATGGTAACTTTTCAGGCAAAAATGCAGTCATAGGAGTGTCTACACCTTGTCTTGAGAGATGGCTACTTCTAAAACTACATCTTGGTGCATTGCTACACATAGAAATGGTGAATTCCATCAATAAGGAAATATGGGGCATATCAAAAACAACCGGCGATAATTATCTCTAAGCGCACTTAGCACTAGGATAATTATCGCCGGCTAGCGTTGATTTTTATCGCTGAGATAGCGTGCTATTAGCAACGCTTATCTCAATAGCAATAAAAATCCTCACGCTAATTGGCTAACGTGACATTATCGCTGGAAACCCAGCGATAATCTCACGTTACCTTGTTGATAGGGACAGACAAACTTAGCCATGATATCCTCCTTCCATAGGATATCATGGCTAAGTCAGAAAAATACCAGACGTAAAAAAGCAGCGTTAACCGCGGTTAGCGCTGCTTTTTTTGTCTCTAACAGGGTTATCGATATTCTTGATAATAGGAGAAATGTCGCTTAGCGACATTTCTCCTATTATTTTACTCTGGAACGCCCCCTTTGCATCTCATCCACAATGTATCCAATGTAAAAATGTATTGTGGTTTCTGTTGGTCTGAGCTTACTTGAGTTCTTTATTGTATTGTAAGACTCCCTGTTTGCTCCCAAAGTTTTTGCCTGCTACCTTTTTCTTCTTCTCATTTCCTTTGTTGAAAACTCGGTACAGGATTGTGCCCTTGTTTCATTGCATTGTAAATGCGGCGCATCTATTGTGGCGCAAGGGTAAACTTTCGTGACGCATCTTCCCTGGCGCATCCATGCTGATTTGCAGGGATGCGCCAGGGAACATAAATCTGCCCCATTGTGCCTGATTCACAAACAGCCTGGTGGAGTCCCTGCAATCATGGGGGAGTCTCCGCACTTGGGGAAGAATCTCTGCCATGAGGATTCTCATTGCGAGATTCCGCCCCAAGTTCAGTGACTCCCCCACGACTGCGGGGCCTCCACCAGAAGTAGGGAGGTCCTCTGCGAATCAGGTTCATTGCCTTTTGGCATCTCTGACCAATAGACAATGGGGCAGATTTATGTTAGACTTGCGCCACTTTTACGCCGCCGTTGCGTCACTTTTGTGACGCAGCGGCGGCGTAAACTCTGTGCCACGTTGTGCCCTATTTACATCGTATTTAAATTAAGGGGTAGCACCCAATATACCCTTGAGGGCTTGGGCAGATAGAATGTAATAGTGGAAGGCCAACAAGGGATTTTGTTTTAGCAAGATTCAATTCAATTATACAGTACAGAGTAACCATTACATAAGTACTAGATAGAAATTCGACCAAACGTAATTCAATTGAATACAGTAAATGATATAGAACAACACACACGGGGTATTTTTTGAGTGAAAGAATCACTAATTTTTATCTAGAAACAATTCATAAAAAGGAGTACACAAAACAAATAAATGTATAATGTAACATGAAGGGAAAGACAGCTCAATGTTATCCACAAATCATGACATTACAAAAAATCCAATCCAATAACTTTAACAGAGATCTGTCTCGTGTTTAGAGAACAAACAGCTGTGCAGCTATACTGTGGAAATGGAAAATATAGTCGACGTTTCGGTCTGTTGATGCGTCAGTCGGTCAGACCATCTTCAGGACAGATGAACAATACAAAAAGACTCTCGTAGTTTGTTGTAGGACTTTAGAGGAGTAATCACTTCCTCATTAGGGATAGATTGTGCTTCATCCGTTCTTATTTGGATAGGTATATACCATGCGAGGCCCGTAGCAGGACAACGGTGGGCTTCAGAATGTTGACTATTCTGTTATTTGTATGATTCAGAAGGCCAAATGGTCCTTCGTTGATAGATTTTTCACTCAATGCAATGATTTTAATCTCACAGAGCCGAGGAAAGGTCAGAGTACCATCCGTCGATAGGAACTCGACGGATGGTACTCTGACCTTTCCTCGGCTCTGTGAGATTAAAATCATTGCATTGAGTGAAAAATCTATCAACGAAGGACCATTTGGCCTTCTGAATCATACAAATAACAGAATAGTCAACATTCTGAAGCCCACCGTTGTCCTGCTACGGGCCTCGCATGGTATATACCTATCCAAATAAGAACGGATGAAGCACAATCTATCCCTAATGAGGAAGTGATTACTCCTCTAAAGTCCTACAACAAACTACGAGAGTCTTTTTGTATTGTTCATCTGTCCTGAAGATGGTCTGACCGACTGACGCATCAACAGACCGAAACGTCGACTATATTTTCCATTTCCACAGTATAGCTGCACAGCTGTTTGTTCTCTAAACACGAGACAGATCTCTGTTAAAGTTATTGGATTGGATTTTTTGTAATGTCATGATTTGTGGATAACATTGAGCTGTCTTTCCCTTCATGTTACATTATACATTTATTTGTTTTGTGTACTCCTTTTTATGAATTGTTTCTAGATAAAAATTAGTGATTCTTTCACTCAAAAAATACCCCGTGTGTGTTGTTCTATATCATTTACTGTATTCAATTGAATTACGTTTGGTCGAATTTCTATCTAGTACTTATGTAATGGTTACTCTGTACTGTATAATTGAATTGAATCTTGCTAAAACAAAATCCCCTATTTACATCGTGACGCATCTATGGAGATGCTTCACGGTGTAAAGCCCTGCGCCACATTAAACCTGCGTCAGGTTTAATGTATGCAGGGTGGGCGTTCCAGCGGAAAAAGCCTCGGAAAAGTGACGCAGTGAAATCTACAAGATTTTACTCAGTCACTTTTCCGACGCTGCTGCGTCAAAACCTTGCGCCTGCTTGAAGCAGGCGTAAGGCATGAGCAGCATGTAAGGTATGGGCAGCCCCTAAACATTGCTGGAGTTGCGTCGTGCTTGCGACACGACTCCAGCAATGCGCCGTCCTTACGCCATCAGATGCGTCACGCATCTTTTTATCCTTGCGCCACGATGCGCTGCATTGTAAATGCAGCGCATCTGTGGTGGCGCAAAGGTAAACTTGCGTGGCGCATCCCTGCTGATTTGCAGGGATGCGCCAGGAAACATAAATCTGCCCCAATGTGTCCATGTTGGTGTTTCATAGAGTTTTGACAATGCTTGTTTTCACAGACGGTGAAAACCAGAAATGTGTTAAAACTCTAAGGGGCATATTAACAATGCGGCGATAACAAATTATTGCCGCTTTTGCGGCCGTTTTCGGCCGAAAAGCGGCGATAATTGTATCGCCTTATCAGCAAAAACACGCTATCGCGTGTTTTGCTGATTTTGCTCCCGTTTCCAGCACGTCTAACTTTGCATCGCTAATGAGATGCAAAGTAGGCGTGTCTGTGGAAACAACATGGGTAAATATCACGAAGGCACCTTCGCGATATTTACAATGCGGGGAAGCGATTATTTAAATCGCGCTAAGTATGCCTTAACGCCAGGAATTTAATGTCTGTTAAATTCCTGACTAAGGCATACTTAACATGGGGGGTGGATTGTGTGGCTAAGACCAAAGGCTCCTATTATCAAGGGTATTGCCGTTTTCCATGGAACATCGCTGGAAAACCAGCGATGTTCCATGGAAAACATCGCTATTGCTAGGATAATTATCGCCATTGCGCTGAGCGTTGTTAATACAGCGCTAGCATGGCGATAATTATCTGCGATAGCCGGCGTTAAACATTTTAACGCTAAGAGCGGCCATTGATGATATGCCCATAAAAGACGCCAACATTAAGCCCAAAAACTCGCTCACAGCAGGGAGAGTACATGGGGGGAGGAGGGGCAAGTAACGATAAATCCTTTGCTAAGAAAATGCCACAGGGGAAAAGTGGGGGTTTTCAGTGGGGCCCTAAAGTGGCACTTTTGTTTTTATGGAAATGCTGCTAAATTAGAGGTGAGAGGCCATGAAGAGGGAGAGAGGTAGAAAGAAGGTAGTGGAACAGATAAGGAGGGAGATTAGAGTTGAAACAGCAAAGATTGATTAGCTCGGCCTATCTTGTACTGGTACATTTAGCGAAATGTACAGTGAATTATAAACAATGGGGCAGATTTATAACGGACTTGCGCCACTTTTACGCCGCCGTTCCGTCACTTTTGTGAAGCAGCGGCGGCGTAAACCCTGCGCCATGTTGCGCCCCATTTACAACGAGACGCATCGAGGGAGATGCGTCACGTTGTAAAGCTTGCGCCACATGTGGGCGTACCTTCACAGGGGGGGGCGTTCTGGCGCAGGAACGCCTCAGAAAAGGGGCTGAGCGAAATCTACAAGATTTCACTCAGTCACTTTTCCGGCCATGCTGCGTCAAATCCCTGCGCCTGCTTGAAGCAGGCGTAAGGATTGACGCAGCATTGTACCGATAGGGCACCCCCGAGCCTTGCTGGAGCTGCGTCGCGCTTGCGACGCAACTCCAGCAATGCGCCGCCCGTCCGCCATCAGATGCGTCACGCATTTGTTTATCCTTGCGCCACAATGTGCTGCATTGTAAATGCGGCGCATCTATTGTGGCACAAGGGTAAACTTGCGTGACGCATCTTCCCTGGCGCATCCATGCTGATTTGCAGGGATGCGCCAGGGAACATAAATCTGCCCCAATATATTTTCATGGTTCCCAAGATTAGTTTTTTGGTGGGCTCAGCTCGTATTTCAGGTCTTACAACCAAGCCGGACAATTGACTTGTCGCTGGCTCTGCTCTTCCAATAAACTGTCAGGCTCGCCCACCACTAGCCAAGAATTTCTGAAGTCTTAGGCACATCACATCATCCATAACTCGATCTACATGACTCTCAAATCACTAAGGTCAAACTCCTTATTTCGGTGTTGACTACTCCACCTTGCACATTAATGTGATTGTCAATGGTTTATCACACAGAAAGCTTCACAGTCACTATTCTAATTCCCCCAAAAAGTGAGGCACCACTGAAAAAGAACAACTGACATACATTCAGACGCATATGCTAACCCATCATACTCTTTACTTTATAGTGAGATAAGTAAGAACAGAATGCAGCCCTGGCATATGTTCCGAAGCCTATGATATTGGGTGTCTCATCTAGCTCACACATGCAGCAATAAACAAATCTGTCTTGGCGGATCCTTCTACTCCTCATGTCTTCACCAGGCAGGCCTCAGCTTCCCAAAATGGAACCTAGGGTCCTCCATGCAATATACAATTGCAGGTACACTTGCACTCAGTATACATTCACAGAACACTTATTCTCCAGTACTGTTACCCTAATGCTTTGTGCCACTACAGACACAGATGCATTCAGCACACACATTCAGTCTGTGTGCATTGTTTAGTACTGTATCTTTTCTTTATTGTACCAGGGTGAACTATTTGCAAACACATACACTGTCAGCACCCTCACTCACCATGTATGCGCTGCCCAACACTTCACTCTTCATCTATTGTCCTTCAGGTATGCACACATACACCCAGCACATGATTCCATTGCACACACACTGTACAGCACTACATCTCTCATGTATTGTATTCCTGGCTGGCATACATACACTCAGCGCATGCACTAACCAAACATATACTGCACAGTATTGCTCTATCCCTGTACTGCACCCTTCCCAGGCACACATACATCCAGCGCAGAGTTGCTACTCCTATGTTGCACAGCACTTTACATCGACCTGATATATGTCTAGGATGTGCTAAGCACACAGTAGCACAACTTCTAAAAAGGGGAGTGGTCCTGTAGACCTCACTCCAGTGAAACATGTAAAAAAGAGCCAGTTCTACTGATCACTACACGGTATGCTGCCACCTCTGTGCTTGTGCTGCTTCACTCTTGGTGAAGGCCGTAGCCTTCCACCCCTATGAGGGTAGCGTCCTGGGTGACCCTCCCAGTCTAACAGGACCACAATCAAAGCAGTGTGACAAATATCTTGCTAAGATGATTGTGTGATCGACTATCTCGACCGCTGCCAACAAGTTCAGTTATATCAGGACATATTTAGAGAGATTGTTGGCAGTCTTCAGAAGGGCATCCTGTAGGACTATTAGTGCAGCTTCTGTGCTTCTTTCATGATAGAAACCAATCTACAAGAATACAGAGGTTTCCAAAAACTGCATATTTGAGAAGCAACAAGGCTTTCCATAATTTTAGTCATCAGCAGAGGAGTGATAGGACTATCATTTTGGACATCTGAAAGATCAAAGTTGAGTATTTTTTAATAATGGTCTAAGAATGTCTTAAGAGAAATATGGGCCCTGCCAGTTTTTTAAAGACAATGAAACAATGTTGTAAAACACTTTCTTAATGTAAAGAATATTTATGTGTAACAGAAGCACTGGGATCAGATCCAAAGGTGATGCAGTCTCAAATGTGTTAATAAATAAATTAACATCGTCTGTTGAAGGGCAGTAGGTAGGGTTTATCAGTCCTGGTATGAAAAGGAAGACTGCTGGCATAGAGAAGGGCAGTACAAAGACCAGGAGGACATAAGTAGGGCCCAGTCACTTAAGACTATGTAAAGACAACTTTGAGGCACTCAAGACAGTGAGTCAACCAGGAACCATGATCATGTGGACTCTGCAGACTAGTTTACAAGATTTCTTAGATGCCCTCGACATCAAGATGGTTGAGAACTTGAAGGGAGTATACGCTAAGGGGCAGATCTATATTGGAGATGCGCCACTTTTACGCCGCCGTTGCGTCACTTTTGTGACGCAGCGGCGGTGTAAACCCTGCGCCACGTTGCGCCATATTTACATCGTGACGCATCTATGGAGATGCGTCACGATGTAAAGCCCTGCGCCACGTAAAACCTGCGTCAGGTTTCACGTGGGAGTGTCGACAGAGGGGGGGGCGTTCCGTCGCAGGAACGCCCCTGAAAAGTGACTCAGTCAAATCTATAAGATTTGACTGAGTCACTTTCCCAACGCTGATGCGCCAAAACCCTGCGCCTGCTTGAAGCAGGCGTAAGGCTTGACGCACCATGTTAGGGATAGGGTAGGTTGGAACAGTGCTGGAGTTGCGTCGCGCTTGCGACGCAACTGAAGCACTGCGCCAACCTTACGCCATCGGATGCGTCACGCATCTGTTTATTCCTGCGCCATGATGCGCCGCATTTACAATGCGGCGCATCATGTGTGGTGCAAGGGTAAACTTGCGTGACGCATCATTCCTGGTGCATCCTTGCTGATTTGCAGGGATGCGCCAGGAAACATAAATCTGCCCCTAAGTATGAGCATGGTTAGAATTAATTGTCAACTCATTCACTAACTCAGAGATGATGTGACAAAGAGATCATTCCTCTTCATCTTCAGTCTTAACACAGTTTTCAAAGGGCAGAGACCTTCTTGAGTCAAACATCGTTTCAAGTGATCTTTTGTGAAATGTGTCCAGTGCCCTGAGTATAGACTACTGAAGATCTGGTAATGCAGCTGACTGGACACAGAGGGGCAGATTTACAAGCCCCTTGCGTGACTTTTCCGCTGCAGTTGCGTCACTTTTTTGACGCAACAGCAGCGCAAACAATGCGGCCTATTTACAACGTGACGCATCTAGGGAGATGCATCATGTTGTAAAGCCCTGCGTCACATTATACCTGAGTCAGGTATAATGGGGCAGATTTATAATAACTGGCGCATCCCTGCATATCAGCAGGGATGCGCCAGTTATTATGCGCCACAGCTACGCCACCATGGATGTGCCGCATTTATAATGCGGCGCACCATGGGGCAAAAACGGCACAGCTGCGTGACGCATCTGTGCCGTAAAAGTGGCGCATTGCTGGAGATGCGTCGCAAGCGCGACGCAGCTCCAGCAATACTCTGGGGGGCCCTATCTTTACAATGCTGCGTCAATCCTTACGCCTGCTTCAAGCAGGCGCAGGGTTTTGACGCAGCATGTGCCTAAAAGTGACTGAGTGAAATCTTGTAGATTTCACTCAGCCACTTTTAGGAGGCGATTCTGCGCCGGAACGCCCCCACCTGCCCTGGAACGCCTACATGTGGCGCAGGGCTTTACAACGTGACGCATCTCCCAGATGCGTCACGTTGTAAATACCCCGCACCATGGCGCAGGATTTGCGCCACTGCTGCGTCACAAAAGTGACGCAACGGCGGCGCAAAAGTGGCGCAAGTGCAACATAAATCTGCCCCAATGTATGCAGGGTGGGCGTTCCCACGCAGGAAGGCCTCGTAAAAGTGACTCAGTGAAATCTACAAGATTTCACTGCGCCACTTTTAGGACGCCACTGCGTCAAAACCTTACGCCTGCTTCAAGCAGGCGTAAGTAGTGACGCAGTGTAGTGGGAATAGACCTCAACACGCATTGCTGGAGTTGCGTCGTGCTTGCGACGCGACTCCAGCAAATGCGTGACTTTTCCGCCAACAGATGGTCAGAATTTCTGACGCATCTGTCAATCCTTGCGCCATAGTGCGCCGTATTGTAAATACGGCGCATCTATGGTGGCGCAAGGGTTTCTAAGTGTGGCGCAGAGAAAGTGACGCATCTGTACAGATGCGTCACTTTCTTGTAAATCTGTCCCAGAGAGTATTCTGACCATGGCAACCAGCCGTTATCATGCTGAAAAGATCACTTTTTGGCATGAGTGAGATTCCAAATTCAGTTTGAGTGCTGACCTTTTAAGGGGCATATTAACAAGCCAGGCGATAAAATTATCGCCGCTTTAGCGGCAGAAAACTGCCGCTAAAATGGCGATAATGGGGTTGATAATATGCTCTATGGAATTCCAATTAAAACCCATGTTAGATGTGAAGGACGTCTAACATGGGCTTCAATTGGAATTCCATAGAGCATATTATCAAGCCCATTATGGCTGTTTTAGCGGCAGTTTTCTGCAGCTAAAGCGGCGATAATTTTATCGCCTGGCTTGTTAATATGCCCCTGCGTTCCTAGATTTCAGACTGTTTCTTAGATTCTCTGCCACTTAGATTCCCAGTCTCAGAGTTGCCTCTCTTTGCTTCCAAAGGGGTACAAAAGGGTGTGGTGATGGACGGAGCATCAGAACCAATCAAACACTCACACCCAGTCAACAGATCTGGGTTTGATCCATCACCGTTCTTTAGCCCACTCTGCCACCCCAGTTCAGACATGGCCATGTGCAAATCAGTCTGACCCTGTGCCTCATGGGAACAGTCCAGCCCAAACTGCCAAGCCATGCCTTTCCTGGACCGGACACAAGCTTCCTAGGACCGGTTTCTGGCATTTCAGCCGTCTTCAGCCAGGCTTGCTTGAATCCAGTGGCAAAGTGAGCAAGGGACTCACGTCTGAGCATACCCTGCCAACTTATGGCGAACAAAGCGGTACAAAAGGGGGTGGTGATGGACGGAGCATCAGAACCAATCAAACACTCACACCCAGTCAACAGATCTGGGTTTGATCTATCACCGTTCTTTAGCCCACTCTGCCACCCTAGTTTAGACATGGCCATATGCAAATCAGTCTGACCCTGTGCCTCATGGGAACAGTCCAGCCCAAACTGCCAAGCCATGCCTTCCCTGGACTGGAAACAAGCTTCTTAGGACCGGTTTCTGGCATTTTAGCCGTCTTCAGCCAGGCTTGTTTGAATCCAGTGGCAAAGTGAGCAAGGGACTCACGTCTGAGCATACCCTGCCAACTTATGGCGAACAAAGCGATACAAAAGGGGGTGGTGATGGACGGAGCATCAGAACCAATCAAATACTCACACCCCGTCAACAGATCTGGGTTTGATCCATCACCGTTCTCTAGCCCATTCTGCCACCCCAGTTCAGACATGGCCATATGCAAATCAGTCTGACCCTGTGCCTCATGGGAACAGTCCAGCCCGAACTGCCAAGCCATGCCTTCTCTGGACCAGAAACAAGCTTCCTAGGACCGGTTTCTGGCATTTCAGCCATTTTCAGCCAGGCTTGCTTGAATCCAGTGGCAAAGTGAGCAAGGGACTCACGTCTGAGCATACCCTGCCAACTTATGGCGAACAATGCAGTACAAAAGGGGGTGGTGATGGATGGAGCATCAGATTCAATCAAACACTCACTGCCAGTCAACAGATCTGGGTTTGATCCATCATCGTTCTTTAGTCCACTCTGCCACCCCAGTTCAGACATGGCCATATGCTAATCAGTCTGACCCTGTGCCTCATGGGAACAGTCCAGCCCGAACTGCCAAGCCATGCCTTTCCTGGACCGGTAGCTTTCTAGGACCGGTTTCTGGCATTTCAGCCGTCTTCAGCCAGGCTTGCTTGAATCCAGTGGCGAAGTGAGCAAGGGACTCACGTCTGAGCATACCCTGCCAACTTATGGCGAACAAAGCGGTACAAAAGGGGGTGGTGTTGGACGGAGCATCAGAACCAATCAAACACTTACACCCAGTCAACAGATCTGGGTTTGATCCATTACCGTTCTTTAGCCCACTATGCCACCCCAGTTCAGACATGGCCATATGCAAATCAGTCTGACCCAGTGCCTCATGGGAACAGTCCAGCCCGAACTGCAGAGCCATGCCTTCTCTGGACCAGAAACAAGCTTCCTAGGACCGGTTTCTGGCATTTCAGCCGTTTTCAGCCAAGCTTGCTTGAATCCAGTGGCAAAGTGAGCAAGGGACTCACGTCTGAGCATACCCAGCCAACTTATGGCGAAGAAAGCGGTACAAAAGGGGGTGGTGATGGACGGAGCATCAGCACCAATCAAACACTCACACCCAGTCAACAGATCTGGGTTTGATCCATCACCGTTTTTTAACCCACTCTGCCTCCCCAGTTCAGACATGGCCATATGCAAATCAGGCTAACCCTGTGCCTCATGGGAACAGTCCAGCCCGAACTGCCAAGCCATGCCTTCCCTGGACCGGAAACAGGCTTCCTAGGACCAGTTTCTGGTATTTCAGCTGTCTTCAGCCAGGCTTGCTTGAATCCAGTGGCAAAGTGAGCAAGGGACTCACGTCTGAGCATACCCTGCCAACTTATGGCGAACAGAGCTGTACAAAAGGGGGTGGTGATGGACGGAGCATAAGAACCAATCAAACACACACACCCAATCAAAAGTTCTGGGTTTGACCCATCACTGTTCTTTGGCCCACTCTGCCATCTCAGTTCAGACATGGCCATATGCAAATCAGGCTGACCCTGTGCCTCATTGGAACAGTCCGGCCCAAACTGCCAAGCCATGCCTTCCCTGGACGAAAACAGGATTCCTAGGACCGGTATCTGGCATTTCAGCTGTCTTTAGCCAGACTTGCTTGAATCCAGCAGCAACGTGAGCAAGGGACTCACGTCTGAGCATACCCTGCCAACTTATGGCAAACAAAACAGTACAACAGGGGGTGGTCATGGATGGAGCATCAGAACCAATCAAACACTCACACCCAGTCAACAGATCTGGGTTTGATCCATCACCGTTCTTTAGCCCACTCTGCCACCCCAGTTCAGACATGGCCATATGCAAATCAGGCTGACCCTGTGCCTCATGGGCACAGTCAAGCCCGAACTGCCAAGCCATGTCTTCCCTGGACCGGAAACAAGCTTCATAGGACCGGTTTCTGGCATTTCAGCCGTCTTTAGCCAGGCTTGCTTGAATCCAATGGCAAAGTGAGCAAGGGACTCACGTCTGAGCATACCCTGCCAACTTATGGCGAACCAAGCGGTACAAAAGGAGGTGGTGATGGACGGATAATCAGAACCAATCAAACACTCACACCCAGTCAGCAGATCTGGGTTTGATCCATCACCGTTCTTTAGCCCACTCTGCCACCCCAGTTCAGACATGGCCATGTACAAATCAGTCTGACCCTGTGCCTCATGGGAACAGTCGAGGCTGAACTGCCAAGCCATGCCTTCCCTGGACCGGAAACAAGCTTCCTAGGACCGGTTTCTAGCATTTCAGCTGTTTTCAGCCAGGCTTGCTTGAATCCAGTGGCAAAGTGAGCAAGGGACTCACGTCTGAGCATACTCTGCCAACTTATGGCGAACAAAGCGGTACAAAAGGGGGTGGTGATGGACGGAGCATCAGTACCAATCAAACACTCACACCCAGTCAACAGATCTGAGTTCGATCCATCACCATTCTTTAGCCCACTCTGCCACACCCGTTCAGACATGGCCATATGCAAATCAGTCTGACCCTGTTCCTCATGGGAACAGTCCAGCCCAAACTGCCAAGCTATGCCTTCGCTGGACCGGAAACAAGCTTCCTAGGACCGGTTTCTGGCATTTCAGCCGTCTTCAGCCAGGCTGGCTTGAATCCAGTGGCAAAGTGAGCAAGGGACTCACGTCTGAGCATACCCTGCCAACTTATGGCGAACAAAGCGGTACAAAAGGGGGTGGTGATGGACGGAGCATCAGAACCAATCAAACACTCACACCAGTCAACAGATCTGGGTTTGATCCATCACCGTTCGTTAGCCCACTGTGCCACCCCAGTTCAGCCATGGCCATCTGCAAATCAGTCTGACCCTGTGCATCATGGGAACAGTCCAGCCCGAACTGCCAAGCTATGCCTTCCTTGGACCGGAAACAAGCTTCCTAGGACCGGTTTCTGGCATTTCAACGGTCTTCAGCCAGGCTTGCTTGAATCCAGTGGCAAAGTGAGCAAGGGACTCACGTCTGAGCATACGCTGCCAACTTATGGCAAACAAAGCGGTACAAAAGGGGGTGGTGATGGACGGAGCATCAGAACCAATCAAACACTCACATCCAGTCAAAAGATCTGGGTTTGATCCATCACCGTTCTTCAGCCCACTCTGCCACCCCAGATCAGACATGGCCATATGCAAATCAGTCTGACCCTGTGCCTCATGGGAACAGTCCAGCCCGAACAGCCAAGCCATGCCTTCTCTGGACCAGAAACAAGCTTCCTAGGACCGTTTTCTGGCATTTCAGCCGTTTTCAGCCAAGCTTGCTTGAATCCAGTGGCAAAGTGAGCAAGGGACTCACGTCTAAGCATACCCTGCCAACTTATGGCGAACAAAGCGGTACAAAAGGGGGTGGTGATGGACGGAGCATCAGTACCAATCAAACACTCACACCCAGTCAACAGATCTGGGTTCGATCCATCACCATTCTTTAGCCCACTCTGCCACACCCGTTCAGACATGGCCATATGCAAATTAGTCTGACCCTGTGCCTCATGGGAACAGTCCAGCCCAAACTGCCAAGCTATGCCTTCGCTGGACCGGAAACAAGCTTCTTAGGACCGGTTTCTGGTATTTCAACCGTTTTCGGCCAGGCTTGCTTGAATCCAGTGGCAAAGTGAGCAAGGGACTCACGTCTGAGCATACCCTGCCAACTTAAGGCGAACAAAGCGGTACAAAAGAGGGTGGTCATGGACAGAACATCAGAACCAATCAAACACTCACTCCCAGTCAACAGATCTGGGTTTGATCCATCACCGTTCTTTAGACCACTCTGCCACCCCAGTTCAGACATGGCCATATGCAAATCAGGCTAACCCTGTGCCTCATGGGAACAGTCCAGCCCGAAATGCCAAGCCATGCCTTCCCTGGACCGGAAACAGGCTTCCTAGGACCGGTTTCTGGTATTTCAGCTGTCTTCAGCCAGGCTTGCTTGAATCCAGTGGCAAAGTGAGCAAGGGACTCACGTCTGAGCATACCCTGCCAACTTATGGCGAACAGAGCTGTACAAAAGGGGGTGGTGATGGACGGAGCATAGGAGCAATCAAACACACACACCCAATCAAAAGTTCTGGGTTTGACCCATCACTGTTCTTTGGCCCACTCTGCCATCCCAGTTCAGACATGGCCATATGCAAATCAGGCTGACCCTGTGCCTCATTGGAACAGTCTGGCCCAAACTGCCAAGCCATGCCTTCCCTGGACCGGAAACAGGATTCCTAGGACCGGTTTCTGGCATTTCAGCTGTCTTTAGCCAGACTTGCTTGAATCCAGCAGCAAAGTGAGCAAGGGACTCACGTCTGAGCATACCCTGCCAACTTATGGCAAACAAAACAGTACACCAGGGGGTGGTGATGGATGGAGCATCAGAACCAATCAAACACTCACACCCAGTCAACAGATCTGGGTTTGATCCATCACCGTTATTTAGCCCACTCTGCCACCCCAGTTCAGACATGGCCATATGCAAATCAGGCTGACCCTGTGCCTCATGGGCACAGTCCAGCCCGAACTGCCAAGCCATGTCTTCCCTGGACCGGAAACAAGCTTCCTAGGACCGGTTTCTGGCATTTCAGCCGTCTTCAGCCAGGCTTGCTTGAATCCAGTGGCAAAGTGAGCAAGGGACTCACGTCTGAGCATACCCTGCCAACTTATGGCGAACAAAGCGGTACAAAAGGGGGTGGTGATGGACGGAGCATCAGAACCAATCAAACACTCACACCCAGTCAACAGATCTGGGTTTGATCCATCACCGTTCTCTAGCCCACTCTGCCACCCCAGTTCAGACATGGCCATATGCAAATCAGTCTGACCCTGTGCCTCATGGGAACAGTCCAGGCCAAACTGCCAAGCCATGCCTTCCCTGGAACGGAAACAAGCTTCCTAGGACCGGTTTCTAGCATTTCAGCTGTTTTCAGCAAGGTTTGCTTGAATCCCGTGGCAAAGTGAGCAATGGACTCACGTCTGAGCATACCCTGCCAACTTATGGCGAACAAAGCGGTTCAAAAGGGGGTGGTGATGGACGGAGCATCAGTACCAATCAAACACTCACACCCAGTCAACAGATCTGGGTTCGATCCATCACCATTTGTTAGCCCACTCTGCCACACCCGTTCAGACATAACCATATGCAAATCAGTCTGACCCTGTGCCTCATGGGAACAGTCCAGCCCAAACTGCCAAGCTATGCCTTCGCTGGACCGGAAACAAGCTTCTTAGGACCGGTTTCTGGCATTTCAACCGTTTTCAGCCAGGCTTGCTTGAATCCAGTGGCAAAGTGAGCAAGGGACTCACGTCTGAGCATACCCTGCCAACTTATGGCGAACAAAGCGGTACAAAAGGGGGTGGTGATGGACGGAGTATCAGAACCAATCAAACACTCACACCCAGTCAACAGATCTGGGTTTGATCCATAACCGTTCTTTAGCCCCCTCTGCCACCCCAGTTCAGACATGCCCATATGCAAATCAGTCTGACCCTGTGCCTCATGGGAACAGTCCAACCCGAACTGCCAAGCCATGCCTTCTCTGGACCGAAAACAGGCTTCCTAGGACCGGTTTCTGGCATTTCAGCCGTCTTCAACTAGGCTTGCTTGAATCCAGTGGCAAAGTGAGCAAGGGACTCACGTCTGAGCATACCCTGCCAACTTATGGCGAACAAAGCGGTACAAAAGGGGGTGGTGATGGACGGATCATCAGAACCAATCAAACACTCACACCCAGTCAGCAGATCTGGGTTTGATCCATCACCGCTCTTTAGCTCACTCTGCCACCCCAGTTCAGACATGGCCATGTGCAAATCAGTCTGACCCAGTGCCTCATGGGAACAGTCCAGCCCGAACTGCCAAGCCATGCCTTCCCTGGACTGGAAACAAGCTTCTTAGGACCGGTTTCTGGCATTTTAGCCGTCTTCAGCCAGCCTTGTTTGAATCCAGTGGCAAAGTGAGCAAGGGACTCACGTCTGAGCATACCCTGCCAACTTATGGCGAACAAAGCGGTACAAAAGGGGGTGGTGATGGACGGAGCATCAGAACCAATCAAACACTCACACCCAGTCAACAGATCTGGGTTTGATCCATCACCGTTCTCTAGCCCACTCTGCCACCCCAGTTCAGACATGGCCATATGCAAATCAGTCTGACCCTGTGCCTCATGGGAACAGTCCAGGCCAAACTGCCAAGCCATGCCTTCCCTGGAACGGAAACAAGCTTCCTAGGACCGGTTTCTAGCATTTCAGCTGTTTTCAGCAAGGTTTGCTTGAATCCCGTGGCAAAGTGAGCAATGGACTCACGTCTGAGCATACCCTGCCAACTTATGGCGAACAAAGCGGTACAAAAGGGGGTGGTGATGGACGGAGCATCAGTACCAATCAAACACTCACACCCAGTCAACAGATCTGGGTTCGATCCATCACCATTCTTTAGCCCACTCTGCCACACCCGTTCAGACATGGCCATATGCAAATCAGTCTGACCCTGTGCCTCATGGGAACAGTCCAGCTCAAATTGCCAAGCTATGCTTTCGCTGGACCGGAAACAAGCTTCCTAGGACCGGTTTCTGGCATTTCAGCTGTCTTCAACCAGGCTTGCTTGAATCCAGTGGCAAAGTGAGCAAGGGACTCACGTCTGAGCATACCCTGCCAACTTATGGCGAACAAAGCGGTACAAAAGGGGGTGGTGATGGACGGAGCATCAGAACCAATCAAACACTCACACCCAGTCAACAGATCTGGGTTTGATCCATTACCGTTCTTTAGCCCACTCTGCCACCCCAGTTCAGACATGGCCATATGCTAATCAGTCTGACCCTTTGCCTCATGGGAACAGTCCAGCCTGAACTGCCAAGCCATGCCTTCCCTGGACCGGAAACAAGCTTCCTAGGACCGGTTTCTGGCATTTCAGCCGTCTTGCTTGCTTGAATCCAGTGGCAAAGTGAGCAAGGGACTCACGTCTGAGCATACCCTGCCAACTTATGGCGAACAAAGCGGTACAAAAGGGGGTGGTGATGGACGGAGCATCAGAACCAATCAAACACTCACACCCAGTCAACAGATCTGGGTTTGATCCATCACCGTTCTCTAGCCCACTCTGCCACCCCAGTTCAGACATGGCCATATGCAAATCAGTCTGACCCTGTGCCTCATGGGAACAGTCCAGGCCAAACTGCCAAGCCATGCCTTCCCTGGAACGGAAACAAGCTTCCTAGGACCGGTTTCTAGCATTTCAGCTGTTTTCAGCAAGGTTTGCTTGAATCCCGTGGCAAAGTGAGCAATGGACTCACGTCTGAGCATACCCTGCCAACTTATGGCGAACAAAGCGGTTCAAAAGGGGGTGGTGATGGACGGAGCATCAGTACCAATCAAACACTCACACCCAGTCAACAGATCTGGGTTCGATCCATCACCATTTGTTAGCCCACTCTGCCACACCCGTTCAGACATAACCATATGCAAATCAGTCTGACCCTGTGCCTCATGGGAACAGTCCAGCCCAAACTACCAAGCTATGCCTTCGCTGGACCGGAAACAAGCTTCTTAGGACCGGTTTCTGGCATTTCAACCGTTTTCAGCCAGGCTTGCTTGAATCCAGTGGCAAAGTGAGCAAGGGACTCACGTCTGAGCATACCCTGCCAACTTATGGCGAACAAAGCGGTACAAAAGGGGGTGGTGATGGACGGAGTATCAGAACCAATCAAACACTCACACCCAGTCAACAGATCTGGGTTTGATCCATAACCGTTCTTTAGCCCCCTCTGCCACCCCAGTTCAGACATGCCCATATGCAAATCAGTCTGACCCTGTGCCTCATGGGAACAGTCCAACCCGAACTGCCAAGCCATGCCTTCTCTGGACCGAAAACAGGCTTCCTAGGACCGGTTTCTGGCATTTCAGCCGTCTTCAACTAGGCTTGCTTGAATCCAGTGGCAAAGTGAGCAAGGGACTCACGTCTGAGCATACCCTGCCAACTTATGGCGAACAAAGCGGTACAAAAGGGGGTGGTGATGGACGGATCATCAGAACCAATCAAACACTCACACCCAGTCAGCAGATCTGGGTTTGATCCATCACCGCTCTTTAGCTCACTCTGCCACCCCAGTTCAGACATGGCCATGTGCAAATCAGTCTGACCCAGTGCCTCATGGGAACAGTCCAGCCCGAACTGCCAAGCCATGCCTTCCCTGGACTGGAAACAAGCTTCTTAGGACCGGTTTCTGGCATTTTAGCCGTCTTCAGCCAGCCTTGTTTGAATCCAGTGGCAAAGTGAGCAAGGGACTCACGTCTGAGCATACCCTGCCAACTTATGGCGAACAAAGCGGTACAAAAGGGGGTGGTGATGGACGGAGCATCAGAACCAATCAAACACTCACACCCAGTCAACAGATCTGGGTTTGATCCATCACCGTTCTCTAGCCCACTCTGCCACCCCAGTTCAGACATGGCCATATGCAAATCAGTCTGACCCTGTGCCTCATGGGAACAGTCCAGGCCAAACTGCCAAGCCATGCCTTCCCTGGAACGGAAACAAGCTTCCTAGGACCGGTTTCTAGCATTTCAGCTGTTTTCAGCAAGGTTTGCTTGAATCCCGTGGCAAAGTGAGCAATGGACTCACGTCTGAGCATACCCTGCCAACTTATGGCGAACAAAGCGGTACAAAAGGGGGTGGTGATGGACGGAGCATCAGTACCAATCAAACACTCACACCCAGTCAACAGATCTGGGTTCGATCCATCACCATTCTTTAGCCCACTCTGCCACACCCGTTCAGACATGGCCATATGCAAATCAGTCTGACCCTGTGCCTCATGGGAACAGTCCAGCTCAAATTGCCAAGCTATCCTTTCGCTGGACCGGAAACAAGCTTCCTAGGACCGGTTTCTGGCATTTCAGCTGTCTTCAACCAGGCTTGCTTGAATCCAGTGGCAAAGTGAGCAAGGGACTCACGTCTGAGCATACCCTGCCAACTTATGGCGAACAAAGCGGTACAAAAGGGGGTGGTGATGGACGGAGCATCAGAACCAATCAAACACTCACACCCAGTCAACAGATCTGGGTTTGATCCATTACCGTTCTTTAGCCCACTCTGCCACCCCAGTTCAGACATGGCCATATGCTAATCAGTCTGACCCTTTGCCTCATGGGAACAGTCCAGCCTGAACTGCCAAGCCATGCCTTCCCTGGACCGGAAACAAGCTTCCTAGGACCGGTTTCTGGCATTTCAGCCGTCTTGCTTGCTTGAATCCAGTGGCAAAGTGAGCAAGGGACTCACGTCTGAGCATACCTTGCCAACTTATGGCGAACAAAGCGGTACAAAAGGGGGTGGTGATGGACGGAGCATCAGATCCAATCAAACACTCACACCCAGTCAACAGATCTGGGTTTGATCCATCACCGTTCTTTAGCCCACTCTGCCACCCCAGTTCAGACATGGCCATATGCAAATCAGTCTGACACTGTGCCTCATGGAAACAGTCCAGCCCGAACTGCCAAGCCATGCCTTCTCTGGACCGGAAACAAGCTTCCTAGGACCGGTTTCTGGCATTTCAGCCGTTTTCAGCCAGGCTTGTTTGAATCCAGTGGCAAAGTGAGCAAGGGACTCACGTCTGAGCATACCCTGCCAACTTAAGGCAAACAAAGCGGAAAAAAAGGGGGTGGTGATGGACGGAGCATCAGAACTATTCAAACACTCACACCCAGACAACAGATCTGGGTTTGATCAATCACCGTTCTTTAGCCCACTCTGCCACCCGAGTTCAGACATGGCGATATGCAAATCAGGCTGACCCTGTGCCTCATGGGAACAGTCCAGCCCGAACTGCCAAGCCATTCCTTCCGTGGACCGGAAACAAGCTTCCTAGGACCGGTTTCTGGCATTTCAGACGTCTTCAGCCAGGCTTGCTTGAATCCAGTGGCAAAGTGAGCAAGGGACTCACGTCTGAGCATACCCTGCCAACTTATGGCGAACAAAGCTGTACAAAAGGGGGTGGTGATGGACGGAGCATCAGATCCAATCAAACACTCCCACCAAGTAAACAGATCTGGGTTTGATCCATCACAGTTCTTTAGCCCACTCTGCCACCCCAGTTCAGACATGGCCATATGCAAATCAATCTGACCCTGTGTCTCATGGGAACAGTCCAGCCCAAACTGCCAAACCATGCCTTCCTCGGACCCGAAACAAGCTTCCTAGGACCGGTTTCTGGCATTTTAGCCGTCTTCAGCCAGGCTTGCTTGAATCCAGTGGCAAATTGAGCAAGGGACTCACGTCTGAGCATACCCTGCCAACTTACGGCGAACAAAGCGGTACAAAAGGGGGTGGTGCTGGACGGAGCATCAGAACCAATCAAAAACTCACACCCAGTCAACAGATCTGGGTTTGATCCACCACCGTTCTTCAGCCCACTCTGCCACCCCAGTTCAGACATGGCCATATGCAAATCAGTCTGACCCTGTGCCTCATGGGAACAGTCCAGCCTGAACTGCCAAGCCATGCCTTCCCTGGACCGGAAACAAGCTTCCTAGGACCGGTTTCTGGCATTTCAGCCATCTTGCTTGCTTGAATCCAGTGGCAAAGTGAGCAAGGGACTCACGTCTGAGCATACTATGCCAACTTATGGCGAACAAAGCGGTACAAAAGGGGGTGGTGATGGACGGAGCATCAGAACCAATCAAACACTCACACCCAGTCAACAGATCTGGGTTTGATCCATCACCGTTCTTTAGCCCACTCTGCCACCCCAGTTCAGACATGGCCATATGCAAACCAATCTGACCCTGTGCTTCATGGGAACAGTCCAGCCCGAACTGCCAAGCCATGCCTTCCCTGGACCCGAAACAAGCTTCCTAGGACCGGTTTCTGGCATTTTAGCCGTCTTCAGCCAGGCTTGCTTGAATCCAGTGGCAAAGTGAGCAAGGGACTCACGTCTGAGCATACCCTGCCAACTTATGGCGAACAAAGCGGTTCAAAAGGGGGTGGTGATGGACGGAGCATCAGTACCAATCAAACACTCACACCCAGTCAACAGATCTGGGTTCGATCCATCACCATTTGTTAGCCCACTCTGCCACACCCGTTCAGACATAACCATATGCAAATCAGTCTGACCCTGTGCCTCATGGGAACAGTCCAGCCCAAACTGCCAAGCTATGCCTTCGCTGGACCGGAAACAAGCTTCTTAGGACCGGTTTCTGGCATTTCAACCGTTTTCAGCCAGGCTTGCTTGAATCCAGTGGCAAAGTGAGCAAGGGACTCACGTCTGAGCATACCCTGCCAACTTATGGCGAACAAAGCGGTACAAAAGGGGGTGGTGATGGACGGAGTATCAGAGCCAATCAAACACTCACACCCAGTCAACAGATCTGGGTTTGATCCATAACCGTTCTTTAGCCCCCTCTGCCACCCCAGTTCAGACATGCCCATATGCAAATCAGTCTGACCCTGTGCCTCATGGGAACAGTCCAACCCGAACTGCCAAGCCATGCCTTCTCTGGACCGAAAACAGGCTTCCTAGGACCGGTTTCTGGCATTGCAGCCGTCTTCAACTAGGCTTGCTTGAATCCAGTGGCAAAGTGAGCAAGGGACTCACGTCTGAGCATACCCTGCCAATTTATGGCGAACAAAGCGGTACAAAAGGGGGTGGTGATGGACGGATCATCAGAACCAATCAAACACTCACACCCAGTCAGCAGATCTGGGTTTGATCCATCACCGTTCTTTAGCTCACTCTGCCACCCCAGTTCAGACATGGCCATGTGCAAATCAGTCTGACCCAGTGCCTCATGGGAACAGTCCAGCCCGAACTGCCAAGCCATGCCTTCCCTGGACTGGAAACAAGCTTCTTAGGACCGGTTTCTGGCATTTTAGCCGTCTTCAGCCAGCCTTGTTTGAATCCAGTGGCAAAGTGAGCAAGGGACTCACGTCTGAGCATACCCTGCCAACTTATGGCGAACAAAGCGGTACAAAAGGGGGTGGTGATGGACGGAGCATCAGAACCAATCAAACACTCACACCCAGTCAACAGATCTGGGTTTGATCCATCACCGTTCTCTAGCCCACTCTGCCACCCCAGTTCAGACATGGCCATATGCAAATCAGTCTGACCCTGTGCCTCATGGGAACAGTCCAGGCCAAACTGCCAAGCCATGCCTTCCCTGGAACGGAAACAAGCTTCCTAGGACCGGTTTCTAGCATTTCAGCTGTTTTCAGCAAGGTTTGCTTGAATCCCATGGCAAAGTGAGCAATGGACTCACGTCTGAGCATACCCTGCCAACTTATGGCGAACAAAGCGTTACAAAAGTGGGTGGTGATGGACGGAGCATCAGTACCAATCAAACACTCACACCCAGTCAACAGATCTGGGTTCGATCTATCACCATTCTTTAGCCCACTCTGCCACACCCGTTCAGACATGGCCATATGCAAATCAGTCTGACCCTGTGCCTCATGGGAACAGTCCAGCCCAAATTGCCAAGCTATGCCTTCGCTGGACCGGAAACAAGCTTCCTAGGACCGGTTTCTGGCATTTCAGCTGTCTTCAACCAGGCTTGCTTGATTCCAGTGGCAAAGTGAGCAAGGGACTCACGTCTGAGCATACCCTGCCAACTTATGGCGAACAAAGCGGTACAAAAGAGGGTGGTGATGGACGGAACATCAGATCCAATCAAACACTCACTGCCAGTCAACAGATCTGGGTTTGATCCATCACCATTCTTTAGACCACTCTGCTACCCCAGTTCAGACATGGCCATGTGCAAATCAGTCTGAGCCAGTGCCTCATGGGAACAGTCCAGCCCGAATTGCCAAGCCATGCCTTCCCTGGACTGGAAACAAGCTTCTTAGGACCGGTTTCTGGCATTTTAGCCGTCTTCAGCCAGGCTTGTTTGAATCCAGTGGCAAAGTGAGCAAGGGACTCACGTCTGAGCATACCCTGCCAACTTATGGTGAACAAAGCGGTACAAAAGGGGGTGGTGATGGACGGAGCATCAGAACCAATCAAACACTCACACCCAGTCAACAGATCTGGGTTTGATCCATCACCGTTCTCTAGCCCACTCTGCCACCCCAGTTCAGACATGGCCATATGCAAATCAGTCTGACCCAGTGCCTCATGGGAACAGTCCAGGCCGAACTGCCAAGCCATGCCTTCCCTGGAACGGAAACAAGCTTCCTAGGACCGGTTTCTAGCATTTCAGCTGTTTTCAGCCAGGTTTGCTTGAATCCCGTGGCAAAGTGAGCAATGGACTCACGTCTGAGCATACCCTGCCAACTTATGGCGAACAAAGCGGTACAAAAGGGGGTGGTGATGGACGGAGCATCAGTACCAATCAAACACTCACACCCAGTCAACAGATCTGGGTTCGATCCATCACCATTCTTTAGCCCACTCTGCCACACCCGTTCAGACATGGCCATATGCAAATCAGTCTGACCCTGTGCCTCATGGGAACAGTCGAGCCCAAATTGCCAAGCTATGCCTTCGCTGGACCGGAAACAAGCTTCCGAGGACCGGTTTCTGGCATTTCAGCTGTCTTCAACCAGGCTTGCTTGAATCCAGTGGCAAAGTGAGCAAGGGACTCACGTCTGAGCATACCCTGCCAACTTATGGCAAACAAAGCGGTACAAAAGAGGGTGGTGATGGACGGAACATCAGATCCAATCAAACACTCACACCAGTCAACAGATCTGGGTTTGATCCATCACCGTTCGTTAGCCCACTGTGCCACCCCAGTTCAGACATGGCCATCTGCAAATCAGTCTGACTCTGTGCATCATGGGAACAGTCCAGCCCGAACTGCCAAGCCATGCCTTCCTTGGACCGGAAACAAGCTTCCTAAGACCGGTTTCTGGCATTTCAGCAGTGTTCAGCCAGGCTTGCTTGAATCCTGTGGCAAAGTGAGCAAGGGACTCACGTCTGAGCATACCCTTCCAACTTATGGTGAACAAAGCGGTACAAAAGGGGGTGGTGATGGACGGAGCATCAGAACCAATCAAACACTCACACCCAGTCAACAGATCTGGGTTTGATCCATTACCGTTCTTTAGCCCACTCTGCCACCCCAGTTCAGACATGGCCATATGCAAATCAGTCTGACCCTGTGCCTCATGGGAACAGTCCAGCCCGAATTGCCAAGCCATGCCTTCCCTGGACCGGAAACAAGCTTCCTAGGACCGGTTTCTGGCATTTCAGCCGTCTTCAGCCAGGCTTGATTGAATCCTGTGGCAAAGTGAGCAAGGGACTCACGTCTGAGCATACCCTGCCAACTTATGGCGAACAAAGCGGTACAAAAGGGGGTGGTGATGGACGGAGCATCAGAACCAATCAAACACTCACACCCAGTCAACAGATCTGGGTTTGATCAATTACCGTTCTTTAGCCCACTCTGCCACCCCAGTTCAGACATGGCCATATGCTAATCAGTCTGACCCTGTGCCTCATGGGAACAGTCCAGCTCGAACTGCCAAGCCATGCCTTCTCTGGACCGGAAACAAGCTTCCTAGGACCGGTTTCTGGCATTTCAGCTGTCTTCAGCCAGGCTTGCTTGAATCCAGTGGCAAAGTGAGCAAGGGACTCACGTCTGAGCATACCCTGCCAACTCATGGCGAACAAAGCGCTACAAAAGGGGGGGTGATGGACGGAGCATCAGAACCAATCAAACACTCACACCCAGTCAACAGATCTGGGTTTGATCCACCACCGTTCTTTAGCCCACTCTGCCACCCCAGTTCAGACATGGCCATATGCAAATCAGGCTGACCCTGTGCCTCATGGGCACAGTCCAGCCCGAACTGCCAAGCCATGTCTTCCCTGGACCGGAAACCAGCTTCCTAGGACCGGTTTCTTGCATTTCAGCCGTCTTCAGCCAGGCTTGCTTGAATCCAATGGCAAAGTGAGCAAGGGACTCACGTCTGAGCATACCCTGCCAACTTATGGCGAACCAAGCGGTACAAAAGGAGGTGGTGATGGACGGATCATCAGAACCAATCAAACACTCACACCCAGTCAGCAGATCTGGGTTTGATCCATCACCGTTCTTTAGCCCACTCTGCCACCCCAGTTCAGACATGGCCATGTACAAATCAGTCTGACCCAGTGTCTCATGGGAACAGTCCAGGCCGAACTGCCAAGCCATGCCTTCCCTGGACTGGAAACAAGCTTCTTAGGACCGGTTTCTGGCATTTTAGCCGTCTTCAGCCAGGCTTGTTTGAATCCAGTGGCAAAGTGAGCAAAGGACTCACGTCTGAGCATACCCTGCCAACTTATGGCGAACAAAGCGGTACAAAAGGGGGTGGTGATGGACGGATCATCAGAACCAATCAAACACTCACACCCAGTCAGCAGATCTGGGTTTGATCCATCACCGTTCTTTAGACCACTCTGCCACCCCAGTTCAGACATGGCCATATGCAAATCAGTCTGACCCTGTGCCTCATGGGAACAGTCCAGCCCCAACTGCTAAGCAATGCCTTGCCTGGACCGGAAACAAGCTTCCTAGGACTGGTTTCTGGAATTTCAGCCGTCTTCAGCCAGGCTGGCTTGAATCCAGTGGCAAAGTGAGCAAGGGACTCACGTCTGAGCATACCCTGCCAACTTATGGCGAACAAAGCGGTACAAAAGGGGGTGGTGATGGACGGAGCATCAGAACCAATCAAACACTCACACCAGTCAACAGATCTGGGTTTGATCCATCACCGTTCATTAGCCCACTGTGCCACCCCAGTTCAGACATGGCCATCTGCAAATCAGTCTGACCCTGTGCATCATGGGAACAGTCCAGCCCGAACTGCCAAGCCATGCCTTCCTTCAACCGGAAACAAGCTTCCTAGGACCGGTTTCTGGCATTTCAGCGGTCTTCAGCCAGGCTTGCTTGAATCCAGTGGCAAAGTGAGCAAGTGACTCACGTCTGAGCATACCCTGCCAACTTATGGCGAACAAAGCGGTACAAAAGGGGGTGGTGATGGACGGAGCATCAGAACCAATCAAACATTCACACCCAGTCAACAGATCTGGGTTTGATCCATCACCGTTCTTTAGCCCACTCTGCCACCCCAGTTCAGACATGGCCATATGCTAATCAGTCTGACCCTGTGCCTCATGGGAACAGTCCAGCTCGAACTGCCAAGCCATGCCTTCTCTGGACCGGAAACAAGCTTCCTAGGACCGGTTTCTGCAATTTCAGCCGTCTTCAGCCTGGCTTGCTTGAATCCAGTGGCAAAGTGAACAAGGGACTCACGTCTGAGCATACCCTGCCAACTTATGGCGAACAAAGCTGTACAAAAGGGAGTGGTGATGGACGGAGCATCAGAACCAATCAAACACTCACATCCAGTCAAAAGATCTGGGTTTGATCCATCACCGTTCTTCAGCCCACTCTGCCACCCCAGTTCAGTCATGGCCATATGCAAATCAGTCTGACCCTGTGCCTCATGGGAACAGTCCAGCCCGAACTGCCAAGCCATGCCTTCCCTGGACTGGAAACAAGCTTCTTAGGACCGGTTTCTGGCATTTTAGCCGTCTTCAGCCAGGCTTGTTTGAATCCAGTGGCAAAGTGAGCAAGGGACTCACGTCTGAGCATACCCTGCCAACTTATGGCGAACAAAGCGGTACAAAAGGGGGTGGTGATGGACGGAGCATCAGAACCAATCAAACACTCACACCCAGTCAACAGATCTGGGTTTGATCCATCACTGTTCTCTAGCTCATTCTGCCACCCCAGTTCAGACATGGCCCTATGCTAATCAGTCTGACCCTGTGCCTCATGGGAACAGTCCAACCCGAACTGCCAAGCCATGCCTTTCCTGGACCGGAAGCTTCGTAGGACCGGTTTCTGGCATTTCAGCCGTCTTCAGCCAGGCTTGCTTGAATCCAGTGGCGAAGTGAGCAAGGGACTCACGTCTGAGCATACCCTGCCAACTTATGGCGAACAAAGCGGTACAAAAGGGGGTGGTGTTGGAAGGAGCATCAGTACCAATCAAACACTCACACCCAGTCAACAGATCTGAGCTTCGATCCATCACCATTCTTTAGCCCACTCTGCCACACCCGTTCAGACATGGCCATATGCAAATTAGTCTGACCCTGTGCCTCATGGGAACAGTCCAGCCCAAACTGCCAAGCTATGCCTTCGCTGGACCGGAAACAAGCTTCTTAGGACCGGTTTCTGGTATTTCAACCGTTTTCAGCCAGGCTTGCTTGAATCCAGTGGCAAAGTGAGTAAGGGACTCACGTCTGAGCATACCCTGCCAACTTAAGGCGAACAAAGCGGTACAAAAGAGGGTGGTCATGGACCGAACATCAGAACCAATCAAACACTCACTCCCAGTCAACAGATCTAGGTTTGATCCATCACCGTTCTTTAGACCACTCTGCCACCCCAGTTCAGACATGGCCATATGCAAATCAGTCTGACCCTGTGCCTCATGGGAACAGTCCAGCCCCAAATGCTAAGCCATGCCTTCCCTGGACCGGAAACAAGCTTCCTAGGACTGGTTTCTGGAATTTCAGCCGTCTTCAGCCATGCTGGCTTGAATCCAGTGGCAAAGTGAGCAAGGGACTCACATCTAAGCATACCCTGCCAACTTATGGCGAACACAGTAGTACAAAAGGGGGTGGTGATGGACAGAACATCAGAACCAATCAAACACTCACACCAGTCAACAGATCTGGGTTTGATCCATCACTGTTCTTTAGCCCACTCTGCCACCCCAGTTCAGGCATGGCCAAATGCAAATCAGTCTGACCCTGCGCCTCATGGGAGCAGTCCAGCCCAACTGCCAAGCCATGCTTTCTCTGGACCGGAAACAAGTTTCCTAGGACCGGTTTCTGCAATTTCAGCCGTCTTCAGCCTGGCTTGCTTGAATCCAGTGGCAAAGTGAACAAGGGACTCACGTCTGAGCATACCCTGCCAACTTATGGTGAACAAAGCTGTACAAAAGGGAGTGGTGATGGACGGAGCATCAGAACCAATCAAACACTCACATCCAGTCAAAAGATCTGGGTTTGATCCATCACCGTTCTTCAGCCCACTCTGCCACCCCAGTTCAGACATGACCATATGCAAATCAGTCTGACCCTGTGCCTCATGGGAACAGTCCAGCTCGAACTGCCAAGCCATGCCTTCTCTGGACCGGAAACAAGTTTCCTAGGACCGGTTTCTGCAATTTCAGCCGTCTTCAGCCTGGCTTGCTTGAATCCAGTGGCAAAGTGAACAAGGGACTCACGTCTGAGCATACCCTGCCAACTTATGGCGAACAAAGCTGTACAAAAGGGAGTGGTGATGGACGGAGCATCAGAACCAATCAAACACTCACATCCAGTCAAAAGATCTGGGTTTGATCCATCACCGTTCTTCAGCCCACTCTGCCACCCCAGTTCAGACATGGCCATATGCAAATCAGCCTGACCCTGTGCCTCATGGGAACAGTCCAGCCCGAACTGCCAAGCCATGCCTTCCCTGGACTGGAAACAAGCTTCTTAGGACCGGTTTCTGGCATTTTAGCCGTCTTCAGCCAGGCTTGGTTGAATCCAGTGGCAAAGTGAGCAAGGGACTCACGTCTGAGCATACCCTGCCAACTTATGGCGAACAAAGCGGTACAAAAGGGGGTGGTGATGGACGGAGCATCAGAACCAATCAAACACTCACACCCAGTCAACAGATCTGGGTTTGATCCATCACTGTTCTCTAGCTCATTCTGCCACCCCAGTTCAGACATGGCCCTATGCTAATCAGTCTGACCCTGTGCCTCATGGGAACAGTCCAGCCCGAACTGCCAAGCCATGCCTTTCCTGGACCGGAAGCTTCGTAGGACCGGTTTCTGGCATTTCAGCCGTCTTCAGCCAGGCTTGCTTGAATCCAGTGGCGAAGTGAGCAAGGGACTCACGTCTGAGCATACCCTGCCAACTTATGGCGAACAAAGCGGTACAAAAGGGGGTGGTGTTGGAAGGAGCATCAGAACCAATCAAACACTCACACCCAGTCAACAGATCTGGGTTTGATCCATCACCGTTCTTTAGCCCACTCTGCCACCCCAGTTCAGACATGGCCATATGCAAATCAGTCTGACCCTGTGCCTCATGGGAACAGTCCAGCCCGAACTGCCAAGCCATGCCTTCTCTGGACCAGAAACAAGCTTCCTAGGACCGGTTTCTGGCATTTCAGCCGTTTTCAGCCAAGCTTGCTTGAATCCAGTGGCAAAGTGAGCAAGGGACTCACGTCTAAGCATACCCTGCCAACTTATGGCGAACAAAGCGGTACAAAAGGGGGTGGTGATGGACGGAGCATCAGTACCAATCAAACACTCACACCCAGTCAACAGATCTGAGCTTCGATCCATCACCATTCTTTAGCCCACTCTGCCACACCCGTTCAGACATGGCCATATGCAAATTAGTCTGACCTTGTGCCTCATGGGAACAGTCCAGCCCAAACTGCCAAGCTATGCCTTCGCTGGACCGGAAACAAGCTTCTTAGGACCGGTATCTGGTATTTCAACCGTTTTAAGCCAGGCTTGCTTGAATCCAGTGGCAAAGTGAGCAAGGGACTCACGTCTGAGCATACACTGCCAACTTAAGGCGAACAAAGCAGTACAAAAGAGGGTGGTCATGGACGGAACATCAGAACCAATCAAACACTCACTCCCAGTCAAAAGATCTGGGTTTGATCCATCACCGTTCTTTAGACCACTCTGCCACCCCAGTTCAGACATGGCCATATGCAAATCAGTCTGACCCTGTGCCTCATGGGAACAGTCCAGCCTCAAATGCTAAGCCATGCCTTCCCTGGACCGGAAACAAGCTTCCTAGGACTGGTTTCTGGAATTTCAGCCGTCTTCAGCCATGGTGGCTTGAATCCAGTGTCAAAGTGAGCAAGGGACTCACGTCTAAGCATACCCTGCCAACTTATGGCGAACACAGCAGTACAAAAGGGGGTGGTGATGGACAGAAGATCAGAACCAATCAAACACTCACACCAGTCAACAGATCTGGGTTTGATCCATCACCGTTCTTTAGCCCACTCTGCCACCCCAGTTCAGACATGGCCATATGCAAATCAGTCTGACCCTGCACCTCATGGGAACAGTCCAGCCCGAACTGCCAAGCCATGCTTTCTCTGGACCGGAAACAAGTTTCCTAGGACCGGTTTCTGGCATTTCAGCCGTCTTCAGCCAGGCTTGCTTCAATCCAGTGGCAAAGTGAGCAAGGGACTCACGTCTGAGCATACCCAGCCAACTTATGGCGAACAAAGCGGTACAAAAGGGGGTGGTGATGGACGGAGCATCAGCACCAATCAAACACTCACACTCCAGGGAGGAGGAGCCTAGCGCGCAACCAAGATGGCCGCGTAGGTGCGAGGCTCCCGAGGACCTCCGCGACCTCCTGCATAAATCCTGACAGAATCCTGTCCCAGATGAGGGGACTGTATTTGTGAGTCCGAGCAGAGGTGATGCCCGTTTTCCGTTGTTAAATCGGACCTCGGACACCGGCAGGAGTTTCGATTGAGGTTTGCGGCCTTCTCCACACCGGCCCCCCGTACTGGAGTTGTGGGGCGATCCGGACACAAAGTGAACAACAGCGGCGGGCAAGGCTGGGTGACTCGCGTACCCCGCACTTTCACTTTCGCTTTTGCGCCCTCCTAGCTGCCAGGCGGGGTTGGGTTGCGGGGCGGTGTGCGGTGGTGTGGTCTCGCTGGGGTGCCCTGCCGGTCCGCCAGCTGCGGTCCGTCCTGCGGAGCGGTGGTCGCTCCCCCCTGGACCCCTCGAACTGGATTGTCGGCCCCCCCCTTTCTTGAGGAGATTGACTCGTCTTGGGGATTGAAACCATGTCCACAAAACAAGATGGCGATCGGGCTAAGATAAAATCGACCCGCCGTGGCGCGGCCCAGCAAACCAACAGTATGGACCGCTACACCCTCCAGAAGGGATCCCCAGAGGCGCCGCGTAGGTCCCCTACGGGCCCGACTGATGCTTCCGCTCTGCCCACGGACCTGACCCTCCGAGACGTCATGGGTGCCATCGCCGAGATGAAGGCCTCGGTGGACCAGCGCTTCGACACTCTGGCGCAGAAGATTGACTCGGTCCTCGTGGACGTGGGCCTCGTGAGGGCTGATTTGTCTAAAACCAACGACCGGGTCGACTCTTTGGCCCACTCTACCACGGGTCTCACAACGGATGTGGCGGCCCTCCAACAGGAGGTGCGCAGGCTTGGCCAGGCGAGCGCCCTGATGAATCGTCGGCTGGAGGATTCCGAGGGTCGGGCCCGGAGGAACAACGTCCGCATTATCGGGGTGCCGGAGGGACGCGAGGCGGAGGCGGCGGATCTATTTGTTGAGGACCTGGTTCTCACCCATCTTCAGCCTCGGGGGCTGAGTAAATTCTTTGCGGTGGAGCGTGCCCACAGGGTCCCCGGGGGTAGGCCTAAGGTTGGAGCCCCTCCGAGGCCTCTCATCGCCCGGATCTTCAATTTTCGGGACAGAGACGCTATCCTACAGTCTTCCAGGCTACAAGGGCCGGTCAAACTTGACAATATGGACATCAATTTCTATCCTGACTTCACTCCGACAGTCCAAAAGCAGAGACTGAGCTTTCTTGGTGTTAAACGTCGCCTAAGGGACCTGAATCTCAAATATGCGATGCTTTTTCCAGCTAAGCTGAGAGTGGAGGTGGATGGCCACACGCACTTTTTTGATCGACCCGAGGTGGCCGGGGACTGGCTGGACACTTTGCCCGGAGATCGGGGCCGGGGGGGTGGGGGGGGGTGCGGTTGGTGGGGAGGGCCCGCCGGATCAGGACTGAGGGACTAATGGTAGGCCTTGCTCTGGACTGCGTTGTTGTCACTATTGACTGTTAGGGTAAGTTCCCCTCCTGTGGAGGTCGTGTGGGGTCTCTTGGGGGATCTCCCTCCTCCTCTGGGGGACTAGTTAGTTTTCTTATCTATGGGGCGACAGGCACACTGCACTTTGGGGGGGCTGTTCGGGCTCATGCAGGGGTGCAGGGTGGGGGGAGTTCTGTTGGGTTGGGTGGGTTGGGGTGGGGTGTGGGTCGTTTCTACCGCAAGGCAAACCCGTTATTGTATTGTTGTTTTTGAGATGCTCTGGGGGGGACAAATGATGGCTTCGTTATGTGATGGGGGGTAGGGATTTGACTTTGTTGTCCTGGAATGTTAACGGACTGGGTGATAGGATCAAGCGGGGTGTGGTCCTGCAGTATTTGAAACGGATTTCGCCTGATGTGGTCTTTCTGCAGGAGACACACCTTATTGGTAACTCCTTTCGTGCCATGAATCGCCGTGGCTTTCGCTTGGTGGCACACTCGGGCTTCACATCAGGCTCGCGGGGGGTGGGCATCATGGTCAAGACCTCGCTCCCGCTAGAAATAGACGAGGTGCGCCATGATGAGAGGGGACGCTACACTGTCTTGGTGGGGAGGATGGAGGGCAAGGTAGTTGTCTTTGTCTCTGTGTACGTCCCACCGGGGCTACAGTCCACCACCTTTGCAGATCTGGGGCGCCTCCTCCTTGACCTCCCGGGGGGGCTTCTGGTGATTGGGGGGGATTTCAATGCGGTGGCTTCTGGGACTATGGATCGTCATCCCCCTAGGGACCTCCCCCGGGCACAGGCGTGGTTAGCGGGCCTTTTGGACACACTGGGATTGGTGGACTGCTGGCGTTTAAAGCATCCCACCCAGCTGCAGTACACCTTCCATTCGGGTGCCCATGGTAGCCTCTCGCGGCTTGATTATGTCCTTGTACCTGCGGCCTATGCTGGGAGGGTGGGAGAGGTGCGCCATCTGGCGCGGGGTATTTCAGATCATTCCCCGCTCCTGTTGCACTTGGGTGTCTTCCCGAGGGGAGAGGGCAGGGTAGCTCCAATCAATGCTTGGTACCTGCGTGACCCCACTATTCGTGCTGACCTGATTAAATCCTTGCAACGGTATTTTGAGGAGAATGTGGGGTCCGTTCCGTCGGCTATCTCCCTGTGGGAAGCCTTCAAAACAGTTCTCAGAGGGGAGGCCCTCTCCTTTATCTCCCATGCCCGCAGACGCGCACAGGAGGAGGTGACCCGGGTGGAGGCCGAAATTACTGAATTGGAGGGTGGTCTGGGGAGTGGGGTGACTGACGCGGCGCTGCATGTTCTACACCTTAAACAGGCGGCCTATAGGGCCCTCGTCACGGAGGCGGCCAGGGGCCTTGGCAGAGAGCAACAGGGGCGACTGTACGATGTGGGTGATAAGGCTGGCAAATTGATTGCGTGGTTGGATAAGAAGGAGAGAGCTAGTCGTGTGGTCCCGCTGATTGAGAGGATGGATGGTGTACAAATTACTGAGCCGGAAGGTATTGTTTCTTGCTTCGCGGATTATTTCCGCGAGGTATATTCTCCGGTCTCTCCCTGCTCGGAGGAGGACTCCCATGCCCTACTACGGGACATCGCGCTGCCCTCGCTTTCAGTGGAGGACAGGGATTTGTTGGATGCCGCTCCCACCTCGGATGAAATCGCCCTCGCCATACGCTCGGTCGCCTCGGGCAAGGCCATGGGCCCGAATGGCCTTCCTATCGAATTGTATAAGCTGCGGCCGGATGTACTGGCACCTCACCTCCGTGCGATGTTCCTTGCGTCCCACTCGCGGGGCTCCCTCCCGCCGGACCAGCGTCTAGCTACCATCGTGGTTATCCACAAGGAGGGGAGACCGCGAGACCGTGTTACATCCTATCGGCCGATCTCGCTCTTGAATGCGGAGCCTAAAATCCTCGCCAAGGTGCTTGCCAACCGGCTGGTCGGCGTGGTGGGCGATCTGGTCCACCAAGACCAGTCCGGCTTCATTCCCCATCGCAACACGGCCCTTAACCTGTGGCGCTTGCACGGGGTGCTCGCGCGTGTTCCATTCGTGCGGGAGCCGGCCATCTTGGCGTCCTTGGACGCCACCATGGCGTTTGACACGCTCGAGTGGCCGTACATCTGGGCGATGTTGGCGAAATTTGGATTTGGCCCGGGATTCATCAGCTGGGTCAAATTGTTGTACTCTGACCCATTGGCGCAGGTGGTGGTGAATGGTCGAGTCTCGGCCCCATTCGTGCTGGGACGGGGCACGCGACAGGGTTGCCCCCTGTCGCCGCTCCTGTTTGCACTGGCCTTGGAACCCCTGGCGGAGTGGCTGCGGTGGCACCCTTCTCTCCGTGGTCTCCGTTGGACCCCTGAGTATGAGGACCGCGTGTCCCTCTACGCCGACGACATCCTGTTGTACTTAGCCTCCCCGCGTAAATCACTGATTGTCCTGGTCGATGTTTTGCGCTCTTTCGGCCGTAACTCAGGTCTTGTCATCAACTGGGCTAAATCCTGTGTTTATGTGCTTTCCGGGGAGGCTCCTGTTCTCCCGCGGGGCTGCCCGATCCAGATTGCCTCGCAGGGGTTTCGTTACCTGGGCGTCTATATTACGCTGGACCCGGTGGCCCGCTACGAGCGGAATTTGCTTCCCCCCCTCCAGCGCTTGAGGGAGGACGTCGCGCGCTGGCGGCGCTTGCCGCTTTCGCCGCTCGGCCGGGCGGCATTGTTCAAGATGATGTCATTGCCGCGCTTTTTGTACGCTCTCCAGAACTCGATGGACCTGGTCCCGGCGCGTTACTTCCGTGAGGTGGAGGGTTTGCAGCGCCGCCTGTTCTGGGACGGGAGGCCGCGTATAGCCCTGGCAAAGTTGACGCTCCCGTGGTATGACGGAGGGATTGCCCTCCCGGATATTAAGCAGTATTACTGGGCCTCCCAATTAGCTGCAATTAATCACGGCCTTTACGGGCCCGCCTTAAACCCGGCATTTGCAATGGACAAGATGCTCCTGCCCGGTGGCGATTACAATCGAGCGCTCTACACTAGCGTGCCCGATTCCCGCCTGACGGGACCCACGCGTGTCATGGTGCGAGTATGGCACGCGGCCAATGCAGCTATGGGATGGAAGGACCGTTTGACCCGGGCGTCGCCGTTGTATGCGTCTGAGAGGTTGGGCTCCCTATGGACTTCGAAGGGCTTCGATAGGTGGGACACGATAGGCATTAGTACAGTGGGGGACCTCTGGACGAGGGGAGGATTCAAAACATTCGAGACACTGCAGGCGGAGTTTCAGCTGCAGGGCAGTGAATACTTTCGATACCTGCAGGTCCGTCACGCACTGGGTTCTGTCTTCCCAGACGTGGCCGCCATCCCGGAATCCTCCCCACTGGAGGATAGAGTGCTAGATGGCCACGTTCCGGACAGCACGATCTCCCTCATCTACAAGAAATTGATTAATGACCGCTCGGGCTTACTGACTGGGCTCCGCGAGGCTTGGGTTGCCGATGGGTTGGAGCTGGACGACGAGGACTGGATTTCCGCGGTGGCCTCCCCGAAGGAGGTGGCCATCCCGGCTCGCCTTCGCTTCGTCCAGCTTAAGATACTTCACCAGGTGTACGTGACGGGGCCAGGGCTTCTGCGTATGGGCTATGCCGAGGATGGACTGTGTAAGCGTGGGTGCGGTGCATTGGCGACCTTTTTACATATTCTGTGGGAATGTCCGAGGGTGGAGCGATTCTGGCGTGGTGTGCATGAGGTCCTGCGAGCGGTTACGCATGTCGTGCTGGTGCCTGAAGCAAGGAGATGCCTGCTGAATGTGTGGGAACCGACCGACTACTCGGTTCCGCAGACGCGATGGGTGACGCTGGGTTATATGATTGCTAAACGTGACATCGCTCAACTGTGGGGATCCCAGAGGCCCCCGGCAGTGTCGGCCTGGAAAGAACACATGGATTGGTGCATGTTCCGAGAGAAGGTGGTGTATGTGGCGCGGGGTAAGCCTGGGGCGTGGCTGAAGGTATGGGGCCCCTGGAACGCCTACCGCGGGGGTATTTGCGAGCCACCATTGTTGCCTCCCGCTTCGCCAGCTCCGTCCCCCTAGATGACCCCCTCCCTCAATCCCGGGCACAGTGTTTTCCCAGTCCCGGACCTATTTCCCTTCCCCTCCTTCGATTTTAGTGTATGGTTGGGGTCCCCCCATTGGAGGAGCATATGTTGTCACTTTCGCTCTCGGGTTGCCTTGCGGGTGTGGTTTTATGTTGTTGTGTTGTATAAAACGAGACCGTATTGTGGGCTCAGAGTCATGTGGCCCACGTTGTTGATACCTCCTGCTTTAGCGTCTCTGTAACGCCAAGTGCCTTATTGTATATATGTCATTTATTGCTGTCACTTTAGCGGCCGGCCGGAGAGTTGTAGGCCCATACCTGTATATATTTGAGATTGTAATAAACGGTTTCAAAAAAAAAAAAAAAAAAAAAAAAAAACACTCACACTCAGTCAACAGATCTGGGTTTGATCCATCACCGTTCTTTAACCCACTCTGCCACCCCAGTTCAGACATGGCCATATGCAAATCAGGCTAACCCTGTGCCTCATGGGAACAGTCCAGCCCGAACTGCCAAGCCATGCCTTCCCTGGACCGGAAACAGGCTTCCTAGGACCGGTTTCTGGTATTTCAGCTGTCTTCAGCCAGGCTTGCTTGAAACCAGTGGCAAAGTGAGCAATGGACTCACGTCTGAACATACCCTGCCAACTTATGGCGAACAGAGCTGTACAAAAGGGGGTGGTGATGGACGGAGCATAAGAACCAATCAAACACACACACCCAATCAAAAGTTCTGGGTTTGACCCATCACTGTTCTTTGGCCCACTCTGCCATCCCAGTTCAGACATGGCCATATGCAAATCAGGCTGACCCTGTGCCTCATTGGAACAGTCCGGCCCAAACTGCCAAGCCATGCCTTCCCTGGACCGGAAACAGGATTCCTAGGACCGGTTTCTGGCATTTCAGCTGTCTTTAGCCAGACTTGCTTGAATCCAGCAGCAAAGTGAGCAAGGGACTCACGTCTGAGCATACCCTGCCAACTTATGGCAAACAAAACAGTACAACAGGGGGTGGTGATGGATGGAGCATCAGAACCAATCAAACACTCACACCCAGTCAACAGATCTGGGTTTGATCCATCACCGTTCTTTAGCCCACTCTGCCACCCCAGTTCAGACATGGCCATATGCAAATCAGGCTGACCCTGTGCCTCATGGGCACAGTCCAGCCCGAACTGCCAAGCCATGTCTTCCCTGGACCGGAAACAAGCTTCCTAGGACTGGTTTCTGGAATTTCAGCCGTCTTCAGCCAGGCTGGCTTGAATCCAGTGGCAAAGTGAGCAAGGGACTCACGTCTGAGCAAACCCTGCCAACTTATGGTGAACAAAGCGGTACAAAAGGGGGTGGTGATGGACGGAGCATCAGAACCAATCAAACACTCACACCAGTCAACAGATCTGGGTTTGATCCATCACCGTTCGTTAGCCCACTGTGCCACCCCAGTTCAGACATGGCCATCTGCAAATCAGTCTGACCCTGCATCATGGGAACAGTCCAGCCCGAACTGCCAAGCCATGCCTTCCTTCGACCGGAAACAAGCTTCCTAGGACCGGTTTCTGGCATTTCAGCGGTCTTCAGCCAGGCTTGCTTGAATCCAGTGGCAAAGTGAGCAAGGGACTCACGTCTGAGCATACCCTGCCAACTTATGGCGAACAAAGCGGTACAAAAGGGGGTGGTGATGGACGGAGCATCAGAACCAATCAAACACTCACACCCAGTCAACAGATCTGGGTTTGATCCATCACCGTTCTTTAGCCCACTCTGCCACCCCAGTTCAGACATGGCCATATGCTAATCAGTCTGACCCTGTGCCTCATGGGAACAGTCCAGCTCGAACTGCCAAGCCATGCCTTCTCTGGACCGGAAACAAGCTTCCTAGGACCGGTTTCTGCAATTTCAGCCGTCTTCAGCCTGGCTTGCTTGAATCCAGTGGCAAAGTGAACAAGGGACTCACGTCTGAGCATACCCTGCCAACTTATGGCGAACAAAGCTGTACAAAAGGGAGTGGTGATGGACGGAGCATCAGAACCAATCAAACACTCACATCCAGTCAAAAGATCTGGGTTTGATCCATCACCGTTCTTCAGCCCACTCTGCCACCCCAGTTCAGACATGGCCATATGCAAATCAGTCTGACCCTGTGCCTCATGGGAACAGTCCAGCCCGAACTGCCAAGCCATGCCTTCCCTGGACTAGAAACAAGCTTCCTAGGACCGGTTTCTGGCATTTTAGCCGTCTTCAGCCAGGCTTGTTTGAATCCAGTGGCAAAGTGAGCAAGGGACTCACGTCTGAGCATACCCTGCCAACTAATGGCGAACAAAGCGGTACAAAAGGGGGTGGTGATGGACGGAGCATCAGAACCAATCAAACACTCACACCCAGTCAACAGATCTGGGTTTGATCCATCACTGTTCTCTAGCTCATTCTGCCACCCCAGTTCAGACATGGCCATATGCTAATCAGTCTGACCCTGTGCCTCATGGTAACAGTCCAGCCCGAACTGCCAAGCCATGCCTTTCCTGGACCGGAAGCTTCCTAGGACCGGTTAATGGCATTTCAGCCGTCTTCAGCCAGGCTTGCTTGAATCCAGTGGCGAAGTGAGCAAGGGACTCACGTCTGAGCATACCCTGCCAACTTATGGCGAACAAAGCGGTACAAAAGGGGGTGGTGTTGGAAGGAGCATCAGAACCAATCAAACACTCACACCCAGTCAACAAATCTGGGTTTGATCCATCACCGTTCTTTAGCCCACTCTGCCACCCCAGTTCAGACATGGCCATATGCAAATCAGTCTGACCCTGTGCCTCATGGGAACAGTCCAGCCCGAACTGCCAAGCCATGCCTTCTCTGGACCAGAAACAAGCTTCATAGGACCGGTTTCTGGCTTTTCAGCCGTTTTCAGCCAAGCTTGCTTGAATCCAGTGGCAAAGTGAGCAAGGGACTCACGTCTAAGCATACCCTGCCAACTTATGGCGAACAAAGCGGTACAAAAGGGGGTGGTGATGGACGGAGCATCAGTACCAATCAAACACTCACACCCAGTCAACAGATCTGAGCTTCGATCCATCACCATTCTTTAGCCCACTCTGCCACACCCGTTCAGACATGGCCATATGCAAATTAGTCTGACCCTGTGCCTCATGGGAACAGTCCAGCCCAAACTGCCAAGCTATGCCTTCGCTGGACCGGAAACAAGCTTCTTAGGACCGGTTTCTGGTATTTCAACCGTTTTCAGCCAGGCTTGCTTGAATCCAGTGGCAAAGTGAGCAAGGGACTCACGTCTGAGCATACCCTGCCAACTTAAGGCGAACAAAGCGGTACAAAAGAGGGTGGTCATGGACGGAACATCAGAACCAATCAAACACTCACTCCCAGTCAACAGATCTGGGTTTGATCCATCACCGTTCTTTAGCCCACTCTGCCACCCCAGTTCAGGCATGGCCATATGCAAATCAGTCTGACCCTGCGCCTCATGGGAACAGTCCAGCCCGAACTGCCAAGCCATGCTTTCTCTGGACCGGAAACAAGTTTCCTAGGACCGGTTTCTGGCATTTCAGCCGTCTTCAGCCAGGCTTGCTTGAATCCAGTGGCAAAGTGAGCAAGGGACTCACGTCTGAGCATACCCAGCCAACTTATGGCAAACAAAGCGGTACAAAAGGGGGTGGTGATGGACGGAGCATCAGCACCAATCAAACACACACACCCAATCAAAAGTTCTGGGTTTGACCCATCACTGTTCTTTGGCCCACTCTGCCATCCCAGTTCAGACATGGCCATATGCAAATAAGGCTGACCCTGTGCCTCATTGGAACAGTCCGGCCCAAACTGCCAAGCCATGCCTTCCCTGGACCGGAAACAGTATTCCTAGGACCGGTTTCTGGCATTTCAGCTGTCTTTAGCCAGACTTGCTTGAATCCAGCAGCAAAGTGAGCAAGGGACTCACGTCTGAGCATACCCTGCCAACTTATGGCAAACAAAACAGTACAACAGGGGGTGGTGATGGATGGAGCATCAGAACCAATCAAACACTCATACCCAGTCAACAGATCTGGGTTTGATCGATCACCGTTCTTTAGCACACTCTGCCACCCCAGTTCAGACATGGCCATATGCAAATCAGGCTGACCCTGTGCCTCATGGGCACAGTTCAGCCCGAACTGCCAAGCCATGTCTTCCCTGGACCGGAAACAAGCTTCCTAGGACCGGTTTCTGGCATTTCAGCCGTCTTCAGCCAGGCTTGCTTGAATCCAGTGGCAAAGTGAGCAAGGGACTCACGTCTGAGCATACCCTGCCAACTTATGGCGAACAAAGCGGTACAAAAGGGGGTGGTGATGGACGGATCATCAGAACCAATCAAACACTCACACCCAGTCAGCAGATCTGGGTTTGATCCATCACCGTTCTTTAGCCCACTCTGCCAACACAGTTCAGACATGGCCATGTGCAAATCAGTCTGACCCAGTGCCTCATTGGAACAGTCCAGCCCGAACTGCCAAGCCATGCCTTCCCTGGACTGGAAACAAGCTTCTTAGGAACGGTTTCTGGCATTTTAGCCGTCTTCAGCCAGGCTTGTTTGAATCCAGTGGCAAAATGAGCAAGGGACTCACGTCTGAGCATACCCTGCCAACTTATGGCGAACAAAGCGGTACAAAAGGGGGTGGTGATGGACGGAGCATCAGAACCAATCAAACACTCACACCCAGTCAACAGATCTGGGTTTGATCCATCACCGTTCTCTAGCCCACTGGGCCACCCCAGTTCAGACATGGCCATATGCAAATCAGTCTGACCCTGTGCCTCATGGGAACAGTCCAGGCCGAACTGCCAAGCCATGCCTTCCCTGGACCGGAAACAAGCTTCCTAGGACCGGTTTCGAGCATTTCAGCTGTTTTCAGCCAGGTTTGCTTGAATCCAGTGGCAAAGTGAGCAATAGACTCACGTCTGAGCATACCCTGCCAACTTATGGCGAACAAAGCGGTACAAAAGGGGGTGGTGATGGACGGAGCATCAGTACCAATCAAACACTCACACCCAGTCAACAGACCTGGGTTCGATCCATCACCATTCTTTAGCCCACTCTGCCACACCCGTTCAGACATGGCCATATGCAAATCAGTCTGACCCTGTGCCTCATGGGAACAGTCCAGCCCCAACTGCTAAGCCATGCCTTCCCTGGACCGGAAACAAGCTTCCTAGGACTGGTTTCTTGAATTTCAGCCGTCTTCAGCCAGGCTGGCTTGAATCCAGTGGCAAAGTGAGCAAGGGACTCATGTCTGAGCATACCCTGCCAACTTATGGCGAACAAAGCGGTACAAAAGGGGGTGGTGATGGACGGAGCATCAGAACCAATGAAACACTCACACCAGTTAACAGATCTGGGTTTGATCTATCACCGTTCAGTAGCCCACTGTGCCACCCCAGTTCAGACATGGCCATCTGCAAATCAGTCTGACCCTGTGCATCATGGGAACAGTCCATGCCGAACTGCCAAGCCATGCCTTCCTTGGACCGGAAACAAGCTTCCTAGGACCGGTTTCTGGCATTTCAGCGGTGTTCAGCCAGGCTTGCTTGAATCCAGTGGCAAAGTGAGCAAGGGACTCACGTCTGAGCATACCCTGCCAACTTATGGCGAACAAAGCGGTACAAAAGGGGGTGGTGATGAACGGAGCATCAGAACCAATCAAACACTCACACCCAGTCAACAGAAATGGGTTTGATCCATTACCGTTCTTTAGCCCACTCTGCCACCCCAGTTCAGACATTGCCATATGCTAATCAGTCTGACCCTGTGCCTCATGGGAACAGTCCAGCTCAAACTGCCAAGCCATGCCTTCTCTGGACCGGAAACAAGCTTCCTAGGACCGGTTTCTGGCATTTCAGCTGTCTTCAGCCAGGCTTGCTTGAAGCCAGTGGCAAAGTGAGCAAGGGACTCACGTCTGAGCACACCCTGCCAACTCATGGCGAACAAAGCGGTACAAAAGGGGGTGGTGATGGACGGAGCATCAGAACCAATCAAACACTCACACCCAGTCAACAGATCTGGGTTTGATCCATCACTGTTCTTTAGCCCATTCTCCCACCCCAGTTCAGACATGGCCATATGCAAATCAGTCTGACCCTATTCCTCATTGAAACAGTTCAGCCCGAACTGCCAAGCCATGCCTTCCCTGGACCGGAAACAAGTGTTCTAGGACTGGTTTCTGGCATTTCAGCCGTTTTCAGCCAGCCTTGCTTGAATCCAGTGGCAAAGTGAGCAAGGGACTCACGTCTAAGCATACCCTGCCAACTTATGGCGAACAAAGCGGTACAAAAGGGGGTGGTGATGGACGGAGCATCAGTACCAATCAAACACTCACACCCAGTCAACAGATCTGAGCTTCGATCCATCACCATTCTTTAGCCCACTCTGCCACACCCGTTCAGACATGGCCATATGCAAATTAGTCTGACCTTGTGCCTCATGGGAACAGTCCAGCCCAAACTGCCAAGCTATGCCTTCGCTGGACCGGAAACAAGCTTCTTAGGACCGGTTTCTGGTATTTCAACCGTTTTCAGCCAGGCTTGCTTGAATCCAGTGGCAAAGTGAGCAAGGGACTCACGTCTGAGCATACACTGCCAACTTAAGGCGAACAAAGCGGTACAAAAGAGGGTGGTCATGGACGGAACATCAGAACCAATCAAACACTCACTCCCAGTCAAAAGATCTGGGTTTGATCCATCACCGTTCTTTAGACCACTCTGCCACCCCAGTTCAGACATGGCCATATGCAAATCAGTCTGACCCTGTGCCTCATGGGAACAGTCCAGCCTCAAATCCTAAGCCATGCCTTCCCTGGACCGGAAACAAGCTTCCTAGGACTGGTTTCTGGAATTTCAGCCGTCTTCAGCCATGCTGGCTTGAATCCAGTGGCAAAGTGAGCAAGGGACTCACGTCTAAGCATACCCTGCCAACTTATGGCGAACACAGCAGTACAAAAGGGGGTGGTGATGGACAGAGCATCAGAACCAATCAAACACTCACACCAGTCAACAGATCTGGGTTTGATCCATCACCGTTCTTTAGCCCACTCTGCCACCCCAGTTCAGACATGGCCATATGCAAATCAGTCTGACCCTGCGCCTCATGGGAACAGTCCAGCCCGAACTGCCAAGCCATGCTTTCTCTGGACCGGAAACAAGTTTCCTAGGACCGGTTTCTGGCATTTCAGCCGTCTTCAGCCAGGCTTGCTTGAATCCAGTGGCAAAGTGAGCAAGGGACTCACGTCTGAGCATACCCAGCCAACTTATGGCGAACAAAGCGGTACAAAAGGGGGTGGTGATGGACGGAGCATCAGCACCAATCAAACACTCATACCCAGTCAACAGATCTGGGTTTGATCCATCACCGTTCTTTAACCCACTCTGCCACCCCAGTTCAGACATGGCCATATGCAAATCAGGCTAACCCTGTGCCTCATGGGAACAGTCCAGCCCGAACTGCCAAGCCATGCCTTCCCTGGACCGGAAACAGGCTTCCTAGGACCGGTTTCTGGTATTTCAGCTGTCTTCAGCCAGGCTTGCTTGAATCCAGTGGCAAAGTGAGCAATGGACTCACGTCTGAGCATACCGCCAACTTATGGCGAACAGAGCTGTACAAAAGGGGGTGGTGATGGACGGACCATAAGAACCAATCAAACACACACACCCAATCAAAAGTTCTGGGTTTGACCCATCACTGTTCTTTGGCCCACTCTGCCATCCCAGTTCAGACATGGCCATATGCAAATCAGGCTGACCCTGTGCCTCATTGGAACAGTCCGGCCGAAACTGCCAAGCCATGCCTTCCCTGGACCGGAAACAGTATTCCTAGGACCGGTTTCTGGCATTTCAGCTGTCTTTAACCAGACTTGCTTGAATCCAGCAGCAAAGTGAGCAAGGGACTCACGTCTGAGCACACCCTGCCAACTTATGGCAAACAAAACAGTACAACAGGGGGTGGTGATGGATGGAGCATCAGAACCAATCAAACACTCACACCCAGTCAACAGATCTGGGTTTGATCCATCACCGTTCTTTAGCCCACTCTGCCACCCCAGTTCAGACCTGGCCATATGCAAATCAGGCTGACCCTGTGCCTCATGGGCACAGTCCAGCCCGAACTGCCAAGCCATGTCTTCCCTGGACCGGAAACAAGCTTCCTAGGACCGGTTTCTGGCATTTCAGCCGTCTTCAGCCAGGCTTGCTTGAATCCAGTGGCAAAGTGAGCAAGGGACTCACGTCTGAGCATACCCTGCCAACTTATGGCGAACAAAGCGGTACAAAAGGGGGTGGTGATGGACGGATCATCAGAACCAATCAAACACTCACACCCAGTCAGCAGATCTGGGTTTGATCCATCACCGTTCTTTAGCCCACTCTGCCAACACAGTTCAGACATGGCCATGTGCAAATCAGTCTGACCCAGTGCCTCATTGGAACAGTCCAGCCCGAACTGCCAAGCCATGCCTTCCCTGGACTGGAAACAAGCTTCTTAGGAACGGTTTCTGGCATTTTAGCCGTCTTCAGCCAGGCTTGTTTGAATCCAGTGGCAAAATGAGCAAGGGACTCACGTCTGAGCATACCCTGCCAACTTATGGCGAACAAAGCGGTACAAAAGGGGGTGGTGATGGACGGAGCATCAGAACCAATCAAACACTAACACCCAGTCAACAGATCTGGGTTTGATCCATCACCGTTCTCTAGCCCACTGGGCCACCCCAGTTCAGACATGGCCATATGCAAATCAGTCTGACCCTGTGCCTCATGGGAACAGTCCAGGCCGAACTGCCCAGCCATGCCTTCCCTGGACCGGAAACAAGCTTCCTAGGACCGGTTTCGAGCATTTCAGCTGTTTTCAGCCAGGCTTGCTTGAATCCAGTGGCAAAGTGAGCAAGGGACTCACGTCTGAGCATACCCTGCCAACTTAAGGCGAACAAAGCGGTACAAAAGAGGGTGGTCATGGACGGAACATCAGCACCCATCAAACACTCACTCCCAGTCAACAGATCTGGGTTTGATCCATCACCGTTCTTTAGCCCACTCTGCCACCCCAGTTCAGGCATAGCCATATGCAAATCAGTCTGACCCTGCGCCTCATGGGAACAGTCCAGCCCGAACTGCCAAGCCATGCTTTCTCTGGACCGGAAACAAGTTTCCTAGGACCGTTTTCTGGCATTTCAGCCGTCTTCAGCCAGGCTTGCTTGAATCCAGTGGCAAAGTGAGCAAGGGACTCACGTCTGAGCATACCCAGCCAACTTATGGCGAACAAAGCGGTACAAAAGGGGGTGGTGATGGACGGAGCATCAGCACCAATCAAACACTCACACCCAGTCAACAGATCTGGGTTTGATCCATCACCGTTCTTTAACCCACTCTGCCAACCCAGTTCAGACATGGCCATATGCAAATCAGGCTAACCCTGTGCCTCATGGGAACAGTCCAGCCCGAACTGCCAAGCCATGCCTTCCCTGGACCGGAAACAGGCTTCCTAGGACCGGTTTCTGGTATTTCAGCTGTCTTCAGCCAGGCTTGCTTGAATCCAGTGGCAAAGTGAGCAATGGACTCACGTCTGAGCATACCGCCAACTTATGGCGAACAGAGCTGTACAAAAGGGGGTGGTGATGGACGGACCATAAGAACCAATCAAACACACACACCCAATCAAAAGCTCTGGGTTTGACCCATCACTGTTCTTTGGCTCACTCTGCCATCCCAGTTCAGACATGGCCATATGCAAATCAGGCTGACCCTGTGCCTCATTGGAACAGTCCGGCCCAAACTGCCAAGCCATGCCTTCCCTGGACCGGAAACAGTATTCCTAGGACCGGTTTCTGGCATTTCAGCTGTCTTTAACCAGACTTGCTTGAATCCAGCAGCAAAGTGAGCAAGGGACTCACGTCTGAGCATACCCTGCCAACTTATGGCAAACAAAACAGTACAACAGGGGGTGGTGATGGATGGAGCATCAGAACCAATCAAACACTCACACCCAGTCAACAGATCTGGGTTTGATCCATCACCGTTCTTTAGCCCACTCTGCCACCCCAGTTCAGACATGGCCATATGCAAATCAGGCTGACCCTGTGCCTCATGGGCACAGTCCAGCCCGAACTGCCAAGCCATGCCTTCCCTGGACTGGAAACAAGCTTCTTAGGAACGGTTTCTGGCATTTTAGCCGTCTTCAGCCAGGCTTGTTTGAATCCAGTGGCAAAATGAGCAAGGGACTCACGTCTGAGCATACCCTGCCAACTTATGGCAAACAAAGCGGTACAAAAGGGGGTGGTGATGGACAGAGCATCAGAACCAATCAAACACTCACACCCAGTCAACAGATCTGGGTTTGATCCATCACCGTTCTCTAGCCCACTGGGCCACCCCAGTTCAGACATGGCCATATGCAAATCAGTCTGACCCTGTGCCTCATGGGAACAGTCCAGGCCGAACTGCCAAGCCATGCCTTCCCTGGACCGGAAACAAGCTTCCTAGGACCGGTTTCGAGCATTTCAGCTGTTTTCAGCCAGGTTTGCTTGAATCCAGTGGCAAAGTGAGCAATAGACTCACGTCTGAGCGTACCCTGCCAACTTATGGCGAACAAAGCGGTACAAAAGGGGGTGGTGATGGACGGAGCATCAGTACCAATCAAACACTCACACTCAGTCAACAGACCTGGGTTCGATCCATCACCATTCTTTAGCCCACTCTGCCACACCCGTTCAGACATGGCCATATGCAAATCAGTCTGACCCTGTGCCTCATGGGAACAGTCCAGCCCCAACTGCTAAGCCATGCCTTCCCTGGACCGGAAACAAGCTTCCTAGGACTGGTTTCTTGAATTTCAGCCGTCTTCAGCCAGGCTGGCTTGAATCCAGTGGCAAAGTGAGCAAGGGACTCACGTCTGAGCATACCCTGCCAACTTATGGCGAACAAAGCGGTACAAAAGGGGGTGGTGATGGACGGAGCATCAGAACCAATCAAACACTCACACCAGTTAACAGATCTGGGTTTGATCTATCACCGTTCAGTAGCCCACTGTGCCACCCCAGTTCATACATGGCCATCTGCAAATCAGTCTGACCCTGTGCATCATGGGAACAGTCCATGCTGAACTGCCAAGCCATGCCTTCCTTGGACCGGAAACAAGCTTCCTAGGACCGGTTTCTGGCATTTCAGCGGTGTTCAGCCAGGCTTGCTTGAATCCAGTGGCAAAGTGAGCAAGGGACTCATGTCTGAGCATACCCTGCCAACTTATGGCGAACAAAGCGGTACAAAAGGGGGTGGTGATGAACGGAGCATCAGAACCAATCAAACACTCACACCCAGTCAACAGATCTGGGTTTGATCCATTACCGTTCTTTAGCCCACTCTGCCACCCCAGTTCAGACATTGCCATATGCTAATCAGTCTGACCCTGTGCCTCATGGGAACAGTCCAGCTCGAACTGCCAAGCCATGCCTTCTCTGGACCGGAAACAAGCTTCCTAGGACCGGTTTCTGGCATTTCAGCTGTCTGCAGCCAGGCTTGCTTGAAGCCAGTGGCAAAGTGAGCAAGGGACTCACGTCTGAGCACACCCTGCCAACTCATGGCGAACAAAGCGGTACAAAAGGGGGTGGTGATGGACGGAGCATCAGAACCAATCAAACACTCACACCCAGTCAACGGATCTGGGTTTGATCCATCACCGTTCTTTAGCCCATTCTCCCACCCCAGTTCAGACATGGCCATATGCAAATCAGTCTGACCCTATTCCTCATTGAAACAGTTCAGCCCGAACTGCCAAGCCATGCCTTCCCTGGACCGGAAACAAGCGTTCTAGGACTGGTTTCTGGCATTTCAGCCGTTTTCAGCCAGCCTTGCTTAAATCCAGTGGCAAAGTGAGCAAGGGACTCACGTCTGAGCATACCATGCCAACTTATGGCGAACAAAGCGGTACAAAAGGGGGTGGTGATGGATGGAGCATCAGAACCAATCAAACACTCACACCCAGTCAACAGATCTGGGTTTGATCCATCACCGTTCTTTAGCCCACTCTGCCACCCCAGTTCAGACATGGCCATATGCAAATCAGTCTGACCCTGTGCCTCATGGGAACAGTCCAGCCCGAATTGCCAAGCCATGCCTTCCCTGGACCGGAAACAAGCTTCCTAGGACCGGTTTCTGGCATTTCAGCCGTCTTGCTTGCTTGAATCCAGTGGCAAAGTGAGCAAGGGACTCACGTCTGAGCATACCCTGCCAACTTATGGCGAACAAAGCGGTACAAAAGGGGGTGGTGATGGACGGAGCATCAGTACCACTCAAACACTCACACCCAGTCAACAGATCTGGGTTCGATCCATCACCATTCTTTAGCCCACTCTGCCACACCCGTTCAGACATGGCCATATGCAAATCAGTCTGACCCTGTGCCTCATGGGAACAGTCCAGCCCAAATTGCCAAGCTATGCCTTTGCTGGACCGGAAACAAGCTTCCTAGGACCGGTTTCTGGCAATTCAGCTGTCTTCAACCAGGCTTGCTTGAATCCAGTGGTAAAGTGAGCAAGGGCCTCACGTCTGAGCATACCCTGCCAACTTATGGCGAACAAAGCGGTACAAAAGAGGGTGGTGATGGACGGAACATCAGATCCAATCAAACACTCACACCAGTCAACAGATCTGGGTTTGATCCATCACCGTTCGTTAGCCCACTGTGCCACCCCAGTTCAGACATGGCCATCTGCAAATCAGTCTGACCCTGTGCATCATGGGAACAGTCCAGCCCGAACTGTCAAGCCATGCCTTCCTTGGACCGGAAACAAGCTTCCTAGGACCGGTTTCTGGCATTTCAGCGGTGTTCAGCCAGGCTTGCTTAAATCCACTGGCAAAGTGAGCAAGGAACTCACGTCTGAGCATACCCTGCCAACTTATGGTGAACAAAGCGGTACAAAAGGGGGTGGTGATGGACGGAGCATCAGAAAGAATCAAACACTCACACCCAGTCAACAGATCTGGGTTTGATCCATTACCGTTCTTTAGCCCACTCTGCCACCCCGGTTCAGACATGGCCATATGCTAATCAGTCTGACCCTGTGCCTCATGGGAACAGTCCAGCCCGAACTGCCAAGCCATGCCTTCCCCGGACCCGAAACAAGCTTCCTAGGACCAGTTTCTGGCATTTTAGCCGTCTTCAGCCAGGCTTGCTTAAATCCAGTGGCAAAGTGAGCAAGGGACTCACGTCTGAGCATACCCTGCCAACTTACGGCGAACAAAGCGGTACAAAAGGGGGTGGTGCTGGACGGAGCATCAGAACCAATCAAAAACTCACACCCAGTCAACAGATCTGGGTTTGATCCACCACCGTTCTTCAGCCCACTCTGCCACCCCAGTTCAGACATGGCCATATGCAAATCAGTCTGACCCTGTGCCTCATGGGAACAGTCCAGCCTGAACTGCCAAGCCATGCCTTCCCTGGACCGGAAACAAGCTTCCTAGGACCGGTTCCTGGCATTTCAGCCATCTTGCTTGCTTGAATCCAGTGGCAAAGTGAGCAAGGGACTCACGTCTGAGCATACCTTGGCAACTTATGGCGAACAAAGCGGTACAAAAGGGGGTGGTGATGGACGGAGCATCAGAACCAATCAAACACTCACACCCAGTCAACAGATCTGGGTTTGATCCATCACCGTTCTTTAGCCCACTCTGCCACCCCAGTTCAGACATGGCCATATGCAAATCAGTCTGACGCTGTGCCTCATGGAAACAGTCCAGCCCGAACTGCCAAGCCATGCCTTCTCTGGACCGGAAACAAGCTTCCTAGGACCGGTTTCGGGCATTTCAGCCGTTTTCAGCCAGGCTTGCTTGAATCCAGTGGCAAAGTGAGCAAGGGACTCACGTCTGAGCATACCCTGCCAACTTATGGCGAACGAAGCGGTACAAAAGGGGGTGGTGATGGACGGAGCATCAGTACCAATCAAACACTCACACCCAGTCAACAGATCTGGGTTCGATCCATCACCATTCGTTAGCCCACTCTGCCACACCCGTTCAGACATAACCATATGCAAATCAGTCTGACCCTGTGCCTCATGGGAACAGTCCAGCCCAAACTGCCAAGCTATGCCTTCGCTGGACCAGAAACAAGCTTCTTAGGACCGGTTTCTGGCATTTCAACCGTTTTCAGCCAGGCTTGCTTGAATCCAGTGGCAAAGTGAGCAAGGGACTCACGTCTGAGCATACCCTGCCAACTTATGGCGAACAAAGCGGTACAAAAGGGGGTGGTGATGGACGGAGTATCAGAACCAATCAAACACTCACACCCAGTCAACAGATCTGGGTTTGATCCATCACCGTTCTTTAGCCCCCTCTGCCACCCCAGTTCAGACATGCCCATATGCAAATCAGTCTGACCCTGTGCCTCATGGGAACAATCCAACCCGAACTGCCAAGCCATGCCTTCTCTGTACCAAAAACAGGCTTCCTAGGACCGGTTTCTGGCATTTCAGCCGTCTTTAACCAGGCTTGCTTGAATCCAGTGGCAAAGTGAGCAAGGGACTCACGTCTGAGCATACCCTGCCAACTTATGGCGAACAAAGCGGTACAAAAGGGGGTGGTGATGGACGGAGCATCAGAACCAATCAAACACTCACACCCAGACAACAGTTCTCGGTTTGATCAATCACCGTTCTTTAGCCCACTCTGCCACCCCAGTTCAGACATGGCCATATGCAAATCAGTCTGACCCTGTGCCTCATGGGAACAGTCCAGCCCGAACTGCCAAGCCATGCCTTCTCGGGACCGGAAACAAGCTTTCTAGGACCGGTCTCTGGCGTTTCAGCCGTCTTCAGCCAGGGTTGCTTGAATCCAGTGGCGAAGTGAGCAAGGGTCTCACGTCTGAGCATACCCTGCCAACTTATGGCGAACAAAGCGGTACAAAAGGGGGTGGTGATGGACGGAGCATCAGAACCAATCATACACTCACACCCAGTCAACAGATCTGGGTTTGATCCATCACCGTTCTTTAGCCCACTCTGCCACCCCAGTTCAGACATGGCCATATGCAAATCAGTCTGACCCTGTGCCTCATGGGAACAGTCCAACCCGAATTGGCAAGCCATGCCTTCCCTGGACCGAAAACAAGCTTCCTAGGACCGGTTTCTGGCATTTCAGCCACCTTGCTTGCTTGAATCCAATGGCAAAGTGAGCAAGGGACTCACGTCTGAGCATACTATGCCAACTTATGGCGAACAAAGAGGTACAAAAGGGGGTGGTGATGGACGGAGCATCAGAACCAATCAAACACTCACACCCAGTCAACAGATCTGGGTTTGATCCATCACCGTTCTTTAGCCCACTCTGCCACCCCAGTTCAGACATGGCCATATGCAAACCAATCTGACCCTGTGCCTCATGGGAACAGTCCAGCCCGAACTGCCAAGCCATGCCTTCCCTGGACCCGAAACAAGCTTCCTAGGACCGGTTTCTGGCATTTTAGCCGTCTTCAGCCAGGCTTGCTTGAATCCAGTGGCAAAGTGAGCAAGGGACTCACGTCTGAGCATACCCTGCCAACTTACGGCGAACAAAGCGGTACAAAAGGGGGTGGTGCTGGACGGAGCATCAGAACCAATCAAACACTCACACCCAGTCAACAGATCTGGGTTTGATCCATCACCGTTCTTTAGCCCATTCTCCCACCCCAGTTCAGACATGGCCATATGCAAATCAGTCTGACCCTATTCCTCATTGAAACAGTTCAGCCCGAACTGCCAAGCCATGCCTTCCCTGGACCGGAAACAAGCGTTCTAGGACTGGTTTCTGGCATTTCAGCCGTTTTCAGCCAGCCTTGCTTGAATCCAGTGGCAAAGTGAGCAAGGGACTCACGTCTGAGCATACCCTGCCAACTTATGGCGAACAAAGCGGTACAAAAGGGGGTGGTGATGGATGGAGCATCAGAACCAATCAAACACTCACACCCAGTCAACAGATCTGGGTTTGATCCATCACCGTTCTTTAGCCCACTCTGCCACCCCAGTTCAGACATGGCCATATGCAAATCAGTCTGACCCTGTGCCTCATGGGAACAGTCCAGCCCGAATTGCCAAGCCATGCCTTCTCTGGACCAGAAACAAGCTTCCTAGGACCGGTTTCTGGCATTTCAGCCGTTTTCAGCCAAGCTTGCTTGAATCCAGTGGCAAAGTGAGCAAGGGACTCACGTCTAAGCATACCCTGCCAACTTATGGCGAACAAAGCGGTACAAAAGGGGGTGGTGATGGACGGAGCATCAGTACCAATCAAACACTCACACCCAGTCAACAGATCTGAGCTTCGATCCATCACCATTCTTTAGCCCACTCTGCCACACCCGTTCAGACATGGCCATATGCAAATTAGTCTGACCTTGTGCCTCATGGGAACAGTCCAGCCCAAACTGCCAAGCTATGCCTTCGCTGGACCGGAAACAAGCTTCTTAGGACCGGTTTCTGGTATTTCAACCGTTTTCAGCCAGGCTTGCTTGAATCCAGTGGCAAAGTGAGCAAGGGACTCACGTCTGAGCATACACTGCCAACTTAAGGCGAACAAAGCGGTACAAAAGAGGGTGGTCATGCACGGAACATCAGAACCAATCAAACACTCACTCCCAGTCAAAAGATCTGGGTTTGATCCATCACCGTTCTTTACACCACTCTGCCACCCCAGTTCAGACATGGCCATATGCAAATCAGTCTGACCCTGTGCCTCATGGGAACAGTCCAGCCTCAAATCCTAAGCCATGCCTTCCCTGGACCGGAAACAAGCTTCCTAGGACTGGTTTCTGGAATTTCAGCCGTCTTCAGCCATGCTGGCTTGAATCCAGTGGCAAAGTGAGCAAGGGACTCACGTCTAAGCATACCCTGCCAACTTATGGCGAACACAGCAGTACAAAAGGGGGTGGTGATGGACAGAGCATCAGAACCAATCAAACACTCACACCAGTCAACAGATCTGGGTTTGATCCATCACCGTTCTTTAGCCCACTCTGCCACCCCAGTTCAGACATGGCCATATGCAAATCAGTCTGACCCTGCACCTCATGGGAACAGTCCAGCCCGAACTGCCAAGCCATGCTTTCTCTGGACCGGAAACAAGTTTCCTAGGACCGGTTTCTGGCATTTCAGCCGTCTTCAGCCAGGCTTGCTTCAATCCAGTGGCAAAGTGAGCAAGGGACTCACGTCTGAGCATACCCAGCCAACTTATGGCGAACAAAGCGGTACAAAAGGGGGTGGTGATGGACGGAGCATCAGCACCAATCAAACACTCACACTCAGTCAACAGATCTGGGTTTGATCCATCACCGTTCTTTAACCCACTCTGCCACCCCATTTCAGACATGGCCATATGCAAATCAGGCTAACCCTGTGCCTCATGGGAACAGTCCAGCCTGAACTGCCAAGCCATGCCTTCCCTGGACCGGAAACAGGCTTCCTAGGACCGGTTTCTGGTATTTCAGCTGTCTTCAGCCAGGCTTGCTTGAATCCAGTGGCAAAGTGAGCAATGGACTCACGTCTGAACATACCCTGCCAACTTATGGCGAACAGAGCTGTACAAAAGGGGGTGGTGATGGACGGAGCATAAGAACCAATCAAACACACACACCCAATCAAAAGTTCTGGGTTTGACCCATCACTGTTCTTTGGCCCACTCTGCCATCCCAGTTCAGACATGGCCATATGCAAATCAGGCTGACCCTGTGCCTCATTGGAACAGTCCGGCCCAAACTGCCAAGCCATGCCTTCCCTGGACCGGAAACAGGATTCCTAGGACCGGTTTCTGGCATTTCAGCTGTCTTTAGCCAGACTTGCTTGAATCCAGCAGCAAAGTGAGCAAGGGACTCAAGTCTGAGCATACCCTGCCAACTTATGGCAAACAAAACAGTACAACAGGGGGTGGTGATGGATGGAGCATCAGAACCAATCAAACACTCACACCCAGTCAACAGATCTGGGTTTGATCCATCACCGTTCTTTAGCCCACTCTGCCACCCCAGTTCAGACATGGCCATATGCAAATCAGGCTGACCCTGTGCCTCATGGGCACAGTCCAGCCCGAACTGCCAAGCCATGTCTTCCCTGGACCGGAAACAAGCTTCCTAGGACTGGTTTCTGGAATTTCAGCCGTCTTCAGCCAGGCTGGCTTGAATCCAGTGGCAAAGTGAGCAAGGGACTCACGTCTGAGCAAACCCTGCCAACTTATGGTGAACAAAGCGGTACAAAAGGGGGTGGTGATGGACGGAGCATCAGAACCAATCAAACACTCACACCAGTCAACAGATCTGGGTTTGATCCATTACCGTTCGTTAGCCCACTGTGCCACCCCAGTTCAGACATGGCCGGCTGCAAATCAGTCTGACCCTGCATCATGGGAACAGTCCAGCCCGAACTGCCAAGCCATGCCTTCCCTGGACCGGAAACAAGCTTCCTAGGACCGGTTTCTGACATTTTAGCCGTCTTCAGCCAGGCTTGTTTGAATCCAGTGGCAAAGTGAACAAGGGACTCACGTCTGAGCATACCCTGCCAACTTATGGCGAACAAAGCTGTACAAAAGGGAGTGGTGATGGACGGAGCATCAGAACCAATCAAACACTCACATCCAGTCAAAAGATCTGGGTTTGATCCATCACCATTCTTCAGCCCACTCTGCCACCCCAGTTCAGACATGGCCATATGCAAATCAGTCTGACCCTGTGCCTCATGGGAACAGTCCAGCCCGAACTGCCAAGCCATGCCTTCCCTGGACTGGAAATAAGCTTCTTAGGACCGGTTTCTGGCATTTTAGCCGTCTTCAGCCAGGCTTGTTTGAATCCAGTGGCAAAGTGAGCAAGGGACTCACGTCTGAGCATACCCTGCCAACTAATGGCGAACAAAGCGGTACAAAAGGGGGTGGTGATGGACGGAGCATCAGAACCAATCAAACACTCACACCCAGTCAACAGATCTGGGTTTGATCCATCACTGTTCTCTAGCTCATTCTGCCACCCCAGTTCAGACATGGCCATATGCTAATCAGTCTGACCCTATGCCTCATGGGAACAGTCCAGCCCGAACTGCCAAGCCATGCCTTTCCTGGACCGGAAGCTTCCTAGGACCGGTTTCTGGCATTTCAGCCGTCTTCAGCCAGGCTTGCTTGAATCCAGTGGCGAAGTGAGCAAGGGACTCACGTCTGAGCATACCCTGCCAACTTATGGCGAACAAAGCGGTACAAAAGGGGGTGGTGTTGGAAGGAGTATCAGAACCAATCAAACACTCACACCCAGTCAACAGATCTGGGTTTGATCCATCACCGTTCTTTAGCCCACTCTGCCACCCCAGTTCAGACATGGCCATATGCAAATCAGTCTGACCCTGTGCCTCATGGGAACAGTCCAGCCCGAACTGCCAAGCCATGCCTTCTCTGGACCAGAAACAAGCTTCATAGGACCGGTTTCTGGCATTTCAGCCGTTTTCAGCCAAGCTTGCTTGAATCCAGTGGCAAAGTGAGCAAGGGACTCACGTCTAAGCATACCCTGCCAACTTATGGCGAACAAAGCGGTACAAAAGGGGGTGGTGATGGACGGAGCATCAGTACCAATCAAACACTCACACCCAGTCAACAGATCTGAGCTTCGATCCATCACCATTCTTTAGCCCACTCTGCCACACCCGTTCAGACATGGCCATATGCAAATTAGTCTGACCCTGTGCCTCATGGGAACAGTCCAGCTCAAACTGCCAAGCTATGCCTTCGCTGGACCGGAAACAAGCTTCTTAGGACCGGTTTCTGGTATTTCAACCGTTTTCAGCCAGGCTTGCTTGAATCCAGTGGCAAAGTGAGCAAGGGACTCACGTCTGAGCATACCCTGCCAACTTAAGGCAAACAAAGCGGTACAAAAGAGGGTGGTGATGGACGGAGCATCAGAACCAATCAAACACTCACACCCAGACAACAGATCTGGGTTTGATCAATCACCGTTCTTTAGCCCACTCTCCCACCCCAGTTCAGACATGGCCATATGCAAATCAGTCTGACCCTGTGCCTCATGGGAACAGTCCAGCCCGAACTGCCAAGCCATGCCTTCTCGGGACCGGAAACAAGCTTTCTAGGACCGGTTTCTGGCGTTTCAGCCGTCTTCAGCCAGGCTTGCTTGAATCCAGTGGCGAAGTGAGCAAGGGTCTCACGTCTGAGCATACCCTGCCAACTTATGGCGAACAAAGCGGTACAAAAGGGGGTGGTGATGGACGGAGCATCAGAACCAATCATACACTCACACCCAGTCAACAGATCTGGGTTTGATCCATCACCGTTCTTTAGCCCACTCTGCCACCCCAGTTCAGACATGGCCATATGCAAATCAGTCTGACCCTGTGCCTCATGGGAACAGTCCAACCCGAATTGGCAAGCCATGCCTTCCCTGGACCGAAAACAAGCTTCCTAGGACCGGTTTCTGGCATTTCAGCCACCTTGCTTGCTTGAATCCAATGGCAAAGTGAGCAAGGGACTCACGTCTGAGCATACTATGCCAACTTATGGCGAACAAAGCGGTACAAAAGGGGGTGGTGATGGACGGAGCATCAGAACCAATCAAACACTCACACCCAGTCAACAGATCTGGGTTTGATCCATCACCGTTCTTTAGCCCACTCTGCCACCCCAGTTCAGACATGGCCATATGCAAACCAATCTGACCCTGTGCCTCATGGGAACAGTCCAGCCCGAACTGCCAAGCCATGCCTTCCCTGGACCCGAAACAAGCTTCCTAGGACCGGTTTCTGGCATTTTAGCCGTCTTCAGCCAGGCTTGCTTGAATCCAGTGGCAAAGTGAGCAAGGGACTCACGTCTGAGCATACCCTGCCAACTTACGGCGAACAAAGCGGTACAAAAGGGGGTGGTGCTGGACAGAGCATCAGAACCAATCAAAAACTCACACCCAGTCAACAGATCTGGGTTTGATCCACCACCGTTCTTCAGCCCACTCTGCCACCCCAGTTCAGACATGGCCATATGCAAGTCAGTCTGACGCTGTGCCTCATGGGAACAGTCCAGTCTGAATTGCCAAGCCATGCCTTCCCTGGACCGGACACAAGCTTCGTAGGACCGGTTTCTGGCATTTCAGCCGTCTTGCTTGCTTGAATCCAGTGGCAAAGTGAGCAAGGGACTCACGTCTGAGCATACCCTGCCAACTTATGGCGAACAAAGCGGTACAAAAGGGGGTGGTGATGGACGGAGCATCAGAACCAATCAAACACTCACACCCAGTCAACAGATCTGGGTTTGATCCATCACCGTTCTTTAGCCCACTCTGCCACCCCAGTTCAGACATGGCCATATGCAAATCAGTCTGACCCTGTGCCTCATGGGAACAGTCCAGCCCGAACTGCCAAGCCATGCCTTCTCTGGACCGGAAACAAGCTTCCTAGGACTGGTTTCTGGCATTTCAGACGTTTTCAGCCAGGCTTGCTTGAATCCAGTGGCAAAGTGAGCAAGGGACTCACGTCTGAGCATACCCTGCCAACTTATGGCGAACAAAGCGGTACAAAAGGGGGTGGTGATGGACGGAGCATCAGAAACAATCAAACACTCACACCCAGTCAACAGATCTGGGTTTGATCCATCACCGTTCTTTAGCCCCCTCTGCCACCCCAGTTCAGACATGGCCATATGCAAATCAGTCTGACCCTGTGCCTCATGGGAACAGTCCAGCCCAAACTGCCAAGCTATACCTTCGCTGGACCGGAAACAAGCTTCTTAGGCCCAGTTTCTGGCCTTTCAACCGTTTTCAGCCAGGCTTGCTTGAATCCAGTGGCAAAGTGAGCAAGGGACTCACGTCTGAGCATACCCTGCCAACTTATGGCGAACAAAGCGGTACAAAAGGGGGTGGTGATGGACGGAGCATCAGAAACAATCAAACACTCACACCCAGTCAACAGATCTGGGTTTGATCCATCACCGTTCTTTAGCCCCCTCTGCCACCCCAGTTCAGACATGCCCATATGCAAATCAGTCTGACCCTGTGCCTCATGGGAACAGTCCAACCCGATCTGCCAAGCCATGCCTTCTCTGGACCGAAAACAGGCTTCCTAGGACCAGTTTCTGGCATTTCAACCAGGCTTGCTTGAATCCAGTGGCAGAGTGAGCAAGGGACTCACGTCTGAGCAAACCCTGCCAACTTATAACGAACAAAGCGGTACAAAAGGGGGTGGTGATGGACGGAGCATCAGAACCAATCAAACACTCACACCCAGACAACAGATATGGGTTTGATCCATCACCGTTCTTTAGCCCACTCTGCCACCCCAGTTCAGACATGGCCATATGCAAATCAGTCTGACCCTGTGCCTCATGGGAACAGTCCAGCCCGAATTGCCAAGCCATGCCTTCCCTGGACCAGAAACAAGCTTCCTAGGACCAGTTTCTGGCATTTCAGCCGTCTTGCTTGCTTGAATCCAGTGGCAAAGTGAGCAAGGGACTCACGTCTGAGCATACCCTGCCAACTTATGGCGAACAAAGCGGTACAAAAGGGGGTGGTGATGGACAGAGCATCAGAACCAATCAAACACTCACACCCAGTCAACAGATCTGGGTTTGATCCATCATCGTTCTTTAGTGCACTCTGCCACCCCAGTTCATACATGGCCATATGCTAATCAGTCTGACCCTGTGCCTCATGGGAACAGTCCAGCCCGAACTGCAAAGCCATGCCTTCCCTGGACCGGAAGCTTCCTAGGACCGGTTTTTGGCATTTCAGCCGTCTTCAGCCAGGCTTGCTTGAATCCAGTGGCGAAGTGAGCAAGGGACTCACGTCTGAGCATACCCTGCCAACTTATGGCGAACAAAGCGGTACAAAAGGGGGTGGTGATGGACGGAGCATCAGAACCAATCAAACACTCACACCCAGTCAACAGATCTGGGTTTGATCCATCACCGTTCTTTAGCCCACTCTGCCACCCCAGTTCAGACATGGCCATATGCAAATCAGTCTGACCCTGTGCCTCATGGAAACAGTCCAGCCCGAACTGCCAAGCCATGCCTTCTCTGGACCGGAAACAAGCTTCCTAGGAACGGTTTCTTGCATTTCAGCCGTTTTCAGCCAGGCTTGCTTGAATCCAGTGGCAAAGTGAGCAAGGGACTCACGTCTGAGCATACCCTGCCAACTTCTGGCGAACAAAGCGGTACAAAAGGGGGTGGTGATGGACGGAGCATCAGTACCAATCAAACTCTCACACCCAGTCAACAGATCTGGGTTCAATCCATCACCATTCTTTAGCCCACTCTGCCACACCCGTTCAGACATAGCCATATGCAAATCAGTCTGACCCTGTGCCTCATGGAAACCGTCCAGCCCAAACTGCCAAGCTATGCCTTCGCTGGACCGGAAACAAGCTTCTTAGGACCGGTTTCTGGCATTTCAACCGTTTTCAGCCAGGCTTGCTTGAATCCAGTGGCAAAGTGAGCAAGGGACTCACGTCTGAGCATACCCTGCCAACTTATGGCGAACAAAGCGGTACAAAAGGGGGTGGTGATGGACGGAGTATCAGAACCAATCAAACACTCACACCCAGTCAACAGATCTGGGTTTGATCCATCACCTTTCTTTAGCCCCCTCTGCCACCCCAGTTCAGACATGCCCATATGCAAATCAGTCTGACCCTGTGCCTCATGGGAACAGTCCAACCCGAACTGCCAAGCCATGCCTTCTCTGGACCGAAAACAGGCTTCCTAGGACCGGTTTCTGGCATTTCAGCCGTCTTCAACCAGGCTTGCTTGAATCCAGTGGCAAAGTGAGCAAGGGACTCACGTCTGAGCATACCCTGCCAACTTATGGCGAACAAAGCGGTGCAAAAGGGGGTGGTGATGGACGGATCATCAGAACCAATCAAACACTCACACCCAGTCAGCAGATCTGGGTTTGATCCATCACCGTCCTTTAGCTCACTCTGCCACCCCAGTTCAGCCCCTGTATATTTATTTATTTTATCACTTTACCTCTGTGCATATGTACTGTTTAGCCTGTGTTTCAAAAATGCAATAAATATGATTTGAATTTAAAAAAAACCATACATTTCCATAGCAGTCCCTGGCACTAAAGGGAACTACTTTTTGTGTAGATGTGCCATTCACAGTGAAGTTAGCCAATGACGGTAGTGAACTGACCATTGCCCATGACATATGCTGAAGTGGGTGGAATTAAAATGTGAATGATACAAAAACAGACCATAGATGAAGGGGGCTGGCTGAAAGCCCCAACTGGTTAGTATGTATGCATATAACCTTAGCAAAATCAAAAAGTCTTAGTCAATACCAAAACAAAAAATTGTCAACCTACACTTCGTCATACACTTTGCACAGAACAAAGGGTTGTGTTCTATATATTCACCCACGCAGACTTGCTTTTTTTGTTTTGTTTACATACACCTATCTGAAACAGAGTACCGGAATGCATGATATACTTGTCATGCATCTGTAAAATATACTTGTGAGTCACTTACACTGTGGTACAGAGAGTGATCTTGAGCCCATCTGCTACAATGTGGAAAAATTCAAATACAATGACTTAGAGGTGATATTTAGTGCGTCAGTAGAGACTCCTGCAGGTTTGGCTTCAGCAGCAAGAGGAATTAATCATAATCCAAGTCATCACATAGTCCAAGACTGACTACTTATTATGATCCTCCACAGTAACTGAATGTGTTTGGTGAACAGCCCCCTCCTTTCAACTTTTTGCAGGCATGTGCTCCTCAATTCGGTATTAAGTTGCTTTTTCTCATATACTAAGGGGCAGATTTATCAAGAATTCATGCAACAAAATGCAGCAAGCCACCTTGCTGCGCTGCGTGAATGGGCAGAAATGTGACATATTTAATATTATACGGCGCATTCCTGTCCTTTTCCCAGCACTGGCATACAATGTGCTGCCTAGTGCAACGCAGGCACCCTTGTACCATGGTGAAAGGGTCCCTACATTGCAAGCGAGACTGTTTTTGTGCTGTAAGGGACACCTTCCGGCACAAAAACAAACCTTTGAGGCATTTTCCTCTTTCTATGTGTGCTTCAGAATGCAACACACAAGGAAGGAGTAGAAATAAAGATATTTCTCCTCATTACGCCTCACCTGGGAAGCATAGCATTCTGACGCATTCTCAGGTCTACTAGTGCTGCTTAATCTGGGAATGTGCCAAAATCCTTGGGTGGATGCGTGGGAACACACACACTCCACCAATGGAACATCTCCCAGAGGCAGAGTAACACAATGCAGTGATTTGTGCTGCTTTGCATTACTCTAGATTTATCAAGCTCACAGGGCAATGCAAGGTGGCCTTGCATGGCTTGATAAATCTGACCTAGTGGTTGAGTCTTCCTTGCGTCCCGTTGGGTGGTGCAAAGGTGATGCAACTCAATGATAAATATGCCTAGGGGGCAGAACCTGCCCTATTTTACACCAAAGGGGGAAATATCCCCCTTTGTTCCTTCCCTCGTGGTTGATCCCTCGTGATACACAGACCGTGTCTGCAACGGAAGTCCTTAGCATCCTTCATTCAGCATCCCCTTAGCTGCAGGGTTTGCATTAGGCTTGTCCAGAACATTATTTGATGATTCATTAAATCCAGACGTACTCCAATTTATATTCATTAATCATTATCGTGCTTTTAGTAAGACTATTTCTCCGCCAGTCGAGCGGGCGATCCTGCCACTGTACATCATAACGCTGACACGCTTGAGAATTGAAATGTTGCTCTAGACTCAAATGGCTTGGCATCCTGCCAATCCAATCAAAATCCAAGTAATTGTGCAATGAGCTGTTGCTTGTATGGCAGGTTCCTGGGCTGTCCCTCATCAGCTAATGAAATCTGGGCAGTTGGTAGAGCCTACCTGAGCAGCCGAGACCCTTAGAGGTAGAAAGACCATAACTGTCCCACTGCATTGAAATGCTTTGGGGCAGGGTAATTGGAATGGCTTATGAGTTATTGCTCCTAAAATCACTTGTCTCATGATTATATGCCCCTCATCGCTAGTATTCAGCACTTAATTTGTCAAAGAGTAAGTGACAGGACCCAAAGTTTTGCTCAGAAGTTTACAGCCGGTGCTATTAAAGGTTAGCGTACCGAGGGGCATATTAACAAGGGCTTTCTCTCCGCTTTTTTGGCTTTAAAAGACAAAGAAGCGGAGATAAAAATATCACCCTATCAACAACAGGGTGCTAGCATGCAAAATCGCATGTTAGCACCCTTTTTCACTACGCTTCCCTTTGCATCTCTAATGAGATGCAAAGTGGGCGTTCCAGAGCAAAATAATAGGAGAAATGTCGCTAAGCAACATTTCTCCTATTATCAAGCTTCACGCTAACCCTGTTAGAGACAAAAAAAGCAGCGCTAATCACGGTTAACGCTGCTTTTTTACGTCTGCTAATTTTCAGATTTAGCCATGTAATTCAATGGGAGGTGGATTACAAGGCTAAATCCACCATGGGCTATCAACAAGGATATCCCTATCCTTGTAGTTTTATCGCTGCATTACCAGAGATAACCTCCCAAAATGCCGCTATCGCTGGATTTTTTATCGCCTAGGCGGTTAGCGTTGTTAATAACGTGATAACAGGCGATATTATCCAGCGATAGCGGGCGTTAAAAAAATTAACGCTAAGCGCCCTTAGCGTTCATTTTCCATGTTCCATGTTAATATGCTCCTAAATACCAAGGCTGCTTAGTCTTGATTCAACTCATGCCCTTTGAATCCAACACTAGTCATTTTCTGCCTCTTTATCCCACTCTTCTAGGTTCTTGCTTTCTATGGGGCATATCAACAACAACCGGCGATAATTATCTCTAAGCGCACTTAGCGCTAGGATAATTATCGCCGGCTAGCGTGAATTTTATCGCTGAGATAGCATGCTATTAGCAACGCTTATCTCAATAGCGATAAAAATCCTCACGCTAACAGGCTAACGTGAGATTATCGCTGGAAACCCAGCGATAATCTCACGTTAGCTTGTTGATAGGGACAGGCAAACTTAGCCATGATATCCTCCTTCCATAGGATATCATGGCTAAGTCAGAAAAATACCAGACGTAAAAAAGCAGCGTTAACCGCGGTTAGCGCTGCTTTTTTTGTCTCTAACAGGGTTAGCGACATTCTTGATAATAGGAGAAATGTCGCTTAGCGACATTTCTCCTATTATTTTACTCTGGAATGCCCCCTTTACATCTCATTAGAGATGCAAGGGGAAGCGTAGAGTAAAAGGGTGCTAACATGCAAATTTGCATGTTAGCACCCTGTTGTTGATAGGGTGCTAGTTTTATCTCTCCTTTTTTGGCTTTTAAAGCTAAAAAAGCAGAGATAAAGCCCTTGTTGATATGCCCCTTAGTTTGTCACTGATTTTCTGTCTTTCACTCCCGTTTAATGTTTTACTCTCCTGTTTTGTATCAAAGTCGGTTGAGGAAAAATAAGTGCCGGTCCCCAAAATGAGTACCAGTATGCCCCTCCTGCAACTAGTAGCTCAAATTAAGCACTGCACATACTAATGTAATGAATACCACATTCTCCTTTATTTATTTTATTAGTATTTATAATTTTGTTATAAAACACTGACCTAACGTGTACAAGTTTAGATATATGAATAGAGCCTCATTACAGGTGTCCCAGTACAGAAGGTACTGACCCATTCGCCCATTCGGAATTATAACGTTTGTGGAATCACCGGGTAATTAATTACCAGGTGAGTTGGACCCAGAATTACTGATTCAGATGATAATATTCCTCAGTTGAACTCTGAGCCACTGGAGTTAACGGACCCCCAGTAATGTTAAATCCTAGGATGTGGACTTACCTTTGCTGGTCCGGGATTTTCATTATGAGTTCCATATAGTTATGGCAGAAGGGTAACGCAATCATGTCGAGGTTTTCAATTGAATTTGAGGAAAAGAGGCAAAAGTAACATAATAATATAGGAAAAAATGAGTTACAAGAGAGTACAAAATGGTTGCCTGAAGGCAAAAATTAGAATTTAGTTGCATATCAGCAAGGCGAGGCGATAGAATTATCGCCGCAGTTGCGGCCGTTTTTGGCCGAAAAGCAGCGATAATTTTATCGCCTAATTAGCAAGCATTAGCGTAGGAATTCCTAACGCCCAGCTTTGCATCTCTAATGTGATGCAAAGTGGGCGTTCCTGACCTGACATGACAGGAGAAATGTCGCTAAGCGACATTTCTCCTATCATCAAGCCCCACGCTATGAAGCATAGCGGCAGGAAAAGCAGCGATAACCCCTGTTATCGCTACTTTCCTTACGCCTGCTTTAGGACTGACTTAGCCATGATATCCTATGGAAGGTGGATATCATGGCTAAGTTTGTGAGGCCCTATCAACAAGCTAACGCTACATTGTGTGAGATTATCGCTGGGGTTCCAGCGATAATCTCACGTTAGGCAGTTAGCTTGAGGATTTTTATCGCTTTTGAGATAAGCGTTGCTAATAGCACGCTATCTCAGCGATAAAAATCCATGCTAGCCGGCGATAATTATCCTAGCGCTAAGTGCGCTTAGCTATAATTATCGCCGGTTGTTGCTGATATGTCCCTAAGTCGTTAGGCAAATTACACCATTAGAAAAGACGCGAGGAATCACGTATAATAATTATAAGTACAAACAAAACAAAATGAGAGGGATACTTGTCTCTGTGTGAGCACCAGTTTTAAATTGTGCTTTAAAGTATCAATATTGTAGATTGTGAGATAGCAGCAGAATTTACATAAAAGCGCACTACCTATTGCAAACCAGTGATTCTAAAAATAGCAACATGCCAGTTTCACTTATTTGGGTGCATATCATCAAGGCGGCGCAATGAAATTACCGCCGCTTTTGCGGCTGTTTTCGGCGGAAAAGCGGCGATAATTTCATCACCTTATTAGCAAAGACACGCTATCGCGTGTCTTGCTGATTTAGCCCCCGTTTCCAGCACGCCTAACTTTGCATCACTAATGAGATGCAAAGTAGGTGTGGCTGTGAAACCAACCAGGGGAAATATCGCGATATTATCAAGGAAGGTGAGCGATTTTTAAAATCGCGTTAAGTATGCCTTAACGTAGGAATTTAACGTCTGGTAAATTCCTGACTAAGGCATACTTAACATAGGGGGTGGATTGTGTGGCTAAGACCACAGGCCCCTATCATCTAGGATTTCACCATTTTCCACCATGGAAAACGGCGATATCCCAACTATCTCTGGAATTTTTACCGCCTCAGTGATGCGCGTTGTTGATAACGCGCTAACCGGGTGATAAATTCCAGAGATAGCTGGCGATAAATATGCAAGCGATAAGCACGCTTTGCGATATTTATCGCCGGACCTTGATAATATGCCCCTTAGTTGTTTCTATCTGAGCAGCCTTTTTTAGAAGTTTGCTAACAGTGGTGAAAGTAGATGCCTCCAGGGGCTGTATTATGTAATGGGCTCATTTTCCTGGTTAGCGCTGGGCGCACCTTTCAAAAGGTGTGCCCAGAGCTAACCAGGAAAATGTGCTACATTATGGTGAATGCGTTACCCCAGGGCAGCTGCGATCTCGAGCTGCCTGGGGCAGCGCATTCATTAGAGTGGCTGCTTTAAAGCCGCTCCGTGTTTTCACCATGCAGGTGGTCCCTTCTGTAATACCAAAGTGCCCCAGGTGTGGGCAAAGCGGGTGAAAATGCCTGTTGCACTTCTATAATGCGGCCCCAGATGTCGATGGGTGGGTTGCTCCTGGCCCTTGGACTACCTGAGAAAGTGCAGGATCCTTTCAAACATCTGAGCAGTAGAGCCTGGATTTGAGTTTTTTTTTTTTCTAATAGTGATTGACCTCCTCATCGCTGCTTCTGGTTTCTCTTTGCTGACCCACGTTTCAGAATCTGGGATCATATTTATAACAAATGGTAGGGAGTTTCCGAACATATTTGATCCTCCTGCCTTCCAGCTCACAGCCATCTCCTCAACATTCCCACTTACAGGTTGAAACTATCACATTTAAGAATGTGTCCTGTAACTGGGTCCGAACATCCTCAAGCATCAGCTTCTTGTATGGTCAGCTCGCTGAACTTTCACTTCCGTTGACTTGCTTTACCTTCCTATCACGTGTGCCTGCAACATTTGTTTATCTTCACACAAGGTGTCTGATGTCTGCTCATTATTGCACTGCTTATATCTATGTCACTGCTTGATTGAACCAGTGTAGCCAGGGGCATAGCTTCCATTGGTGTAGCAGGTGCAGTTGCACCGGGGCCCAGAGGCCTGAGTGGCTCATTGAACCATCTTTATTGTTGTATTTCATGGTTCAAACAGTGACCAAGGGGCCCATATCTTTTCTTGCACTAGGGCCCATGACACACGGGATGCACCACAGTGAAATGGAGGAAAAGTCAGGATGGGTCTGTAAAAAATATCAGGACAAAGGGTCAAAATTCAGGACAAAAGTAGAAATGGCCATACCCCACTGGTTTATCATTGCATTTGTTTTCTATCTTTTCTATTGTGCTATTTATGCACTGTGGTGTGTTTGAGATTGCCTCTTTGTATGTTACATTCAGATGGCATATTATGTCCTTGTTCAATAGTTTATTAACGCCCTTGAGCACAGTGTCAAGGGCATCACTTCTAAACAGAAATACCCAAACTTTCTTGGAGAGAAAGCTACAGCAACATTTTGATTATGTTTCTAAACATTTCAGTACTAATGGCAAACAGTTTTGGAAGCATTGAGGTAAGTGAATCTTTCATCGTCTGCTAGTTTAGACAAGTTGAATAACACATCTGGCTCAACTGACCATGCACAAAAAATAATGAGGCAGAGCAGATGGTGTGGTGACAGTCTCACACAAAATGTCAGGATGTGTAGTGCACACAACTTGCCTGTAGTCTCACAGCACCAAGGAAGCTTGAGTGCTGCATTCGAGTGTGCCTCAGGGACCCTATATTTAACTCAGGACTGGGAGCCTGACCACCAGACAGAGAATCAAAGGGCAGGCTGAAGTCAAGCTCAGATGGGACATCTGCAGCAACTGATTCAAAGGGTCATTGCTAAGAACCGGACAAATATGAAAGAGAAGAACAAATCAGAAAATCAGGTAGGCCCTCCATAAGTATTGAAAAGTATTGTGTATCTGGAGAGTACTCTCAGCAGAGAAGCCAGAAACAGAAGAGGCACTGTCAAGCGGATGAATAAGCAGCACCCGCACAACCTGGCAAACTCTGCCAGTACAATGGCCCATTGGTAGTGCTTGTGGAGGGTGGGTAGGGGTCAGGCCACTTGGAATGTTGGGCCCTAGGCAATTGCCCAATCGGTCCATGTCTTAAAATGGCTCTGCAGTTGACCGAAGCCCGAACCAGTGGTCTGGCTAATCTCTAAGTGCCAAAGAGCATGCAGACCCTTCAATATATTTGGAATACTGTTAGAAATGAGGGGGCTCTGGTTGCCGCAGGTGTGTACCCACAACAAGCAGGGACCCTTTACTTCTTGTCAGGGCGAAGGATGACTCCCCAGAATAACCCCTGCTCACCCTCTAGGTGCGTGGCGCGAGCAGTCTAGGCTAAGTCTCAGGCGTACACGGTTAAGCAAGTGCAATTATATATACAGTAAACCCCTTGCATGCACCACAAACGGACACCAATCAGGAAGTATATAAAAATAAGCTTTTATGTAGATTCAGCAGATTCAATACAAGGCGCAGTAATGTTAAACTGATGGGGCCACAACTCTTAGGAATACGGTAAAGTTCTCTTTGTTACGGAAAGTTCTTAGGCGGGCACAAGGTAACTGTGGGCCTCCGCGCACTTCGTGCTGAGGCGGCGACCGGGAAGCACACGGCAGATGACAGGGAAATCAGAACGTTGCGGACCCTGGATCCGATGCGAGCTCGCGGTCGAGTTCGTAAGTACAGTACCTTGTTTCTTGACGTGAAGGCGGGTGCGGGATTTCAGCGGCTCTTCGACAGAAGGGCGAGGCGGCGTCCGGGGCTCCCACACTTCACGATGGGGGTCTGATCTTCAGGCTCACGACAAGAGCGGGGTGTTGCAGGTGGCGAGTGAACAAAGCGGGGCAGCCGGGCACGCAGGTTACGTCTGGGCCATCCGAGGTTTGGAGATGCTCACAACGCCGATTTTGGCAGGAGGGTGCAGGCGTGCTGCGAGCCTCCGGCGAGCGAGGTGACAGGGGCAGCCCAGCACAGCGTAGGGGGAGGCTAAGCAGTCCTGGTCACGGCTCAAGGAGGGACTGGGGCACGAGGATCACAGCTCCGGCGAGGGAAAGGAAACCACAGTCCAGCAGCAGGCGAGTGAAGATCAGGTAGAGCCCAATGGTCCTGGGGCTCAGTTCAGGGGGCAAGCTCGTTTCAGGCCCTTGGAGATCGTTTTGAAAAAGCACAAGTCTTGAAAGTAAAAATAAAGCAAAGTCTTCAGCAAAGGTTTCTCTTCTCTCCTTTGGCAGCAAGGTCACCACTGCAGGCCAGTCCCCCAGGATAGGGACAGTCTTCCTCCTTACAGCTTTCCCGGTGCCTCCTCCTCAGGCAGAGATTCTTCTTGGTCAAAAGCGGATCTAGTTTCTTAGGAGCAGGGCTCCTACATTTATACAGCAAATCTTTTGTTCTCCCAGGCCAGGGGGGCCCTTGCCTAGTCCAGTCCGGTTTCTGAGCACTCTGTTTACGCGATGCAGGCTTCTTCTTTCAGAGTGCAGGGCAGAGTCATCAGACGCTCCACAGGGGGCGGAGCCGGCATTGTGGTGGCAGAGCACTGTCCTATTCAGAGCCTAGGAGTACTCCTCCCACCCATCTACCTGTCGATCGTCCTATTCACCACCAGGCTACCTAGCCCTGCCCATCTGGGTTCCCCCAGCCCTGTCACTCACACCAGCCAGACATCAGATACACATCACGCAGAGGCGGGCTGAAATGTTTAGGCAAGCAAAGGCCAGCTTTCTAAAAGCGGCATTTGCAAACGCGGAATATTAAAATAAACCTTGGGAAAAGATGTACCTTATCATTCCGAGTTCAGGCATACTAAACTCGATCTTCTACCATGTTCCCTGGGTCGGTTAGGATCATAGGATGTAACAATACTAGCCGCCCATGCTGGCCTATGAGAACAGGGTAGCCTTACAGTAGTGAACAACAAGATGGCGGTAATTCACTACTAGGACATGCCACGCATCCAGGCTTGTCCTACCTTATGCTTACAACGCACCCTGCCCGTGGGCCTACCAGAGGGGTGACTAACATGAAGTTAAGGGAAGGTTTAGGGACCGGCAAGTGTGGGCACTTGCCAGTCAGCATGTCAATACCAGACTGCACGCAGGTTCTGCGATGGCAGACCTGAGACATATTTTACCGGCCGCTTCTGTGGGTGGCACAACCAGTGCTGCAAGCCCACCAGCGGTGTTTGCATTTACATGCCCTGGCGCTCCTGGCGCACTTTACTGGGGTCTGACAGTAAACCAAACAATCCAATCATGGAATCCAACCAACATATACAATTTACATAGGGAGCACTCGCACCGCGACACTGGTTGGCAGTGGCACAGCGCGCTGAGCGGCCAACACCATAAAAGCACATGAGGCACAGCGACAAAAAGAGGAAGGGAGACTCACGCCAAGGTGCCAGGTCTAACAAATACAAATTACTCAACAAACAAATATAAGACCATGATAAAGACTATAAAGTGTGGAAAGTGTTTCTTTGACATGTGGAAGCATTTCAGTTAAGTATAGAAGATCACAACATTACGATGACATTTATTTGAATTGGAAGTTTCTAAACATGAACCTTACATTATTTATTAATCATCCCTCCTGACAAAGCCATTAGTGAACAAAGTGTATGAATTGTCAGGTGTCCCTTATGTCATGGCCAATATTATTTTTATGAATAGTGGAATATTACGGACCATTAAAGCATGTACGTGAGGTTTTTACACAGAATCCATCTTGAACTGAATTACTTGAATGTGCTCTCAAATGACACTATTAAGTAAACTAGACAAATGAAGTAACTTGATTTCACTTAAATCACACAATATAGGCATGTGGGTGAGCCGGGATTTGAACCTAGATTTCCTGGTTACATATAGTGCAACTAAGCAAGTGACTGGATTACTTTCTTTTTCTCAATACCCTTTAGCACCAGAAGACAGTATGTTTGTACAATTCTGTCAGATGATTAGTACACTGCATAAAGTAAATACAGATCACAGGTTAATTTGACACAATGTCTGGAAAAAAAAGGTCCACAGTGAAAGTGAGGGACTGTGGGACACCAGATGCTAACATCACTGTCTTTCTCAGTGGTTGAATGTCATTAAAAAAGTATGGATACTGTGATCCTGAGTGCAATGGGGGATGGGTCAGAGAGCATGGGGCGGGGTCAAAGACGTGGCTAAAAAGAACAAAATATTGGTTCACTGACAGAATATTGACCACAAAAAGATAAATGCAAAAAATATGAATATCAACTCCCTATACTTAAAGAGGTAAGCACAAAAATATTGGAAAAAAATATTGTTAACATAAATTAAATACTAACTTTAATTTTAAAACATATATAATTAATTGTATGTTTTGACAAATACAAAAAATAAACTTCCTTTTAAAAATGTAAACACACATATATGTATATATAATTATACATATAGAAAAAATCGAAACTAATATTTTAATTAATAATATACTTTAAAACATCTTAAATAGCATAATATTATCAAAAATATATGTAAACATATATTTAAATATACCAAAACCATAACATATTTAAAAAAGGGAATCAATTTAATTTAACATAAAAATTAAACAACACACATACTTTATAATTTAATCAAAAATAAGTTGCAAACAAAAAATATAGCAAATTATAATATTATAATAAATCAAACACATAATTATATAAATTACAGCATAAAATACATTATTACAAATTAAAATAAATACATATACATTTCCCACCACATTCAAAGGAAAAAAAGGAAAACCTTTTTATGCTAAATAAATATAAATATAATTACTCCCACCTAACACAACACAACAGTAACAAAATATTTTACATCACACAAAAATAAGTTTTACTATTCTAACTACAATAAATATAAAATTATATAAAATATAACATTACAAAATACTTCAATTTATTACTCCCACTATACTTAACACAACAATAAAATGTATAATTAACAAAAAAAAAGCAATTCCCACTCCACTCAGTGCAAAAGTAGAGACCATGTGGGATTGCGGAGGGGTACAATTTACTATTCCCACTCCACTCAGTGCAACAGTAGAGAAAGAGTTGGATTGGTGAGGGTAAAATTTACTATTCCAACTCCAGCCACTGCAACAGTAGGGAAAGTGTTAGATTGTGGAGGGGTAAGATTTACTATTCCTACTCCAGTCAGTGCAACAGTAGGGAAAGTGTTGGATTGCGGAGGAGGTAAAATGTACTATTCCCACTCTAGTCAATGCAGCAGTAGGTAAAGTGTTGGATTGTGGAGAGGGAACATTTACTATTCCCAATCCAGTCAGTGCAACATTAGGGAAAGCGCTGGTTTGCGGAGAGGTAAAATTTACTATTCCCACTCCAGTCAGTACAACAGTAGGGAAAGTGTTGGATTGTGTAAGGGTAAAATGTATTTTCTCAACACTCCAGTCAGTGCAACATTGAAAAGAAATAAAATATCTTGAACAAAATTAAATTCTTTAAAAGAATCAAAATAAATTAAAACACAAATATGTTGAATACAAAATACAAATATATTTACTATTTAAAAAAACATAACACAATGTTAAATACATATCACAAATATCTACAAATATTTATATAAATAAAATACAAAAATTATTTTCATACAAATAAACAATTTTATTTAAAAAGTATTTATTAACGAAAATATACTTATTACATAAATTTAATTGAGTTACTTCCCACACTACAACCACACAAAGCTCACAACCTGCACCTTTCACTTAACTAGAACAAAAAATGATATACACTAATAATATAAAAATGTATCCACAAACCAATTATCATTAATTAAATATTAATTAATAATTAATTTTAATGAATGTTTTTAACAGTATAACTTCACAAAACACAAAACACTCATAACATTTACCAGAAAATCATTTACACAATTAACATATTAAGGGCACCATTACGAAGGCGGGCGGACACCGTAACGGAAAATGGGACCGACCGCCAGAGGTGGGCGGTCCCACGAGGCAAATTAGGATGCGCCCGCCACACTGGCAGGCGCATTCTTGCCTTTAACATTGCTGTGGGCAGTGCTCTAAACAGCACCCACCGCAATTGTAAAGGTGCATGTCGTGCATTGCAATGCACAACGTGACAGGCACCACGCGGTGCCTGCTACCTTGTGTATGACAATCCCCCGTGCAGCCACCCACCCCTCACCCCCGGGCCTCCAACGGGGCCCCAAAGTCAATCTTCACCATGGAAAGGCAGGCCCACCGCACACATCATAATATGGATAGCGGTGCCTGCAAGGCACCGCCACCTCATTGTGGGCCTTTTCCGCCCAGCAGGTAATCGTGACAATTGCCTGCTAGCGAAAAATCGGCGGAAGGTCTTTCCGTACGCCGCGGTACCCCCCAGCCATGGTAATATGTCGGGGGGTAATTGGCGGTCAGGCGGGGAGTTATGGCGTGCGGATCGCCACCACCGGTCGAGCGGTAGCAATCCGCAATCCATCATAATAGGCCCCTAAATTATCAAATTAATAATTAATATTACTTAAAAAATATTTATTAATGACTAAACTTAAATTTACTTCCCACCTCTTACCCCTACAAAACCCACAAGCCACATCTCAAATAAAAAAAATCATTGCACAAATAAGATAATTAATTAACAATTAAACAAATATTATTTATTAAAAACAAAACATTAATTAATTAAAATTAATTAGCGTCCCACATTTACCTCTATAAACCACATAACCCCAGCTAAATTTCAACTAAAAAAAGATTAATAACAGTTAAAATAATTAATTTACAATAAAATAACTAATAGTATTTAACAACTAATTATGAATTACTTAAAATGTATTTACTCGTCACCCTTCACCCCTTATAAACCTAAAACCCACACCAAAAAAAGATAATTAAACAATTAACATAATTATATATTAATTAATTAGATGTAATTTATCAACTAATTATCAATCAATAAAAAATAAATTACTTCCCACCTTTTACTCCTTATAAACCAAACACCCACACCAAAAGAAATTAATTAAACAATTAACATAGTTAATTCTCAATTATTTAATAACATGTAATTATTAACTTTAACTAATTAAAAATAAATTAATTCCCACCCTTTACCCCTATATACCCCACAACCTGCAACACCAAGAAATTACACAATTACAATAATTAATTATGAAATTAAATAAATAATATTAACAACTAATTATGAATTAATTAAAAATAAATTACTTCCCATCCGTTTACCTCTATAAAGCCCACAACCAACACATGAAATTTACCCGAAAAAAATTAAAAGCACAATTTACACTATTAAATATCAATTAAATAAATATTAATAAATAAAAATAATCATTAATTAAATTACTTCCCAGCCCTATTCCACTATAAACCCACAACCAACTACAGAACTAAAAAACACAAAATGTAATTAAATTACATTTAATAACTACTAAACATTTAACACATATAATAAAAAACATAAACAATACTTATACAAAAGAATTACATCACATACATTTAAAATATAGGCTAAACAGCAGCGGTCCGTGGAGGGAGTTCTGTGGGGCGGAAAGGTGGGGCGGGGGAGGGGAGGGGCAGGGTGGCGGGTACTAAACACCCGAACATGGATAATTGGAGGTAAGTAAACAAATAAATAAATAAAACGAGTTTCGTAGCGCGCCCTGCATCACAAAATGCGGTGCAGCGCGCACTACGAAATTCGTTTTATTTATTTAATTGTTTACTTACCTCCAATTATCCATATTCCACTGTTTAGTACCCCCACCCTGCCCCTCCCCCGCCCCGCCTTTCTGCCCCACGGAACTCCATCCACGGACCGCTGCTGATTCTAAAATACATAACACTAATTAAAAAACTATATTTAAAAAAAATATATTTTTGCAAATGATATGAATGACTTCTGTATTTTTAAAACTTACTTTAAATCGATATTCCTGTCCACGATATTCTAGCTCATGATATTTCTGTGTCACAATATTTCCAACACGATAATTGCGTCAGTCGATATTACTGACTCGATATTACAGCTGAATAGCCAAAATATTCTGTGACTATTTTTTTAATCTTTCACCATCAGGTAACTGCATGTAAACGAATGCACCCCAACAATGAAAAAATAAATGCAAAAAATCAGTGGGAAGTACACTACTTTATGTTATGACACCACTGTTGGTTAATGTGATCATCACAGATTTATGTGTGTGAAACCAGAAGCTCATAGAACTGAATTCTGCTTGGTTCAGCAGGGAATAGTGACTGGTGTATTTTTAGTGCTAGGAGGTCCCTGCCTGTCACAGAACGCACTGTGAATCTGTGAATCATTATGTGAAATTTGAATTATACACAATATAAGATAGGCTGCCACAAAATGTGGACATACAGTTAGGTAAATGGCAAAAAAGTGTTTTCAATGTGTAGATTTTAGTAATATGGAGATTGTACCTGATTCAAAAAGTTTACAACTGTCATTAAAAGCAAGCAAAGCACAGCTCAGCTTGGAATATCCCTGCAATACCTCTCAAAAATAATAAATCTTTGTCTTCAGGAAGCTGAAACTGTCTCCATCAATTAACACAACCTCTACCAGCTCTCAAGCAGCCTTTACATTTACAGATCAATCAACTACACAGATCTACATTTCTTTTCAGCCAGCCGGCACCCTTGTGAGATGGCTTGTTTCTTGTTTTTGTGTCTGCCCCCTAGCAATTGCAGCACAGAAGACCTTTCACTTCAGCCGAGACTTTTAAACTATAACATTGGTCTTTTAACACAAAGGCTAAAAATATGGACAAATGTCGTCTGCTGAAATCTCCATCATGGACAACAGGCATTAGGGTTAATTCACGGACAGTCCATCACAGAATGTAGCCAATGATCATGAGAGCCAGCTGACTCTGAGTTCCAATGCACAAAGAGCAAAACTCGCTGGCTGCTTGTTCCTTTCCAGTCCCGTTTTTAAGAGAACATTTGAAATTAAATAACTTAAAATGTGATTGTTTGTCTATTTCACGTGAACGTTCTTTAACAATAATGATTTTACTAGTGGTGGTAGATTTTATAATTTTGCAGGCAAAACTAAAGGATTTTAGTAATTCCGGTTTACTCATGTAACATGGAATTAGCAATAAATTCTGCCCCTTCGACGGCAGAATTATTCAGAACTGTAATCGATTTTTAAAGAGGACTGGAAGAGGGAGCAGCCCTTCAATGTTTAAAAACGACTGCAGATTAAACTTTAATCTGCAGCGATTTGAACAAAGAGGGACTGCTCTCTCTTCAGCCCTGTTTAAACCAATGCAGTGCAGTGCATACCCCTCGGTGCCCGTACATGAGTGTGCAAGAGCATTGAGTGCCGTGACTGCTGGCAACTAGAATGAGTGGGGTGGCAGGCAAATGGGTGGTGGGTGAGTGCATGCATGCAGTGCTTAATTTGTAAAATATTAAGGGGCAGATTTATGACGTCTGGCGCATCTCTGCTAATCAGCAGAGATGCGCCAGAAGAGTTGCGATGCATCTGCCCACCCGTGCGCCACCATTGATGCGCCGCATTTACAATGCGGCGCACCGTGGTACTCGGATGGGCAGATGTGTGACGCATCTCCTGTCGGAAAGGTGGCGCATTGCTGGAGTTGCGTCGCAAGCGCGACGCAGCTCCAGCAAGGCTCGGGGGTGCCCTATCCCTTACATGCTGCATCAATCCATACGCCTGCTTCAAGCAGGCGCAGGGTTTTGACGCAGCATGGCCTTAAAAGTGACTGAGTGAAATCTTGTAGATTTCACTCAGCCACTTTTAGGAGGCGTTCCTGCGCCGGAACGCCCCCCCCCCCGGTCCAGAACGCCTACATGTGGCGCAGGGCTTTACAACGTGACACATCTGCCAGATGCGTCACGTTGTAAATACCCCACAGCATGGTGCAGGATTTGCGCCGCCGCTGCGTCACAAAAGTGATGCAACGGCGGCGTACATGAGGCGCAAGGGGCTCATAAATCTGCCCCTAAGTGCCAGGGCTCTGACCAGGAGGCCACTGCAGCGTGCACCATCCATCGCCCCTGTCATTGCTGCCAAAACACCTACTAACCATCTCTCTCTCATGTAAATGCGACAGTTCAGAATATTCCAGGTCCCCAAAGCTAAAGGAATGTCTGGGAAGGCAGGTATTAGTAATTTTTTAATGTATTTTGTTCCCTAAACAGCTCTTATACTTCTCCCCTCTAAATTACATAAGCAGCGCCACCTTGTGGCAGACTGCCCTAAGTGTGGTGTTGACAATTAGCTGCCGGCCACCGGAAACCAATTAAGTGCCGGTGCTCAGCACCGGAAAGCTCCGGCTCAAATTAAGTACTGCATGCATGCAAGGTGAGTGGTGACTGTAAATAAAAATAAATAGTCACTTACCTTGCTTGCTGCACGACATCCTCGTTACGTTCCGTATTCTGCTCTTTCTCCTCCAGGCTTCGTGGACTCAAGGATATTCTCCTAACCAATCCTGACATTGCTCTCATGCTGGTAACCACGTAGCCACGTAGTGCTGTGAAATGCGCGACATGGCATATTGACATCGCGGCGGGTGCTGCTCTTAGCAGTACCCGCCACAATGTTAATGCTCAAGATCTGACCGCCTAGTTGGGGGTCGCATCGTGATCGGGTGTTCGGGACCGCCGAATGCATGGCGGACGGTCCCAGTTTACACCGGGATGGCGGTCGGACTTGAGCATTGAGCGTGTGTGAGTGGTTGTGTGAGAGTGTGAGGGGGTATGTGAGTGTCTGTGTTGGTCTGTAAGTGGGTGTGTAAGTGTCTGAATGGGTCTGTGAGTGGGTGTGTAAATGTCTTTGTGGGTCTGTGAGTGTGTGTGTGAGTGTCTGAGATGGGTCTGTGACTGGGTGTGTGAGTGCCTGCATGGGTTTGTGAGTGGGTGTGTGAGTGCCTACATGGGTATGTGATTGGGTCTGTGATTGCCTCTGTGGTTCTTTGAGTGGGTCTGAGAGTGCCTGCAGGGCTCAGTGAGTGGGTGTGTGAATGCCTGTGTAGGTCTGTGAGTGGGTGTTTAAATGTCTGTTTAAATGTCTGTGTGGGTCTGTAAGTGTGTGCAAGTGTCTGAGTGGGTCTGTGAGTGCCAGTGTGGGTCTGTGAGTCCCTGGGTGGGTCTGTAAGTAGGTGTGTGACTGCCTATATTGGTCTGTGAGTGGGTCTGTGAGTGCCTGCGTATGTGTGTGAGTAGGTGTGCAAGGGCCTGTCAAAGTCTGTAAGTGGGTGTGTAAGTGGATGCATGGGTCTGGGAGTGGGTATATGAGTGCCTGCTTAGGTTTGTGAGTAGGTGTGTGAGTACCTGCATAGGTCTTTGAGTGGGTCCCTGAGTGCCTGTGTGGGTATGTGAGTAGATTTGTTAGCACCGGCATGGATATGTGAGTGGATGTATGAGTGCCTGTGTGGCTCTCTTAATGGGTCTGTGAGTGCCTGAGTGATTCTGTGAGCGGTTGTGAGTGTATGTCAGTCTTTGAGTGGGCGTGTGAGTGTCTGAGTGGGTCTGTGAGTGGGTGGGTGTGTGAGTGTATGTATGGGTCTGTGAGTGGGTGCATGAGTGTGTGAATGAGTCTTTCAGTGGGTGTGTGAGTGTCTGAGTGGGTCTGTGAGTGGATGTATACGTATCTGCTTGGGTCTATGAATGGGTGTGTGAGTGTGTGAGTTTCTGTGTGGCTCACTAAGTGGGTCTATTAGTGCCTGCATAGCTCTGTGAGTGCCTGTGTCAACCTGTAAATGGGTGTGTAAGTGGCTGCATGGGTATTTGAGTGTCTCTATGAGTGCCTGCATATGTCTGTGAGTGGGTGTCTTAGTGGCTGTGTGGGTCTGTGAGTGGGTATGGGACTGCCTGTGTGGGATTCTGAGTGGGCATGGAAGTGCCAGCATAGAACTGGGAGTGGGAGTGGGAGTCCCTGTTTGGGTCTCTGAGTGGGTGTGTGAGTTCCTGTGTGGGTCTGTAAGTGGATGTGTAAGTGGATGCATGGGTCTGTGAATGGGTGTGTAGGTACCAGCATAGGTCTGTGGGCACCTGTGCAGGTGAGTAAGTAGGTCTGTCAGTACCTGCATGGATTTATGATTGGGTGTGTGAGTACCTGTCTGGCTATGTCAGTGGGTCTGTGAGTGCCTGTGTGATTCTGTCAGTGCCTATGTGAGTACAGGTGTGGGTATGTGAGTGAGTGAATGGGTGGTTGTGTGGGGCTGTAAGTGGGTGTGTGAGTGCCTGTATGGGTTTGAGAATCAGTGTATGAGTACCTCCATGGGTCTCTGACTGGGTCTTTGAGGGCCTGTGTTGGTCTGTGCTTTGGTCTGTCAATGTCTGCATGGATCTGTGAGTGGGTGTCTGAGTGGCTGTGTGGGTCTGTGAGTGGCTGTATGAGTGTCTGTGTAAGCCTCTGAGTGTGTCTGAGTATCTGTGGGGATCTGTGAGTGGGTTTCTTAGTGGGTCTGTGAGTATCTGTGTTGGTCTGTGAGTGTATATATAGGTATCTGAGTGGGTCTGGGCATGGGTATCTGAGTGTCCATGTGGGTCTGTGTGTGGGTGAGTGATTGTCTTTGTGGGTCTGTGAGTGGATATGTCAATGCCTGCATAGGTCTGTGTATGACTGGGTGAGTGCCTATGTGGTTCTGGGAGTGCCTGCATGGCTCTGTGAGTGGGTGTGTGAATGCCTGATTAGATCAGTGAGTGGGTGCGTGACTTCCTTTGCAGGTCTCTAAATGGGTGTGCGAGTACCTGTGTGGGTGTCTGAGTGGCTCTTAAAGTGTTTTTTTATTTCAAAGTGCATCAGGATTTGCGGATCTATCACAGATTTACAAGGGGGGCCCACGGACCTCGCAGGGGATCCTTGGATTCCTGAAGTGGGAAAAAAACTATATAACACAATTTTGTACCCAACATGGGTCCCTCTTACACTGCTCTAAGACACCCATGGGGTCAAGGTACCTCTACCTTGAATCCTTTAATCATTTTGCAGAAACATTTTAAGACCCTGGAACCATTACCCGATACTTAAAATGGTGGCTGCAACCTCCCATTTAGGCTGCGGTCAGCCTATCACAGCGTTGCTGGTAGCCCATGACCTTGTGGATCCACCCTGGGGAATCTGTGAAGGGTTAGTGCGCCTAGATGTACACATTTCTTTAATAACTCTGCAACTAGTAAACAAATTTACACCAATTCACAGAAAGCGCTCTTTCTGGACCAAGAACTACTTCTCCACCAAATTTGGTGCAATTCCATCCAGTAGTTCAGGCTGTAGTCTTGTTCAAAATCTCTACGGGAAATTGCATGGGTGGGACATGCACATTTTGTGCCCCCCCCCCTTTTCCCGGCCCCCGCTTCACGAATCACCCCAAAACTCTCCATGCAGAACTAGACAAACCATGTCACTTTTACTTGGAAAATTTCATGATATTTATTTATATGGAAACCTTCCCAACTATAACTGCCTACTGGCGACTATATATATATATATATATATATATATATATATATATATTATCTACTGGCGGTCGCCAGTAGATAGTTATAGTTAGGACCGTGTTTCCATAGGAAATCTGAAAATTCTATTTTGAATAACTTTGGCGCCGGTTGACAAATCCTCGCGAAATTTTCAAAACTAATGGGGCGCTACGCTCCGCTCCTACCCTGAAAGTCTCGGGGTGATTCGTCAAGCGGGGGCTGAGAAAAAAGGGGGGTCCCAAAACGCGTTTTCCCCATGCATTTTTTCATAGGACCTTTAGTCCGAGCTACAGCCCGAACGGCTGAACAGAATTATGTGAAATTTGGCAGAGAGGTAGCCCTCAGGTCAGGGATGTGCCTTTTGCAGGTCTTGTGTAAATCTGTTCAGTATTTCCTGAGAAAATAGCATTTAAATCAATATATATATCTGTAAGCGCGCTCCGTGCGCTTACCGTGCGCTTACGGTAAGCTTACCGTACGCGTACGGTGCCGTGCGCGAGCGCGATTCTGATTGGTTGTTAGATCAAAGTAAACATTCGAATCGGTCGAAACCAGGAAGTATCGTCCGCCATTTTCTGTCTCTCGCACTGAAAAAAAAAGGTTGATAACATGAAAAGGGGGCAACGAAGAGAGTTGCAGACCCCCTAGCATTCGTCAGGGGGTTCACGAAGGACCAAAAAGTATGAAAAATAAATGTAATAATTTTTTTTAAAAATCGCGGGGTGCGCGTACGGTAAGCTTACCGTACGCGTACGGTAAAAAAAAAAAAAAAAAAAAAAAGAATTAACAATCACATTTAATATATAAATCTAAGGACCCCCAAGAGAGAAAAAAACAATTGATATTTTGTAAAAAATGGCGAGGCGTGCACAGTACGAAATGCGCAACGTGGGCGCTCGGTGCGCGAACCGCACCGAGTGCCCACAGCGCGCGCATGGTGCGCGAAGCGCACCGTGCGCACAAAAATTAAAAATAAATACATAACTTAGCAATTAAAAAACCGTACAAATTCACTGAAAAAACCATAGGCTTCACACACGTTATAGTTAGGAATTAGCATTTAAAAAACCTTGCAAATTCACTGAAAAAACCATAGGTTTCACACATGTTATAGTTAGCTGTACATTTCACTCGTAAAAAAACAATGAAATTCCACGTTATAGTTAGATCAGGTAACTATAACTTGCGCGACCGCAATCCACAATGTGTCATTTCAGATGTCATCATTGATATGAAGAGTGATGTCACTGACCATGTCATGAGTGATGTAATATGTGACGTCATCAGCAGTTTATTGTGGGCGCGCAAGTTATAGTTACCTGATCTAACTATAACGTGGAATTTCATTGGTTTTTTACGAGTGAAATGTACAGCTAACTAACCTATGGTTTTTTCAGTGAATATATATATATATATTAGCATTTCAAACACAATTTACAAACTATTTTTGATATTTCTGGGTAAGTCTCATTTAATGGAGATAACTTTCAATATAGTTAGCACATTAAAAGTGTTTTTCAAACACAATTATACATATCCACAACTTCAAATCCTAAATCAAACTGTGCTAATTCTTGCCTTGGCGGCCTAGGAGTACTGAGGTTTCTACATGACTTTTTTTCAGCACAGAGCCAATGATGGGATCTTTCAAAGCATTCGATATCGCCCAGACTTACATTTTTTAAATCATGAACTTATCACTCACTCTCAAAAGTCACTCTCCTGCATAACTCTAGTGAAGGAAAAGGCATCTCAAAGCCTCTATCTTCCACACGTGATAAGGATGACTACTTATTTCTTCCAGATTCACTCCTGGAAAAGCCACAGGTTACAAAAAAGTCATAGGGAAAGTAAATATTGAAGCGATTTTCTTTAGAGAAAACTTGACACATAAAGAAAAAAAAGTGCAACGAAGAATAAAAAACAGATGAATAGGAGCCAAGAATAACATCCAGAGCATCAAACCGCACAGCAGGGATAAAACAGGTGACGACTCAATGACACTGGTGTAAATAGATCATGTTGTATTATGATTCAACATTGGAATAGAGCGGTGATCATAATTTTGATTGAGAAGTACTAAGTCAATGAAAATGATGTCCATTTTTAGTAGCACATAGGGAATGAAAAAGAGACGCTAGCTTCGCTGGCCAACACCTTCACTAAAAGCACACCTCAACAGGAGACAATGAAGATGAACCAGCCACGTCATTGAACATCTGGGGCAATATTCGTATTACAGAAGTGCCCATGGGGCACAACGGTCATTTGCTCCTTCTTTGAGCACCCCTGGGACACTATAGTATTACAAAAGGGCCCGCAGATGCCTGTGCGGGCCCTTCTGTAATACTGAAAGCTCTGACGCACATACAGTGACAGTGCTTTCTCAAGAGGGCATCCCCTCATTTGCATAGGGGCTTGGCAAATGAGGGAATCCCTTTGCTTCTGCACTCTCGCCATATTATAGACACGAGTGCAGAGGCAAAGAAGCTGCCAGGAGGCGCACTGACAGTGCTTAAGCTAAAAGATTGTGCATTATCTTTGCGCCCCCTGATTGCAGCCCTCTGGAGAGGGGAAAGAGGGTCCCATGGACTCCCCAGACATCCCCCTGCAGGCGGGTGGAGTCACTCACTGCGCCTACCTCCAAGCGGATCTCTAATCTCCTTTAAAAGCGCAGCAGGCAACCCGCCTGCCCAGTAAAACACAGAGTGGGTTTTTCAAAGCTGCTCCGTTTTTCACCTGAATACTGTGCCCCTGGGGATAGTATATTCCATGTAATAGGGCCCACTTCCCTTGTTTGCGCACAGCACACCTTTTTCAGGTGCACCGGGGGCAAACAGGCAAAGTACACCCTTTGCATAATCTGGCCTCTGAGGGATATGTAGTCAGCAAAGCATGAGCCCTCATACCCATATGCTTGCAGATGTAGTGATCAGAGGACTGATCAGGTATCTTGTGCGGATCTTACTCATTTGTGCGCTGCAGTGAAGCAGAAACATTATATAATGTAATCTGGGTATCTACAGAGCTGAATTATATACAATATTAGAGTATAAGCCCATGAGGGCACCTGACAGCAAAACATGAACTGCCACTGTTCCCAGTGACCCTAAACACCATATAGGGGCATAACATTGGGATGTGAACAATGGCTTACCCTATGCTGAAACATTTTCTGAAGTAGTGCGGAACCAAGTATATGTAGCTTGATTTCAAATCTACATTTTCCAATCAAAGCTCAGGAGCTAACCTTCAATACTCAGTTTAAAAAATACCTACAGCAATACCACCTATTTGGTGCAAAGCAACCTGACATGTCTTTAATCCACGTTACCACCTGAGGCTACTTCTTGCAGAAAACATCTGCTATTGTGAGAGCAATAGATAGATTGTCTCTGCTCAATACGTTTGCTTATTATATTTTACCTTCATATGCTACCCACAGAAGAGTAAACATGCTATATCTCAAAGTTCATCTGGATTCTTGTGGATGCAGAAGTTATTATCATCTGAACATTTTTTTACACTTTACACTCCCGCTGCTAGACCTGGCATCCTTGATGCTTTTTTTCCCCTAACCTTTTGCTTTCAGTACTCCTGTTTTATTTTAGTTCTCTGTGCAATTTGCACTCAATTGGCAAATATTAATTTACTTATATCTCCCTAGAAAAGTGGCACTATCTATACCCGTAAACTAAATGCTACTAGTGGGCCTGCAGGACTGATTGTGCCACACACTTACGTAGCCCTTTTAAACGTGTCTCAGGTCTACCATTGCAGCCTGTGTGTGCTTTGTGAGGTCCAACACTTCCTTTTTGTACATATAAGTCATCCCTAGGGTTGGTCCTGGACAGCCCAGAGGGCAGGGTGCAATATATTTAAAACGTTGGACATGTACTTTCAAGTTTTACATGTCCTGGTAGTGAAAAACGTTTCAACTGAAAAACTCTAAAATGCATTTTTTCACTATTGCAAGGCCTACCTTTCTCATAGGAAAACATTAGAGATACAATTTTGAAAATGCCACTTTTAGAAAGTTGGCATTTTCCTGCTTAGCCATTTGGTGTCTATGGTATGTCTCTGGGTCATATGACTAGGTGTAGTTGACAGTTGGGCTTTGTGAAGTCCTCCTAGGCAGCTACACACAATAGGGAGCTTTGATGTGCCTGGATGGGCCATCACTGGCCGAATGGGAGGGAGGAGCTGGGCCCAGGCCCATTTACACTTGAATATACTGTGTCCTGCTTCCACACAAAGGGCTGCATACCTTCTGTAGTTGGCCTGGAGCCAGGAAAAGGAAGGCAGGGCACTTGTGCACTTAAAAGCATGCCTCTAGAAGCTTCTCCCCACTTCAAATGCATAACTGGGTATAAATATCAGACCTCAGACAACTGCTCTTCAGTACACTTCTGGGCCTGTGGATACTCTGCCAGGAAAAAGGACTGCTGTGCTGCTGAAAGGACTGCCACTCAGCTGGACTGCTTCTCTGAAGAAATTGCTTCACGGCTGTGCTGACCTACTGCCCTCTTGTCTGGGTGGGAAGGGATGGACAGGCATCCCTTGAACCCAGAACTCCAGAGTTTCTCCAAGGACTACTTGACTGGCCTTCTGAAATGAAGCTTCAGGGACACAACAGGCTTCCAACAGCCCTGCACTTGCACCTGGCCACATGTGAGTCTACCCTGCTAAGCTGTACCACAGCAGTCCTTGACCCCGTATAAGTAGCCTGAAATGTTTGCCAGCCTCTGTGGATCGATTGGAACTGATGCATCTCCTCTACTACGTAGCGCAACCCTGAGCAGAACCGATGCATCACTGCTACTGCATAGATCGAACCCACAGAAAAAACTCAGATCACCTCCATAGTCCTCGGAATCGGAGTATCACCTAAACTGCACAATGGTGCATCCTCTGCACAGGCCCTCACATTCCTCGCTGATGGCAGCCTCGACGACGAAGATGAACTCTGCATCACAGCTCCTTGAAATAGACTCATCGCCCTGACTGTGCGACGCATCCTTGAGTATGGATTTTGCATCGCAATCCCTTGCCAGTGGGATCCTTGACAATGACGTGGGACCTCAAATCGCAGCCTCGCTGCACCTCTGAACTGATGCAACGCTTCAACTGTGCAATGCTTCTTTGACACGGATCCTTGCAACACTCCGCCAACCAGGATTTAAGGTACTTTGTTCAGCCAGCCTAACAGGGTGCCTGTAACTGGCCGGCTCTCAATTGTGGTCAGCCTGAACTTGTGACTTTGTCACTGTCTAGTGCAACCAAGAATCCACAGTTGCCTCTTTGTACTTTTTGGTGCTATTTTCACTAAAACTTTTACAGTTGAATATCTATGGTTCTACTGATTGTATTCTTGGCATTTTGCTCTTGTTTTTTTTTTTTTAAAGTACTATATTGTTCAAACCTGGTGTGAGATCCTTGTTGCCTGGTGTTATCACTTTATTACTGTTTGAAGTGTTGCACAAATACCTTACCCACTGCCTCTGAATTAAACCTGCCTGCTCTGTGCCAAGCTACCAGAGCATTGAGAACAGGTTAATATGCGATTGGCTTGTGCCTCACCGTGACAAAGACTGTGGTTGCTGCTTGATCAGAGCTCACACTCCAGTCAACCAACAACCCAATTTTTTACACCTATTACAGTTATCAACTGAACATATTTTGACACCCCCTTTTAAAAGTGGCCGCTGTTGACAAATCTGCACAAATTTTAAAAGACAAAGGGCCACATGTACGACTGTCAGGTTTTGCGGCTCGCAAATGATGATTTTTTGTGACTTGCAATTTGCGTGTCGCAAAACCTGATGTAGAACAGTGTATTAGACACTGTTTGCCAATCCCAAATGGGTCGCAAGGGACCTACCTCATTAATATTTATGAGGCAGGTCACAATTTGCATCCCATTGGGAATGGCCGGCACTCACAAGGATGGTGGACTGCTGGGGTCAGCAGACCACCATGTCTGTGACTGCTTCCTAAATAAAGCTGTTTTTTAAATTAAATGCCTCCCGTTTTCCTTAAAGAAAAAGAGGATGCATTTAAAAAATAAAAATAAAAAGTTTTCTTTTCATTTTTTTGCAGAGGGCAGTGGTCCGTGGGATCACTGCCTGCTTGGAAAAAAACTTTGGCGCCCCCATTCACAAAGGGGAAGGGGGCCCCTTCACATTTGCAGGTGGCTTAACACCAATTTGAAATTAGTGGTAATCTGCAAATGTTTTGCGACTGCATTCCCAGTCACAAAACATTCATACATACCAGTGCAATTCACTATGAGGAAGGGATGCCCTTTACATGCCCCTTCCTCATAGCGACTCACAAACCCTACTTTGCGAGTCAGTAACAGGTAACTGACTCGTAAAATGGGGTTGGTACATAGGAAAATGACTTTTACCGGTCGTAATGGCCCGGTGGGCTGTTTGCAACCGGTAAAATGTGTCGTACATCTCCCCCAAAGAGTAGGCTAAACATGAAACATTGCAGAAAATTCCAGGGTGGGAGCAGCGCTGGCTCTCGCTGCATGCGGGGAGTCAGATGCGGCCGTGAGGGCTTGGGGCTCCCCCTGTGGCCACCAACAAGTACATGGTGGGTACCCTGAAGGAGTGGCTCTGGGAGATGGGATCCACAGGGCCTAACAAGGCTCAGTGAGGGGGGCCATCCACGTGGCCCCCTCCCCATTAATATAAAATATTGGCCCTGGGGATGGGGTCCACAGCAACTATAAAGGGTCAGGGAAGGTGGCCCTTCTCCCTCTATTAATTACCCGGTCCCGGGGCATGGGATCCCTGGGGACTAATAACGCTCAGAGATGAGGTCCACACACCCCTACTCTTTTTTAATTTAACTTGGCCTGGGAATGGGGTCACGGGGGAGTGATAAGGCTCAGGGAGGGGGGCCGTGTAGTCCCCCTCCCTTTTAAACAAAAAATGGCCCTGGGGGGGTGGACCACTGGCATCTATGAAGGCTCCCTCCCCTTTTTCATTGGTTTGGCCCTGTGGATGGGATCCCTGGGGCCTAGTTGGGCTCAGGATGCAGAACTGTGCAGTCCATCTCTCCCTTTTATTACATTTGGACCCAGGGATTGGGTCCTTAGGGCATAATAAGGTTCGAGGAGGTGGGCTGCATGCCCCCTCCCCTTAGATTTGGCCCCAGTAGATGGGATCCCCGAGCTGAAGAATGCTTGGCAGTTGGGTTGCTTGGCCCCTCCCATTTTTTATTATATTTGACCCCAGGTGATGGGGTCCCTGGGTATAGATAAGGGTCAGGGAGGGAACTGCATGTCCCCTTCCCCTTAATATATAGGTTTTGACCTCAGTGGATGGGGACCCAAAGGACAAAAGCCTAATCTTATACTGAACACTCAAAGGGCTGTGAGTGGTATGGGGTAGGCAGCCTTCTGGGTGTTTGGCCTGGTTGCAAGCCAACTTTGGTAAACAACCATTGAGGTTTTACAAGTGTTTGCACTGCCGTCTTTTGTCACTTAGTTTAAACTGGTCTGAATGCTGGTGGTGGTGCGGCGGCGATTTTGGGCTGGACGGCATGCCATTTCCATTGCGGATTGCGCCCCATCTGGCCGGCGTCGCTCACCCTCCTCTGACATTTACATCTTGATCGGGACGACAACTAACTTGTACTTCAAAAGATTGGGGTGATTTACCGCGTATGTTGCTACTTAACGCTGGGTCCTCCAGAGTCCTGCATGACATTACAACCACAATTTTAACGGAACCAAATTTTACCTCCGCATTGTTCATTCAGAAAACCATGTGTTTATTAAACGTGCTCATTCGTTGCCGCTGACCGATGAGGCCAGTCCCAAATAAAACTTAAGTGAATGGCAACATCTTGTGCTGCAGGTGAGCACCACTCACTTCTTTATGCTGCTGTGTTGTTTAGGTACCACATAGGATTTTTTGACTTCTGCTGGCATTACACTTTATTATCTCTGGAGTTAGTATGATCATGCATGGCCACATTTTAACATGTTCAACGTATTTGGCAATGACAATTCCTGCATTTGACCCACCTGTTGACAAGTGACTGAGTGTTTCTACAATTTGTTTTTATTTTTAGATTGGCTACAGCACTGACGGACACCTCATGCCGATGGTGCTGACGAACTGGTAATACCTAGGTCATCGCACCACGCCATCAGAGTAGATTTTAAATCAACTTTATTATTTTTTCGGTCCTGAAGAATTGCCGCTTGATTTAATTTTTGGGACTAATAGGCAAGAAACATGTTGACCACATAAGAGCAACTACCTATAACATTATTGTAGATAGTCGCCATCACTCATTTTTAATCAGGGTAGGAGGCAGGATTATTAACTTAGTGGCCCTGACCACCGTCCCCTGATTTAACTCACCTAGGGGCATATCAACAACAACCGGCGATAATTATCGCTAAGCGCACTTAGCGATAGGATAATTATCGCCGGCTAGCGTTGATTTTTATCGCTGAGATAGCGTGCTATTAGCAACGCTTATCTCAATAGCGATAAAAATCCTCACGCTAAGTGGCTAACGTGAGATTATCGCTGGAAACCCAGTGATAATCTCACGTTAGCTTGTTGATAGGGACAGACAAACTTAGCCATGATATCCTCCTTCCATAGGATATAATGGCTAAGTCAGAAAAATACCAGATGTAAAAAAGCAGCGTTAACCGCGATTAGCGCTGCTTTTTTTGTCTCTAACAGGGTTAGCGATATTCTTGATAATAGGAGAAATGTCGCTTAGCGACATTTCTCCTATTATTTTACTCTGGAACGCCCCCTTTGCATCTCATTAGAGATGCAAGGGTAAGCGTAGAGTAAAAGGGTGCTAACATGCAAATTTGCATGTTAGCACCCTGTTGTTGATAGGGTGCTAGTTTTATCTCTGCTTTTTTGGCTTTTAAAGCCAAAAAAGCAGAGATAAAGCCCTTGTTGATATGCCGCCTAGTCCTTATCATAAACTACACTTCTACACTTTAGGGCCCCTCACACACACTCACCATACAGCAAGTATAAAAGATCTCCGCCAAAGAGCCCCCATCGGGTATTGCACCGCCGACCGACGAGGAGCATGTCCAATGATGAAGCATGATACCCAGCGGGCTGGGTGTGTGAGGGCACTTTATCCGAAAGGAAGAATTCCCCATCCCCTTTTTGGACAATTCACTCTGTAGCTTTCCACCTTCTAGTCACTTTATTAACCCTGTAGGAACTGCATACTACTTCCTTTTGTTCTCAGTATTTGGGCACGTATGCTGGACCTGTGTTAAAAATAGCCCTCCCCCTGTCTCCACTTTTGTTAACTACATTGACACTATACCATACACTTCAGGGGCAGCCTATATCACATTAACGATCACCGAAAGCTATATGGGAAACCCTAATTGCACAACGTGTTCAATATGTATGCAACTGTTCAGAGAAAACCAAGTTCCTCAAGCTACTTAACATCTGTACTAACTAAAATTAATGCCCTACTACTAACAGATTTTTATGTATCAAACCGCTCAAAGTCACCGAAGTTGATATGAATAGAAAAGTGGGTATTGTAAACAGTGTCTACTCTATGGAGAGAGTTTACTCTATACCACACTGTTTGCAGACAGTGAAACTCCCATGAGAAATACACCACAGAGTATTTAAAATGTATCTACTAACAACGGTGTTTAATCCATGCAACAGTTGTCAAAAAAGACACTATTCACTTAAAAGAACCAAGATATGTAGGCGCTAAAGATCATACTACTTGCAGCTTTCATAATATGGTGAAACCTTTACAGATAGCCCATCTTTTGAAGCTAATCAAGCACATGTACATGGGTTTGTACCTAGTGCGTAGAGTCTCCAATGTCATGTAAAATTTGCTATGACGAAATGGTCTAATAATTATAGGCTATTGATAATACTTAGGGGCAGATTCATGTTCCCTGGCGCATCCCTGCAAATCAGCATGGATGCGCCAGGGAAGATGCGTCACGCAAGTTTACCCTTGCGCCACAATAGATGTACCGCATTTACAATGCAAAAACCAAAGGAAACGCAGCTCCAGCGAGGCTCGGGGGTGCCCTATCGGTACAATGCTGCGTCAATCCTTACGCCTGCTTCAGGCAGGTGCAGGGATTTGACGCAGCATGGCCGGAAAAGTGACTGAGTGAAATCGCCGGAACGCCCCCCCCCTGTGAAGGTATGCCCACATGTTGCGCAAGCTTTACAACGTGACGCATCTCCCTAGATGCATCACGTTGTGAATCTGCCGCAGCATGGCGCTGGCTTTGCGCCGCCGCTGCGTCACAAAAGTGACGCAACGGTGGCGCAAAAGTGACGCACAGGGCTTATAAATCTGCCCCTTAGTATCTATGACTGTAGATTTGCATTGTTGGAAATGTTTCCCCAGGACCAAAAAACTTGTGTGGAACATACTAGACAGAAGTCATCAATTGTCATCTGCACACTGATTTACTCTTCAACACAAAGATTTATAACATCTTCCTCTGCACAGCTATGATGAATTAGAAGCACGTGCATTTTGTAAACACTTACACCCATAAGCTGGACACAGGTTGTTCAAAATTAGGTAGAGGAGTAAGATGGTACTTTCTCAGCACTATGTGCACTATAAAATAAACTAGCACACTCATTGGGTGATGTTGTCAGTGGTGCCCTCAATAATGTAATTTGAGATGTTATCAGTGATGTCATCAGTGAAATCATAAATGATGAAATAGAATTTGTCATGAGTTGTGTAATATGTGAGGTTACAAGCAGGGCATGGTGGGGGCGCAAGTCCTAGATAGCTCTGCTAACTGTAACTTGTGAATTTCTGATTGTTTTTTTTTCAGTTTAAAACGTTAATATTGTCACTTACATATTTACCTAACTATAATGTTTCTTTAACCTTTGTTTGTTTTGCATAAAGTGATATTTTATCACAATACGTAAAGCCAATTCATGCCGTTGTGTGTAGTAGGATGTATGGAGGGACTGGCCTCCCCACTGACACCTCTCGCTTGGATGACAGAAGTGTGTGGTAGTGTTTGGGGAAGAACTCGCACCTCCGCTGAGACCTCTCTCTTGGATGACAGGTGTGCATAGTAGGGTGTGGAGAGAGACGACTCTGTCCACTGAGACATCTCTCTGGGATGACGGTTCTACATAGGAGGGTGAGTGGAGGGTCTGACCTCTCTGCTGACAGTTTTTCCTAGTGTGTCAGGTGTTCGTAGTAGGGTGTGGGAAGGTACAAACTTCTCCACTAGCATTCTTCTTTAGGGTGATAAGCATTCATAGTATTGTGTGGGGAGGGGCTAGCCTCCCTGATGAGACCTCTCTAATGCATGATGGTGTGTGTAGTAGGGTGTGGGGAGGGACTGACCTCTCCACTGAGACCTCTCTCCCAGGTGACACGTGTGCATAGTAGGGTGTGTGGAGGGACTGGCCTCTCCACTGAGACCTCTCTCTCGGATGATGGGTGTGTGTAGTAGGGTGTGGGAAGGGACTGGCCTCTCCGCTTTGACCTTTCTCTTAGATTACGGGTGTGCATAGAAGGGTCTGGGTGGGACTGGTCTCTCCCCTGAGACTTTTCTCTTGGATGATGTCTGTGCATAGTAGAGTGTGGGGAGGAACTGGCCTCTCCAGTAACACCTCTGTCTGTCTCGGATGACAGGTGTGCATAGTACATTGTCTGGAGGACCCATCCTCACCAATTTATCAACAGCAACACCAACAACATTGGGTTCGAGGGACTCTAGCGAGAGTCCTTCAAACTCAACCGTCCAGACATACGAAGATTTTTTTACCTTAATTTCTCAAAAACGACGGAACAGATAAACACCAAGGGCCATATGAAGGTAGCCTAACATTTACCACTTCATAAATACTGAATTTTACAGATTCGGTATTTATGAAGTGGTAAATGATATGTAGGTAATCCATCGGTAATATTTACTGATTCGGAATGGGTCGGTAATTTAGAATCGGTATTTACCGATTCGGTAATGGTAACTGGCTTCCCATTGATTCCTATGGGCCAGGAGGCCCATAGGAATCAATGGGAAGCCAGTTACCATTACCGAATCGGTAAATACCGATTCGGTAATGGGGGGAGCACAATCAAGGGTGGCAGGGTGTCACAGTGACACCCTGTTGCACCCCTGATTCCTGCATGTGTGCACATGTGGCACACATACATGCCCTAAGGGCATGTATGTCTGCCACATTGCACACTTCAAAGTGCAAAAAAATGCTTTTATACAGCTATTCGTCATTTACCACCAAATTTTAGTTGGTGGTAAATAACGAATCCCCACAACAACCACACACTCCCCCTACATATCATTTCAGGATTCGGTATTTACCGAATCGGTAAAATTACCGATTCGGTAATTTTACCGATTCGGTAAATTACCGAATCCTGAAATGTGCCCCCTACATACCAAAAGCCTGAATACCGGTCGGTAACGGGATATTTACCGAAAATCGGCTGTTACCGACCGGTATTGGGCTTCCTACATATGGCCCCAAATCACAGAAAGAACAATCTATAAACCAAAATCTAGTTTCCTGCCTAATTTGGTGTAATACCATTCAGCAGTTTTTGCTGTGGGGCTTCTTAAAGAAGTCCATGGAAACTGCATATGGATTTTGTGTTTTCAGACCCCACTTTTTCTCGCTCCCGCTTGAGGGATCACCACGGAATGTTCCATGCTCAAACTAGAGATAAAAAATCACTTTTTGTAAAACAGCGTCAAAGTTATTAGCAAAATAAAAAAGGCATTTCCTATGGAGGTGCTGACCTAACTATAACTACTGTCGTACTTTGAAATTTGGGACCGCGTAGGAGGCAGGGCCCTACCCCTGTCTATCCCGGTATTAGCGAACCGCGAATGGTCAATGCGGTATGTACAAGTGCTTTGTGTAACGTTTTAGCTATGAATGCACTGTGTATACGTTATTATACATTGACTCCGTGGGCTCCATCTTAGAGCGGTGGCCATCTTATGGTTGCCCTCACATAGGCTACATATTATGAAGCAAATACGGGCCTTTAGAGCACATGTGCCTTCCTTTGACTTCTCTGTGACCTGGGCAGCTTGGCTCCGCTGGCCCAGGTCAGTCCGGTCCCACGAGCTCCCCGTCCTCTGGCCACCTGATTAGCATCAGGGCTTGACACACCATAAAGCCTTTTCATCCCGCACGAGCCTCCAGCTAATCTCTTTCACACCTGACTGTTCCTGCTTTATGGCTTGTTTTCCAAACAGGAGATGCTCGTGTTTATTGGGGCCTGTTGATATCTGATGTGGGATCAGAGCCTTGCTGGGTAAATAATTATGGGCTGGCTTAACTGGAATGTGGGATGGTCATCATGACTCTGCCTTTTCGTTTTGTAATGTATACATGTATATGGCCATATCATAAAACAAGGAATGTGTGCCTGAAGCAGGGTATTTTGTATTTAAGGAGAAGCCCGTTTCTGTAACTGTAAGCAGTCTCCTGAGAACATACACGCTGTTGTACTTCTAGGATACCTGTAATTGGTCTGCAGCCAATAAACTGATCTTTGACTTCACCCAGAAGACTCTGTGTTTCTGTAGGTCTGAAACAGGAAGAACCCGAAGTCATAGGGTGTGTTCCCCTGCACCGCTGGGCTTTAAATTCCCAGTACTTCAGTTGGCGCCCAACTTGGGACGATTTCAGCGGTACCGGTCCAAGCCAGAGGTTCGTGAGGAGCTTTGTGTGGAAATTCTGGAGGAAGGCCGCCACTTCATCGACCCCTGCATGTCGACGTGGTCGAAAAGTCTTTTCTGCGAGGTTCTCCGCGTCCCGACGGCTACGAAGGACTGCTGCCCTGATTAATCGCCCTGTTTTGGACCCTTGATGATTTTGGTAGAGCGAAACAATCGAGAGAGTCTTCTGGTGATGCCATCGATCATCGATATTCAGTTAAGTATAAGTGGAGCGTCTCCCAGTTTGAATTTGGTATCCTTCGGGATTATTTTGATTTGGAGTTTGCAAACACCAAAGCCAGAGGACTCGTGTATTCACGAGACTATCGTAATCGATAATCCTTTGAAGTTTGGAACTAGACTAGAGAGCGAAGATGCCTGGTGCTAGTGCATTTGGAAGATTGTTTTGTTTGGGTTGTGGAAGGGATTTCCAGTTAGAGGATTCATGTCCGGTTCCTCCAATTGGAACTCCAACTTATGAGCTTTATGTAAAACATGGCGTGGGCCCCATTGCATATAATGAAGTATGGATCCGATACACCAGAAAGGACGATGTTTTAAAATGGCCCCAAAATGGTAGTTTCGATACAGATATCTTAGATAATTTGGAAGTAAAATTGTTTAAAAAGAAAGCCCGGCCGGCGATGTTTGATTCTTTCCGCCTATGGCGAAAGGAAGCCAAACAGAAGGAAATTAAGCTAGCGAAAAGGAATAAGAGAGAAAGAGGTATGTCAGTGATGCAAGCAGCTGTGCAATTTAAAGATAATGAGGAGGAACAAATGAATGAGCAATTGCACAGACAGCGCAAACTAGGGATTGATAAATGTTACCCTGTTTTGTCACCCCTTGTGCAAGATGAGACAAAAGGGAAAGAGAAAGATTCCCTAATGTCCCATTTGCTAAGTTCGCAACCCCCGTATGCGCAAAATGCCACCGCGCCTATTCAGCTTGTAAATGCGCAGCCTCCAGTAAATATGCCGCAAGCCTTCCCACAGACGCCAGCTCCTCTTCAGCTGACTCCTATCCCTGCAGTGCAGCCCTCTCAAGGGCCGCCAGTTTTGTTACCTGTTGCCCCCGCGCTTCCTGCGACTTTGCCTAGCATATCAGCTGCCTCCCCTGGCGCTCCTTCTTACACTACTCAGGTACCTGTATCTGAATCCGTTTTTCTCCCCTCTGTCTATCCCCCTGTTTTCGCCTCAACTTCTCCTTCAGCACGACAACGACTAGCTAATGTAGTTACTAGTTTAATGTCGCCTCTCTTTGGGTCATCTAGTGCGAATCCTGGCTTACAGCGTAAGCAATTGCGCAGTCAGCTGCCTGGTCCCGACGAGAAAGAGGTGTTAGATCATCTGGTGCGTAGGTGGATTGGTTTCCCTTCACTCTATGATGTGGAATCAGTGGTTAACGTTTTTCATCAATGGGAAGCCCCAAAACAGAGGTATGTCTTTGGTAAAATGTGTGAATTCCTCTGTGAGGAATTGGAGGATAATGGTGCAAACCCAAACCCACAGGAATTGTGTCGAGTGCGATTTGATTTTGAAACAGGTATAATTGTGGGCCCCAATGTAGATAAAGCAGTTGCGACTTTACTGTCCCTCAGAAATGGGGATTGTCAGCAATCATTGTTCGAACAGGAACTCCCTGTGGGGAAAAAGGTAAAAGCGCGCCAATATCCGATGCGTGAGGTTCCCCCAGTTTGGAGACCTGCTGATCCAAATGCTAATCCACCTGTCCTAGCACATTTTCAGCGTGTTTGGGTGCATGTCCCATGGAAACGATCTGAGGTGTTAGCACTTAAGCAGACATTGCCTGACCCCCGTAAAAACCCTACAGGATATTATAAGGAGTTATCACAAACTGCAGAATCATGTGTAATGAATCTGACTGACATAGATATGTTATTCGGGAATGTTGTTCCACAGCCTTTATGGGGATCCATCCGTAATACGGATCATGTGGCAGAACTAGGGGGTACATGGGCTAATATCGTTGCTGCAGACGCTAGACAAGTTGGTGGCGCGAAGCCTGATCCTTTGGTAGCAGAACTCCCTGGTAGAATTATCACATACATGAAGACTATAATGCCTGCGATGCGCGTAAATTGGGATAAACTATCCGCATGTAAGCAGAAGAAAGATGAGACAGTGTCCGATTTCTTTACCAGGTTTGAAGAAACGTTTATCGACCACAGTGGTCAAGACATGAGCACTGAAGGTGGCCAACGGTTATTTGTTGATAAATTTGTACAGAATCTACTTCCCGAGTTGTGTAAGAAATTAAAAGACTCAGAAAGTTCTTGGGCTGTTTCCTCTTCAGCGCAAATACTGGCTACTGCACAGTATTATGAAAATAGAGACAAAGATGAGAAAGATAGAACAGATAAGAAAACGAAAGAACTGAAAACAAAGGTCCTCTTGCAGCAGGCTTATCCACCACGTGGAGGACAGAATAATTATAGGCAAACACAAGGTATCTATCAGCAACCCCAACAATTTCAGAATAATCAGCAAATGAAAGGGTATTATCAACCACGAATCCCTGTAGGTCCCAACCAATGTTCATATTGCAAAGAGGAAGGTCATTTTAAATATAGTTGCCCTAAATTAATGCAGCGGAACAGTAATGCGTATGGCGCGAGAGGTAGAGGTGGTCAGCAAGCTCCTAGAGGCAGAGGGCGTGGAAATGTTCCCCAGAACGCGCGTCCTCTTCCGCCTCAAAATACCATAAATAGCTTTGATCAGCAGGCCAACGCGACTGGTAATACAGCTCAGTACTATAATAATGATTATTATGCAGAAGACGACAATGTAGAAGATAATGATTACTAGGACAGCCATAGACAGAGAGAGGGAGTTGTTTCAGTGCCAGTGGATCAGAGCGGACCTTATGTTAAAGTAACTACAGCAAATGTAACGGAGCCCTTTCTGCTGGATACTGGTGCTGCAAAGAGTTCAATCATGCATTCAAAACTCCCTGGCGCGCCTTTGTCTGGCGAAATGAATGTTTCAGTAGGTTTTTCTGGCGCCCCAGTTAGGAACCCGATTTCTAGTCCTATGTCACTTTCTGTTGGACCTTGTGAGCTAAAAGCACCCCTCATCCTAACGACAGGTTGTGGTGAAAATCTATTAGGATTGGATCTGTTAAAAAGATTGCATGCAACACTATATTGTTCTCCCTCAGGAGTACAACTTACATTAGGTAAGAAAGTGATTTCCCCAATGTATTTGTCTAAAAATGCAATGCCACCTGAATTGTCATCCCTTCCGGATGTCCTTTGGGCTACTGGTCCCAATGATGTGGGTCTTCTGGAAATACCGCCATATGTGGTCACTTTAAAAGCCAATGTCAGATTGCCACGTATTCCCCAGTACAAGATCTCCAATGAAGGTCAGAAAGCTTTGTTAGCAATTGTCAGCGATTTGGTTAAAAAGGGTGTAATTGAAGAGACAAGAGGCAACGTTTGCAATAGTCCTATTTTACCTATCTTAAAACGAACGGACCCTTCACAGCCACCTGTTTACAGATTTGTGATTGATCTTAGAGAGGTTAATAAGATTGTTGTGCCACAGTTTCCAGTTGTCCCTGATATAACTTCCTTGTTAACCATGATTCCAGCCTCCGCTGCATGGTTCTCAGTGATCGATCTAAAGAATGCTTTCTTTAGCATCCCAATTGCAGAGGAGAGCAGAGACATTTTTGGCTTCAGTTTAGGAGGTCGAAGCTTCCGCTTTAAACGCGCTCCCCAGGGCTACTGTGAAAGTCCATCAATATACAGTCAGGCTTTAAAGGCGCAGCTTGATGCACTGGTTTTACCCAGTGGCGCAATCCTTATTCAGTATGTTGACGATTTTCTAATCGCCGCGGATACTGAAAAGATTTGCAAAGAAGATACATTGTCATTGTTCCGTCATTTGTCTGCCTTCCATCACAAAGTGTCTCTCTCAAAGCTGCAATATTGTCGACAAGAAGTGACCTACTTAGGTCATCTCTTATCGAAGGAGGGAAGGAAACTGACCCCAGAAAGAATTCAAGCCATTGCACAGATGAGTGTGCCTAGAACACAGAGAGAAGTATGTGCTTTCTTGGGCATTACTTCAAACTGTAGGCATTGGATTCCCAATTTTACCTTGTTGGCAAAACCTTTGTTAGCATTAACATGTAAAGACACACCGAATCCTATCCCATGGTCTGAGGAGTGTCAGAAAAGTTTTTTGGAATTGCGCAATGCATTATGTTCAGCTCCTGTGTTGGGTTCCCCTGACTACAGCAAGCCTTTTACATTGTATGTTCATGAAAAGAACCGGTGCGCATTATCAGTGTTAACACAGACTTTTGGCGATAGACCGCGTCCATGCGCATATTTTTCATCAACCTTGGACCCGGTAGCGAGGGCATTGCCAAGTTGTCTGAGAGCTACAGCTGCCGCAGCTATGTCTATTCGACAGTCTGCTGGCCTAGTAATGGATAATACATTGATTGTTATGGTTCCACATGCTGTGGACACATTGTTAAACAGGACCAAGACACAGCACTTAACTAGTGCGCGATTATCCGGATATGAGCTGACACTGTTAGCAAATCATATACACATAAAGAGATGCAACACCTTGAATCCAGCTACACTATTACCAATTCCAGCAGACCTAGATGAGATTGAGCAACATGATTGTCTGTTCAGAACAGAAGAAGAGACGAAAGGGAGAGTAGATCTTAAAGATACTCCCCTGACTGAGTGTGATGGTACCTTATGGGTGGATGGTTCGTGTTTCAAGCTTCCAAAATGGTGATACGACTGCTGCATATGCTATCACGACTTTGCACACGATTGTTGAAACTGCACGTGTGCCACAAAATTCGGCCCAAGCCGCAGAATTGATTGCCCTTACAAGAGCATGCGTGTTGTCTGAAGGAATGAAAGTGAACATATATACGGATAGCCAGTTTTGGGAGATTGTGGAAAGAACGTGGGTTCCTGACTTCGCATGGAGCTAAGATTCAAAATGGCAAGTTGGTGAATGATCTCCTTGAGTCACTGACCCTACCGTTGCAAGTTGCGATTATGAAATGCAGTGCGCACAAGAAAATCACTGATGATGTTGGTCGTGGTAATGCGTTTGCTGATGAAGTCGCGAAAGAAACAGCAAAAGATGTGAAGACTCGAATGTATGTTGCAGGCCCTGCCAGATGGGTTGGTGATGTTGGAATGTGTGAAAACACAATAGAGAGTGTAAAGTCCCTTCAAGCTGAAGCCACAGAGAAAGAGTTGAGCAAGTGGAGAGAAAGTACGGGTAAGTTGGATGAGAATAGTTGTTGGGTCGATTTGTCAGAACATCGGTGATGGTTGTTACCTGATGCATATGTGCTTCCAGTGGTTACATGGCACATGGGATGGCACATATCAGTATGAAAGGAATCTGTAAGTTGTTGGCTCCAGTATGGCAGAATGCTGGAATTCCCAAGTGTGCAGAGAATGAGGTCAAGAATTGTATGGTATGCTTGAAATACAACCCTGGTAGGGGAACCCCAACTCCAGCTGGTCATTTTGCGCCTCCATCATATCCATTCGAAGTTTTGCAGCTAGATTTTATCCACATGGAAAGGTGCAACAACCTGAAATATGTATTGGTGGTTGTTTGCGCTTTTTCAAAATGGATAGAGGCCTATCCCCTAAAAGACAACACTGCTCTATCCACAGCCAAAGCCCTTGTGAAGGAATTTTTCCCTAGGTTTGGAATGCCAAGAATGGTGTGGAGTGATAATGGGAGTGAGTTTGTGGGCCAAGTAATGAAGAATGTGTGTGAGGGATTAGGGGTTAAGCAGAAGTTCCACGCTGCAAATCACCCCCAATCAGCTGGATTAGTAGAGCGCTACAATGGCGCTCTAAAACTCAAGCTGGCCAAAATCCAGGCGAGCTCCGGTCTTAAATGGCCTGACGCTCTGCCTCTAGCACTCCTGTCCACCAGAATGACTGTACACTCACGAGTGGTACTTAGCCCATACGAGGTGGTTTTTGGCCGCCCGGCCAATGTATGGGGTGTGCCAAGACCGACGAAATTCAGCAAAATCGAACATCCAGTACTGCTTGATTACTTGTACGAATTGACGGCTAAATTGCGTGTTTTACACCAACAGGTGCACGATACTCTTCCCCAGGCCTCTGAAGCTCCAGGACACCCTATCGACCCTGGCAGGTGGGTTCTGGTGAAGAATTTCCAGCGCAAAAGCAACGATGAGCCCCGTTGGATTGGCCCTTATCTCGTACTTCTGTCTACAAGATCAGCTGTTCGAGTAAAGGGGAAAAAGAACTGGATCCACGGCGCCCACATCAAAAGGATCCCTTTGCCTCTGCCGTATGACCAGTGGGTCCAGGAGGGTATTGCTGACTCTGAAACAGACACTGTACCTCGTTTTGTGCCGTTCAGTGATGCACGCATAAAAGGCACAACTTCAGCACAACAGAGTGACGATATTTTGCAAGAAGCTGTGCCACCATCAATTCGATTGGACACCACAGAGCCTGAACTCTTGTTTCAAGATCAGACAGTACCTGGCCGTTTCCACTACAATCTAAGACCAAGGCATATGGACAAATAAATATTCTTTTCCTTACCTTTTTGTTTTTTGATATCATAGCTCTCCCATCTGAAGGACTTTCTTGATTTTTGTTTTTCGAACCACCATCCGGGTTCAGCCGCAGGGTCGCAGTGCCAAGACTTTGGGGTACAGGCCGAAGACGTTAGGTCAACGGTTCTGGTTGGTCTAGGGCGTTCCCTGGACTGACAGGCGTAATCCTTAGCAGAAGATACTCACCCGCCGCGAGCGGCACGATTAGAGGATGGAGTTTTTCAAGATGGAGAGACTCGCTGAGGAAATGAACTTTAAAGCAAAAATATGTAAAATAATGAAGAGCAAACGTTTTGTATTTTTATATTTGTTTATATTATGTAGTATGGTAGTGTTTACTGTAGGATTTGTATTCTTCTCCTCTCAAGAGCCCATTGCACCCACTGTACAGCCTATACCTCCTCCTACTGTCTCCTCACACTCTTTTCACCCTCTGCCTGAACATGAACAAGCTAGACGATCAGAGTTTGCAAACAACTCGTTTATTCAGCTCCTGCACCAGCACCAACTAGTCATGAATACCACCAATTGCTGGGTGTGTGGTTTAATGCCACATACCATTAATAAGGGTATTCCTTATCTAGTGCTGCCGTTTAGCTATAATGGATCGTCATGGGCATTCCAGACCATGTTTCTCTTTGCATTAGATGCCTACTCCCCGCGACAACCGCGTTCCATCAGACCTAGCACCAATAATAAAGCTTTAATGAAAGGAGTTGCCGATATGAGCAGAGATATCGACGCATACTCATCTATACCCAAGGAAGAATTGAGAGCTTATGTAGGGTGGAACGCAACGGGGTATAGTATTAGTCTGGGTGAAAGACAGCGAAAAATTTCATCCCCAATTTGGGTCGTACCCCACATAGGTCGGTTCTGTTTACAAGGTAATGGTCAGAATCCTAGAGCTCAACTGGGGAGAAGTGACTGTACTGAAATGTACACTTTTCCATCGCAGTTTTCCCCTGCGTTTTTGGCTGCCAAGGGTACATATTTTGTCTGCAATGACCGAGCATATACATGGTTGCCCCCTGATTTCTTGGGCACATGTTAAATTGCAAATCTGCTACTGCCAACATTTACTGCTGCCTCCGACTATCACAAGACCAGAGTTGTGAGAGGCGTGATTAGTAAGGAGGATACTGCCGGTCAGGAAGCGGGAGACTTCTTTTTGGGTTTCCTGCCGTTTTGGGGACCGATGGTCAATAGTAGGAACCTGAGACAACTGACTCGTGTGGTTGAATCCACCGTTAATGTTACGGCTGGTGCCCTTGGTAATTTAACAGCTGAGCTCCAAGCGGATCGCCTCATGACTTTGCAGAACCGCATGGTTCTAGACGTTATACTTGCAGACCGCGGTGGGGTATGTAAGGTTATCCAATCTAGTTGTTGCATTTTCATACCAGACAACGCTCCAACAGTTTATCAAGCCATCTCCAAACTACATAAAATATCTGAGTCCATACACGTGGATAAAGGAGATTGGTCACTGGTGGGGTGGTTCTGGGAACTGATATCTGCCTGGGGTTGGAAAGTTCTGATGGTCATTGGAATGATCTTAGCCATCCTTTTTGTTGTAAAAGGAGGATACAGAGTCCATCAGTTCAGCATCCCACCCTCGTCGCCAAAATGTTGTAAAAGGAGGATACAGAGTCCATCAGTTCATGTAAGATACTTCTTTAATGGTAGCTTGGTTCCATCACAGGTGGTCAGGATAACAGGAGGAAGTCAGGACGTACAAGGATAGCCCCACCAGGAGCAAGCTCCATTCAGCTCAGCCTGAGTACACCAACTGCCCAAGCTCCTCTAGAGAGACACCCAGGCATTCCATGATGTCATGCAACATTTCAACTCCAACAGAGCAGTGCAGTAGAGAAATGCTAACAAGTAATCTACAACACTTTTCCTGTTCTGTCTGTGCATACAGTGTGCTCCTGCGATATGTGGCCTCTGTGCTACATTATGTGTAAGGAAACCTGTATTGAGGGACGAGCTAAGTAATAGGATGATGCTACAGCAACATCTCCATGACTTCGTGAATATTGACCTAGACTCGGATTGATGTGAGTATAGTTATTGCCTATGTAAGGGCAAAAGGAGGGTCTGTCGTACTTTGAAATTTGGGACCGCGTAGGAGGCAGGGCCCTACCCCTGTCTATCCCGGTATTAGCGAATGGTCAATGCGGTATGTACAAGTGCTTTGTGTAACGTTTTAGCTATGAATGCACTGTGTATACGTTATTATACATTGACTCTGTGGGTTCCATCTTAGAGCGGTGGCCCTCTTATGGTTGCCCTCACATAGGCTACATATTATGAAGCAAATACGGGCCTTTAGAGCACATGTGCCTTCCTTTGACTTCTCTGTGACCTGGGCAGCTTGGCTCCGCTGGCCCAGGTCAGTCCGGTCCCACGAGCTCCCCGTCCTCTGGCCACCTGTGATTAGCATCAGGGCTTGACACACCATAAAGCCTTTTCATCCCGCACGAGCCTCCAGCTAATCTCTTTCACACCTGACTGTTCCTGCTTTATGGCTTGTTTTCCAAACAGGAGATGCTCGTGTTTATTGGGGCCTGTTGATATCTGATGTGGGATCAGAGCCTTGCTGGGTAAATAATTATGGGCTGGCTTAACTGGAATGTGGGATGGTCATCATGACTCTGCCTTTTCGTTTTGTAATGTATACATGTATATGGCCATATCATAAAACAAGGAATGTGTGCCTGAAGCAGGATATTTTGTATTTAAGGAGAAGCCCGTTTCTGTAACTTTAAGCAGTCTCCTGAGAACATACACGCTGTTGTACTTCTAGGATACCTGTAATTGGTCTGCAGCCAATAAACTGATCTTTGACTTCACCCGGAAGACTCTGTGTTTCTGTAGGTTTGAAACAGGAAGAACCCGAAGTCATAGGGTGTGTTCCCCTGCACCGCTGGGCTTTAAATTCCCAGAACTTCACTACCCAGCGGCAACCCCCTTTGGGAAATATTAATATATATATATATACATCCAAAATTCGCCCTGAAGCAAGGACGCCCTTCGCAGTTGAGTGCTTTCACACAAAGCATTTATTTTTCAAAACCGGCATTTCAACTCCAAATGTAAATTCCTTCCGCGTTTCAGAGCTTGAAGGCTCCTTCATCAGAGGGTGACGCTGTATATATATATATATATAAACACACACACACACACACACATACGTATGTATATATTCACCAGTTATAGTTTATGACCTTACATATCACAACACAAAGAACCGCTGCAGCACAAGCTTGGCCATTTGTGTCTGGTTAATTGCCACAAAATTTTGGCTATATACACAAACTGCTGGGTTTACATGCTTCTGCACCACTTAGTTCTTAATGTCATATCTGCAATCCTGTACTGTCATAAACATGCCTTTCCTATGGAAACTCTGATCTAATTATAACTGTAACTATTATGTAATTAGGATAGATAGATAGATAGATAGATAGATAGATAGATAGATAGATAGATAGATAGATAGATAGATAGATAGATAGATAGATAGATAGATAGATAGATAGATAGATAGATAGATAGATAGATAGATAGATAGACAGACAGACAGACAGACAGACAGACAGACAGACAGACAGACAGACAGACAGACAGACAATAGATAGATAGATAGATAGATAGATAGATAGATAGATAGATAGATAGATAGATAGATAGATAGATAGATAGATAGATAGATAGATAGATAGATAGATAGATAGATAGATTTTCTGATTTGCTCTCTTCCTAGAATTAGGTTTTCATCTCACTTCCTAATCTCCTAGAGGGTCCCTAAGTCTAGCTCTCACAGTCAGAAGTTGTGTAGAGAGGCAGTGCTCTGCACCTGATGTTTCTTACTCTGCTAGGTAACTCTGCTGGACATATTCAAAGGTGTTTGCTGCTGTTGGAGGAAGAGAGTGGTGTACTGTACGGGCAGGATCGTGAAACATTTTTGACTGGGGCTCCTTCACGTCCCTGCATCCTAAATGGTAATGTAAGGCAGTGCTTTTCTGTTTTTTAATGTCTCGCAAACTCAACATGAAGGTATGGAGTGCTTTACATAAGCACCAGTTACATTACATAAGGTCAAAAAAAAATTCAAAAGATTTAGTGATTTGCCAGAATCACAGATGCTGAGTGGAGGTCGAGACCCGAACTTGGGGCCATATTATCAAGGAACGGCGATAACATTATCGCCGCTTTAGCGGCAGGAAACTGCAGTAAAATTGGCGATAATGGGCTTGATAATATGCCCTTGTTAATTCCCATAGAAGCCCAGTTTCTGGTGTGAACTTGGGCTTCTATGGGAATTCAGAAGGGGATATTATCAAGCCCTTTATCGCCGCTTTAGCGGCAGTTTCCTGCCATTCCTTGATAATATGGCCCTTGGTTCTCCATTTCCAAAGTCAGCAGTTCTGACCGGTCTGTAATGCCACACCCTCTGCCTTGGTGCTTACACCTTCTGCCACCTTATTATGAAAGTAGGTGTCTGGTGGTGAAGGACTAGTAAGAATGTTTGTGAATTATAGATGTTTGGCATTTTATTATACTGATGATTGGTTTGGCTATTTTTTGTGCTGCATTTTTGTTTTGTATTACTGCTATGTGATGAGTTCTATGGTGGTACTTTGTTTTGTGTTGACTGTTTTGTTGTGCCCTGTGATGTTTTGATTTGTGATATTGATGTGTGTATGCTGCTATTGGTCGAAGAGCCAGGTCTTGAGTTGTCTCCTGAAGGTCAGCAGGTCTTCGGTCTGTCAGAGGTAGAGGAGGAGGGTGTTCCAGGTCCTGGCGGCGCGATGGGAGAAGGATATGCCTCCAAAAGTAGTTCTCCGGATGCGAGGGACCGTGGTCAGGGTGTGGTTGGTGGAGCGGAGTTTCCTGTTGGGTACGTAGAAGGAGAGTCGACTGTTGAGATAGGCTGGGCTGGTATTGTGGAGTGCCTTGTGTGCGTGGATCAGGAGCTTGAAGGAGATTCTTTCGTCGACGGAGAGCCAGTGCAGGTTCCTCAGGTGGGGGGTGATGTGGTCACGGCGCGGGACGTCGAGGATCAGGCATACAGAGGCATTCTGGATTCTCTGTAGTATGCTGATGAGCTTGGACGAGGCTCCGGCGTAAAGGGCGTTTCCGTAGTCGAGTCTGCTGCTGACTAGGGCCTGGGTGACTGTTTTCCTCGTGTTTGTCTGGATCCATCTGTAGATCTTGCGGAGCATGCGGAGGGTGTTCAAACAGGTGGAGGAGACTGCGTTGACTTGTTTGGTCATGGAGAGTTTCGAGTCGAGGATGACTCCCAGGTTGCGTGCGTGGTCGGTGGGGGCCGGGGGGGACCCCAGTGACGTGGGCCACCACGAGTCGTCCCATGCGGAGGGGTTGGTCCCGAGGATGAGGATTTCCATCTTGTCTGTGTTCAGTTTGAGGCGGCTGTCCTCCATCCAGTCTACGACGGCCTTCATTCCCTGGTGGAGGTTGGATTTGGCGGTGAGGGGATCCTTGGTGAGGGAGAGGATCAGCTGAGTGTCGTCAGCGTAGGAGAATATGTTGAGGTCGTGCTGTCAGGCGATGCGGGCCAGTGGTGCCATGTAGACGTTGAACAGCGTCGGGCTGAGGGATGATCCTTGAGGGACGCCGCAGATGATCTCGGAGGCATCGGATCGGAACGGGGGGAGGCGGACTCTCTGAGTTCTGCCAGAGAGGAAGGAGGTGGTCTAGTCCAGGGCCTTGTCTCGGATCCCTGCGTCGTGGAGGCGCATGCATAGTGTGCGGTGGCAGACGGTGTCGAAGGCGGCAGAGAGGTCCAGGAGGATGAGGGCCGCTGTCTCGCCGTTGTCTAGCAGGATCCTGATGTCGTCTGTGGCGGCGATGAGGGCGGTCTCAGGCAGTGGTTGCTGCGGAATCCTGGTTGGGACGTGTCCAGGATGTTGTTGTCTTCGGGGTGATGGGTGAGCTGGGTGTTTACTACCTTCTCGATGACCTTTGCTGGGAACGGAAGCAGGGAGATGGGTCGGAAGTTCTTGAGGTCGCTTGGATCCACCTTGGGTTTCTTCAGTAGGGCGTTGATCTCTGCGTGCTTCCAGTTCTCAGGGAAGGTGGCGGTCTCGAAGGAGAGGTTGATGATTTTGTGCAGGTGGGGTGCGATGGGATTGCTGGCTTTGTTGAAGATGTGGTGCGGGAGAGGGTCGGATGGGGATCCGGAGTGGATTGTTCCCATGGTCTTGATTGTGTCCTCGATGCTCACGTTGGCCCAGGTTGTCAGGGTGTATGGGGCGGTGGGTTCGGTGAAGTGTAGTCGGCAGGGGTCGTCCGGGGTCTGAAGCTGTCATGGATGTCGGTGATTTCCGGTGAAAGAAGGTGGCAAGGGAGTCGCACAGGGCTTGCGATGGTGGGATGTCGTTGGCGTTGGAGCTGGGGTTGGAGAGTTCCTTCACAATGGTGAAGAGCTCCTTGCTGTTGTGTGCATTGTTGTCAAGGCGGTCTGTGAAGGAGGTTCTTTTGGCGGTCCTGATGAGGTGGTGGTGGTTGTGGATGGTGTCTTTGTGGGCAGTGCGGCTATCTGGCATCTTGTCGCTGTGTCATATGTTTTCCAGTTTCCGGCAGGTGCGTTTTGAGTCGAGGAATTCCGGAGTGAACCAGCTGACTCTTCTGCTGGTTTCTCTGCTGGTGTTTTTTTTTAGCAGGGCGACAGTGTTGGGGCAGTCTTTCATCCAGCGTTCGAGGGTGAGGGCACCTTCATCTGGGTTGGTGGGGTCCGTCGGAGGGTTGAGTGTGAGGCTTGTCAGTAGTTGTTCTTGGGTGACTTTGCCCCAGCAGCGGCGGGGGGTCTGTAGTGTGCGGTGGTGTGTGAGGGGTTTTCGGAAGGAGAAGTGGATGCAGTGGTGGTCTGTCCAGGTGAGTTCAGAGGCGTGGCTGAAGGCGACGTGGGGGCTTGAGGAGAAGATGGCATCTAGCATGTGGCCGGCGATGTGGGTCGGCGTCGTGACGAGCTGTTTTAGTCCGAGGTTGGCAAGATTGTCGATCAGGGTGGAGGAGTTGCTGTCGTTGTTGTTCTCCAGGTGATAGTTCTTATCTCCGAGGAGGATGTAGTCGGTGGAGGTCAGCGCGTGCGTACTGATAAGGTCGGCGATGGAGTCGCAGAATTGAGGCCGGGGTCCTGGCGGTCTGCAGACGAGGGTGCCTGTTAGGGTGGTCTTGGGGTCCATGTGGATCTGGAAGTGCATGTGTTCGGCGGTGCTGAGGGTGTCGTTGGTGTTTGTTGAGACCCTGATGGTGTTTTTGTGGATGATGGCGATTCCTCCTCCGGCCCTGTTGGTGCGGTCTCTGCGGGTGATCTTGTACCCGTCTGGGATGGCTATGGCGATGTCTGGTGAGGAGGTTTCGTTCATCCAGGTCTCGGTCAGGAAGGCGACGTCAGGTGATGTAGTGTTGAGTAGGTCCCAGAGTTCGACGGCGTGTTTGTGTGCGGAGCGGGTGTTGATCAGGATGCATCTAAGCTGGTTGGGTTCCGTCGCGGCAGGTGTCTTGGCGCTTTCGAGGCAGGAGAAGCTGTAGGTCTGGCAGGTGAAGGGACTGTGGGTGCGCTTCGGGACGGCCTTGCAGCAGGTGTGGGTTCTACCTGGGTTGAGAGCAACGAGGGTGCTGGCGTCGTAACGGAGGCGGTCTTCATGGGTGGTGCGGGGGGCAGGGGTTCTGGCGCTGGGCGCGGTCCAGGCACGGACGGGCGCAGACGGGCTTGCCTTAGGCGCCCCTTCGGCACGCCAGCGGCGCGCCCGCTGCGCTCATCCGCTGCATGGCCAGCAGCAGCCGCCATATTTGGGGAGGTGGGGAGGGAGGAGCAGCTGGGAGGCGGGAGGCGAGGGACGGGTGGAGCGAATGGGCGCGGAGGGGGCGGGGCCGCAGGGGAGGCGGCGGCGGGGGTAAGGAGACCGGCGCGGGGCACGGACTCGAGAAGGGGCACAGAAGTATAAAACAGCACAAAATCAGAGGGGCACAGAAGACAGAGGCACAGAATGTAAGGGGGCACAGAAGTACACAAGCACAAAATCAGAGGTGCACAGAAGTCAGTGATACAGAATATAAGGGGGCACAGACACAGCGGAAACAAACCTTAGGCCACCACTGGCCACCAGGGATGAGGCGCAGGTGGAGCCTGCGGGTGATGGAGGGCCTCAAATCACCAGCGGCAGCAGGAGACAGCGGGGTGACGGTGGAGCTGCAGCGGGGGGGGAGCGACCTACCAGGAAGGTCAAGGGTCGCTCTCCTCACCACGCAGCGGCCACCACATATGGGGAGGTGGGGAGGGAGGAGCAGCTGGGAGGCGGGAGGTGAGGGACGGGTGGAGCGAATGGGTGCGGAGGGGGCGGGGCCGCAGGGGAGGCAGCGGCAGGGGAAAGGAGACCGGCGCGGGGCACGGACTCAAGCAGGGGCACAGAAGTATAAAACAGCACAAAATCAGAGGGGCTCAGAAGACAGAGGCACAGAATGTAAGGGGGCACAGAAGTACAAAATCACAAGCACAAAATCGGAGGGGCACAGAAGTCAGTGGTACAGAATATAAGGGGACACAGACACAGCGGAAACAAACCTTAGGCCACCACTGGCCATCAGGGATGAGGCGCAGGTGGAGCCTGTGGGTGGTGGAGGGCCTCGAATCACCGGTGGAAGCAGGAGACAGCGGGTGACGGCGGAGCTGCAGCGGGGGGGGGAGCGACCTACCAGGAAGTTCAAGGGTCGCTCTCCTCACCGCGCAGCGGCTGCCATATATGGGGAGGTGGGGAGGGAGGAGCAGCTGGGAGGCAGGTGGCGAGGGACGGGTGGAGCGAATGGGCGCGGAGGGGGCGGGCCGCAGGGGAGGCAGCGGCGGGGGAAAGGAGACTAGCACGGGGCACGGCTATAGCAACAGATGCATCCGCCAAATCCAGCTCATGCCTTTAAAGTCTCCACGACAAGCAGCCACTTACCAATGTCTAAGGTGGTAAAATAGTGCTGCTCCTGCATCTACTTAATGTACCAGTGAGCCCAACAGGCTACTTTAAGTTAACACTTGCAATGTCTTTTTATGTGATTTGGTCCTGTGGATCTGCACCTGCAACAAAATAACAATCTTATATGTCCTATCCTAACTGCAACAAAGCTCCAAAGCATGTGTAGTTCTTCGAGACATCCTATTGCACCCCATACTTTAGCAGCTGTCCACATGCCCTGTTTAATTAGGCGCTAGCTGCGTATATCTTTGTTTAGTATGCAAACAATGATTTCAAATCCTGAAAGGGCCAACCCAGCGTCTCATTCATCTGGTGTTGATAAATTGAGTAGCATTAAACTGGGTAACAGTAGCACTTGTTACTCAGAGTGCATAGGAATTGCAAAACTGTGGTATTAAATGCTCTAGAAATTAGTTATTTTTGCAGCATATCTTTTAAGTGCAACTGCTACGGGCACAAGTGTTTGTTTACAGTGATAATTATTTTGTTCAATTCTCGACATATCCTGTCCTTCAGAGCTTCCCACCGAATGAAAGGTGGTTCTTTTATAGTCATGAACAATTCAAACCCTACATTTTCATTTTTCAATTTTATAAACGGCTTGATCATGTATACTTTTTCACTTATATCGGCAAATAAAAGTGAACAATCAATCCATCCTCACATTTAATTATTCTCTACACCACCACCGTCCAAGAGATAGATATCTGCCCAATGTATGTTGTACTTGGGATACGGTCACTACAACGCGGCCGTTTCCACGCCTAACAATAACCACGCATGCATTACAACCCATGCGTGGTTACAACGAATTGCCTTTACCACGCATACCTTTACTACGAGATACGTAGTAAAGGCATGTGTGTTAAAGGTAAAAAAAAGGGGGGGTGGGGGCCTTGGGGGGGTCACCCCTCCAAAAAACGGGAAACAAAACGGGTTAAAAAAAAGAGGGCTTGGGGGGTCTCACCCCACAAAAAAAAGAAACGCACCTAAATTCCGTTATTTTTAGAAATTGAACAAAAAAGATGAGGAGGCAATCAGCGTCGTAAGAGGAAACGGGAAAGACACTTCCGCTTCCTCTTTACGACGTGAAACGTAAATAGGAAGTGCTTGGAGTGAAGACAACGTAGAGAGGTAACGGGGAATGAGGGGGTGGTGTCGCACAGGGGTAAATTATAAGGGTTAAATTTAAAGGTTAATTAGTAGTGAAGGAAGATATCCTTTAAAATGAAAATGCCATTAACTTGCATAGTTAACAACGAAAATCGTAGTAAAAATGTGCGTGTTAAAGGCATTTTCGTGGTAAAGGATATGCGTGGAGAAAGCATTTGTGTTGTAATGCATGGGTGGTAAAGGCATGCGTTACAACGGAATGCGTAGTAACGGCATACAACCATTGTACTTAGACATTCTCGAGGATAAAAAGCTGAGAGCATAGACATAACATGCTCTTTTCTCACAAAAAGAGTACAAACCACCACACAAAATGGAAAAGGCTCCTGTGGACGCTTCTAAGCACCACTATGGGACAGACAAATCAGTGTCCTTCCTCAAGTTGTAGTTCGGAATTTGTGCATATTGAACGAGAAACAGTTTGTTTTTTGATTGCTATAAAAGAGGGTGTTCAGTATCAGTCCTGGAAGACCATGCCAGATTTCCAGGATGGATTCATAGTAGTTTCAAAATGATTTACATTTAAGATATATTGCATATATATTTATCGTATTTATGTCTAGAGTAAGGATATCAGTGCTCTATAAACATTATTTCATTTGATTTATCAATGTCTTGAAAATCTGGCTCAATCCACACACTCCTTTAACCTATCAAAAACGTTGATGTAATGACATTCACACCACTGAGTGTTATGCTTTTTGTCATCTTATTTCATTAACAATGGCTGTTTCACAGTCACACCTTTCACAGATGCCCACAATTTTCGGACTGTGTGAATACCACGTGCACTGTACTTAACCTACTGCAAGACATCACTTCTACTATCAGTATTACATCAGCTGGTATTATTCGAAACAGTTGAAATTGCCAGTGTTTTGAGTGAATGATTAGTCATACTCATATGGTATGGCCTTGCGAAAGACCTTGGCGTGGTGTCACAAGGGGCAAAACACGTTTTGGCCATTGATCTCCATCACAATTTAAAGACAAGCAAAAGAACAAAAAGAAAATAAAGTTCTTGTGACAAAACTCTTCTAGTGAGCCTGTTTGACTCACATTTGTAGTCAGAATATCAATTGAATGTATCTGTTTTGACAATATTGTGTAACTTATCTGTTCACATAGTTTATTGTTGTTTACTGCTTTGTGGGATAGGGGTGTCTTACTCAGGGTCCTAGGAATGCTCTTATACACCAACTAAATTCATAAATTCATTTATAATCAGGCATTACATTGAGTTGTCTAGCCTTTAGGACTCCGTGGGGCAGATTTATAACGGACTTGCGCCACTTTTACGCCGCCGTTGCGTCACTTTTGTGACGCAGCGGCGGCGTAAACCCTGCGCCATGTTGCGCCCCATTTACAACGTGACGCATCTAGGGAGATGCGTCACGTTGTAAAGCTTGCAAAGGGGCGTTCCGGCGCAGGAACACCTCCGAAAAGTGGCTGAGTGAAATCTACAAGATTTCACTCAGTCACTTTTTTCCGGCCCTGCTGCGTCAAAACCCTGCGCCTGCTTGAAGCAGGCATAAGGATTGACGCAGCATTGTAACGATAGGGCACCCCCGAGCCTTGCTGGAGCTGTGTCGCGCTTGCGACGCAACTCCAGCAATGCGCCAACCTTCCGCCATCAGATGCGTCACGCATCTGTTTATCCTTGCGCCATGATGCGCTGCATTGTAAATGCGGCTCATCTATTGTGGCGCAAGGGTAAACTTTTGTGACGCATCTTCCCTGGCGCATCCATGCTGATTTGCAGGGATGCGCCAGGGAACATAAATCTGCCCCCGTATCTTTAATTGTCTTATTTACTGTTTGGTCTCCCAGATTGAGAGCTCTCTGCTGGATTGGTGGAGCCTTTTTCGTCAAAAGTCTCCTCACTGATTCAGTGGGAGCACTTTTAGTGAAACTGTAATGGTGGTGGGCTCCAATGTTTTGGTGACGTACACAGGATTTTCATCTGTTTTTTCAGAACCAATAGCCCATAGTGGGAGCTTGTTTTTAAAGAAGAACAAAGAAAGGCCCAAGTCGTGCAGACAGTTTTCTACCTGTGGGTCAGGGGCAGTGGTTAATTAGTAAAAAACATAAGTGCGGGGGGGGGGCTCTCATCAGGAGGCAGCTTGAACCAGCTCATTTCTCTTGTTAGTTAAAACAAATCTAACTGCTAACCATAAAAGTGGGAGAGGATGTGGAGTAATGGCCAGAGCTGAAGACCTTAGAGCTGGGGGGTCAGGTTTGAGTCCCAGTGTCAGCTCAACATCCTGTGAATCTGAGCAAATCACTTAGGGGCAGATTTACGTGGGACTTGCGCCCCTTTTACGCCGCCGTTGCGTCACTTTTGTGACGCAGCGGCGGCGTAAACCCTGCGCCATGTTGCGCCCAATTTACATCGTGACGCATCTATGGAGATGCATCACGGTGTAAAGCCCAGCGCCACGTGAAACCTGCGTCAGGTTTCATGTGGGCGTTTCGACACAGGGGGGGCGTTCCGTCGCAGGAACGCCCCTGAAAAGTGACTCAGTGAAATCTATAAGATTTCACTGAGTCACTTTCCCAACGCTGATGCGTCAAAATCCTGCGCCTGCTTGAAGCAGGCGTAAGGCTTGACGCACCATGTTAGGGATAGGGTAGGTTGGGACAGTGCTGGAGTTGCGTCGCGCTTGCGACACAACTTCAGCACTGCGCCAACCTTACGCCGGCAGATGCATCACGTATCTACTTGTCCTTGCGCCACGATGCACCGCATTGTAAATGCAGCGCATCTGCGGTGGCGCAAGGGCAAACTTGCGTGACGCATCTTCCCTGGCACATCCATGCTGATTTGCAGGGATGCGCCAGGGAACATAAATCTGCCCCTTAATCTCCACGTGCCTACCAAATGGGTCACGTTTGTGATATACGAGCTGGTGTTGATGATTAAAGTGCTGGTGCTTAGGTCGGGGACATTTCTGTTGTTTCTTGCTCTCTACAGCCAAGCCTGGTGTGGCCGACCTGGGGTGGAAATTTTTCAGAGCGTTGGAAGGTCCTACAAGTTAACAAATCCTAAATAAGAATATCCTGAAACCCTGCAAATCTTTTACAAAACAAAGCAAAAGGTCAAGCAGCTTTTAGCAATGTTTTTCTCAATATAAAGATAGGAACATATATGACTGGTCCTAAGAGCAAACCTCATTTTAAATTATAGTAGGAAACAACAAACAAAGAAGTCACCGAAGACACGTCCTTCTTAACTGCCCCGGTCTTACACTCAGTAATAACTCTACAAGAAGTCCTTGGTTAACTGTTAGGTTGAACAACAATATAATTGGAGAGGATTCTGGGAGGTTCCATGCAACTTTTGTGACTGATATTTCCATCTCCGTCATGTTTCTTTTTATCTTGCCTTTTTATTTTCATATGCAGTGTTAGACTCTGGAGGTGCATTCTGCATTTAATTTCATCCAAGAAGAACTATGGGACATTTTTTTTTAAGTATGCTATTTTTCCTTAATAATATAGTAGGAACATTTCATGTATTGTCAGGGCTCCTTTATTGACCTCGACCAGTTCCATGTGAAAGGCAGCATGCCAATATAGATACATGGGGCCTCATTTATGAAAAGTGACGCATCACTGCGTGAAAACAGTGATGCGTCACTTTTCTCTGCGCCCTCCCTGCGACTCCAATGATGCGTCATATTTACAGAATGACGCATCATGTCGCAAGGAGTCACAGATACGTCAGTATTTCTGACGTATCTGTAGGCGCAAAAGTGACGCATTGCTGGAGTGTGTCACGAAAGTGACGCAACTCCAGCAATGTGTCCTTTTACATGGGGCAAGCCCCATGTGAAAGGGCCTGCGTCAGTCTTACGCCTTCTGTGAGGCAGGCGTAAGATATTGACGCATTTGCACTCTAGAAGTGGCGCAGTGAAATCTCGTAGATTTCACTGCGTTACTTCTACGATGCTTACTTACGTGCGAACGCCCACCCTGCATACATTATACCTGACGCAAGTATAATGTAGCGCAGGGGTTTACAAAGTGACGCATCTACCTAGATGCGTCACTTTGTAAATATGGTGAAACAAGGTCCAATTTTTACGCCGCTGATGCGTCACAAAAAGTGACGCACCGGCGGCGCAAAAGTGTCGCAAGGACTCATAAATGAGACCCACGGATGGGTGTAATACCTAAATAAATACTTGCACAGAGTGGTGCTGGAGCAATTTTCAATGAGTAGGGGTGCTGCCATCAATGTAACACTGAAGTCATAGGCATTGTGAAAAATTCAAGCATCACGCAAAGAGCAAGTGTAGTAAATGAGCCACGTCCACTCAGCAGGAGGCTGGTTACGGCTGTAGTATGTAGCAGGTGGTGCATTTTGGAGCACACGGTCACAAATATATTACTAAAGCATGGTGCAGTAGTACACTGTCATTTACAGCCATAACATTCTCTATTGAAATGGGCACTAAATTCACATAGACATGCGGTTTTACTGATAAAACGATACAGTGCACAAACAATAGTGTGTGGAAATTGGGTTTGAGTGAATATTTATCATTTGGACATCACAAAGAAAAGTGGCTTGTTTTGTTTTGATCTTATTAAAATCTGTTCATCCATCACACTTCAAAATTGCAAACAAATGTGCCTTGTGTACTTTCCTAACAGCTGACATATTTTGAAATATTTGTATAGTTAATTTACAGGTATTTAAATGAAGGAAAGAAGTGACATCTTACAGCCTTTCCTTTCATGCTCCATGGTGGATTGGCACATAGCTGGCTTTACAAAATCCTCTTACCTTGCAGTCAGAGAAAGAAAAGTAAACCCCTTGTTAAAAGAATAAGCAGAAATGTGTCAGAAGACATGGCTTACCATCTGACCTCTGTCCTGAATGCACAGCAAATATGATGAGATAAAAACAACATTTAAAGGCCTTTTTATGATCATTCGCCTTCTGAACTCCAGCATGGATATTTTATGGGTGTTGCAGCACCTCTCCTCCCGCCCCCTCCACCACAACCCTACTTCCTTTCCTGTGCCTGCACATGCTATACGTCACAGTAGAGATCTGTACTTTAATATGTTTTTCCGTTTAAACATACTTAGAAGCGTATTTGCATTTTTGAAGCATGTCCTCCAGTAACTGGAAAGTGTACTGTATGTTTCCTCTCTTTTCTGGGCAAAATGAAATTTTAAAATACACTGATGGCTTCAATGCCTGCGTTCAAATGTGTAACTATTCAGGGCCTCATTTATGAGAAGTGACGCATCGCTGCGTGACAGCAGCGATGCGTCACTTCTCAGTGCGCCCTCCTTGCGACATGATTGATGCGTCATATTTACTGTATGACGCATCATGTCGCAAGGAGTTACAGATTCGTCAGTATTTCTGACGTATCTGTATGGCGGAAAAGTGACGCATTGCTGGAGTGTGTCACGAAAGTGACGCAACTCCAGCAATGTGTCCTTTCACATGGGGAAGGCCCCATGTGAAAGGGCCTGCGTCAGTCTTACGCCTGCTGTGAGGCAGGCGTAAGATATTGACGCATTTGCATCCTAGAAGTGGCGCAGTGAAATGTTATAGATTTCACTGCGTCACTTCTATGACACTTTCTTGCGCCAGAAGGCCCCCCCTGCACACATTATACCTGGCGCAGGTATAATGTGGCGCAGTGGTTTACAAAGTGACGCATCTACCTAGATACGTCACTTTGTAAATATGGTGCAACAAGGCACATTTTTTACGCCGCTTGTGGTCACAAAAAGTGACGCACCGGCAGCGTAAAAGTGATGCACGGCCTCATATATAAGGCCCTCAGATCGCCAGCAACCTAATAACAAAATGACTGAAAACGTTAGATTGTTGAACTCTAAACGAAATATAAAATTAACATAAACTCTGGACAACAGAAACAGAATGAAAACGAAGAAACAACCCGGGAAAATTCACTCCCTTCAGATTTTGGATCAATTTATCTCTGCATACATTTGGAAGAATTCTTATTGTAACCAATGGAACACTGAAACATATGGATTGGGATTTCGATAGTGCTGTGCAGGTCTAGTTTGGTATCTATGAAGTGCTTTACGTAGCACTAGGGCTGACACAGGAATCATGTACGAGTAAGGGACAGAATGATAGAGGCAGCGGTTGCAATTGCGGAAAATCATTGGGCTCCAACGCTTCTTCTTTCTATTTCTTTTTATTTTAGATGATACAGTACTGAATACCACAGGCTTCAGCAGCCTTCGTCTCTTCCGTTGGTATATTTTAGCATTGAGTTATCTCACCAAGGGGCATATTAACAATGCGGCGATAACAAATTATCGCCGCTTTTGCGGCCGTTTTCGGCCGAAAAGTGGCGATAATTTTATCGCCTTATCAGCAAAGACACGCTATCGCGTGTTTACTGATTTTGCTCCCGTTTCCAGCACGCCTAACTTTGCATCGCTAATGAGATGCAAAGTAGGCGTGTCTGTGGAAACAACATGGGTAAATATCACGAAGGCAGCTTCGTGATATTTACAATGCGGGGAAGCGATTATTTAAATCGCGCTAAGTATGCCTTAACACAGGAATTTAACGTCTGTTAAATTCCTGACTAAGGTATACTTAACATGGGGGGTGGATTGTGTGGCTAAGACCACATGACCCTATTATCAAGGGGATCGCCGTTTTCCATGGAACATCGCTGGAAAACCAGCGATGTTCCATGGAAAACATCGCTATTGCTAGGATAATTATCGCCATTGCGCTGAGCGTTGTTAATACAGCGCTAGCATGGCGATAATTATCTGCGATAGCCAGCGTAATGCATTTTAACGCTAAGGGGCATATTAACAAGGCGGCGATATGAAATTATCGCTGCTTTTGCGTCCGTTTTTGGGCAAAAAGCGGCGATAATTTCATCGCCTTATCAGCAAAGACACGCTATCGCGTGTCTTGCTGACTTAGCGCCTGTTTCCAACACGCCTCCGATCGCATCGCTAATGAGATGCAAAGGAGGCGTGCCTGACAAGACTCCCTTGGGAAAATATCGCGAAGGCAGCTTCGCAATATTAACAAGGGAGGGTAGTGATTTTTTAAATCGCGCTAAGTATGCCTTAACGCAGGAATTTAGCGTCTGTTAAATTCCTGACTAAGGCATACTTAACATAGGGGGTGGATTTTGTGGCTAAGACCACAGGCGCTATCACTAGGATATCGCCGTTTTCCACCAGGGAAAACGGCGATATCCCAACTATCTCTGGAATGTTTATCGCCTCGGTGATGCGTGTTGTTAATAATGCGCAAACCGGGCGATAAATTCCAGAGATAGCCGGCGATAAATATGCAAGCGCTAAGCACGCTTTGCGATATTTATCGCCGGCCCTTGTTAATATGCCCATAAGAGCGGCCAGCGATAATTATCGCTGGCCGTTGAAGATATGCCCCCAAGACAAATGCCTATCCAGAGGTTGTTCCTGCAGCTTTAGATACATTTTGAAGTGCCATGGAGACATGGAGACCCATTGGTCAGGTTAGAGGTTATTTACTTCCAGCAGGATCGAGGTTCCTGTGCACAACTCGTGCAGAGAGAAGGGATATTTGCCTGTTGCACACCATCACATTCACCCGCTTTAAAAAAATATATACGTATTTATTGTGTTTCATCATGTTAACTTGGTACTTGCTAACAAAATGTGTATACAGGGAGAGTATGGCTTAACATGTTAGTCAATAAACAGCAGTTGAGGCAAACAGCAACAGTATTCTTAGGCATTGTGCCCGATGGGGCCAGAAACCCACCACAAAAAGTATAAACAGCCTTTGCCAACCTCACAAGAGAACTGATGAGTAAACGAACAACCAATGATGGCTCAAGTATTACTGTGGGGCTGTGTGGAAAATAGGGAATGACTGGTGTGGTTGGAGGACAGCTATGAAAAAATAATGGAGTAGTCGGCTTACACACGCCGTTTGGATGGACAGGGGAAAAACATCTGAGTGAAGGGTGGCAGCTAATTTACGGGGGTCTGTGAGGGTTCAGGGCGGACGCTCATCGGATTTGGCATCAAATGCAGCCAAGTAGCCTTCCCAGCCGAAGGGTGGTGTAGAACTTCCAATGGTTAGGCTAAGTTTATTGAGCGCATCTAGCTCAGCCAAGGTGCCCACCTTCACATATTTGAGTAATATTGGGGGTGCAAGGCCTCAATTAATGATTTCCTGAACAGGGATATTTGGCGGATCTGGGTTGCTTGTATTCCAGTTCAGGGAGGACCTGGCTTGGCAGTTCAGACTGGACAGTTCCTATTGGAGCAGGGTCAAGACTGATTTGCATATAGCTGGGTCCAAACTGAGGTGGCATGGTGTGCAAAATAATGATCAATTAGACTGCAGCCCGAGTGAAGACCAGTGGCTGAGATTAATTCAAGCATTCCATTCATCACTGTATTGTATACTTATTGTGTCACCCTAAGTGGGACGAGTAAGCCCAGACGTGGGTCCCGTGCACACGGTGTCACTGGAACTGAGATGTACACAACTGAGGAGCCCTAAACTCGTGTGAAATTGGTCCTTGGTTGCTTGTGTTCTGGTTCAGAGAGGATCCTGGCTTGGCAGTTTGATGTGAACTGTTCCTACTGGGGCAGCGTTGTGGTAAATATTTTAATTACCTGTACTATTTTTGATGCGGTAAAATACAATAAGAATAACTCAGTAAAATAAGAGGCAGAATCCGTGGTATTAGAGGTTCTGAAAGGCTTTATTCCTTACAAAGGAATTATGGTTCGAACCATGGCAATCAAATTCCATCACCACGAAGGTTCAGGAAGGATAGGCAATACATTATTGACAAGTAACAATATATATATGAAAAGCATTTACATTAAGACAGATGCAGGAGGCGTAACAGCTGATAATACAGATAAGAATACACATACGTAATGAAAAGAGGCGTAAATATAGGCGTATACTAGAAACGTCATTAAACATGATGTCACAAGTGGGTGGATCCATAAGAGAATCCTGCAATGTCAGCAGAAATACTTGGCAGAGATGCGCACGCAGCCGCATGACGTGTGATTGACGTGCAACTAGAGGGTGAAGGGGACTTGACATATAGCTCTACATGTGGAGACAGAAGTCTGGGGGGTCAGGTCAACCTAATCCCAAATCATATCTAATATCTTATGTTTAAAGAACTGTATTATCCAAAAGGAAAGGTCTCTCGGACAGAATCTATTTTATACTGACTGTTAGTGCGTGTACAAGCGTCTAAGTGTCTACATGAGATGCAAGGGGGCATGACTCTTCCACGGTAACAGGGGCTATGAATTACTTGCATGAAGACTGTGAGGCCGGGCCCTTCGTTCGGTAGCTGGAAGGATGTTTACCTAAACTACTAGACAGGAATGCATTGGATGAGGAGCGGAACAGATAACTTGAAGGTGAAATACAGTTCTTGGCAGGCAACAGGCCGCGTCAGGCACCGTTAGCCGCGTAGGGAGTAGGACAAAGTTCATGGATACAGATGCAGACTCAGGCTGGAGCTTTCAGAAGCAGAAGGCAGGAAAAGACTTGATGACAGGATTCAGGGCCTACTCGCCTGAACTGTAAAACGTGAAAAGTGTATCATATAACGTCGGTGGCCTTTCATACTTAGGAACGGAATATCCGACCCATTCATGGCGGATCTGAAAGAGGACATGTTGACATTGGACGCACATGTATTTGCGTCTTCATAGCTGGAACTGGAGGGAACATACATGTACTTATTTATGTACATGGAGCCGTTGGGGTCTAAGATAGGGGACACAACTGATCATAAAATTCATATTTCCTCATTCCCTCCTTGTCCCCTACGGACCCTTCATGAAATATCGATCTTCAGCAATCCATCAATCTGTTCATATAGCATCATCTGTTCTTCTTTCTTTTTCCGGGAACTTGAGTGAAAACTTGAAGGCGGGATACACGATGTGGCACACAGACCACAAATCGCTGGCCCACATTGTAAACATAAGCAGCAACTGAATAGTATGAGAAAGCCAATACCTAGGAAGGATAGGACTTTCCATCCCCAGGCTGACAACACGCTCCAGAACCAACCGGACCATGTCCAGGTGCCTGGATTCTGGTGTATCTGGCTTGCAATTTTATGAAGGCGAGTTATGGCTTTATATACTGACGGCGCGTTTTCTGGTATGAAAACACAGCAACTTGATCCGATGACCCTACAAGCTCCGCCCCTATCGGCCAGGATGACGTCAAGGACAAGACGATTTTGGAGAACAACAATCCGCATCGCAGACTGCTCCTCTGTTAAGTTGCCAAGGGCAGAGGTAGTTTCATTCACTACTGCTTCAAGGGTTCTGGTTAACCTACGTATCAGTTTACTATTAGTGACAACACCTATATAGGGAAAGAAACCTTTATTGAAATCTGTGTATTGCTCCCATGCCGTTTCAGTGTAGTCGACAATCGGGAGATCTCTCCGGGATCTATTGTGTACTAAATGGGTATTCCTATGATAATCAGGAGGGGCTAGGAAAACAGGTGGCAGAAGGAATGCAATGTAACAGGTACCATCCCAATCTAGAGGTAAGCGTGTATATGCGGTATGACCACATATGAAGTAGGAATGACGGGAAGCTCTGAATGTAGACTTGCCTTGATCACCGAATTCGATCACAGTAGTACATTTACTATGACCCATGTGTACTGAACCATTCTTTCTTACACATAATTCACCTTTAACTGGAAATACTGACATAGCAGGCAAGATTGGTACAGTTTTGGATTCAACATTCAGAATCATGAGGTTAATGGTAAAATTACCTAATCCATATACTTCATTTTCTAGATCAGTTCCTGTCCTTTTGGGAAGTCCCTCCTTGTTAGGGTAGCAGACTTTAAGCAAAACTAAATTCAGGTTTCCCCATACCCAGTTGTCTTGATAAACTACTGAATTTGAATCTAGGGAATTGATCAAACTAAACCATGCTCCACAGGAGCCATTGTGTGTGAATGGATACGGAAAGAGAGGCAGAACTCCCTTGTAGTTCTGATAGGGAGGGAGTCGGCCACATATCCAACAATTTGTAGCATTGCTGGTCTGATGGGAATGATGTAACATACTAATGAAAGTGTTGTTGCGCAGCGCAAATCTATAGGACAATTCATGCGGGGGTAATTCACTAAAAGAGTGTTCAGTAGTAACATTGGAAGCACGCTTGGAAATAGGATAGTATATGTGTAACAGTATACTTGCGGAAATAATCAGAATACATAGAAAAGACATAATCAATAATGTCACTATACAGTGACTACGAAGTGATTTACAGTACGCATGTTTTTTAAGCTGTTTCTGTCTACTTCTCTCTCTATTTTGGTCCAGAGGATACATGTCAGAGACAAATTCAACCGATTCACCTTGGAGAGGACTTAAACAATCAAATTGTCTGACTTGCTAGACCTTAGTTTCAGTTTATAGTTCTCCTTTTCTGATTTTTCAACCAGGGGGAGTTTTGAATCAGTCTGTGAGGGAATACAGGGCTGAAAGTTCACGTCGGCTGGTAGTCCATGAAATTTTTTGATATGGCTCGAGTGCAACCACCCTTTACGTCCCTCAATCTTCACGGCTGTCCTTGTGGTCAGTAAGACGAGTTTAGGGGACTGCCAGCGAGGCTCCAGCGGGCTCCTCCTGTCGAAGTTCCTCACAAGCACGAAGTCCCCTGGAACCACGTCATGGGGCTTTACTTCAGTGTTGTCGGGAAAAGCTGCAGCTACCTGTGAACGACAAGATTGTAGTGCAGACATCAAGGAAGCCAGGTAATCTGTCAGCATATTACAGTCAACATCAGTGATTTTACGAGGTATAGGCGTCCCCCACATATTTGGTGGTCTACCGAAGATTACCTCATACGGGGATAGCCCTGTTCGAGAATGTGCTACCATTCTCATGTAAAAGAGAGCAACTGGTAAAGCTACTATCCAGTCGACACCTTTTTCTCTACATACTTTGGACAATCTAATTTTCAGAGTTTGATTATGACGTTGCACGAGACCTGCTGCCTCGGGATGTCGGACACAGTGGAATTTCCATTGATAGCCTAACAAGAGTGAAATGTGTTTCATTAGCTCGGATGAGAATGGCTGGCCGTTATCTGAGTACACAACACGTGGCAAGCCATATCGTGGGAAGAATTCTCGAACTAACTGTTTGGCAGTAGTCGGGGCAGTGTAATCTGAGACGGGATATGCCTCTGTCCAACGGGAAAGAGCACAGACAACTACGAGAACATATTTGAATCCTCGACAACGTTCCATCTGGATATAATCCATCTGGAGGACTTCAAAAGGGTGATCGGGAGGTTGAAATCCACCTTGCTCTACGGGAATGCTTTTACCTGGATTAAACTGACAACATATCATACAGGTACGTACTTTTTGTTTAGCCGCTGCTCGCAAGTGTTTGTTGAACCAAATGTGTTGAATGCTATCTAGCATAGCTTTTTCTCCTAGGTGTGCTGGACTATGTATTGTGTTAATGATGACTTGAACCATTGAATCGGGGAGAAACCATATAGATTTTCCCTTCGTCATCCATCCTTGATCCGTTTGGATCCCTCCTAATTCAGTCCATTTCTTTATTTCATCTGGTGTAGCATGTGTCTGTATGTCAATTACATCAAGGGCGGGATCCTTAACTGTCATGCAATGTGTTAGTATCGGAACTATTGTCTTTGTCGTGTCAGTTGTATGAGTCTGATTCTGAGCAGTCTGTTTAGCTGTTCTGTCAGCTAGGTCGTTACCCTGAGAAATGATATCGGTGACTTTTGTATGGGCCTTGCACTTTATGATAGATATCGCAGTAGGCAGATGTATTGCATCTAGTAGAGCTTGAATGAGGGGACCGTGTTGAATGTTAGCACCATGGGAAGTTAAATAACCTCTCTCTTGCCAAAGGACTCCGAAGTCGTGTACAACTCCGAATGCATAACGTGAATCTGTGTATATGTTAACTTTCTTATGTTTGGCTTGAATACAGGCTTGTGTCAGAGCGATGAGCTCTGCTGCTTGAGCTGACAAAGTGTTAATACAATTTGTTTCAATGACTTCAGTGTCTGTTGTGACTGCATAAGCGGCCACTAACTCTCCTGTACTTGTTCTCATGCATGAACCATCTACATACAATGTCAGGTCTGGATCTAGTAATGGAATATCTGTCAAGTCTTGTCTGGGTTTCGTCGTGATAGTAATGACTTCAATACAATCATGTGCTAATGGGTCTGTTCCACTTACTGGCAAAAGTGTGGCAGGATTTAATGTATTACAACGTCTGATTTCTATGTGTGGCTGGAACAGCATCAATTCATAACCCGTCAGTCTTGCTATAGTCAAGTGTTGTGTTTGTGTTCGGTTCAAGAGAACCTCTACTGCGTGTGGTACTTGTACTGTCAATTGATGTCCTAATACTATGGCATTGCTTTGTCTGATTGCTAAAGCTGTCGCTGCCACTGATTTCAGGCACGCAGGAAGAGCCTGAGCTACGGGATCTAATGTGCTGGAAAAATAAGCACATGGTTTGTGTGATCCTGCTTGTTCCTGAGTGAGTACTGACAAGGCAGTACCTTCACGTTCTGTAACGAAAAGTGTAAAAGGCTTACTATAACATGGTGTCGCTAAAACAGGTGCTTGACATAAGGCTTTCTTCAAGTCTTCAAAAGCTTGTGTATGTTCTTGGGTCCAAGGGAGGACAGTCGATGTCGCTGCCTCCTGGGTTGTCAACTGAATGAGTGGTTTTGCTAGAAATGCATATTGAGGGATCCACTGCCTACAGTACGAAGTGAGGCCTATGAAGGCCCGTACCTCCTTTTGTGTCTTGGGTGGTGGCATGCTAACAATTAACTGGATGCGGTCAGGTGTGAGCTGTCTTCCCCCCTTGGACAGCAAGTGCCCAAGGTACACAACTTGCTGGACACAGAATTGCAGCTTAGAAGGGGACACTTTGTGCCCCTTGTCGGCCAGAAACTGTAAAACCGTCAGTGATGCTTTTTCACATTCATATTCGCTTCGGGCGGTGATCAGCAGATCATCGACATACTGAAGCAGGGCAGTGTTAACAGGCATGTGGATACTGTCAAGTTGTCTTTTCAGTGCTTGGCTATAGATGCTGGGGCTTTCTGTGAATCCTTGAGGTGCGCGTGCGAATTTAAAGCTTCGTCCGTTTAAACTAAATCCGAACAAATATTGGCTTTCCGGATCGATTGGGACGCTAAAGAAGGCGTTCTTGAGGTCAATTACAGTAAAGAACGTGGCTTCTGAATCAATGGCTGTTAGTAATGAAGAGATATCGGGAACCACGGGATATTGTGGTACAATGCATTTATTTAATTCGCGCAGATCAATAACTAATCGATAAACTGGAGGTGCTTTTTGGTCAGTTCGTTTAAGAATCGGAATTATCGGGGAATTACATACATTGGAGTCGGTTTCCACGACCACTCCTTGGACAATAAGCTCGTCAATGATTTGCAGCAAAGCCACTACAGCATCTGGGGGTAACTTGTATTGTCGTATTCGTGGTAATACCACTCCTGTTTTAAGTGTGACTCGATATGGTGTAATGTGCATACAACCAACATCAGTAGGGCCTCGTGCCCATAAATGTGTAGGTAAATTCTGTAACCGGTGATCCATGTCTCTGGACACATAGTGACCTTTAAAGTCACGTAAAAATAATCGTACTCCTTCCGGAGAACAACATATTATAGCTCCTAGAGCTTTCAGTGTTTTTATACCTAACAAGTTTTCTGGACATGATTTAGTAAGCAATAAATCTGTAGTTCGTGTCAATGGACCAACCGTAAGTGGAAGAGGTAGTGATACTTCATTAATAATAGGCTTTCCTGAGAATCCAAGGGAAATATTCTGTGAGCCTGAGAGGGGTGCCCCTGGAACTTCGCTGTGACTTATAGTTGTTCTGCTTGCCCCTGTATCAAGTAAAAACTTTCTGTCTTTCCCTAATATTTCACTATGTACATAAGGTCCCTCTTGATCTACAGGAACCTCAATAAGGGGTAAGCCAACTTCCTTCTCTAGGCTATTTCATGTGTATCGCTGGTAATCGGGATAGTCAGCTTGTGCATACTGGTACATCTGTTGTGTCGCTGCTTGTGTTGCAGCAATAGGCTGCGCCTGTGAAGTTGCTACGGTCTGTTGTGGAGCTACCTGTTGTGGAGCTGGCATAGATTGTACATGCTGAGGGACTTGTTGTTGGATCTGATCCTGTCTAGGTGGACGTGGTCTCTCCTGAGTTTTACCAGTAGAGATATTATGTTTCAGAACTGCACAATCGTTTATATAATGACCTGGCTGTTTACAGTAGTTGCATGTCCCTTTAACATGAATCGCTGAGTTACTGGACTGTGTCGTACCCTTTCTGTGACCGTCAGCTGGAACTGACTGAGCAACAAGCATTTTCATTTTCGTGTCTTTCATACGTCTATGTTCGTGTTCTTGTTCCTCTCTAATTCTATTGTGGTGATATTGTAACATTTGTAACATCTGTGACGGGGTGTTACCTTGCCAGGTACTCTCGAATTTCAATACTCGATTCTTAACATGGGGCAGGGAATTTTCAACTAATTTTGTCACAAACAGATGTGGATACGACTCGCTATTTGCTTTTATGCCACTATTAATACCAAAACATTTTTCAAATCGGGAATAGAAATCGCTAGTGTCTTCATCTTGTTTTTGTTTACAGGCTGAAATTGCTCCCCAATCTTCCTTTTTCGTAGTTAATAAACGTGGCAGTACTTGCACTAGTAATCCTGGTAATGCTGTAGTCTTTTCCCCAAGCCCTGAACCTGCAGCTCGGGCCTTTTCTTCGTTTTCCAATGCTGTCCAATCTATCTTTTGGTCTCCCACCTCCCATTCCTTTTCTTTGAGTTTCTCGTAAATACCGGCAGGCATTAATACTTTCAATATTTTCATAATGTCAGGGTAGGTATACTCTCCCATGAGTAACATGTCTTTTATCTCACGGTGGAAACCTGCTGGATCTTTGTCGTGGCTGGGTACTACTTTCTTCATTTCTAATAATTCAATTTTAGTTATGGGCGCGTACACAAACACGCGTTTAAAATTATTGTCATCTCCTTTAATTGGGTGCACTTCGCGCAAGGGATTCTGTCTGTCTATGTAATACGTTTTTCTTTCCTTGATGGGAACTGAAACATGTTCCGGGCATACGAAGACAATGTACTGGTTCCGATATTCTAGAATTTCTTTAATTAGATCAGTACCTGAACCTCTCCATTTATTCGTGAGTAATTCTATCAATATGTCAGGTAGGGGACCAGGATCGGAGTGTTGGCTTTTATATAATATAAGGAGGTGTTGAATTATGTATATACCAGCTAATCGCTGTTCGCTTGGTGTAAGATTCAAAAACGTGTGTGCTAGCGCATCATCACTGTATTTTTCAGAACTGTCAGCCCATTGTACTGCTGACCTGGCTAATTCTTGTTCATCCATGGAATCGAGCGTATGATACCCCCTTCGGTCTCGGAGTAATTTATCGGCAGCTTGGAATAGATGTTCAGGAGACCTTGTACTCAACATAGGGGTTTGAAAATTTCGGTTACATTCTGGACGTATCGGACGTATTGGATCATTAAAGCATCTGGTATTATTAAAAGGTCTTCCCGTACCTACATAAGCCATCGTTTCTAATTGTCCTGTGGGTATTTCTGATTCTTCCTCCTCCTCTCCCTCTGATTCAGTTTTGTCTGTCTCTAATCTTTCTTTATGTATTCGTTCTACTTCTTTGCGGATCTTTCGGCACATAACTACTATACATGTCTGTTTATCATGTTTCCCTTCTGATATATTATGACCCCATCTAGTAAGTACTTGCATTTCACCCTGATCTACCCCAGGCCGATCTCTGTTTCTGATTACGCAGTTTATGAAGAAACGTAACAGTTGTCTCTGTATATCCACTTTCTAATATTCCATGGCTTCGTCAATACTTTCAGGGCCTCGCCCTGATTGGACAAAGTGATATATATTGTCTAGATGTGCCATCATTCCTGGTAGCGTCGTTAAATATATTGAAGCTCGTCGTATACGTAGTGATGACAGCAGCATTCTGTCCTGTTTACCGGGCACTGGATCATATCTACAATCCACTAGCTGTTCCTTGAACATGTCGGAAGTTGCTAGTTGGGGTGTACGTTGGTGTGCTAAATCTCTAAGAGATAATTTATTTCCTCGCGGTGGCGTGGCAAAAATTTCTGTAGTACCTCCTGTAGCACCGTCTGAGGTGCTGGGCACGAAAGGATTTGTTGGATGTAAGGTAGAAACTGCAGATGCAGAAAAAGCGGTAGAAACAGATGGGCCTATTGGAATGTGCGTAGGAGTTTGTTGTTGCGGAGGTGTAGGCGGATGATCTTGGCGTTGAGCACCATCGACAGGCGGTGTGTGTGGCGGAGCATTAACATATTCGGGAGCTACATCGTCTAAATAGGAGGAAAGGAAAATATCTTTAGCGGTCTTGGGATGTGCTTTAATCGGGAGTAATGGAGGTGGCAGATCTTTCGGTATTACCGGTGTGGCCTTAGGTAAACCCTCGGCCAGCAGAGGATACATACCATTCATAAGAGTGTTTCTTTGTCTGTCTACTTGTTCTGTTTTTACTCGGGTACCTTCCTCGATTAATATACTTTCTCGGGCTTTATTTGAATTCTCCCTACTTTTCTCTTCTTGTCTGAGCGCTTTCTCTGTGCGTCTATGCGATTCTTTACGCCATAATTCAATGGCATCTTTCTGTGACTGTCTGGCTTTCTTTTTCCATAATTCTTCTTCTACTCTCATGATGCAATCAGCATCCCATGTCCCAGCAGCGGGCCATCTCTGACTCTCTGCTAAATCCTTGGTGTAGTCCACCCATAAATCAAGATATAATACGGCATCTAGGCCATGCTTATGGTACATAAAGTACCCTGGAGTGTCCCTAGGTGGAATGGGAACAGCTTCTTCGAGTACCCCCTTTCTAGTTTTGATCTGTCTTAATTTTGAAAAGAGCGGCATCTTTAAACCTTGCTACTTGATTCTTACTCTTAATACCTGGACTTGAACACAATTAAATACGATAAACATAATAATGAACACTCATTCATACCACAATTTTTTTAAACATATTAAAACATTTAACATTTAACATTTAACGAACAATGATAATTTAGAACAAAACTAGTTACTGACATAATACTAATACTAGATAATACTGAATTATATACGAGACATACTAGATATACTGCTAAACAGTACAGATACACTGCTGAAACAGTGCAGACCGGATCTGTGTACCCAAACCCGTCTTGACCGGCACAAACTAATGTGCACGTCTAAACGCCTCCCCGGCAACGGTACTCACCGGGTAGCACGGAACGGAAGGCCTCAGAACTGAACTGGACTGGACCGGACTGGACTGGACTCGACTCGACTCGGGACTTCGGAACCTGGTGGGCCTCTGTATACCTCGGATCTTGCTCTCTCAGCTAGGCTCTGGTCGGGATACTTCGCACTTCTCACCGCCTCGTCTGGGTGTTGATCGCAGCCTCAGTCACCCCCCCTTGGCCGGAGGGAGATACAGGAAATCCTGCGGGTACGCGTAGTTGTCCGTCCAGCTGTGGCAGGAGACCCGGCCTGCAACGCACCTCCGGCGCGTGAGATGGGAAAGTGTCCCTAATCGGGCGCCAATTTATGTGGTAAATATTTTAATTACCTGTACTATTTTTGATGCGGTAAAATACAATAAGAATAACTCAGTAAAATAAGAGGCAGAATCCGTGGTATTAGAGGTTCTGAAAGGCTTTATTCCTTACAAAGGAATTATGGTTCGAACCATGGCAATCAAATTCCATCACCACGAAGGTTCAGGAAGGATAGGCAATACATTATTGACAAGTAACAATATATATATGAAAAGCATTTACATTAAGACAGATGCAGGAGGCGTAACAGCTGATAATACAGATAAGAATACACATACGTAATGAAAAGAGGCGTAAATATAGGCGTATACTAGAAACGTCATTAAACATGATGTCACAAGTGGGTGGATCCATAAGAGAATCCTGCAATGTCAGCAGAAATACTTGGCAGAGATGCGCACGCAGCCGCATGACGTGTGATTGACGTGCAACTAGAGGGTGAAGGGGACTTGACATATAGCTCTACATGTGGAGACAGAAGTCTGGGGGGTCAGGTCAACCTAATCCCAAATCATATCTAATATCTTATGTTTAAAGAACTGTATTATCCAAAAGGAAAGGTCTCTCGGACAGAATCTATTTTATACTGACTGTTAGTGCGTGTACAAGCGTCTAAGTGTCTACATGAGATGCAAGGGGGCATGACTCTTCCACGGTAACAGGGGCTATGAATTACTTGCATGAAGACTGTGAGGCCGGGCCCTTCGTTCGGTAGCTGGAAGGATGTTTACCTAAACTACTAGACAGGAATGCATTGGATGAGGAGCGGAACAGATAACTTGAAGGTGAAATACAGTGCTTGGCAGGCAACAGGCCGCGTCAGGCACCGTTAGCCGCGTAGGGAGTAGGACAAAGTTCATGGATACAGATGCAGACTCAGGCTGGAGCTTTCAGAAGCAGAAGGCAGGAAAAGACTTGATGACAGGATTCAGGGCCTACTCGCCTGAACTGTAAAACGTGAAAAGTGTATCATATAACGTCGGTGGCCTTTCATACTTAGGAACGGAATATCCGACCCATTCATGGCGGATCTGAAAGAGGACATGTTGACATTGGACGCACATGTATTTGCGTCTTCATAGCTGGAACTGGAGGGAACATACATGTACTTATTTATGTACATGGAGCCGTTGGGGTCTAAGATAGGGGACACAACTGATCATAAAATTCATATTTCCTCAGCGTCCAGAAGGATTTGCATATAGCTGGGTCCAACCTGAGATGGCATGGTGTGCAAAATATCCATGGATTGGGATGCGGCCCCCGGTGATTACCAGTGGTTGAGATTAACTCAAGCATTCCATCCATCGGTGTTTTTTATACTTATTGTGTAGCCCTAAGTGGGATGGGTTTTCCCAGACTTTGGCTCTGAGTACACTGCGTAACTGGAACTGAGCTGTACCCAGCTGAGAAGGCCATAACTAGGGTGAAACCAGTGCTTCCAGTTCGGGCTGCGCTGTTTCTATTGCAGCAGGGTCAAGACTGATTTGCATATAGCTTGGTCTATTCTGAGGTGGCATCGTGTGCAAAATAACGATGGCTTTGGAAGCGGCCCGAGTGATTTCCAGTAGCTGTGATTAATTCAAGCATTCCATCCATCACTGTTTTGTATACTTATTATGCGGCGCTTAGCAAGCATGAGGGCTAAGTCAAAGGTCTTATTTGAACCCTTGCGGCTCTTGGTGAGCTTTGTCAGCCCCAATAAACAGTGCACTGCCATCTTGGCTGATTGCCTACCCATTATATGTGTTATATATGCTAGTATCTCATAAAATAAGTGCTAATAGTGAAGCAAGTCTCCACCATGATTAAAATCTTCTGCAGCTGTGGAACAGCTTGGACAGGTTTCGGCAGCCCTCGGAAACATGCAACCTACCCATTCAGGGGTCAAATAGGTATGGTGCAAATAGTTAAATAGTGTATATTTTAGCCTGGAGTTTATGGAAATGTACTTGACCATGCCTAAGCACTGCTCCCATTGTGTATCCATGAAGTCTTGGGATAGCGTTGTCTCCTACTACGTCCTGAATGATGTGAAAGCTTGGTGCCTAGCATGCGGTATAGCCTGGTCACTGCACGCCCGGCACCACCATGCATAAGGAGGACCTGCAGTAGATGGGACGTTGTAGGAGTATAGTGGGTCCTTTGCCAAGTCTGATAAAGTATAGTGCTGAATATGGGGGTAAGTTCCCGGGGGGCAAATTATTGGCTTCCACCAGATCTTTAAAAGGTTGAAGCATGATCTCTGTGAATAAGTCCCCCCCATGCAGAGAGGCCAGCCGCTGTCCTGGGGTGTACATCATGGGATGAACATAAGCTTGCACAGCTCAGTCGCGGCCACAGTGGGAGTTCTGGTGCATATGGCATTGGGCTGGCATGAGGGGCTGTATAGGTTTGCCAAAAGATCTTTGCTGTTCTCATGAGTATATTCCCGTCCCCCTTAGGGACCACCACATTAGAACCCAACAGCCATGTCAGTATGCTGGTTGGACAGAAACCCTCAAACCACAGCCCCAACTCCAAGGTACTGTCTTTACCCATTCAGTGCATCAGCCATTGTAGATTGGCAGCGACATAAAAATATTTGTAATTCAGAGCTCCAAGGACTCTCAGAAAGCGGAGTGTACAGTCTGGAAATCACTGTTCTGCGCCAACCAGGGCGCCATATAAGTGATATCAATAAAGAGAGCAGATATCTGAAGAAGACTCTCCCCAACAAGACTGGGAGTGTTGAGAAGAAATACAGTAAGCATGGAAGCACTAGCATCTTGGAAATAACAACTCACTCACCCCTAAGGTGAAAGTGGTAATCTTGTCAGAATGGGAGGGAAGCCGAAATTGCCGACAGTGCTTTGCCCAAGTTGCCATCTATTAAATTCTTCTCATTACAATACACCCTGACCCCTAGGTATTTAATAGGGTCAAAACACCAAGGGATGGTAGTGGCAGGGAGTAACAATCTTTGAACCTCATTCAACTCAGTAAGGGGGTAAAAACACGATTTGGCCCATGCAGTCCTCCAGCTTCTTGTTATCCTCGCACAAGAAGCCCACCTCAATAGTTTGTGTGTCCAATTTGGACTCTAGCATTGATTTGATATCCATTATAGCTTTCAGTATGTCATCAAATATCTGTGAGTGCTCTGTGAGTCTCTGGTCCAGATTTGGGGCATGGAGCTGCGGTGGGGTCCTCGCCACCCCCACCCTCCCAGCACCCAGTCCAAACACCGCAGCCATCATCTTGTCATTTTTGGGGTGAACCATTAAGGGCCAAGCGAGAGTTTGAGCACCAAAGGATCGCGTTGCATTTCCCCGGGTGTCACCTTAACCCAAGGTGAGCAGCCCATGATCATAGCAACTTGGGACCGATGGGAGCGCACGGTCACTGAGAGGAAGTGGCACCGCCAATGTCAAGATTGTTTCCTGCGACCATGCGGGTCGATCTAGACCCCCCCCCAAGCCACTCATCTTATCTGGTAATTATGAATTCCTGATCCAGGCACCTGGGCAATGGTAATGCCTGATTGCTCATACACCCCACTCTTGCTCCCAACCCCGATAGGCACACAGACTGCAGTGGGGTCGCTGTGCTCCCACGGGCCTCACATCCACCGCAGGGCAACCATGGATCCTGGAGGAGCTGTGCAACAGGTGGACATTGGTCGGGGGGAAATCAGAGTCAGTGTGAAGCTTTTAGAGACCCTTGTGCAGTTGTTGACTTTTGCCAGACTACTCTCGAGCCAATCACCTCCACGGGTCAGGCTATAACATAGTGCATTGCACCGTGGACTGCAGCACCCCTACAGGCCAAATGGGCAGGGGCCCAAATATCGAAGCTTTTGAGCAAGGGGCAGGGGGAGGAGGAAGTATATCACATGCCTCCCCACTCCCCTGGGGCTCACAGTGCCTTCACACAGGCTGCACATATGTCCAGTCGGGTTCCAGTGATCTTCTGCTGAGCTGCGATGTCCTAGCGGCGAGGCCCAATTTCTGCGTCCCCCAGGCATGCAAACATGGAGGGGCCCATGCACCTGTCGCCATGAGCAGAGAAGGCTGACAGGGTATGCTGCTAAATCTTCTCTCTCACCAGGTCCCACAATGTCATCACACAGGAGCCTCTCAAGCGTCCTTTCTTGTTGCAGATGTTGCTCACTATACCTCTGCGTCCTTGCGGTAAAGCAACAGCTGGGTAGGCTGGGGGCCATAGGCAAAGGTGGTGGGACAGCATTGGTGCATAGAGCAGCCCAGGACAAAGCGGCACAAGGGGATGACTTCCCAAGCATTTCCCCAGCATCCTCTCCTCCACCAACAGCTACGCGAGGCCGCTGCCCGGTTCTCTCCACCAGGCTGTCGGTGTCGGCCCAAGAAGTCGCGCAGTCTTCACAGCCCTCACCAGTCCCCGAGAGCCCGGGAAGCTCATGAAAACACAGTTGCTCTGGGCACCATCTTCACCAAGCCCCATCAGGTTCACCCACTGAGCAATCTTACAAAGTTGGCATGTGCTCCAGCAAGACCTATTCTTGGAAAAAAATGCGGATCAATTAGGAATGTTACTGGACTGGCCTGATGTTCCCAGTGCGCATCACGTATCAGGCTGAAAAAGCAATTTCCTGCACCTGAATGTCCCACCCAAAAGGGATGTGATTTCAGGCTGCAGGGAAATGGCTGCCAGGCGCAATGGGTTTTCCTCACTACCAATCAGGGATGACTTTATTCAAGAACGGCAGCAGGAAACAAAATTAAATAGCTGAGCACTGCCTTTTCACCGCCGAAGCTGCATCTTTAAGGACTAGACTTCAGACAGACCTAAAATTACACCACTCATTCCCAGCCCGCTGGAAGTCCCACCCAAAGGGGCAGGATTCCAGCGTATGCTGAATGGATGGTGTATTACTTTTCAGAGGCGCCTCTCGAGTGGTGGCAGCCAGTGTGTGATCCTTAGCGGCAGTGGGAACATGTTACTGCTACCAAGCAGGCCCAGACTTTTTCACCATTTCTCAAAATTTGCCAGCTTACCACTAGGCAACTCATTTTCCAACCTGCAATGAGAGTAGACCCATACAGGGGGCCAGATATATAAATGTTTTACATCCCCCTTGTACCACGCAAAGGGACTCAGGGTGATGCAAAATCTAGAATGAGATTTACTAAACCACTCAAAGCCCCCTTGCTTGGCCCTGCATTGCTTGGTAAATCTGGAGTAACGCAAGGCAGCCCAAGTCGATGCCTTGTGTTACTCTGTGTGGTGGGGGCATTACATGGGTGAAGCATGGGTGTTCTCATGCATAGACCCATGGATTCGGAAGCATTCCCAGATTTACCAACACTGTTAGACCTGGAAAGTCGTCTAAATTGTAGGCCTTTTCACCAAAGGCGCAACAAGGAGAAATATTTGTATTTCTCCTCTTTGTTTCCTCTTTAAAACTGTGCTGCATTCTGCAGCACACTCACAGTGCAGTGCAACAAGTTGTCTTGCTGCGTTGCGTTCTTTTTTTCTAAATCTGGCCCAGGATCACTTATTCTGTCCTATTCTCATAGCCATATCCGTTCAGTTCACCTGTGCGAAGAGCCACATTTACAAGTGCTTATTCATTTTTTCATATTCACAAAATATGAATTTACCTTGTTAATGTGGGACTTAATATTGAGCCACTGTGGTGTATTATTAAGCAGCTTCAAATATATTCCCTGGAGTGGGATACGGTCGTTACAGGTGGGAATGTCATGGAAATTTAGTGAACAACCACACATTTGTAAGTTTTTGCCTATTCAGAAACTTTTTCTCAATCTAATTTGATACTGGCTATGGATGGAGATGTATTTGTGTGAAGAACAGGACTAAACCCCATCCAGATTGAGAATGCTAATCAAAATCCCTAAAACTTTGTGGGGTTTCAATAGAATGGGGTAGCCTCGGTGGAAACTATTTTCTCTGTTGAAAAAAAAGTTATCATATGCAAATTTACTTTTGCTACACATGTATACACTAGATACATTTATGTATGCATAGCAACTTAACACTTGAGTGTACTCCTCGAAAGCGCTGACATTTGCAGCTTGCCGAAAATATTCCTGATTTTTGGGAAAATTGAAAAAATCAATATTTTCTCTAAACATGGGAGCAAATCTTCAAGGGCCAAATTGTGATTTTTTTCAATAATAGCCGATAGTATCCCAGACTCCATCTGTCTCCTCCTTCACCGTTATAAAGTGCTGTGTGCCACCACTGAATGCAATCATTCACCCCGCTGTCTCCAGTTTCTTCATTTAGCTATCATTTTCATTTCAGAAATGAGTCCTTGGAATAAGAGTAGAGTACAATTAACATAATAGAAATACAATTTCTGCTGTATGGCCCTAATGCTGTAGAGATAATGGAAGGACTGTTTTCTACAGTGCTTAAATTGAGACAGTGGTTGCAGGTGGCGCACACCGGCATTCTTTTTTTAGGACTGGGACTAATTTTTGATCATCAGATTTAAACCCAGAACAAGAGAAAGCAAAAGCAACAAATGGGAAAAGAAGGGGAAAATGAAAGAAAATAAATTGGCAAAGGGAAAAATCTAGGATGAAAAGGCACCCCTGAGAGTTCGATATAGGAGCACTGAGAGTATATTGGCGAATGAAAGTGGTGAAAAAAAGACTAAATAAACTTATTATTTGTCAACCCCAATATTCGGCATGGCCTCAGTGGGCTTCTTGGAAATAATTGGGACCCTTGCACTTATTATTTTAAAAACTAAGCACTGTTCTTTCGAAATTCAAAAGACTGTCTTTTTTGATGATTAGATGGCAAATTCAGGTGGTGAGTGGGGGTGAAGCATTTGCAAATTCCCGTCTAGCCTACCAATCTTCATTGGGCATGAAAAAAAAGAATCTTGCAATCTCGCTTTACTCTTTTGGTAAAGTTTTAATGACGTTTTTCAGGCTCCAAATTCCCAAATCACCTGAATATTTAACTTATTCAACGTTCAAAGGTGGTCCTTCGGGGCTACTGAAAAACATTAAACCAGAAAGCAAGAGACAAACCTCCTAGAGATAAACATAATATATCAAGAAACACACTACTTAAACGTGTATTCCATGGAACCCGAAAAACAGGCTCCACAGTACTTAATTTGTTTGTTTTTTAAACGTGGCCAAGGTACATACAGACAGTGCAACCATGTAGTGAACTGTAAAAAATAAGTGCTGGTGTTAGGAAACAAGTGCCAGGGCCAAAGAGCACTGGTAAACACCTCCACAAATTAAGCATGGATGTAGGGCAAAATGAAGTATTGAAGTCTACTAAATCAGAATTACACTTTAGTAGAAAATCTGTTCACAAAGAGAATCCCAAACATAAGTAAACAATGATCTAAGTTTGGCCCAAGTGTCACAGATTGCAGATTGAATGTGGGTGGACAGATAGATCTGGAAAATAGAACGTGGGCTTTGTAGAAAACGAAACACACTCCCTTGTGCACTGTCACGATTACAAAGAATCAGGGCGCCGGTACTGGGGGGAAACTTGACATAATCAGTCATTAATTAATGCTTGAAGATGAGTACATCAAAAATGTTATTTTTATAGAAAGTCCAGAGTTGGCAGAAGATGCAGAAAGCTTTGCAGATTGTGACTCCATCAGAGAATGAGACCCATATTCAAAACTGCGCTGATGCAGGTTATGAGCTATAAATCTGTGAAACTATGGCAACAACTTTTAAACCAAGTGCCATGTCAATAATCAGGAGACACAGGGAGACAAAGAGAGATACTAAAATAGGAGAAAGAATGTCAGCGATAGTGTATTTTATTTAACAAGATGGCAAAATTATGAGACACCACCTGCCAAGTCTGTGGGTTAGGGGTGGCTAATTTTCCTTTCTGTTTTGTTTCATGTAACACAAAATGTAAAACGTGACACAAAACACTTTTTTTCATGGCCTTCCACATCCACAAAAGGCTAGAAAATGTCACAAGGGTGTGATGATTGTTAGGGGCATATCAGCAACAACCGGCGATAATTATCGCTAAGCGCACTTAGCGCTAGGATAATTATCGCCGGCTAGCGTGGATTTTTATCGCTGAGATAGCGTGCTATTAGCAACGCTTATTTCAAAAGCGATAAAAATCCTAGCGCTAACTGCCTAACGTGAGATTATCGCTCGAAACCCAGCGAGAATTTCACGAAATGTGGCGTTAGCTTGTTGATAGGGCCCAACAAACTTAGCCATGATATCCACCTTCCATAGGATATCATGGCTAAGTCAGTCCTGAAGCAGGCGTAAGGAAAGTAGCGATAACAGGGGTTATCGCTACTTTTAATGCCGCTATTCTTCATAGCGTGGGGCTTGATGATAGGAGAAATGTTGCTTAGTGACATTTCTCCTGTCATGTCAGGTCAGGAACGCCCACTTTGCATCTCATTAGAGATGCAAAGCTGGGCGTTAAGAATTTGGGCGCTAATGCAAGGTTTCACACGTTAGCGTGACCTTGCTAATTAGGCGATAAAATTATCGCCGCTTTTCGGCCGAAAACGGCCGCAAAAGCGGCGATAATTTTCTATCGCCTTGTTGCTGATATGCTCCGTAGTGTTTTGTGTAATTTCATGATATTAGCGTTTTGTGTAATTTCATGATATTTTGCCGGTTGGCGCGGGAAGTGTTTGAATTGTATAATTCTGCAGAATTTGCAAATTTTCACCCAGCCAACAATTTGACGAAACAGCATCACTTTCATCTCACTATCAAAATTGTTTCACAGGTAGATATTGCATTTCATCTCTACTCCAAATCATAAAGAGGCCAGGCTAAAGAATTAAAGCCATAGAAATCACAGGAAGAAATGAAAACAGGGAGAAACTAGATCACACTGTGTTCTTATAAAAAAAGAAAAAAAACTGAAACGGCACTTCAACCCAGCTTTGTCACAAAATCTACCATACATATTGTTATTGTTAACCTAATTAGCACTTTTATGGTACACAATCTGCCACTAATAGGGCATTGCAGCGCCATTTTAAGATACGGTTTTCCAAAATGTATTATTGCAGACCGAAGTCTCGCTTGAGTTTGTAGAGGTGTGTAGTTGGTAGCGTGAAAACAGGAGACAACCTTTACAACGCGGTCATTACACCGCGAGACCTTTACAACGTGGTTGTTACAACAACCACGTTGTTACAACGCAGTACAATTACAATTCATTACAACTACTTGCTCTAGATGGCGCTCTAACCTAAGGAATAGTATAATTTACTATTCCAACAACTTCCCTACTGTTGCATACACTGGAGTTGGAATAGTAAATTATATTATTCCTAAGTTGATTCCGCCATCTAGAGCAAGTCGTTGTAATGACTTGCGTTGTAATGGTTCTGCGTTGTAACAACCACATTGTAAAGGCACGCGATGTAATGATTTGCATTGTAATGAGTCATATTCCGTGAAAACATCCGTTGCACTGAGTTGAGAGCGTTTTTTCAGTTGGTCATGCCAGAGACCTGCAACTAGTTTCTTTTCTGTGTAATCAGTTGCTAGGGTGCTAATTGTCCAGTGAATCTTTGTATGGAGTGCAGCTGATTGTGGCCACTGTTGTTGGATTCCTTAAGAACCTGTTCAGGCTGTGGGTGTGTTCTGAGTTCTGTCCTAAAGTGCCTTGCTGTAAAGGTGTTTGGACGTACTATGATGTACTACGGGGAAAGATTAGGTCGACAGAGGTTAGTAAGTTTTGCTCTGCAGCACTTCATCAAAACCTTAACCAGGGTTGTGGTAAAACATGGGAGAAATCCAAAGTAAATGTCTTCTGAGACCACAGGCCAAAAGTAAACATGCATTCATGCTGTTGATGAGTCAGTTTACTGAATGGCTGGAGTCAGGTGAGGAACAAGGATGGAAAGGGGCAACTTGAACCCTGCGCCTCCTTGTCGAGGGGGCAAGAGTGATAAATGTTACAGGACTTTTTAAAAGGCTTGGAGATTGTAATGTTGTTTTTAAGATTGAGAATTTCCTAAATTGCTTCAAAATAACATTTATTAAAGTTCCAAGAAAGAGAAATGTACTAAGGGGCAGATTTATGTTTCCTGGCGCATCCCTGCAAATCAGCAGGGATGCGCCAGGAAAGATGCGTCACGCAAGTTTACCCTTGCGCCACCACAGATGCGCCGCATTTACAATGCAGCGCATCATGGCGCAAGGATAAACAGATGCATGACGCATCTGATGGCGTAAGGGCGGCGCATTGCTGGAGTCGTGTCGCAAGCACGACGCAACTCCAGCAATGTTTAGGGGCTGCCCATACCTTACATGCTGCGTCATGCCTTACGCCTGCTTCACGCAGGCGCAAGGTTTTGACGCAGCAGCGTCGGAAAAGTGACTGAGTGAAATCTTGTAGATTTCACTGCGTCACTTTTCCGAGGCTTTTTCCGCTGGAACGCCCACCCTGCATACATTAAACCTGACGCAAGTTTAATGTGGCGCAGGGCTTTACACCGTGACGCATCTCCATAGATGCGTCATGAAGTAAATAGGGCGCAACGTGGCGCAGGGTTTACGCCGCCGCTGCGTCACAAAAGTGACACAACGGCGGCGTAAAAGTGGCGCAAGTCTAACATAAATCTGCCCCTAAGCATTTTCGTGCTTTCCAAGTTCAGACTTTTTCTCAAGGCCTATCCAGGCATTTTAGGAAGGTTGGCGTTTGAGTTTTATCATTACAAATAGTTTATGCAAAGGGATGGTTTGAATCCAAACAGTAGTCCTTTGGCTTGTTTTCAGAATATTAAAAAATTGGGGAGAAAGAGGCTCTTCGAGCTGAAAATCTGTCATGGATTTGTACATATAAAGGGATCAGGTAAACTGGTCCAAGTCAGAGACATATAAGCTCAGATGCTTTGATGTGATAAAAGGGGGACAGGGAAGGGAAACTGAGTGAAAAGCGTCCTGCCCTCATTCAGCCGGATGGCTATTACTGAGACCAGCGGTCCCTTGGTAGGTAAGCCGCCAAATCAGAGGCTAAACAGAGGGAGGGGGCCATGGGTTTGGGGGGGGGGGGGACACCACTGATTTATGATGGTGATCCTCTCAAGCAAACTCTAAAAAAGAATCTTAATGACCACCCGTTGCAGGGCCAATTGTTTTGACATTAACTGGAATCCTAGGAGACCACTTGCATTCACCAATGTATATCAATCTCTGTAAAATATGCTTTTTCAAGCCTGTCTAAGAAGTAAAAGAAAAGGCCCGTAAAAAGTGACAATAAATGTGCATCTTTTCCAGAGATCACAGAGAGAGGACAGGCATAAGTGCCAGATATTTTCCATCATGTAGGAAATCCGCCTTTTCTGCATGGTTTGCCCAGATTTTTTGCCCTTTGCTGAACCCTATGTTTTTTCTAACTTTAGAACTGTGTGAAATTTAACCTTGCAAACCTATAGTAACATGCATGTGCTTCCCCTCTAAACATGATTGAGTTGACACATTCTTAACTGGCATATTTAACTTGCCTAAGTCCCTGGTATATGGTACAAAATGCACCCAGGTTCTGAAAGTTACATGCCTCTAGTGGACTGCTGCATCTACTGTGCCATCTCATATGTAGGCCTTGTAGCCCACAAGGTAGAGTGCATGGTATTTAAAAATAGGACATGTAAAAATGTAATGTTAACATGTCCTTACAGTGACTAGCACCCAATTGCTATATTCACATTGGCATGCCGAGTTGGCCCACGTACAAAACAAACCAAAGTACAGATTACAATCCTAATTCTGTCTGTTGAGGATGAGACTAGCTAGAAAAACAATGAAGCCGCTCATTTTAATAGCTATTAAAATTCCAATTTAATGGTGGTCTGATTTTTAATGAATATTTAGGAAAATGCCTTGTAGAAAATTACCTTTTTTCCTGCTTAAAACTGCTAGAGGCTAATTTACATTAATTTTCCAGCTCTTCCCAGCCATCAATTAACATTTGAATAGCTGTGAAGTGCCTCTCAGGAGCAAACAATAGGCTGACCTGAGTGGGCAGTGACGTCTTCTATGAACTACACACAATATGCTGGGTGGGGCTATAAGCCTCCGTTTGACAGAACAATGCCTAATCTCTTCTTGTCAGGTCTTCTGAGTCACATGCAATACTTGAAAGAGAGAGATCAAATGTAAAGAGAACTCTTGTGTGTCATCTGTCTGGTTGTGGAAGAACCCTGATTTTGTCCTACCGGAGATTCTGTCTATGGGTTTATCGTTTTTTCAGTGGCTGCTTCAAACTGTATTTCACTGCTATAGATGGTAATACACTATTATTTGGGCTGGACTGTTCCCATGAGGCACAGGGTCAAGACTGATTTGCATATGGCCATGTCTGAACTGGGGTGGCGTGGTGTGCAAAATTACAATGGATTAAACCCAGATCTGTGACTGGGGGTGAATGTTTTGCCATTGTGCAACATTCCGTCCATCATCTTGTGTGTTTTGCAATACACTATTATTACCATACCATACTATATTCCTGACACACACCCCAGCTCCTAGAGCCCAATTCTTGTGTGGTCAAAGACTTTTGCCATCTTGGAAATGACCATGGTAAGTAGGGCTGACCCTGGGAACTTTTACCCAATTGGTTAGAGCATAACCAACAGTCATTTTGGTTGTATGATGGAAGCACACATGTCATTACTATGCGTACTTTTACAACCTGGTCAATATAATGCGGGAACAGGTACAAAGCGTTACCTTTACCATGCCCGATATTACAATGAATATTCCTTTACCACGCAATTTGTTGTAAAGGCATGAATGCCAAAGGCAGATGCGTGGTTTATGTTTTACATTTAAATGTACATATTTTACAACAATAAAGTACCCGTAATCCAGTTCAGGGGATTTAAAAATATTGTTAGAGTACAATAAATTTTGATTAAGAGAAGTCATCTTTTTATGTGTATTGAAGAGACTCTCTAGTGAAGAACATTCAATGACATCACTAGTGGGCAGGTCAAAAACATGAAGAGCAAGTCGTGTAGATCAGTGAAAGAAATCCACTGAAGTTCACTGAGATAAGACAATTATAATACTTTAGTACGGCAGTAGTTATGGTTTCTGCATTTTTTTCCCCTAAAGTCAATTTTTTTTATATTGTGACCACGGTATGAACTGTGCTGGGGCAGACACATAGCCATCACACAGTGCATCCAAACTCACAGAAAAGCAAAAGGAAAGAACCGCGTAAACCGGGCTCTTCGTAGTGGATGTGCTGACTGACTGAGCTCCACCGGCTTCCCCTGACTGCCATGTTTAGGGAATGGTGTGTCACGACAAACAGCTAACTATTGCTGGTATCAGACGGTGAACAGCAGGTAATTTGTAGAAATGTGACTAGGATGCTAGCAGAGGGGTGTCTAAGGCACACTTACTTTATGGGCGCTACTAACACCACTGGCAGCCCTGCAGTCTCTGGATTGTGACGCTCCGCTCTCAGCAGATGAGTACACTGCTAGTTATACCAAGAGAGTTCTGAGTTGTGTTTCCCCAGAGATGTCTAGTCTGTCCCGCCTAATCCACCCAGTGCCATTACTATATTGCTACACTCACCACTCGCCCAGATGAACTGAAGCCATAGCCCTTTTAACACTTTCCTCTTTTGTGTTACATTCCACACTCTCTGAACACTTTCACTGCTGTACAGAAAGTGGGTCTGTTCACTGCCGGTAAACAAAATGCCATACTTTTCACGCTTCTGTTTACAGCACTCTCCCCCCTCACGGGACCATGCATGCAATTACCACACCTTTCTGATGCGAATCTGGCTTTATCGTTCACGCCTTTAGAATGAATGAAATTCTTGGTCAAGCATGCGTGCTAAAGGCATGCGTGCGAAAGGCATATGCGTGGTAATGCCTTTGTGGTAGCGGTCACTCGTGGCTATGACCGAGTTGTAATGGCTGTTTCCCGACATTTCAAGCCCCTAGCTCATGCCAGTCATAAATGTGGCATCTCCAGTCACCTACTTCAGAACACTGCTTGACCTGAGGAAGAACAGAAGGGGACTGGACCTGCTGTCTTTAACCTAAGAGGAGCCCAGAAGGATGAGGCCTCCTCCCACTGGTACGCAAGGCAAAGAAGTGGACTCAAAGGAGCTGGGCCTCCTGTTCAAGCTACAGGGACACAACAAGCTACAAAAGGCCTTTTACTGCGCCTGCCCCGTTGACCAGTAGCAACTGAACTTGGAATGGACCCTGCTGTTTGCCTCTACCTCATACCCACTGAGTAAAAAAAATCCAATTTCTAACACATCCTGTCATCAGACTAAATACAAAATGTAGCAAAAACCATGTTAACCCAACCATACTTGTGTTGTGTGCATAGGCTTGTCTTAAAAGCAGAAGTTTCATTATCCGATATCCTGTAAGCAATATATCATATATTGACATTAAAAGCCATATTATGGTTTGCATGGCCAATACATTTCATTTAAATTAAAATCTGAACTGGGGGAAAGAGGACAAAGAGATGATGAAGTGTGCAGGCAGGAAGAGAGAAACTGAGACGGAGAAAGGAGAGAGAGGGGTATAGGGCAGAAGAGAAAATTGTGTATTGTTTTTACTGTACTTGGGGCATTTATGAAGGGTAATCCTAGACTCAAAGAGCAGTAGGGCAATGAGCAGCTGACTGCTGTGCATAGCACAAGGAGAAACTACCAATATGAGTCTACAGAAACATTCTTGTATGTTATATTGATCACTGGGAATATTAAATGACAAACTGTAAAAGAGAGTCAATGTTAATAAGGAAATAAGGAAATACAGAGCCAGAGGTGGCCATTATTTTCCCTGGCAAGCCCTTTTGCACCACTGGCATGTCTCTAACTGCCCCTGATCGCAGGGGTCACGTAAGAAGTAACAGAAACGATTTTCTGTAGTTTCGCTACTTGCAGTTTCCTTCTATGGGCAAGGAGGAGGCAGGGGGGCCGAAGAGACATCTGTATGAGCCTGAGGTCACTTTTGCTTTTTTTAATTGTTAAATAGCGCTTGTTGTATAGTGTACAATCTGACATTAATGTTCCTTGCAGCGCGGCGCCTTTCATTTGCCCGTCCTGGGTATGGCGTTTGAAACGTTTCCATCCCAGTTCGCAGTCTGCTTGGGTTTGGTCGCGGTTTTTGTCGCGGTATGTGGTCGTCAAGGGGTGGTTGATGTCACTTTCATTACCCGCAGTAAATTGGTGAATCGACATCCGTGACGGAGGGATAAAAGAGCCAGAACGAGAGTCAGAGAGGAATCTGGAGAGAGAGCGAGCGTGAGAGGGTTAGAAACGAGAGAGAGATAGAGTGTGTCAGGGTTGTGGCGGTGGGGATATGAGAAAACGAAAGAGCTGGGAAGAGAAAATAATGGGTGTTGGGCGAGGAAAGAAAGGCAATGGAGAGAGAGAAGGTGAGAAAGGGCGAGAGAGAGGGGGGCGCGATGGAGAGGGGAGCCTGCTGGCTCACTGGCAGCTTCTCTCGGTAGCCTGCAGCCCTGATGGTAATAAATGAGTCAGGGGCACATCTGCACTCAGCGGAGGGGATCTCTGCCAAGTCTCGGCACGGCAGGATCACTCATCTGTCTCCCTTTAACAGGAACAAATGGGAATGAGCGAATCAATTAACACCGCACATTAGCAGAATGTCAGCGCCTCGGAATTTCACTTAACCCCTTCGCGCCGCCGGCCCTTCCCAGGCGACAGAGAGGGCGGATGTCGCCTTGCCTCCTTCCTCCGGCAGGTGGGAGGCGGTAGTTACTACGCAGTTTGGATTCGCTGCCGTACAGACCGTGCCCGCACTGTCGTTGGCAAACCCCCAAACATTCACCACAAATGACTGCATTATTTGGTGCCAGGCGTTTCCGTGACATTTGAGTCTGAGCAGATCTTCTGTTAAGAGCTCGAGCGAAAAAAAACCGTCTCATGTGGAAAATCATTTTTAAATCTAACTTCGCCAACGTTTTCACTAATTAGTCGTAAATCAATGATTATGCCACACATGTTGTTTGCAATATGGAGGCCCTTCTTCGCCAGGAAATATTTTACCATTTTTTTCAAATTTTTGCAGTTTTATATAGTGCAAACACGACCCGAAGGTATTGGAGCGCTTTGCAAGAGCACCAGTTACATTACACAAGGACACATTCACTTTTAGGCTCCTGCAGATTAGATGATTTGGCCAGAATTACAGGATGTTGAGTCCACGCCGAGATTGGAACCTGATTCTCCAGTTCCAAACTGAGCAGCTCTGGCCATAAGGCCACTTCCTCTCTCCTAAGACCGAGTTTATTAGACTTAACCCAGGTGTAACGATTGTTTATAGAAAGCCTATCAAGCGTAGCTGGCTTATTACAAAAGAGTAAAGCAAGATATCACAGTCAGGGTGGACACAAGCTTCAAACATCCGGTATTCAGGCAGCCAGATGCCTCTCGAATCATTACAGTTCGTGGAGCAGTACTACGAACAACATAAAAGCCAACCTAGATTATTTATATTAGGATAAATCATTTATTTTTGTTCGCTACAAAACGAATCACTTTCAAGCACTAATTGAGAAATACATTTTGCATCCTATAAAACAGAAAAAAATGCACCATATTGTACTTAAAAGAGCCAAACCAGATATCAAGGGTTCAGGTTCCAAAAAAACCTTGAACCAATCCACTACTGGAAGGAAACTCAATAGTGACCACACCGTCATCCGCTCCACTCAACACGCATGCACAGACGTCACCCATAGATTACACTGACACTTTCATTGTGGGTGAAGAACTGCTGCAGGTTTATTTCATACAACATAAGTATGACGATAAGTGGGTTATCTTACGGGCGATCCAGGGCAAGCAGCCCCTCGCTGCTCCGCCCGCCTGTCGAGCCAGCACGCACGGTGGGTCGATGCCCTGCAGTGCGGCACATATTTTCAGATCATCCTTTGGATCACGTGATCTGTCGCATACTCCCGCCCCTTTTGACGGGGGCGGAGCGTGTTGTGGCACACCCCCGGTTGGTCAGGCCCCCCAACCGCCCGAAGGACTAACGGGGCGCCGTCGCGGTCTTCGCAGAACCTCCTTTGGCTCCCGGACCTTGGCTCGGGCACCCTTACTGTGCCGGACAGGGGTACCCTTACTGTACCGCCTGTCGCAGAGGTACCCTTACTGTACCCTTCTGCCTCCAGATCGCCCCGTAACTCCGCCTGCAACGCAAGAAAAAACATTAAAACATTCCAATAGCGCGCTACCTCCGCCGCGCAGGGTAAGCGGAAAGGGTGGGAATGCGCGTGGCCAGGAGGAGCGCGCCGGAAGCAGAGGAAGATCAGAGGGGGTGAGGCGCCTGAAAAGGGGGGGCTAGCCTCGCCCACCCTAGTGGCACGCCTCCCCCGCACAATCCCATTGGGGGCCTCCCCTCCCTGAGGTGCGGCCTCACGCGAGGCGGAGCAAGGGGGGAGGCTCCGACGGGCGGCCACTAGAAGGCTGCCCTGCTGATGTCCCCCTGCGCGGGACGCGGGCAGCGGCATAGTGACCACACCGTCATCCGCTCCACTCAACACGCATGCACAGACGTCACCCATAGATTACACTGACACTTTCATTGTGGGTGAAGAACTGCTGCAGGTTTATTTCATACAACATAAGTATGACGATAAGTGGGTTATCTTACGGGCGATCCAGGGCAAGCAGCCCCTCGCTGCTCCGCCCGCCTGTCGAGCCAGCACGCACGGTGGGTCGATGCCCTGCAGTGCGGCACATATTTTCAGATCATCCTTTGGATCACGTGATCTGTCGCATACTCCCGCCCCTTTTGACGGGGGCGGAGCGTGTTGTGGCACACCCCCGGTTGGTCAGGCCCCCCAACCGCCCGAAGGACTAACGGGGCGCCGTCGCGGTCTTCGCAGAACCTCCTTTGGCTCCCGGACCTTGGCTCGGGCACCCTTACTGTGCCGGACAGGGGTACCCTTACTGTACCGCCTGTCGCAGAGGTACCCTTACTGTACCCTTCTGCCTCCAGATCGCCCTGTAACTCCGCCACAGCTCTGGGGAGGCTTCCGTCGCTGCCAGAGCCCCCCTTCCTCCCTTCGCTGTTATAGGTGCCCGCCCTGCGAGCCAGCTTTTAGTGGGCTAAATTATGGGTCCTGTTCTGCAACCCGTAAATGACGGCATTAATTTGCAACATTACTCAGGAGCCCAGGGCAGACTACCAAAGGATGTCTTTGGGCCCCACTGCCGTTCAGCTTAGACGTTACTGGTGTTCCTAACTTTCTTAGCGATGCCACTGCAGATCTTCCTAACGTAATTATGGGAAGATCTAGCACCTACATGTGGAGCCAGAACTGAACCATAGCTGAATTCGTCAGTCCATCGATTCCCTTCACATCCTAGCACGAAGAAGGTTTTACTTTCCACCTTGTCTACAAAGGTGATGTATAGATAGCGTCATGGTTCCTGAATTGCTGCTGCTGCTGCGAGGGGTGCATGATTTCTCAGCAGGACAAAACATTTTAACGTAACTGCTAAATGGACGGCTTTTATCATGACTCCGGATAAAGCCAATGTGACTGACTGAGCTGCCGAAGAATACATCTCTCAGTTCGAGGACTAAATTTGTGAACGTTTCCCACCTCCCTGGCTCCAAGGAGAGGCTGAGCGAGAAGAGCAACACCTAAATCTGTTTCTCAGGCAGGAAAATATGGCATGGGTAACAAGGCATTGGTGAAATAGGCGCTTATGGACCTGCAATCCTATTAAGATTTTTCAATTAGCCAAATTTGGTGCCTTCCTGGCTTGGAATTGTGTTCCCAACAGCTACAGCACAATAAGCAGGGTGAAGGTAACGTGCGAGTTAACCACTTTACCTACGTATATAAACACAAGCTGACATCACAGGTATCTCAATTTTCTTCCTTTCACATCTTATTATCCTACTGTTTACTACAAACTGACCCATATCTTAGCAACATCTCCCCGTTATAGCCTTTCTACTTGCAAATTAAGTTACATTAAATTTGACGATAGAGTCTTATACTAGTCCCGCTGTTATACCAATCTTTTCTTACTCTCCACTGGGACAGCGTAACCAATTCCTTGCTTGTTGAATAGAAGCTAGCTTTTGGACTTTATTGCTGCTGAAAGGAGTTAATAGGTTTGCCTACCGTCCTTGTTATACCGGTGTTGCTGTGCTATAGGTAATTCGTTGCACCGACATCGTGGCTTGAAAATGAAACGTCTTATTTTATCAAATAATAAGTTGTGAGCCACAGTGATGATTTCGTTCATATCTTCATAGTTGGCAGTGTCTCTATCTTGCCAATACCTGGGTCACGTCCGCCTTAAATGATGACAATACATCTGGCTTTTCCGCTAGCCTTGCCCATTAACCTGTCAAATGTCTGTGGAGAGCAGCACATCTCTGGTCATGCTCATATCAGAAGGTGTTAAGCCCTTTCCATTACTAGAAAGTTTAAGTGCAAAATTCAAGAGGTATGGTCGCTCTCTGCTCTCTCAATCATTACCATGTAGCTGAGGGCATGCCATTCACGGGAGTCTGGTTGAAGTATGCACAGGTCATTGACATTCTCCCACGTGAAGTGCTGTGAACCGTTTGAAGTGGTTCATCAGATTCAGCCAGCCACCCCCTAGGTGGAGGCTTGCACTCCCAAACTTCTGCTCGTGTAGAAACCCGGCCACACCTCCAGTTCAGTGAGATTTAGTAATTCACGACACTGACAACCCCAACGTAGGTAGAATAAAGAGTTATCCAGCCCTCCTTACTTCCTTTCCCAGTTCGACACAGGTCGAAGAAGAATGCCCCTTCCAGAAAGGTCATGGCCTTATCCCTGAAGCCTATCCATACTGCATTGTACCGGAAATCTACAGCATTGCTTTGTAAAGCTTTTTCTGGTTCCACAATTATTTTGTGGTCGATATGCTCTCCCTCCGTTTGAACAGAATCTTAGCTAATCGTACGCCTGCCTAATTACCAGGGCTGTCTGGCTTAATGCTTTCCGCCTGGAATTGCCCCATCAAATGTGGCCTTGCACTGAAACTTAACTTGGTTGTCTCAAACTTTTTTTTTTTTTTGCATAATTTGAACCAATATTTGTAGCAATCAATCAGTTTTAATACGTGAATTGGCTCGGCACCTGCTTCCCCAATTCAAAACCTAATGCTAACCACAACAATCGGGAACATATGTGCAAAGTCTTTTAAGAGGCACTGAAAATGTTACCGTTTGTGTACTGATCGTTATATAATGTTGTTATTTGATGTTATCGACTGCTACAACTTGCACTGCAATTTTAGAATTGCTTTTGTTAAACGATGTAACCTTATCTCACCTTTAACCATAACTATCCGTCCAACATATCGTTAAACTTGTTGACTTCCATTCAATTAATTTCAAAATAATGTAAATTCTTTTTCGTTAATTGTTTATTCCAACAGTACGGCTTGCTGCCACCTTGTGAAACATCCTGTGTGGTTACACAGCTCTGTTTTCGAATCTCTCAGTTTGTGCAACAAACACATTATGTTCTGCTCCTAAAAGATTATGAAAACCAATCCAACATTTGTTATGTTACACCAAATTTGTAGGGCACCGTACCAAGTTGGTTTCCTGGCGCTACTCTGAAACCGGTTAGGGTGGTATTTTACTCATGTACCTGTCTAACTAGCCATGTTTTAAAGACTTTGCGGGAAGTCAGATGAGGTCTGTGCGGGACCTAATCTCTGGAGGTGGGGAGTTCCAATATAAGTGACCTGGTGTGCTAAACCTTGTTCCACCAACGAGTGTCCCTGTAGAGGATCCCTGGGGAAGCCACATGTAGTTTTATTCTTGTGGGTCGTGACGTGGCCAAGGTGAACATTTCACGTCAACACATTAACATCGTTGAATGTATAAGTTAGAGCAGTATTGGTGGATTACCTAACAAATTGACTTTCTAGATTTTGCACCATGCCCCTTGATGTGCCATTGGCTTGCCTATTTGGCAATGTCCTTTTCGCAGGAGTACAACTCTCAGATATCATTCACCCCAACACAGTGCATCTCATGAGTGACACCAACTATTTACTGCTCCTAGTGCTTACAAAATTGGACCCTATCCTTGGTTCCCAGGACACAATGCACTGGAATGTCATTTGGCCCTGGTGCCTATCCAACAACCGTGTATTCCAAATCCAACCTTTACCAATCTTTGACCACATGTGAATAACTTAATCACAATCAGCCTGGGCCTACTTCCCTAGGCAAATGGCGAGTGGGCCGCAAAAGAGTACATTTGAAATATAAAGCCATGCATTTTCAACATGAAGCCAGGAACCAAAGGAAAGCTTGGGGACAATAGTGTGAATAGTGATGGTGGCCTCTGGGAAAAAACTAATCTGCAGGGCTACCCAGCTTGCTCAGGCACTGACTATGGCATTCCGCCCCGTGGACAACCTGATCGCTCTGCCCTCACTAGCATTAATCTAACGCACATTGTGAATTACCTATCTATTATACAAATGTAACGTGTATGTAGATGCCAAGGCATTGAAACGCTACACATGAGCGCCAGGTACATTACATATTCATCGCAGCCATTGCGTCCCTATATTTACTACAAAAGGGGGGGGCACTACCTCCAACAAGCCCAACTATTGGCTGATCCCCAATCTGCGGATAAGTAAACAATGCACAGGAAACCAGTGCGCCATGGGCCCGAAGGCCTAGGAGCGCTTGACATATCGCCGCATTTGCACTTACACTCATAAGCGAGGAGGAATATAATTGCCCCTAACAATCATTCGCCCCACATAGTTACAACATAACAGCATCAACACACTCCGCTGCGCATTGTGCTTGTTGTGGGTGGAATGACTCAAGTGTTGTAGGACTCACGCGCTCTCGCGGTAATCGGTGATGCCGACCTGGCGAAAGCGCCCTGTGTAACAATGTTCGTTGCCGCCTCCACCCCAGATTCTCTCACTGTCCCCCTCTACCGTGACCAAGTCTTCATAACCACACTCTCCGATGCACTGAATTCGCTGTTGACTATTAGGGCTTTAAGATCTACATTGCAAGTCACAAAAGGATGCCTCTTTTGAACACAGTAACCTGCTGGCCCATTTACATCATACGCACTCTGCTATCTACTTGGCACACGTTCTTTGCAGCAGGCCTCTTAACACTCTGAACTAACTACACCGAAGTCAAAAGACCTCTCAAATTGTTGATCTCAGAAGAGGTCTAAATCAATGAAATGTATTTGAATTGAATAGAAATGATACTTTCACACAAAAGTAATTTTTTGGTTTACAGGCAGATATTTTCTCTCACAGGATGTGTGCAGTCTTTGAGTACGATCATATAGTATTAATTTGAGGAAAAACATGGGCACAAGTCGACACTTTTAACACGTATTAGTTGGCAGATGACCTGCAGGAAATAATTAAGCATGGCTTTATTTTGTGCAAGCACCATCACCCTCAGTCGGACTAATCAATCCAGTGCATGACATACTAAAATATGTTCTCTCAGAAAACGGCGGGGGCAATGGCTGTGAAGAAGGGAACCCCCCTAGCAGTAAACTCCCCTGTTGCTCAATAACTTATGTACGGGGTCGGGGTGTTAGGCTTTTTGCTGCAAGTTGTCTTTCTCCCACCTGTTGACTGCTAAACGGAAAGGTGTTTCCGGTCTCTTGGCCTAGGCTTTTACAAGGAAATGCGATGCCCTCCGGTGGCCATTATGCCTATGCACGGAACACCGGATGTGAAAGAAAACTTCTCTGTAGAGGGGGACCGCAGTGCAAGGGTAACAGTCCAATGGAAGGACTCTCCTAAAGAAAGTTCAGTCCAGGAGTAGGAAGATGGCACACATCTAAGGGGCACGCAGAAGGTTCAAGAAAGAAACATCCATTGAAATGTACGAAACAAATGGGACTGTTGTTGGCCATTAAACCTGCCTTGAAGTCGAGGAGAGAAAGCAAATAGAAAGCTATTGTGTTAAGACGCACAACTGGGGCCTAAATCATAAACTAGAATCATATAGGTTGCTATATATAATAGAAATAAATTCCGGCTACTTAACATCTGGACTATAGGAACGCCAGCGAGAACGGGAGAGGGGGAGCCACACGGCGCACGCTACCGGCAAATACTTAGACTACGCGTGACACGATTGTTAGAACTGTCCCGCGCCTCCTATACTGTAGAAGTCAGGAAATATTGGTCACTGCTGCCAAATTCTGAAACAAGCGCTACTTAACATCCGGACTATAGGAACGCCAACCGTGAACGGGAGAGGGGGAGCCACACGGCGCACGCTACCGGCAAATACTTAGACTACGCGTGACACATTGTTAGAACTGTCCCGAGCCCCGCGACGCTCACTGCCACAACAGATCCCCCACGGGTCTGCAGACCAGCACCCGCAACCTCAGGCCTGCGCGGGCCGGAGCAGGAGCCCCGGTGCCAACACACACGCAGCTCATCCTTTCCAAGAGTCGTGTTGGACTGCACATTAGCGCCGCTCGGAAATCTTGAGCCACCACTGTCCGGCGACGAGCCGCGGGGAACCCGTGAGAATGTTAGGGAGGAGGGGCACCACAATGCCGCCCAATAACTCTCTCGCTCCGCTACCACCACCACCCCATAAGCCACACAAGCAGGCCATGCCTGAAACCGGCCGCGGACCCCAGAGCGCACCAATGACAATAACGAAACCTTAACCACTAGAGCATCGATCGCAAGAAGACCACTACCCTGCAACGCTGCGGCTGCCGTTAAACTGTTGCAATGTAACCAGAAAACCTCACCGCAACCGCACTTAAAACCCATATGGTGGACGGCCCTTTTATGCACCGAGCAGGCTCTACATCCGAGCCCGTTTGAGGACTACCCAAAATGTCGCCACACACTAAACACACGGACCCCCTCTACTGCAGGTTTTTCTCCCAGATATCGCTAAATGCGCGTGGCCAGGAGGAGCGCGCCGGAAGCAGAGGAAGATCAGAGGGGGTGAGGCGCCTGAAAAGGGGGGGCTAGCCTCGCCCACCCTAGTGGCACGCCTCCCCCGGACAATCCCATTGGGGGCCTCCCCTCCCTGAGGTGCGGCCTCACGCGAGGCGGAGCAAGGGGGGAGGCTCCGACGGGCGGCCACTAGAAGGCTGCCCTGCTGATGTCCCCCTGCGCGGGACGCGGGCAGCGGCATTCATGATGCAGAAGTGAGACTGGCGTGAGTCTGACAATGTTAATGCCAGGAGCAACTCCATACCTGCCAACCTCAACAAAAATCTTGCCGTGCGAGGAGGGGGCGGGTCTTGGAGTGGGCGTGGCCTAGTGCCGAGAAGTACCTAAGATGCACTTTTGAACCTCACCCTGCCCCCAAGCCCTGTCCCCCCCCCAAACAAAAGCTTGCTGAGGCTGGTGCCGATGTCCTGGGGTGTTTTCACACCCCATAATGATTGTCGGCTGTCCAAAGCCTCGGAAAACGAGCTGGAAAACCACTATTTACAGTCCGTTTCCACTCATTTTCCCTGACACCACGTGCCATCGGCTCTTCACCCTGTGACCGTGTGATGGGATCTGATATCATGTGTCACACGGTGGCACCTTGTGAGTTGGCAGGTATGCAACTCATTTGGTTGGAGCCCAGCAGGTATAAGCCCTCATTTTAGGAGATTGACAGGGGGCACCATTTTATCTCTGTCTGAGAGGTGGCTCCTTGCACGAGGGGAGGACTAAATGAAGGATGGGCCAAGGCGCCATGCATCTCATATGCATCAGCAGGGTACCAGATTCATGGCAAAAGAAAGAGATGTAAAGCTGGGAACTGGGCTACTAGATCTTGGCCAGTAGGTGTGCAATGGGTTGAGGATTTCACAGTAAGTCTTTCTATCTCTAAGGCCAGCTAATTCTACTTTGTGCTAGCCTAGATCAGGAACACTTGGAAGATTAAAGATTCGGTGAAATACAAAGCTCAACAATTTGTATGTCATGGTTACTTCAATCGGTGACATGGGGGATGGCAAGAAAACTGGAAGCAACGCAAACAGGTTAAAAAACAATAAGACAGAACGTCACTGCAAGAGCAAAAAAGACTACAAACCTCAAAGAAAAGTAAGACAAAAATGCCTTTGAATCCTGGCTGAAATTGCAGATATTTTGTTGATGTGAAATAAAACATGCAAATGATAGAACCTACTTTAATCTCCTGCAATTGTGATTGGCACCAAATGATTATTGCTGTGCCGCTCCTCACAGCCCACCCAATGTTTCTTTTATCTGAAAAGTCTGGAATTCACTTTGGGGCATAGTCATGGGAAAGGTGGCGCAGGGCAGCGCAGCAGGTCACCTTGCTGCGCTGTCCTGCGTCACAGGGAATGAACAGGAATGTACTGTATTTATCCAATAAGGTGCATTCCTGTCCTTTCCTCCTGCACTGGCACAATTTCGGCAGCCTAGTGCCAACGCTGGCATCCTTGCATCATGGTGCAAGAGTGCCTGTGTTGTAGGCAGGATTGTTTTTGAGCAGCAAGTGATATCTTCCTGCACAAAAACAATACATAGAAAGAGGAAATAAACGAAGAGAAATAAAGACATTTCTCCTCGTTATGCTTCACTGTATCTTTTTGGTGCATTCCCAAGTTTATCAGGTTTGGTAAATCTGGGAATACGTAAAAACCCATGGATTTGCGTGGGAACACCCACCGCAATGGCCAATGGAACGCTTACCTTGTGAAGAGTAATGCAGCACAGCGATTTGTGCTGCGTTGCATTGTTTCATATTTATGAAACCATCCAAAGCCATGCCATGTGGGTTTGCGTGGCTTCATAAATATGACTTTAAGCTTTGCCTAGTGCATGTATCACGTTGCTTCATGCAAGCATGATGCAAGACCCTCATAAATATGTCCCTCCATGTAGGGCAACGATGATCAGTCAAAGCCTCTCATTTTGATGCAGGGTTACTCTAGACCCCACTCCTAGGGAAACTGATTTACATGAACATTACGGTTCCTAGATATCTGAAGAAATAGGAGGAGAGAGGCTGCATGGAGCAGAGAGAGGAAACTATTGACACCTAAAACATCACTGTGCCAATCACATTTAAAACACTTCTGAGGACTTTGTGTGCATGCCATGCTTGGACGACTGATTAGAAGGATAACACAATTTTAAGGTATACTACTGATGGTGGACCTTATGGCCATTAACTTGTCCTGCCACAATTTTGATGTGCTAAACGTACTAACTCGAGTCTAGCAATGTCAATGTCAGAGCCAAGTGAGGGCATTTTCAGTGCTTACATTGGAAAAAAACAACTATTTAACATGAAGGCTACCTATTTATCATGCAACCCCACCTCATGTCCCTTTCTCCCACCACCCTGCATTTCCTATATCTTTATCACTCTTGCAGATTATATTTTCTTTCTTCTTCCCCTTTTCTTAATTGTTCTCCCATCTTTCTCTTCCTTCTTCTTTCTGTATTTCTTTTTCTTCCTCTGGGTCAAAGTCTAATAAAAAAATAAGCCCTGGCCACAAAAATAACTGCTAATGCCCACCACCTGCAAACACCTACAGAAATTAAGCCTGGTAATGGCACATTAAGGGTATAGCTTTGATGGTGTAATGCTTTTATTTATATGAAAATCAGACAGTTTAAATGTTGTTGATGTGATGGGTGGTACCCAGCGTGAAAACAGCCATTCTGGGGGAGAACAGAAATGCCCGTGGGAATGGAGGTGCGGGACAGATGGAGTCTGGTTGAGGTGTGAGGCATGTCCCCTTTTGAGCACTTAGTTCTTGATTCTCATGTAGCGCAGACTGCTACAGTTGCAGTAACCTGGGTGCACGCCTATTCTTGTCAACTGTTTTTTTGGTCGAAGTCTACCAGATACGACAGCTGTCTGGTTTACTAACGACATGTTAGGAAAAGTCAGAAAGCTTTTCTGGGAATGCATTTCATCCATTGATTTCCATTGATTTTGTGGTTTTTTAAGTCATAGTTGCTTGCTTTCTATTTGTTGGCCTCATTTGTTTTAGGCTAGCCAGCTTGAGTTCTTCCCTTCCCTGGCCCAAGCCTTATTTACTGTATCCTTCCACCAGTCAGCGATTTCTGTAAACAAGCCTTTAAATCTTATTCTTTTCTTGTCACATTTGCTGTGCATTCAAAGACAGAGGTCAAATGTCAAACTTTGTCTTCAAGGGAGCTTGGTGTTTACCTTTCTTTCTCTGACTTCAAAGTGAGAGGATTTATGTGACAATCATGCTGGCTACTAGGGGTGTGCCGGAGGAAGGCTGTGAATTGTGGTGAAAGCAAATATTTTAATATGATCAAAACAAATAATTACACTAGGTGATGACATTTCCACACATTATTGTCTGTGTGCTGTATACGTTTACCAGGCAAACTGTATGTTGAGGCAAATGTAATGGTTGTTTTGATTGAAGAAGTGTTGTATGTAATGGCGGGATGCCCCCACATCAATCATACTCTACTTTACCCCACTCCAATCTACTCTGCACCACACCGTGACACTGCACTCTACTGTGTACCACTGTACTCTATGCCACTCTACTTTGCAAAACTCTACTCTATGTCACTCTACTCTACGTCAATGCACTCTATGCCCCTCTACTATACACACTGCATTCTACTACAGTCTACTCTGCAAAATTGCACTCTATGCCACTCTACTCTATCCCATTGCACTCTATGGCACTGCACTCTACGCCAATGCACTCTACACCACTACACTCCAAGACAGTCTACTCTGCATCACTCCACTCTACGCCACTGCATGCTATCCTGCTCCACTCCACTCTACTCTACTCCACTCCAAAGTGCGACACTTTTACTCTGCAATAATACACTCTCCGCCACTGAACTCTATGCCACTCAGCCCTGCACCACTGCTGTCTAAGCCACTGTGCTCTATTCTAAGTGACTCACTGCACTCTACACCAATGCACTGCATGACACTGCACTCTACAACACTCTACTCTATGCCTCAGCACTCTACACTACTTCGCTCTACCTTGAAACAATCTGCTGTTTGCCACTGCACTACATGTCACTATATTCCACTCTGTGCCATTCCACTTTATGTCACTGCAATCTACCCTGCACTAGTCCACTCTGCTCTACACCACTCTGCTCTACACCACTGCACTCTACTCCACTCTATTCTACTACGCTGCACTCTGTGCCACTGCACTCTACACCACTTCACAAAAAAACAATACACTGCATGCTACTGCACTCTAGTCCAATCCCCTATGTTCCACTGCACTGTACACTACTATACTCTAATATGCAACACTCTACTCTATGCCACTGCACTGTATGCAATTGCACTCTACACCACTGAACTCTACGCCACTCTATTCTACTGTGCACCACTGTACTCTATGACACCTTACTCTGCACCACTGTACTGCACACCACTGCACTCTACGATACTCTACTCTGTAAAACTACACTGTCTGCCACTGTACTATATGCCACACTACTCCATGCCACTGCACTCTACGCCTATGCCACTGCGCTTTCCGCCACTGAACTATATGCCACTCTACTCTGTGTCACTCTAGACCGCGCCACTGCACTCTATGCCCACCTCACTCTACTCTGCATCACTATGCCAGGCTACTGCATGCTACACCACAGAATTCTACACCAATCCACTCTATGCCACTCCAATCTGCTGTGCACCACTGCACTCTACGCAACTTCACTCTGTGCCTCTCAGCTCTACTCTGCACAACTCTGCTGTATGCCAATGCATTCTACACCACTTTACTATGCACCACTGCACTCTTCACCACTGCACTCTACACCAATCTAGTCTAGGCCACTCCACTCTATCCCCCAAAAAACCCTTTCTAAACTCTCCCCTCCTTGCATCATCTCATATCTCTTTTACTATTCAGATCTCCCAAACAAACCTTTCTAATACCTTCCCTATGACTCTTTCCCCTCCACCTTCTATTTACTCATCCCAAACCCCCTCCTACTGATATGAAGTCTAAAATAAAAAAAATAAAAAAGTTTTAGATCCTTACTTCTTCTATCCCTCCAGTATTCCTTTTACAATCCAAATAACAGACTAACATGTCCACCATTCAAATCAAATGAATTTCATATTTCCCTACACTAATTCACCACTAATCCTTTTTGGGTTCCAGAGTAGCCTGCTACTCGCCGAAAAGAGCTACAACACCTCATCAGGGGAGCAAGCGCTATTTAAATGCAAACCCTTCCCTCTTCCATCCCTCCACTATCCTTTTCAATCCAAATAACAGACTAACATGTTCACAGCTGCAATTAATTTAATATTTCCCTATACTAATTCACCACTAATCCTTTTCTGATTCCAGAGTAGCGTTCTACTTTCTGAAAAGTGCTTTAACACCTCATCAGGTGTAGCAAGCGCTTTATAAATTCAAACCTTTTAGTCTTCTATCCCTCCAGCATCCTATTTAATCCAAATTACAGACTAACATATATACAGCTCAAATTAATTTAATATTCTCTAAACTAATTCACCACTAATCCTTTTTGGGTTCTGGAGTAGCGTGCTACTCACCAAAAAAGCACTTTGACGTCCCATCAGGGGTTGTAAGCGCTATATAAATGTATTTACAATACAATACAATACAATGCTCTGCACCATCCCACTCTACTTTTCAGCACTGCACTCTATGCCACTGCACAGTATGCCAATGCACTCCCCTTTACGGCATTGTTCTGTATGCCATTACTCTGTGCCACTACACTCTACCCTGCACATCTTTATTCTACACCACTACACTCTACTCTTAAACAATCTACTCTACACTACTGCACGCTATGCCACTCTATGCCACTGCAATCTACACTGTGCCACTCTATACCACTGTACTCTGCTCTGCACCACTCCACTCAAGTCTGTGCCGCTGCGTTGTACGCCACTCTACTATAAACCACTGCACTCTATGCCGGTCTACACTACACCACTTAATTCAAAATCAATGCACTCTATGCCACTGCACTCTATGCCAACTACTCTGCACCACTGAACTCTATGCCACTATACTCCACTAAGCAACACCTTGCTCTACGTCACTGCACGCTATGCCACAACACCATTGCACTCTAAGAAACTGCACTCCATAGCACCGTATTCTACCACTGTACTCTACCCAACTGCTCTCTATACCACTCTACTCTGCACTGCTCCCCTCTACATCACTGCACTCGATGCCAATGCACTCTACACCACTGCACTCTACCACACTCTACTGTGAACGACTGCACTCTCCACCACTAAACTCTATGCCACTCTACTCTGCACCACTGCACTCTACACTGCACTACTCTATGCTTCTCAACTGCACTTTACGCCAATGTACCCTACGCCACTCTACTCTGCATCACTCCACTCTACACTGCTGCACTCTACTCTACTCCACACCTCTTCACTCTAACATGTACCACTCCACTCTACCCTGCTCCACTCTTTTATATGCAACTTCACTCTACTCTGAAACAATCATCTCTGTGCCACTGCACTCTACTTCACTGCACTCAATTGCACTCTCCTCTACTGTACACCACTCTCCTCTACGCCAGTGCAATCTATGCCATTCCACTCTAAGCCAGTGCAATCTATGCCACTCTATTCTATGTCACTGCACTCTATGCCAATGCACTTTACACCACTTTACTAAAAATCAATGCCCTCTACACCACTGCACACCATGCCAATCTACTCTGCACCACTGTACTTTAAGCCAGTCCACACTATGCCACTCGACTCCACTCAACAACACTCTACTCCACTCTATGAAACTCTATTCTAAGACACTCCACTCCATGATGCTCCACTCTATGACAATCTCCTCCATTAAACTCCGTTCCACTCTGACACTCTACTCCACTCCACTCTCCAACATTCTACTCCATTCTGTGCCACTCTATTACACTACTCCACTCTACAATGCTCAATGTAACTCTGTCTACACCTCTCCATGCTACTTTACTCTACTCTATTCTGTGACACACTACTCCACGCCACTATTCCACTATACGCCACTACACGTTACTCCACGCCACTCACCGCCACTCCATTCTAAAACACTCTATGCCAATCCAATCTAAAACACTCTACGCCACTCCATTCTAAGACAATCTACTCCACTCTACGCCATTCTACTCTACAACACTCTACTCTACTCTATGCAACCCCCTCTATACCACTCCACTCTGCACTACGCCACTCAACGATACTTTATGCCTCTCCACTCTACAACAGTCAACACCACTCTATGCCACTTTATGACACTCCACTCTATAACACTCCACTCCACTCTATGGCACTCCACTCTATAACACTCCACTCCACTGTATGGCACTCTATTCCACTGCACTCTACAACACTCTACTCCACTCTACGCCCTTCCACTGTACGACATCCTACTCCCTCCATGACACTCCACAACACTCTATGCCACTCCATGACACTTCACTTCACTTAACTCCACACCATTTGACTCTACTCTGTGCCATTCCACACCACTCTACGACTCTCTATGCCACTCCACTCTACTCAATGACACTCCACTTTACAACACTCCACTCCACTCTTCTTTACGCCACTAACTTTTAGCCCTACGGAACAGCAGCCACCCTGGTGTACAACATGGCTAAAACATGTTGGCAAAGCCAATAGCTCTTGTGTAAGTGAGACCTATTGGCCTTGCCAATTCTTGTATCATTCAATGAACAGTAAAAAGCTCTGAAAACTGATGGGATTATGGCCATTTGGAATATTTTTGATCAGAAAAGTTGCAAGGAATTCAAACTTCCTAGCCAAAATACTATTGTGACAGTTGAAGTGCTCTCTACACCCTGAATAAAGGCCATTTTCAGGTTATTTCACAGTACACAGGGATGTTATGTGTATTTGTAAAGTGCACTATAATTTGCAAGGGTATCCTGGCACTGAGATGATGTATGTGCCCAGAACTGCCTATGGTAGGCATGCAGGTAGTTCATTGAAAAGCCATGTCTTCGGCTTCTTGTGGAATTCAAAAAAAGAGGAGGAGGCTCTGATGTGGAGTGGGAGTCCGTTCCATGCTTTAGGAGTGATGTAAGAGAACACCTGTCCTACTGATCTGGTTTTGTGTCTGTGTGGGATGTGTGGGAGTAGGAGTGCTGCAGAGCAGAGGTGCCTGGGTGGTTAATAGAAGGAGATGCGACTATTCAGGCAGATGGGACCTAAATTGTGTAGTGCCTTGAATGTGTGTGTGAGGAGTCTGAAATAAGCATGCTTGGGTATCGGGAGCCAATGGATCTCCTTGAGGTGTGGTGTGATTTCTGTGTGGGAGGTTGAGGATAAATCTGGCTTCCAAGTTCTGAACGGTTTGTAGTTTCTAGTCATTTGCTTGGTGATCCTGTTGCAGAGGGTGTTCCTGTAGTTCAACTTGCTGGTGACTAGGGCACTAGTGACAGTTTTTATTGTGTAGCTTGGGAGCCACTTGAAGGTGTTCCTGAGCATCTTCAGGGTGTGGAAACAGGATGCAGCGATGGCTTTGACATGTGCTGTCATGTCCAGTTTGCTGTTGATGATTTCAAATTCAGCTGGCCAACAGTTGGAGTCCCATGGTGAGCAGTGGTGGCTCGCGGAGGGAGTGCTGTGGGGTGGTGGGCGGGGCGGGGGTTGGGCAGGGTGGTGGGGTAGTAACCTCCGGCATACAGCGGGACGAAGTTAAGTAAATAAATAGAACAATTTACATTGCACGTGCTGCATCGCCAAGTTGGCGTTGCAACGCGTGCAATGTAAATTGTTTTATTTAATTATTTATTTACTTCCTTAACTCTGTTCCGCCATATGCCGGAGTTTACTACCCCCCACCCTGCCCCTCCCATGCCCCGCTCCACCGCCCAGCAGCACTCTCTTGGCGAGCCACAACTGATGGTGAGGTGTTCTTGCCGAAGGTCACTACTCCTGTCCTGTCGGTGGTGAGCTAGAGACAGTTGACTTTCATCCAGTTAGTGATGCACATGCAAAAATCCTTTTGGCCATGTACAAAGCCTATTTTGCGACTCGCAAATATTTGGAATTCACAAAATAATATTTTGCGACTTACTATTAGGAAGAGACGTCCCTTTTCTAATAGCGACCACAAATGCCATGTATGACTGATTTACGACCGCAATTGCGGTGGCAAAACAGTCGCAGGTTATCACCCTTCACAGAAGGGTGGTAAACCACTAACAAACATGAAGGGGTCCAGAGGGGACCCCTTCATCTTTATGACTGGCTACCTGCCCTTAAAAACTGAAACGAAAACGTTTCATTTTTCTTTTTTTAAATGCATCCCGTTTTCCTTTAAGGAAAACAGGCTACATTAAAAAAAAATGCTTTTTTGAAAAGCAGTCCCAGACATGGAGGTCTGCTGAGCCCAGCAAGCCACCATACCTGGGAGGGCCAGCCATTCCCAATGAGGTGGCAAATTGCGGCACTCATGCATATGCATGAGGCATGCAATTTGCGACCTCATTGGGAATCGCAATCAGTGTCGCACACACTGTTGTACATACCAATTTGCGACTCGCAAATTCCTTGGTCATACATTTGGCCCTAAAAACAAACACTTGAAACAGACTTTGTTATACTCAGTCTCTCCCACACATTTCAGGGAGGAAAGGGTTTCTTGCCCCCAGAAATATATGAACAGGCTCCACAAAACCTATAGGCCAAGTTTATAAAGCTCTTCAATGTCATTTCCGCCTCTTGGCACTTGCAAAACTACGTCTGTGGAATAATACAATCTCTTATTACTGTCTTTCAAGGTCTGTGTGTTCTGTTCCATATTCATAATCAGGAAAAAGCTATGACAATGACAGCATCATGATCAGTAGCTCCCAAATAACAAGCATTGGCATAGCCAAAAGGGCTCGCCTTTGGGACCGTATAAGTGTTTAGCCATGTAACACTTGATGTTGTTACACCAAGGATATTGTGCTGGATAACTAAACACTTATAAGGTGCCAAAGGCGAGACCTATTGGCTATGCCAATGCTTGTTTGGGTAGGCACGGGGAGGTTTGCCCAGAATTACGGGATATGGACGCGACTCCGAGGCTCGAACCTTGGCTTCCCAGCTCCAAAGTCGGCAGCTCTAGCCGTCAGACCACATCCTCTTCCATTTTCTTTCTGCTGCAGAGAACTTTACCAAATGAACCCTTTTATTGCTTAACAGACTACAAATGGGAAGCACTTATGTATTTTGGGGTTTGATAAAGAAAACTAGTAGGAAACAAACGCGCATTTACGGCAGGTTTACTGCACACATCCAGCACATTTTGTTTACTCACTAAAACAGTTTAAACGTACTTTCCAAGTATTTCTGTGCATAAGTTTAAAAATATTGTCACTTTCAGCCATTTCCAAGCTTAGTTACAAATTGATATGTCGAAAAAATATATGTAATGTATAAAAAGTAAAATTTAAAAAAATTATTTTCACATTAGCTTGTGATTATGATAATTTGTAATTTTTATTAAATAGTCCGTCGACATTTAAAGTGAAAATTATTATCAGGGCATGACAACTTTTTGTGAAGTCACTTCCTGTGGCATTATTGTGATTTGCATATGCTAATTAGAACCCCAAGTATTTTCCTTAGGACTCACTCTTACAGTCATGCTCCTGGGTCCTTTACTACCTTGTTTGTTTTTCTCGTTATAGTCCTTGCATGAGTGAAGTGAATCAGAACCGTTAAGTTAGGCACTTGTAGTAATATAAAAAGGTTCACTGTGCCTGAAAGCGAGAATGGAGTAGTATATTTCGTTTCATGTGCAATTCCCGAGAAGCAGAAACAATGACTTTCTCATCCATAGTGCTGTGTGTATTCTGAAACTGGGTGCACCGTGCAAAGAGCGTCTGCACCTGACCTCAGATAACTAGACAAATTAGGTGTTCACCCTATGTTCTGAGGTGGGAAAAGTTGGCCCTTGAATCTTTCATTTCCGCCACTGCAGAGCAGCTTGGCTCGCGCACAGGGATGGAATGTTGGCAGACGTCATGATGTCATGGAGGCAGTTGTCATTTGGGAGTTAGCCGCGGCATTGAGAGGGTGAGGAGTGAACATTTTGACAGGAGAGGAAAAGATTAGGCCGCTGCCGTTTGTGGCGGCATCCACTGTCATATATTCTGAAGGCCCTTCACACACACCCTCACTCATGTTATGGCAGGAACTAAACAAGACATACAAAGTGGGGAAAGATACTGATGTCGGGTTGCTGGGACGTGCAGGGATTAGTTATTGATTATCTGGAATTGCAAAAAACTAAAGGCTCATTACTACACAGAAGAGTAGATGGCAGCTAACGGCTGCAGCCACCTTCTTCAGAACGTGGGCTTCAGGTTGGAGTGATGGCGTCGGCTCAACAGCCTGTGATTCTGGGCAAATCACTTAATCTTCTCAGTGCCTATTAAAACAAGTGCGCGGGCCTCGCCCTCACAAGTGGAGGGAGTGCGGCAGAGAGCAGGGATGTGCAGCGTTTCCCTTGCGGGAGCGAGCACGATAATTGCTACCAGATGGCGCCGCTTGCTCACGCAAGGGAATCGCCAAACGTGCACGTGTTGCCATTCAAAGAAATGAAACGTGTGCATGTTTTTGCCTCAAAAAGGGAATCGATGGCTAAAGGTCTTTTTCCTATGCAGCGCATGGGCGCTGCGCAGGCGAGACCAAAAAAGGTTGATAACATTAGCATTATTCTGGTAAAGGCATTGCTGCAGAATACTCTCTCACCTGAATGGTTCCTTTTCACTGGTGTCCATCCATGCTTGTATGATGATGCCACTAAAAAGCATCTACATGCTTCACCTGAGCACTTAAATACAAACACATTACTCCTACCTTGAAGGGCCTGCACTGGTTAACCCTCGTGGCCACAATCTTGGTCAAATTCTGCTGCCAAAGGAACACTATTCAACAATACATTATACCTGGCAGAAAACTCACCATCTCTGGTGACCGGTACTTCACAAAAGGGATCAGAACAGCACCAGACGACCTCAAGAACACAATCAACTTCCCAAATACTCAGTTGCCTCGAGAAGCATCGCTATCTTTATCTTTCGGGAGAGTTCTTCCCTGGTGACTGAAACATTATCAGAAAGTTGCATGTGGGAGTTGCCATGATTTAAGGGTTTCTTGAATAGTCCTTCATATGTCTTATAGTATACATCTTTTTACCTCTGAATGTACATAAAATAGGGTGTTCTTCGGGCCCTGGGTCCCGGTGTGCCCTTATCCCAGGAAGACCTTAGGGTACATCTGAGGTCCATGTCCTCAACGAAGGCCAGAAACCTATATTTTAATTTAGTTTGTAATATTGTTTTTACTGTCACATTTTAAGGGCATTCATCGATTTGTTTTATCAGCCTTTTTGTATACTTGTATGTAAGCACTGCACAGCACTTTTATCATGTGTATTAATGTTTTTACTGCAGAACCACAATGATTTTTTATCCTGACAGCACACAACTGTGGAATGGTTTTTAGTAACTATGCATAATAAAAATAAACATGAAACTTGAAACTATGTTTTAATAGGTTACAGTGCTAAGTTCTTATGCATTACCAACACCACTTGATGGAAGCCATTATTACACTCGCCTCTCTTTATGGGATACTTTCTGTTTCCTAATTAGTGAAACGAGGAGAGAAGAAAAAAGGAAATCATTTGCGTCACAGTACACAAAATCTTCCTTTAATTCGATTAGCCTTTTTAAAGGAACTAAATAAAAATAATCTAAAATGATGCTTGCTACTGACATGCTTATTGTGAGCAAGCATTGTTTTAACTTATTTGCGGAACCACTCCCCACTGCCTTCACATGTCACTCAGGCCATGACTCTGCCCTTGGGCTGTGACTCTGAGGAACATAAGTCTAAACTCTTCCTGGAACTGGCAGTCAACGCTGTTCTTAGGGCTGAGTTGCCTTTCCTTCTCCTCCAGTACTCCTTTGCTAGTCACCACCACCTTTTACGAGTTTCCCTTTTCCACAGCACTGGGTTGCTGGTTTTGCTCCTCTTTCATTAGTTCTACAGGTCTCTCTGCTTCTTTCCAGTTCCACGCTCCTTTCGTTGTTTCTTCCTTCTGTTCAAGCCAAAATTCCTCCCTTTCGAATTGCCTCTGTGAGCCTTTGCCATGTGCCTGGCTTCTTCCCACCTTTGCATCCTGGTTTGCCTGACTTCCTGCCTCCTTCTCCATAGCCATGGCCAGTGAACACATGGAACAGCAGATTGATAGATGGGAGGGAATCCTATCGGCCAATTGATGACTAGCTTTAAAGAGAGCTACTGTGTTCCAACGACCTATTTTAGGTCTTTATTTATTTTCGAAGTCTAGAGCATCACAGGTTTTGCTTTATTATATCTTCAGTCCAAATTCACTTCTTAATCGGCCAGTAAAATCTTCCTCTGGGACAAACATCAAGTGCTAAGAAACAAGAGGCATATCAGCAAGCAGGCGAAAAAAAATTATCGCCGCTTTTGCGTCCGTTTTTGGACGAAAAGCGGCAATAATTTTATCGCCTGATCAGCAAGGTCACCCTGTCGCCTGAAACCTTGCCTTATCGCTATTTCCCTTAACGCCCATCTTTGCATCTCTAATTAGATGCAAAGTGGGCGGTCCTCCCCAGGATAATGGGAGAAATTATTATCGAGCCTCACGCAAAGCAGCATAGCGACAAGAAAAGTAGCAATAACCTCTGTTAGCGCTACTTTCCTTACGCCTGCTATGAAACTGACTTAGCCATGATATCCTATGGAAGGTGGATATCATGGCTAAGTATGTGAGGCCCTATCAGAAAGCTATCGCCAAAAGTTGTGTGATTATTGCTGGATTTCCAGCAATAATCGCACATTTGGCAGCTTGTGCTCTGAATTTTATCGCTTTGGAGATAAGCATTGCTAATAGCACGCTATCTCCGTGATAAAATTCAGAGTTGGCCTGCGATAATTATCCTCACGCTAAGCGCGCTGAGCGATAATTATCGCCGGCCCTTGCTGATATGCCCCCGAGTTTGGATTCTAGAAGAGTTATAATTTTGAATTGCAATCCAAAGTTGTCACACCAGTTAGCTATCTTTCTCAAACTTCTATTTTTCTAGCTCTTGACAGTAGGACCTATAAACGTATTAACTCTTCTATTAGAGTTTCCATATGAGCTGGCATCATTGACTATTTTGTTGCTGTTATTTGCCCTCAGTGTTCGACTTCTGCCCTGAAGTGAGACCAGTAATCTCATACCCAATATGGTCTGTATCAATTTAATTGACCCTAGCTCAGTGTGGAGTCCCGGGACTGTGGATGTACATGGCCTGATGTCAGGGCCCAATCCTGTCACTGAGAGTAAAGCCTACCTGTCTGGGTAGTCGTAAAGGTACAATGTTTTGTGCAGCCACATATGTGCGCAGGCGGAGTCTGTACTGACTTTTCTTATATTCTTTCCAGCACAAAACTTGTTTTGCACTGGAAAATTGTCTGAAAGTGCTCAAGGGGACGTTCCATGGGTGTTCCCATGCAACCACCATGGTTTGTGACACAAAACCCTATTTACTACTACTAGCAATAGTAGACAGGGGTTTACACCACTTTGAAGCTGGAGTAGAAAGGAGAATTGTTTTTCTTTCTCCTAACTTTTTTCACTTTGCATGTCTGCTGCACTGTACACAGAGTAATCGAAGTGGGGTAGTTTTAAAATGTGTCTAGGCAAAGTATTTTAGACTGGAAGGTTACCCTCACACAGACACCTTTGCACTAGAGTGCAAAGTTGTGTGCGTGGCACTGAGTGGCTCATTTTGTGGCAATGCTATGAAGAGAGCAGGATAGTGCCATATCTTAGTAAACATAGGGGCAGATTTACAAGCCCCTTTCGACACACTTACGCCGCCGTTGCGTCACTTCTGTGACGCAGCGGCGGCGTAAACCCTGCACCATGTTGCGCCTTATTTACAACGTGACGCATCTAGGGAGATGTGTCACGTTGTAAAGCCCTGCGCCACATGAAACCTGCGTCAGGTTTAAGGTATGCAGGGTGGGCGTTCCGTCGGAAAAAGCCTTGGTAATATGACGCAGTGAATTCTACAAGATTTCACTGAGTCACTTTTCCGACGCCGCTGCGTCAAAACTCTGCGCCTGCTTGAAGCAGGCGTAAGGCGTGACGCAGCATGTTAGATATGGGCAGCCCCTGAGCATTGCTGGAGTTGCGTCGCTCTTGCGACACGACTCCAGCAATGCGCCGCCCTTACGCCATCAGATGCGTCACGCATCTGTTTATCCTTGCGCCACGATGCGCCGCATTGTAAATGCGGCGCATCTGTGGTGGCGCAAGGGTAAACTTGCGTGACGCATCTTACCTGGCGCATCCCTGCTGATATGCAGGGATGCGCCAGTCCTTGTAAATCTGCCCCATAGCGTTTTCCTGCTCTCTCCCTCACAAGCAACGCAGGGCAGCAACTTTGGGTGCCGTGCAGGGCTGCGTTGTATGAGAGTCTTATAAATCTGAGTCGAGGGATGGCTAAAGATGACTGGGAAATAATTTTGTGCCAAAAGAGCCATGAAATAAATATGACGTTTTCATACCGCTCTCCCTTTTGAGTCTCCATGGAAGAAGAGATCGAATGGTTTTGAAGGGTGATCTTTTTTTGTGAAGGGTGAAGATGATTTTCGGGTTGCGAGCGCCTCATCAAAGTCAATGAGAGACAACTCCAAGGAGAGTGATACCCTCCAAATGAGGGTGAGAGGTTTGCGTCTTTTGCTGGTCTGATCAGTTAATTCTGTGAGCAGACATTTCTAGGCCAGAGAGAGAGGCAAGACCATGATAATTACCCATGAGTAAGGAGTTTCTTACTTGCATTACACAATTCCCAAAGGCAGGCAAAGCCCACAGCAGACATCTGTCTCCTTTCCCTGTGGGATTCCACTGTCAGCAGCCATCCATAGAGACCTTTCTTTGTTACACCATGGGATGCTGGCTCTTTGAGGAGGGATGCTGTGATAACGTCACCGATTTAAGACTAGGAGGATTACTTTCCAGGCCGATAGGCACAGCAGTCATTTACTATACAGGCCTGAGATCTATCACATTTTAGAGTCTCTGAAATAGTTGCAGAGGTGGGAGACACACGCAAGAGAGCCCTGCATCTGTTTATCCGCTTTTCTACATGCAGATAAATAAAGTCACCCAACACTCAGCAAATCTACCTTTCGACGTTTGAGGATAGAAACAGTAAATTCGCTTTGGTGGGTATGTTACTTGGAAGGCTTTTCTGCTAAATTACTGTAGCCCTGCAAATAGCCAGGGGCAGCTATGAAGCATACATTGGGCAGAATCATTCAAGAGGATGTCCTGGCCATTGTGAGATGCCTGGCCCGTATTTTGGGCTGTGCTGCGTAGTGCCTACTGGAAGATGTGGAGCCAGTGTTATGCATAGAAGCTGGAGTTCTGATCCTTGTGCTAAGAAGCCTCTATTGACTGTCCCCTTAGCTGGTTCATGAAGCTACCTGCAAGGGGAACCACCTAAAGAGGCTGAGCAGCGCTGCAAGATCTGAAGAAACAGTTGAACTCTGTTGCCTTTTTCAGGGTTAAAGTTGATTTCACTCGTGCTCTCATGTGGAGGCTCTGGAAAAGAAAAAAAAGAATTTAGCTGCAGATAATTGTTTTAAGAATAAGACATCTGAGTTTGACTTTCGAAACGTTTGCTCGCATAGCTCTGTTTGTATAATGTTTTATGTAACTTTCTCAGCAAAGTTTTAACTTTTCATTTAAACTGGGTTGGATTTCTTTTTATGCATTCCATGCTTTCTTTCCGCATATCATGTTGTTTTGTAAAGATTACCCCATGCATTTGTAGGGAAGAAGCCTTATCTGTGTTTTACATTCTTCAAAATAAAGGACTGGATTGTGTTTCCTGGCTATTCCTATGCCTCCGTCACTGGTGTAATTCCTTCATTTGGTACCTTGGTTCTGAGTTTAGAATCCTAAACTGACGTTCTGGCTCCTGAGAAGCAGGGGGTAAGGACCCCACTGCAGAGTGCAGGCTCGTCTCTTCCATCTAACAATAACATTTCATTTCCAAAAGATATCATTGGTTTATAGCGGGCGGGACTGGAAACCACACACTCTGCTACTGACAGTCCAGATCCATTGGCAGCTTCACATGTCGGTCACATACCCTCCTTCAGATCCAAATTTAAGGAAGGGCTTGAAATTTCGCAGCTGAAAACCTGGTTCTCGGCTGCACATTGGCCAGAGTTTTCCCCACTTCCTTTTATGGTTCCATGTGACAACACTCTCTAAATCAATCTCTGCATTGTGTGTTTGCCTCCTACCACAGCTAAAATCCACTTTCAGAAGCATTGAAAAACTGTTCTCTCATTATTTGCCCACATTAAACATACCAGGTCTTAGGTTCTCAGTTAGGAATAAGGAAACATTACTGACAGTAGACCAGTGAGATCTTAAGCCATATTGACTTTTTGTATACATCTGTCTGATAGTCATACCCAACCCACGCAATAGACAGGGTAATGCCTATGACAAACCATGGACCACTGACCCAGCCAGAGTTGAAACCCTCCAGACACTTTGAGCATCTTTGGCATTGACAAAAAAGCACACGCAGTCTCATAACAGATGGATGCTCTCAAACTCACATGACAAAGCTAACCACTCCGTTTTGCTAAATGAGCACCCTTGCAACTGGGACGCACGTATTCATTTCCTCCCATTGCTGGACAGACCTAGAAACCAACATGTGCTATATGTGCAGCTGCATGCAACCAGTGTCCTTTGGATTGGTTTTTGATTACACTAGACTTATTGCCAACACCATATATAAGAAAGAGAGAGGAATATCATGATTTCAAACTCTTCTAATGAATTTAGCAGTGGTGGGGCCTCCAAACGAGCGGAGGAACGTCGCCCCTCCCCCCTCACTGCTGTGTAGACAGCTGGAAAAATAAAATGGTTATAAAAATAATTTTATTACAATTTTACTTTTCCAGCTTTCTTCGGAAAGGAGGGCCCAATTCACAATGGAAATCTGAGACAAAAGTCTAACTTTACGACTTTTGGTATTCACATTTACGAGTCGTATCTTTACGTCCGCAGTCTGGCTGAAATCTCCAGCTTGGGCCGTACTCTGTGCACCCGGGCTGTACTCTCTGGGTCAGGCTGGATGAATTGTAATCAATGGTCCCGAATGCAATTTTTACAAAAAAGAACATTAGGAATGTGTGATAAATGGTAGAGGAGGTCATGAAAATCAGTTTGGACAGTGTTGACTTACAGTTACAACTCTTGTAACAGTCAACACTAATATACTAAATAGTGAACACATCCTTGGTGGGAATAGCAATATATCCTGCAGACTTATTACAGAGGCAAACTAACCCTCTAACTCTAGATTATTTCAGTTAGCTGTGAATTACCATATGACAACTTGTATGCGGCAGCCCCTATATTTACTACTTACAATACCCATAACTAGGCCTATTACTGTAACCTGAACTATTCATAATCAAAATGGATAGGCCTACACACTTTGTCAAGGTAATCACAATCTATAAGAAAGGCCTGCTGCCCTGACCATATGTTCACATTTGTTAGATAAAGTCTACAGCCTTTGTCATTAACATCCGGTCTCTGTCTTAAAATGGCACTAATTTTCAAGTAAATAGAAAACAGTGTCAAAATTATTAACACAAGGTCTCGAAATGCAAACATGTACAATAAACCGGGCCAGACATGATAAAATTCATGTTACAGTCGACAACGGCTCTCAGACGCAAGTTAACCAAACCTCGAAGCAGACTCAATTTCTCACTGTGGGATCCACAGATTCTCCCTCACTCATGCCTTGTGTCCCTCAGTTGTCTGGCAACTCTCACAGCCATGTAGCTTCAGTTAGGTTCAGCCACCCAAGGGTCTTTACAAATGATTGTTGTCTGACAGGCAGCTCTGCGTGAGTGCCCTCCTGCTCCTGGGCATGTTTTCTCTTTCTGGTGGTGGGATAAAGCCACCAGTACCTGCTTCCATGGGCCTCCTGACTCTCAGACTTGATTGACCTTAGTTCTTTGTCCTGCTTGTGCAACTCTGGCCTTCTTTTCTAGAGAGTGTCTTCCTGCAGGGGCCACTTCCAGCACACCTCTTCTTACAGGCTGTTCTCTTCCCTCAAGGTAGATGCAGCTCTGCCATCAGGAAGACCAAACTCTCTTACACACTCCTTAGTCACCAGGCAGCTGGGTTGAAAACTCTTCAAACCAGGCTCTCCTCTGATGCATGCAGTCCAGCAAACCCCTTCTCCACAGCTCGCAGTTCCTCCTTCTCCAGGCTTTCTATAGCTCAGCTTGAAGAGTTGTTGTCCAAGTTTTCCCAAATGGAAAGGAGCCAGCAACCAAAGATTCTGGCTCTGTAGCTTATATAATTCCCTACTGCGCTGCAGACTGGGCTCTCTCTCTTGTCAACACGAATAATGGCACCCTGGACCATATGTCTATCAAGTATTAACTCTCATTTTGCAGCTGCAGATGTTGATTCCAGATATACTTCTCTGGAGTTGATTTTAGGTAGGTAATCACATGTTGTTTATTAGTCCCAGTCTACCTACGCTCAACTCATTGCCAGTCAAGTGAAGCAGGAAGGGAGAGACGGTTGAGTGTTTCGTGAGAGTGAATCTATGACAAAGACACAAATAAAGTAGGAGGTATTTCCATTCAGCTACTGCAAGCAACTGTCTACAGAAACACCATCAGTGAAGAATGAAGTATTAAGTGAACAGGAACAATCCCTCAACTTCAAAGTGGGATCTGTCTCTCTTCCTCCTTTCATAGGTCATTTCAAGTGGATTTGGGAACGTTTCTATAAACTGCATTTGTGTCTGGCGGGCTCTAAATCACTTCCTTGCTTACCATCCACTCACGGTATCCAAAATGTAGTACTGCCCTGTTAGAAATTGGGCTACTGGTTGGAGGGGGAGGGTGAAAATCTACTCAAGCAGGAACACAATCTCTGTCAGGGTGAAACACAGGGGAGACCTAAATTAACCTGTGCAATGTGTAAAGTATGTATGCAGCACTTCAAACAGCAATAAAGTGAAAACACAACAATGAAGAATCCCACATGAATTTACAAAAATAGAGTCAGATGTAATAAATAATTTGACACCTAATCAAAATAATCCAATCAGTAGAACCAGAGATATGCAACTTTAAAGATTTAAGTGAGAATAGTGCATAGAAGCACCGAGCATCCACTGTGATTATCTGGTTGCACAAGACTGGGACAAACTCACAACTTCAGGCTGACCGCGATAGAGTGCGGGTCAGCTACAGGGACCAAGTTAGGTCAGCTGAACAAAAATACCCTAAACCCTGGTTGTGCAGCAATGCAGAGTCCTGTGTTGTGGATGCATCATGCAGCAGAGGCGGTGCAAGGTCCTTGCTTGGTGATGCATCGTACAACGGTGGTTCTGAGAGAGCTGTGGTGGCAGTGAGAGGTCTGTGCATTGAGATGCATCAAGCAGCGGAGGTTCCGTAGAACTGTGGAGGTAATGTGATGTCCTGCATGGAGATGCGACATGTAGCGGTGGATCCGAGGAGCTGCCGTAGCAATGTGTTGTCCTGCATGGAGAAGATGCATTGCGCAACGGTGGTTCCGAGGGGCTCTGATGCGAAGTCCTGCGTCGGGGATGCATTGTGCAGAGGTTCTGATGCAAAGTCTTGCGAGTTGATGTGTCACTCTGCGTCGGTTCTGCTGGGACCACAGATAGGTTTGCAGAACACCTTCTGGGCCATTTCCAGTGGTCCAGGATTGGGGCTGGACTCACAGCTGGTAGAGTCCAGGTGCGAGGTCCAAGGTTGATGAAGATTGTACTGTCCCTCAGGCTCTGATCAAAAGGCGAATCAACCGGCCCTTGGAATTACTCTGTTGGTCCTGGATTCAATCTTACAGGTTTCAGTCTTTCACTGAGACAGCAGGGCAACAGAGTAGTAGTCCTTCTTCCAGAGCAGCACAGGAGTCACTCTGAGTCTTCCACAGGTCCGGAAATTTACTGAAGAGTCGGGTCTGAGGGTCCAATATTTATATGTGGTACCCACTTTGAAGTAGGAGATGGTTCTGGAGGTGTCAATCCCAAAAGGGGGTTGGAATTTCCTGCCTCTCTGCCGTCACCACAGATTTTCTGGGGTCACAATAGACTAGTGTCAAACCCATTGTGAGCGCACACAGGCAGAACCTTTGTGATGTGCAAGTGTGATAGGTGACAACTCCTCCCCCTCATCAAGTCAGAGATGCCCATGCTGCCAACACCTATTTTCCCTTTGTCTTACTGCCTGGGAGAAAAACTGGAAGACCATCTGCCAGCTACACCTAGTCATGTTAACCACGATACAGGCAGCAGACACCAAATGGTTGGGACAGGAAAATGCCAACTTTCTAAAAGTAAACAAAAAAGTGATGGATGTAAGGCTTGAATGAATCTCAGCCACTGGAAAATACTCGGGTCACATCCCATTCAATTGTTATTTTGCACACTATGCCACCTCAGTGTGGACCCAGCTATATGCAAATCAGTCTTGACATGGCTCCACTGGGAACAGTCCAGCCCAAACTGCTAAGCCAGGTCCTCCCTGAACTGGAACACACGCATCTCAGAGCTGGTTTCGCCCTAGTTATAGTTCCAGTGACACAGTGTGGACAGGACCCACATCTATGCATATCCATCCCACTTAGGGCACACATCAAAATATATACAAAAAAGTGATGGATGGAATGCTTAAATTAATCTCAGCCAATAGTAATTACTATGGCCGCATCCTAATCAATCGTTATTTTGCACACCATGCCATCTCAGTTTGGACCCAGCTATATGGAAATCAGTCTTGACCCTGCTCCTATGGGAGCAGTGCAGTCACAATTGCCAAGCCAGGTCCTCTCAGAGCTGGAACACAAGCATCCCAGGACTGGTTTTGCCCTAGTTACGGGCTCATCAGACTTGTACAGCTTGGTTCCAGTGTGACATTTTATCACAGGACCCACATATGGGCATATCCATCGCACTTAGGGTGAAACATCAAAATTTACTAAAAGGATGGAATTATTGAATTAATCTCAGCCACTAGTAATTAATCAGCCTGCATCCCAGTTCATCATTATTTTGCACACCATGCCACCTCAGTTTGTGTCCAGCTATATGCAAATCAGTCTTGACCCTGCTCCAATGGGAACAGTCCAGCCTGAAATGCCAAGCAAGGTTCTCTCTAAATGGAACATAGACATCACAAGACCAGTTTTGCCCTATTTATGGGCTCATCAGCCCGGTACAGCTGGGTCCAGTGACGCAGTGTGCAGCAGACACATCTCCCCAAACCCACAGCTGAGGGCCGGGGGGGAGGGGGACCTGCTATGGGCCCCAAAAGTTCCTTTCGGCCTGCCTTTTCATGGGGGGTTAAATGCCATGAAAAGGTGGGCGGAAAGGGAAATTGTAATCCCTATGGCAGTGCCTGCCAGGCCCCGCCACCATTGTAGAGAGTACAACCTCCTCCGCCGTACCGACGGGCTCAAGGAGACAATCGGATGTGTGGCGGTCGGTTTTTTTGAGCACCGCCCATCCGCCTGCAGTTGCGATATAGCGGGCGGAGAACATGGTTCCGATGGCGGTGGGACCGCCACCGACGGGTTGTTGTTCGGCGGTCCCATTGTAATGGGCCCCTAAATGCGATTGCGACAAAACATACTGCAAAACTTGCAACTTTAATAATGACTGTAAAGTTTAAAGTTCAAGAATAAATCCTTGATACTAGATTTTTCGGGAGGAAAGTCATAGCAAAACTCAACTTTTGCTGTTGAAATACTTGTAGGAAAAAGATTAGCGGCACCATTATTTCTAGTAAAGCTATTGCAAAATGCAATATTTTCATTGCAGGTGAAACGTACTTGCTGTCAGCTCCTAAAAGCATACATTTCCAGGTAGCACAAAGCTGTGCAGGGAATGTTAGCCCCTTAAGCTAGCTGTCTGCCCAGCTCGAGGCATCAGTTTCTGTGACATAGAATAAACAGTGCTTCAGGCACTTTGTGTCTTCACAGATGGCTTGGTTGTTCTTTTCAGTCTTCATATTCAGCGTTTTGTAGTTGTGTATAATGGGAAAGCAGAACTCCCAGAATGCAAAGTATTACTGGACTGGGAAAAATGTCCCCTTGGGGTGTGACTGCTCTCTTCACTGTTTGAGAACATCACACAAACTTTCACCTCACTGCAGCCACCTTTTACGGGTCTGCTGTGTGCCCCAGTACTGAAATAGCTGAGAGGTTTACAGTTTATTGGTTGAGTTGCGTGCCAGTACTGTAATGGAGGGTTCTGCATTGATGAGCTCTGTGGTCCAACTTTGAGGTCGCTACAGAGCAGCAATGAGGTGCATTAATGGAAATGGCAATATTAGGCTTGAACGGATGATGCAGGGTAGGACTGGGGCTCATGTGTGGCTTCCAAAAGGTAGGACTTTTGGTACAGCGGTGGTTCTGGGCAGGACTGGGGCACAGGTGTGCCATGGCAGGGCATTGCTGAGGCACAGGTTTGCTGCAGCAGGGCAGTTTCCCTTTATGCATGCATACAGAACTGCATTTTTGGTCCATTTAAATATTTTATGAGTTTTCATTTACAAATGCTTATTAGAACTACATTTAGGTGCCGATCACGATCCGGTAAAAAAATTCCCCGTACGACTCGTATCCGGTCTTTTTACCGTACGAATCGTACAAGTGCCGTACAAACTGCCAATTACGATTCGCATGGGAAAAAGACCATACGAATCGCATTGGGAAGAATTCCCCACACGTCCTCGGGTTGGAAAATGTGTCCGACACGTCCCCGGACGATTTACCGTACAAATGTGAAAAGTGAAGTCCGACCGAGGAATCACGATCCATCCCGTGCGTCCGATGTTACAACCGTATGGAAAAAACACTGTCCGCACCGAACACCCATAGCAACCATGGAGACATGTGCCCGCATACGCGCCCAACACCCCCCCAGCCCCCGTATGTTCGAGTCGTACCCCCACCTGTGTATGTACACCCCTGTACGTGTCGTACTCCCCGTGTATGTACACCCCTGTACGTTCGAGTCGTACCCCCACCCGTGTATGTACACCCCTGTACGTGTCGAACCCCCCGTGTATGTACACCCCTGTACGTGTCGTACTCCCCGTGTATGTACACCCCTGTACGTTCGAGTCGTACCCCCACCCGTGTATGTACACCCCTGTACGTGTCGAACCCCCCGTGTATGTACACCCCTGTACGTGTCGTACTCCCCGTGTATGTACACCCCTGTACGTTCGAGTCGTACCCCCACCCGTGTATGTACACCCCTGTACGTGTCGAACCCCCCCGTGTATGTACACCCCTGTACGTGTTGTACTCCCCGTGTGTGTACACCCCTGTACGTTCGAGTCATACCCCCACCCGTGTATGTACACCCCTGTACGTTCGAGTCGTACCCCCACCCGTGTATGTACGCACCGTACATACACGGGTGGGGGTACGACTCGAACGTACAGGGGTGTACATACACGGGGAGTACGACACGTACAGGGGTGTACATACACGGGGGGTTCGACACGTACAGGGGTGTACATACACGGGGGTTCGACACGTACAGGGGTGTACTTACACGGGTGGGGGTACGACTCGAACGTACAGGGGTGTACATACACGGGGAGTACGACACGTACAGGGGTGTACATACACGGGGGGTTCGACACGTACAGGGGTGTACATACACGGGTGGGGGTACGACTCGAACGTACAGGGGTGTACATACACGGGGGTTCGGCGCGAACTCACGGGGGCTGGGGGGGGTACGACTCGAACGTACGGGGGCTGGGGGGGGTACGGTGCGTACTCACGGGGGCTAGGAGGGGGTACGGCGCGTACTCACGGGGGGGCTGGGGGGGGTACGGCGCGTACTCACGGGGCTGGGGGGGGTACGGCGCGTACTCACGGGGGCTGGGGGGGTACGACTCGAACGTACGGGGCTGGGGGGGGGTACGACTCGAACATACGGGGGCTGGGGGGGGGTACGGCGCGTACCGGGCCACCTACTCTGGTCGTTTCGCGCCGTACTTCGCTTTTCCGGCACTTTTTGGGTGCCGTAAAAATATTGCCGTCCTGACTGCTGTCGGTTCGAATCGTACTTCCTGGGTCGTGAAACACTGCCTGACAGCGTCCCGACGTCACGTCGCAGCATTCCCGGATCACATTCGTATGTATATTTTCGTCGGTCGGTGTTTTTTACGATTCGTACGGAAATGGTGTTTCCGTGCGAATCGTAATTCCATGTTTGTACAGTTTTACGACCGGGTACGAGTCGGACGGAGAAAACGCTCCGACCGACGGTTCGTACCCGGTTTTTACAGGATCGTAATCGGCACCTAATGGTCTTTTATCTAGAAATAGTGCTGGAAATTGCATACATTTACACCATTTTAAAAAGACAATTCAAAAACGAACCCTCACGAAAAAAGTCAAGCTTGCTCACTCGCATAGGCAAATTGACTTTTTGAACTTACGATTCAACACTTTCACCACTTTCACATTCCACTAGCTGCCACTGATAAAGACTGATTTGCATGTGACATGGTGGACAAAAATACAATTGATTAGGATGCGGCCCGAGCAATTGCCAGTGGCTGAGATTAATTCAAGCATTCCATCCAGCACCTTGTTGGTTTTTTTAACTGTTTAAAAGTGGTATTTTTAGAACTGTGACTTAAAATCCGACTTTACTACTAAAGAGGGCATCTAATTGCTATTCTTTAGATACAAAACTCGACATTCCTACCTGCTCCGAATTGAAAGTCATCACTTCGTGGGCTTCGAGAACAGCCGGTCACATTTCAATTATTACTTTCAAATAGGTGTTGCTGTTATAAAAAGTGATTTTAAAAGTACTGATTGTCTACCTAAAAATATGACGGAAAGGGTGCTGTTATAAACATTTGGGGGAATTGTGAGGGGCATTGCGGCTAATTTCTGAGAATCTGCTTCTACATTATTGATTTTGCACTTGGCATATTGTACTTTCTTTGGGGGAATTATTCCGGACTTCTTTTGGGGGCATTTCATTAGCTCTTCACTCGGAGCGGAGCGCCATCTATTCTACGACTCCTGGGGCCATTTCTGGACACCATTTGATTGGGGAGCTCTCTGTGGTAGTATACCAGTTCCCAATCACCTTTTTAAGGAGACCGCTGCCACAGACATCAAAGGCAAGCCCGTCTGTGCCTGGACCGCGTCCAGTGCCAGCCATGCTGCCCATTCTCCTATTACACAGGTTAGTCCCCTCTTAAGAGAATTACTTCTATCTTTCAACAGTTGCACCTGTCATTTAACCAAGCCTCGTGATCCCTGTGCTGAGAGTTTCTTAGACTAAGGTGCCGATTCGGATCCTGGAGAAACCGGGTACGAACCGTCGGACGGAGGGTTTTCTCCGTCCGACTCGTACCCGGTTGTAAAACTTTACAAACATGCAAGTACGATTCGCACGGAAACACTATTTTCGTACGATTCGTACAAAACACCAAGCGAGGAAAATAAACATACAAATGACATCCGGATAAGCGCCGACGTGACGTCGGGACTCATGCAGCCTGCGTTCCACGAACCAGGAAGTACGATTCGCACCGACGTCATCCCGCACGGAGAATATTTTCCGGCAGCCAAAAACTGCCGGGAAATAAGGACGACGCGCACAAGGAGCACCTGTACGCGACGGACAGACATGGACCCGAACCTACGTGTCATCCCGGCCCTCATAGCAGTCGACCTCCTCTACAGGTACCGACGCAGACGCCGCAGAAGGTCAGAACAACACCCAGGGGCAAAGGGGGGGGGGTAGGCAGGGGCAGGACACAAAACCCCCACCCAAGTCACACAGCACACATGCCCTGGACATACCTGACCTCCAGGCCCTGGTCACTTCGAGGGGGTGGGGGCGTGTCCAGCAACGCCAGCGTCCGCCACAACGGAAGTGGGCGACGACGCGAACCGGCAACACAACAATACAGGTACGTACCGTACCCACGCCTCAAGAGCGTGGGTACGAGTCGTACCACGCCCACACCCACGTCACCCCAACAATGGCGGTACGGCCCCTACCCATGTGCCAAAGGCCTGGGTACGGGCCGCACAAGCATTCTACAGCGTGGGCACGGGTACGTACGGACCGTACCCTCACCCGCGTATGTATGGAGCGTACCCCAACCCCAACAGTGTATGTACGGACCGTACCCCCACCCACGTATGTATGGAGTGTACCCCCACCCCAACAGTGTATGTACGGACCGTACCCCCACCCGCGTATGTATGGAGCGTATCCCCACCCCAACAGTGTATGCACAGACCGTACCCTCACCCACGTATGTATGGAGCGTACCCCCACCCCAACAGTGTATGTACGGACCGTACCCTCACCCGCGTATGTATGGAGCGTACCCCCATCCCAACAGTGTATGTACGGACCGTACCCCCACCCGCGTATGTATGGAGCGTACCCCCACCCCAACAGTGTATGTACGGACCGTACCAACACCCGCGTATGTATGGAGCATACCCCCACCCCAACAGTGTATGTACGGACCGTACCCTCATCTGCGTATGTATGGAGCGTACCCCCACCCCAACAGTGTATGTACGGACCGTACCCCCACCCGCGTATGTATGGAGCATACCCCCACCCCATCAGTGTATGTACGGACCGTACCCCCACCCGCGTATGTATGGAGCATACCCCCACCCCAACAGTGTATGTACGGACCGTACCCTCATCCGTGTATGTTTGGAGTGTACCCCCACCCCAACAGTGTATGTACGGACCGTACCCCCACCCGCGTATGTATGGAGCGTACCCCCACCCCAACAGTGTATGTACGGACCGTACCCCCACCCGCGTATGTATGGAGCGTACCCCCACCCCAACAGTGTATGTACGGACCGTACCCCCACCCGCGTATGTATGGAGCGTACCCCCATCCCAACAGTGTATGTACGGACCGTACCCCCACCCGCGTATGTATGGAGCATACCCCCACCCCAACAGTGTATGTACGGACCGTACCCCCACCCGCGTATGTATGGAGCGTACCCCCACCCCAACAGTGTATGTACGGACCGTACCCTCACCCGCGTATGTATGGAGCGTACATGGCCAGACGCAGGAGGGGTGGGTGTAGAGTCCTCCCAGCAGTGCCCAGACACAGGAGGAGTGTGTGCCTATCACTCCCAGCAGTGCCCAGACACAGGAGGGGTGTGTGCAGAGTCCTCCCAGCAGTGCCCAGACACAGGAGGGGTGGGTGCAGAGTCCTCCCAGCAGTGCCCAGACACAGGAGGGGTGTGTGCAGAGTCCTCCCAGCAGTGCCCAGACGCAGGAGGGGTGGGTGTAGAGTCCTCCCAGCAGTTCCCAGACACAGGAGGGGTGGGTGCCTATCACTCCCAGCAGTGCCCAGACACAGGAGGGGTGTGTGCAGAGTCCTCCCAGCAGTGCCCAGACACAGGAGGGGTGGGTGCAGAGTCCTCCCAGCAGTGCCCAGACACAGGAGGGCTGGGTGCAGAGTCCTCCCAGCAGTGCCCAGACGCAGGAGGGGTGGGTGTAGAGTCCTCCCAGTAGTGCCCAGACGCAGGAGGGGTGTGTGCAGAGTCCTCACAGCAGTGCCCAGACACAGGAGGGGTGGGTGCAGAGTCCTCCCAGCAGTGCCCAGACACAGGAGGGGTGTGTGCAGAGTCCTCCCAGCAGTGCCCAGACACAGGAGGGGTGGGTGCAGAGTCCTCCCAGCAGTGCCCAGACACAGGAGGGGTGTGTGCAGAGTCCTCCCAGCAGTGCCCAGACACAGGAGGGGTGGGTGTAGAGTCCTCCCAGCAGTGCCCAGACACAGGAGGGGTGGGTGCCTATCACTCCCAGCAGTGCCCAGCCACAGGAGGGGTGTGTGCAGAGTCCTCCCAGCAGTGCCCAGACACAGGAGGGGTGTGTGCAGAGTCCTCCCAGCAGTGCCCAGACGCAGGAGGGGTGGGTGTAGAGTCCTCCCAGCAGTGCCCAGACGCAGGAGGGGTGGGTATAGAGTCCTCCCAGCAGTGCCCAGACACAGGAGGGGTGGGTGCCTATCACTCCCAGCAGTGCCCAGACACAGGAGGGGTGGGTGCAGAGTCCTCCCAGCAGTGCCCAGACACAGGAGGGGTGGGTGCAGAGTCCTCCCAGCAGTGCCCAGACGCAGGAGGGGTGGGTGTAGAGTCCTCCCAGCAGTGCCCATGGAACGCAAAGGGTGGAGTAGCCACAGATACAATGCCCACAAATGTCAGTCAGGTGCACAAAGACCCTGCAGTACATGTACCACATTGGTGCGAGGCTGGGAGTACACACATGCATAGCGCCCAAAAGAGAACATGTCAACATGAAGTCATGTCAACAGTCTACATACACAAGTACAGTGACCACCAAGGATGCCACGAATTATGCAGGTGGAGACATCGCTCAGCATGCATGTGCAAAGTTGAAGGAGTCCGTCACACACCCAGCTGATGTAGACACAGCTCAGCACCACATAGTGGAAACACCCTGCAGGGAAGATGTCAGGTTACACAGAGGAAGGAACACACATTGGGACGATGTCACCATGCAGTAACTGCTTACATGAACAAAGTAATTTAGCCAACAGCTTGTGATGGCACACAGATACCAGGGTCCACCCTATGACCAGCACAAGACTACATTTCCCACACACCCAACACATTATCACCACCCAAAATCATGGAGCAGGTCCACCAACAGCAATACCAGATAAACAGTAGTGTTCCAAGGAAAAAACAAATTGCTTTATTCAGCAGGATGTAAGTAATAATCATCATAAATGTCAATATATACAAGGCCCATAGGGCAGTCCATGACTCAAATCCGGATGGGGGACACAGTGGTACGTGTGTCCCCTAGCTTGCCTGCACAGTCAGACTCCTTTGTCTTCCACAGGGGGGGGGCATCATGTTGGGGGGAAGGACCAGGCACCGCAGGGACAGGAGGGGCAAGGGTAGGTGTTGTGGGTGCAGGGACGGATGACTCCAACACAGGGGGTGGGGCAGCACCAAAGGTGGATTGGAGAACGGCGCTGCACACTACTGCCAGGTCGCCCAGCGTCTCCACTGCACCCGAAGGAACCACAGGCCCCAAGGAGGGGGGTTGTCACAGGGATGGGTCGCAGCGCTACCCGGGGAGGGTGTGGACAGGGGGGGGGACTCAACCACCCTGACCGGGGACTCCTTTGACCGCTTGCGGGGTGGTGTCACTGTGGGGCTCAGGGACAGAGCGGCCATGAAGGAGTCCTTGCTGGATTTGTGGCCAGGAGAGCTGAGGGGAGTGGATTTGGAGGGAGTGGATTTTGCAGAATGCGGACTCCCACTCTGGCTGCGTGTCTTAGCCTCGGACCCGTCAGCTTCATA